>NC_045632.1:56902916-58176873 GCF_009829155.1 Mustela erminea | reverse complement strand
GCGCGGCCCTGCCGTGGGCCGTCCTGAGCGTGAAGCCAGCCCGTTCAGTTGGGGCACAGAGGCCTCTGTGTCAGCGGAGGGAGCGGCGTCGGCCCCAGCCACTCCGCAGAGAGCACAGAAATGGCAAACAGCTGGGAAAGTGGCGAAAGCCACCTTGTGGACAGGGAGGTTTTTCCATTTAGAACTTGTGGGCACAGAAGCATGAGCTGACATTAAGCTTTGTCATTCCTTACCCAGAAAACATCCTGCTCTTGAGATGAGCAGTTTTACGTAAAAGTGACGCATTTGGCCATTTCCATTTCTAAAGATGAGTCTGTGTGTGCGTGTGTGTGTGGCGGTGCTGTAGACTTAGTTCATAATCTGTGCATGGTTAAATCATTTTGTTGTTCAGCTGATTACAGTTTGTCCGTGTGCCAGCTCGGGATAGAGTAGCCGCCTGTGCTGTGCAAAGAAGGATGTATTTTTGCTCCCCACGACACGCGGTAGATGTCTGCTGGGAGAGTGTGGAGCCTTGCCCCCTGGGCTGGGTTTCCTGAGAACACTAGCTTTGGCCCGAGGGAGCCCCGTGGTTCCACCAGGCAGAAACACATGGGAGTTTTAGTACTTAGGGCGGTCACCCAGGCAAGAGAGCTGCGGGTGGGTACTGGAGGAGGCGTGGTGTCTGCCAGGGTTTTGGCCTTGCTGCTCTTGTCTGCTGCTGTCACAGTGGAGTGACATTCAGTTTTTCCGTAAAAGAATGTAGTCACGTTTCCTCTGATTGTAATGGCAATTTTAAATTTGATCATCCTTTCTAATTACTAGATCCTAGTAACTTAAGACACCCTTAAGAATCTCATTATGACCATTTTAGGGGCAGCCGGATGGCTTAGTTAGTTAAGCATTCCATTCTAGGTCTCAGCTCAGGTCTTAGTCTCAGGGTTGTGAGTTGGAGCCCTGAGCTGGGCTCCATGTTGGGCATGGAGCTTACTTAAAACAAAAAAGAATCTAATTATGACCAGTTTAAATCTGTTTTGAAATAACTCTGAAAGGACACAGGAATCTGAACTCTTGAAGAAGGTGGAATTGGGGTGTGGGCTGGAGATTGTTTGGCTAGACTTAGGTCATTTTTAGGATTCTTTGGGACCAGAGCCTCTCAGGGTACTGGCCCGTGAGCTTAGTCATCTTTGGATGAGTCAGTTCAAAAGAATTGCAGAGAGTCAAGTGGAAGAAAACTTCCTTTTGCTTAGCAAAGAGTTGTTACATCTCCTGCACATTTCCATGGTGCAGACATGGTTTCTGTTTGTTTCTCTGCGTCTCAATAATGGGGAACATTAGAAGGAGTAGGTCTTTCTTTGACCAGTCCTTGGCATCTGGGCATCTGTGTGCTACTCTGAAGACCCCAGTAGACAAGTGCCACCTTCAGAGGCTTCTGACGTGGCCGTGCTGGGAGCAGGGGCACTGTCCATTTGGAGAGGGCTCGGAGCCAGGGGAAGGCTGTGACAAGGTGGAGAGGGTCGTCCACTTAGTGCTAGGAGAGAGAACCAGGTACTGTATTAATGAGGATCAGGAGCCTTAACATTTGTGAGAAGGTACTGGAATCGACTGTTCTTAGGTGTTTAAGTTTCTCTGGCTCTTCCTCGGAATCACTGATCTTTCACTTGGGGCCTGTGTGCCTCTTGTGGTTTGGGGATCTCTGAGCAGAGTTCGGGAAATTGCACCCAGAATTGCTGGGGACTCGCTCCCGGGGACGAGCCGGAGCTTCTGCAGAGGTCTCTGACTCTCTGGCAAGGGTAAGAACCATTACTCCAGTTACAGATGGTGCAGAGAACAAGAACCCTGTTATTCGTTAAGCTCTTTGTTTTTAGACGGAAGTTTTACCTGTCTAACTCCTGTGCTGATCTGTATTCTGACGTAGCCATGTTTGTGGGAAGTCCGGTGTTTGGACCAGTGCCCGCCTCTTAGTAATTGGCCATTCATAGGGTTTGTGCCCTAATGAAGGGCAGAAAGCATCTCTGAAGAATGAGGATTGCTAAGAAGGACTAAAATGGTGCGTTGCTGTGTCTTTTCTGCCATGCGATTCCTCAAGTGACAGAAGACCGGTTCTGCCCGGGCTCCACTCTCCTGGTTCAGCCTAACACACAGGGCCATCCCATGTGCGGTGGCTGCACCGGGCTGGGACCGTCAGCCTGCACACTGCAAGCTGGGTCCGGGCAGTCCCTGTGCATGCAGGCCCCACTTGTCAATCCCAGTTCTCAAGGACCAGGAACCACCTCATGTTTTGAGGTTCTTCTACCGCCTCATTTGTTGCAGGTTCCCAAAAAGCCAACATTTCCTTCGTATAGGAATTCCGTGCATCGAGACTTAACGTTTTTTGGAGTGTTAGCTGGTAGCTCGATGACCTATTGCTGGAAAGCATTTTCCAACGTGGTGTTCTATTTCAGATCTGCCTTGTTTCTGCATTTCCAGTGACACCTTGAGAGGCTTGGTCCCTGAGAAATGCTCCTCCAGTGGAGGTGGGGAGAAGGGGGAGGCCTGGGTGGCTCGTTGAAGACCCTTCCCACCCAAGGCATCAGTTGGGAGGGCAGGGCAGGCGGCAGAAACCCCCGTTATTCTGGAGGTCAACCAGGCGCACTGCCCCTTGTGGCCGGGGAGCCCTCCTTCCAGTAACGTCACTTACTGTCCCTTCTGCATAGGAGGCCTTTGGTTTTCTGCTTCCTGGGCCTCTAGGAGGATAAAGAAAACCATTCCCTCTGCCAGCTGCCGTGGCGTGTCAGGCACAGTCCAGAGGAGACAGTCCAGAGTGGCTCTGGGGATCCCAGATTGACTTAAGCTGGGGCGGTGTGGGGGCAAAGTGACTGATTAAGGCCAAGGGGTCTTGCTTCTCAGAGGGCCATGTTGGACCAGTGGTGCAGCGTGGCAGACAGACTGCTTGCCTGAGGAAGGCAGAGGCCCCTGTGCGGTCCGAGTTCTCTTCCCTCCCGACCGAGTGTAGACACGCGGAGAACAGCTGGAACCGCTTTGCTTTTTCAGATCAGCTCTGAGGTGATGGGGAAAATCCCCATTCTCAGAAGCCTTCGTTGCCGAGAGAGGCAGGCTGGGAGAGATGTCACCCTTCAGGACGAGCCCCGGCACCACCTGGAAACCGGCAGCCAGCAGCCACCTCCCCTGAGCACTGTCAGAAGACACCAGGACCCACAGCAGCCAGAATCCTATTCCAGGCAGGGGGAGGATGGGCCTTCTAACACCGTGTTCATCGGGAACCTTCCCCGGGGCACCCGAGTGAGTGAGCTGAAGAGAGCCCTCCGAGAACTGGGCACGGTCCCCCAGAGGCTCACGTGGCAGGGGCCACAGCGCAGGGCCTTCCTCCACTACGAGACCCCCATCTCAGCCCAGCAGGCTGTCTCCTGCTTGCAGGGCCTGCGTCTGGGTGCTGCCACCTTGAAGGTGGCGCTGGCCAGGCCGCAGAGGGCCGGAGACGTGACAGGCAGCTGTGCGGAGGAACCATGCCCTGACCGTCCCTCAGCTGTCTCCGACCTGTGATGTGCTGCCCTGGGCCCTGTGGAACTTAAGGAGCCTGTGCAGCGGGGCTCGGAGCGTTGCCGTGTGAGCCGTTTTGTGGCCGGACCTTTCCAGGACGTGCCAGCCTTCTGTTACTGCCTGCGGCCTGCTGGTGAGAAGGAAGGTAGCCGTCGCGCGCTGCCGACTTGTCCAGGCCCGGCTCTGTCTGTGCTTCAGCCTGCCTGCTGGGTGTTAGAGGCGCGCTGGTCTCTCTGGGAGCTCAGAGGCCGCGGGGAGCAGAGTGAGTGGCGAGCAAGCGGGGGTAGATGGTGGCCGTGGTTAGGAGCGCCTGTGCTCTGGCTTTCGGAGGGGGAGGTCGGGGAGCAGGCCCCAGCAGGGATCAGGTCTGAGCGCGCCCAGCTGTCCTTGGAGCCTCGGTCTGGCGTAACTGCAGGGGGAGAGCTCTGTTCATACTGCAGAATCCAAGTTCCCTGGGTGCAAACTGCTGGTCACAGCTCAGTGCTAGTGTCAGCGACAGAGAGCCAGTGTGATGTGCGGGTGGCGGGCAGCCCCCCTCCGTGCCCTCCTCACTTCCCAGCCTCCTGCCATGTCTGCGTGGACTCCCGCGCTCCGCGCTATCTTGTAGGAGACCCTGGTCATGGAGAGAGCTGTCCCGGCCTTCCTCACAGGCAGGGACAGAAGCGCTCACACCTGTTTGCCCAGGGCCTGAGGTTTCTTGGGGTTTCCCTCCAGGTCTCTGTTCCTAAAAAAGCAAAACTGGATTTTTGATTTTTGATTTTTGAATGACACTTTCTTAACAAATGATTTTGCAGTTGATACAGGACCAAAAGTCAAATGAAGCATTTAAGTGGCAAAATTTTAATTTTTTTACCAGAGGGTCTTACTGAGCATGTTTTAAGCACAGTCATAGCTCAAGGGGGTATGCCTTGCACATACTTTGAATAAAACCTCAGGGCACTGTCTCCCTTTGCAGAAGCACTTTGTCATTGGTTTTACGTGAAAATACTGTGCAGATGTCAGAAAGAAAGTCTGCTCTTAGATGGCTCACTATGTGCAGCCTCCTTTCCCCAGGCATCGTGAGTAAAGCAAATGACAGAAATAACTGAAAAACAAGGGGCGCCTGTGGGGGGCTCAGAGGGTTAAGCCTCTGCCTTCCGCTCCAGTCGTGATCTCAGGGTCCTGGGATCGAACCCCACATCGGACTCTCTGCTCAGGGGGGAGCCTGCTTCCTCCTCTCTCTCTCTCTGCCTGCCTCTCTGCCTGCTTGTGATCTCTCTCTCTGTCAAATAAATAAATAAAATCTTTTTAAAAAAAACCAAACAAACCTAAAAAACAGGCTAGCACCTTTCCTTTGGGCTTTTGGGCCCACTTTTCTTTGCCCGAACCATCTCCCCGATGAGCATGGCTGATTTCGTTTTGTCACCCGGCACTTAGCTCAGACATCAAAGCCCGAATCTGGTCATCTAATTCTTTGTTTTTTGGGGGAGGGGGTGTTTGCCTTGACTTTTGTTGTTGTTACTGTTTTCTTCTCATAATTTTTTCCTGCACTTGACATATTCTGGTTTAGTTTCTGTTGACTTTATCATTGATCTTTCACCATTAGAGTGGTAATCCAGGAGATCAGGAAATGAGTTTGTGGCTGTCTTGTTCACCCCGCACTATGCTCCAGCTGTCAGGGCACCTGGCAGGTACACAGCAGCCCAGGAAAAACGGGAGACATGGACGGACAGGTCATCAGAGCCAAGAGAGGGAGGAGTGTTGCCTGATCGCAGCACTGGGAGCACAACCTGTGCCCGACACCAGCCTGCCTCAGGCTGTTGAATCATCCCTTCCATTTAGGCCAACTTGCTTGACTTTGCTGTCCATCTGGACAGATTATTAGCCCAGAATCATCCAGATATATTGATATACACATCATCTGAATGAATTCATCGTTTTTGTATTTGTGGGAAATAGTTTAGTATGAGCAAAACCCAAGATCCAAGCACCTGAAATGTAAGTATCTCAGGTGTACCAGCCTGCACGCCTTCCCTCCTTGCCTGCTGTGGACAGCCTGGAGTCGGTCTCTCGGGGCCTGTGAGGATGAGCACTCACAGTAGAAGGCAGGCACTCAGTGACCTGGCTTTTTGTTCCCAAGACTTGGGTATCCGTGATGGTGGCGATGGCCCTGGAGCCACTTCCCAGACTACAGAGTGTCGAGACCAGTGGAGGTGGGCAGGGGAGGCAGCAGCCCTGAACTTGCAGGAGAGCATGTTTGTGAGGGGTTTTTCTTGGGCACACCATCTAGAAGGGCCTCGGAGAAGAGCCCTCTCTGCCTCGGGGGAGGCAGGGTATGGTGTTGTCTGGTCTTGGCATATGGGCTTTTCCCCAGACGGAGGAAGGCACACCCCCTTCTGTTCCCAGGCCTGAGAACCCGAGCCCTGGCCCTCCCCCGCCCCCAGCTGACTAGATCACAGCTGGGAGCAGCCCCTCCCGTTTGAGGAGAGGGAAGTCTGTGCCCACACAGTGAGAAAGCAGAACCCGAGGAGAAACCACTTGGCCCATTTCTGGAAAACATACAGTCCACAATACCGGTGAGTAAACAGAAAGCAACACAGGGCGGGACCTGTTACAGGAGCTGTGAAGGAAGAGCACGAAGGAAGAAAGACGGACGCCTTGAAGCAAGCAAGTTCCAGGCTGCACCTGCTCTGTACTCCCGAAAATTTTCAGAAACTGGTTTTCACGTTTCTATAAAGAAAAGCTGAGTGAATTTTTGCCCTTTCCTGCTCGGAGATAGGTGAAGATATTTTTGCAATGTGCAAATGCATGGTATAACATTGAAATCTGTACTAGAAGGTGTGACGTAGAGAAAAGAGAAGGCAGTCCTCCAGCAAGAAGGCCAGGGAGCGGACGCTGAGGCCCGGCCTGCGGCTCCAGGAGTCCCTACGGCGGGAGGCGGTGCCCAGCCAGGTCTGCGGTCAGCCGCCTGTGCGCTCGGGGAGGCCGCCTCTGTAGACGGGAGCACGGGCCGGAGCCCCCCGTCCCCTGAGGACAGGCAGCATCTCGAAGCCGTAGTCAACCCTTGCCGGTACGGGAATCAGAAGCTGATTTGAAGATTGTCTTGTCCATTAAAAAGAGAATAAACTGTAAGGAGAACAGTTCTTAGAAATAAGAACTGTCGTAAACTCAGTCCCGCCGGAGCCCGCATCGGTGCTCGCAGAGTGAGCTGGAAGCTGAAGGCACAGGATGCCGACAGTGTGCAGGGAACAGAAGTACGAACAGTGTAGGAGGTAAAACCACCTTTAGCTAAAGAAAGATTGGACTTCGTGTTGAAGTCTTCAGAGTCCAAACCAGTGAAAGTCTATAAATTTGTCGCCTTCCCCAACAGTGTCAGTGACTTAATGAAAACTTTTTAACGCAGTAGCAACAAAAACCAGTAAGAATTTGGGAGTACACCTAATGAGCTGTCCAGGGCTCAGACGGGTAAAATGATAAAATTTTGCTGAAAAGGGGGAAAGGTCTGAATCCAAGGATGTGCTGGGTTCTCGCTGGGGGAACTCGATACTGTAAAGATAGTGGTTCTCCGTGTGCGTAGACATCGTGTCCCCGACGGGATCCCAGCAGCGGACTTCGTGGGGCTTGTGTGGGTGGGCGGCCATGCGCGGTCCTCGGACGCCAGAAGCTACAGCAGCCCGGCCCGCGAGCGCTTGCAGCAGCGCGGCAGAACAGAAGGCGCAGAGGCAAGTGGGAAGCTGGAACAGAAGAGGAGCCGCCGACGGAGGAGGGGTTTGTGGAAGACGGGACGAGACCTGCCGGCTGCTGTTTCGAAAGGTGCCGCAGCAGCCATGTCCTACTACACGTTCAAGTAAACTCCCGCTAGCTGGTGTTGAAATATGAAAGAATTTGGGGATAATGCCGGAGAGTGAGTTATCCCTTCAGTCGTGTCAGGATAGGGAAAAGCATCGTTAAAAACAACAAAAACCCTGAATTTAAGGAGGAACTTATTCCTCCCCCAGCCCCAGAACAACCGATTTTGGTTGGGTCGGAATCCCGGGGAGCCTCCACAGTGTGCTCCCCGAGGAATACTGCCATCAGCCAGGGTAACTGGCACGTTTCAGCAGCTGTGTAGTTAGTGGTTTTTTTAACGCTGCCGGATGCAACAAGTACCCTCTTCAACACGAGCTTCTATAAAAATCTGGCCCGCCAGCCCCTCTGCCCCTGGGCCATTGGTCGGCCCTCCCGCCCCCCCGGGAGCCTCAGCAGTCGTCTTCCAGTGGCCCTGCCGAGCTTCACCCCAGGCACCACGTAAGGGGAAGGAAACCTGTGTCGACAGGACTGCAGGCGAGGATGCTGAGAACAGATGTGTCCAAGAAGAGCCAGCAGAGCTGAAGCCACCAAGAGCTGGCGTTGGCGACAGGATGCTGGCGAGGGTGAGACGTCCAGGGAGAGCAGCAGAGAAGCTGTGGCCAGGTCCCGGGGTGGTACATCTGAAGCCGGCACGCCACGCCTTCTGCCCCTGCCCCACAGCAGACCTCCGCGGTCAGGAGGCCTTCCCGCCACACTTGAGGAGCCTCGGCCAGGTGGTCTTACTGTGCATGAGAGGATGGACCTTTCTGTCTCTTTGGACGACAGTGAGGATTGCTTCCCTGCAGCACCTCTGACCTTCCTGGGGAGCGGTGCCCCCTCTTCTTGTCTAGGCTCGTAGAGGACTCTGTTTCCAAAATGACTCTTCTGGGGCTACACTGCCTTCTCCGCCCTGAAATAAGCGGGGGTTGGTTCATTTCCCTTTATCCAGCTTGATCCGACCAGTGTTCCAAGTGGGACAGACACTCCCGAAACGTAAGGACCGATAATCATTTTCAGAAACAAAATTTGAAGTGGGGGGTGGGGGTGTCCCAGGGAAGCCTTCAGAACAAATTTACATGACCCTCATGCGTAAAAGCAGGAGGAAGAGGCTGCTGTGGAGGTGAACTTCAGTCACTTCCCGGTGTGATTCTTGACTGGGCGCAGCCCGCCTGCCCCACGCTGCCTGCCGCTCAGGGAGGGGACAGCAGCCTCGGCCGCACTGGCTTCTGGGGTCTGCTGATGCTTCGCTCCTGGTAACAGCTCACATCTGCTGAGTTGTTTTCTATTTTACATAGATTTTTAAAAGTAATCTGTGCACCCACCTTGGGGTGTGAAGTCACAACCCTGAGACAGAGTTGAGCGCTCCACCACCCAAGCCAGCGGGTGCCCCTCACTGAGCTGCTGTAAATGGAATGTCGAAGTTGTAAAATGTGGCCCCAAGGGTTTTTTTTTTTTTTGATGCACCTTCTGTGGAGAGAAGGGGTCTGTGTCCACCCCCTTGACATCCCACCTGCTCTGGGACAGCGTGGTTAAGGGTAAGTGGCTCTGGTGGCTTGGAGGAAGAATCTGAGACTGGTCACTGCGGCCTCTTAGGACACTGGTTGGAGGAGCCCAGCCACCACGGTGAGAGGGAGCCCAGGCTCGCCCGGGGCCAGGCCCATGTGGAGAGGGACCGACCTCACCCTTAGCAGCCTTGTGGGTGCACCGCCGTGGGAGTGGGTCCTCCAGCCCCACCCGGGCCATCTCAGCAGACACTCCCCCGAGGCAGAGAAGGGCTCTTTCCACGGAGCCGTGCCCAGACTGGTCAGGGGTGAAGTGGATGGTTTTTGCTCCTTTAAATTTGGAGGTTGATTTATTCTTTATCAATAATTAGTTGTATGATGGTGTTTATATCATGATATCCATATATAAACTATATGTATTTGTATTAACGAGGATAAAATCTAGAAACAAATTACATACGTAGATGAACAAATGCGTAGTTTCATCAAATTTCTCCATTCCGCTTGGGGGACATCCCTGTTCACAGAACTGGTAAGGTGCAGGGAGAGGAGCCCCCTGGCCTTTGGCCCCCAGCTGGTGGGTAATGAGGCCAAGTCAGAGTGTCACAGATGGCAGACCAGGCCAGAGCCGGTCGTCTGTGTGCCTTCTCCGCCTGTGGCGTGTCTTCACCTTGTCACCTGAGGTAGAGAGAGGCAGACACCACTAGGGGCGTTTTCTAGAAGAGGAATGTGGGAGGTGTGGTTTCCCCAAGGCCCACGGCACACCAGAGGCACAGTGTCATTTGGACTCAGGCCTGTTCACTTCAAAAGCCTGCGAGGGATCCCTGGCCGCGGGTCCCCGGGTGCTGTCTGCTCTGCCGTCCTGCTGCCCTCACATCTGATCTGTGCGTCACTGAGCTCCTTCCCCCGCTGCAAGCCCACGGTGTGCTGGGTGCTGAGCCAGTGTGGCCTCTGTTGCTTGATGTGGCCCGTGTCCCACGGCCTTTGTCGGTGAGGAACCAGAGGCAGCAAAGCCTCTGTTCCTGGTGTGCAGTACGGCCCCTCTGGACACCCGCCCCCGTCCCCGGTGGGCTCCGACCGCTTCGCCAGGCCTTGTCATCGTCCTGGTTTCTCACCAGAGACCGCCTGGGCGATCTTTCAAACAGGCTCACACTCCTGTTGCTCTGACAGGGCAGGATTCCTTCCTGTGAATGGAACCCTTTATTTTCAACATCCATAAATCACAAAGGTTAAAATGGGAGCTGACATGTGACCATGTAAAGTGGACGTTTTGCACTTGGGATGGTTTGGAAGCAATAAACTCGGGCCCTGAGGTGCTGAGTTATGAGCAAACTAACCCTCCCTCCCGACCCAGAGGGCGGGTTAACTCCTTCAAGCCTCGGGAGAACGTAGTGCTACACTCCCACTTCCCAGGTGAGGACGGGGGGGCGGGGAGAAGCCTGGCCGGAGGGGAGATGTTGCTGGGTCCTGTGTTGGCGACCACCAGGACCTCAGGGGGAACTGGAAGCCGTCGTGGCTTGTGGGGGACACCAAAGAGATCATTTAATGGTCGAGGAATGTGGTGGTGAAGCTGTGCCCACCAGGATTTGCGGTGAATCCAGCTCTGGCACGTCCTCGCTGTGTGATCCCAGAATGTTTTCCCTCTCGGTGCCTTGGTTTCTTCACTGGTCAGCCCTTCGTAGCCTTTAATTTCGAGTTCACTTGAGCCGCACAGCAGCGCTTTGAAAGACGCCTTCCCACCGTCCCCTCCGCTTCCCATATGGGGAAGCTGAGGCACCGGGAGGAGAAGCGCCTGCCCGAGCTCACGAACTCAGCAAGTTAATCCATGCCCTCGGACCCCTGCTCTGTCAGCTGGAATCTTCGCTCTCTGCTTCTCAGGAGCCTGGGGACATCTCTGGGGACCAGCCCAGCCGTCTCGGGACAGGGTCGGAAGCAGTTTGCTTACCTCTTTCCACCTTTGCAAGGTGTCTTGTAAATAAGCGGTACCGCTTGTATGATTAGGGAAAGATTATATTTAGTCTTTACCACCTCCAAGGTCGTGCGTCCCTTAACATAGATCAAAGGGCCTGAATCCTCAAAATCATGTTCCTCTGTGCACATCTGTCCCGGTTCTGGAGAAACCTGTTTTCCTTGAGTTTATTGGGAAGTCGGCTGTTGTCCCAACACAAGCTGCACGATGGACAG
This sequence comes from Mustela erminea, assembly GCF_009829155.1. NCBI lineage: Eukaryota > Metazoa > Chordata > Mammalia > Carnivora > Mustelidae > Mustela > Mustela erminea. The sequence continues at coordinate 58,165,864 of NC_045632.1, read as the reverse complement.
CAGGTGGCGCTGCCGCCTCGTGGAGAAGCCACCAGGAATGCGCTTTCCAGGGCGGGGCAAAGGCGCTGGGCTGCCTCTCTCCCAGGGACAGTCCCCTCTCCCCAGGAAAGGCACTCTGGAGAAGACCCCTGGAGAGTTAACGGATACCCACTGCCCACACCTGCTGCCGCCTCACCAGGCCTCTGACCGTTTGAACGGAGACCACGCAGCACTCGCTGCCTGTGTCACACAAGCGGTGACCACGCCAAGGTATTGCAGGACCCAGAAACGTGTGCTGATCTGTGGCTGGCTCTAGGGGCATTTCCAAAGTTTACCCTTTCTCAGGGGACGTCTGAGGACCTGGCGCACTTCCCTGTGGCCTTAAGCCCTAAGCACAGTGGGACGCATGGCCCGTGCTTCCTCCATGGTGTGGGAGTTTTAATAAGATGCTTGGAGAGGCTTGTCACCATTGCTTCTTCCCAGACCTCTATTCCAAAGCCATGGGATATGACCTGCACCTTTTCTACAAGCAGCAGAAGTGCTCTTGTGGACCCCATTTCAGCTGGTCCTTTCGCTAGGCCTGGTAGCTGGAGGAAAGTGGGTGACCAGGAGCCGTGAAGCACAATGAGTTAGGGACGGGGCTTTGGGTCTGATTCCAAATTCCAGCTCTTACTAGCAGTGCCTGGAGCAAGCCCCCTGCCCTGTCCATGCCTGGTTCCTGCCTCTGGAAGGCGGGAGTAGTCTTAGGACCTCCCTAAGGGAATCCCAAGAAGGGCAGAAGGGTGTGTGGGAAGAGGGCTTTCCGTGGCCAGCATGCAGCCTGCCTGGTGAGCACAAACATCCGCTGCATGTCTGGACTTGGAGCCGCCATGGCAGCTGGGCGGGAGGGGGCAGCAGAGGCCGCGCTGAGCTTCCTTCACCCGGGCTTTTCTCAGGAGTCCAGAGAACACTGGGGGAGAGACTGCAAACTCAAGCAGTCACCAGGACCCCTGGGAATCTGTGAATACTGGAGTTCTGGGTCCCACTTCCAGAGAGTCGAGTCAGGTAGCTCTCGATGCCATGCTCCCCAGTCTGCAGTTTGAGTGGACGCCCTGCGTGTTTCTGATGAGGGCAGTTCCACACTGAGAACCACCATCAGAAATGAAGTCATTGGGCGCAGGGGTCTTCTGGCCTGGAGGTTGAGAGGTCCTCCCTGGGAAGGGGGCAGGGTCTCTCCAGGTGCAGGGTGCTAGAAGGTGGGGAGCTCCGTGGCTCCCAGACTGTGCACTCATTGGAAAGCCTCCAGTCTAGGCTCTAGGGAAGTGCAGAATCTTGCCGTTTGTGTGGCACACACCCTTCCCCACACGCACCCTGCACCCTCGACAGATCTCTAGGGAAGCAGGGCGGGTCTTGTGACCATTCCTGTCTGGGACCACAGAACTCCTAAGGACATTTGCCACTGCCCTTCATAAGTCATAAGGTCAGTATCGCTAGAGATGAACTGAGGTTCAGAGGTGGTAGGGCTTGCCCAGGTATGGTGGTGGCAGGGCAGAGACTGTGTAGCTTCGTCTCTACTGTCTCTGGAATAGCTGCCAGCTGGTGGGTGCTTGGAAGGCAGGGAGCCAGGCCTTTATGCACCCCCTCCTCCCTTCCTGTCCCTAGCTCTCCAGCTGCAAAGGGAGAAGAAAACTGGGACAGGTGGGCTTTGATGGCACAGGGGGGCCAGGCATCTTCTCATCAGAGGCACATTTCCTGAGTGCCTTCTAGCCAGTTGTGGACCAGAGGTGGGCATGAGGGAGCTCCATGGGGTGAGGACTGGCTGGGCCTGCAGTTCCTTCCCGCCTGGGACTGGGCATCGAGGAGGGTGCCAAGACAATTCTGCTGCTGGGTCTGCGATGGGCCAGCTGCTGAGGCTTGGGTACACCCAGGACGTCAGCCCCTCTCCCCAAGCAGAACCCTGGCGTCCCGGGATGTGTAATCCACAATTAGAAATCCTGTGGCATTACCCTTGCGACTTCCTACCTCCAGGCATTTTATTGGGGGGGGGGGTGGAATTCATACACTTAGAGCAGCTTGACTGCATTGTTCCAAGACCGCCCCCCCACTGAGGTATGCTCAGGTTTTATGAATTAGTTCTACCTAGGATGTCCCTACGGTAGAATGATACAAATGCACAAAGCGCACATGGTTTTGCAATAGAGTCAGAAATGCCTTTACATTTCTAAGATTGCTGCTTGTACGTGCACAGCACATTCTTGTGCAGGCGGTCGGAGCTTTGCCCCTGGACCCGTTGCAAATCAGGGGAAACGGGCCCTGGGGAAGACGCAACCCAAACAAGCAGTTTCCACGAGGCACCAGTAGCAGCAGCAGCGACAGCAGTGTCATGGCTGCAGAGACCCTTTTGCCTCCTTTCCGAGCCAAGCTTTCCTGGGGGTGGGAGGGGGCGGCTTTTCTCTCATCCCCAGGCACGGGGTCAGACTGGGAGATGGAGGCCAGGCCCAGCCTATGGGTCCCTGGCCGGTTTTCCTGCACCAGCCCCTCTGCGTGCCTCCTTCGCAGCCAGGCCAGGATGTGGGAGCGATGGGAGAGCCCGCAGAGACGCAGGTGCCGCCGGGGAGTGGAGCAGGAAGCCGGGGCTCGCCTCTGCTCGTCTCTGGTCCGGGCGCGCAGTAGATCTCTGGCGGTCCTGTGGGGGCAAAAGAGTGGGCGCAGAGGCTGGAGACGTTGCTGGAGACTGGGGAGCTTGCCGGCTGGGCAGGCATTGGGTTTCTCCTAATCAACCCCACTTCCCAGAACCTAGGTCCTAATTGGGGCTCAGTCTCCGTGGCGCGGGAGGGAGGACAGGACCCACTCTTGCCTGCGGCTGTTGCCTGGATGCGAGCAGAGCGCGGTTTCTGCACTGGAGGCCCGCGGGATTTTCTCCGGCCTTGTTTTCCTGGGCACCGATCTGATGGGCTGCTGTGGTGGCGTCCACCCCAGAAGGGACAGTGCCGTCGCTGCTCGCTGCAGACATGCTCCCGGAGCGCAGGACTAGGGGCGTGTGGGCGGCAGCCTGCTGAGCAGGGAGACCCCAGCCCCGTCGCTTCGGCCCACCAGAGACCCCAGGGATGGAGTCACCAGCCTTTTCCTGTACTCTTTATCTCGGTTTTATAGACAGCGGTTAGTTTGGGACATTAATTGCCTAGGCGAGTTTGATAATTTTGATGTAACAGAGCACTGGAGAAATTACCCTCATGTCCAAAATGTCAAATTTGAGAAGAACCAGGTTCAGAGGCTCGCAACCCCACGACGCGGAGAAACTGCGGTGGGTCCTGAATGGCCGCACGGACAATGTGATTTTACTGTTTGTTTTCTTAGGTAGGCGGGAATCGGTAGGGAAGGAGGGTGGTCCGTTAGAGACACAGGTTTTAAACCGTGTTTCCCCCGCCACAGTGACTTTGGAGGAAATGTTCCTGAATGGAAATGTTTTTGTCACCTTGCTCTCACACCAGTGGTCTTTTTCTTACTTATATTTTACTCACTTGTGAGTTGGGGAAAAACAAGTATAGAGAACCAAAAACAAACAAACAAACAAACAAAAAAACCACAAAAAACCCTCAAAAAACAAAAACAAAACTCTACAAAAAAATAAAGTTGTTTCATAATTTATAACCGCCAGAAAATGGTAACAGTAAAGCCTGAAACTCCAAGTAAAACTCTCACTGGTGGCCAAAAAAAAAAAAAAAAAAAAAAAAAAAGTTTAAAAAAATCATATATACACTTATATCTATATGGCTTTCCCTGGGGAAAGGAGGGGCACAGTTTTTCTTTCAACATCTGATTATGTATTTCAAACAAGAAATGACATTTAGAGGGGCAGAGGGCTCTTCTTAAAAAACAGAAGCCAAGAAAAATAGTTCCTCACGTCCAGATTTCACGTCAGTAGGAAGGAAGGATGGAAAGAAGAAAAAAAGGGGGAGGGAGAGAGAGAGAAGAAAAGAAAGAGGGATTCAGAGACGTCCACATTTTACATAAAAAAAGGCTAGCCAGGCCAAGCTGATTTCTGTGTGTACTGGGGTTGAGAAGATACTCTGCAATCCCAATCCCAATAAAATACTCATGTGATTTTATTTCTAGCTGATACAATGTTAAAGGCCATGTACAAATGTTATACATTTTTATTTTTGTTCTTTTTTTAGGAAAAAATACACAAAAGGCAAAACATCCTCGAATTGTCATTTTATACAGTGCAGAAGGAAATTTAAAATACGTGTCACAAACGCTGCACCCCAGCAGCCAAATACTAAAAAAAGGGCTAGTCCTTCATTTTATATATATATTTATATAAACATATGGAAATTTGTTTTTACACAGATTGGACTTTGTTTCAAATTTACAATGGACCTCTAAAAAAAAATTTCTACGCGGCAAATATTGCCAACAAACTTACACCATTAATACTGATAAACGGAGGAGCCGATGCGGTGTTTCGATTATTAGGGAAGAAAGTAGAATAAATAACAGGATGAGCCTTGCTATAGTTTAAAAAAGTGCCTTAACCTTTCTGCGTCGCCTTCGCCGCCATCCTGAATCCGTGCGCTCACCGGCCTCCCTGTCCCCGCGCCGCGCGGTGCTCCCCTTGCTCTGCCGCCAGCACGTTTTTACAGTAGAGATCGGGAGACAGTTGGGTCTTGTGAGACGAACACCCGCCGAAAAAGTCAAAATGCAGTCGGAAACAAAACCAAAAGGACTGTAGAGAAGGCCAAGGAGGAGTGAGGGGAGGGCAGAGGCCCGGGAGCCCCTGCTGCTGGGCTCCTCCCGGTTTCTTTTTGTAAGAGGAACAGTGGCTTCGGAAATGCAAGTCCGCACAAAGATCCACCTGCGGTTGCTGGAGGGCTTCGGAGATGGGGAGGGAGATGGGATTTCTTGCCCCCCCTTCCCTGCAAAACACGGCTCTAAGAGGAGACTTGCGCATTCCAAGACATTCTTTCAAAAAAAATTAAAAATAAAAAGATAAATACTCAACGAAAAAATAAAGTATTTGATAATGATGGTCTCACATGTTGGCCTTTCTTCTGAAAACCTTCCCCCACTTCTGCCATTGGAGGGAAGGCGGGGAGAGGCCTCAGCAGAATTCTCGTTTAGATGTTGAGGGTCCCCCCAACACAGCACCGTCTCGGCCGCCTTCAACTGGATCAAAACCAGATACTTATTTACCAACAGCTGCGGTCAGACGGACCCCACAGCCACCATTTGTTAATCTTTTGAAGAAGTGGGGGAGGAGGTGCTGACCACCGTGCTGCGTCTTTGCCTTGGGGATTTCTTTCCAAATAATCCAGGTGGGTAGGGGTCAAACCCTCGTCTTCTGCCTATGGTTATACCTCAAGAATAAAGCAGTTTCTTGCAATGCGTTCCAGGTCCCTGCGCCAGGCCGCCCGGGCCGGTGGGGCCTGCTCGCTGTGGTCTCACATCACACAGGGCTTGATGTCTTGGTAGGTGACCTGCTGGTGGTAGTAGGAGCCACTGCCGGCCGAGTGCATGGACGAGGGCGCCATGGTGTTGAAGGAGAAGACGAACTCCTTGCGGTCACACATGCCGGGGGACTGGGAGTGATACCTCGGGATGCCTGGGAAGGAGGCAAGAGGAGGGCAGGGAGCAGAGTTAGGGTCAGGGACGCAGGGCTCCAGGCGGAGAAGCAGCGCCACCCGGCTCCAGCGCAGGGCCCCAGCGCAGGGCTCTGTTGCCTCCCTACGCCCCACCGAGGTGCCAGACTCCCAGAGTTCCGGCCTCGGCGGGTCCAGGCAGCCCCAGATTCCAGGCCCTGGGCTCTGTGCTCCAGCACAAGATCCCAGGACCCCAGGGATGACCGCTGCTCCCTGGGTGCCCACTGTGGGGGCCTCTATCGCCTCGGACATCAGAGCTCCAGGCTGGGGCTCCCTGAGGCTGAAGGGGAAGGGGTGAGGAGGCTCTCACGGGCCAGCAGATCTCAAGGAGAGTCTGGCCTCCGCTTCCATGGCCAGCCCAAGGCCTGTGCCGGGCCCTGGGGCATCTACCTCCCAACCTCAAAGCCTGCAGAGGCCCTGGTGCCGCTGGAGCCTTCCCCAGGGGAAGGGCCCCTCCGAGAACAGCTCCCTCCCCGCAGCGGGCGGAGAGGCAGCCAGAGCCTGGGAGTTTGAAACAGCCCCAGCCAGGAGATCCCTGCGGAGAGACGGCCCTCCGGCCTTCCAACCACCGGACCCGCTCCTGTCTCGCGGGGGCAGCTGACAGCTGAGCCCTGACAGGCCCTGCTGAGCTCCTGAGCGCCCTTTTCAGAACCAGGCCGGGAGAGGCTGGTGGGTGCAGAGAGGAGAGGCCCGAAGGGCGCACTCTGCTGCATCTCCTCCTCGGAGGGGCGGGGAGGAGTGTACCTGCCACACAAAGCCCGGATCCTCGGAAACAGAGAGTCTGTGGGGCCTGCGCCTCTAACTCTTGCTCTGGGCCTGGCCACAGCTCCTCTCTGCCTCTATCCCTACAAAATGTCCCCCAGCTCAGCCGTCCCACAGCCAGCCTTGGTTCCTTGGGAGGCTGGGCTGCTGGGCCGCTGAGCACCCAGCCCAGGCAGCTTCGGGCCTAACTCTTCCTTTCTGTCCACGCAGCTTTCCGGTGGCGATTCCAGGGGAGGCCCAGCCAGCTGGCCAAGACTGGGCTTGGGCTCTATCCTGGGAACTTGATGAGGCGTGAGGGGGGTAAGGGCTTAAAGAGATGAAAGAGATGTAGAATATCGGGGTCTGAGTCTTTTTGTTAGAAAGGGGTCGCTTGGCCAAGCTAGGGACCACCAGCGGCTAGGAGATGGAGCCCAAGAGGAGAACAATTATCTGGACCTAAACTGCCACCATTCAAAGGGCGGCGTGTGGGACAGAGATACTCTGGAGAGCTGGGGCCTCCCCGGAGTAGTGGGGTTGGCACCCCACAGAAGTGGCAAGGAGCCCTCGCCCACGGCGGCCAGCAGTTTGGGGGCTGGGTTCCGTGCACTGACAGATGTCAGAGTCCCCCAGGACTAGGACAGCCCTGGTCTCCCCACTCACCTTGCAACTCAGCTGGGGCGTTGTGACTGTTCTGGTGTAGATACGGCTGGTCCAGGGAGTGCGTGGAGAGGCTGCCAGACAGGGGGTTGGCCGCGGGATTGCAGGGGGACAGGGGCTGCTGCTTGATGTAGGAGGCGCCGCTGTTGAGGGCTGCAGAGGCCGAGGGCGGCCAGGCGGCAGTGGAGCCTGAGTAGACTGCGTGGGGCTCCATGACCCCGCTGGCGGTTGCAGGCAGCAAAGGGGAGGCGGGCACCGAGCTGTCGTGGTGCGGGTACTCACCCGCCGCTGCGCCGCCACAGCTGCCCATGTACGAGTGCCCGCCGTTTGCGGGCAGGTGTGGCACCGAGTGGCTGGGCAAAGCCATGCCGTCCACATTGCCCGGCAAGTGGCCGTTCATCATGCCCAGGCTGCCCTCCAGCGCCAGACTGTTGGGCGGGCACGAGAGGCCGCCGGCAGAGCTCTGGAAGCCGTAGGTGTCCGGGAGGTGGTTGAAGCCGAGCCCGTTCATCATGCTGTACATGGGCTTGAGCGCCTGGCATTTCCTTCGGAAGCCGCGCGGCCGCCGCCGAAAGGAACCCTCCTCGAACATGAACTCGCTGGCCGGGTCGATGGTCCAGTAGTGGCCTTTACCAGGCCGCCCGAGGCCCTTGGGCAGCTTGATGAAGCACTCGTTGAGAGAGAGGTTGTGGCGCACGGAGTTCTTCCAGCCCTGGTAGGAGCCGCGGAAGAAGGGGAAGCGGCTCTGCAGGAACTGGTAGATCTCGCTGAGCGTCAGGCGCTTGGTGGGCGAGCTCTGGATGGCCATGACGATGAGCGCGATGTACGAGTAGGGCGGCTTCTCCGGGCGCCGGATGCCGGCGTTGGTCTTCTTGGCCTTGGACGGGCCGGACGACGCGGGGTCCATGGCCGTGCCGCCTCCCCCGCCGCCGCCGACGCCGCCGCCGTGCGGTGGCTGCTGCTTCTCGGGCGCCGAAGACATCGGGTGGCTGCTGCCGCCGCCGCCGCTGCCGCCGCTGCTCTGCGCCGCCGACGAGCCGGGAGGAGGAGGAGGAGGAGGAAGAGGAGGGGGAGGGGGAGGGGGCTGCGCGCGCGGGGCTGGCTGCACCTCTGCCGTCATCCGCGGCCACTTCTCCGGAGCGGGCCTCGGCGCGCCCTCCCCCGCCCACCCGTCCTCCCCGAGGAGCTGCTGGATCCGCCGGCGGTTGGCGCGGAGCCCCCCTCTCCCCAGCTCCTCCTCCCCCTCCTCTCTCTCCTCCCTCTTTCCCTCCCGCCCTCCCACTAGGGAAGGAGCCCAACAGAGGCTGAGGGGCAGCCTCTTTGCAGCCCCGGCAGTGGCCACGAGGAAGCCCCCCCACCTCCGTCGCCGGTTTTTTGGGGAAGGCACCACCTCTGGGGCCTGCGGCCGTGCGCCCCCGCGGGGAACAGCACTTGGCCCTTGCCACCCGTGGCGCTCGGCTCCACGGCTCCAGCCAGGCCGCCCTCACTGCATCTTCTCTCTGCGGCGTCTTGAGGGCCGGCCTAAGACCCTCCAGGAGTTCCCTCCCCCCCCGCCCGGCCCCCCTCCGGCCAGTGTCTGTGGGCGCTTAAAGGGCCCCCACCCTCGGCGCCCCGCGGCCGCCAGCAAAACCGCCCCGCCTCCACCAACCTGGCTAGCAAGTGTTAATGCGCCCTCCGCCCGCGGCTCTGCCCCGTTCTGCGCAGCGCCCCCCCCCCGCTCCCCGCCTTCCCCGCTCGGAGGCGCGGACACCCCGGGTCTCCCCGGACGCGCACAGCCGGGTGGCAGATCGCAACTGCAGCGGCGGCAGCGGGTACCGGGCCGTGGCCACCGCGGGCACAGCCGGCTCGGCCACGGGTCCCCGCGGCCAGCGGGCGTATGTTCCCGTGAGGGACCGCCTACCCACTCTCCCCGCCCCGGGAAGGACTGCGCTGCGCCTGGGACTTTTTGGACTCGCCCAGAAGCGCGCGAGCAGGCGGGCAGCCGCGGGAGCCGAGCACGGGCGGAAAACGAAAGCTCAGGGCGGGTCGCTGCCGCTTTGTCTCGGGCTCCGCCGACCGGGCGGGAGCGAGTGAGAACCGCCGGCCCTGTGGGGGCCGAAACCACACGGGCTTCCCGGAACAAGCGGCCCCGCTCATTTGCTCATTCATGCGCACACACGCATGCATTGGTGCACGTGCAAATCCGGCAAATTACGAAGAGTCAGAAGTGAAAACTCATACTCCTGTGTGCCTTCTCATACTCACGCGTGCCTTCCCACTCACGCACACACCTCGCTCAGGCACGTGCGCCCCAAGTAATGCGCTCACTCACCCGCACAGAATAAGACCACAGGAACTTACATTCTCACCAATTCTCATTCACGTGGCCACTAGCCACGTTCGGATCTGAACCACATTGTACCCGGTCCCCACCGCCCCCAACACACGCACACAATGAAAATCCGCCCATTTGGCCCCGCAGCTCCGGTGTCCCCACTTTCCAAGAACAGGTTCCGATTTCTCATAGATGGTAAAGGCCCTGGCAGGAAGTTTATACGGCTCAACGTAAACACGTTCTGGGGATTCTTTAATAATAATAATAGAGAATTCCGCGTGCGCGGGGGGAGTTGGCCTAATGCCCCTGTGGGTTCGGCCTGCCGCCGCCGCGGGGCCTCTGACACTGCGCGCCAGGCCAGGTTCCGGAAAGCAGTCTGCGCGGGCGGGGAGCACAGGCCCGGGCGGCCCTCTCGCGCCAGGCTGTCCGCAGCAGGGGGCTCGCACGCACGCCTTCCCTGGCGGTGCTGGGGTGCGGGCTAGGGCTGGGGGGGAGGACAGTGGCGCCGAGCGCGGAACCGCGCAGGAGCTGGGCGCAACACGGCAAGCGGGGACCCAGGTGAGTGCTGTTCGCGCGCTGACTGCAGGACACCGAGCCCAGCCTCTCTGGCCCTGGCCCTGGGTCGGGCGGAGGGAGGAGAGGGCCGTTTTCCAGGGTCGTCTCGGGGAGCCTAGATGCCTTGCCCTGGCAGGAGCCTGGACAAAACACAGATGCCGGGAGTGCCGGGAGGCTCAGAGCGCGCCTGCCCCGCGGCGCTTTTCAAAGCCCACTGTCCTCTCGGGTTTCTCTGGCTTCCTTGTCCCCCGCTGTCCCCCCTCCTTGCTCAGACGCCTTCAGCCTCGGCGGTAGACGCCTCGTCGCCTTCGGGGCGCCTGGCACGTCTGTGCGAGGAGCTGGGGGTCTCAAGGCGAAACGCGCCCAGCGGTCGCTAGCTTTCCAGGCCGAGCGGCGCTCGCGGAAGCCGATGGAGTCTACTTCCCCGCACTCCGCTTCCGCCGGGCTCCCCGGCCTAGGGGAAGGGTGCGTGGGATGTGACCAAGTTTGTGTGTGGCTGTATCTTCGCGCAGGAGAATGCGCACCCGCGGATCCACCCCCATTTCACACGGCCCAGCCGGCATCCACGGATCTCAGAGACCCTGAGCCGGCGCGTAGCCGCCAGTGCGCCTTAGTGAATACCCCTCACACAGCTTAGGCGCCCCAACCCTCGCTTGAAAGCACAGGCCTGCCCTCCGCAGAGGACACGCGGTCGGTGAAGCGCACACACTCCTGCACTGCGCGTTCGCCCACGCACAGCCGCTCCATTCGCGGGTACACATGTCCACGCTCGCACGCGTTCTTACTACGTTCTCTTTCCATCACTTTTTTAATTTATTTTTTATTTTTTGCTAAACGGCAGCTGCAGGCTAGGAGGCCCTGGCGGTGCTGGGAGGGAAGTTCCGAGAAAGGGTCGCTACCGCCAGCTGCTGGGAGCACATCTGGCGTTCAGTCGAGAGGCCTGAGGGAGAGGCTGCCCCATTCCCCAGCCTGCTAAGGGTGCAGCAGTACCCTGCGGCTCTCAGGCTCTCAGAAATCGGGAGCAGTGCCTCCGTTAGTCTGACAGTCTGCCTTCAAAGTGAGGGGGCTCTACAGACTTGAAATTGCGGGAGATTTTTTCCCAGTAGCCTCTTCCCTCCTGGGTCCTCTCCAGTTGGGAGGGGCCTCAGATGCCATCTTTGGCTAAACCCCAGATCATTTCCTCCCTCCAGCACATGGGGGGTCTTTCACTGGCTCCCCTGGGGGCTCCTGTGTGTTTTGGGATGGGGGAGCTCCTGCCTTCCTAGGGAGGAAGTGTGGACTTGGGGCCCTGCCTGGCCTCCACTTGCCCCTCGGGCTCTGACAGCAAACCAGACTTTGCAGGGAAGGGGCAGCAGTTACCTTGTCCAAGGACAGGGGCTGAGTGGCTGGAATCCTCAGCAACGCAGCAGATGGAGGCTCTTTCCAAGCCCTGATCTCCACCCAGGAGGCAGGTAAACGTGGGAATGTGAGAAGGAGCGGAGGGGAAATGAGCTCTCAGCTCTGTAATTTGTAGGGGACCCCCCTCCAATTCTAGGAAAAACCACATCCATAGCAAGGAGGGCTTTTCTGTGTGCTCAGAGAGGAGGCTCTCAGCTCTCAAGTTAGCCGGAGAAGTATCACTTGATCTTGCATTTTGAAGTGGGGAAACTGAGGCCCACCAGGGACCTAGCCTGGGTTAGCCAGTGCTGCCAAGGGAAGACCTCTCCATCTTTTCTCTCTACCCCCAAGAGGAGACCCTCCCCCAGAAGCTTCAGCGCAGGTGGAGTGTAGAGAGAGTGAGTTTAGAAAAGCTTTTGGGGCACCCCCATGCCAGCTCCTGGCTTCCCAGGCACACAGGCGCAGAGAGGTCCTTTGGGGAGCCGGCGATGAAATCGTAGCAGCTGTCGCAGACGCAGTGTCAGGAACAGGACTTTGCACACCGGACTACTGGCCGCCAGGTGCTGATCGCTGCCTTATCAACACCCCTTGGATGTTCTTAACCTTTCCATGGGCTGTGAATCCCTTTTGACAGACCACTGAAAACCAGACCCCCTCTACCCTCCCAACCCCAGAAGGCAAGGCGCATACCTGCGACATTCATAGAATGGTTTTTCCAGGTCTCACCAAAGAGCTGGAGCCTGTCCATGAACCCACTACCTCCCATCTATGAGCCCAGGACCAAGGTTAAATGACCCAAGGATATTTGTTTACTCTTCACAGAAGCCCCCAAGAGGTCAATATTATCCCTCCCTTTACAGATGTGTCCCCAGCTCTGGTTATCCCAGGCCCTGGGTCACCCTGCAGAGCCAGGATGCAAATTCAGAGCTGTCCCAGGAACCAGGAGTTAAGCCACAGGGAGAGCCAGGGTCTGCAGTGGAAAAGCCAGAGACCCTCTGCCCGCACACTGGGAACATCCGGATTTGAATGCAGCATTCACCCTGTACGGATGTTGCATAAAATCTTTGTGCCTTCGTTTATTGGTAAGGGGAGGTGGTTGTGGGCTGTTTTTTTTTTTAACAGCTTTATTAAGATAAAATAGACACATAACATTGTGTAAATTCAAGTGTGTTGATACGGTGTGCCGATTGAATACATTTATGTGTTGCAAAATTATCACCACCATGCCCTCCTCATTCCTTTAAGACATCTCTATCCCGTCACGTAGTTACTGTTTCTTTTGTGTGTGAGAGCATTTAAGATTTCCTTTCTTGCAACATTCAAGCATATGTTAACAGTATCGTTAGCTGTAATCATGCTGTGTACTGTAGGTTTTTCATCTAAGAAGGGGACAAATGACGGCACCTATTCTCAGGGCTGTTGCAGGCGTTGAGCCTGTACAGAGAAAGACTTAGGTAGAGACGGAAACAAAGTCCCAGGGGCCCAGCCCATGGGACAGTGAAGAAAATACAGACAGGGATGTGGGCAGCTTTTGCTCTTAGCTTAAAGATCCATAAAGACACCCTTCCCATCCCAAATCAGATCTACGCCCCAGCTTTGGCCCCAGGAATCCTACATTGGGGTAGGGGGGTGTAAAAACAGACAAGCCTGCCGGGTCTCCCACTCCCCAAACCCAAGGTATTTTTACTGGCTAATTGCTTAAGTGAAGCCGCCCTGGCGGAGAGTGCGCCGTAACCCGAGCAGGGAACCAGATCCAGCTCGGATTGTGCCGGCCCAGTGGGAGGGGGCTGGGGCGCAGGCAGCAGCCGACCACCCACCGAGAGGGCAGCCACCCTGTCCCCCACTATCCCTGCTCTGCATTAGTGAGGGGCCTGAGCCTCCCTTGTCCCTCCTCCCTCCAACCCCTTCCAGGCGGTGTCCAAAGGCAACAGAAGGTAGGGCAGGCGGGGCCCAGACCGGAGGTGGCCACTGGGCAGTTTCGGAAGCCACCTGGCCTGGCAGAGTCAGTAGGGAGGTCTGGAGTTGGGGACGGTGGTGAGGTATCTGTGGTTGAAAAATGTGACCCTGGGGACAGGGGACTGTGGGGAGAAATGTCAGAGTCAGGAGACAGAGCATCCGCCCCCCACCCCCAGCTAATAGGATGATTTGTGCACAAAATGCGTGGGATGTTTCTCTGCAGGCGCCAGATGTGCACACATATGATGCTGGCCAACGTGTAGAATGTCCTCCCGGGGAGGCGGACCGCGCAGGACACAGGGTGCCTGGCTGCCTTAGCCGGTAAAGCATGTGACTCTTGATTTCAGGGTCATGAGTTTGAGGCCCACGTTGGGAAGTTTACTTAAAAAAAAAAAAAAATGAGAGACAGAGAGAGAAACCTGCAATAAAAAGGCCCGGAGTAGAGTAAGATGAGGTCCATGCCGGCGTGTCCTGTGGGCACTGCCGTGTCGGCAGGTGTGTATCACCGGGTCTGTGTGTACAGAAGAGCCTGAAGAACACACATCTAACTCGCATCCGTGCGGAGGCTCCGGGGACAGGAGGGTGGTGCGGTAGCTTCCTGTGCGGCTACTGTCAGATTCGGTCAGTAGAACTGGGTATGTGTGTAGAATATGCGAGTGTACTCTGCGGTGTTCCACGTAGGGACGGTCCCGGACCGTGTGCAGCGCAGCACATCCCTCGCACGCGGCGGCTGTGGGCTCGGACGCGGGACTGCAGAGGCTCTTCGGACCACGTGATTTAGAATTCCGTAGACCGCTGTCAGGGTTGCATGTGTCCTCATGGGCGACTCGCACGAACCTTGTACAGCGCGCACGCGTTGGTGCGCGTGCACACAGGGCATCGTGGGAGAGACGCTGGTGCACCAGAGGCGTCCTGGGTACACGGTGAGGCGAGGAGACTCGGCAGCCAGCGTGGTTGCTGGAGCGCGAATCACAGAGCAGACAGATGTCGGGGCTTCGCGTGTGATCTAACACACGGCGCGACCCTGCAGGGGTCACGCCGCTAACACCCGGGCCTGTGTGCCCCGGCCGGTCACTACCACCTAAAACTGCGGCTCTGGGAGGCATTCCTTGCCCCGTCTCAGGCCCCGTCTCGGAAGGGGAGCGACTCTCCAACTTTACTCTTCTGGCAGTGGAGTGACTTTTCTGCACCTCGTCCTGCTGGCAGGGGTGGGTGGTTCTCCGAGTGAACTCGAGACGTGGCGATGATGTGCTCCTGTGTCCGTCACAAGAGGCCGTGGGCTCTGGACCTTGTGGAATGAGCACCGACTGCAGAGAGCCCCAGTGCAGGGGACAGCTGCGGCCGCCTGGAAGCCGAGCGCAGTGCCCGCCTCATTCTCGGGGGCGGTCCTCACCTGTACTCAGGGCCACCCAGCCAAACTCTAAACCCACGGCCCTGTTCTGCCCTCTGGTCAGCAGCAAACCATATTCTGGCCCCCGCCTCCCAGGCTCTCCACGAGGGACCCTGAGGTGCGGAGGAGAGAGTGCCCTCTGCACAGACGGGGCTTGGAAACCTCACCTCTGGGGACCACCAGGGCCTCGTCGGGAGGAGCAGCTGTGGGGCGAGTCAGCCACACGCCCGGCCCTGACAGATAGTCGTCCCCGCTCAGCGGCACATTAGAGACACGTACACATTCATGGAAAAAAAGTCTGTGCCTGGGCTCTTGTAGCCCTGAGCTCGCCCCTCTGTGTGGGCACTTTACCCAAAAGTACACATTTTCCATGACGTTCTCCAGTGAAATATTTGACAGCACGGCAGCCTAGGAATTTACAGCTCTCTGCCCTGCGAGGTTTTCGGGAGTTTTCTGGCATTAGCAGTGCCTGTTGCTCTAAGACGGAGACTGTTCCCGGGACACTGAACGTCCTGGTGCTCCCATTCCGGACGCCTGGGCCGCCCGCAGCTCTCCTTCCCACGGAGGCCTCCCGGGATATTTTAAAGCTCTCTGCTTGGACAGCTGTGCTCAGAAAGTTGGGGCAAAGGGGTTCCTTCTCCCACGGGCGCACGCGCGTGTGTGTGTGCGCGCGTGGGGGGAGAGGGCTATCTCCCAGATTTAGTTTTCCAGCAAAGGATCCACAGGTTAGGAGAGAAAACTGATACCCAGAAGGTACAGCCTGAGGAAGGGGCTCTGCCCCTCCCGTACTCAGAGGGTGGGGCTCCCAGTGGAATTAAATCCTGGGATGGGAGGGGCGGGGCGGGGCGGGGGGGGGGGGCGGGATGCAAATGCATTGTGTGTGACGTTCCAACAAGAAACACACCAAAAGGAAAATATGAATTAAATTTCAAGGGCCAGGTATTTTGTGTTTCTCTGAGTTGAGGGAGAGTAGAACACACACACGCAGACACACACTCACACACACACACACACTGTGAGGAGGAGGGCGTTGGAACAGTGTGAGGTCAGGGAACTGGGGGCCAGGCAAGGTGGGGAGACGCAGGGAAGACGCTCAGATGTGTTCCTTAATCAAAAGCAGCAGTTTGCTCCCGGCCCGAGTGTGCGGGCGGAATGTGCCCATTGGTCTCCATTTATAGGCAGTGGTGCTCTATTTCCATTCAGGGGGCGGTAAAAATGATGAAAATAAGTGTTATTTGGGGGGAGAAAACAAAATCTGGCCAGCTGTGGTACCGCTTGGGAAGGGAGGTATGGTCGGAGGGAGGGGCTGTACCTGCCTGGGGGGGGGGGACTCGGCCCATAGTCCAGGGTTTGCTCAGAAAATGGAGGTGACACCCTCTTCCCACACATCCGCTGTGGTCTGGCTGAGTCCTTTTGTCCCAGCCGGGTTGTAACTCTGCTGCTGCAAGGACCCTGGAAAGACCTGTGTGTGGACACAGAGGACTGGCATAGCTCTGCTGGGCCTGTTTCCTGCAGGATGGACCGGAGGGGCCACTCTTGTCTGTGCATGACGCAGGGGAGGGGGCCCAGCTCCCGGAAAGTCAGAACAGCGCGGGGTGCTGGGCCGCTGGGCCTGTGCACCTAGAGCAGAAAGGCAGGAATGCCTGGAACACATGGACCCGGCCTCTCCTCAGAGAGGGACCCGGGGGGATTGGTCATTAGAACCCAGAAACACCGAGGGTCAGAGACACGGAGAGAAGGACCTCAAGAAGCATATTCCGATTGTGGGAAAATCGGTTCACACACCGGGAAGAGAGACAGGAACAGACACTAGAGGAATGGTGGGTTCAGCTTGGGGAGGAGGGCATGTGGAACAGCAGCGGGGTCAGGCGGGCAGGGAGCTCCGGACTGGAGTGAGGAATGTTTGTAAGAAGGAGGGAGGGGGGAGGGAGGGGGGAGGGGAGGGGGAGGAGGAGGGGAGGGGAGAGAGCAGAAGAGAGGGAGAGAGACAGAGACCGGGAGAGAGGGAGGGAGAGGGGACTTGAGGCACATTCTCAGCTAGCACACACGGGGCACATTTCCCTCTGGGGCTCCTGGCACCGTCAGCAGCCGCCCTGACACGGATGTTTCCCCAAGGACAGTATTCCTGGGAGCAGGTCACGGGCCTCATTCCCTTTAGCCCTAGAGTGGGGCTTTCCCAGGAGAGTGGGGAGGGTATTGGGGGCCCTTCCGGTGTCCCCGGGACTGTGTGTGAGTAAAGCCTTTGACGGAGGCCAGGGGCAGAACAGAACCGAGAGCCTCCACCATTGGTTTCATCTCCCGTTGCCTCAGTTTCTTCATTTTGAAATGGAGAAACTGCTGAGGTCACTACCCATCCACAGAGCCGGACTGAGGACCAGTTGAGAAAGGCTGGAAGTGCCCCATGCCGGGTCCGGGAGGGTGGTCAGGTGGGTGGGGGTCCTGAGTGGGAACCAGGGCAGAGAGAGGTTTTGGGAAGGCAAGTTCCACCTGATTGAGACTTGGCTCCCTTGCTGGGTGACTGGGGCTGGTGGCCCTGCCTCTCTGTGCCTCGGTCTCCCCATCTGCAGTACGAAAACAGTTGACAGTAGCTCCTCCTGGGTACTGAGAAGATTCGACCCGTGAGTAACTGTTAACTGGGGTTGCTGTTACTGGGGGTGCTCCCTCCGCCGTTGTGTTTGCGGATCTAGGGGGTTAAGATGCCTTGTCCCTTTCTCTTGGAGGTTCCAAAAGCCTATGTAGCCCCTGTCTAGGGACTTGGTTTGACAGGACCAGAGCTTTGGTGGAGTGAACACAAATTGGAGAATCAGCCCATGTGACTTGGGACAGGTCCCTTCTTCTGTGGGCTCCATCGTCATCGGTGAAGTGGGCTACCCTGGGCAAGACGGTTGTGAAAGTGGCTTAGAATTGTGGCGCCGGCCTCAGGGAGAAGAGTGCTGGGTTGGAGGGGAGCTGCCTCTGGCCCAGAATTGGACTTTCTTTTACAGAATAATGATGAGGTCTCAGATGTGCCTGCCCACCACTGGCCATACCTAGTCCCTGGTCACCCTCTCCAGTCCCTGCCGGGGGGGGGGGGGGGGGGGGGGTGTGCGGGGGGGCTGCCCGGGGCACAAGACCTGAGTTAGAGATCTGCCTCCCTGCCAGGCCAGCTGTGTGACCTTTGGGAAGCTTCTTAAATTCTCTGGACCCCCTTTCACATTTGCATGATGGCAGAAATGAAGGTATCTCTTCAGGGGAGACGCAGTGAGAATAAGTGCTGTGGTCAGGGAAGCCCTGAGCGCCTCCCGTGTCCAGCACCATGCTAGGAGCCGCGTAAGTTGCTGGTGCGGTGGAGCCCATTTCACAGGCGGGAGAGCAAGGCGCGGCACAGGCAGCGAGAGCTCAGTAAATGTGGGACCCATTAAAAGATACCTCCTTCCCTGCCGTGAGAGCAATAAGGGGTCCCAATTCTGGGCTCCGTTGGCTAATCTGGAAGAAGAGGGGAGACTGTCACTGCCCCCTCTTTCCACCACTCCTAACAGCAAAATAACAGCCCCATAACTGCCCCCGCCCCAGACAAGGAGGGGCAAATCCAAGGCTTCCTGCAGAGACCACCCCCTCCCTCCCCCGCCAGCCTCGATTCTACTTCCTGGCACTGTGTGTCTGGTCTGAGCCCTCCGCCAGGGTGAACGTCCGTGTTGCTGGCCTGGGTGCTCCCTTAGCTCCTAGACTGCCCCCTCCCAGGGTGCCCAGGCTCAAAATTGGGGCAGAGGACTGGGAGCAAGGCAGACGCTGGAGCAGCCCCAGCTCAGCTCTTTGGAGGCCACAGGGTTCCTGCTCCCCAGGACCTCCTGGGGATTCCTGGGAGTGCGGTCCTGATCAGCGCAGGCACCAGCTCTCTCCGAAGGGAGATTAGCTCTTCCTCCTCCCCACGCCTAAGGCAGGCCGAGCTCCTTCATCTCAAACGCGCCGGGCCCCTGTTCGTGCTCTCAACGCTAGACTTGTTCCCAAGCGGCGGAATTAAAGATCCAACAGAGGAAAAAAACAAAGTAGTCACTCAAACTTTCTAGTCCTTTTATTCTGAAACCTACTTTCTCAATGTTTGCGGTACACCCCATCTTTGAACAACTCCGCCCCATAAGGATCCTGGCCCCCCGCTGCTCTTTGCCCCGGGCAGCGGGCTTTCGCGGGGCATCTGCAGGCGCTGCCCGCCACCAATTAATCCTTATCCCGGGTCCTTTTTTCTTAATAATTTAGCAATTACCTACGAAAATTCTATCCCTAACACGGAAGATGTGTAAGACCTGCTGTTTCTAAAAGCATCCCTGAAAGTATTTTAAACATTTTGTTCTCTTCCCAGGGTCAAAGTCGACGCTTTTATCTCCCTCCTCCTCCCACGTTTCTTTTCTCTGTGAAAGTCTGAGAATACGTTAGGTCCTCGCGGCTGCTACAGGCACTGCTGCCCCCACCCCGCCGGGTCACCCCCCTGCCCCCCCCCACCGCCACCCCTCTGCATTGGGCTAAGACCCATTTCATTCGTTATGAAAAGTAACTCAATTAGGAATCAAATTCACTTTTTTAAAGAGACCACTTATAGATCTCCCACCCCCGGCCCCTCCGGCCACTGCCCCACGTTTTTCTCCACATTTTGGCAAAGTAGCGTTTTCTGCGGACCGCGCTTCTGGGTAGCTGCCCTCACACTGCCTGCTTGCCCCTAACCTCTCTGGCTCTGTCCCTGCGCCTGTGTCTCTGTCCTTTGAAGCCGCCCAGACTCACTCCGGTTTGGCGAGTTACACCGCCTCCCAGACACGAATTGCCGAGGGCTGGCGTTCGGCCGAGGCGGTGCGACCGACCCGGAGCAGCCACCGTGCTCCGGTTTCTCTCCAGCGGACCCCGGCCCCCGCGGGGCCCCGGGTGTGCCCCTGCTCCGAGTCCCGGCGGGCCGAGCTGAAAGGCCGCTGCGCGTCCACCGAGGCCCCAGCGGCGGGAGGGTCCTGGGCAGCCCCGGATGGGCTGGTTACTACTGTTCTCGTTCTGCGACGAAGCAATTATTTTAATCTTGGTTTGGGCAAATGATGGGTTCTGCTTGCGTGAACGCGGTGTTTATTTTACCTCGACCATCCCGGGGGAGGGGGTGCGCGCCTGGATGCTGGCGGGGGACGCTGGAGTGGCAAATTGAAAACTCTCCAGCCCGGGAAGGGTCGGGTTGGGGGCGGGTAGTGGCAGTGAGCACCTCTTTCTCACTCACTTGGCCCGATTCAGTCTTCTCCTGCTGGCGCGAGTGAGGGGAGAGGCTGGGGGGTCTCTGGGGAGCGCCGGGGACTCGCAGTCGTGGATCAGCGCCTTCTGGAAACCAGTTCTGTGCGCCTCAGAGCCCGGAGCCCCGCTTTGGCCGGCCGTGGCAGGACTGCCCGGTCCCGGATCCTGCGGCAGCCAGAGCACACGAAGGGAGAGGGGCTGAGAGGAAGGGTCTCTGCGCCGGACTCTGGATACAGCATAGGTTGCCACTAGAGTGGGACGCCCAGATTGGAGCTAAGGTCCGTGCAGCGAGATGTCTCGAACGGGGCTTTTTTTTTTTTTCCCTGTGCAAAACCGGGAACTGCGCTTAAATTGCAAGATGGCCTGGAACATGTCTGTAGGGTGATGGAGAATAGCAGGACGCCAAAGATTATGCAGTGACTGAAGGAGAAATAGCACGTTAAAGGTCTACTAAGCGGACCATTCTGGCTACCTGGTTTGGAGGCAGAGCTCCCCAGAACCGGCTCTGTGCTCCACCTGCCTCTGTAGATCGAGCTGAGCCCTCGGTGAGCCGGGCTGATTGTGGTCTCCAAAACCCTCCTGATTTTTTATTCGAGCGGGAGCGGGGTCTAACTAGTGGTGTGGGGGGTGTTGGGGGAGGGAGGAGGGCGACGCAGACCCGGATTCAGAGGGGCTCTGGTGGGCTCTGGTCCGGGAGATTCTCGCGCGCACACGCTTATGCGCGCGTTCGGGAGGTCGCTAACCCGGGATCAGACTGTGCGAACAGGGCCGCCGAAGCACCAACGAGAACTACCAGGGGGTCGCCGGGACCACTGAAGTGGGCGGCGGAGACCCCGCCGCTGTTGCTGTGCTTCCTCCACTAGAAGCCCACCCCAGCAAGAGTGGGCCTTCAACCCCAGGACGGAGGTCCCAGGT
Source organism: Mustela erminea (assembly GCF_009829155.1). Taxonomy (NCBI): domain Eukaryota; kingdom Metazoa; phylum Chordata; class Mammalia; order Carnivora; family Mustelidae; genus Mustela; species Mustela erminea. The sequence continues at coordinate 58,145,124 of NC_045632.1, read as the reverse complement.
GGCCCGTCCCCCGGGCCCCCAGCTCCTTCCTCCACCTTGCCTGGTGTCTGGCTGAGTGGAGACGGTGCAGCTTCCAACTCCCATTAGCTTGCTGCCCGGCCGCCGGCGCCCGGCTTCTGCCGCATTAGCGCTGCGCGGGTGAGGGCGGAGGCCGGGGGGCGGGCAGGTAAAGAGGAACCAATTTGCCCTGAGGCTTTATCAACAAGAGGCTTAACTAGGAATTTAGGTTGACAACTCAGCACCTCCGTGGGGCACCGGCAACCGCCGCCGCCGGGTGACGCGCTGAGCTGGGGGCTCTGGAGAGCCTGGAGGCCTGAGGCTTCAAAGCCTGCAAAGGCAGCCCGGGCTGGCCCGCACAGCGTAGACTTCGTGGACCCGGGTGCCCCGGACGCACCACTAGGGCGGGGACCCTGCGGGTGGGCGAGCGCCGGCCGGTGGGTGCTGGGCCGCCTCTCCTGGCGAAGTAGGTGGCCGTGTATATTTTTGTTCAAGTGGTGTTTATGTTAATGAAAAAAGGATGGAATTACAAACAGCCGACCGTGCTGCGGCCGCGGGGCGTTTGCGGTGCTGGAGTCCCAGGCCCAATGAAAGGGCGCGCACAGCCCCCTTCCGACCCGCTGCCGAACGGCCCCGGGGTGAAATTGTCCTGCCTCCTCCCCCGCTGCCCGTACTCCGGAGCTCTCTGGTCGCAGTCACGCCCCCAAAACCCGCAGCAGTATAACCAGGTTTTGGGGCTAAGGAAAACCCTAATATGTGTCCTTCAGTGCCTTTTTTGAAGCGCACACAGATAAGTCTTTCGGGACACCCCAGTGGGGATGCATTCAGTCTCCCTTCTCTCTTCAGGGCCTGGCTTTCCCTTGCCTCTCCTTTATTTTAAAAATAATGTAACCAGCTCGCACTTCTTCAGTTTGCTTCCTGGCCCAGGATGTTCTTGTGGGCAGAGAGAGCTCCAGGTTCCCCATCCCAAGGGAGCTGTTTGCCCCGGCACCCACAGCCTGCTGCTCCTCTGCAGGAGGGAAACCGTTGGTGCCTCCTTTTCTTAGCTTAGTGAGGACTGAGGATGGGAAGAGCAGGAGAAAGCACCGGCCCGACAGGTCCCGGCCGATCTGACCTTGAGGGGAGGCTGGCCAGGCAGTCGGAGCTGCTGGCTGTGGCTGTGGCTGTGGCTGTGGCCAGGCAGGTGGGTGTTGCCGGCCTGGGCCAGCAGGGCTGAGACGGACACCATGCCCCAATTTTCTTCGTGGAAACACACCCGGGTCTTCCAAACACTACCCGGCAGTGTCTCCACAGGTAAAGTGAAACAGTGGGACATTTCAGGCCTTGTTGGATCCTTTCCTGGTGGATGTCGGTGGGGGGGGAGAGGTTGGTTTTCCCCACACATCTCCTTGGCTTTTCCCCACACTGTTCTTGTGAGTCCACCGCTGCCGGCGCTCTCCTTCGGCGCAGCTTAGGATAGGGCTTCCAGGCACACAGCCGCCGCCACAGGTGGAGGTGGCGGCCCAGGGGGAACACCCTAGCCTGGCACTTCCATCTTCCGAGCTGGATCTCCCAGCGCGTGTGCCCCGGGGTGAAGCTCACTTCGAAGGCCGCACTCACCCGGACTGGGTAACCCACCCAGTGCCCAAGTGGCGCCGAGGTCCAGGGAACCGAGGAAACAGTCTCTGAAGGAAAAGGGAAAATGCGGGGAAGTTGCCTGCCCGAGGTCAGGTTCTGCAAGCGGGCACTCCCAGCTGCAGGAGAGCTGCTTTCGGGCATTCGTTGTACTCCCTACTTTCAGGGAGTGTGCCACATCGGGGTCACTGACTTGCGGTGGGGGGGATGTCTGTTTAAGGGGCCTCCTCATGGCTCCATGCCGACCCCTGGAAACTGGGGCTGGGAGGTGAGGTCTGTGTCCGCTTCCAGACACTTGGGTAATGGAGCCGGTCAAGGTGTGGGTTTAACTAGATCAAGGGATCTTGGAGGTGGGAGGTGCAGAAGTGCGGGTAGCAGCCCATAGCTCTCACTGGTTGTTCAAAATCCCTAACACACTCCCTCCCAGGTAAGAGCCACCAGATGGAGCAAACTGAACCTCATTCGCAGCTCTTGGTTCCCTGTTCTTTCAAAGAGTTGCCGTTTGTCAAGCCCATGCGTTCAGCTGACATTCTCTTGACGGGTTCTGTAGCCTTGACATTGTGCAGCCGAGGGAAAAATCCGAGAGGAGAGACCAGGGTGAGGGCCATGCTTCTGCAGGCCTCACTCCGCCCCTGTCCTCCAGGCCCAGGGTGGGGGTCACAGGCTCCAGCCAGGCCACATTTTTCTCGCAGAAGTGCTGGGGTCATGGGCCCAGAGGCGGGAGACCTGATGCAGCTGCTGCTCCGAGTCCCTCCCCCTCCGCCGCCTCCTCCCCCTCCTCCTCCTCCTCCTCCTCCTCCTCCTCCTCCTCCTCCTCCGGGCCCCTCCCTGCCGCCCCGCCAGCTCTCACTGTGGCAGGCGCTTTCTGCAGGTGCGGGGCGGCCTCATCCCCAGCTTCCCTCACCAGTCACCAGCCCCCAGGCACGCCGGAAGTTTATGTTGGGGACACTTCAAACTGGTGCTTAGTCTATTGAGTTTGGTGGCAAGGCGCATCTCGAGCCCAGTGCCAAGCCCGCTGGCCTTGCGTTCTGCCGGCGGGGATGGGGGCAGCCATCTTCTGGGGGGCTTTGGAAAGCAGAAGATTGGGCTTAAAGAGGGACGAGTCTGCGGGCTGCTCTCAGGGACAAGCGGCTGCCCTGGCTCCCTCACAGGCGGCTCCAGGGTCGGGCCAGGGAGGTACCCCGCCCGACCTGGCTCCTGGGCTCTCACCCTACTCTGCGGGCCAGGAGCCTCCAAAGCCGCTTTCCCGGCCTGGCCCGCATCACTTTCTCCAGGGCTTTTCTCTGGGGCTAGCGGATGCCAGATGCGGAGCCCTGAACTCGCCTGCGCGCTGGCGGGCCCAACCATTTATTCCATCCTGCAATTAAACCCGAGGTCAAATATCTCCTTAACGACGCTATCAGGCCAGTGGCTCATTATGGCGTATATTTAGCCATAAACTATGGGTTGTAGCAAGGAGGAGATGAAAATTATTGTGCTCTGGGAATGAATCCTTTTAGCAGAAACCAGAGCTGTTATTTAGCAGGGAGAAGTAAGTACAGGCTCAGGCTTCCAGGCGACCCCAGGCAGGACGAGCCGTGCTTCCAAGCCCTTTCCGGCTTCGCCTGTGCCCCCACCCCAGGCCTGGCACTGGCGCTGCTTCCCGAGGCCCTGAAGGCACCCCGGGGAGGAATACTGCTTCTTGGCGAAGAGGGGCGCTGAACATCCACCGAGTCTGGTCGCAGCTCCCACGTTCCGAGTCCCGCCAGCCCCGTGGCCCGTTTGCCTCTTGGAAGCCCGTGGCAGCTTCGAGGTCGCGTGGCAGCTCTCTTGGGGAGTGGTCTGGAAGGCGGCAGGTTGAGCATGTCGGCTTTCAGCCTGGTTCTGCCTCTGCCATGAGCCTTGGGTGTGTTACCTGACCCCCCACCCCTCAGTAGCCTCATCTGTAAAATGGGAGAAGTCAGACCCCCTTCTGGGGGACTCAGGAGAATTCTATCAGATGGGAGCGCGAAGGCAGTAGCCCAGCTGCTGACCGGGGAAGAGCTCAGCAAATGACGGCCAAGGGCAACCTCACGAGGATGCTGAGGAAACGCGACCGCCTGGGCTGCCGACCCGACGACCACGGAGGAAGGCCCTGTGAAGAGGAGGATGGAGGCAGACCCAGTCGGTGGGGCTCAGACCATCGCCCGCCGCGTCACCGGCTTGGGTCCCATTTCCCTTGCTCAGGCCCCGGGGTCCTCATCTCTGAACACTGTCCCAGAGTGGCCGGGGGAGCTGAGACGCAGCGGCAGGGTCCCCAGTGCAGAGCTCCCCTAAAAGGAGTTGCTCAAGCCTCTCACTCCCGGCCTCTCTTTCCCAACAACCTGGATGTCACCAGGAGCTTCCAGACACGCTGGGGACTCTCAGCTTGGCCCTGGCAGTGTTGAGGGGATGGAGATGGTTTCAGCCAGAACCGCCCCAAATTTAGCCTTTCAGAGAGTGACCACATGCCCCACAAGCTGCAAATATTTGGACAAATGAGAAGAGGGAGGCCCCAGTCTAAACGTTTGCCCAAGGCCCCCAAGGGAAGGAGTAAACTAATCACAGGGCTAATAGCCTCCCTCAGGGCAGGGCAGGTGTGTCCTAGAGGAAAGAGGCTGTGGCCACCACCCCTACTCGTCCAGGCCTGACTTCCCTGGCTTCTGGGCTGGGTGGGACACCAGTCTCCATCCTTCCCCATGGACATCCCTTTTTCACGTTCGTGAGCGGGCACACACACGCACACGCACGCACACCCCCCCATCCCCGACACCGCCTTCTTAGGGCAGCCTCCCCACTGCCCTGCAGTGCTCTCCTGTCAGTTCACCCGCGTCCCCTTCTTCTGCACTGTCTAGAGACAACAGTGAGTCCTGGGGTCCCTCTGAGCAGAGATCCTGGCAAGGGGGGGAGGTACCCACAGCCTTTCTTGGTCTCCGGGCACCAGGGCGTCTCTGGAGGTGTTTGCAGTTGCGAGGGAAGCTCTGGACGGGGGGCCGGTGCTGGTGCCGGTGCTAGCGGGCCACGTCCTGTCCCCAAGCCTCCATTTCTTCTCCCAGGAAATGAGCGTTCTGTGTTCGCATGCCAAAGGCCAGGCCTTCTACCTCTGACTTTGGATGGTGTGACCCTGCTTGCTTCGACTGGCTTGTCTCTCTCGGGGGCATCACCAACCCCATCAGCTTCATGAAGCACATCCCGGGTGCTTCACGGGCATTGGATCCCCAGGTGGGAGATGAGATCCCACCTGGGGACTCGCTGGGGTTTGAGGAGACATTCAGGAGGTACAACTGCAGGGAGCTCCTGTTACGTGGTGTTGCGAGATGTGACTTTTGTTGGTTAATGGAAGTACACATGTGGTTTATTGTTTCCAGCCAGTACACAACCGGGGGCCCAAGGCTCTTTGGGCGGCACACTGTCTGTACGACCCAGGGACTCTGCCAGGCGGAAGGAGGAGACGGTGCGGGCAGCCGGGGCATCAGCGTCCACGGATGGTCCGCACGCCGGCCTCAGTGGCCCCAGAGCGCTGGCTCGGACGCGCCGCGGGCTGACTCAGAAGCCGGGCCTCCCCGCCCAGGGCTGGCGTCCTTGCTACTGTTCAGGACGTCCCGTGGCTGGGAGGGTCTCCCATCTGAGATGACAGATGCGTTTAGCCTGACACACTCTTGGAAGCACACTGCCTGTTACTCACGGCGGGAGAATCCGCTGCCCAAAACATGTATTTCATCAGAAGCGTGTTTACTGTCCGGCGAGCCGGCTGCTCCGGCGAGGAGCCCCAAAACAGAGCCCCACTGTGTCCTCGGAGCCTCGGAGTCGTGGTTCTCACGCAGACAAAGTCCCTCTGCTAAAACGTTTTCTTCCTGGGCTTGCTTCTCCTTTGAAGACGAGGCTGAATGCCTTTCTGGTGTCAGGCTTGCTGGAGCGGTGAGGAGATGGCAGAAGGTCCGGAAGGATCAGGCAACCAACACAGCTTTTCCCTCCTGGGATGGCGTCTGGGTCCGTGATGTCAGCTGCACCCGCGAGCCTGCGGCCGTCCTGGAGCGACTCGGGTGCCCAGGGAGCCCCGCGCACGGTTTGGGAGGCGGGACAGCAGTGTTGCGGGCGCTTCCTCTGTACCGGGCTCCACGCCGAGTATTTTGTTACCTGCTGAGTCCCCAGGAGGCCCACGAGAGAGACTTGGAGAACATGATTCCCATTTTGCTGATGAGGTTACGGAAGCGCATGGAGGTGGTGACTGGCCCACGGTCACACGTTTCTGAGGGGTAGAGCTAGGAGCCGGCCCGGGACCTGCCTGAGCAGTCCTTGCTGCTTCAGACCTTGAACAGACACACCAGGTGCAGGATTCTGCCCGCGCGTCCAGGAGGAGCCGTCGGTGATAGCGCAGGAATTTGGGGCCTGGTGTGGGTAGGTGTTAAAATACATTGCCTAATTTTCATATCAAGTTCATAGCTTCCCTGAGGACGGTTGACTTCAGACCACCCTGGAGTCACTCCTGACGTTCTAAAAATTGCATTCTGAAAAAACGTGTGTGTGTCGGGGCCGTGTTCTTGCTTACGTGCCAGTGTCTGCGAAACATCTGGAGCATCTGTTCTTGATAAGGGCACTTTTCCAAACAGGATTTGGGAAGAGGTGACCCAGATTCAAAGACAACTTGGGATGCAGAATGCTTAATTTGACCCACACCTGCATTGCCAGGAAACCCAGCTCCGTCGTTGCTCTGTAGAGGTACTCAGTGAGAGGTGTAGACAGGCGCTTTCCCTCACAGCAGGCCAAGGGCACAGGCCTGCCAAAGGGCAGAGAGGGAAGGACAGTCGGCACAGGCCGAGAAGCTGTGGGAACTGGGCATCGGGCGGGGGGGTGGGTGTCGTGTTGTGTTTACTCTCCCTGCCCTGTTTCTTCCCAGAGTAAAAATATTAAAAAAGGTTAAAGTAACATTTCTGGAGCTCATAGGCACCAACATGGCAGGTGCGGACTGGGACAGGGAGCTGTGCAGAGTTCACTGGTCATAAGGAGGCATTAACACATGCGCACGCGCACACACACACACACTCACACGCACGTACACGTACGCACTCACAGAACACACAGCAGAATAGACAAGAATTCTCGGCAGTTGAAGCTGGAAGGAGCTTGATATGGTTTGGGTCCTTCTGTCTTCCTGTAGTGACAAACATGAAGACTCGGAGGGTGAGTGGCTTGCCCAGTGTGGCACAGCGATGTTAGTGGTCGTGTCAGGACTAGATCGCATGAAGACACAGACTTCTGTGGCATGTGGCAGAAGAAAAGAATTCAGTGTTCGCTGTTCTGTAAAATCACTGATGTGAGCCGCCGGCGGGTCTTGCCCTAAACATGTGGGCCAAAAGGCGAGCGAGGCAGGGGCCCCCGGACATACTAACTGTCTAGAAGTTTGTGCACTCGTCGCCGGAGCGTCCAGGTGGCAGTGGGCCCGACTCCGGGCTTCTCGGGCTGCCTTGGGACTTGTGGCCGTACCTGTCAGTAGCTGCGCGCTGCACGCTCACGCCCTCCTTTCAGACACCCCAGGCCTGGCAGGTGGCATGATGGTGCCCTCCCTGCAAGCGTGTTCCACAGAGTAGGACTTGATACAAGGGATCAGGGGCATCCCAAACCGTCAGAGGGAGTGGTGTGTTCTAGCAGGGCCTCCCGAACGGACTCGCGCACAACGCGGAACTGACCTGCTGAGACAGCACCGAGTTTCCCTCGGGCAGGAGGTGGGAGGTGGCTCTCGATCTGCTGAAGCTGGGACCACGGCTGTGCCTGCCAGCCGGGATCGGGAAGTCACCACCCACTTGTGTCTGGACTCGCCACGGTGCGTGACTGGACGCTGGCCTGCTGTGCTCAGACCCCCGGGTCTCCACGCCCGTGCAGCTGTGGAGCCACCAGGCGCTGGCACCTGCTCCAGACCTTGGTCAGGGGCATCTCACTGGCTGGGTCTCACTCCTCCTGCCCGTGGGCTGCTGGGAGTCTGGGAAACATAGTGCTTTTCCTCTCCAGATTTGGAGACACATGGGAAGATGGCAGTGGATATTGGGAGTCCGTCTGATGCAGCACCACACAACACAGGGCCCCCAGCTGCCTGTGATGTGCCATCTCACTGCAGCCTGTCCTGGTCCTCAGCATCTAGACAGGGTGTGCTTCGAAGGACATGTTCGCTCTTCATTCAACACCTCCCTGCCTCTTAATTTCACAAATATTTACTGAGCACTAGCTGTTGCCCTCGTGGTCATAAGGAGTGTGCGTCCTGGTGGGGAGAGGCAGATGGTTAGCAGCAAGGAAGGGCAGGTCGGCGGGAGAGCTCATCCTCTAGAGGGAAGAGCCCTGAAGAAAGTCGACGCGGAGGTGAGCTCGGTGGAGGAAAGAGGCCAGAGCGGGCGCAGCGAGGCCTTCAGGTGAGCCTGGTCCAGGCCCTGTGTTCAGGACCCCACGGGAGACCCTGCACCAGAGTCGTCGGCCAGTCCAGCCCCTCTTCAGCTGCTGACCTGCAGAAGCCGTGAGAAATCATAAAGCTACTGCACATGGCCATGATTCACTACGAAGCAGTGGGTGACGAAAAATTGTCGGACTTATGTTGTAAAAGTCACTCTTTAGGGGCGCCTGGGTGGCTCAGGGGGTTAAAGCCTCTGCCTTCGGCTCAGGTCATGATCCCAGAGTCCTGGGATCGATCCCTAGATTGGGCTCTCTGCTCAGCGGGGAGCCTGCTTCCCCCTTTCTCTCTGCCTGCCTCTCTGCCTACTTGTGATCTCTGTCTGTCAAATACATTAAGTCTTTAAAAAAAAATTACACTCTTTACTGAAATAGAACATAAAGCAGAGAAGGCCACAGGTGAGCTTGATGAGTTTTCTCAAAGGCAGTGTTCTCTGTACGCAGCTCGCAGAGGAGGTCGGTCACGCCCGTCCCCCAGAAGCTCCGTGTGCCCCCTTGCGGCCGTGCCCCTCCAGTGACTGTCTGTGACCCCCAGAATTGGGGTGTGAAATCCTCAGCCCGCATGTGATGGTACCGAAGGTGGGCCTACAAGAGGGGTGATGAGGGTGTGAGCGTGGAGCCTTGTGATGGGATTAGTGCCCTTGATGGGATGAGGCCCAGAGAGCCACCCCGGGAGGACAGGGCCGGAAGGCGCCATTGTTCATCTAGGACGTGGGTCCTTACTGAGCACTGAGTCTCCAGGAGCTTGGTCTTGGCCTTCTGTCCTCCAGAGCTGTGAGAAATCAGTCTGTCGCGGAAGGCCCCCAAGCTGTCGTGTTTCTGTCATAGCTGCCCAAAGCAACTACGACGCACGGGAGGCGACCACCCCTCGGTGCAGCCAGGCATCCTGATTTGTTGTACAGAGTGTGACATGGAGACTTCGCTCTGCTTGCACACCCGTGACCTCACACAGGCTGCTGCAGGGAGCCACAGGGCGTCCATCCACCCTGCTGTGGAGCGTCCCGTCACGCACCCTGGCCCACGCCCTTCGCGCCTTCTGAGATGGAAGGATGTGACTGTGGTTCTGATTGGGGACCGTCGTCAGTGGTGCTCTTCAGAGTGCTCTAATACGTGTCTTCTGGCAAACGTGTGCATTTCTGTTGGATGTTGTCTCTGTGCCCCTTCATACATAAGGCAGCACCCTCAAATTTAGTGGCTTATAACGGCAACCGAGTCTTCTTTCTGAGGATTCTGCGATGGGCCCGGCTCAGCTGGGCGGTTCTTCCGCTCCATGTGACGCTCCCCCGCGTCGCTGGGCTGGGTGTGCGAGCTGGCTTGCTCTCCTGGCTGGCAGTCGGTGCTGGCCGTGCAGGTGGGACTGCGTGAGAGTGACCCGCTCTCCTCCTGTGGCTTCACCGTGTGACGAGGTCCCTGGACTCAAGGAGGGAGAAAGTAGAGGCCTCTTGCCTTCCTTAAGACCTGGGTTCAGATGTGCAGACACCATTCCATTGGCCAGAGCAGTGGGAGGGTCAGCCTGGATCCCAGGGGAGGGCTCCGTCTTGATGGGAAGGCGTGTCCTTGGGGACAGCCTCTGGAGCCCCGCAGTGGGGATCGTTCTAGTCACCCTGGAGAGTGGATCATGCACTCAGATCCAGCAGGACTCAAGAGTCCCCTGGGGGCCCTTCTCACCTTTACCTGGACCTCCGCACTAAAGGTCTGTCCTCTCAGGGCCCCTGCTGTGAGCCCTGCGTGGGTGAGTCGACACCTTCCCTGGCCTGCGTCCTGACCGACGGCTGTAGAGGGTCTATGATGGGCCTCAAATACGTGCGCATGCGGCCGTGAACGGAGTCTCACGAGGGCCCGGTGAGGAGCCCTGGGGATGTTCATCCACGTGGGGCCTGGGGAGCCTGGAATTGGGGTGACTTTGGCGCTCCTCCCAGGAGAGACAGTGTGGTGGGCGCCCATGGTGCGGAGCTGCGCAGCTGTGAGGCCTGTCTCGGCAACAGGAGCGGGTGCTGAGCATCGGGCACTCTTAAGTATGTGGGGGGGGGCGCCCCACCGTGAGGGAGGGTCTGAGTCCCCACTCCCCCGCCGACTGCGACCTCGAGCAAGTTACTCACCCTCCCTGCGTGTTTCTGTCCTCACGGACATGCGCACCGGAGGTGGACACTGTGCACGCAGGCCTGCTCCTCACCCACCCCACGCGCAGTCCCTGGCAGCAGGGGGGCAGTGGGTGCGGCAGGGCGCAGAGCGCCGCCTGCATGTGGGGCCCCTGCTTAGTGGCAAGTAGCAACAGCGGCAGAGCCAGCACAGCGGGGGCGTCCGTGTGTCCTGGGGCGGAACACACTCCTGCCTCTTGTCCCGGGTTTTTTTTGTCCAACTCGGACAAAGACAGGCAAAGAAAGTTTTTCAAAATGTAGGAAGACACAGAGAGGACCCGAAGAGGCACCCACAAGCCGAGGGGTGCCAAGGACAGCTGCCAACACCAGATGCCAGAAGGTGCCTGGTGTGACTCTCCCCCGAGCCTCTGGAGGAGCCCCCCGCGCCCTGCGGACGCCCCGCTTCAGACTTCCAGCTGTCGGAGCCGAGAGGCCGTCTGTTGTTTTCAGCCACCCAGTTCGTGGGGCTTGTTAGGGTGGCCCCGGGAAGCTAAAACGGACTTAGGTTTCTAATGCTCTGTATTTGCGTTTGTTAAATAGAAGACGTGGTGTTCTAAATCAGTACGGCCACGAGTAAAACTGATGCGGCCGTGTTGGTCGAGAAAGGAACAATGCCGCGATCTATACGTTTTACATGCTCGTAAAGATAAAAATCCGAGCCCACAGAGTGTTCCTCTTGTTTCAATTATTTCATTCCTTTAAACAACAAACAATGTGGCTAAAACAAACAGAACCACTTTTTTCACGAAACAAACAGAAAGGGTTCAGTGATTCCAGTGGGTAAACCATCCCGCTGGCGTGGAAACAGGCTGGGGCTCCAGGCACGGCCCGGTGTTGGGGGGGGCAGCGTCGTGTAGTTTGGGGTCTCGCCTGTTTCAGGGAAGGGAGTGGGAACCCTTTCCGAGAAACACTCCCTGGGCCGCTGGCTCAGGGTTCCGAGGGCTGTCCCTCCAGGACAGGATTCCCCCCGTGGGGACTCCATCTGTCCCTGAGTCTCATCCTCCGCCAGCAGGAATCTTCTGTGAATGACCCGCTACCTGGAGCAAGGGGCCCCCACATCCCCGAGAACTGCCCAGTGCGGCCGGATCTGCAAATGCTGGGACGCACGGGCTCAGTATGCGCCAAGCACCAGGACCCGTCCGTGCCGTCCGCTCAGCAGCAGGTGGGGGGCCGAGGCACAGACAGAGTCACTTCCCCACAGTGGCACATGCAGGACCAGGGTTCCCCACGGTGCCCACTGTTTGATCTCCAGCTCTAGGGCATGGAGAAGCCTGGGGAGGGGTGTGGCGGGGGTGGGGGGGGTGGGGAACTAGGAGCAGCCCCAGGGGAGTGAGCCTTGGCTCTGCCTGCACCTGTCCTCAGGCCTGGCTCCTTTCTGGCCAGATTTCAGTATAATGTCACCTGCACAGAGGGGCCGCCCTGGCCTTCACTGACACACAGTGAGATCATATTGTCTTCACTCACTGTGATCTACTGTGTGCCTTGACACCCCCACTAGAACAGCCATGTCCTGCGGGCAGGGAGGGTTCTGTCTCCCCTCCCACTGCTGGCACTCACACAGAGTCCTGCTCCGATGTCCTGGGTCCCCTGGAAGGAACACCCCTCGCCCTGGGCGCTGACGGAGGCACAGGAGCAAATTGGGTCTTGACCTCAGGAATCCGGAGAGAACAGGTGCAGAGTGGCCCCCAGAGCTCGTGGGTGTGTGTGGTACCCTCCATCCTAGCCACGTTTCGCGTGGCTCTTAAGAACCCGCAGTGAGAATATGATAGTCACCCTGCTTTAAAATGAGAAAGTTGGGCGTGGAGAGGCAGGTCACCCAGTAAGGGGCGAATTGAGCCCTGAGCCCCCAGTCTGGCCCGAGGGTGGGAAGGTGTGAGAGAATGCCACAGGGGCTTGCTGCTGTCCTCGGGGGCCCAGCCGGTGCTCTCAGGACGCTGACCGTGTGTCTTACTGTCTTAAGTTTTGGACAGGGGCTCCAGAGAGCAGGCGAGGCCACCCAGGTAGGACGCCCCACAAGCAGGACTTACTGAGCCTCGCAGAGGAGTTCTGCGTGGGGGGCCAGACCGGTGTGGCTCCCGCAGACGCGCCGAGGGCTCGTCCAGGAGCAGAGAACTGGATATCTCACAGAGCCAGTGTGTGAGGAGGAGAAAGAGAAGAGCATTTCTGCTTGTCTGCTGAGTCCTGTCTGGTCTGGAAATGGGACTTGCGGCAGCAGCGGATGGTGGTAGAGGGGCTTACTGGTGTTTTGAGTGGCTTTGCTCTGGAGCCGTGAGAACCCCGGCGGGAAAACACGCAGCGGCGCCGATGTAAATGGAATCCAGAGCCCGTCCGGCGTTCACCTGCTCGGCTCCCCAGCGTCAGGCAGAGTGACCCCACTTTGTGTTCGGGGAAGCAGAAGCTCAGGAGAGTTGAGGAGCTTGCCTGAGGTCACTCAGCTCAGGCACAACAGAGCTGGCCTCCGAAGCCCCCCCCCCCGGCCTTTTGATGCGGGGGCAGATGGTGCGTGCCAGTCTCTCCCCCAAGGTCTGCCCCGGGGGCCAGAGCCCACAGCCGCGCGGGGGCGCCACCTCGGGAGCGGGTCGGCCGGTAACATTCCCACCCCGCCCTGCCAAGACTGCCGGTTTGTGAAGGCGACAAACACCTGTCCTCTCAAGCCACTGCTTTTCCTGGCGGTTTGTCACTCAGGGAGGGACCGCCGGGGCGTGCGGTCGCACCGCCTGTCCATGGGCCCCCGCTGACTCCTGCGCTCTGCTCTGCCACTCTGCCCCGCGTTCTCACGGCGTGGGGAGGACGGGTGGAAACCAAGGACAGGGGTTCTGGAAGGTTGGGACCCGCAGCAATACCTTCATGTCGAAAAAGAAAGAGTGTTTAACTTCTCAGCAGACGCGAAGGCAGAACAGAAAGGGTGACGTGTTGGAACGGAGGGTGCTCCGCCGGCCTGCGGACTGGGGCCTTTTCCCCGTCTCTGGATCGGATGGACCCTGTGTCAGGACACATGTTGTAAAAATTAGTTCCGTACCGTGATAAGTTTGCTCTGCGATCATTCCATGTAGGTGAAGATAGCAGATTGGTTTTACATTAAGACATCAGCTTCGAACATGAGTAGATGTGTATATGGGAGGCAAGGGTCGGGTCTAGGGGCCACCAGAGCTGTGTTTTGGTTGGGTTTCGGCAAACATTTTTTTAAAAATTAGGTATTATAATCAGGGAGTTATGAAAACAACTGCCGTCTCTTCTTTGCCCACAGCCAGGGGCAGTTGTTCTGGGGCTGAGGTCCTCGGAGAGACTGACACCACAAGACAGTTTCCGTCATCTTTTGACGGCAGCCTACTGCCTGGCTGGGGCCCCCACCTCCTTCCTGGGCCGCGAACCTTCGTCCTCGCCTCCCATGGCCGGACTGGGCTGCCTCGCTCTGGAGGGTCTGTCAGGCCCCAGGCACACACTCCGAAATAACCGACCCCTTCTGTCAGGCCGTCCCTGTGTGACGGGCACAGGCTGAGCGTTCTCTGTGTCAGGAGGTGCTCATTTTTCAAGTGCCCTGCAGCTGGTGCATGGACACGTGACCTGAGTTTGGTCGGTAGATCCTGCATGGAAGCCTTCTGAAGGGCTTGTGGGACGAGCGTGTGTGTGGGCAGACGCGTCCGTTCCTCGCTCGTCCTGACCGGCACGCTTGTAGCTGCTGTGACGGTCAGAGCTGCTGTGAGCATCTTGTGAGCTTGAGGAGAGAGCTCCTGGCTGAGCAGAACGGGGAAGGGAACAAGGCCCTCATGCAGTTATTGTGCACCGTGGCGCCTCCCTGCCTGGGAGACTCTTGCTGGGTAAAAGGACAGAATTTGTGCATGGTGTCAGTTTTCTTGTGTGTGCAGTGGGGCCAGCTCTGAAGGCTCACGGGCATGAGTTGCTGGGGTAAGGGAAAGGCCTGGCACAGGGTAAGTGGTCATGGCTTTTCTTGACATCATCAGCTGTCTTGTGACACGAAGGCTGGTGTGCAGAGGGGAGCAGAGCAGAAGGGTCGAGAACTGACCTCTCCCCCACCATCCTGGAACCGCCTCACTGAGCGTGTAAGCCTGAGACACTGGGGCTGCCTGTGCAAGCCGTTTTGCTTGGGTCTCCGCTGCAGCAGCTCTGAACGCACCCGTGTCTGACCTTTCTCGTTTCCTTGAGAAGCAGCAGTCCACCACAGGGGGATTAGGATGTTATGGTAGGAATGCAGAGAGAAAGCTTCTGACTTCCAAGACAGGCTTTCTGAGTCTGTGGCCCCCCAATGGTCCAGAGGCTTTAAGGACACAAGAGCGTTTCCTACATTCTACTACCCTGCCCTTTCATATCACGAGGCAAGTCCCCCTGGGCAGACTGGGGAACCGTGGGCACAGGGTCTTGCTGCCCACACCCAGGACCTGGCGTGGAGAAGGGAGACCCGAGAGCAAAGGGAGGTGGCCCAGGGTGTGACCCTCCATGGGGGCTGGTGGGTGCATTCAGAGACACGGGACCTGAGCATGGGGGGCCACTCGCCCATCCTTTTACACAGAGCCGCACTCGACTCCGCAGAAGGGAGATGGTGGGCTCCTTGCCGTCAGAGTGTGTTCTCATCTCGCAGCCTGTCTGTTCTCTTTGTTCAGTGTTCCGGCTTCTCCCTTGGCCGTCTCCCCTTGAGGGCATGGTACATGTCACTTCCACTCACACGCCATTGGCCCGCACGCAGTCATGTGACCGCAGCGGGCTGCAGGGAAGCCCGGAAGTGTATTCTTCTTCTTCTTCTTTTTTTTTTTTAAGATTTTATTTATTTATTTGACAGACAGAGATCACAAGAAGGCTGAGAGAGAGAGAGTGTGTGTGTGAGAGGAGGAGGAAGCTGGCTGCCTGCTGAGCAGAGAGCCCGGTGCGCGGGTCGATCCCAGGACCCTGAGATCATGACCTGAGCTGAAGGCAGAGGCTTTAACCCACTGAGCCACCCGGGCACCTCATGGGAAGTGTATTCTTTATTGGACGTGGCCATGCGCCCTGGGAACATTCAGCTACCACAGAAGAAGGGGACACGGGCACCGTTGACAATGACCCTCTCTGCGAAGAGGGGACTGGCTTTCTGAGAGTAGGTTCAGCTTTTCCCGACTCTTGTGCTGCCTGGGAATTGCTGGAGGAAACCTGATGAGTCTTTGCCTAGAAAAGCCCGAGCTTTCTCTGTTTTCCTGGGTCACTGTGCACAGCAGTTATGGGCCAGCGCTGGCCATAGTTCTGCTCTTCTGTGCACCAGCTGACGCCCCCAGCACGGCCAGGGTCTGGCTCTGTCTGTGGAGATGCTGACCCACTCTCAGCCCTTGGTTGGGAGGGGGCTGCCCTGACTGCACTCACAGATGCCAGGCCCTCCCAGGAAACCCCCTGCAGTGCAGTTTGCTGAGAAGCTGCTGGAGTGATCTGGCCCCCACACCTCTGCGAGAGAGGATGCAAACACTCCCACAGGGTAGCGGGCACAGGGCCTCCTGGGGCCCGCAGGCCGCTCTGGAGTGTTCTGTGTCCAGCAGGGCTTGGGGAGGTTATGATCCCGGAAGGTCGGACCACCTGTGCTCCTTGGCTGTGTCCCCCTGTGTCGTTTATTTCAGAGCCTCCGGCAAGACCCCAACACCACGCGCTTCCTCATCCTGCTCTCTTTGAGGCTCAGGAGCCTTAGGAAATGAAATAGCTCAGGGTGTTCCTTTGTCTGTCCACTCCAGATCACCCTTCGGTTCGCTTAGCGAATGAGAAATAAGTGTCATGTATCGAGTCCCTCTGAGGGACCAGGCCGGGCGCTGGAAGTGGCCCAGCGTCATCCGTGTGGCACATCAGCACATGCCGCTGTGGCCGGACCGACGCAGACGGTGCTGTGAACCGTGAGGCTGTGAGGTTGGAGACAGTAGGTATTGACCTACAAGGACGTGAGGATGGGTCCGACCTCGGGAGGACTCTTGGGGAAACGCCAGTAAGAAATCCAGCGTGCCCCACGTGTCGGTAGATTTCCAAAGGAACGAGAGCAGGGTCTGACCAGATGTTTGCACAGTCTGCGTTCCTACTGACAGGACTCACGATAGCCAAAAAGTGGAAGCAACCCAGGTGTCCATTGACAGATAAATGGATAAACAAAACGTGGAATAAACACAAAACGGGTTATTATTCAGCCTCAAAAGGAGGGAACTGTCACCTTCTATGACCTGGATGGGCCCGTAGGACATCACGCTCGGAGAAAGAAGCCAGTCACAGAAGAACGACCACTACATGGTTCTGCCCACAGGAGGTGCCTGGAGCGGTTGTGTTCATGAAGGCAGGAGCTCTCAGTGCAAGCGTCCTTGGCCCCCCGAATCTCATTTGGAAGTTTCTAGTAACAAAGGAAGGTACTGGTGGGCTTAAATGAGGGGACCCGTGGCCCCATCAGCACGGACAGGATAGCCGCGGCTAGTCCTCCTCCTGTTCCGACAGCGGCGAGAGGGTCCTCTCCTGCCCCCGCCGGCAGCCAGGTCTCCAGAGAGGTGGAGTGCTTAGAGGTTATACGTGCGCGCATAACGTGTGATACTCGGGAGAGCCAGACGCAGAGCACACACATCTCCGTAATGGTAGCTGCGTCGTATGTGTGTCCTGCTGCTTGAAGTCCCTCTGTCTATGTTCTATACATACGTACACGGAGAGACTTCAAGGAGTAGGTTACACCACCACGGGGACTGGCGAGCCTGGAATCTGTGCAGCCAGCCGGGAGCTCCGGTAGGAGCTGAGGCTGAAGTCTTGAGGGGGAATTTCTTCTCTGGGAACCTGTTTTGCTTCATCAGACCTTCACCTGATTGGACAAGGCCCACCCAGATTATTGAGGCTCATCTCCTTTACCTAAAGTGAACGGCCTCTGGATGCAGACCACATCCACCAGATGCTTTCAAAGCAACATGTAGGTGAGTGAGTAGCCAGGCCCGGCATCCTGGCCAAGGCCACACGCACCTGACAGAGCTGCTCACGGTGCACCTGGCTGTCACTCTGCCCTGTGGGCCTGGGGGCCGGGGACCAAGCAAGGCTGTGAGCCACTCGGCCAGTGTGTTCTGTTGGGTCTGTGTGCTCAGCCCTGCCACTGAGAATGATCTTAAGAGACTTGCAGATGAGGTTTTAGCCAATCATTCTCCCCGAGTTTGTCGATTTGCAGGAAGAAAATCAGAGCTGTGCCCATTTGCTGGCCTTCCCGCCACGAGACAGAGACATGTGGACCACCTTCTCCATAGAGTGGGGCCCTTCCCCAGGGCTGATAGCAGGGCCTCACACATGTGCAGAAGGGAACGGGACCTTAGCAGTGTTCGCTGAGCACTTATGCACCAGGAGCCTTGAGCCGTGTGGTAGGGATTGGTTTCTCTAATCACGCAGCTGGATGCCGGTATTACACTACAGATGAAGACACTGAGGTCCCCAAAGGCTCAGCAGGTTGCTCGGGGTCATGTGACTAGCACATGGAGGGGTCGGGATCCAAACCCACTCCCTGGCTCCAGAACCCCTTCTCCAGAGCCTGCAGCGCACGCCGCCCTAGGAGCCCACTCTTGGGGGCAGGACACACCTGAGAGTCTTAGCCCTGATGCACATTTTCTTTGGCCAAATTCGAACTTCATTCCACTCTTGAAAAAGTACACATCTCCTTATCCCAAACAGGGCTTAATCCCCTTCTGTCTTCTCTGGAATGTTTTGCGAGTTTGTGTGTATCAGACACTTTAGAGAAACATGAAAAGAATTTTTTAAATGCCACATTTTTTGTTTATTGTTAGTGTTGTTGTTGTTAATCAGTTATGGATTTGCCTTTGGGGTAAACCCGAGACAGCCTAAAATCCCAAGCCCCTTGGGAACACACTCGAAGGTTTCCCAGGCACGGACACGCGGCAGGCGGGCCAGTCGAATGTCCACAAGCCACGCTGAGGTCCAAGCCATTCCGACGGGTCCTCCGGAGGGCTCCTGAGGGGAACTGGACACTCCTCAAAATGGAAGAAATGAGCTTCAACCACGGCCCATCCAGCAGGCCCGTATTTAATAATACTTCCCCAGTGCATGAAGCACTTAGTTTTAGAATAACAGGAAGAAGGGAATCGCCTGTAACTACAGATTTGAATGTCAACCTGGCCATCACGCCCTCCTGAGCAGCCTTGCTTTCTCTGGCCACCCTGGCCTCCTAGTGTCCCCAAACCCCTCCGGGCCAGCATGTCCCAGGGAGAGTGGCGTCCCTGTGCCTGGCACCCTGGCCTTCCTGCGGTCTGCTTGAGGAAGGGCCGCGCGCTCCGGCTGGGGCCTAGAAACAGGAGAGCCTCCACTGGGGCTCCTGGGCCAGGGAAAGCACCACAAAATTGCTCCCTTCCTTTTGGTCCTCTCCACTGGCCGCCTGCCTCACAGCCGCCCCAGGAGACCCTCTGCCAAGAGAGCGTTGTGACTCCCCTGTCACAAATGGGGCCTTTCACGGCTGCCGCTCTGGGAGGGCGAGGACCGGCGGCCTGCTCAGGAGGCAGCTCTGGGTGCAGCGGCCACGGTCGACAGGGCTGCACCTGGGACCAGCCCTCGCTGCAGACCAACCATTTATGGGACTGCCATTTATGGGAGCCGTCCCCGCAGCAGCATACACAGATGATCCAGAAAGCTCTCTTGGAAAAGCTATTTCCTTCTGGAAGAAAGGCTACCTGTGGATGGATGGACTTATGGTGTCAGTGGGTCTGGACGACTTAGAGACAGACCGCCAGCCCTGGTTGCCCGGGGAGAGCTTGGCGGCTCAGAGAAAGGGTGGCAGGGAGACTCTCAACACTGCCTTTCTGGACCCGGGGCTGTCAGCCACCCGAGGATGTAGCTAATTCAGAAGTGGCTTGACCCTGCAAAAGGCGTGTCCATGGTCCGGCGTCACCGGGGACACGTGGGCAGGGCTCCCGCACTGGGGGAGACCCTCATGGCACCGCTCTCTGTCCGCAGACATGGCGGTGCAGGAAGCCCAAGGGGGCTGCGGGTGCCCCGAGTTTAAGTGGCAATCTGTGCACCGGGTACCGTGCCGTTCCCCGTGGACAGAAGTGTTGCTTCTCTTTCCCTGAACAAAATGGTTCCCAGAGCAGGATGAGAGGGCAGCAGCCCCTGCCCACCTGGCTGTGCCTCCTGCAGGGGGAGCAGGAGGAGGAGCCCCTGACATGTTCGCCGCCGTCCCCGCCAGGCTGATGACAGCAGCTCCTGCGCATTGGGCTGACGGGCCAGTGTGCCAGGTGTCAGCCGAGGACACACGCCAAATCCAGTATTTCATCACTGGTGACATGGGGGTCCCGGCTCTGTGATCTGCCCCAGCCCCCAGAATAGCAACAAAAATGAGCCAAAATGTAAGTCCAGGAGTGCCGTGTAGGAAGGAGACTTCCGGAAGTGACAGGGCTTTGTCCCTTGTGCCCGTGAAAACCACACAGGGGAGACTCCGAAAGGGGACTCGGGGTAGGGGAGGGGGCAGGGCAACCCTTCAGAGCCCAAAAAAGAAGAGGCCAAGACATCCTTCAGAATGTTTTCAAAGGGTTGTTCGGTTTCCCCTTTCTGCCCCATGGTGGTCTCTAGCTTTGTTCCCTCCGGCAAGTTAATTAACTTCTCTGAGCCAGTTTATTTTTTAATGTGTAAAATAGGGATAAAGCCACCCACCTCCCACAGAGTTGTTGCCAGCTTGGAAAGGGACGTGTGTGATGAGGGGACATCTGCGGACCCGGAAAGAACGGCCGGGAGACGTTCTGGGACGAGAAAGGTGAAGTGCACGACCGGGACGGCAGCAGGCTCCTGCGCGGCCGGTGCTAGACTCTGTGCTGCTGTCAGTCCCGCTTCCCACTCGAGCAAACAGAGCCCCAGAGAGGCTGAGAAACTTGCCCAGGGGTGCACAGCTGTAAGTGGGCCTAGCGGGGTTTGCAGCAGCCTGGCTCTAGGAGCCGTGGGTTAGACCGTGGCACTGTGGTGCACCCCACTCCATTCTGCAAAGACGAACCCCGAGAGATCTCTGTGCTTCATGTACGCGGTGTCCACGGGGAGGGAAGCGTGTGCACACACGGCGGGGCCCATGGTCAAGGCATCTGGCCTCGGAGTGGGGGTCGGGTAGAAGCAGGCCGGAAGGGGAGACTAGTTGTCGCACACTGTGGTCGTCTTCTGCTAGCTGTCATTTTCAAGATGAATGAGCATTTTTTGAAGAAAGAAAATGCTTTGATTTCCGAGGCTTTGTCCAGCTTCTCTGTTCTCGGAGTCTGTTTGGCGTCTCTACGTGGCTGGCACGCACGGCTTAGGCCATGTTGTAACCAGGAAATCAGCTGTGTAGATTGAGGGAGTGTGTTGCATTCCCCACAGCTGGCTTGAGCTCTTGACCCCTTGGAAAGAGGTCATCCCCAGTCCCTGGCAGGGAAGCCACAGTGGCTGTTCCCTTAAGACCGGGCGCAGGGGTCCAGCGCTGGCCGGCCCTCTCACGGAGACGCCCCCTGTGCCAGCTCTCCAGGGTGCCTCGGGAATTTGTGTGATTTCCCACGACATCTTCCAAAGGGCAGCCTCATCTCCCCCAAACTGAAGCCACTCACGCATTGCTGGGGCAGGCCTGGTCCCTCCTCCTGTGGGTGCGCCGGGTGAAACGAGCGGGCTCCCTGAGAGTCGGAAGCCGGAGCTCATGACTTCAGCCGCAGAGTCTACGTTTGGGGCCCCCAGAAAGCAGACCGGGGTCTGCCTGGGGAAGATCCCAGGAAGTAGGGATGAGAGAGTGGGAGAGAGCAAGACAGGGAGGGGCAAAAGAACAAGGTCGTTTGGATGCCTTATGAGCCTGATCCCACTGGAGACCCTCCGAGAGAGGGAGGGAGTCGACACTGGAGGCAGGGGTGCTGGGCGGTTATCCAAGGCTCTCATCCTTCACTGGTTCCCTGCCCCCCGCCCCCCGTGGGGAGGGTGAGGCACAGGTGCTTGGGGTGGGCTGCTGTCAGCAAGCTGGTGGGTATGTCTGCAGCCGCAGGTAGACTCAGGTGGCCAAGGGGACCTGGGCAGGGTGTGTCCACTGCACCTCGCCATGCATTCCTGTGTTCATGCATGAAAGATGCAGGTTCTTTGCGGATCTTCTCTCGCTCTGAGAAGTAGCTCTCAGGGAACACAAACACTACGGCACCTCTAAGGATGGTTCTTGTGAACATTAGCAGTAAGTTACCTCTGTACTTGGATCGGCTGAAAATGAAGAGGCACACAATAGCCATCGCTAGAATCTGTGCTGCTCAGCTCGTAATCCCCATGGGCCAGTCAGGGGTCTTGCCGGAAGTCAGATTCCGATTCAGTGTGTCTGGGGTTGGGCCTGAGATTTTGCATTTCTCACCGCTCCCAGGGGATGTCAAGGCTCTTGGTCTGTGGACCACATTTTGAGCAAAGACTTAAATGCATGAACAATGTCTCTTCCATGAAAGCCCTGGGAACTGGTCTGGGTCTGGAGTGCTTTACTTGTGAAGTGCCGGGAGACCTGGTCCCTCCCATCCTGTTGCTGTGAACAGCCTCCATTCCCTTGTGGCCTCCAGTCGATGGCCCCCCAATTCCAGCCATCTCACCTCCATTCCAGTTAGTAGGAGAGAAAGGGACAAAGAGCAACAAAGTAGTTGCTTTTTAATGTAAATCTTTTATAGATTCTCATGTGGTTATAAGAAATAACATGGAGAGATCCGGCCACCCACTACCCCGTCTTTCCCCAGTGCCAACACTTTGAAAAGCAGCCGTACAGTATCAACACCGGATGCTGTATTGTCATAATCCATAAATCTCATTCAGATATCTGCAGCTTTCCTTGTATTCTGCATGGGTGCCTTGTGTCATGTGACTTTTCTCACCTGTGTAGGTGTGGGGATCCTCATGCCGTCACAGTGCAGAACGGCTCCAATGACGTAGGGGTCTCTGGTGTGGCTTTGTGACCACCCTGCCCTTATCCCCCATCATACCCTCGTCCCTGGTCCCTAACCTCTGGGAATATGGGCCAGGAGTCTTTCTGATATTCATGTTTTGTTTTGTTTTTATCAAGATCTTCTTTACGTACAATGGAATATACAGATTTTAAATATATAGTTCGGTGAGTTTGATGACTCGTACAGCCATTTGACTCCCCACACACCCAGAAAGCTCATCCGTGCCTCTTTGTGGTCAGGGCCCCTGGAACCCCACAAAGCAGTGTCCAGACTCCCGCCTCCATGCTCGCTGACCCATCCCCGAGCTACCTATAGCCAGGTCCAGGGCAGGCGCTGTGTGTCTGGCTGGTTCTTGTCGACATGCTCTGCAACGTCATCCGTCAAACGGTGCACATCAATCCTCTTCTTAAAAAATTGCCTCTCCTTGCACCATTTACACATAATGTGTGTGTCCTCTCCCCGGCTGACGACACTTGGCTCTTACGAATGAGCTGCTGCGAACGTCCCATACTAGTGTTTTTAGGGACGTCTGTCTGCTGTTGTTTTCGGTAAATGCCTGGAGGTGGAACAGCTGGTCCGACGGGTAAGAGCATGCTTTACCTGGTAAGACTGTGAGCTGGGCTCCAGAGCGCCCCTGCCATTCAGAGCCACACAGCGTGCTGGCGTCACGGCCGCTCGCGTCCTTGGTGCCACGTGCTGGTGCCAGGGCCGTAGGGCTGGAGCTGTTCAGGCGTGTATGCGTGCTCTCCGGTCGCACTTCCCTGGTGGCCAGCTGTGTCGGGCGTCTTTCCGGGTGGGGAGAATGGCCACTTGGGTACCATTGTCTACCACAGGTCTGTTCCGTCGTTTGCCCGTCTTGAAACTGGAGTAGTTCACCGCTTTAATTAATGAGTCGTGCGCGTTCCTGTGTCCTGGTGGGAGTCGTATCTCATGACCCGTGGCTTGCCTTCTCATTTTCCTACTGGTGCGCAAGCCCCAAGTTTTGGTGGAGTACGGGTTAGCGGTAGACTCCACGCCTGGCATAGAGCCCAATGTGGGTCTCAGGACCCTGAGATCAAGACCCGAGCTGAGATCAGGAGTCGGATGCTTAAACGCCCGAGCCGCCCCGGCGTGCCTGGTTTTGCCATCTCTGATCTGGCTGTCCTTGCCCCACAGGTCCTTCCTCACGCGTCACGTTCTGTCTGGGGGCTCGCCTCCGTTCAGGCGCACGGTCTGCGTCACGCGCAATCTGCCTGTGGGGTCACGTCGGTGTCGAGAGTCACTCGCTTCTCCCTAAGGACGTCCAGTGGTCCTAATAATGTGACCTAATAATCCTTGTCTATTACTAATACTTGATACCAGTCATTCTCTCTGTTTTGTTTGATCGTTGAGCTCGAGGCTTATCAACTGTATTAATCTTTTCAAAGAAATGACGTCTGGCTTTTCATTTTTCTCTGTTACTTGGTCTCTGTTTCCTTGACTTCTGGTCTACCTTTTTTCTCATTCTTCCACTCGTGTTTCACTTGCTCCTTCTCTCGCTCTCTAAGCGGTGCGGCTGAGGTCATCAGCGGCAGACTTTGCTCTGAGGTTCCCGACGCTGCAGCGGCAGCTCTGGCTTTCTCTCTCCGGGCTGCCTTTGCTGTGCTCTGCGGATTACGTGGCTTTGCTTTGCTTTCTCGGCCCGTCGTCACGAAGTACTTCGTGGTTTCCGCTGTGACTCCCGAGGCTCTCGGATTATTTCGGACGTGTGTTCCTTAAGTTCCAAGTGGATGGTGCTGTTCCCAGGGACCTTCCTGGCAGGAAGGGATCTTCCTATAAAATGTGGCTTTGTGATATTTTGAAGCACCGTCAGCAGGGGTTTCCACGTTTACATCTTCACAAAGATTAAAATGTATATTTATTAACTACTACACTCACGAAGTATGATATGTACGTGTGCACTCCATGGGCACGCGCTGTGTATACCATCATCACGCACGCTGGCTGTGTGTGTCTGTAAGCACCGACACAGCGTATGGCACAGGGCTCACTCCCGCCTCCATGCTCCATCCATCTGGCTTTACCGCCCGACCCCCCGCCCTCCAGAGACACACTTTTATTCTAGAGTAAGAGAGGATGCAAATCTATATGTTCTTACTCCCCCTGAACAGAAGTTAGCATGTGGCGTGTGCTCTTCTGCGTGTAGCTTTTGCCCATAACACTGTCCTGGTGCTGTTGTCACGGCAGCGCTGCTGAGCTTCCCTGGGACGGCCGAGGGGCACTCCCCGGCGGGGATGCTGGAGAGCCCCACTGGGGACGTTCAGCTGGTGACCCCACGGGCTATTGCACGGAGCTGGCACCACTCTCTTGACAGGGGGAGACCATGGGCACTCGCCATTTAACATTCTCCTCCTGTCACAGGGCTCAGATGTGGGTCCTGCCTTCCAGGAGGGTCAGGGTTCACGGCACTTGCCTGTGGCCACCCCCAGTGACATCCTTTTTCGCAAATACCCTGCATACAGCAGTGGTGGCGTGCAGCTGCTGCTTCTGTATTCGGTGCTGTAGTCTAGCGATCAACCGCCCGGGCTCCCAGTTCTGCTGCTAATTCACTGTGCGCCTTTGGCAAGGACTCTGCTTTGGGGCCTTGGGACAGAAATAGCCAACATGACCAGGGGGTGCTTATTGTGTACTCAGCACGACTCTTAAGAACGTTTCATATTTAATCCCACTTACTGACAACATTGCGAGAGAGGTCACATTATCGGCTCTGTAGTAAATCTTTCTGAGGCACAGAGAGGTGAAGTAACTTGCCTAGGGTCACACAGCTCAGCAGAGCCAGTATTCAGTCCCAGCGATCATTCTGGCTCCAGGTTATTGTGGGGATTGAGCACATCAGTGAACTCTGCATATTCAGAAATGGACCAGATACCTCCATGCTCGCCACAGATTAGCCCTTGTCAGCGTCACCTGCCCAAGGAACGGGAACACGCGGGTCTTGTCTAGATGGGAAATACCACCGACACGTAGAACAGAGACTCAGATTCACCCCGTACAATTTGCAAAGGCGCTAGGCCCCTGGGAGAGGCCATGGAGGAGCAGCTGCTGCTGGACTGAGGTGGGAAATGCAGGGGAGCGGGAGAACCTGGGTCATCCT
The DNA here is from genome assembly GCF_009829155.1 of Mustela erminea. NCBI lineage: Eukaryota > Metazoa > Chordata > Mammalia > Carnivora > Mustelidae > Mustela > Mustela erminea. The sequence continues at coordinate 58,119,937 of NC_045632.1, read as the reverse complement.
GCTGATAAAACCGAGGTAGAGCCTCACTTCCCACCCTGCTAGCACAGGACGCCGTCCGCATGAGCTGTGCAAATGACCTGGAGTCCCTTTGCTCTTCTTTGCAGCAAACAGAGAAGCAGAGAAGTTAGCAAGCTTGTTTTGGCAGAGGAAAAAACACAAAATGCCCAAACCACAAAATTCTCAAGAATACTGCTAAGCACTAATTTCACTAACATGTTAGACAGCCTTTCGGATCTAGGCAGTCTTGTTCCTCGGCTGGAAACAGTTCCCGAAAGCCATGTGATCCCAAACCCACACTGGGCATGTGGGGATAATGAGGAAATCAGCTCCTGCCTTCCCTCGACTTCCAGCCAAGCCGAGTGGGGGCATCCCCTACTGCTCCAGCCCAGGGCCCACCCAAAAGATGCTGGCTCCTCGGTGCAAGCCTCAGCCCTGTGCTCCTGAAGTCACTTAAGACCTCGCGGTTTCTGTGCCCTTGAGGTATAAGCACACCGCAACCCACTCCTCCCCAGGTCAGCACTGTAGGACCAGAAAGCCAAGTGCAGGGTGTAGACATGTCTTCTTATAAGTACATTGCCTTGTCATTCAAGGTCAGCATCCCGATCAGAACAGGCTAAATAATGAGGCAGATAGGCTAACATCCCTGTTAAGAAGGTAATGAGTCACAAATGCTATTTCGATGGTTTTCTTTGAAAGAAATACACATAACCAAACCAATTTTAATTAAAGATCTTGTCTTTGTAATCAGGCAGCCACAAATGAAGGCCAAAATGCTTTCATGTGGAGTAATATACACGGAGCCGAACTGGTTTTCCCATAAAAGGGCAAGGCTTTTTTTTTTTTTTTTTTTTTTCAAATAAGAAAGTAGTTTGTTCCTAACAATACGGGGGAACGCAACAAAAAGCTGTCTTTCGCAAAGTATAAAGCAGGGGCCACCCTGCTCCCCCCATGGCTGCCATTTGTTGATGTTAAACCAGTTGGAACGTTTGCCAGATTTGCATCTTGCTAGGAGGATCCCACCCTTTGAGATTAGACATGTGGGCCTCATGTTTCAGCAAAAAAACGTAGTCGAAACCAAGTAAACACCCTACATGTACATCTAAAGCAGATTTCGTGCAGAAATGATTGTAACACACCACAGTGTGTATTTCTGCAGAAGAAACAGCCCAGACATCAAAAATGATGTTTTATGATTTTTAGTTTTAAATGTCAACAGAATTGAAATACCTCTCCTAACTATGTCCTCCAAAGCCAACAGAAGAGATCATCCTTTTTGGTTAAATATGCATGTAATGTAATAATCCACAAAAGGAAAATGCATCTGAACTGGCGTGAGGTCCACGTGTGTTTGCTTCTTGACAACGTCGAATCCCGTCTTCACCCAGGAGGGTGTTGGGATGGCCGCCCGCTGAGCGTCCTACACACAGCTCGCACCCCGTGGCACCGAGTGTGTCTTTAGGTGGCTGGCTGGCCTCCGGCCAGGGAAGGCTTCGGGGGCAGCTGTCTTCTTGAGTCCTCTTGGCATCCCCAGTGTGGGAGCCTCGATGCACTTGGCCCCCATCTGCTGGGCCGGGCGAGTCTCGGGCGGCAGCAGGCCGGGGTGTGGACGTGGACTGCTGGGGGCAGTTGGCGTCTTCCAGTGAGGGACTGTGATGGTCCTGCAGGTGCTGAGCTTTGCTCTCTGGCAATAATGAGACCATGGGATGGGCACAAGAGGGTCCCCAGGCAGCTCCCAATACAGGGAAGCTCCCACTCTGAGTGATGGAACACACACCGGCAGCCAGCGATGCCGCCGGACCGATGTGTACCCGCTGCGAGGCAGGGTCACACAGCCAGCTGCGTCTCCCGGTTTCTGCTCCTCGCTCCCGAGGTGCTGCCCGCCCTGTGCGAGTGGTCCTGCATGCGTGATCGAGCCCTGGGGTGGGGAATAGCAAATCACATCACACTCTTCTTCTGGGAGGGTATGCTCTGCGGCCGACAACACTGTCCTCTCCGCTCGCTCCTGGTCTTGGGCTCCAGATGCATTTCACAGACTGGTGAGTGTCGGAGAGCCCATGGCGGCACCTCCTCGTGGGTGGTGGGGCTGAGCAGCTCGGTACACGCTGCGTGCCCAGTACACACTGGACTTTGCCATCCCCATTTTGAAACGCAGAGGGTGCTGGAGGGTTCTGCTCTGACACAGCGGGCAGCAGCGTGGGTGCGAGGGTCAGCGTCCACCGCTGGCATTTGGTAGCCGTGGACAGCTTCTCTGTAAGAGGGCGATGACCGTCTCTACTCCAGCCCCAGCGGAGGCCGCACCGCAGCCTAGATGGCTGTACTGATTGTGTGCCGCCGTCTTAGCAGGAGGGCCGGCCTTCCCAGCCAGATGGGTCAGCCCAGATGTTCTCTGAAAATGCCGGGAGCCTCACGGAGCGCGCTCTGCTCACAGGACACAGGGTGAACACAGGGACCTGGAACTCTGGTCCTTGCTGCAGAGCTGGCTCCCTCCCGGCCCGGCAGGATGGACCCTCCCATTGGACAGCCTCTCCCGTGCCTGGGGAGGACCTCTGTCAGTCACAGAGCCCGGCCGTGGGGTGGCTTCGTTCTGTCCCCTCCTGCTTGCTAGCATGCTGGGGCTTGCTGGCATTCCAGAGAGAAGGGGACCGTATGAGCCTAAGAAGAGGGCGCTGACCCACTGGTCATGGAACCTGCGGCCCCCAGGGCTAAGGAGGCACCATGAACTGACCCGCAAAACTGCCCCCGGAGGCTAAGATCCACAGCCGCGACTTTCTCCGTGACCCTGTTAGTGGGTGTCTGCTAGGCCTCAGAATTAGAAGGCAGCACCACAGGCCTGGAAGGCACATGGCCTTGTGCTGTGCCGTGAGCGATGAGCCTCTCTTCCTCTGAATCAAGGATGCTGACTCAGATCTCACAGATCCAGTGTGGCGGGGGTGTGGGGAGGTACCCCCACCTCCCTGAAGGACCCAGTGCTTCCCCACACACGCCCTTGCTCCCTCTGGCCTGCCTTCTCCCTGAAATGCCGCTGCTACCTGCCTCCCCCAGACCAGCACTCCCTGTGGGTCACAGCCATCAACAGCCTTCTCTAACCCCAAGGCCAGGCCTGGGTTCCTCTGTAGCGCCAGTACTGCGTGTCCCGAGTAGTGTCATTCCTTGTTATATGGGTTTTAATGATCTTCAGCTAGAAACAATAGAAATCCGGGCTTTTTTGCTTTGTTTTTCATGAAGAAGTCTGGAGGAAAGCAGATCAGGGCTGTTGAAGTGCCTCTCCTGCATGATGTCTTCAGGACAAGGCTTCTTCTGTCTAATTAATCCACTATGTGTCCCCCCTTTGCCCAAAGCCACCTTTGCTCAAGATGGCCAGTTCAGCCCCAGCCATCACATCTGTATTCCAGCCAGCAGGAAAGAAGACCTGTGAGAGGAAAGGGCAGAGGGCTGGGTCAGCTGTGCCACTGTTTAGGGAAGGGTGCACCACATTCCGCTTGTCTGATAGGTCAGATCGCAATCACATGGCCACCTTTGGCTGCAAGTGGGGGTGGGGTTTGGGTTCTGGGTGGTCACTCACCCAGCTGAGTACGGGCTCTTTTGCCATGGACGGGATGACAGACATGGGGGACGAGAGGAGGGCTGTGCTTTCCTGATGTCCATCCAGGAGCCAGGACGGTCCGATTTTCAGAAAGCGGGTCTCTGAGTGAGTAAGCGACGCACTGCCAGCAGCGGGACCTGGATGGGAGGCAGGACTCTGAGGGGGCCTCACAGGATTGCAGGCTCAGGGGTGCCCCCGACCTGCCCCTTTGTTGCTGAGCTGCCCTCGGAGCAGCGTTCGTCTGATCGGAGCGGTGAAGAGGGTCCGGCAGCTTTGACTTCAGAGCTGCACGAGGGCCAGGGCATGAGGAGGCCTGCAGGGGATGGAGAGTCTCAGAAGGTCCCCGGGGTCTCTGGGGGGAGTTCCCCGATTGCCTCTCTTTCCCTCTGCCCCACCGAAGTGCCCAATGCCCTCTCCCAGTGCTGGGCCTGGGCCGGCAGAGATTTAGCAAGTCACCCCGCCTGGCTGCCCGCATCTCGTTTATCCCGTCACTGGGCCCCGCCGTGCAGACAGCTCTGCTGCGGCATCATCTTTTATGGCCCAGTTAGCAGGCGACCCCCCAGACAACAGGGAGGCTTGGAGCGGTCTGCTTCCCGCAGCGAGGCTCCTTATCGGGGAGGCTGGGCTGCTGGACGTCTGGGAAGAAGGAGGGACGGAGGAGAGCGGAGGGCGGGGACGCGACCCTCCGGCCGGCGGAGAGGGAGGGTGCTCCTGAGCTCGCCGGACCGCGGACGGAAGACGTAGGAAAGGCTGGAGCCACCCACACACTTCCCCCATATGGCATCCCAGCTGTGGCTCCTTAAGCTCTACTCGGGGCCCAAACACGCAAAGGACCCAGTACCTCCCCGCCCCCCAGCCTTGTCTGCGCCCTCCCTCCCCCCCTGGTTAGCCAGGAGAGCGTTCCTGAGGGCCGGAAGGACCTGGCCGCCATGGGGTCCGACGTCCTCCTCTGGCAGAAGGGGAAAGCGAGGCTCAGAGAGGGGCTCGTGCCCCCACAGTCCCAGAACAGCCAGAGCTAGACCTGAGGCTGCCTTCCAGGTCCCTCAGAAGGGCCTGTCCTCTTGCCGCAGGTTTGCCTGGACCAGGAACAGCACACATCCTGGGTGTCAGGAATTCACCCCGATTGCCTACTGGGAGGCTCGAAGCACCTTGTTCCGTGATTTCCTACACCTGTTCAGATCATCGCGGGACACTCCTTACGGGGATCGTGCGCCCCCTTGGATGGGGGAACCGAGGGAGGGAGGAGTCAGTGAGCGACATCCCAGAGAAGGTGCCCCTCCCTTGGTCACCGCCAAGGCTGCTCCCAGTCTCCAGAGGCACTGGCTGCCTGTGGCATTGCTTCTGCACGCCCTCTGCACCTCAGGAGCTTTCTCCCAGCTGACTGCAGGCGTCGGAGTCACTAAGAAGACATTGCCCCGAACAGAGCCCCTTGAGTCTCCAAGGACCGAGCAATCCCCAAGCTGAGCAGGTCTGAGCCGAGCTGAGGCGGGGCTTCCGCCGGGACAGCATGTGCCGGGATGGCACGTGGGCAACCGCAGACATGACCTACGCTCCAGGGTCTTCTGTTTAGGATTGGGGGGGGGGAGCTGTGTGCTGCCCACCTTCCCTCAGGCGTCCCAGAGCTCCCTTTTTACCCAGAAGTCAGTTGTAGGACCTGCTGCAGGCCACAGTCCGGTTGAGCCCCCCTCAGTGCTGGACACGAGCAGAAGCCGCAGCCCTCGTGTGCCTTCCTGCTGGGACAGGGCGCGTCACCCAGCACGTGCCTCAGTGGGGGGGAGCTGCCCATGAACGTGGCCCCTAAGTATCCCTCCTCGTTGCTCGGCCCGATAACTGTTGCGTTTAGAAGTAAGTGACACACTTTCCTACATCTGCTCCAAATTTGCATTTCAGAAATTAGAGAACTTAGTTACGTGGTATTGCATAGCCGTCCGGGCCGGGTCTTAGAGTATGGAACTGATTGGACATTCTGCCCCAAATAAGAGGAGTTTCGAGCTCTTTCCAGGAAATTGAGTGGAACACCCAAACTGACATCCAATATTAAGTATTATATTTGTATAGTTGTTCTGTAGAGCTCGCTGGCGTCCAGCATCTGAGAGCAAACTTTATAAATGGGGAAATGGAATACCTGTTTAGAATGGTGCTCATCAGGGCTAAGGAATTAAAATAGCGCAGTGCGCACTCCAAGTCAGGCTGCTTGTAAAGGTAGAGCTATTAAAACATGATTAGCTGAACCGTACTTTGTCTCAAAAATGTCATACACCATTAAAGTTGAAAAGACTTTGATGCAAATACCCCTGGCAAAGGCTCTGCCCCGTCAGCAGCGATGTGCTGGGAATGTTCCTGCAAATACACAGTCCTGCTGAGTGAGGGGGAAGGGGGCCCGCCTGGGGCAGCAGGACGCCTGGGGGCTGCCGGGACACCCAGCACCTCTGGACTCTGGCTCATGGGCTCAGGAGCGCGTGACAGTGGGAGGATTCAGTCCCGGGCAGATGCGGCAGAGTGGGCGGGGCAGAGGCAGGAGTGGGTGCAAAATTTAAGGGGATGCCAAAAGATCTTGGTAACTGAGAAGTTGATATTTTAGTATAATATTTAAAAACAAAGATAAACTAGCCTACTACTGCCTGCTGCCTAGCTCTTTTGTAAATAAAGTTTTATTGGAGCTAGGGCCAAGATGAGGCTGTGACAAGGCAAGGTTGTTCCAGTTCAGGATCAGATTCTGCTGTTACTAGAAATTCAATGTTTTGTTCATTGTGAATTTTTTGGTGTTTTGAGTTTTGGGGTGTCTATTTAAATTTGGGGCCTGAGGCAAGGGTCCCACACACCTTACCTGGCCAGGGGAGTAGTTTTGGGTGGTGTACTCTCACCCCTATTCCCCAGCAGGACAGGATGGTGGCCTCTCTGCCAGGGTCCCCATGAGGCTACTGTGCTTGGAATCCCGTGCCCATGGTGGGTGTGGTGGGAGCACAGAGGCCCTGAAGGAGGGGCCAACCCTATCCCAAAGGTCAGCCACCCCTGTCTGAGTTGTTGCTGTGAACATTTTACTGAAAAACACTGAAGACAAGCCCCCCCCCCAATCCTTCCTACCCCAAGGTGTAGCCTGGGGTCTCTGAGCACTGTTCTTAGCTGCTGGCCTTAGGGTACCTCTAACATCTCTACCCACCCCCTGTGGCCTTGGGTGTGGCGTATAGCCTGGAGGGGGGTTTCTGGAAAGCTGGCCCTGGATTTGGGAATGACCTAGGCTCACCCTGCAGGGTGGGAGAGGGTTAGATCCAGGCCCCGCCATTATCCAGAACTACTTCTGTGCCTTCAGCCTCCTAGTTTCCCCATCTGAACTTGGTGGGGACCACCAAACTCGCCTTGCCACGTCCCTGGATTGGAGCTTCTTAGGCCTCAGGTTAAATGCGTGAAGGTGTTTCTGCTCCAAAGGGCTACACACGATCCAAGCGCAGTGAGCTGCTGTAAAAGCAGGGCTGGAGATGGGAGCGTCTTATCCAAGCTCACACAGCTGACGAGTGCGGGCGTGTCTTCAGGACGCTCCAGGTCTTGGTCTGTACCAAATGAGACCCGCCTTGGGATATGTGCGAAAACAGCAGGCTGCTCCCCACCCCAGAGTCTCCGGTTTGGGAGGTCTGGGCTACTGCCCGAGAACTGGCCTTTCTAATCCGTCCCCGGGCGCCGCACGCTGCAGTCAGGATGTCACTTTGGAAACCGTCTTCTGAGGGCGACTGGGAAGGAGGAGCTGGAGGGAGGGAAGCCTAGGGTGAGAGAAAGGAGGCTGGTCCCAAACCATGTCCCTCCTTTGCAGGGGCCACTTCCACTGCCGGGGAGGGGCCCGCTGGTCAAGCAGTGATTCCCAAGTGCCGTGGCTGCGCCAGAAGCCGCTGGACACGATGTGGATTCCCAGACCCCCCCGCCCCAGACCTGCTGAATCAGGGGCGGCCAGGGCTGGCGTACTCATCTTTGCCCCTCCCCCGCCCCCGGTGATTCTGATGCCCACGCGTTAGGACGGCTCCCCGTCCCTCCCCTTCTCGGGGGGCTTCTGATGCCCACGCGTTAGGACGGCTCCCCGTCCCTCCCCTTCTCGGGGGGTTGTTTTTGAACACCTGTCCTTGCACGCACCCCGCAACATTGAAGTCTGCAAGTCAGTGCAGCCGTCTAGCTCGTAGAACTCTCCAGATGACGCTCCCGCACCACCAGGACCGAGAGGGTGTGAGCTACAGTCTCCGAGGGAGACCCCCGCGGCGCTGCGAGTTGCACCCGCGCGGGCAGCCGAGGGAGGGGCCGGAGCTGATGGACGGCCGGCTGAGAAGCGGGTGGGTCTGGAGCGTTGCAGAAAATTGTGTGTGAGGACGTTGGGCAGGGCACCGTTATTCTGTAGGGCTGGCTTTTCCTTTAAACCGCTGAGGCCTGGAACAGGCCCAGTTATAATAGAATTGACCATACTGCCCACTTAGGGTCCTGACCACGCGGCCTCATAAACGGGCAGAGAGACCTATAAACTGAACCAGCAGCAGCACCCCCCACCCTGGCCCCGCGCCTGCCTGTTTGGCTTGGCAGAGCCGAGCCTTCGTGCCTGCCCTTATTAGTATTGGTGTCATACGGGTTCCTCCGGTGACTCACCTCTGACATGTGAGCCGCCCCCTCGCTGCTGAGTAGGAAACCTCTCTGACGTCTGTGTCGCCACTGAGATTCGCCAGGGGGGCTGCGGCCCCCAGGGCCAAGGTCCTTGGTCTCGGGCCACTCGGAGGCCTGGCCCCCGTTGTCCCCTGGGGTCTTGCCCCTTGGTGTCAGGCACACGATGTCAGCTTCACTGGTGCGCCCTGCTCAGTGCAGGTGGGACGAGGGCTGCCAAGCTCTGGAGGGGACCGAAGCCACTTGGGGGCACTGCTTCTGGCTGAAACTGGGCAGGCCCTTTGGCCCGACTGTGCCCTTTGCTCAGCCATAAGCCTGACAGAGAGACGTTGAGTTGGCCTTTAGCACTGGGCAAAACTGGGCGACTGGAGTGTGGGGCAAGACTGGCCACGTTCAAATCCCTACTCTGGCCCAGGCCCGCTGGTGGTCGTCATGTGGGGCTGAAAATCGCCACTACTACCAAGGCCGCCACCAGAAAAACCCAAATAAACCCGCCGCACGGTGCCTCAGTTACCCCGTGTGGGAGAAGGGAATCCAGAGTGCCATATGGTACTGGATGGATTTGGCCACGTAGTGCAGACCCGCAGGACTGAGTTCCCAGGAGGCCTCTCTTCATCACCCCGTCTCTCTTGCCACCTTTTTACGAAAATTTTTAAATTTTAACTTTTTTATTTTTTGCCAGCACTAGATTTCACCTCTGGGATCTAGTTATTAACCCCAGTGTCTCTGTTTAAGGATTTAGCAGTGTACTTTTGCATCCCCCTACAGAACGCAGCTGGCCCTTCCTTGGGAACCTGATGGGCAGAGTCAGATTCTCGAAATTTGTAGGCAGATAGAAAGGGACTGCAGGGTCTCTAAGGAGGGGGAGCGGCAGGAGCAGAGGTGCCCCACGAAGACTGGACCTGCGGGGACAGAAGCTGCGTGCCACTCCCCTGCCCTGCCCCCGCCACCGCAGCCGGGTTTGACACAAAGCCAGCTCCCTGGCGCCCCACGGCGGGGCAGCAGCTGTCCTCTGGGTGCCGTCCTTGGCACCTTCTTTGTTGCTGCTGTCTGTTGAGGGTCAAGCAGTGACCCTATTCATTAGGGCCCGAAGGACCCATGGAAATTAGCCTTCACTCCTTGTGAAGAAGATGGGGGGGTATTGTGTTCCCAGCTTTTATTACGGAACTGCTCAGACACAACGGGAGGTTGAAAGGAGTCTCCGGCAGCACCCGTACACCTACCGCCCACCCAGACCCCAGCTCACACCCTGAAGTTCTTGCCTCATCCGGTACCTGTCCGTCTGTCCGTCCTTCTCTCCATCCCTCTTATGTCAGCTTTTATTTCACTTAATTTTTTCCTGGAGACATCGGATTGCTTTGCTTCTGAGACTGACTTATTTTCCCCAGGTATCTCTGTTTAAGGTTTTACTAAGGTGAAGTCCCTACAGAAATGCGACTCACTGTTCTTGATGTCACTCTCTCCAAGTCGCACATGCATGTGAGCGGTAGGGCGGCTACTTGGGACAGCAACTCGGCCAGGCACAGCCAGTGCCTCCAATCCACGTCTCTTTGTCTCCTCCAAGAACCAAAACTACATTTTCTCAAGTGCAAAAATAAAACTTTACAAACTCTGAGCAGGTTTCTTCTTCCCCTTTGTGATAGCATTCATTCATCCATTCACCCATTCAACCATCCATCCGTCCGTCCGTCCGTCCACCCACCCATCCATCTGTCCATCCATCCATCTGTCCACCAGGTACCCATCCATCCATCCATCCGTCCATCCATCCATCCATCCGTCCGTCCATCCACCCATCCATCCGTCCATCCATCCATCCACCCTCCCATCCATCCATCTGTCCACCAGGTACCCATCCATCCATCCGTCCGTCCGTCCATCCACCCATCCATCTGTCCACCAGGTACCCATCCATCCATCCGTCCGTCCATCCATCCATCCGTCCGTCCGTCCGTCCATCCACCCATCCATCCGTCCATCCATCCATCCGTCCACCCATCCATCCGTCCATCCATCCATCCGTCCATCCATCCATCCATCCATCCATCTGTCCACCAGGTACCCATCCATCCATCCGTCCGTCCGTCCATCCATCCGTCCACCCACCCACCCATCCATCCAAATATCCATCTCTGCAGAAAGCATTTACCTAGAGCATCATCATTAGTCACTGTTGGAACGTCATTTAATCACATGACAACTGTTAATACCTCCTTTGGACACGTGAGGAAAGTGAGACACAGCAGGTTCTCCAATGTCCTAGAACTCTCACAGGCAGTGCAGGGATGTGACCTCGGCACAGCAGTGCCTGGGGCTGTCCGGCTCCTGCCCCCGATCTGGCTGTTCCAAATGGGCAAGAATAGAAGTGAGTGACTCCTTCTTCCTTGGTGTAACTGCGACCTCCGAGTGTGACATCACTGCCCCCCAAGATTTCAGAAAACCCTTCAAGCCAGGGAGTTGCCCTCCTGTGGAGCTGGGGTTTGGCCTTGCCTATGTCTAGAATCCAGGAAGAGTCAGTTCCGGATTCAGAGTGTTTTCCTGGAAAGAGCATGTCCCGTCCACCAGAGTCTCGTGCAGTCGTGTCTGGGAACAAAACCGCATTTCCTGTGTTTACCGAAGCTGTTCTGTAGGAGGAGTGGAGACCCAGGTCACCCCCAGCTCAGGCACATTCCAAGCAAACCAGCCACCCCAGGAAGTCAGGGTGAGGCGGAGGGCATGGGGCAGGTGCTGGGTGGAGGGGGCTGCTGCATGGGAGGTCCCCGGGACCTGGTGGAACTGGCCATCACATCTGAGATGGTGGAGAGGAGGAGCCCGCCTGGCAGTGGGACTGTGCCTGGCTGGAGACCCCTCAGGCTGGGCGCTTGGTAAGTAGAGTCAGACCGGTCGCCCGTCGCTGATAGTTGAGAGCAGCTAGTGCTGCTGTTAGAGTAACTTCTGTAGCCAAGCACTTGGCCCGGGCTGTCTCTGTCTGAGGCAGGTGTCACCATCATCCCCACTGTAGTGACAGGGAACCTGGGGCTTGCAGAGTTGAGTGACTTCTCCCCAAGTCACAGGGCAGCCAAGGGCTGAAGGGTGTGGAGCCTGGGCCCAAACCAGGGCCGTCTGAACCCAAACATCTCAGCTGCCGAGTCATGTGGAGGCCTTGCTCAGCCGGTGAAAGCTCATAAATCGCATGAACAGTTGGGGAAACTGAGGCTGGGGAGGGCAGCAGCCTGCCCGGCTCTCATCGGAGTAGGTGGCAGGGGTTGCCTTGTTCATCTACTGGGACAGATTTGTACCTTCTGTCTTACCCCGGAAGAACGAGTAAAACAGAATATTGAACCGAGCACCCTCCCTGCTCCCTCCTTAGCTGTGTTCGTGGGTGTCACCCCTTCTTCACCCCCTCCTCTGGCTGGCCCACCCAGGACGGTCCGTGCCATGAGCCCGTGGTCCCTGGAGCAGGGCATCGGGGGCAGCTCGAGGCATGTGCCTTCACTGTGCGGCCCCCTCCTCCCAGGGCCGCGCCAGGCCCGGTCTCCGTGGTAGCAAGCGTGCGTGTCTGCACCATGCGGGGGGAGCCCGGGGGAGCCCGACTTCGCGCTCTGTGCTTCCATCGGAAGCCGGGGGAGGCCAGGGCATCTTCACTCTGAAAAGCAAAGTAACAAAATGGAAGCAGCACGCAGTGGAGGCTTGAGGTCGGTGAGAGCGCTCTCTGTGAGCCCAGTGGAGGCCGGCTCACCCGTTCACAGATGGGGCATGGTGGTCGGGGCACGCTTGTTGACTTGCCCGAAGCTGCCAGCGGTATATGGAGAGTGGGCGGCCCTCTTGATCCTGCCTCTGCCCTTTCCCGTGACCCCTAAGCCACCCTCGTGCTCACACCTGCCCCTAGGCTGTGAGCCCACCCACCCTCTGTGGCCAGCTCCCACCTGCATTAGCCTTGGGTCTGGTGGGTGCCCTCAGGATGCACACGTGGGGTCCCGAGCCCTATTGCGCTGTCCCTCTGGTTTGACCAAAACCCGTGAGGAGCCTCAGAGCATGACCTGACCCCTCTGTGTGACCACAGGACCAGGGAGGGGCGGCGGCGGTGTCTGGTTGTCGCAGGGGCCGTGGGTCACTTGCGTCTGCCCTGTGGGAAGACTCAGTAGGCGCTGGTCTGTGTCTGTGGGGTGGGGGCTGGCAGGCTGGGCCGGAGGGAGCACATCGCAAAGGGCGTCTGGAGCCTCTGCAGCCCCAGAGCCGGTGTTGAGACACAGAGGGCTGGGCCTGCGCTCCCCCCGCCCTGTCCCCATCCCCGGAGTTTCAAGAGGGCTGACGCCAGGATTTCATATCTAACGAGGTTCCCAGGTGACACCGTTGCTGCGGCCGGACCTTGGGAGCCACCCACTGAGCGACTTGCCGGCCAGTCTTTCTTAATGGTGTTTTGTGCCGGTCAGTCTTGCCTGTAGGTGCACAGCGTAGCTAACCAGGGTCTGCAACCGTGGGACAAACAAAACCGTTTCTGAGTGGGCTTGCCACAGGAGGCCCCAGCTGAGGAGCTAGCCAAGGCTCCCAATTTCTCTGGGCTGAGTGCCCCGCTGGCAGCCAGCACTAGCGCGCCAGCCCTGTGCCGGGCCAGCCCGGAGCGGGAGCCTGCAGCTTCCGGTCAGCTGCCCAGCCAAGGCCAGGTGAAGCGGAGACTAGTCTGTCTTCCCTGCTGAGCTGAGCCTCCACCTCTCATCTGTGAAACGGGCCCAATGATGCCATCTCGGGTGAGGTCACGTATGTAAAATACCCCTCGCACACTGGGCACGACCAAGTGAGGGTGTGGGTGTTACCGGCATCACAGCGGCTGGTTGAGCAAACGGGTCCTCCCTCCCCTGAGTGAAACACGCTGGCCCCACACCACGAGTTCCTGGATTCATTTCTGTCATCATAAAAGATTGTCTTTCCATGACCAAGCCTCTACTCATGGCGGCTTGTCAAGAAATTTCTCCTGCTCCCCACCGCCACTCCCCCTCGCCTCCTCTTTGAGATCCAGTGGAAATGGTCGCCAGAGCAGGGCCCATTACAGCGTCGGTGCTGCCAGTTTGGCCCTCATCCCCGTCATCGGGCCCTGTGCCTCAGATGGCCTGGTGGAGAGGTTGGGCGCAGGTCCTGGCCCCCGCCCAGATATTGGGGTGGGAAGACGTGTCTGCAGTTGGTTGGGGGTGGAGAGGGCCAGGCGGGGAGACAGAGGCGCATGAATAATCCGCTGACCTTTCCTCTCTGTGTTTGGGTGAACATAAGCCTGTTTACAATAAACCCCGGGGAGATTTTTCATCCTTCCAAATGGAACAAGGGTTATGTAAGCAGAGAGACCTCGAGCTCGGCAAACACCTGCTCTAGGGGCCAAATGGAGGGAGATGAGGAGAAATGGAGCCCTCCGTTGACTCGCTGACGTGACGTGGCCTTCATTAAGCAAGAGCTTGCTGGGAAGGGCAGAGGGCGCTTCCCCGGGGGCACTTCTTCCCTGCACCTGCAGGTCAGGGTGCGCTCACAGCCTTGGACCCCGCGCTGGCTGCCCGTGCCTGGCTTTCACTTCTCAGTTGCTCTGGGTGTCCTCTGTGTTTAAAAGCAACCTGCAGACATTCTGATTACAGTGAGCGGGGAAGCAGGAAATCCATGCAGAAAAAAAAATTGAGAGCAATTCACCCCTTGCTAGTTTCTGTCCTTCGACGATAGTGGATAGTCACCACTATGCCTGGTGACTTTTAGTGGGCAACTTGACCCAGAAATGCCAATGACAGACACTCCCCTTCCATTGCTGGGTTTGAGTATATTGTATCAAATAAGATAACGTGTTCTGGAAACATGAGGTCAGCAGCCGCTGTCTTTGGATAATGTATGGGATTTTTTTCTTTTAAAAGCTTTTAGGGGAGCAGATAGGAGCAGAGAGAGAGGGACAAGCAGACTGCTAAGCTCAGAACCCAGAGACCATGACCTGAGCTGAAATCGAGTCAGACGCTCAACCGACTGAACCACCCAGGTGCCTTAATCTGTGGGGGTTTTATTTATTTATTTATTTTTTGAAAGATTTTATTTTATTTTTTAAAAGATTTTATTTATTCATTTGACACAGAGAGATCACAAGTAGGCAGAGAGGCAGGCAGAGAGAGAGAGGAGGAAGCAGGCTCCCCGCGGAGCAGAGAACCCGATGCGGGACTCGATCCCAGGACCCTGGGATCATGACCTGAGCCGAAGGCAGCGGCTTAACCCACTGAGCCACCCAGGCGCCCTCTATGGGGTTTTTAAATAGAAGTTCTAGATTGGTTGGCAATGTGTACCCACTAATGATTTGGGTAAGTCTGGCGTAACCCCACTCGGGTGTGATTGTGTCTTTACCATTTTCCCAATGGGCACAGACTGGCAAGTTGAGAGTTATTTCACCCTCCAGCTTAGGCCAAGCCATGCCAGAGAGAAGCAAGGGTGGGGGCTTATGGTGTGTTCCAGCATCCCCTTCTCATTTTTAGACTCTCAACCAGGCATTTGGTGTGTTGTATTTTCAAAAACAGCTGCAGCGAGCTCTCCCCCACCCATGCTCTTCTTACGGTGCTCTGCCCCATCGGTGAGGGTCTGCGTCGTCCTCCACTAGAGTCTCAGTGGGCCTGTGCCTTCAGCTGAAGCAAAGCTGTGTGACTTCCCAGAGTAGGCTCTGTGGGGAGGTATATTTTCTGTGCCGTCCTGTTGGGACATTCATCCTTGGAGCTTGGCCGCCGTGATGTAGGGAAGCCCAAGAGGCCCACACTGAGAGGAACCAAGACTGCCTGCCTTCGGCTGCGCTGAACTCCCAGCTGACAGCCAACACCGGTTAGCCAGCCCTGCGCCGTGCCATCTTGGACGTGGACCCTTCAGCGTCCAGTCCAGCTGCCGCAGCTGACTCCCTGTGGAGTGGAGATGATGAGCCTTCTTGCAGAGCCCTGCCCAGACAACAGCTTTGCGAGCTAAACACGTGTTCGCTGTTTTAAGCCACTAAGTTTTGGGGGTGATCTGTTACACATAGTACAGGTGTTTCCAATGAAGGCAGAAATTAGACCAGCGACCGTGACAGGGCGTGCTCCCTGTGTCAGGGTGACGCAAGCCTGGCATGTGTATGGCACACACAGTCTCATGTAAGCCTTCTGGTGCCCCAAAGGACTGGGCTTTTGTTGGCTCCTTTTTTATGAGGAGGAGGAAGCTGAGCTGAGACTCAGGTTAAGCCGCTTGTCCATGAGTGTGGAAAGGCAGGAGCTGGGTGGGTGACCCCAGAGCTGCCTCTGGGCTCACAGTCTCCCAGTCCTCAGGCCAGTGTGCCAGCCCTCCTCAGTGGGGCTCCCACCATCCTGGATGTTTCCCCAGAGTGTCTATACCTACCCAACAATCCAGCCACATGCCTGGACATCCCCCACAGACCCCACTCGAACCTCCTGCCAGGCCCTTGCTTCTGCCATGGCCTCCACCTGGAGTGGCCTCCACCGGAGGAGACCGGCCCATCCAGCCAGAACCATTTCTCAGGCCAGCTGCTCTGCGAAGTTTCTCCCGCATGCACAGAGGGCAGTATCTCAGAGCTCCAGGCTTGGGGAAGATGTTGGATGATGGCCTTCAGGTGAACACCCCTGACTCTAACCCGCCCAAGGGTGCCCGGATCGCAGCCCGCTTTCACTTGCAGTTCAGCCTGGCCGGGGCTTCTCAGGCATCATGTTTGAATGCTCTTTGCTAACTTCTGCCATGGACTGTGGCACCTCCGAGGGCAGGGCGCGTGTGTTCACCACGTTTGTGCCGTCATCCCCACGACTACCAAATACACGTTGGTTCACTGAACGTCACCGTAGGGAGCTCTTACCAGTGCTGGACCTCACCTTCAGCGCTGGTGAGGCTGGCCCACACGTGTCTGACCATACCCCCAGACTCCCATTTCTTATTTGGTGGAGCCTCTCCACTCCCCCGGGTTGGCTGGGCCCAAGAGCACCTGGGATAGAGAGGGCTTTGCCACTCTCCTGTAACAGAGTGTCCCCCTATGGGGGCCAAGGGGGAACCTCCCTTCAGCAGGAGGCATTTCTCTGGTGCTGGGGCAGTTGGTGGATGATGGCTCACCACCACGGGCCAGGAGATTTGCCTCAACCACGCGAGTGCCTGTTCCTGAGCACACGGAGAGGCCCTGTGAGCCCAAGATGGAACATCAGGTGCCGGCAGGGGTTTTGTGGGTGGTGCTCTCCTCCCCCGTCGCTACACCCTCCACACCTGAAAGCAGCTGCCCCTCCCACTTTTTCTGTAGCCACCGAGGTAAAGGCGAGAGGGACAGGAGGTGCTGGGCTGAGTGTGGGTGCAGATCTCAGTGTCAACCTGCCTAAAGCTGAGGCAGATGCCGGTGGAAGGTAGTGTGGGCACACGCCCGTTCCTAAAGCACAGAGCACAGAAAGACTAATGCCATTAGGGCCGCCATTGGTGGGAGGGTCTGTACTTTGGGCCCTGAGCTACACATCCTCTGAGCTTTGGCTCACCTGGTCTTCACCACCACCCAGGGAAGTAGGCAGCGTTTTCATTGCCTCTGGCAGATGGGGAAACTGAGGTTTGGCAAGCTCAAGTGACCTCTGTGAGTCACATACCCAGTAAGCCGCGCATCGGAACCAGAACCCATGGGGTCCAACCTCAGAGCCCCAGCTTCTCCCACCTTTAAAATAACCTAAGTATAAAATAAGCTGGGGAGAAAATGGGTATTTCTTTTCAAAAAGAGAATAAAAGGTTATGACCTCCCTCCTGCTGCAGACTCTCTCTCTCTAACCCTCCCTCTGGCACCCGTTGTTAAGTTTTTTGGCTCCCTTTCCAGAAATGTCTTACTCATGTATAAGCAAAAACGCTCTTTTACGACAGGAGCGCACAGCGTACAGTCACCCTTGCTTTCTTCCGTCTGGCTGTTCGCACAGTGGGTGTAGTGTGTGTCCTCATGCCAGGAGCCGTGGGGCAGTCCCCGTAGCTGGGCTCTCCAGACTGCAGCAGCCTCCGTCCTGGGGTGCCCTTGTTGAAAACGGATTCTGAGAGGCCACTTCCGGAGGTTTCGTTTCAGTAAGCCATCCGGTTATTCACTGCTGCAGGACAGAGCACCCCAAATTTTAGTGGCTTCAAACAGCACCGATCATTTATCTTGCACAGGTTTGGAATTTATGCCGGGTTTGGTGCACAAGGCTCCCGACACACCGGGTCAGCTCAGCCAGGAGGCGGTGGAAGATTGACTTCTAAGGCCAGTCCGTGGAGTCTCAGTCGCACCCACGGTCTGCACAGAGCTGAGTCGGGGCTGTCCAGCGGGGTCCTGCCCTGTCTCTGTGGTCTCGCTGCGGGGCTGCTAGGACTTGCCACAGCATGGCAGCTGAGAAGCGAGGCTGAGAAGTGAGGCTTAGGACATCCAAAAAGAAATCTCTTGTCCGTTCATCCAT
The DNA here is from genome assembly GCF_009829155.1 of Mustela erminea. NCBI lineage: Eukaryota > Metazoa > Chordata > Mammalia > Carnivora > Mustelidae > Mustela > Mustela erminea. Next base: position 58,102,318 of record NC_045632.1, on the reverse strand, counting down.
CCACTGGCCAATTTATTCATTAAATATCTTACAAGCACCTGTGTATTTAACAACAAGGGAATATAAATTGCTTCTTTATTAATATGAGAAAACACACTAAGTAGATGTTACTGAGCATCTGCTCTGTGAGGGGCACAGGAGTCATGCGCTCAGCACAGCCGTACTGTGTCTGCAGAAACCCCAGAAGCCGCCGGTCTTCGGTTTTGGTGGTGGTGGCGGCAATGCTGACTTCAGTGGTATTCTCAGTGGGACTGATTTCAGGGTCACAGTAAAGTCGAGCTTTCCCTGGGCCAGAAGACTGTTGTTATGTACCCGGCAGCTCTTGGAGGGGCAAAAGCATGCATTTGCGTCTGGTCTTTGGACGTGTGTGGTGTTCACTCTAGTCTGCTCAGGGAAGACACCCAGAAGTAGATCCTTGTCTGGGATGAGCTGCAGACGTGGTCCCAATAAACAATCCGACTACAGGGCTTTGGGAGTGAGCAACCTCTTTATGAGCTCAAGGAAGAAAATCTCGTTTTTGTTGCTGTTGTTTTTACGTGATTGGTGTGTATTTGACTTGTTTGAAAAGCTTTGTTGGCAGTACTTTACCCCTGTAATTATGGCAGGTTTTGGTGAGCCGTGTTGGACTCTACAAACGTTTGCTGAAAGCTCGTATGTCCTAACATGTTCTGGATCTGAAGTAGGGTTCCAAACCCTGCATGGGCAAGGAAGCTGGTGTGGTTCAGGACGCTTGTCAGAGTTTACATGGAAGGGTTCTTTGCCTTTCTGGAGGCCTTGGTCTGAGATGGCTCTTCCAGAACTTTCCCAGTGCCCTTTGTGCAGACTGTGAAGCCACTAGCATGAGTTTGCATTTTAGTATCAACATAAATCTCTATTGTGCCTCTCCAGGTACTTATAGGTGAGCACTACGTGCTTTTAACATAAGGGGGAATGTTATCTTTGTTTGGACCCTGCCCCCTGGCCCAGCACTGGGTCTTCAGACAAGGATTTGAGCTCATCGAGTGATTTGAGAAGTGTTATGGGTCGATTGTGTCCCCGGAAAGATGTTTCGAAGTCATAATCTTGTGAATGTGACCTTATTTGGAAATAGGGTCTTTGCAGATGCCACCAACATGCAATTTTGAGACATTCCAGCCCTATAGTTGAAGAAATATTGCTCGGAACCCTCAGGTACTCTTTATGCAAACTCACTGGTTAGTAAAGTGTGAAAGGCGGGGATTTCTTTGCATCCACGTTTGCGGGTTTGTACTCACAGACGGGACTTCCCCGTCAGTCTGAGGCAGGGGCTCTGACGTTCACGCTTGCAGCTGCGCCTCCGACACCGGCGCGACGCCTGGCGCAGGGCAGGCACGCGTGGATTTTCATTAAATGGAGGAGTGCCTCAAGTTTACGTGGACTTAGCCGATCCCGTGATGACCTGTGGCCTTGCACGCTCTGGACCTCTCCTTGAGGGCAGGGCCCCTTTGGCTTTGTTCGCAGATGCTCGCCTCACCTGGTTTACTCCAGCCTCGCATCGCCTCCATGGGGCTGCATCTCTTGTTTTCCCCGTCATTCAGTTGACGAAACCGAAGCCCAGGGAAATCAGGACAGTTGCCCAACCCAAACTCAGACCGCTTGGAGTTCTAAGGCCCCACCCGCAGCCCCGCTCTCTCAGCCGGCAGAGCCGCCCCGCTCGCCGCTGAGCCTCACCCCGCGCTGTGGCGCACCAGTGCGGGTCGTCGGGCAGGTGACTGCGCTCTGGTGTCTCTGCAGGCCACGCCGGCCCACCTGGCTCGCCCCGCCGGCGAGCTCAGCTCTGCTCGCGTTGCTGGATGCAGGAGGACGGAAGAGTCGGTTCTTCCTGGTACCTAAGGATAAAACTTGTCAGTAGGAAAATCAGTGAAGCAAGAAGGAAGAGATGTCGGGTAATCCGCCGTTCAGAGAACTGTCTTGAATATTTAAATGTCCTCCTCCCCACCTTTGGTGTGTTTTAAAAACAGGCTGTGCTGCTTGATTCAGCACACGTCCCCCGTCAGGGCTCGCGGGCCCCTCCTTGCATCCTCACGGAGCTCCCCCAGGCCTGCACGACTGCGGCCCCCACGTGCGGGACGGAGGAGAGGGGAATTGAGGGCAGGAGTGATGGGCTGTGACGCGGGCTCGGCTAGCCTGCTGGCGGGCACACGCACCACTCACATGTGCCGGCATACCCGTGTGCTCGCACACATGCACATTCACACACACACACACATCTGCACGAGCACCCGCACGCACACACACATGTGCACACTGACGAGCAACTGAAGCTGAACGAAGCTTCGAGAATGTCTTACGTAGTAAGAGCGGGACATATTCCTGTTTCACTAACAGCGCCTGCACCTCCAGGCCCTGCTTCCTCGCTCAGTCCCTTGGTGTTGGGCCTCCAGATAGACGCCGCCACAGTCCGCATCCTAGAGTTAAATTTTCTTGCACACATCCTTAATTATCCCCTCTCTGCAAAGCCCTAACAGTGGGGAATTCAGGTCACTGCTTATTCCTACTGGTGGCTTTGGTGGATACTGCTCAGTCGCCTTCCAGAGAAGCCGGACAGATTTGTACTGTATCCAAGCACAATCAACGAGGCTTTGCAGATCTTTCTTAATGAGGGCTCTGGTGTCCCAGAGGCTCTTTTGGATGCAAAGACCCCAGCCCTGTTCTAAGGAGGAGTATTCCGGTTACCCAGGAAGCCGGGCCAGCAAAATGTGGCCCTGAGAAGGAAGGCAGGGAAGGAAGGAGGTTGGGAGGCTCGATCCTGCAGAATCCCTGAGAAAGGCTCGTCGCGATCCTGCAGAATTCCTGAGAAAGGCTCGTCCCTTAGGGTTAGTTGGCCTCGTATTTTGTCCTCCAGTTGTTCCTGCCCCAGTCTAGTCTTTATAAGAAGGGAGAGAGTTTACTCTGTCACCCCGGGAAGGAATTACACCCCAGCAACCACAGAGCTTGTCTTAGAGCCTTAGAGATGACCGCAAGGAGGGGTGTGCAGATGACCTGGTGGGAGCTGGTGATGTCACCACTTCGTTGGGACGGCGCAGGGCAGCAAGCAGAGCGCCCTGAGCCAGCGGCACGGCCACATGTCCGCCGCAGGTGATGCGGCCCCCTCACTCTGTTAGCTGGCGTGTCCCTGGCAATCTCGCGGACTCCCCTGCTTTACAGACTGAGACACCGAGGGTCTGGTGGTTCTGAACAGGGATCCGCTAAAACCCCAATTCCTGCTGCCTGAGAAGGCTACCCAGAGACCTCACAGAGTAAAACAGAGATGCGTTTTGCAACAGTCTTGGCAGGGGGCACAGGGCTGGGGGTGTGGGGCCGGGCTGGGTGGTCCAGCCCCCAGATAGGCCACCAGACAGCCCTGGCCCCTGGGGGACGGCGCCTGCCTGCAGTCCGCTGTATCAGAGGGGCTGGCTCCTCAAGTCTGCCTCGTGCCAGACACCCTGGGAAACGCTTATTAATATTGGAGATGTCATACTTTTTTTTTTTTTCAAATTATAAAGCAGGTTCTGAAAAGTAATGTCTGTTTTCTATAATTGGTGAGTGGTCCCCAGACGGCCGTTCAGCCACCTTGAAAATCAATGTTTTCACGACCCTTGACCCCTCGTTCCCTGACGAGTGTCTCTCCTACAGGTTGCTCCCAGGATGAAAACAATAAGAGCAAATCTGTAACAGCAAAGGCCCGAGGTTAATGTCTTTAACAAGATAATGTGACTTAAGGGAACTGTAAAGCAAATCATTCCGAAATTCCATTTATTCGCCACGGCTCCAACTGTATTTTGAAACCACATGTACGTGCTGCCTGCGCGTCTGGCCGTGGACAGACTCTGCTTGTGTGTTCTTTCTTTATTTTTTACCATTTATTGAGGTATAATGGACGCACGGCCTTCTATTAGTTGCAGGTGTACAACACAGTGATTTGACACTTGCGTGCCCTGCGAAAGGGGTCGCCACGTGAGTCTCGTTACCGTTCGTCACCTCGCAGAGTTGATGCCCTGCTCTGTCCCCCGTGGTGTACGCTTGTATGTCGGTCACGTGTGGGACTGTGGCTTTACTGCCGCCGTCATTCAAACCCCTGAGCGATACGTGGAGGGCTGTGGAAATGCACGGACGTTCCTGCCCTCCAAGCCTCGCCCCTGCCTGCTTGTTTGCTGCTCTAGTGGACGTCCGGTGACACAGTGAGACCAGCTCCTGCGGGAATGGCTGTTCCCGTAGCACGCGTGTGGTGGGACCTCTCCACCCCGGAGCTCCCGTCTCTGTGACACGAAACCCGAGAGTGACAACCAAAAAATTCTGCCCAGCAAACAGATGTTTTGATACCCGACGCCAAGCATCTGGCCCTCAGCAGGCAGGAGGCTTGTCGGGAACGTTCAGGCTCAGTCTGGGTCCCAGCAGCAGGTCATCAGGCACAGGTCGCGCCCGGCAGGTGTGGCGAGAAGCTTGTTGATGTGCTGTTTGAGCTCCTTGCGACTGTAGCTGTCCCGCTCTACGGCTCTCAGAGGGCAGTGCCAGCCACTGAGGCACAAGTCGAGAGTATGGGAACCAAGAGGGCGATTTATAATGTTTGTGCTGCAAGTAAGAGCGTGACGGGCGTTGTCCCGGGTCTGCGGCCCTGTGAGCCAGGTACGAGGCACACCGAGACTGAGGGCTCTCCCGGAGCCGGGCTGCGCGGAGTCCGTCACCAGAAACACGGCACACACCCCACCGTGGCTAGAATGAAAATACAGACACGCGGGGCAGGTATCGGCGCAGGTGTGGGGGAGGGGACGACAAGTCCTTACAGGGTGATTAGTGCCGCTGTGGACGTGGCCCTTGGGCCTAGGAAAGGCGAAAGAGGCACCTGTGCCACCCCCAGGAGCTTGACTAGAGCTGAGCCCCCAAGGTGTCGGCCAGACACAAGCAGGGGAAGGATGCCCCAGGGTGGGGTTGCCTCAGCCAAGGCAGAGGCCTGGACCCCGCCGGCACGGTTCGGGAGTCTTTCTGGAACCAGCTCCAGCCCCACGGCCGTCCTTGCAGAGAGTCTGTAGCACACTCGGTCACTCCTTGCATGTCCGTCTTGCATGCCTGCCTGTGCTGTCGAGGCTGGAAAGGCCCGTTCCCCTCTCCCAGCCTCCCAGAGAGAACCAGGCTCTGGGCTGGGTGCTGAGTGGTGGGGCAGGACAGCTACAGATGAGCTCAGAGGTGCGTGGCGTCTTGGCGTCCTTTGCAACCTCCGAACGCAGTTCTGGGGCATCATCCAGATCAATCCAGGTCTGGGAAGAGAGTGGAGACAACCGCGAAGGGGTTGTCTGTCGATGTCAGGGTCACAGACAACTTCACATTTCCTCTTTGGCTCTTAGGAATGTTCTGGATTTTCTCAAACACATGTTGCTTCCGTAATCGGGATTTTTTTTTTTTCTTAAAGAGCAAGAGAGGATTGTCCTGTAGTGCCCCTGAGTCCAGCTTCACCTTCTGGAACCTTCCAGGAGAACGGCGGTCTTGTCCTGTTTTGTCTGTAACCAGCTGGCGACTGCGGCCAGCCCTGCTGAGTCTGGCCTGCATTTTCTCATCTAGAACGTGAGGAGATCTGACTGCAAAGATCCATTCTGCATCTTAAATTTCTTTTCAAGCCTTGAAATTAAAAGAAAGAATTTTTTAAGGCACCTCAGATTTTAGAACAGCAGAAATACTAACCTCCGAAAGTAAAATGCCTTCAAAAACCCCAGGACAAGCTGGAGTGTTTCTCCACTGGCCTCGGAGACAGGCCAGACCATTCTCCTCCAGAAGCAGGGTATTTTTAGAGCATTTTCAACCACTTTTCATTGAATCTCAGCTTTTTTCCCTTCCCCCACCCACCAAGTACCTGAGGTGTAGAAATGAATTTATAACAGGAAGCCTTTGATTTTGGAGCCTGTGTGTTTTTGAAGTCTTCCAAGGCAGGGCTGTAAACCAACTGGCTTGTTTGGAAAGAATGTCACATTCTACACGCGGGGGCTGGCACCCTGTTTTCCTTATCACGGGAGGGGCCTGCCTCTGTGCTGAGAGTGAGGAAGCGTCCGTCCCGCCGAGGAAGTGGGTGTCTGGTGTGAAGTCCCTGCTCCCCAACTCCAGCCCCAGGGCCTCGGGGCGCCATCCCCGGCCGGCCGGCCAAATCTTGAGGCTCCCCAGACGGCGGCGTCCCTGTGCGATGTGGGGTGGGTGTATCTCTACCCTCATTCTTCAATCCCCGAATGTCACCGGTGGAAAGGTCCCCCTAAGGACTGCCCTTCCCTTGGAGGAGAGGAACGGGCACCAAGTGTGAGTACGGACTGGAAAAGGCCCTCTGGTTTCAAAGTGCTGAAACGGGACCACTCCGCACCTTAGGACCAACGAAATAAGAGAGAAGCTGAGTCTTCATAGGGTTCTAGATCTGCACTGAGGGGCTGCCTCAAATGCAGGCCCCTAGGCCTCACTTAGCAAAGCGGCTGCCTCATCTTCCCATTGGCCTTCTGGTGGCTTACCCAGCTCCCCCAAAGTGGGATGTCTGTTCTGACGCCCAACGTGCAGCCTCAGGCCGTTGACCCCAGTAACCCGGAGTTACGGTGCTCATTTGGCCCTCACCACGACACCTGTGTCCGCATTTATTCCTGTTGCGCCCAGGGGGAGCTTGAGGCTCTGGTGGCTCAAACAGCTCAAGGCCACCACTAGGAAGCCCAGGTCAGGGTCGCTAGAGCAACACCGAAGTCTGACCCCACCGCCGTACGACCTTTCACGCGCATTCACACTTTTGTCTCCTTCTCTCCTGTCGTGGGTGCTAAATCCACGACAGCAGAGTTGAACAGTTGCAACAGAGACAGTATTGCCTGTTCAACCTAAAATATTTCACGGAAGATGGAACAGCTTCAGGGAGGTCGAAGGACATGTTCAGAGTCACATGGAGTAAGTGCTGCAAGCTGGGACTTCAACAAACCTTGGTCTAGACCAGAAGTCAGAAAATAGTAGCCTACCGCCCGTTTATATAAATAAAGTTTTATTGGAACACAGTCATGCCCATCCATTCCCACACCTCCTAGGGCTACTTTCTGCTACAGTGGCGGAGTTGAACAGTCGTAGTGGTAGCGACCGTGTGACCCACAGAGGCTAAAATACTGCCATCCAGTCTCTTATGGAACAAGTTTACTGATCCCTGATCGAGACAAAGGCACAATCAGTTTCACAATAATGATCGTCGTGGAATTACAAGAGCAGATCAGAGGCCTCACGTATCCTAGAGCCACTTACGAGTCTGCGTAAAATGATGCCTTCTGGGATTCCGTACGAGAAATTGGGATTTGGGGAAATTGTTGTGGGCATTTGGGAGAGCTCACCTGCCCCTGAAATTCCAGCTTTTTGCTGAATACGCACGCTTTCTCCCACCTCTTGACCTTGGCATAGGCCAGTCTCTCTGCCCTTCACCCCATGTCAGGCTAACTTCTGCTCACTCCCCTTCAGACCTCAGCATAAACCCCTCCGGAAGCTTCACATGGGCCCCAGTGCCCAGTTGCTGTGTTTCCATGGCAACCCACCCTTAACTGAAAGCAGCAGTCCCCACCCTGCCGCCCGCTCTGTGTTTACTGCTCCAGCGTCCCTGTGGCCCATTGCATCTGCCAAAAGTGCTATAAATGCTGTGACAATATTTCCAATCCACGCGTGACTTCTTCGACGCTCTTTCCATCAACAGGTGGGGCCCACATCCCTGTCCCTTGAAACTCAGCAAGTGTCGGAGAACTTGGCCGTGAGAGGATGCCCAGAAGTGATGCTATTTGGCTTCTAGAGCTAGGTCATGAAAGGCGAGGTGGCTTCTCTGTTGCCCACTGGGGTGTTTGCGCCTGAAGCTTCCGGCGGCCACGCTGTGAGGAAGCCCAAGCCTACCCACGTGAGAGGCGACACAGAGCACATGGGCTGCGCCAGCCACACCTCCTCCCCCACATCTGCCCGGAGCCCCACGGGAGACCCGGCAGGAGCTGTCAGCAGAGCCAACGGGAGAGAGACCCTGCTGGTGCACTGTGTTCTCCCTCAAGAGATACCTGCAGACCCAACCCCCCGTGGCTCAGAATGCGACCTTATTCAGAGATGGGGTTTTTACAGAGTAATCGAGGAAAAGTGAGGCCATGAGGGCCAGCTCTAGTCCAGTGTGACTGGTGTCCCTCTAAGAAGAGGAATATCGGACCCAGGATGACAGGGAGAGAGCCGTGTCCACGTGAACGCGGGGACTGGGGTGATGTTTCTACAAGCCAAGGAACGGGAGAGATCTCTAGCAAGCCACCAGCGCCTGGGGGGCCTGGAACACGGCCTCCCTCACGGCCTCAGCAGGACTCTGCCCTGCCCACACTCTCATCCCAGGCTCCCAGCCCCCAGAGCTGTGGGCCAGCAGAATTCTGTTGTGTAGGGCCCTCGACTCATGGTACTTTGTTACGGCAGTCCTAGCAAACAAATGTAGGAGAAAATAAAATGATTGCCGTTTCAGCCACAAAGTTTTGGGGTGATTTATGACATGGCATGAGCCGGTGGGAGTGTTCTCTTGCAAAGCTGACCCTCCATGGAGGCAGGCGTCCCTGGCACTTGGTGCGTGTGGGATAAAGATTTGCTGTCCAAGCACCCAGACGGACAAATGGACGACAGTTTGCTACCCCTGCCCTCGGGTAGTTCCCAGCACAGCCCCACTGGTCACGGTCCATCCCCCTGAGAAGAAAGATCTGGGTGCAGCGGGCCGGGGCTCCCAGCTCAGCAGCGATGTGAGCTCCCTTGCATGCCTGGGAACTGCAGTGAAAACCCACTCAGTGATGCATTTCCTGAGGGAGCCCGTGCCTGGAAAAACAGGAAAGTTAGTGCCTATGCATTTTTATGGGCGCCCAACACGAGATTTTGGAGGATGGAGGACTGAAAGCCAAACAATGCCCGCGAGTTGTTAAAAAATAAGTGGGAAGGCCATATGCTTTTGCATTCAAGCGAGACACACAATTGAATGGAGAGTGCGTGGAAAAGCTCTCAGACACTCCCTCGGCCTTGGCCTCCGGGATGTGCGGGGCCCCTGAGGCAGCGCGCAGCGAGGATGGAGAGGTGTGGGCCTTAGGAGGCGGGAGGGGCCCGGACGTCTGACCCCCACCTCCAGGCAAGTAGGTCACTTGGCCATCCAAAATGGAGGGATTTTTTTTTTAAACTTTTCTCTAAAGTGCAGTGAAGTGTTAGGTTGGGGGTCGATATCTGACCTTTAACTGAAAAGGGCTAAATCGTGCGTAACCCATTTGGACAGTGGGATTAGCGGCCGTGGAAAAGGGGCCCGAAGGCCGAGGAGGTGCATGGGCAGAGCTGGTAGTAACTGGCCAAGGTCGCGCTGCTGGTGAGGGGCCCGACGGCTTCTGAGCGCAGCCCACCCCCCGCAGAGCCGCGGTGCTGGGGACCCAGCCGTGGGCCCGCGCACTGCAGCGCGGCCTGGGGTTCACCTGCGGCGGCGGCAGGAGAGCGGCCGGTGAGCCCCTGCCGCCTGCGGGTCAGCTGGGGCGTGGGGGGCTGCTCCTCTAACTGCCCTCAGCCCCTCCCAGGGCAGTGGGAGCTTCACTTCGTTTATCCAACATTTTCACGTCACGTCGACGACCTGATACTACCTCAGTGGCCCTTTGAACTTGGAATGGTGGTGGACTCCCAGCCAGGCTGCCCGGAGGATCCAGCAGGCCATCTGCCCCTCTCCTGTCCCCTTGCGTGCTTCCTCCTTATACTCTCTTACGGTGCATGTGCCTTCCTCCACGTGCCACACCGCGAGCACTGCGTCGCTGTGGACTGTCTTGTGCGGGCAGAGGATGCTCAGAGCGGAGGCCGTCGGTCCCCCGCTGCTGGCTCGGTCAGGTCTCTCTCTCTCGGCGCACGGTTCTTTCCTCCTCTGCTTATTTCCTCGGGATGAATGTCTGGAAGGTAAGACTTTTGCCAACTCGAGTGTCACAGCTGTTTTTTGTAGTTCTTGGTCCCCGATTTTACATCTTCTGCCCACAGACTGAGCGCGTTCATGTCCCCGTCAGCGATGTGGCAGGTCACCAGACTCATGGGCCGCGCCAGCTCTGCATGGCGGTGTTGCCTAAGACGGTGGCTGACTGGGCAGGTGTAAAAGGCCTGCGGATGGGCAGACTCAGGGCTCGAGTCTGTGCAGGGATTTTTTTTTCCTCCGGTGAAGAGCTCAGGCAGGATATGGTAGCGTGGTGTTTGCATCTTGCTGTCTGAACCACACTAGCCTGATTATTAAAACCACTGCTGTTACTTGCATTTAGTTATTTATTTTTCCGTGTGAGAAGTGCTTTTCTTCAGCTCAACAGAACATGGAAGTCTGAAAAAACCCTGCCTTGTGCAGAGGATGTGAGCTGGCTCGGGGCCAGCAGCTGGACTTCACCCCTTGTAAATACCTCCCTTTCCCGTCAGGAGCCCAGAGATAAGCCATCCAGGATTCTGCCCGGAGAGGCTGGTACCCCTTCCATCAGCCGAAGGGCAGCAGCCCCCAGTCAGCTGCCAAGCCAGACGGCCAGCGCCTCCCCCACCCCGAGACCATGAGCGCGAGTTGAAAGGGCTCCAGCGTGCCGTGCTGCGTAAATGCTGCCCGGGGATTCTTCTACATTTCCTTTTAGCTTTCGAGCCATGGCCAGGGTGGGTTCTGGTGAAATCCTGCACGAGGCTGAGGGCCCACTGTCCAATCCCTCTTCCTCTTAGCCTCATGGCGGCCCCTGGCCCTCACCCACCTGTCACCCCGAGGTCCCTCTGTGAGCATCTGAGGCTATGTGCCAGGGTCTCCATATGTGTCCTTTTTGGGGAGAGGCATAGCGGCAAACTCAGGTTCCAGGCTGCCCCGTCCCCGAGAGACCAGCGCCCCCTCCTGCTTCAGTGAGTCCCCGGTGAGCAGGGACTTCACAGCAGTCACGTCTGGTGTCGGGGGGCCGCGGGCACTGGCCGGCCATCTCTGCTGCCATCTGCAGAGCCTGTCTGCCCCTTGAGCCGGTGCACTTGCAGAGCACTCGGAGCAGGGAGGCTGAGGCCGAGGGCGCACAGGCTTTGCGCAGGTTACCACGCGGAGAGGTGTGCAGTCAGGGTCCGGCTCCGATCTCTGCAACAGAAGGCTGCGGTGGAACCGGAAATACACCGCTGGGAAGGGTCATGGGGGCGACGCAGTGTGGTGCGTGCGCGTGTGGTGGACGCTGTCATGTCAGCCCACGAATGTGCGTGTGCGTGTGCGTGTGTGTGACCGGGGGTGTGTACATGTGAGTGCAGATGTGTGTGTGTGACCGGAGCCGTGTACATGTGAGTGCAGTTGTGTGTGTGTATTCACATGGAAGGGTGTGTGCAGGTGTGTGTGTCAGGACGTGAGTGTGCGAATGTGTATGGGTGTGAGTCACGGTGCACAAGTGTCCAGGTATGTGTGCATGTCCGGTGTGCACACGAGCGTGTGAATCTGTGCGGCTCGGGGGTGTGAGTGTGAAGCTGTGTGAGCGTGTGAGTGAGTGCACCACACAGCTCACAAGTTCCCACCTGACCCGGGCCTGCGTCTCTCCCTCTCCCCAGCTGTTTCCCTGACTCAGGGCCCATCATCGTCCTCCCTTCCTGTGCCGCCCCAGGGCCTCTGCTCCTGCCTTCAGGCCTGGCTCAGATGCTGTCTTAGGCACCGGCCCCCGGGCCCCCATCTCCCCACCCCCAGGCTCTGCCACCTCCACACGCTTGTCACGCGCACGTCCGCTGTCCTGCTGACCTGACGGGCGCCTTCTCGGGTAGGTCAGGGCCCACGGCTGCCTGTGGCGCTGCAGCACGGCCCGGCCACAGGGTGGGCCCTCAGCGAGCACATGCTGATGAGTGAATGCTGACTTGTTTATTTTTTAACTGGAAAGCAAAAAATTAATTATGCTTTTAACCTTAAATCCCACCATGTGTTGACTCAGTAGGCACTTGTCATTAACCGAAAGGTCTTGGGACCAAATTCTCAACTCAACGAGAGGGCTTTGGAAGCGAACCCCACTCTTGTGAGGCCTGACTCCGGCTGCCTGGGAGCCCCGAGGGTCCCAGCAGCCGATCTGGGCCTGTTTCTGCCTCCACTTGGCCAGTTTCAGAGCACGCTCAGCCCCGGGGCGTGTATTCTCGCCACTTGGGGGGAGACTGTGTGTTGCTGGATTCTAGGCAGCTTCCACCCTGGTGGAAAGGCTCATTCTGAGAAGTAGCCCATTTTCCAGGTAGAAGACAGCAGTTCTCAAGTGAAAGTGAGCTGCCTGGACTAAGGCTGGGGTTTGCTGTGGGGACAGGGTGACTTCGAGTGCCTTTGTTTGGGGTGAGCCTTGGGTTTCCAGAGTGCAGCCTTCCTGCCCCTGAGATAGCCCTCCGAGCATCACACCCCTCCCGGCCTCCCTCAGACCGGGGTGCAGGGACAGAGGCAGAGGGTGGGTCTGTGGGGTCTTGAACAGTCTCAGCCTGAGGGGTTAGGCCCGTAAGTGCCCCCTACAGCCCTCGATGGTAGCTGCGAAATCCTAATGCTGGGTTTGAATAGCAGGGAGGTCTCTTCGGGGAGGTCTCTGCGGGGAGACCTGGGAGGTCTCTGCAGGGGAAGGAAAATCACATTCAGGTGAGCCACTCTTGACATTCAAAGTGACTCCCAGGGATAGTGCCAGGGGACACAGCCATCCTGAAGAGGACGGCTGCTCTAGCTGTCCCCTCGGCCCTCTGGGGACGCGCCGGCCCTTTCTCTGTAGTCCTGTGTTTAGGAGGAGAAGTCCTGAGGGTCCCCCATTCCTCCTTGCAGGAATGTTCAGATCGTTCCTCTGTGACGCTGACATGTGCTTTCTTCCTGCCCCCAAGGCTAGTGGCTCATGTGTCCGTCATTTGCACAGTCAGCAACTTGCACCCAGGTTTGGGCAGGCCTTCTGATGATGAGAGGGCACCAGGAGATAGCACCAGTAGCCCCAGCCCTCAGCATCCAGTGCCCCTCAGTCGTGGCGTAGCCCGGCTTCCGTGAGCTTGTCCAGAGCTGCTCAGCGGTGGGTGCTGTGTGTGGATGCAGCCATGTTGGGAGTTAGCAAGCCAGGACAGGCGAGGGCAGGGACATAAAGGTACCTGCAGTGAAATCGCTGCAGGAAACGCCCAACCTGACTCCCGAGGGCCTGACCACAGATTTGGCTCTGAGTTCTCTTACCCCCAAAGTTACAGGGAAACAGAATTATATTGAACTGTATAGCACTCGTAAAATAAAAACAAAGCCATTGTTCAGAGGATTAAAGCTACTTCGAACACCAAGAAATTTCCCCCTTCTATACCTGGTTTGCTGAGATTTTTATACGAAAGACAGTTGAACTTTGTCAAATGCTTTTCCTGCTTCTGTGGAGATAATTGTGTGTTTCTCCTTCATGCCGCTAGTGGGGCATCTCACGCTGATTGACTTGCATTGGCTGGACCACCCCTGCATCCCGGGGTCGTAACCCACTTGGTCATGGCATCTGATCTTTCTGAGTTCACTGATGTTTTGTCAAGGACTCTCACATCCGAGTCGGCATGTCATCTCCCTTTTTCTGCCGTGGTCCCATCTTGCTTTGTACCAGAGTGACATTGGCCTCCTAAGACGAGTTTAGACGTGTTTCCTGTTCTTCAGGAAGGTACCTCCACATCACAAAGGTCACTCTTAGTGGGAAAAGCTGAGAGCTTGCCCTCTGAGGTCGGAACAAGGCAGGGATGCCCCCTCTCGCCCCTTGTAGCCTACACAGTGCTGGAGGTCCTGGTCTGAGCAATCGGTCAGAAAAAAGAAATAACAGGCATCCAGAGTGGAAAGAAAGAAGTAAAATTAGCTATTTTCAGACGACATGATCTTCTATGTAGAAAACCTTAAGACTCCGCAACAGACGTGAGGTAGTGGGGATCACAGTGCACATACACATCTCAGTGGCATTTCTGTACTCTAACAACACACTGTCCAGAAAGGAAATTAAGAAAACATTCTCATTCACATTAACATCAAACAAAATAAACTGCTCAGCGATAAACTTAGCCAAGGAGCGTAAGGGTTTGTACACTGAAAACTATAAAACTACAAAAAAACTACAAAACCTTGTCTCATACCATATTACAAAAGTCAACTCAAAATGCATTAAGTACATAAACATAAGGTCTGAAACTATAAAACTACTAGAAGGAATCATAGGGGAAAACCTTGACATTAGTCTAGGTGATGACTTTTTGGCTGTGACCCGAAAACACAGCAACAAAAGCAAAAATAGACAACTGGGACCACATCCAACTAAACAGCTTCTGTACAGCGAAGAAAGCCACCAACAGAGTGAAGAGACAGTCCATGGAATGGAGCAAAGTATTTGTAAGCCACACGTGTGATGAGGGTTAATATCCAAAACGCACAGGGAACCCAGACTGCTCAATAGCAAGAATACGGATAACCCAATGATAAAACGGGCAAAACACTTGAACAGACATTTCTCAAAAGAAGACATCCACATGGCCAACGGACACTTGGAAAGATGTCAGCTTATCTCATCAAGGAAATGCAAATCCAAACCACGAGGAGATGTCATCTCACACCTGTCAGAAGGGCTGTTAGCAAAAAGTGTGTAAAAACAGGAACCCTTGTGCACTGTTGGTGGGACTGTAAATTTATTTATTCAACCATTATAGAAATAGCATGGAGGTTCCTCAGAATATTAAAAGTCAAACTTCCGTGTGATCTAGTCATTCCAGTTCTGAGCATAACCACAGGAGTTGAAATCAGGAGAGCTGTCTGAGCTCCCGTGTTTGCTGCGGCCTTACTCACAGCAGCCAAGGCACGCGAGCAACCTGAATGTCCCCAGGTGAGTGAAGGGACAGAGCACGTGTGGTGATATCCACCCCATGGAGCATTACCCAGCCTTTAAAAAGGAGGTCCTGCCAGCGCGAAACACAGATGAGCCTGGAGAGCGTTACGTTAAGTTCAAAGCACCAGACACAGAAAGACACACCACGTGAGTTCGCTTCCATATGGGATCTACCAAAATCAGACTCACGGAAACGGAGAACAGGGTGGCAGTTGCCGGGGGCCGAGGCGGGGACGGGGAGACGGGGGTCTGCTGGTGTCAAATCCCCGTGGCACAAGGTGAGGTCTTGAGGCGCTGTCAACGGGGCGTCTGTTGTCAACGGTACCGAATTGTGCTCTCGAGAATTTGGTGAGACAGTGGATCTCGTGCATCTTTACATGATTAAAAATAGAAATTTCTCCCAAGGGAGTTTGTTTAGGAAAGCTCATTAAAAACTGGAATTTGAAATGTCAACATAGGGGGGCGGTTAGGGAAATAAAAGTAAAGCACCCTGACGGATTGTCACGACTTTTAAACCTGCGTTATTAAGATTTAAGCGACGTTTACATAAAAACGTAAAGAAAAGTACGTAAAACCCGTGTGCACCTGGATGACAGCACGAAACGCTCAAGTGAACGAAAAGGGGAAGGTCACATTTTGCAATTTTTCAAGATCGTCTTAGCAGTCGGCGGAAGCAGACTGTCTCAAACGAGCGTCGGAAGATCCACGGTCACGCGCTGCTGCGGCCGCTGGGGTCCTGCGGACACAGCGTGAGCGTGGCCACTAGGAGGGCGGACGGCGGCTCGGTGAGCTGGGCCGTCCCACCCACGAACAGGGCTCGCTTTCTATGTGTGTGGGTCGTCTTTCACATCTTAATAAAAGTTTTCAGTTTCTCCATAAAAGTTCCGCCCTTTCTTTTAAAGGGTGATTCCCAGGTGCTTTGTAATCACTGGAAGGGCATGTGTCTCTGCGCTTGGCTCCCACGCGGCTCGGCTGTCGGTGCGTGTGTTGAGCTCGCACACTGCGCACTCGCGGGACCTCATGGCCGGTCTTTGCCGCTCCTTTCAGGATATTTTACACCCGCGCAGATAGGACAAGAGTGTGGCACCAACCCGCACCCCCCACCCCGCATGCGGCGGCTCATTCGAGTAGGGGTCTGGCTTTGTCTTCCTGAGGCTCAGGGCCCTGGAGCGGCTCTTGACCAGAGGTGGGCAGGAGTCAGTGGGTGGCTGCCGCAGCTCTCCGTCCCTCAGCCGGGGGGATCCTGGGGCGTGTTCTGCAAGCCTTCTAGAGATTTCCCTGTGGGGTGGAGCTCCAGCTGCCCTCGGGGGCGAGCCTGCTTGGTGGGGGGCACCTTTTCCTGGGCACCTTGAGCACCTTCATTTCCTTGTCTCCTGTCTCCAGCCCTCAAGGGTTATTTCCCGGGGCGTCATCTTCCCAATACATCGTGTTCGTCGTCCTTGGGGTGTGCTGTCCACGGAGCCTAGGCCGGACCCGCAGCTGAATGCTTGCCTTTGTGAATGTCCCCTGGACAGTGAGCTGGAGGACATCGGGGAAGGGTCAGTGTCGGCCCTGCTCCCTGCGGGGCTCCCGGTGCCGCGTCTGATGCTTCCACTGTACGGAGGCGATGCGCGAGCAGACGGACGGTAGGTGGCCGGATGGATGGGTGCATGGGGAGACGGACTGAGGAAAGATGGAGAGAAGGAAGCCTGCGGGAGGGAGGCGGATGGATGATGGATGGACTCGTGGATGGACAGTGGCTGTGGAGGAGACTGGAGGAACCCAGGGCCCCTCCGATCGTACCCCGCCCGGGGGCCGACAGCACTCTCTGGTAAAGGATCTCGCCCATCTTCTCCCCACCCCATTGCATTCTGCATCCTTCTCTGACAAAGTTTCTCTGGGGCTTCACAGATAATCGCCCTCACCTGACCCTTCCCCGGAGTCACCGCGCACCAGGCCTCCAGCCCCTCCTGAGGACCTTGTTTTGGGGAATGAGCAAAACGGAGAAGCACAAAGCCGAGGTGGGGTGGTATGACGGGCTTTCATTTTGGGTTGGAGAGAAGGCCGAAGCCGTCCTGTCCCCTGTGACTCAGCCCCAGGTGCCTGCCGGGACACGCTGACCAGAGTGTCCAGGCGGGAGGTGGGGAGGAGCGCCCGCCCGCCCCCGTCAGGAGGCGTTCTCCGCCCTCCGTGGCCGCCCCCTGCCCGCCAGCTCAGACCCCCGGCCTCCGTCCCAGGAAGCCGTGCTGCTTGCCCCCGTGTTCAGAGCTCGGGCGGAGCAGCCCCCACCCCCGTCCCCCCGGCAGGGCTTCTCGATGGTTTACATTATCTGACGGATACTAGATCTTTTCCTGAAAGCCTGGTTTAATGAGGGGGGAAGGGAGTCGGTGGGTGGCCATGGAGTTTTGAAGCTGGAAAGTGAGGTGAGAACTTTGGAGGGACAAAGGCAAAGGGTCTGGGCAGGGATCGTGTGAGTAAGTTTGAACAGCCCTGCAACGGGCCACCTGGTGAACTCAGATGACAGTAATACAGATGCGGCCTGGACGTGCACTGTGCGCCGTGGGGCGGCTCGGCTAACACCGCTGGAGTCTGCCCAGCAACGTTCTTGCGTGGGTTCCGCTACTAGCCCTCTTTTATAAATGAGGACCTAAGGCACAGAGAGGTTGAGTCATTTGCTCTAAGGCACACAGCAAGTTCGTGGAGGAACCAGTCCCAATTCTGTCTGTACCCTAGACTGGGCACCATTCCAATGAGGATAGTACTGACCTATCTCTGTGACCACTGCCTCTACTAAAAGGACCAGTCCCTTTCCCCCTGGAAGACACAGCCAGAGACTATGTCCACGGCGCCTTCGGACAGGGAAGATTGGGAGGCCGGAGGACCGACGATCGGCCCTCCAGTGAACTGAGGGGTACCTCAAGTAGGTCTCTGGTCCTCCCTGAACTTCCGTCTCTTCATCTGTAAAGCGGAGGTGGGCATCCTCCTGTGGCGAGAGTTCTTTTTAGTCCTAAAATTCTGGAGAGCCCCCGCCGTTGGCTGCATATGTGAACTTCTCAGCGCTACGATATCTTGAGCCCCACGTCCTGCAGCAGCCCAGCTTAATAACGGCGGGAGTGCCCCTGTGGAGACTGAATGGGAGGATGCATAGACAGGCGCTTCATGCAAGGGCTGGTCGATCACTTCACGATGATGGTTTCCCTGCTGCAACTCACAGCACCTCCTGTTTAGAGGCTCACCACGTGGAAGCGTGTCTTGCTCCCACCGCCGTCCAACCCCAGTTCTCCCAGTTGGGAGCTTTCCTCCTTCTGTCTCCTGGGTCTGCCTTCTCCCAGGCTCTGGACACCTGTCCTTTCAACAGGCGGGTGAGGATTGCCAATTAGCGTTTGATGGCTCGGGCCCAGAAGTGGTCCACATGACGGTCGTCGTATCCCATTGCCCGTGACGCGGCCACCCGGCTGCCCCTCCGCCCCCTGCAAGGGAGTCTGGGACCTGCGGAGTGCCTGCCATGTGCCCTGGAGGAAGGGGGAAATGACTTCGGGAACAGCCCAGCAGCCCCTGCCACGGAAGTGATGGTCACAGTTGTGAAAAAGAAGTTGCTGCTGTTGACCGTTTTGTGGAAGGAAATCCGAGTCCCTTGACCAAGGGACCAAGAAAGGCTCAGGATAATCACCATTCCCATGTGTGCGCAAGTGTGAGTGTGCAGAGGTGTGAGTGTGTATCCCTCAGTAAACAAAACCCGAGGCAAAAGCCCATGTGCCACTACCTTGTTAGGAGGTAGAATCCCGGAGAGCGGAAGTGAGGGGAAGGGAGCCAACAAGACGGTCCGGCGAAGCGGCTGTCGCTTGGTGTGAAGAGATTTGGTCGTTCGTTATTAGGGGACCCTTTTCCTAGAGCCCGTGCCAACAGCTGCTTCTCGGGGCAGTCTGTCCCAGCAGAAAGGAAGGAAATTTATCCTCCAGCTTCTTCGAGGCACGGCCAGTGACCCACGCTATGATGCCTGGACTCCTGTCCCCGATCACGCATGGATGGGAAGTCCTCCGGCATCTGTCCCTGGGGCTGTGGAAAGTTCCCGGAGGGGGAGGTGGACGGTGCCCAGTGTGGACATCCAGTGAGGCGCCTGCAGAAGGCAGTTGGAACCCATGAAAAGGTGTCTGAGACAGGTGTCATGTTTGCCAAGCTCACAGAACCCAGAATTGGAAGGCACCAAAATCCAGACAGACAACGTGGCGCCCGGCACCTGGTTAGCCCGCAGCAATATCCCCGCCTGAAGCGGAGCGTGATTCTGCCTTGCACTGTATCTGACCTCTTGAGAGCTTGAGTGTTTGCTGGAAAAAAAAAAAAAAAAGCCCATGCACACATGATTCTCTGAGGCCGGGGCCCGTCATCCTTCACTGAAATGAGCCCTTCAGCAAATGTAAATACCTTCCCTGTTCCCCCGGAGGGCCGTCCTGACGAGGCCTGGCTGGGGCTCCTCGTAATCCCCGGGATTGCTGAAGCTTTTAGGTTGAACGAGTCATTTGTAAGGTCTGACTTGCGGCCAGCTCTGTGGGGACTCGTCTGCGGTGTGCTCCCCGGCAGCTCCCGGAAAGCGCGGGCGGGACCCATGTGGCGCAGGTGAAGGGCTCTGCCACCGAGAGATGAGCCCCCGGAGTCTGAGAATCTCCAAACACTGCCACGGAGACTCGGCGGTGACACAGCGTGGTCCTCCCAGGGGCTGGGAAGGTGGGGGGAAGGAGTGGCCACTGTATCTGAGTCATGGTGAGGGGCCGGGAAGAGCACAGAGCTCTAGGGTCTGAATGTCCTGCTCCCCTGGGGGCTGACCGCTGCAGTCACTCGCCGTGAGACCCTTGGCGCGTCACTTCCTCTGCTTTCATCACTCCCTTCAGGGGCTCCTGATCGCCCGGCTTACGAGGTCCGCGTGAGGGGCCCCTGTCCCGCTCCCCGTCTCATGCTGCGGACTCCCCCGGCCCCAGCCACCCCGTCCTCTGACCGCGGCGCCCACGCCGGCAGCGCGCTGCAGCATCTTCCAGGCTCTCCCACTTCCTCCCACACGCAGCCGCGGGTCCCCGAGCCTCGGGCCAGGGGACATGGGAGGAGTGCTGTCGCACAGCTGGCCTGGCTCTCTTCCTTGTCCCCTGACGAGATGCTGAGAGCCAGCGGGAGGCTCCCAAGACCTGAGAGAATGGCTTCTGGAATGGCCGTGTGGAGCCGGGCACCCATCCCACGGTCCTGCCTCGGACGGTGAAGGAGTGTGGACCTGTGTCAGGACGAGCTCCTGTTCCCGCGGCGAGGCTGCACCGGCTGAGGCACCCGCCAGAGGTAGATTTATTGAGCTTCTTGGACTCTGTTCTCGTGCCCTGAAGGCAGGGACAAGACAGACACCTCGCTTGGCCACCGGGGATGTGGTGAGCTTCGGTGAGGCAGCCGGAACGCTGGCCTGGGGCCGGGCAGGTGTGGGGCGCAGCCCGTGTGAGCGCGGTCAGGAGAGGCCGTGGTCGTGTGGGTGGAGCCTCTGGAGCGAGGCCCCTGGTTGGATCCCTCCGGGGTCCCGGCTGGAGCTCTACCTGACCCGGCAGCAAAGGCATTTAGAAAGAACTAGGGGCAAAGTCACACATCGCGAGAATGCTGTACAGTGTGGAAAGAAGAGCTTGGAAAGTCAAGCCCTAGAACTGGGCTGGAGGGGCGCAGCTTCAGCCCCGCCGAGCCCTGCCTCCTCTTGACCACACGTCTGGGTGTGTGCGTCTCAGCCTGTGTCGCTCGCCTGCACCCCTGCTACTGGGCTCTGTACTGTGCGCGTTCACCAGGCAGCACATCCCGAGGCTCCTGCCAGTGGTGGGTCTGATGTGGACCCCAGGTCCATCTCATGCTGGCTGTGACCTCAGGCCGGTTAGCCCGCAGAGCCTCAGGCCCCTCGTAGGCAGAGCTGGAAGGGCAGTGCTCACCTTATGAGATCGCTTGGGGGACTCCAAGTGGCACAGGGAGAAGACACAGAGCACAACACCTACCGTACCGTAAGCCCTCGGCCAAAGCTCCCAGAAGAGCTTATCTGCAGCTCATCTGATCCAGCCTGGGGTCATGGGGTAAGGGTGTGGCCCCAGCCCAGGGATGACGGACACCCTCTTGGAGGACCCTCTGAACTGAAGCTTTGTGTAGGATGCCAGCTGGAACTGGCTCAGAAATAATCTCAAAGAGGAGGAGCGGTCATGGGAGGAGCCTGGTGAAGCGGGGACTGGCTGTGTGACCTTAGACAACAGCTGCCCCCGACACCCGGGGCGATTAGGACCATAGCAGCCGAAGTGGAGGCCGGCCAGGGTGGTCTCCTGAGACTCTTCTGCAGCAAGGACCATTACTTATCCCCAGTGCCCGTTCTCCAGCTCTTCCTTTGTGTTCAGCTGGGCGGTTAGCGGTGGTACTCTCCTGGCCTCTCTTGCCGCTATATGCAGCCCTGGGACCAAGTTCAGGGCACCGAGAAGTCACAGGAAGTGTCGTGTCATGTCTCTGGGAAGTCTCCTTTACAGAGAGGGCATGAACTGTCTTCAAATCTGAGAGGAGACAGGGGAGATGACGACCAGCTGTCATGTGGGATCGTGGCTGGGGAGCCTAGGACAGGAAAAGGAGATTAGATCATCTCCCTACCCAGGATCTAAAAAATAAGATCTATTTTTAAAAGGGAAAGGGATGGCCTTTCTTCTCTCCTTCTTCCATCCTGCTGTCAGAAACTTGGGTGTGATGGCTGGAGCTCTTGCAGCCGTCTTGGGCCATAAGGCGGAGGGCCACGGTGTAGGGAGGCTGAAAGGAGCCTGGAACACTGTCAACTTCGCAGGCACCACACCAGCCCTGGAATACCTGCTCTGTCTTTTATGCAAAAGAATAAAATATTGTGTGTTTAAGCCACCTCCCATTGATTATTTTTGTTTTGTCCTATTTAGTGGAACCTAATCCCGATGGAAACATTTTCTAGCTCTTTAAATGCGTTCAGACTTCAACAGCATTCCATCTGGGAAACTTTCCCACACAGCGTGATCTCAGAAAACAAGTAGCGTTTCTCTTCCTGTGGCCTCCCAAAGTTCTCCTGTTAAGTGTTCAGTGGCAGGTCCACTAGACCCTGATTCATGGCCCTCCGGCTGAACGGGATGAGACAGATATGTCCCATTCCAGTTCCTCAGAAAACAGCCAGACCAACTCGATGGCATTTTGGTACTTTTCCACTTTGTGGGAATTATGATGTACATCCTGTTCGTCAAGATGATGCGAAGAGCAGAGCTTCGTGGTTGTGGCCATCGCGCCGGCACGCGAGGCTGATGTGCGCTCAGCAGTGCACAGTAGGATGAAACACACGTAATCAGCATAACGTGATTTACTCTCGTGCTGCTGCCCCAACATTTAAACAGATGTCAGATGAGTAGAAAACACGGTGGGAGGAAAACATTAGGGTAAATTATTGCATCTGAAAAGAGGGAGTATCGTAAAAATGTTAAAAGAGAAAGTTAGTATTTATGACTGGAGTTGCTGGTAATTTTATCTTGCGTTTGCCTCCTTGTGCATGGTAATTAGAGCCTCCTCCGTGGGGTCAGTTGCGTGTTCCAATGGGCTCGGGCGTAGCCAACAAGGTCCTCCGCCTGCTGAGTTAGCCCCCCCCCACCCCGAGAACACCAAACACACGCCTGGGGAGGGTTTTCTCGGGCCCACTGTAGGTCTCAGGAGTGAGGATTGCTGGTGGTGGGCCCATGGCATCCTCTTCCTGGATCCTGACCACTCGGGACACATTGCACCCATCTCGCAGATGAGGGGACTGAGGCCCGAAGTGAGGTTTTGCCTAGGATGCGGTGCAGTCCGCCTTGCGTTCCATCTCCTGAGTCCTGAGCCCTCCCTTCCTCTGTCTTTGTGCTGTTTAGACATTAAATGTCTCAAAAAAGCCACGCTGAAGACTTGGTTCTGTTTGCCTGCTGTTCCGGAAACTCTAAACCACGGCTGACCGAAGGCCACGGACCGGAGGCCTGTGTTTCTCAGGGGCAAGGGTGCTGTGGTCACTGCCCTGGGTGCTTGGTGCAACGCAGAGTCCAGGCTGCACCCAGACCTTCAGGGTCACCACATCTGAGAGGCCAGGGCCCAGGAATGTGCATTTTATGATCTGCTAGAGAAACGTCTTATGGGCAGAGGTTTGAGAGTCCCTGGCAGGGGGATTAGGAGTTCGGACTCTGTGGCTGGCGGTCACGACACCCAGTGAAACTAATACCTGCGTCCCTTGGTGGGGTTGAACTCCACTTCGCGGGCCTCAGGGTGAGGTTTCCATAGACGGGTCCAAACTCTCACCCTGCCACTGACACCCGCGTGGCCCCAGCGAAGCCACTTAGCCTTTCTAGAATGTGGTTTCTTCATCTTGGAAACACGGTGACACCCACACGTGTCTCACTGGTCACTGGGAGAGCAAACAGCTTTGCCCACACTCTTTCTCTTTGCTTCTCCTCCCGTACCCCCGCGTGGACCGTCTTCTGATGCACAGTGGATTCTTTCCCTGGGAAACTCACTGCAGATCTGACTTGCCCAGAAAAATACACCTTGTGGAGCCCGTGTTCTCATGAAGGGCCTGGAGTCCCATGTCCTTAGAAAGGACCACAGACTCTATTTCACTAAGTACTCCCAGATCCTCATCAAGCCTCGAGAGAGAGAGAGATTTTCATCTGTTCAGTTGGGCTTCCTGGTTGGCAGATAACCACAAGTGATGTGCAACTGGTAGCCTTGGTTCATACACACACCTACATCCGCGGTCTGTATTCCTAGACTCCAGTGTTGGTGCGTGTCAGACACACACACACACGTAGGGCCCTCAGCCTCAGCACCAGCACTGCTGCACAGTGAGTGTGCCCCCCCCCACCAGTGCAGGTGTTGTGTGATGGAGGTAGGCCTATGGGAGGTGACGAGGTTTAAGGGTGAAGCCCTCAGAACGGGATTAGTGCCCTTATAAAAGAGGCCCCTGCCTCTTCTGTTGTGTGAGGACACAGGGAGCAGAGGCCTTAACTTGCATCAACTCAGAGCAACAACCGTACTGGGCAGACACCATCGTTACAGCTGTGCCCACCCTCCCTTTGCAGATGGGGAGACTGAGGCCCGGAGAGGTTAAGAAACCTGCCAGGAGCACCCTAACTAGGATGTTATAAAGCCCGATGGTGTGGCATAAGGGTTTTTGCTTTTCACGTTGACTTTGAAGTGCTGTGCAGTGAGAGGGGCCCAAAGAGAACATTCCATCTCCTCCCAGAAGAGCCGTTTCTGGACGGCAGAGCACACTCGGACTTCACGCCCGTGTAATTGAGAGTTTCTTACCTGCGTGCGAAGAGTCAACTCCTCCAGTCACGGGCAAGTGGCCCTCACAGGCACGCGTGTCCGTGCTGAGCTCACCATGGTCTGTGTCCGTTGGCTGGTGGTTTCCATACCAGCCCACACGTTCCGTGGGCCTGGGGTCGGTCTCTGAATTTCACAGGGTCAGGTGGGGCTCCGGGCTGAGGCCTTTGGCGTTTCTCTCCTGAGGGGCCTGTGGTGGCCTTCTGGAGCATTGTTGCAGAGTACATGGCTTGTTTTAATTTTCCTAAACTTTGTACCAGAATTCTTGCTTCTGAAGGACCCTTCTTGCCTTAAAGGTGTGTTGAAAGCTGACTTCTGCTCACAAGCCTCAGTTCTGCTGCCTAAAATAATACTCCAGGATGCTGGCAAAGGGAATAGTACACTTCCTGTGAGTGTTCAACTCACATTCTCCCAAAAATAACACCGAGACTGTTAGCACCTGCGCCTTCCAACGTTTCCTCGCTCACAACAGGGAGATTAATGGGCTCCATTCGGAACGGACCTCTCTGACCTCGAGGATGAAGTCGGGGAACTCAGGAAATTGCCTGCTAATCCAAATCCTGATAATCCCCGGACTCTGACATTTCCCCCCCCCCAGCCCCTTTGCAGCCCTCCAATGCCCCCCTCCAAACCGAATTAAGCTTTCGATGTTTTGATGAGATACTGAGCAGATCACACCCCACAAACACCTACTGGTATGGTTTCTGTGGGTTTACTGAGTGGGGACACCCAGAACGATGCCACGGAGCACAGTGAGGTGTGGCCTGGTGACCCCAGGGAGCTGGTCCATGGCAGAAGGAATGAAATAAACAGAAGGAGAAATGTAAGATTGCATTCTAACCCAGACCGCACCTCCTTGTCACACTGTGAACAGGTCGGGGCCGGGGGGGCAAGCACCATGTCTCTCTGAGGGAGGCGTCTCACGGGTCGGCAGAGTCCGATTCCATGCACATCTCTTCAGATTGTTGGTGGCACTGGGGTGGAGAACCCTCTCCGTAACCTACCATGGAGGCCCATGCTACAGGTGAGGCAACTGTGCGTACCCGGGAAGAGACAGGATTGGGATCCATGCGTCTGACTTGCAGCCGACTTCTCTTTCCTCTGGTCGAGTGTGCACACTCCCACTGCAGAGCACACCTCGGCACACAGTAGGTGCTCCTTAAATGCATGTTGAAAGTCAGAGGGCCACTGCTTTCCCCAGTCCCCACAGACCACAGCGAACCTCCCTCCTCTAACGTGGTGGGCTCCGCAGTCTCTACCTGGAACTTACACCATGACAAAATAGTCCCATGTCTCAAAGCATCTCTGGATGAAAATAATTCTCCCCCCAGTGTCTGTCCCCGGGACAGTTGTCATTAACGCTGCTCAGCAGCTCTCTACCTCAGGGACACCCAGCAATGAACATTTCCTGGCCCGCCCTGTGCTGGAGGGAATCGTGTGAAAGGTGCTGATCAAGGGCTTGTGAGCAGAAGTGCTGTACGTTATTTCCAGATGGGACTAGCTCATTGTCAGCTCAAGACCTCCAGAGCGCTCTTGGGCCCGGTGGCCAGCGATGTTGGAGACAATGAAAGCTCCACCAGCCCCAGTCCTGAGTGACACGTGAGCAGAGAACCCCTGTTGTCCCATGATGCTCTAGCGTGAGCGATAAACCTGTTGCTTCGGCCACTGAGACGTGGAGGCTGTTTGTTACCGCAGCCTCCCCCAGCCTCCCTGACGGATGCTCCCTGCCTCCAGGTCCTATTCTAGAAGACACCCATGTTTACCGTTTTCTTGGGTATCCTTCCGGATAGAACCAAACCCTGCACAAGGAAACACAGAGAAGCACACAACATATGCTGTTCTCAGTCTAAATCGTCTCTGCACCTAATAGATCGTGGAAAGATTCCCACGTCCGTATGCAGATGTTTGTCTCGTTCCTTTGTGAGAGCTACATTATATCGCCCTCCAAGCCTATTGTGTCCACTTCCTGGACATTTAGTTCTGATGTCTTGCTGCCACCGACGGGGCTGCGACGGGCGAGTCCCCTCACATGCATGTCCCTTCAGACTCACGCGGTTACGTCCTAGAGCAAGCTCAGCGCCGCGTTTCTCCATCTATAAAAGGGGAATAGTCGCGGATCCTGCCTGGAGAGATCGCTGGGCGTGGATCGCACGTCTCAGTACAGGTGACGTGCTCTAGTGTGCGGCAAGGGCTCTGCGCGGGAACAAACGAAATAGGTAAAAACATAAATAAACGTAGTTATTTTATCATTGACTTGTGGGTAGATTAGTGAGCTAAAAATGGGCGAGACAGAGATTCTAAATGGGACCCGATTCCAGGAAGAAAGGGACGGGGAGTGTGAGTGTCACGTTATCGCTGACATACGTGCGTTACCGTTAAGCCGGTTGTCGCGAGAGTTCCCTCCGCTGCCCGTCCACTTGCCCCTCCTCTCTTTAACAGCCTCAGTTCTCGAGCATCGACTGTGTGTTGCCCACTGTGCTAGGAGCCAGGGAAAAGGTGACTCATAGACACACCCTGTTGTCATCCCCGTTTTACCCAAAAGTCAAAAATAAAAATACATTATTTTGCACGTCACAACACACACGGTTCTTTGACATCGCTGCTTTTTAAGATACGTGCCACCATCATCTCAGCCCATTTTAGAACGTTTCATCACCTCGGCAAGAGGTCCTGGCCCCGTAGTGGTCCTTGTCCTACTTCCCCGTCCGCCCAGCCACCGGCCACCACTGATCTGCTTCCGATCTCCATGGACTCCCCTGTCCTGGTGTTTCATGTGATGGAATCACACCGCACGTGGCCTTGGGCGTCCGGCCCTTTCTCTCAGCGCAGTGTCTGCAGGACTCGTGTGGTGGCCCGCGTCAGGGCTCCTTATGGCTGGGTGACACGCCGTCGTGTGGACAGACTGCGTTTTGCTCATCTGAGCTCCGCTGGTCGACATGTGACTTGTCTCCACATTTTGGCTCTCATGAAAAAGGCCGTCGCGATGGTTCGGGTTTTTATGTGGGTGTTTGTCCTCCGTTCTCTCGGGCGTGTGCTCCAGCGTGCAGTTGCTGGGCCCTGTGGTGACCCCGCGTTCAGTTGTTTGGGGAACGGCCGGCCGGTCCCCCAGCAGCTGCCTCGTTCACCCCTCCTGCCGGTGGCAAGCGAGGGGCGCCAGCCTCCCCACAGCGTCACCGACACCTGTTACTGTCTGACCTCGAAGAGGGAATTCTCTTTCCTGCCCTGGGGGGTGGTGAGACGGTGTCTAACCGAGGCTCGAGCTTCGAGCCCCGTCAGGCCCAGCTTGCGTGTGGACCCGTAAGGTGGCGGAGCTCCACGGCACCTCCCGGCAGCGTTCTCTGCACCCTCGCAGTGTCCCCGTGAGCCGGGCCACGGAGGCACCATCCTTCCCACGCCACGGACGCGGGGCCCGAGGTGCGTGCCACTCCTGTGAGTGTTTCAAGTCCACACAGCAAGACCAGAAACCAGGTTTTCTGCCCCGCAGCCCAGGCCCCGCTCCCCTGCACCCCCGCGGAGCCCTGCCAGAGGCGTTTCGTCCAGCATCCTGGCCAGCTCTGCCCGCTGCTCTGTGGTCATCCAGAGGAAGTCAGAGCAACCCAAGGCTGCCATGTTAACACAGCGGCTTCGTCGGAAGTTTTAAATTAGTTCTGAACAGTTTGGTTGAGAACGCCGAGTTGAGCTTTTTTGTAGTGATTTCCAGCAGGGAGGGAAGAGGTCATGCCACCGAGGCCCATTAGCAGGGCCCATTGTTTAGTGTCTCAGGGCCCCCGCTCGCCGCAGGAAACGCACAGCAAGGTGAAGGCCGCGCTTGCCAAGTCTTTGAAAGCAGTTCCTCCTGCCGGCCAGTTCCTCACAGAAGCCACAGCCCACCCGACTTCCCGCAGCACTGTCTGCAGTACAAAGAAAGCATATATTTTTGGGACCAAAGACGGCACTGAGGTCACTACCCACCCCGGAGGTAGATGTGCCAGTGATGCTCCGGCTTTGAAAGCAAACTGAGTCAAACCGGACACTGCGTGGGCGCTGAGCGGGAGGCGTGGCCACTGGGCGGGAGGCGTGGTCACTGACCGTCGATGAGACGCGATCCAGCCACCCATTGCAAAGTCTTATTTCAGAAGAAAAGCGGACGGCTTCAAACCACGTTCGGTGCGCATGAGTAAGCGGCAGGAGTTCTCGGCTGGGGCAGGATGTCAGAGGACATTCGGCCACATCGCGACACGTCTTTGCTTGTGTGCTGCTGGCGTGCGTGGGTGGAGGGCAGCCGCTCACCGCGGGTCGGTCCACACGCCCGTGTGGCCGGGGCCCAGCAGCCCTGCTGCATAAAATGCCTCCTGTAATTCCCATTCCTGTTGAATAAAAATGTTCTCTATCCTGTGTGATCAGAAGAACATACACCAAAATATATAGCTGCTTTCTTCTGGGATAAGGGGAAAGGCCGGTGATGTGGAATTTTGGGGGTCTTTCGTAGTTTCTAAACGTTTAAAACAAAAACCATTATTACATCACCATCAGTTTAAAAAGCAAAGCAAATTTAGACAGTGGTGATCACAAACAGGGAGAGCCTGTCAGGGAGGGCCGCCTGTGTCTCATCCGAGAGCTCAGTCTGCTCGGGTCACGGCCCTCCCACGGTTTGTGCCCGAGCCGTGTGGCCTCCATGCCCAGTGTCCTCTGGAAGGCTGACCTCCCCATCCCTGGCTCCCTTCTTCCCTTCTGTCACAATTCTGTCTTCAGATTCAGCCGAGCAAGCATCAGCTAGGACTCCACCGCGCAGTAGACATGTTTCAGGGAGGAGCACTCCGGAGGTGAGTGAGGTCCGTGCCTGAGGCCCCATCTACCAGCTGGCAGGGGCGCCCCCGCCCGCCTAGGAGAGCTGCAGGTGGAGGCCTCAGGCTCCACGTCTGTGAACTAGTCTGACAGTAGCCACTGATCTCAGGGCTCGTGGGTGAGGACAGATGAGCCAGTGTGGTCAATGTCTGCGTGTGGTAGGCCCACAGCAAATGGTCTTATTTCCCGTATGGGTGGCCTCCCGTAGTTCAAGATAGTTTTCAGTATTGTTTAACTCACGTGTTCATTTATTTTACAAACTGTTAATCTGAATGCCTATGGTGTGCCAGGTGCTGTTCTGGTTGCTGGCGGGCCAGCAGTGAGGAGAACAGTATTTCTGGCCGTATTTGTAACAAATGACCTCAAACCTGGTGGCTTAGAACAACACATACTCATTCTCTCACCATATCTGATGGTCAGGAGACAAGAATCAGCTTAGCTAGGTGGTGCCAGGACTCAGAGTGTCTGTGGGGATGCAGGGGTCCACTTGGAACCTCAGCAGGGGCTGTGGTCTCATCCAAAGGCTTGGCTGGGGCTGGAGGAGCTGTTTCCACAGAGGTTCCTCCATGGCCATCGACAGGTGGCCTCAGCGTCTCCCCCACGGGGGGGCCCTTGAACGTCCTCACACCGTGGTGGCTGGCCTCCCCCAGGGTGAGTGATTGGGCACCAGCGGGAGCCATGACACCTTTGGCCACCACACCTCTGAGGTCACACCGTCACTTTCTCTCATTCCATTTATTCCGTTTATTTTAAGGGAGTCCCTGAGTCTGGCTTACACTCAAGGGGAGAGGAGTTGGCTTCCATCTCCTAAAGAAGGAGCATCAGAGACCTTACAGTTTAGAAACTGTCACATCACCCTTAGGTAGATGACTGTCTGGCTGGCTCTTTAAACACAACAAAAAGCTCTGAAAATGCAGAAAATCAAATAAAGAAATAGAAAACGCCCACCACAGTCCCCCCACCAAAGATCAGCCGCTCCTGTTCACGACTCCCCAGCTCTCTTGAAGGACCCTGGGAGTGCAGCTTGGCGGTCTTGGCCGTGCGTGCAGTTCCGGGAGCACCACCAGGACGAATGGCTTCCTTCCCTGCCAGAGCTTCCCACCCTCCCGCCCATCAGCCTACACCCTGCGCCCCAGCCCTGCAGCCTTCTGTCGCCGTGACAGGCTTCACCTGTTCTAGAACAGAACTTCCAGTGAAGTCCAACGGCCTGCGCTCAGTGGGCTGGCTCCTTCAGGGCAGCATATGCTCTGGAGGCCCGTCTGCCTTGTTGCCGGCCCCGAGAGGGGCTTTGCTTTGCTTGCTTAGTTTGAATTGCTGAGCGTCGCACTGTCTGGAAGGCACCTCAGGTTATGGGTCCTTTGCCTACAGACCCTCCCTGTCCGTGACTGCTCCTGCGATTTCTGGGTCTCTGCTGGTGTACAGCTGGTGAAGCCGCAACCGCCTTCCTATGCGGCGACAGTGCCGTGCAGCTCTGCCAGGCGGGAGGCACAGCCACATGCGTTCCTTCTGCCTGGTCCACATTTCTGGACTCTCGGGGCCTTGAGAGAGACCCACGTGTCCTCCCTTGGCGGGCGGAGCCGTGGTGGGCGGGCCGTGCGGAGGAACTCCAGGGTGGCCCATCTGCGGCTGGGGGAGGGCCCGGGACTCCCAAAGTGGACCAGGGTGCACATCACACAGCAGGCCGCAAACCGCTGCGTGCCCCCAGACTTCCCGCAGTTTCCTGGAGCGCGCTGCAAGTGCGGCCTCAAGAAGCTGCAGCAGATCCCGTGTGACCGCGAAGCCTAAAATACTCACCATCCGGCCCTCGGAGGAAAAGTGTGCAATCCCTGACCTGCATTTATTCAGGGCTCGAGACCAGCATTTAAAAAATGAACTAGGGGAAAAATGATCGAGCTGAGGCTCTCGGTGAGGTTCAGAGTTGTCTCGTGAGCCTCGGGGTTGGGGTCTCTGTAGGATATGAGATGTGCGTCTTGGGGCACCTGAGTCGGTTGAGCATCTGACTCTTGATTTCGGCGCAGGTTGTGGTCTCAGGGGTGACTGTGGCTGGCGTGCGTCCGTGAGTCGGTTGGCATGTCCCCAACGTGCATCTGGTGTGGGGCCTCTGCCCAGCCTCCCACCCCCGGGCCGTCGTGCAATTTCTGCTTCTAAATCGTTTCTGTTCCCTCTGAGCAGGGCCAGCACCATCTGTGGTCCAAGGCCGTGGATGGGGGGTCTCACGTTTGGGTGAGCGTCAGAGGGTCCCCTGGAGGCCTTGGTACACGCGGTCGCCTGGGCCACACTCCGGAGCTTCTGAATCCGCAGGGCTGTCCTGGGGTCTGAGACTTGGCCGAGGCTGCTGGCCCGGACACCCCTCTTCGAGACCCACTGGCTCGGACTCGTGCAGCCAGGGCAGGGCTCCTTCACCGTCTGGCCGTGCCTTATCTGAACTCCTCATCATTTCGTATCCTTAACTAGACACTGCATTTGCTTTTTTATTTTTTTTTAATTTTTTTTTTTTTAAAGATTTTATTTATTTATTTGACAGAGATTACAAGTAGGCAGAAAGGCAGGAAGAGAGAGGAGGAAGCAGATCTCTGCTGAGCAGAGATCCCAACGTGGGACTCCATCCCAGGATCCCAGGATCCTGGGAGACTTTAACCCACTGAGCCACCCAGGTGCCCTGCATTTGCTTTTTTAGATGCATTTATTTTCAAAGCCAGGTCCCTATCTCCACTGTAAACAGAAAATCAGTGTCCTGTCACAGAAACAGAGAGTAAACCCTGGAGGCAAGACCAGTGCCTGGAGCCTGGGCTGCTGGTGGCCCTGCCCTACTGTCTGTGCTGGGAAAGCGGCCTGAGGGCCAGGGATGGCCCAAAGTTAGAGAGGTGTCAGGGCCTGTGAGCACTGAACAAAGACTCAATCTGCAGGGCTGCGAGAGGCCTCTGTCTTGGGGAGGAAATGTGTTTTTCAGCATGTGGGGTGAATGGTCCGGTGCAGCGACTGGGTGCTACTTAACGTCCCCTGGGGGCCCTGGCCCATACTCAAGCCGGCGCTGACCGCAGGTGCCAGCCACTCTCTCTGTCCCCCCGTTCGGACAGCTGTCGTGGTCTGGCGTGGTCTTGTTGACTTTTTGCTTTACCCTCTGACTACCTTGACGGCTGAGCAGAGCGCCAGGTCAGCGGAGGGCGCGCCTGCCTGTGTCCCGTGGCAGCCCCGCTTCGGAGAAGCCCTCCCTGAACGTGTGCTGAATGACATGTCTCCCATCGTATGGTGGCATGGGGCTCCCGGTTCTTCCCCCTGAGGGGCGTCTCTCCCTCCCGTGACCCCGGCGTCCTTGTGAGCAGGACCCCGGGAATCCTTGGGTTGCTCTGGTTGCTCTGTGGCTGGGCGTTCCAGGGTCCCTCAAGACTCCAACAACCTTCTCACTGGACCACCAGCCCTCGTGCCGCTCAGGCCCTGGCTGGGTACCCAGGAAAGGGCGATCAAGGGACCGTTTACAAAGGCCTGGGCAGGGTCCGTGGAAACCTGGCTGTGCCAAGGGGACAGGAAGATAGGAAGATAGAGTTGGGAATGGAGAGAGGGACTCCCAGGGAGGGAAGGTGGCCTCTAGGATGCCCAAGCCTCAGGAGGGACGTGGGGACCCTGCAGGAAGGGAGACGGGAAAGAGACTCTCAGACTTCACCCTCTCCCCACCTTCAGCTCCTATGCCAAGCCTCCCGTGGGCTGAACTCAGCTGGAAGCCAGAGCCCAAGGAGTTCATTGGCTCCTATGCAGCCACCCCGGGGCCTAGGGCAAGGCAGAGGGGATGGACCTGGAGAGGCCAAGAGGATCCATTCGGCCTCAAGAATAGGGACCCTGGGAGCATCTCTGTCCCGGGGCTTGAGCTGAGCTGGGAGCAGGACAAAGCTGAACAGAAAAAGAATGACCAGTCTAGGTGTCAGGTGGCCTGGTGTGGGGGGCCCTGCCCAGATCCCTTTATTGGCTGTGCCCACAGCCCCGGAGACCGTGACGACTGGCTGCCAGCAGCTCTCAGCGTCCCTCCTGGGCGGGCGTGCCCATGGCTTAAGGGGAGCTACCTCGCTGGGGAGCCGGGCACCCACTCACACCCGAGACCGGGCCCCATCTGCGATGCTGCTCTCACTCCATACTCTACTGAGAGCCCCTCCTGGCTCGGCCTTTCCCCATCCTCTCCCACCGAGAGCACCCTCCCTGCAAAGCACTTTCTCAGGGGTTCCCACTCAGCTTTGTTTCCCGGAACCTCGACCTCAGGTGCCCCCACCATTTCCAGGCTGCGTGAGCTGCTTGGTGGTGAAAAATCCTCCAGAAGTTCTGAACCCCAGGATGTTACCTGGATGATTCCAGAATTCACAGGAGGACCAAAAAAGCCGTGTCTCAGGAACAGAGATTGCTGGCGGGTGCTCCCACGTGGGTCTGCGGGAAAATATGCAGCCACCTGCCAGCAGTGGTTCCCGCGGGTTGGGGCGTTGCTAGGGATCTGCATTTTCCTCTTTTTGCCCGTCTGTATTTTCTAATTTTTCTCCACTTGTTTTATTTGTATAGTTTTTCGTTGTTTTTAAAGACCTATGCTAGACAAAAGGAAGCGTATCCGAGCACACAAGGAAGATGAGGCCACAACAGGGAGAACCACGGGCCAAGTCCCAGCAAATCGGGTCTCATCTACAGAAGGGATGGGTCTTGTGTAAATGAGGTCGATTTATGACACGAGACACGGGTCCTCTGATACTCAAGCAGCGCCAGCCCTCTGACAACCCTTTCTCAGTGGATCTTCGTGACATGCCACACAGGGGATCTGGGCTCCAGAGCACCAGGCCCAGTGGCTGAGAACGTTGGATGGACAGGAAGGCCCTCTAGGAGGGAACGTGGGGCTGGTCTGGATCCAAACTGGGAACAGTAATAATCTGAAAAATAGCAGAACGGTCGAGCTTTTGCTTTGTGCCCGTCGTGGGCCATGGATTCTTGTCTCAGGTTCACTGCTGTTCCCCCACGGTGCCCCGCTGAAGTGGGCACGGTTAGCGTACCATTGTGTGCCATTTTGCAGAGGGAAACCCAAGACGCACAGGGGGCGAGGAGCCAGGCTGTGAGTGGCAGAGCCATGGCCGGACTCCGGCCCCCTGGCCCCAGAGCCCGTGTCCTCCAGCCCGGCTTGATGCCAGACCACCACGGAGCAGACCCCGGATCTGCTCCTGGGGTGCCTGCCCAGCTCTCTGTGGGGCTTTGACAGTCTCTGCGTCCCAAACTGGGACTTAGGTACATGCTTAATGAGTCCTGTACTCTATGGAACTTGCCTCAAGAATTCTTGGAAATGTGCACAACTTGTTGTCTTCTTTCCAAGTCATAAAAGTTCAGCTCATGGGAGGGGCGGGCTCAGGCATAAAAACCCCCGCAACCTCAGGGAACCAGCTCACGTTGCCGTCTTGCCTTCCTGACGGAGGCTCCTGGAGTTTGTAACGTGTCACCTGGGTGTCAAACAGCACCCGTCAAACCCCGGGGGCTTCAGCCAAGCGGAGCGGTCCGGGAATGAAGTCAGGACAGAAGAGGAAAGGTGGATGCGTGAAGGCCCAGGGGCCGGAGTGCAGACCCGTCGGAGTCAGCCGGCTGGAATCGGCTGGACTCCGCGGCACTCTGTGCCTTCCAGAGCAGTGGGCTCCCAGAAGTCAGCTTCTGCGTCTCCGCGGGGCCCCTCAGTCCCCCTACCATGAGCATACAGCACCGTGCCTTGCTTCTCGAAGGGGACAAGCCTGTCTCAGGGGACTTGCGGGCACCAGCGTACACCCGCAGGGCCTCAGCTCTGCACCGAGTTCATCTCACTTGCATCGATGCACAGAAACTTCCTCCTAAGATACAAAACAAAATCCTTTTGGGGTGAGGATAGTTCCTCGGGGGCGAATGCCTAACTCCGCTCGTGGGTTCACGAGGTTCAGGCCCAGTTGCTGCGACAAGGAAGAGCCGTCAGGACAGCGGCTCTCGCCTCCAGAGGCCTGTCTCTCCTTTCGCCACGGGCAGCCGGGCTGGCGCGATGGCTGCGTGCCACGAGCTCGCGCCAACGTCCAGGTCCCCTCGGTCGTCTTCCTGCCCTGTCGCCCCCGAGGGTGAGGTCCTCGCCCACAGGCCCGAGGCTGAGCCGCCAGCACCGCGGCCGTGCTCCAGCCGGGATGGGGAGGAGCAGAATGGAGGGCAGACAGTGTCCTTGAGACGTGACACGGCATTGCCTGCCCCCTTGGTGAGGACATGGTCGCGGGAGCCCACCGTGCTGACGGGGAGGCAGGGGAGTGGTGGCTGCGCTCCCTGCCGACACATGGGGAAGGACTGCTGTCACTCCAAGGAAGAGGGGGCTGATTTCTTGTCAGCCCAGGGTGTCCCTCCCGGCTTACTGCCCGGCGAGACGGCTGCCAGCCTCTGTGCCGCCCTCTGCAGTATGCGAGCCCGCCTGGGTCCCTGTAACAAACCAGCACGGACCGGGGGGTGTCTTCTCTCGCTTCCGGAGGCTGGAAGTCCCAGATCAAAGCCCTGGCAGAGTCAGTTCCTGCTGAGGACTCTCTTCCTGGCCTGCAGAAGGCTGTCTCCCTGGGTCCTGGTCCTGGTGTGCTGGAGAGACAAGGACTCCCATCTTCCTCCTCTTACAGAGCCGCTAGCCCCACCGCGGGGGTCCCACCCCTGTGACCTTCCTCACCTCCCGAAGGTCCCACCTCCAACTACCGCCACAGGAGGGTTAGGGTGTGAGCGTGCGAGCTGCGGGGAGCACAGTTCGGTCCGTAGCGGTGAGACTCTATGACTCTCCTGCTTCTGAGTCCAAGCCTCACCCAATCCCACTGCCACAGAGCCGCAGCCATGCCAGGACCTTACAGACGCGGGACAGACTCCATTGTTCCTTGCAGATTAGTTGCTATTTCCATGATGGATTACATGGACCCAGAGAGGGATGGAAGCCAGCAACCCCAGGGACCAAATTCCACCCTGGCTGATGAATAAGCCGCCTTTTCAAGTGCAGGCCCAGAGGAGTAGATGTATAGGAATGCAGATTTGTTAGAAGCCAATGACCAGTTCCTCAGCAGTTCCAAATATCCCCAAGGCTTCCCAGCCCCTTCCAGCGTCCCACTGCCAAGTTAAACACAGGCATGCCCGTGGTGGACGTGCACCAGACGTCGGAGGGCAGAGAGAGGAGGGAAGCCAGCTCGGGCCCACTCTCACCAGGCAGCCTCTCCCGGGCCGACGCAGAAGCCCGCGGCGGTGTGAAATAGTGTTCATGCGCTCGGCACGCACAAGACTCGCAGACCTATTCAGATGAAGGGCTGCTCAGAGAGGTTCCCACCTCTCTGTGTAAATGTGATTTCACACTCTACTCAGAATGCCCCAGGAACTCGCAACAAAAAGAAAAATGGGTGCTCAGATGGGCCCCTCAATGAACAGCTCCTTGTGCCTCGCCATCAGGCAGCTTGGAAAAACCACGTTTCTTGTCTTTTTCCGGGAGCCCAACCGACCAGGCCGAGTATACGCTTTCCCGGTGAATGGCCGATTCGCTGGCCATCCTCCTACCCATGCTTGGGCCGGGCTGTGTCACTGTGGACACTGTCCTTGCTGTTCCAGAGTCCCTTCCTACTTAAATCTTTCTCTGCCTTCCCAGCCCCGCTCAGAGGCTGCCTCCTCCTGGAAGCCCCCCGAGAGCGCCCGTTCTGCCCGTTCTCATCGCTTGTCAACATCTCCCCTTGTCTTTGCTGGTCCATGCAGGCCAGGCTGCTGTCCGAACACCCGGTGGGGTGACCTGTGCAGAGGTGGCCTTACATAACGACCACGGAGTCTGGGCCCAGCTCATCGTTAGCTATGTTAACTTGGGCGAGTCCTATCACGTTTGTCATGCCTCAGTTTCCCCACTGGGAAGAGGGTGAGGCAGCGAGACCTGGTGCATGTGTGGCAGCTCATAGGTGCGCTGTGACCCCCGCTCGGACTTCCCCTCCTCCCTCCGGCCTGGGATGGCGGCTGCCCAGGAGCACGTGGTGGAGGACAAGGGGGCCAGAGAGATGTGGGGGTTGGGCCCAGGCCTCATGGAGGTTTGGTCCGGTTAAGGACTTAGGACGTTAAGCAGGGAATCTGGGCCGGGTTTGGGCCAAAGAGTAACACCCTCGGGACTGCATCTGGGAAGGTGCGAGGGGGTCTGTGACCCGCTGCTCGCAGGGCTGAGGGGAGGGCAGAGCACGGCACTGAATGCAGAGCACCTGGTATGGGCCCCGCTCAGAGTCCCGGCCCCTTGCACTCAAGCCTACTGCCCCGACACTGCGCAAAGCCTCCTTGCACGTCTGCTGCAGGCATGGGGAACGGAAGGGGACAGAGCCCTGCACTCCAGGTGGCAAGGGAGGAGCAGAGATGGCTATCAGCCAGAAGGCAATGCCAGGCTCCGTCCGGATCTTTCCTTGGCAGAGCAAAGTGTGTAGACAGAAACCCTGACAATCACCAGCACGTGCCTTGGAGTTTGGGGAGTCTCTGAACTTGGGACCATCATTTCCAAGATGTGCGTCTTCAGTGGGGTCCCAGGCTCCTGCGCCTGGCGAAGCTGTGCGGCCCGGCGAGGCGGTGCGGCCCGGGGTGCGTCGCTTGAGCTCTCCGCGCTTCTTCGTCTCAGTCTGGCTTTCACTGAGGCAGCCCCTGTGGCGCGATTGGAGTGCGGGGCAGTTCCGGAGGCGGATGCAGGAACCAGCAGGAACCTGCAGGAACCTGCAGGACCAGCGGGTCGGGTAAGACCCGCAGGGAGGGAGCCGGCACCAGGTACTGGCGTGGGTCCCTGGGGCTTCACCCCATGGAGGAAACTCCGGAAACCAGAGGAGAACACACACCTCCAAGCCCGCCAGAGCGGTGAAGGAGCTGTGCTACTCACAGCCTCGTCCCCATCAACTCTGGTGGGAGCGGTCACTGTAGGATGTCCGTCCCGAGGCCCGGCCCTCCGGCCTGCCAGCTGGGAAGTACTGACTTCCAGTGACGGCAGCAGCCGCTGGCTCTGGGGGCGCGTCAAAGTGCACGGAAGGGGCCGGGCCGGGGACAGGGGGAGGAGCAGAGCGCTGACAGTGTCTGCGGCGAACAGAGACGGATAGGACTGGTCTCGGGGGTCAGTATGAGAGTAAACGAGTGATACGTGCCAGGGGTGGACAGGCGGCTGGACGTTGAGCAAAAGCTCTCGGTGCACGCTAGCCCGTCTGCATTTTTGAGAGATGTGAGCCCGTCAGGTGGGTGAGTCTCCCTTCCTTGGCAGGTGGAGGAGAGAGCCCTACGGGATCACCAGGGTGACCCCCTGTACACATGATTCTCTTGAGTTATCAGTAACCTTGCCTTTGCCCCCTTCAGGGGCTGGGCCCTGCACCACCCTGTGACTTTCCAAACGCATTTCCTAGAGTCTCCTTGTATCAGACTCTCCTCAGCTGTCTCCTGCCGCGCCGCTGACCGCCTGCCAGCTCGCCTATGGACGCAGAAACCTCTTATGCTTCTTTGTGGTCATCGGGCACCCAGCCTGTGTTTGGGAAGTGGGTAGGGGACAGAGAGCTCTGAAGTAGACACTCCAGGCAATGGAATGTCCCTGCCTCCCGGCAGCTGGGATGCGGACACACAGGCTGGGCCCCGTCGGTCAGACATGTCTGTGCTGGACTTCAGGTTGGGAGCTCGTGACCCCAAGGAGCAGGGCCCATCACTGGGTGCAGGTGGGCTCTGGGACACACTGCCCAGATCCCCCTTGAGAAAGGAGGACGCACTGCCCTTGTAGCTGCAGCTCTCTTTGGGGTTGCCATAGCCGTAGAAATGCGCCTCGACCCACATCGCCTCTTGGCTTTGTGCGGAGCGGCCCTCAATGACCGATCTCGGCCGGGTATGCGCACCGGCCCCAGCCCCACATGGGACAGCTCTGAAAGGCCAGCCCAGCCCCGGACTCCCCGTGGTGGTGGCTGAGGCCTTTGTTGGGACTGTCTCCCCGCCCAGGTCCCTCCGCCTCATCCCAAGTTGTCCTCCCCACTCCCGGGCCCGTCCAGCCGGTGGGGCCGCACAGCATCTCAGGGCTGCTCCCCGGGCTCCTGCCTGGGACAGCTTCGAAAGGGGTCCAGCTGTGTTGCATCAGCAACGGGGGACGGGGCTTGGCGGATGGGCACCGTGCTGGGTTTATTAGTTTGTCTACTCCTCGGGAGTCATAGAAGGGCCCAGGCTCCTGCCACCTTGTGGCTCTGCCCCCCTGCCAGGAGGCCGGGGTGCTCTGTATTCAGTGTGAGGATAGGAGGGAGGTGACCTGTGCTTGCTCACCGGTGGGGTCCTTACGCCCCTTCTGCTCAGTCTCTCCATGAGGACTGGCTGAGGGGTCTTGTGGGCCTACCTGATTGCCCAGTAGGATGGCAAGTGTGGCTCCTGGCTGGACAGCCACTCGAGCATGGCAGCTGGCGGACAAGGAGCTGCCCTTGCTAGGCTGGGGTTGATGATAACAGAGCCGGAGCCCCGAGAAGGGGACCCTATCCCACACAATGCACCCCACCCCGGGCATTGTTTTTTGAGCAGGGGCTCAATACGGACCTGTTGAATGAGTGCATGAAAGCGGAAGAGAAATGAAGGAAAAAGCCACAGACTCTGCTAAGTCCAGGAGCTGTTTCCAGGTTGTTCTGGCTTTTTGGAAAGCATTCTCAGCATGGTTCTCCAGTTAGAAAGGAAAAAGAGTTGGCTGGACGGAGGTGCCATTTTTCTCTAAGACAGTGGAAGGAAGCGTTTTGACTGTTGTCCAGGATATCCGGAGTGGGGCGGACAGACCCCTTCCCCAGCCAGGCCTCATTCCCAAAGGCTGTGTGTTTATTTGGAAGAGGTCTGTTCCTGCTGGAAGACAGGTGTTCCGAGTGCGGCCGACGTGCCACGGTTGGAGGCCCGGGTCCCGCACTAGCTCGGCTGCCTGGAAATGGACGGCTCTTCTCATCTGTCTGGTGGGAACTGGGGGTTTCCCAGCAAAAGGTAACACAGCCTGTGGAATATTATTTCCTGAGAAGCACTGGATTTCCCCCCATATTAGTCATCGTAGAATGTGTATTATTTTAACTCTTGGAGTTGGACTTAGGTCTCAGTCCACAATGAAGGCAGAGTGGAAAATCGCCGGTGGGGCCCGCGGCTGGTGACTGGGAAGGAGTGGCCTCTCTTCTCTTAGAGATGATATCGTGCTCCCCGAAGGCACAAACAAGCCCTGTCCAGGGCCAGGACCTGGTGACTTCCCAGAAGTCCAAGCCCTTGGTCCCTTGTGGGCCGGGTGGGAGTGGAGTAGAGGGGATGGTACCCAGGGAGGGTTTGAAGGTCTCATTTAATGACCACCCACTCGGTGCCCGGGGCAGACAGTGTCCTGGAGGTGGGGATAAAGCAGCGGCCCAGCTATAAACAGTAGGGGACACAGCAGGTTGACAAGTTCAGAAGTGACAGTACACTCTTTGTGGAAGGGGTGGGTCCCCAAGGACGTGGACAGTTTTCCAGATGAGAATAAGGGTGCCACAGACATCAGGGTCTGTGAGCACAAGGTCCCCGAGGCTGGAAAGGGCAGGTGTCCTCCCGGAGCTGGAGCCACCCCCCTGCCCTCCCCCCGATGTAGCCCCTCCATGTCTGCCCAAGTTGCTGGCTGCATGGGTGGCCCCAGGAAGCTGCTCAGCAGTGGTGGTGCAGGCTGGGAAAAGGCAGTGAACTTGAGAGTCCTCTCTCATCCGTGGGAGGGTGTGCGGGGATCGGGAAGGCAGGAGGCCCTTGGGGGCAGGGGCTGTCAGAGGTGACCATGCCATGGCTGGATGGTGACCAGCTAAGTGCAGCCTGGCCAGGACCCCCACTCCAGCCAAGGCCATCCTGTCCTCCGAGCCCCATTCCCAGTGGTGGGGATCCTGGGGGGAGGCTATGAGCAGACATCACCCTATGAGCACCCGCCTCTTAGTGTCAGAAAATCCTGTTGGTGATGACAGGTGAAGCATGAGAGCCTGGCCGGGTGTCAGAGGGGGCGCTGGAGCCATACCGCCTGCGTTCGGATCCCGCTCTGCGGTTTCTGGCTGCGTGTCCTTGAGCTAGTCCCTTCTGAGCCTCAGACAGTGACGGCACCCCTGACGGTTATGAGGGTTCCGTAGGAGATACATAAATGCCAGACACCCTGAGCCATGCTCTTAAACTAAGCTGATATTCTGGGATCCCCAACCCTCTGCGTCTGGGCCTCTCTTCTTTTTTCCTCCACTTTCTCCCCCTCCAGTTCTGTCTCCTCCTTCTGGGTCTGTCAGCGAGCCTCAGGAGTCTGCTTTGTTTACATTTCTTCTCCCAGAGGAGCTCAGACAGCCTCAAGTGTTCCTGCCCCTCCACAGGCTTGCCTGAACCCCCATTCCCTGGTCAGAGCATCGCGGGGTTGGGGAGGGGCTCAGCCGGTTGCCTGAACTGCTACTCAGTTTGCAAGGCCCAGATCAAAAGCCCCCTCCTCCAGGAAGTCCTCTAGAACTTTCTTGAGTAGCTGCCTGTCCATCCCGCACCCCCCCGCCCCTTCCCCCCTCCCATACTGTGGGCATCAGTGTGAAATGCCCCAAGGACTCTGTGGCCGGAGGAGTGGCAGGTCTCCAGTTCTCAGCTGCCTGGTTAAAGGGGTCCACAGGGGGACGGCAGACTCAAGCTATCTTTACACCCCTTGTCAGTGGAGGGCCGGCGCCTAGATTAAAGCGACGAACACATACTAAGGGGGAGTCCCGGGTGTGCCAGGAACCGTGGGGACCTCGAACATGGTGGGGCCCAGATGAGAAGCCCGGTGTCCCGTCTTCTGCCTGCTCTACGGCGTGCCCGGTCCTCCCCCAGCCTCACCTTCTCATAGAGACTCTGCTTCCATCCCTGCCCCTTCTCTCCCTCCTCGTTGGTCCTGGCTGTTGTTTTCCGTGGGAAAGGTCTCCGGACAGCTTTTATCTGTGGAGCACATCTGGCGTGCAGGCCAGTGGCTCCCACACCGTAGCCGGCTACTCTGCAGGCTGCAGGTGGCTCGGCTCTGCCGGAAGCAGGTTCCGGGAAGCAGCGTCCTGCTGCTCAGAATGATCCAGAAAAAGGATTTCTAACTTTCATTTCAGGGGCCTGCTGACTGTTTCTTTAAGGGGGTGGACAGCCAGTACTTTGGGGTTTGCAGGTCACACAGGCTCGCAGGGGGTGTTGCGGAATCCTGCCCTTGTGGCACCGGAGCGGCCAGAGATGGGGCAGTGCTGCGGTAAAACCTGACTTATAGAAGCAGACGGCAGTCTGGACTTGGCTGGAGTTCGCTGGCTCCTGCTTGGGTCTGTCCCGTGGATGCCACTTTGTCTTCAAGAGCAGCACATCCCATAACATGTTCCTGCCCTTCTCGAACTCTCCTGGGTGTTTCTTGTGGCTGAGACCCCCCCCAGCACTGCATCCAGCCCTTCTCCACCTCGGTCTGGCCCCTCTCTCCAGGCCCCTCTGGCTGGGGGCCCGGGTCCTGCCTGTGTCCCTCTCACGCACAGGGGATTAGAGAGGGGAGTTGGCACAGGAGAGGACCCACAGACCTCCCTCAACTCTCTTGTGACTTGAGAGCCAACGCAGCAGGCTGAGTCAGAGACGGGGCGGGGGCACCTCTGCCTGGACGCCCCCAGATCAGGAGGTCCCTGCCTGCCCCTGCCCCTGCGGCCCCGGCTCCTCTACCTCTTGGCCCCCTTGTTAGGATGGAGTTCTGTTTCCTGGGTCCTCACAGGGAATGTACATCTGGGGCCAGAGAAGGGGTGTCCGTGACTATCGAGGCCCAGAGCCTTGGGACGCCCAGTGTTCTCTCACATGAGGCACCTTCTCCCCAGTAGCAGCCAGACACTTGGAAACGGAGGAACATGACTGCTGAAGGAGGGGCTGTTGAGGGCATCCGGGCCCAAACAGACCACTCGGCATGTCTTAGGTCCTCTGCAAAGTGCTGTGTACGTACAATACTAACTGCTTTGCATGTGCACTCCCGGTGTGCGGGCACCGTGCCCAGGGAGCGGCCTCCCGAGCTCCCCGTGCGGCCGCACTGTTATCCCTGCCCTAGGGAGAAGGGCCGGGGCTCAGAGATGCCAAGTAACCTTCCCAGCATCATAGACCGGCGTCCAAACCCTCATCCAGACTGCACCGCCCTCCATGCCTGTAGTTACTCGACGGGGTTGGATGGTGTCCCCCAAACTCCTGTCCTTCCCGGAGACGTGACCTTATTTGGAAATAGGATCATTGCAGATGTGATTAGGTGAGATGAAGTCATTCCAGAGTGCGCGGGCCCTTAATCCAGTGACTGGTGTCCTTATAAGAAGAGGAGAGACAGAAAGACAGACACACAGAGGGAAAACATCCAAGTGACGACAGAGGCAGAGACCGAGGGACGTGCCTGCACGCCGAGGGACGCCGAGGATGGCCAGCAGCTAACGGGGAGTGTGGGACAAATTCTGCCCTAGAGCCCACAGAGGGGGCGTGCCCCTACGACACCTTGACTGCGGACTCCTGGCCTGCAGACGGCAAGCGGACACACGTGTCTCGAGCCCCCGTGGTTGCTGTGCAGTTCTGAGCCCTGGGAAACAGATAGGGTCACCAAACCATGTGACATGGGATCTGGCGATTCCAGACTCTGTCCCTGGTCAGTCTAGCCTCCAGGGTTGAAGCCTTGAAGGCTCTGGTAGAGGGCAAAGGCCCAGGAAGAGCCTGGAAGGGCAGCCGGAGAGCCGCTGGGAGTGGGTTCTTCCTCCAAATATTTGCAGGCAGCAGTTTCCTGAGTCCTCTGG
Organism: Mustela erminea; assembly: GCF_009829155.1. Classification (NCBI taxonomy): domain Eukaryota; kingdom Metazoa; phylum Chordata; class Mammalia; order Carnivora; family Mustelidae; genus Mustela; species Mustela erminea. The sequence continues at coordinate 58,058,625 of NC_045632.1, read as the reverse complement.
AGCCTCTGCCGTCACTCTCGGACTGGGGCTTTGTCCAAAATCGGCCCAGAGCTCTTCTCCGGGCCCCAGGGGTCTACCGAGATGGACGGTGTGGCCCGCGCTCCCGGTCCCCTGCCGCATCGTTCCAGAGCCCAACCTGGTTCCGTGTGGACCCAGGGTGGGGTCTTCAGCCTCGCCTGGCATGTCCCGTGGCTGGCCATGAGCCTGACAAGGGCACAGAGAGTACGAGGAAAGACAGAAGTCCCGTGAGAGCCGGAGACAGGAGAGGAAGCATGGCAGAGGCACAGAGACAGACAGGAAGGGACAGCAGGGAGAGAGAGATTGACAAGGAGGTCGGGACAGATGGACAGACCCAGACGGGTCATCGATATCGGTAAGAAGACAAAAAGTTCAAGATAGTGGGAAGGGCAGAGAGAGAAGACGGGGAGATTGACAAAGAACTCTAGAAAAGGGGGTCGACAGGAGGGTATAGGACAAAGAGGAGGAGACAGAGGCGGAGTGGGGGAGAGAGGGTCTGCAGAGACCGCAGCAGCCCCTGTGGACGGGCTCAGCTGCATGCTTGTACCGTCCCCTCCCCCTGACGGTGCCCTGCCTGTGCCCGCCGCAGAGAGCGCCTTTGAGCTCAGCCCTGGGCATACAGGGTGGGGTGTGGCCAGCACTGGGGCAATGGCCACTGTGGGAGCCCCCGCCCCCAGACTGCGGGTTCTGTGCTTTCCGGTGCCTTCGGGGCCACACGAATGCCCCCACCCGATAGCAGGACGTGGTGCGTGTTGTCAAGTCGGTGGACTTTGACCCTCAGGTTTAGGTGGGCATTTAGCTGGAAAGGGGGGAGGCTCCCCATTTCCCCACAGACGCAGCTGCCGGCTCCGTCGTGAGCCCCGCAGAACGCTGTAGAGAGATGTCTGCAGTGAGAAAGGGCAAGGAGGAGGGCATGTCGGAGTTGCTGGCTCCCCGCCCCAGGTTTTATGGGACCGGATCTTCCAGCACCCCAGTCTGAGAGGCTCCCACTGGGCGGAAGGGGCTTTATGTTAACACACAGGGGACCTGGAGGGAGTGTCACTGTATCGAAGCCTTGGCTGGTTGCAGGTGGCAGGAAGCCCAATTCAACCTGGCTGGGTTGAAAAACAACGTTTGCTCAGTTACCTGAGAAGTCCAGGGCACATCAGCTTCAGGTGCTGCTGGATCCAGGTGTTGTCATGTGATCAGCAAGTTGCCCCTCTCCTCCTCCTCCATCACTGCTTTCCTCTGGGAGGAGTTCATCAGGACACCCTCCCTCCAAAGCCCTGGCGAAGGCGATGCCTGGCAGCGCTGGTCTTCCTGCCAGCTCAGCGGTCCTCCAGGCCCCCCCATATCTCAAATTTGACTGTCTCTGCGTGCCCTGAATTCACTGCTTCTGTGAATTCACATGGTGACCTGGGAGCTGGGGGTGGGGCTCCTCATCCACCCTCATGGCCTGAGAGCTGGGAAGGCTCGCCGTGGGGAAGGCACTGCCGCTGGGGCTGACAGCCTCCGTGCCTCAGTCCATTGGGATCGCTCGCTGAAGTACTGACACGGTTCCACGTTGTTGGGTAAAGAGCTGCTGCCCTGAGTTTCCTGAGTGCTTCCCCTTCACCGTCCTGGATATCTTGACCTGGAGTGTGGGTCGCAATGCCTGGCAGAGGGACCGTCTCCGGGAGGCCGGGGTCTGCCCCAGAGTGCTGTTGGATGTTTTGAACGTCACCCAAGAATACCGGGACCATCAGAACCCGGGGTCAGGACTGAGCTGGGGAGAGGGCCCGGCAAGATGCCGCTGTTGATGCCGGGCCCTGAGGAGCTGGAGTGACGGTGCGACCGCGTCGTGGGTGACTAGAGCAGCCGCTGGTCCCCGAGCAACCCGCCGTGTCGGGCCCCAGACCGCGTGCTCCGCAGGGAAAAGCGTGTAGTCCTCACCACACCTTCGGCTCGGGGTTCCACTCCAGGGCCGCCCACGGTCCCCGGAGGTAACAGACATCCATCTTGACACTAAGTGCTGGGGTCTTCCTTCTGCGCTCGTCTTTTGACGTGGTTTCTGGGGATGAGGCTGAGGAGGAAGGTGGGAGCCGTCAGGGTCCCGCACAGTTTTCTGTCTCTCCCTCATTCTGGACCTTCCAGAACATTTCTCGTTGTCCCTGCTCACCAGGGGACTGACGTGGCACCCCCACGAGGCCCATCTCCTCCCTTCGGGACCACTCCTGTTGGCGGGGCCGGGGTTGGGCAGAGCCGCTGGTACGGTTAGTGTGGTCACGGTAACCGTCAACATGCTGTCATCTGGGGTAGTTCTGTTATTTTCGACGGATTGTTTTCCCTCCTCATTATGGATTATATTTTCCTGATTCATGGCATACTGGAAAATTTTGGATTGGGTGCCAGATACTGGGAATCTTACCTTGCTGGGTGACAGACGGTGCTGAATTCCTGTAAATGCTCTTCAGCTTCCTTCCAGGACACGTCTAAGCTACTTAGGCAGCTTGATCGTTTAGTTTGTGTGTGGTCAGAAGTAACCAATTGCGGTCAGCGTTTGGGCATCTTGGACGTACACAACCTGGGCCCGGATTTTTATTTTTAGTGAATAAGAACACTGGCCACCAACTCCTGTTTTGAGCCTCTGTAATGTGATTCTCAGCTAAATTGCTTTAGGTCTAGACATTGGCCTGTGACAGGTGTCTTTTGGGCACTGGCCGGACTTATGATTTGGACGTGACGTCTTTCATGGTCAGTGAGTAAGCCAGATCATGGCCATCTTTCTCCTGCCCGCTCTGGGTGACGTGCCACATACTGTCACAGACCCGGCAACCACTGCCCCTACTAAACAGGTACAGCTTAATTTCTTCCCTGAGATGTACACGGGGGGTGTCCCCGCCGTGAGACAGAACGCTGCAAGGCCGTGCAGGACGTGGCCTGACAGTTGCTTTCAATTGGGCCTCAGAGACAGAGAATTCCCGTCCACTCTCGAAAAGTTGGGGTCCAGGTGGCTCTGGGGTGGTCTCACAGTGCTGGGCACGAAGTGCTCATTGCGTAGCCAAGGCGTCTTCCTCCAGAAGCCCATTCGAATCTCACAGGGGCCTGTTTGCCCTCATGTGATAGCAGCTTCCTTACCTCTCCGCCACTCATCATCTCGTTCACCCCCCACGATTTCCCGACACAGCCAGTCTCCGGATCGGCACTTGCAGATGAGAACGCAGGGTTGGGGACGGGACCCTTGTCCCAGGAGGTGGCTGCGGGCCAGGGCAGAGGCGAGGCGGGAGTGCGTGTGACACCAGGACCCTGTCTCTCCTTCACCACCCGTCTTGCCCCTGTTCAAAGTGAGTCAGAAGGAAGACAGCCGCCAGGGAGCCAGGAGAGGAGCAGAGAGCCTCCGTCCCGGCCGCGCATCCACTGGAGGCAGCGTCATAAAAGATCACTTGGCAGAAGACGAGCAGTAAATTACGTTACCCCGAGCACACACTCCGCAATCCAAGGCATCGTCCCGGAGAAGCAGGGCGCCTGCCTCTGCGAGTGGGGCTCCGTCATAAACCACAGGACGCCCCAGTACCTGTGGATGAGGCTCAGGACCCCCACGCAGTCCCAGGACCACCTCCTGGTCCCGTGATGGTGGCCCTCACCCCCGTTCTGGGGGGCAGGCCTGGTTCAAACGACACCCTGCCCAGAAACCACAAGTTTATGAATCCCAGAAGTTTCGCTCGCTCAGGTCAGGCTCAGAGCTTGGCTGACGTTAGTGAAGACATTTTTCTCTGTCAGGCAATAGAACGCAGCACAGAGACGCCAGCTGTGAGGCCTCAGAACCCGGGTCTCTAATTAAAACAGTGGAAACTTAGAGATCTTCACGGATCCATCACTGCCGCCACTGGGTGTCACAGGGAAGGCTTCGGGGCTACCCCCACCTTGTGGTCCTGTTGGTGGCCTCTGTGTGTGTGTGTGTGTGTGTGTGTGTGTGTGTGTGTGTCAGTGTGTCAGTGTGCATGTGCCTTTGTGTCAGCGTGGGCGGTTGTGAATTTGTGTGTCAGCATGCACATCTGTGTGTGTCTGTGTCCCCGTGTCAGCGTGCACACGCATCTCTGTCAGTGGGCACACCCATGTGTGAGTGGGTATGCCAGTATGTCAACCTCTGTATGCATATGTCTCAGTGTGTCAGTGTGTGTCCACACCAGTGAGTGTGTCAGTGTGTGCACCAGTGTCTGTGTGAATGCATGTGCATGAGTGTGCACTTCTGGGTGCGTGTCAGAGTGTGTTAGCAAGCATGTGGGTGTGTGTCTGTGCATGTGAGAGTACATGTGTGTGTGTGAATCTGTGTGCATCTGTGAGCGTATCTCAGTGCGTGTGTCAGTGTATGCTTGTGGGCGCAGGCACTGTCAATTCTATCTACTTTACAAAAGAGGAAACTGAGGCCATGTAAGCTTGGCTACCTGGTCCAGGTGGCCCAGCCCGGGGCTGAGCTGGGTGTGTACCCCAGCTTGCTCTCCACCCCTACCAGATCTGAGCTCTGCATAGACTCTGCCACCTTTAGGTGTCCAGCCCTGGGCCGGGAGTCCAAGGGAGGGACCTGGTGGTAGTTGTGAGTGAACGGCGTGGGTTAGGTAGTGTAGGTATCACGTTACAGAGAGGGAAATGACACTGGGAGATTGGAGCAGATCATGTGGGCCAGCTCCCAGCTCCTGACCCTCACAGCTCCAGCACCCGGATCTCTTGGCCCGATGCTGCCTCTGGTCCCCAAGCCTGCTGTGCCCCACGTGCTGGCAGACCCTGAATGCTGAGGTCTGATGTCCCCAGGGGCACAAGTGCCTGAGCTCCTCCTGTCAGAGTTACTATGAGGGTGATCCGTGATTTCACAAGGGCTTGCAGTGTGGCAGAGAGACCGTCGGTAGTACTCTAATATGTGTACGTGTCAGCAAGTGTGTGTCACACAGCAAGTGTGTTACATACAGGAGCATGATGTAACATGAGCTAAAAACACACGGTGAAAAAGCAGCAGGGTCGAGACTGCTGAAGAATGGGGGCACCAGTTTGTACAGGGCGGTCAGGGAAGGCCTTGGAGGAGGCGCTGACGGGTGTATGGAACTAAGGGAAGTGAGTGAAGGAGCCATGAAGAGCCACGAAGCAGGCAGAAAAGAAGGGGGAAGTGGCGGTCGTTGGCATCACCATCATTACCATTACCACCATCCCCGTCGTCACCATCACCACGGTGACCACCACAGTCCTCCGCCTCCTCTTCATCACCACCGTCACCATCATCACCATCATCATCACCACCATCATCGCCATCACCATCACCATCATCACCATCATCACCATCATCATCATCACCATCATCACCATCATCGCCATCACCATCATCACCATCATCACCACCATCATCACCACCATCATCGCCATCACCATCACCATCATCACCATCATCACCATCACCATCACCATCATCACCATCATCACCATCATCATCATCACCATCATCACCACCATCACCATCACCATCACCGTCATCACCATCATCACCATCATCATCATCACCATCATCGCCATCACCATCACCATCATCACCATCATCACCACCATCACCATCACCATCACCATCATCACCATCATCACCATCATCATCATCACCACCATCACCACCATCACCATTATCACCACCATCACCATCATCACCATCACCACCGTCACCATCATCACCATCATCATCACCACCATCATCGCCATCACCATCACCATCATCACCATCATCACCATCACCATCACCATCATCACCATCATCACCATCATCATCATCACCATCATCACCACCATCACCATCACCATCACCATCATCACCATCATCACCATCACCATCATCACCATCATCACCACCATCACCATTATCACCACCATCACCGTCATCACCATCGTCACCATCACCATCGTCACCATCGTCACCATCATCATCACCATTGCCAGCACTGCCCCCACCACCATCACCATCACCCTCATCATCACCGTCACCACCACCATCAACACACCACCATCACCTACACCACTGCCGTACTGTCATCCTCACCACCCTCGACACCATCACCGCCATTGCCATCAGCACCTTCAGCACCATGACATCACCGTCACCGTCAGCATCAGCATTCCCATTCTAGTTCAGTCAGCCTGGCTGGGATGAAGCCTCCGTGGATGATTCTAAAGTCTATCACTAAGGTCAGGAGCCGCCCCCACCCTAAGCTGAATCACCTTGTAGGCAAAACTTCATGTTAAATTCCACATCACAAACCTCTGTGGGGTCGACTTTCTTGTTCCCCCCATTACAGAAGGAAGACAGACTTAGAATAAGGGACTTGATTAAGACCACCAGCCCAGCAGCTGTGTGGCCCAGGCGCTCACCGTCTGCCTTTGTCCCATGTGGCCCCTGAGTCCCAGCCCAGGACACCTCCACATCCGTTCTTTGTCCCAAATGCATGCTGCCTTTTGAAGAAGAGAGCCTGCTGTGCCAGGCCAAGAAGTCGATGGAGGTGATTAAGTCACCAGAGCTGCTACTGTGGCTGCTCCTCACATCACTGAGCCCCACTTGGTACAGCGCTCTAAGAAGCATCTTTACTAACTTGCAACAGGCATATGAGAGGGCGGCCGGTCACTTCCCTGCTTTCTCAGAGGAGCAAACCTGGGGCAGAGAAAGATTATGAAACTTGCCCAATTCACATAGCTGGTGAGTGGCAGAGTCGAGCTCATGCACCAGCTCGGACCTGTGGGGGCTCAGCTGCAGCCCCCCATGCGGCCTGGGAACCGGAGGCTCCGGGTCTAAGCAGCACCGAGCCTGGGCAAGAACCTCTCGGAGCTCGCCTCCTGTGCTGTAAACGGCGGGTCACTTGGTGCTTCCTCTGCTGACCTCCGGGTCCTCGTGAAACTAGAGCAGAAGGGATGTGGCTATATTTTGTCAGCTTCCCAGCACCGTGCACAGGCCACGTCCTGCTTTGTGGGCGACTCGTGTGTGCACCTGGCCGGGCTCCTTGGCCCCCCCGGTAATCTCGCTCACTGGCTCTCGCTCACTGGCATCTCTGCCCCTGCTGGAGGAGGCCGTGAACCAGGCGCCATCTTCAGACATCCTCTTGGTTCGGGCCTGTGCTCATCTCATGCAGAGGGTAGCAGTGTCCACATGTGTCCCCCTCTGCGGTCGCCCCTCACTGCCAGGCGGGGTGGCAGGACAGGCTGGGGAAGGAGGCTGGCAGTGGAGATGGTGTCGGTCTAGAACTGGAGCTTCTAGAACGCGCTGAACACATGCACTCTGGAGCCCAGCCCCAGCGATGCCGTGTGGAGTGTGCTGGCAGAGTCCCCGGGCCAGGTCTGCGGCCAGCACATTGGAGATTAATGTTGTGTCTGTTCTTCCAACAAGCCTGCCTTGGCCCCATCTCCGTGGCGCGCCCCCAGGGCGTGCCGCTTCACCTGCCCCATCTGGGAGCGTGTCTGGGTCTTGCGTACCTGGGGCAGGTTCTTCCGTGGCAGTGCTTTGTTCGTTAGGAACTGGCAGACCGTCTGGGGCACACGGCCTGGGTCCTGCAAGGGAGGTACCGCGCTGTGCTGGGAAACGCTTGACAGCCTGCTCTCTGGGGGAGACCCTGACTCCGTGGTGCGGGCCCCCTCACGGTGGCTGGCACCGGGCTCCCTGGGGGAGCCGCTGCGCGTGGAGGCGGGAAGAGGTGGACCGCAGCCCCCTACGGCTTAGTATTTCCACTTCGGGGATTCGAGAGTCATAAATAAATACATGAAGAGCAGAGACGATCATAAAAATAGAGTAAAAGAATTTGGAAGTGATGAGTTTTGAGTATCATTACCTTTATTTTTCATAATTTTAAGTGTGCATGATTTATTTTTAGTCACGGAAACTTTCTAAGTTGTATTAAAATTGAGTCGTGCTTACGAGCTGCTCCAGGCGGGTGCCAGCATCCCCGTGGGTAGCTCCTCTCATTCGCCCTGTTTTACAGATGAGGACCCTGGAGCCAGCGAAGCTAAGTTCTCGCTCGGGGTCGCAGGCTGGGTTGGGCTTCGGCGCCTAGCCCCCGAGGATCATCACCGTGTCAGTCTTCCCAGGCATTTTGAGGATTGTTGCATCTAGTGCACATAGGTGACCCTCTCGCACCTACTGTGCGCTCAGTCAGGGCTGGCTGCGGGCAGCGTCTTCCTCGCGATCTGTGCCGGTGATCCATGGCGCGTCAAGCACAGTTTCCGTCCCCACGGACTCCCTGGGTTGGGGCCGTGGCTCCTCCCCTGACTTGGTGAAGCGGGCACACCAAGTTACCCTGCGGCTTCTCAGTTCCTCACTCACAGATGGGAGCCAGGAGAGCTCCTCCCTCACCAGGCACAGGATGCGGCGGGCCCAGAGGGCAGGCCCACCCCGGGATCAGTCCACAGTGTGCACCGCCATGCCTGGAAATGCTCCTTGGCAGACCAGCCAGGTGAGCTGGGCTGGCGCGTCAGGGGGGTGGGTAGGTAAGCGTCCCAGGGGCAGCCTCCCATCCTGGCCCCTCGGGCCTTCCTGCCAGGAGGGTGTGGGCGCCAGGAAGCCAGCGGCCTGGTGGGAGCGGGCTGTCATTGTCCCGCGAGGTGAAGGCATCGCCGTGATGCTGCCCTCGGGCGCCCCCACCTCTCAGCCCTTCCTTTGAACCCTGACAGTAATCCCACACGCACACGCGGCTGCCAAGCCTGCGTGTCTGATGTCCTTTCCGGCTTTTGTAATGTCATTTCCCGTCGGGGATGGGAGATGCGCTGTTGATGTGGACGAGTCACTCGTTGGCGCAACGCTTCTGACACACGGAGAACACGAGCACGGACGGACCTTCTGAGCAGATACCGGGGCCGGTCCACTGGCTGGGCTGGCTCGTGTCTGTCTCCCGCCTCCCCTTCCTTCTCCACCTTTTCTGGCCGCTTTGGGGGTCATCCATTCGGAAAACGGAGCTGTGGGAGTCGAAATCCCACGGCGGAGGCCTGAACTGTAGGAACTGCTTGGTTCCTGGTGAATTAATTGTTGGTGATTTCAGTCGATAATCAAATGTAAAAGGACCCCAAGAAGTCATAATGGCAAAGCCCTTAAATCTTTATAGGAATGGCAGCATTTACAGTGAAGACAGTATGATACGATGATGCAGTTCACGTAGTATGGCATTGTAGGATAGTGTCCTGTAAGCGGACGGCGCAGGGCTCAGCAAACACTTTTGTAACGGGCAGGGAGGACCTGGTTCAGCTCTGCACCTCGTCCCGTCTCTGTCGGCTTACTCAGCGTGGCCGTCCACGCCGGAAAGCCCCCGTGGACCGTACGGTAAGGAATGGGTGTGGCTCTGTTCCAATTAAACTTCACGAGCTCCCGTGAAAACTCCCCCGCTTCTGGCCACGGTCGCAGGCGGCAGGCAGATCTGGCTCACGAGCCACGGTTTGCCCAGCCCTGGCCCCGAGCACTGGCTTAGGAGTCAGATGAGTTGAGCTGAAGCCCTGGCTCTGCTACTCACCGTGAACAGTGAGAATGCTGGGGAGCTGCTTCCTCTCTGGAGCCTCCGTGGGGCCGTCCGCGAAGTGCAGATGAGGACGGCGGGTACAAGCTCGTTGTGGAGAGGCGGAGGCGATGGTGCGTGTGAGACGCTGAACCCCATGCCCGGTGGCAGGAGGGTGCGTTCATGGGAGCTGCCCTGGCGGGGGGGAGGGGGGAGGAGGAGGAGGGTGAGGAGGAGGAGGAGGAGGGTGAGGAGGGTGATGAGGAGGAGGGGAGGGAGGTGGGCGAGTCTCCAGCCCTCTTGGCTGTGCCCTGCCGCTGACCTGGTGGCCTGACCAAGCTCCTGCCCCTGCCTGGCTTCAGTTTTGTCACCTGGCAGGTGAGGTTGGACTGGGGATGCCCAGGCTTCCTTTCCACTCAGTGCCCCTGGGACCCTGCAGGTCCCTCCGTGTGGCCGAATCCCACAGGGGACTCTCTCTAGACGGGTGCTGCTTTCGCCGTTCCGCCGTGGGCACGGCGCGGAGCCACGGGCTGCAGTCGCCCGAAAGCCGGGGCTCTGCTGGAGAGCCCGTGCGCGGCCCTGGGAGCTTGGGAGAGCCGCTCGGTCGTCTGGGCTTCCCTCCGGAGACCCTGCAGCAGCCTCTCCAAGCAGGGAGACACTGAAGCGGTGCGGGCGGGGACAACCGTGTCAGCCACTCTCCTGGGTGTCCCCCTTGGGACAAAGTCCGATCTGGCCATGGTCACTGCAGCATCCCCCCAGAACGTATGTCCACATCCCGGCTCCCAGAACCCGTCAACTGGGTCTTCACAGATGTAAACAAGGAAGGGACCTCGAGATGAGATCAGCCTGGATTTGGGCTGTGCCCTGCGCCCCAGGACACACGTGCTTGCAAGGCACACAGGAGACACACAGACGTAGGGGAGGCCCCGTGAGGACAAAGGCAGGGGTGGAGGAGCATGGCCATGAGCAGAGACTGGGAGAGGCAGGAAGGACCCCCCAGCCCAGAGCCTTCGCAGGGAGTGTGGCCCTGCAACACCCTGATGGTGGACCCCCGCCTCCAGCACTGTCGGAGAAGAATCGTGTGTGGTTTTTAAGCCCCCCGTTTGTGGCCGTCCGTGGTGGCAGCCGAAGGACACTGACCCCGTCACCAAGTGCGGCGTGGCCGCGGACGGTGAGGCCCAGATTCTCCCTCGGAGCCAGCCACGCCTCCAGCATGACAGTCGCTCGCGTCCCCTGAGGAAATGCCATCTCCTGATAAGTGGAAATATCTTTCCAGCGGAGGCATTGCAGGTCCGAACTTGTTAATGAGGTCCGGGTCCCGTTTCAATTCCCGGGTCAGCGCTGGGGCAGAAAGGATGTTCCGAGCCGAGTGAGGCGCCGGCCAAGGAGTGCAGCCAAGAGCGCGCCGAGCCCAGCAGGGACTTCTGTGTGTGCGCGTGTGCGTGTGTGCGTGTGTGTGTGTGTGCGTGCCCGCACCGACACGTTAGTGCTTTTTTGTTAAGGATCCAAAACATGCTTGAAAAAGTTATGAAACCACATGGTGTATTGCAAAGTGCGAGACAGCACTCCAGGTTATAATCCGTTCCCTTTCCCCCTCTGTCTTTTTGTCACGCGGGCTTTGTCATTCATTCTTTTTTGGTTGACAGATTCTTATGAGTGGGGCCCCGGGGGCTTGGGGGGAAGCCCATCTGATTTCCCCACTGTGGAACGTTAGTTAATTCCGCTTTCTGTGCTCAGTTTCCTCATTTAAAAATGGAGCCCGTGCAGGGCTCACCGGCGTCATGAGGATGAAGGCGGAGCCGCTCCTCGGGGATCCCGTGCGGCGCCCGCCCCGCAGGTGTCTTGTCTGCTCCCTGCCCTGGCCTTGAGGTTAGGGCGAGCACGACACAGCAGGCTGAAGTGACGCCTCGGTGTTTTCCCACGTGTGTGCTGAATGTGTGCAGCATTGCTGGGCAATGAGACATCTTGGCATAGTTTTTAGATAAATTGATATTTACCCCCTTAGGCACCAAAGGATCCCCTGCTCCAGTGCCCTCAGACAAAACAAAATAAACGAAATCCAAACTCATCTCTGATGAAAATGACTCTAACCCGGGACCTCTCAGCCACGACTGGACTGGGAATGGTTTGCTTACAGCTGGTGTTTCGGCCTGGCAAAGGGTTCAGGCCAGGAGAGGATGCGGGGTGGTGGTGGGGGGCCCGTGCCCCATTTCCCTCCTCCCTGGACCAGACACGTCCACCGGCCTAAAGCGGATGAGGCTCCTGACGGATGAAGACTCCGCTCTATCACTGGCGGGGCTCAGCGTTGGTGTTAGACCCACCTTGGCTGTCATTTAGAACCTTCTGTGAGCCCCCGTGTCTGTCTGCGAAGGGTTTAACTGGAAGAGCCCCACAGAGCTGCCGGAAGGGCTACGGGAGACGGGCGTCGGAGAGCAGTGGGAACAGGGGTGGGCCTCCCTGCCCTCCTTTTATCCGTATCCTAACAGGCTGTCTGATACCTGCCAGCGCTGTAGTGAGCCCTCCATCGGGGGAAGCATTCAAGCACAGAGGTGGGCACGGGCATAAAGAAGAGTGCTGCCCCGAGGACTTCGAGGTCCCGTCCTTCTAGAGACTCTCTCACATTGTCAGACGCTGCTGAGCCGAGCCCCCGTGGTGGGCTGAGCCCGGGTATGCACAGAGCTCCGGCCTTTTCCAGCGCCTCCTTCATGCATGTCCACGGGGACCGTCAACGCGGGCCCGAGGCCGTAGCCTGAAACTCTGTCCTATCCATTCTACGCTAGAGTCCCTTCAAAATGGTGCTCGCTACTACCCAGAAGTTAGCAAGTTCATTTTACAATATTTTGCTGTATTTGGGTCACTTTAAAACTTGCCAGCCTTGCTTGAAAAGCTCTTAATCCCAGAGCGCCCGCTCTCCCATCTGTGGCCCAGCTCCCTGGAGGAGAGGCTCTCGGCCTTGGCCCTCTCCACAGGACACCCCCTCGGATCCCAAGTTTGAAACTTTTTTTGCTACCAGATGATAACAGCTTCCTCGTTCTTTATTCATGACTCGAACCGTGGCAGCCAATCAGACCATGAGATAATCAGCACGCCTGGTTCCCAAAGCAGTGAAACTTGACCTTCCTGTCACTCTGATTTTGACTCGTGTGCGATTTCTATTAGGTTTTGTGAAATTATGAAAATAGCTCCCGGGTCACCAGCGTGACGTGCTCAGGATGATGGAGAGGCAGCCCACCGCCTGCCCGGGCTTCGTGCCGGGCTTTTGGGAGGCCCTGGGGACGCAGGCTGCGGATGCGAATGCCCAGCTCGTGTGGGGGGCTTCTTGGTCCTGGGGCGAGGGGGGGGGCTGTGTGCAGCCTCCAGCATTTACGGAACAAGGACATGAGAGAGATCCTAGACCCACAGAAAGACAGTGAGCACAGCATGGCTGGGGACCGTTGGGTGTGAAGTCACGGGGGATGGAGTTTCAATGGGGCCTTGATAAAGGAGGAGGAGTTCAAGCGAGGAAAGGTGTTTCCGACAGAGGGAACGGCACGTGCGAAGGCTGGGAAGACCGGCAGGACGTGGAGAGCTGGGAGCCAGGGAGAGAGGGACAGGTGGGTGGGAGTTGGATTATACACGCCCTGGCGACTCATGCTCACAGGTCCAGGGGTCTCCGGCAGAGTCTTCGGTGAAGGCTGTCGGCTCCGAACCTGCCGTCCCCAGCAGGCGTGGCTCCAAGCACCGCTGTGGCGGTGTCCGTCCTCATTACAGAAACTCCGACTCCTCCGAGCGTTTTGTTTTTGAAGCACTGACTCTCTGAGTTGCGTAATTAGAAAGTCCCTTTTGGCTCTGTCTCCATCTCAGGGGAAAGATCCCCTTCTTGACCTTGGTGGGAGCTCAGTTCTTGCAGCTGTAAATAATGGGGTTTCCTGGGCTCAGGAAGCCGGGATTGGCCAGAGGAACACATGGGGAAAAGGAGGAGGTGGGTCCTCCCGTGGAAAGGGCCCGGGTGTGTTTTCTGGGATGGAGGTTTGTGTGCAAGCGTGCACCTGGAGTTAGCATGTGGGGGCAGTGGCGCAGGACGTGGGGTGGGCAGACAGAGGGGTAAGCGGAGATGCGGGAGCCCTGGGCCTCGGGGGGCCCTGCAGAGCTGCCCTCGTCCTCGGAGGCTGGGGCTAGGGTCAGAGATTGCCCAGGTCCTCACCTGAGCGTGGGCGCCACGCCTTGTGCCATGCTGGCCGGCAAGCTGCGCAGCTCTTCGCTTTGGGACGCGGCGGCCAGCTGTGGTCAGATGCCGCAAAGGCAGAGAGGGCGTCCTTGGTCAGGGCAAGGGCACACACCACGGGCCCCTTCCGAGGACAGCTGCCGTGTGGGATGGGCTCAAGGCTTGCTAGTGAGGTACAGCGTTCCAGACTTTCCTGGCTGACCCTAGAAACGGCAAGGGCAGTACACTTAGAAGCGGGTCACATTTAGTACATCTGGGAAATAGCTCAGGCTTTTTTTAATATTAAAAAAATTTTCTTTGCCGGGGATGGGGGTGCCTGGGTGGCTCAGTCGTTGAGCGTCTGCCTTTAGCTCAGGTCATGATCCCAGGGTCCTGGGATCGAGTCCTGCCTCAGGCTTTCTGCTCAGCAGGGAGCCTGCTTCTCCCTCTCCCACTCCCCCTGCTTGTGTTCCCTCTCTCACTGTCTCTCTCTCTCTCTCTCTGTCAAATAAATAAATAAAAATCTTAAAAAAAAATAGTAAATTTAATGCAGTGAGTTTCAGGTGTCCGACGTCGTGACTCAACACTCCTGTCAACACCTGGTACTCAGCACGACAAGCACACCCCTTCGTCCTCATCCCTGGTCCCCCCACCCCCCATCGCCCCCCATCTCCCCTCTGGTGACCAGCAGCCTGTTCTCTAGAGTTAGGGGTCTGCTTCTTGGTTTGTGTATGTGTGTGTCTCTCTTTCTCCTTTGCTCATTTGTTTAGTTTCTTAAATTCCATGTAAATGAAGTCACGGTATTTGTCTTTCTCTGACTTACACCACTTAGCATTATATGCTCTAGTTCCTGGTGTTGCAAATGGCAAGATACTGTTCTTTTTGACGGCTGAGTAGTGTTCCTCTGTAGCCACACACCCGTCGTCTTTATCCGGCCATCAGTCTGAGGGACACTTGGGCCGCTTCCGTGTCTTAGCTGTCCCTGATAATGCTGCTGGAAACACTGGGGCGCACGCATCCGAATCAGGATTTTTGTGTCCTTTAGGTGAATACGTCGTGGTACCCTTGCTGGGGCAGAGGGGGCTCTAGTTTTAACTTTGGGAGGAGCCCCACACTGTATTCCAGAGTGGGGCACTATTTTGCATTCCCACCAACATGTAAGAGGGCTCCCCTTTCTCCGCGTCCTCGCCAGCATCTGTCGTTTCCAGAGTTAATTTTACCCACTCTGACTGACGTAGGAGGGATCTCATCGTGGTTTTGATTTGTGTTTCACTGATGCCGAATGATGTGGAGCATCTTTTCATGCGTCTGTTGGAGAAGTGTCTGTTCATGTCTTCTGGCCATTTTCTAACTGGATTATTGGCTTGTTAGGTGTTGAGTTTTGTAAGTTCCTTAGAGATCTTGGATACTAGCCTGTCATCTGGTAGGTCACTGGCAAGTATCTCTCCCATTCTGTAAGCTGCCTTATACTTCCGCTGACTGCTTCCCCCACTGCGCCGAAGCTCTTTATTCTGATGTCGTCCCAACAGTTCATGTTTGCTTCTGTTTCCTCGCCTCCAGAAACACATCCAGGAAACCTTGCTACAGCCAATGTCGGAGAAATTACCGCCTGTGCTCTCCCCTAGGATTTTTATGGTTTCGGGTCTCGTATTTAGGTCTTTTATCTGTTTTGGATTTGGTTTTGCGTACGGTGTAAGAAAATGGTCCAGGCTGCTTCCTCCTCGAGTGGCTGCTCACTTTCCCCCAAACTGTCTGTTGAAGAGACTGTCTTTTCCCCACTGCGTGTCTTGTGGATTCATTTCTGAGTTTTCTCTTCTGTCCCATTGATCTTTGCATGCCTTTTTGTGCCAGTACCAGACGGTGTTGATCACCGCAGCTCTAGGACAGAGCCTGAAGTCCAGAGTGGTGATGCCTCCAGTTCTTCTCTTCCAAGTTGGAGTTGCCCCTCGCATACTTGCCGGCTGAAAGCCGCAAGATGTGTAGCCAGTCCCTTACCGGAGGCCTGTGGCAGAGATGGCTGTCCCCACCAGCCATTTGGTCCCAAGTGCTTCTTGACCCGCAGCTGCAAAGCGGGTCCTCAGTCACCAGGGATGACTGGTTCTGGCCAGTGGCAAGGGGGCACACAGAGCGACACCGCAGCCAGAGGCGGGCAGCAGGAGGCCCTGGGGTACTTCTCATGCTGGTCTCTCCGCTGCTTGGAAGCCTTGCAGCTGCGAGGCGGTGGTGTTGCCGAGAACGCGGGTTCCCGCATGAGCACCGGGCGCCCAGCCCCCACTGACCGACCCTCACTGGACGTGATCGTGAGCAAGAAAGAAGCCGATGCTGTGTTGCGCCGGGGACGCTGGGGATTAATTTGTTCCTAAAGCATGATCTGGCCCATCTGGACTAACAGAGAAATTGATGCCAGAAGGGGCTGTTGGTATCAGAACATCCTGGAACACGCAGCATTGGCTCAGCAGTCAGCGGACGAGGAGCTACACAGGCGCTGGAGACGTGGGACCTGTGATCTGCGGGCGCAGATGTCTGGTAAAACCCGCAGGAACTTGGCCAACATGAGGAACCTGCGTCTTTCGAGAAAGAGGTTGTGGCGTAGCACAAAGCACGTACGCTGTGACTGGCCCCCCCGGCAAAGTGCGATACAGAAGAGACAAGCTGAGGAAACGAGAGGGAGTCAGTGCAGCACTGACGAGCCGGACGCCGCTCGCCGCAGCAGCGCGAAGAGCAAAGCTGGAGGAGCTCGGAGAGACAGAGATCCGGGAAGCCCTCGTAAACTGAGTTTGGCTAATTATATTTTCTTGAGGCCAAGTGCAGATGAGTGGTGCGCTGCTCCATAAATCCTTTCGGTCGGGTGGAGTGACTCATGGCAGAGATTAATGGCGAGACCCTCCCAAAGAAGCCCAACAAGTTCCAGAAAGAGAAGACGACGACGGAACAGAGAAATGTGTCCTCCGCAGCACTGTGTCTTCAAATGCAGGCGGGCATGTTTATTGGCTCACGAGGCTGACAGCAATCAGATAGATGAGAAGCCTCTTGGCTTTCTCATGAGGGTTTTCCTGCCAACAAAAGGCTGGGTCCCCAACCTTCTATAGGCAGAAGGTGGCCTAGAATGTGGTACAGCCCTGAAGAGGGGACGTCCCTCTTGGGGGGATCCCTTTGGGGGGCCCAGATGATGAGAGGCAGGGAAGAGCTTTCCAGGGGCCGTGGAGAAGCAAGGGCAGGGAGCCCTGGTCAGGACATGTTGCCCACCCCAGCTCAGCATCCTCCGGGGCCACCCCACCGGGTTGGAGCACCTCCTGAGACGGCCCCTTCTTTCCGAACGGCAAGGGTGTGGAGACGGAAAGGTCTGTGGTAGTGACTGCGAGGGCAGAGGGTTTTCTCTGAGCCGATGACATGCTCTCAGGCTGACCACGTGAATGGCTCCTTAGCCTCTCGGAGCCCCAGCCGCTGCCTCCGGGTAACATGGGCTGGAAGCCGCGCCCTGCCCACCGCTGCCGCCGGTGAAGATGGACGGCAGGAATCCGCTCGGCACCCTGCGCAGGTCCGGTGGACGAGGAGCTTGGCGCTTGTCTTGCTGCTGCTGCTTGTACCTTCTGTGGAGGAGAGAAGCGAGTCCAGAGAAGCGAGATGATTGTCACAGGGGCTCCAAGGCCGGCCCTTCCTGGCCCTCCCTGCCAGATTCCGGCCACCAGCCGGGCTGGCAAGGTGGGCCTGGCTCGCTGGGCCAGCGGCACCTTCCCTGGGATCCAAGTCAGGCTTGGCCGTGGGGCTGCTGCAGTCCCCGTGCCGAGGCGGCCCTTCGGCAGGCCTGCCCTGTGGTTTGGAGAAACACAGGGCACGCGGAGTACTTAATCCTAAAACAACGAGAATTTTCTCTGTTTTAAGGGGCAATGACAGGAAGCTGGCAACGTGGCAGAACTCGCCACACACGTCCTGGGCTCGTTCTGGGGGTGGAGGGAGATGTGGCCTGTGAGGCAGGGCTGGGTGGGGGTCTGGGGTTGGCCTCCTCCCTCTGGGCTCAAGCTGGGATCAAGCTGGGCTCAGGCTGGGCTCGTGCTGGGCTCATGCTGGGCACAGGGCCCACCCAAGCCCAGCCCTGTGCCAAGAACTCCCCTCCAGGTCCCATCTCACTAAGCTCACCGACATGGGACAAGCTGGACCCACCTAGTGTTTGAGCCCCATCCCCTCAAAGGGGGGCACATGACAAGAGATGGTAGCAGTGACCCCGGGCCGTGGCGGGGGCTTTTAGCTCTGCCTGTCTGAGTCTCAGAGTTGCACAACAACAGCGTGGGGAGCCGGACCCGCGTGGTTTCGTGGGGTCTCTCCTGCCCTGCCTGGAGCCGCCACCCAGTCCTCTCCCTGCCCCGCCGGCCATTCCCCACCCCACCTGGCCAGAGCATGCCCCGTGTCCAGCGTGCCCCTTCTCCCCTTGAAATGTCCCACCTCTGCCACCCTGCTGGCTAGCATGGGCCGGCCTGAGCGCAGGTGTCTGGTCGGTGAAGTCATGGCTAACGAGAAGAAACAGTCGTGTCTGAGCGTCTGTTGCGAGGACAAGGCTGCGTCTGCTGCGGCACCGCCTAACAGCCAGCCCCGGGAACATTTACCAGGGAAAGGACAGTCCTGGAACATGCGGGGGGTGGGCAGCTCTCCAGCACGGCCCCGGGAGGGACTGCCGCGCCATGACTGGTTGCCGCGCACAGAGGACCGGCACGCAGCTTCTCAGGCGGTCCTAACTCTTCCGTTCCCCGTCACGTTCCATTCTAGCCAATGCCCTGTTATGT
Organism: Mustela erminea; assembly: GCF_009829155.1. Lineage (NCBI taxonomy): Eukaryota > Metazoa > Chordata > Mammalia > Carnivora > Mustelidae > Mustela > Mustela erminea. The sequence goes on along the minus strand of NC_045632.1, from coordinate 58,040,194 downwards.
GTGTCGCAAAATGCTGGATTCTGCCGGCGGCACCGATGTCGCAGCCTGCTGCAGGGTGGAGGCCTGCGGTGCAGGGGACACAGTGTCACAGGGCGAGTGGCTGACCCCCCACCCGATTCTAATTCCATCGAGAGAACTGCACGCGGGCGCACGAGGTAGCCTCCTGAGAGCTCGCAGCCGGAGCTGCGGCTGGGCCCCGGCTTCTGCCCCTCCTGAGCGCCCTGCTGCCACGCCTCCCAGGGCGGCCCCTGTGCCCCAGGAGCTGCTTGTACAGTCCAAGCCTGGAAAGACTTAGCACTGGTTGGTCCAAATTTCATTTTCTCAGATCAGGACACTGTAGCTTGGAGAGAAGAGGAACTTGCCCAGAGTCACTCAGCTACTTGGGGGTTGGAGGATCCCTTGCACATCGAGGCCGTGGCCCCGGTTCTTGAGGCCTCAGCCCTAGTCTGCCTCCATGAGCCTCTTCGTGGTGAACCTCGAGCCTTGGTCCTTGGCCCCAATGTCAGCCCTGTCCCGGGGCCGGCTCCTGCGTCTGCTGGCTCCCTGCAGAGCAGCTGGGGGCCTTCTCAGCTGCGAGGGCGGCTGTGCCCGCACAAAGATCTCGCGTCTTTGATGACCACAGTGCTCGGTGCTGATTGACAAACGAGCTGGTACCTGAGCCGCTCAAGCAGAATAATGACACCGAGTGTCAGCCCGAGGGCCGGCGGGGCAGCCCAGATAAACACAGAAGGCCCGGATGGTCTGGGGGCAGCCTGTGGGCCTCTGGGGCTTGGGGTCTTCATGCAGGACGAGAATCAGTCACTCCTGAGCGCTGTGTCCGGGCCTGCACCAGCATGCTGGGTGGTCCCGGGCTGGCCGCTTGTCAGCTCCTGCTTCTCCCACATCTCCGTCCGCCGCGGCCACAGTTCCCGCCTGTCAATCACTCAGCAGCTCAAGTAGTTACCAAGCCAGACACTGCCCCAGGCTAACAATAATAACCGCGACAGCCAGGACAACAGTAATAGTAAGATCCTGAAAGCACCAGTGTTCCTATTTAATATAATCTTCAGAGCAACTTTGTGAAACAGATACTATTTTATCACAAATAGATCAGAAGATCAGAAGTTATTGATCAGAAGCCTGGGTTACAGAGAGATGAAGCAGTTTACCCACTTCCACACTGTAAATGTTGGCGGCAGGATTCATGAACTCGGGAGCACATCTGTCTGGCTCTAGACCAGTGACGGACACAGGGTAGAAAGTACAGATCTTGCCCTCCAGGCTTGCTTGCTCTTAGAAGGGGACACAAAGAAGAAACTGTTTGTTTTCCTCCACTGGACACTGTGACAGCTGCAAGAGATAGCTGGAACAATGGCAACCATTTTGTGATATTGAGGAAAAGGCTGACATGTGTAGGACGGAAGAGCAGCACGAGGGAAGAACATGTGTTTTGGATGATGACACCCAGTTAACCATCTCCAGCCTCCCGATTTCGTTTCCTACAGGGAAAAAAAAAAATATTTTCCTTATTGTATAAACTGCCTTGACTGGGTTTCAGCTTCTTGGAGCCAGGCACCTCCTATCTGGTTGATAGTCTAAGAAGGGGCCCTCCCACAGGGAAACTTCCCCAACCAGTGTCAGTGCTCAGAGAGTGGGGGTGATTATGATGCAGATGATGGTGGTGGCGAGAGTGTGGTTCTGCTCTCCCTACCAGTGTGGAAGCCCTGGCTTCTAGAGAACACAGGCTCAGCATTTCCAGCCCATTTCCTTTCAGGCTTGAAGAAGATGATCTCAGGAAAGGTGAGGCATGACAAGGAGCGCCGCTTTGAGTCACCTCGGAACGCTAATTTCTCCTCTTTTCCTCATTCAAGTAGCAGCCACATCCTGAATCTTGGCACACGTCGGGCCAGGTTGGGCTTCTATCTGTGTTGGCACATCCGACCCTCAAGGCCATCCTGTGACATAGGCACCATCCTTATTCTCCTTTTACAGATGGGGAGGTCCAGAGATGCTGAGCAGTTTATCCCCCCAAATGCAGGAGGAACTGTTGAAGCCAGTATTTAAATTCCGGTTTGGCAAATTTAATCTGGAGAGTGGGGGGAAACGGGAGTGTTCATCAGAGCCCAGGGGGTGCACATCCCGGTGGTCTTGGAGATAGCCACATGTGCACAGATGTGGCCCAGAAATCTTTCCTCAGAAAACCCTTCCTGTAGCAGGAAAAGTGCCAGTCTGTAAGGATACGTTTATAAGGATATCTGTTACGGCACCGTATGCTGTGGAAGCCAAAAACCAGACGAACAGACCAAGCAACCTGGACACAAACGGAACACCCCACCGTGGGGAGGGGTGAACCGCGGCCCACCCGAGCTATGGGGCGTCAGCAGCTGATGAAGGAGGCGGGAGTGGGGGAACTTTAGGGGGGCCACTCTGTGAGGAGAAAAATAAACTGATATGAGCAGTGATGCTTTTGGTTTCATCTCACTTGGGTAAAAAACAGGGATGGAATCTCCATTTGGGCATACATGGTTGTATTTGGTTGTGTCAGCATAGGACAGGCATGGCAGCCAGTGTGCCACACTGCTCACACACGGAGGGCAGAAGCGAAGCAGGCGGAGTGCGGAAAGCATTGCCAAACAGTCCTTGAACGAAATGCATCACCAGGCCTTAGACATACGGAGAAGCCAAACAGGGAACCACGCGCCCTTTCTTTGGATGACTCCTACTAATGCTCCCTAAGTAAATGTGGTGTATGTGGGTGGTGGGCAGAATGCATGTGGCTCCCTGACCTCTCCCCACTCCCCACCGCCACACCTTCGGGCTCCCCTCCTCTTGATTGTGCACACAACCTGTGTCCTGCTTCTGACCTATAGTATATGGCAAGGGTGAGACCCGCTTGTGATCCATAGGATATGGCAAAGGTGAGAGATTTTGCAGATGTAATTAAACTTGTCACTGAGCTGATTCTGACTTGATCAAAAGGACGATTCTCTTGGGTGGGCCTAGATTAATCAGGTGAGAGCTTATAAAAGACTGAGACACTCTTTGATGTCAAAGACTCTCCTACTGGCCTTGAAGTTGCAAGCCGTCATGGGCTCCACAACTGAGGAAAAAAAAAAAATTCTACCAAAAACCTGAGGGAGCTCAGAAGGAAATCCTTCCTAGTTGAGGCCCTGATGAGACCACCACCCAGAGGGCACCCTGATTCAGCCTTGCGACACCTCGAGCAGAGGACCCAGTGAAGCTGTGCCCAGATTCCTGACCCTCAGAAACTGCGTAGGTGTGTGTTGTTTTAAACCACTAAGTTTGTAGTAAATTGTTACACAGTAACAGAAATATAATGCAAAGCCCACAGCTAGAAAATTGGAACAATACAGAAGAGAATCACATGCAAAATTGAGGGCCAGCCCCTCTTCATGCCCAGTCTCGCTGTGGTGTCTGATGCTCCTTGAAGAACATCTTTCATGTGCAAGGGGGCCTCAGTGCTGGGAAGAGGGGTTAGTGTTGTTTTCAAGTATATATAAATGACCCCCCCGCCCCGCAGCCCATCTCCCGTGGTAGAATATGTAGTATGCCCTCTCTTAAATCTTGCTTGTTCTCATTTAACCCTTTTTTAATCAGCCCCTCTCCACCCCACCCCCCACGCTGCCAGTACCTCCTGAATTCTCTTTCTCTGATAAAAACGGATCTGAGCACATCTTTTCTTCCACTCTCTCTGGACATGTGGACCAACCGTCCCTGTTCCAGTTTCTGACGGGTGAAGGTTTGGCAGAACCACAGATAACTCGGGTCTCTGAAAATGATTAGGTCAGCTAATGGATGCTTAGAGCCTGTAAAATTCACAAGGCTGTCAAATCATTTCCAGACACAGGAGGGACGAGCAGCAGAAGGGCTGGGAGCCTGGCGGGGGTGGGGGGGAGATGCTTTACGGAGGCTGGAGACAGAGGGATGAGTGGCCCCTCTCTGCCTTTGGGGCATTTTGGCAATTTGAATGTATTTTATTGGATTTTGTCATTATAAAAGGACTATATGATTCTTTAACAAGGCCAGAGATTCAGAGGTAGATACATGAAAAGATGAGCTAGGAATGTGCCCACAGATGCCCTGGGGAAAGGTGGTGCCCCAAGGTGTGAGTTCAGGAGCGTCAGTGCAGCCTGGTTTTGTGACCACCCCAAGCAGCACCCCCCCCAGAACTGAAAGAGCATGAGTTCGATAAAACGCGGCGTGTGCATGTGCTGAGAGTGCCAGGCGGCTGTTAGAAACAAAAACTTGGTGGAGTGTTGATGTGTCAGAATGACACAGAACGAACAGCCCCTAACCACGGGCAATGACACAGATGAATCCCACCTACCTGGCATTGAGCAAACCCGGCCACACGCTATATGATTTCATTTGCATGAAAGCATAAACTTGGGCCGAGCAAACTGCCATTGAAGTCAGGGGAGATTACCGCTGCTGGAAGGGGGGTTTGCGGAGTGGGGGAGTTCTGGGGACCAGGGACGTTTCTCGGTGTGGTCGAGTTCCCCGGGTGTGTTCAGCTGGCAAAAATCCGTCCTGCTCCACATCTGTGACTCCTGCACGTCTGGGTAGGTGTGCTAGACCTCGCTTAGAAGTGTGAAACTCAGTTCCTCCTGTCATTGACAAAATGTGACCACGTTTGTGTTTCAAACGTAGCCCGTCGTCACAAGAGGATACGTTTAGAAATCCAGCAAAATATGGTTTATGAATGATTTGAAGTCAAAAATGAAATGCAGGCGACCTTTGCACAACAAAAGCTTGAACTGCGTGGGTGTGGGTCTATGTGGATTTTTTCCCATAAATACAATCCGGTACCGAAAATGTGTTTTCTCTTCCTTGTAATTTTCTTAATAATGTTTTCTTCTCTGTAGCTTACTTTGTTGCAAGAATACAGTACACAGCGCATACAACACACAAAACATGTGTGAGTCGCCTGTTTACGTTATGGGTAAGGCTTCCAGGCAGCAGCAGGCTGTTGGCCAAGTTTTAGGGGGAGCCAAAAGTTACACACACGTTTTCGGCTGTTTGGGGGTGGTCGGCATCCCTAACCCCTCGTTGTTCAAGGGTCAACTCTAGCTTTGTTTTATGTCAGTGAAACCAATTCAGGAGACCAGAGGCAACGAATGAAGGAGAGCTGTGGGGTGCAGTGCTGCGTGGTACCAGAGCCACAGCCCTCTGTGCTGCAGCGGATGGGGAGGAGGCAGGATGCAGGCAGCGCCGGTCTCCTAGCAACGACCTCCGGCTCACACCTCATTGGCCAGAGGGCGGTCACATGACCATCTCTAGCTGCAAGGGAGCCTGGGAATGCTGGTCTTTTGCTGAGTCCTATGGTGAGGGGAGAAGGACAGGACGGATCTTGAGAACGGGGGCTCCGTACCCATAAGGGGCAAGACTCACCCAACCAGCCCGCTTTTAGAGAGTCAAGGGTTCAAGGAAGGAGGACGCCTCCTGCTTTGAAGACCGGGATACCCAGGGCCTGTGCCCGCTTGGCTGGCCGCCTGGTGTTTATGGCCGCACGACGCAGGGTCACTGGGAATTAAGGCAATTACGGGCAATTACGGGCAATTAAGGCGAGGAGGAAGAGGAAACTGCCATTTCTCAAGTACTTCCCGTATGTGGGGCAGAGTGCCTCGGACGGGCCGCGCGCCACCCCGCGAGTGGGCACTTGGGGCCCATCTCGCAGACGAGGTGAGCGTGGCCCGGGGCTCCTTTCGCCCGTGGGGTGCGCGTGTGCCGTGCGCCTGGCCTCTGTCCCCCTCGGGCACTTCGGGAAGCACTGCTGTTTGGCACAGATGAGGAAGGAAGGCCAGAGAGCTTCGCCAGGCGCTCGCGGCGGAAGGGACAGTCCTGACTGCGCGGCTGCCCGGCTCTTGCAGCCCCCCAGCGCCTCCTGACCACGGCTCCCCGGCAGGTCCAGACTGCAGCAGGTGTTTGGCACGCTGGAATATTCTGGAAGGAAGCTTTCCCTGTTTATCCATTCATCCCAGCTCCCCAGGGCCACTCCTCGGCCCTTTGAACCATGGGAGCCCACGTTCTGCGCTGATGAGGAACTCCAAGTTCCCTAATGCAGCCGGTTCTCGCGAGATATCCGGGGCAGCCCACAAGGTCCCCTTTGGAGACCTGGGACGCTTGGTTCATGGCAGGGATGCCGTGCGCCCCGTGGGGCTGCCTGAGGTCCCGGTTGTCATGGCGGCACGCTTGGTGCTGCCCGCACAGCCCTCCCTGCCGAAGGGAGCGGCTCCCGCAGCCCGGCCCGCAGTGTCCGCAGGCTGGCCGTGTTCTGGGTGCTCCTCACTGAGGAGAGAGTTCAGGAAAGCCAACCATCTGGCTCCGTTACCTTCGCTGCTTTTCCAAAGGGCCCTGTTTTCCACCGGCATCCTGCCCCAGCCCCTCGTGGGTTGATACAGATTATACAAAGGAGGCAGCTCTTTCTGACATGATGTATGGGCCCCCAGCGAGGGGTCCATACATCTATCTCTGCAAGACCCTGTCCTTGGGCCAGGTATCGCTGGGGTCATGGCCTCGGGAAGGTCCCCAGAGGTCAGATAAGGATGACGTTGAGTCTGTCAGGGATTCCTCGGCTGCACAGACCCTGCATGCTGGGGCTCTGCTTGAGGAATTAGTGAGATTTGTCATGGGGTCAGTGAGGGTGGGGAGGGGGCATGCTAGCTGAGGTCACAGGGTCACTGCCTCAGTGACAGAGTGCCTTAAGGCTAATGGGGATGTCCCGTAGCTCCTGGGGTCCGGCACCCCTCGAGAACTCAAACCCGTAGTAGCACAGAAACACTATGGAGGGGGAGACGTGCCAGGCCCCCGCAGGGGTGCTCAGCAAATGGTCGTTGAACAGACACATGCACAAGCGCATGAACTGGCTGTGTGGCCTGGAGGTGGGGCCCGGATTTGCCTCACCCCCCTTCCTTTGGTCAGAGCACTCCGACTTGCCTTTGGGAGGAACGTTCTGTGCAATCATGGACTCCTGCCCTCCCCAAGCCATGGGGCGGCCCCATGACTCACGCTGAGTGGCTGATCCTTTCCCCACCTCGAAGCTGGACAGGGCACAGAGGGAAGAAAGCCCCAGCGATGACCAGAGAGGTTCATCCTCTGGAACAGCAGAAACACCAGGGAGGAGCCTCTTGGCCAAAGAATGAAAGGAAGAAGCCCCCAGCCTGTCTGGGGTGGGGAGGGGCGCAGGCGGCACGGCCTCCCCTCGCCTTTCCTCCGCTTCGCTCTGCCCCTCTGCGCGCCACACTTCTCTAGCGCTGGCAAAAACATAGCCGCACGGTGACAGACGGGCCACATGCAGAAAAACGGCAGTGGATCCAGCTGGAAAGGGACAGCTGCCAGACTCAGGGAGCTAGGGTGAGGGCTGGGGCCAGGGAGGGCCGTGCTGGTCGTGGAGCCCCATCCTGAGGACCTCTGGCCACGGGGGAGGCTCGGCTGCCCAGTGGGCAGCATTGGACGAGGAGACGGGACGGTGGCTGGTGAACCTGGTGTCGGGTCCTCTCAGCGGCAGCTGCCTCGGCGTGGAAAAAGCTTGAGGAGGCCCGTGCATGCTGGACCTAAATTGCCCCCCACCCCCACCCCCAGTTCTGAAGCCAGCAGCTCCGGAAGTGGACATGTTGCCCGTCCAGTCCTCCGTGAGCCCTGCGAGTGCCCATGGGAAAGCGTGCTCTTGAACTTCGTGATTTCTCCTGGCAGAAGCAACTCTTCCAAAGGGGATTTTCTTAGCCAGTTTTGTTCTGTGCTGTTTTGTTTTCCTGGGGGGTGCGGGGGAGGGCTAGGTGCTGAGTAATGGGGTCTTTGAATGCCCCTCCGTGGTAATTACCAACGGGCGCTGCGTCCCCGGAGGCCCCGGCACGCAGTTCTTGGAATTGCCCCCTCGCTCCATTATGTTTCAGAAAGTGCAGCGCCAGAGGCGTTTTCTGAAGAATCAAGATCTGAAACCAACATTATCTTACTCTCTTATTGTTGGCACGGGAAGACAGCCGGGCCCCGGCCAAGGGAAACATGTCAGACTTCCATCAAGTCCCCGAAGGTCGGAACCTCCAAGACTACTAAAGTTTGATTTCATCTTAGGAAAAACTCAGAATGTAATGCCAGGACATGGTGACTATTTTAAGTAACTCTGCGCATTAGGTAGAAAACAAATAATAATAATTACAATAGAGATCCGTGGTTAAAACCCCGCGCGGGGTGGAGGGACCCCGAGAGCAACGAACGAAATACGGGGGGATCCCTCCGCGTGCCCGGGGTGCTCCTTGCTCTTTCTGCTCTAAGCGGCCCCCACCCCACCTGCCCGTGTTCTGTGTAAATCCCATGAAAGCCGGCTGAGACGCCGGGGCTCTGGGACGCCTTCCCGGGTCCCTCCCGTCCAAACGGCCGGTTCTCTTCTCTGCGGACTCACCCTTCCTTGGTAAGCAGTTTTTGTTATTATTTTGGCCTGATACTATGATTACTTGTGAGCAGCCCCGCCGCCCTCACGAGGCCACAGGATCCCTGATGGCAAAAACCCACATGCAGCTCCGCTGCTTCTTCCTGGGTGCCTGGCCCACTGCCTGGTCCTTGGCAGGAGGTCAGAACCTGCCTGTTCCGTGAATTAGTGAGCTGCGTTTACTACGGCCTCGTCCATGTTTGTCGTGATCCTATGGGCCCCGGGGTGCTCGTGCTACCGCGGTGAGCCCGTGTTTGCTCCCGGGTGCATGTGTGTGCCTCCGTGACTTAGTAGCCTCGGAATGTAAAAAGAGATTCGAGCTCACGTACGATCTTGAGACACGTACACAGTGAGAGTGCACAGTTGAAGGCCAATCAGGAATCATGTAGAAGCAGAAGGACCGATTTCCAGGAATCTGGAATGAGTTAGGTGCTGTAATTAAACATAAAATTTTACTCTGAACTTCCTGGCAGCCGAGAGAAAATGGAAATTATTCAGGATCATCAGCGTCTTCCTGTTATTCAATTCGAGGAGAACTGTGAGGAGTAGGTCCCTATTTAAGGCTGGTGGAAAATGCTTTTGACTTCTATTTTGTTAAAGATACAAAACATTAGTCACATATTCAAATCTGAGGTCATCTGAAGGTGATAGGAAGAGGATGCGGGAGCCCAGAAGCGGGGTCGGCTCCTTGTCTCTGCAGACCCGTGGCTCTCAGCTGGGACCCTGCGACAGCTCTGTGACAGCCGCCCCCTCCCCCATGCGACAGGGCAGCCAAAGTCATTTCTGGGCCTGCAGGGGGTGTGGCCGGGTCACTGTTTGCCCCTGTGAGGTCGTTCAGGGACCCAGGATCCTTCAACATGTGGCCATGCCACCCTCTTGTCTGTACGGCCCTCCTCGTCCAGCCAGTGCCTGGGGAAAGGCACACTCACTTCTGAGCCACTTGGACTAGGAAGTGACTTCTGTGTCACTCTGAGAACGTGTGCCAGGGCCACCTCAGATGCAGGGGCCTGAGAAAGGTAACTTCTGGCTCAGCAGCTGTCCCCAGTGACAAGTCCTCTTTACAGAAGGAAGATTGCAACTCAACATCAGACTCTCCAAGGAAGAACTTTGAAAACCCACATGCTGGGCCCACGCCCGGAGACCCCAGCTCAGGGACCTGGGTGGGCGCAGGTACAGGCGTCGTCCAGGGCCCCTGCAGGGATTCTGACGGGGCCTTCGATGTAGGGGCCTTCCTCGGGCTACCCTCTTCCCCGTCGGGCTTTTCTCTGACCACGTGCAAAGGCGGGGGGTGTGCCCACAAAGTTCATGTCCCTCCCGCAACCCCACAGTGGGACGTTATTTGGCAGGAGGGTCCTTGCTGGTGTAATCAAGTTAAAATGAGGTCATCCTGGAATAGGGAAGGTCCCAGGTCCCGTAGGACTGCCGCCCTGTGAGAGGTGACACAGAGGCACGCGCCCTGGGGCCAGGTGCAGCTGCAAGGGCCGCACGCCGCGGGTCGCCAGTGACGACCCAGGGCAGGAGTCTCCCTGGAGCCTTTGGAGAAAGCAGGGCCCTGCTGACACCTTGATTTCAGAGTCTGGCCTCCAGAGCTGTGAGCCCGTATGTTTCTACGGTCTTGCGCCCCCCAGTTAGTGGTGACACAGGCAACTTGGACCCCCCCCCCGGCACCCTTGTGATTCTGGCTGCACCCCAGGATGGAGACTGGGGAATCCAGGAGCTCCGTAGCAGAGTAGCGGGGTCAGGGGGTGTGGAGGCGACCGCCCTGGGGCTCACAGGCTGTCAGGGGTCTGGGGGCTCTGAGGGGCCTGTGTCTGGGATTAGAAGCTGGATTTGTCCCCCGCTCTAGCTCTGAACCTTTCCTCCCTCTTTTGGCTTTTCCCCCTCAGCTGTAGAATAAAGCTTTTGGCCTAGAAAGGGGGTTTTCACGCCCATGCCTGCCAGGGATGGAGGCACCAGGGTGCTGTGAGATGCAGACCGCCGGCACGGGGTCACCAGGCCATCTGGTCCCCTGGTGGTGGGCAGCCGGGCACCCCACTCACGGGCAGCGTGTGGACGGCTCACGGCCCCCGGGCGCCCCACTCACGGGCAGCGTATGGACGGCTCACGGCCCCCGGGCGCCCCACTCACGGGCAGCGTGTGGACGGCTCACGGCCCCAACACTCCTCCTCCCTGGCCCACAGTCCAGGGAACGCGCTTTTCTGTGTCTGAGCAGCTAAATGCTGCTTTCTTTCATCGGCCTCTGGGACTGAGTTCTGGAACCCTCTGTGTGGACTGCGGACAAAGAGGCCCTGATTATGGGGCAAGGAAAGAGCCCTCTGATTACACTGGAACCACAGCATCAGCTGCCGGTCAGGCACGTCTGAGAAGGCATCACGTACACGTACTCATTATCCAGGCAAAGAAATGTGCTAGAGAAACAAAACATACTCGACCCGGTGGGATCTAGAAGCCAAGTCGAACCTTCTTTGTCTGGAACAGTTACCACGTGATCTTGGTCCGTTCTCTCGTTCCTAGATCAAGGAGGCTTTGCTCGCTGTTAATATTTACTCATTTTTCCCGCATGAGTTGGAGGAAAATCACAGCTCCTACCTTTCTAAGTTCATAGGGAGAGAAAGAAATCATAAGGATTAATGCATTTGACCTTGTAAAATCTTTTTTAACCCATTACGAAATGAGGAAGTTAACACATTGGGGAAAATGTGAGCGATGTCTACGAAAGACAGTCTGACTTCGTAAGTGGCTTCTAGGAGAAGAGGTTGGTTCTAATGCACTACTACGAGGTACATTTCTTAATTTGTGGGTGATACTTGTAAATCAGAAAGATCAAGGCAGTTATCCCAGCAGGCACAAGGCAATGGTTATTTGCAAGCAGTTCACAGGGCAGGAAACAAGTGGCTGGCTCCCGTGGAAATGCGCTTGTGCCCTCGTGGCTCACAGGGACAAAGGGAACCCCAGCAGATGCTCCGGCTCCTGGGCCTGCCCCTGTCATGAAGAGGTTTTTAAAAAATTGCAACATTCATTAGGAGACTTCAGAAAAGCACCCTTACCGCTCGTGCTGGTGAGACTGTGGGCTGGTGCGGGCTTCAGGGAGGGCCGTGTGACCCTGAATGTGGAGAGTCGTGAAAGGTCACACCTTCCAAGTCAGTCACTGTGTTGAGGTGATTGAGTCAAAGGAGACACACAGAGATGCTGATGCAGGTGTTGGCCGCGACCGTCTCCGCCTTTGCTGGTGGAAAGATGGCTTCTGTGTGGGATTCTTATTTTAGTGCAGGTGCCTGTGTATGTCTTCCAGTTTTTCTACAATAAACATGCATTTTTTTTTTAATGTGTGAAATTCTCCATCTCTGTCCAGCTCCCTCTTTGTTCTGCTTTGCCTGTTGGTTGTGAGCTCAGGGGGGCCTCAAATGCAGACTTGGAGTATTTGAGGGACGGTGGGGCACGGAAGCAGACATGCTTGCCGCTGATTGGCAGAGCAGGACCCCGTGGAGGCCTCTCCCTGGTCCAGCCCGCTCAATCCGGCCTCCGCCCCTCCAGCACCAGCTTCATTCTGCTCCCCAAGTTGGGTTTTCCAGAAATACATGTGAATAAGGGGCTCTGTGGCTTCCAGTCGTGGGATACTGTGCTTTACAGTAAGAAACTGAGGATTTGTTCCTGGAGCAGAGCTCCTCAGACCTTCTGGAATTTCCCAAGTGAGGGGAGTGATCGAGGTGTCTTTGGTTGTGCTGAAGTGACTTCTGGAAAGACCCGAGGTCACCTATGGATGGGGCCGGTAGCCTGGGGAGCCAACCCTGGGGTCCGAAGGATGGGGCTCTTCAGTCTCAGCCCCTGATGTCCAGGAGTTCAGTCACCAATGCAGTGACAGAAGCACACGTGCTGACATGACACAACCTTCAGGAATACCCAAAGGACGGTGTCGCAAACACGTCAGGACAGTACCTTCCACAGAGTCAGCTTTATTCCATCGACAAGCGAGGCCGACGTAATCATAATGCAGGTTTAGGATTCCAAACTCAGTGCCATTTCACTACACGACACGCAGAGCAAAGCGCAAGCCAGAGTGACTGCACAAGACACCACCGGGCTAAGAGCACGGGACATCAGTCTGTGGGTGCACAGCAGTGGGGAGGCCTCGGTCGGGCCCGGGGCAGCTTCCGTGCCGCTTGCTGTGCTGGAGCCACGGAGGGTCTGCTCTGTCCAGAGACGACCCCGGCAGAGCCTTCGTGGGGTGTCTTCCTGAGGGGCTCCGAGTGGGTGGGTCAGCGTCTGGAGAGCCTGACTGTTTGCTGCAGAAGTCCTTCCTTCTTAAGAGTCTAATCAGTCTTGGGCCTTTGCAGGCCTCCTCTGGTTCCAGCGATTATCAGCTCTTGGTTCTTCCAGGCTCTCTCGGCCTTGCTGGTTATCAGCTCTGGGTGCCTCCAGCCTGCACTGCTTTGGGCGATATCTGGCCTAGGATGCGGCGCCCTTGCCTGCTGACGTCACTGCTGGGTGTGAGGGACTCCGACTCCGTCTTGCTCTCTCCAGCGGGGCTCGGGGAGCTTCTAGTGGGGGTGTCCAGAGGGTGTTGCCCCGGAGGGGGCGTGGAGGCACCGTGTCCCCTCCCCCAGCATCTCGCCGTGTGTCTCTCCCATTGGGCTGTTGCTGCGCTATGTCCTACCCTAACGAACCCGTGATTGAGTAAGACATGCTTCTCTGAGTTCTGCGAGCTGCTCTAGCAAATTAATCCAACCTGCAGAGGGGGTCACTGGAACCTCTGACTTACCTGGGGCCATTCAGCCAGAAGCACAGATGACAGCCTGGACATGCAGCTGGTGTCTGAAGTCAGGGAGGCGCAGCCTTGTGGGACTGAGCCCCGTGCTGCGGGGTGTGATGCCGCCTCCCAGTAGACAGTTGCGTTCACTGCTCGGTAGTGTGTAAAACTACATGTGTTAAATCCTTTGACAAGTGTTGCTCTGGCGCATCGATCTGTCTTTGACCTGGCAAGGAACAAAGCTGAGCCTCTCAAATGGAATCAGTGTCAGCAGGCTGAGAATCTAGACACGGCGCCGGGGAACATGGTCCGAGGACACATAGATCGCGGAGGTGCTGCTGTGTCCGTTGGGAAGGGCTGCCCTTGACTCTCCCAACAGCCCTGGGGACGGGGACTCTGGTTACTCCCACTTGGTGGATGAGGACACTGAGACCAAAGTTGTCCAGTAGATACGGTGGCACCCCAGGCTGACATCAGCATCCTTGCGTGTAACTGGCCTATTGACTGATGCACAGTGGTGGGCGCCAGGCCCTGGGCAGGGGGCGCGCCGTCGACCCCCAGGTAAGGCTGCCAGGTATGGACAGGTGGCTGAACTTGGGAGTTCCAGGTTCCTGGAGCCGTGACTTGGGGCCCTTCTGGGGAAGGTGTGACTACCTGCTCGGCCATGGTGGCTTGACTGACAGCTCCCAAGGAGATACGCCCACGTTGCGACCCCAGGTCCTGGGAACGTGGACTTAGGGGAAAAGGGTCCTTGCAGATGTCACTAAGTTAAGGACCTCAAAATGAGATTGTCCATTTGGATGGTTGGCTTCTCCAAGTGGGCCCTGAATCCACGATAACTGTCCTTAGAAGAGACACGCGAAGAACAGACGCACGGGGAGGGTGAGGACAGAGGCGGAGATTGGAGGACGTGGCCAGGCTCGGGGGCACCTGAAACCCCCAGGATCTGGGAGAGCCAAGGAAGGGCCCTCCCCTGGAGCCTTTGGCAGAAGCGTGGGGCCCCTGATGGCACCTTGATCTCAGATTCTGGTTTCTGGGAGTGAGAGAGAACATTTCTGTCGTTGGAAGCCGCCACTTCGTGGTCCTCTGTAACAGCAGCCCCAGGACGGGAAGATGGAGCAGATCCAGTGAGACCGTTATTATACCTGGTGGTGTTGCTCTGGGCCGGCTTGTCCCAGATCTCGGTGTCCCCGATCTTGGTGTCTGCACAGAAGGTCGCCAGCGAGACCTCCTGCATGGGATCCACAGCCTCTCCGAGCCCTGCATGCCCCGACCTAGAAATAGCTCTGGCTGCGGCGCCCTTTTTTGGTTAATGGATTGGGCTCGCGGTGCCTGCCACTTGTGTAGCTTCGCCGGCCGGGGCCGCGGGGAGCCTGGCTCCTTCCCTCCCTGCTGCTTCTTATCATGATGGATTGCCGCTGGGGAGTGAGATGGAAGCTGACAAACGCTTTGCCCTGCACGGCTCTGGGCTGTGCCCTCCTAGTTTTACTTGCAAATCCCGGGTCGTAAACTTTTAAAAATAGGCACAGGGCTGCCATTGTCACTAGAGGGGAGTCTGATTTATTTGAGATGCACCGTCATTGTTGCAGATGGTTCTGGAACTTGCCAGAAGGACCCTACTGGTTGTGACGATCGTTCGGTTTTGCCCTCGGCTCTCTGTGCTCCTCTCTGGCTGTTAGTTTTCTCCTCCAGGAGGAGAGGGCGAGATTCCTAAGGACCTTCTGGGGACCCTCCCTGGAAGGCAAACATGTGGCACTCTGTAAATGCTTCCCTAATGGTGCGAGCTGAAGGGGTAACAGCCTCTGTGCTGGGGCGGCTTGAGCGGAGCCAGGTGGGCGAGCACGGAGCGGCCACCTCGTGTGTGTTTATACGGAGCGCGTCAGCCCAAAAGCCTCTGTAAAAGCAGATTCTCAAAAAAACCCCAGAGAGCAGAAGGGAGGTGAGGCATGTGCCACCCTAAGAATGCCGCTCTTAAAAGTATATTTAGCCAGTACTGCTCAGATAATAGTGGAAAATAAAAGTTGCCAAGGACTCAGCTGACCCTTTTACAGCTGAAACCAGACCCGCCGAGTGGAGCTGAGAACAGGCTTCTTCACCGTCCTCGCTGCTTCTTTTATTGAAGCAAGAAAACGTGGAGACAAACAGTAAAAGAGGGCGGCGCTCCCCGTCCCGCTGCTCCGGGAGAAAACCTGCTCCGCTTGGGAGGAAGCTGTCTTCCAGGCCCTGGGTCGTCGCGTCCTGCGTCCACTCGAAGTCCAGTCTGTGCTCTGCGTGGCCGTGTACAGCCCCGCCCCAACTTGGCGTCTCGCGAACCTTTTGGGGTGCGTTGTGTATTTGCCGGCGTCGTCTGAGATGAGCGGGGCGCGGTTACATGGCTGTGTCATGTTCACCCGACTAGCACCCCCGTGGGTGCATGTGTGGCGTAATAATCTGATCAAGGGCTAGTTTTTTGAGTGTTTGAGCAAGACACAGGATTTGAGCAAGAGGCAGATTCTTTTTCTTTCACCCCGAGCTCACAGGCCACATGTGACGCCAGTGTTTGTCCTCCTGCTGAGATGAGATGTGGTCGGCAGGGAATGTGGTCAAGCCCAGGCTGTCATTTCAGGCCTTCCCAGGCAGGGTTTGGGGAACATGCTGATGACAGAGGGACATGGAGCCCATCCAGCGTCTCGTGGGCCTCTAGGAAACTGGAGTGTTCTTATCTGACAAGAGGAGGAACAGCATTTCTGAAAGTAGGTTTCTGAGGGGGCAGCACAAGCCTTGAACAGAGTCCATCCTAGAGCGTTGGCCACCAGCATCCCCCCTCCCCCCATGGAGTGTATCATTCAGAACTTGCATTTGGAAGTTGCTAACAGAAATCCCCCGATGGTGGCTTCAACACACTTGCTATATTATTTCCCTCAAGTGTTGAGAAGTCTCAAGGTGGTGGCAGAAAGCACTGGTTCAGCACGAGACTGTTGGAACGGAGATTTTCCCGATTTTCTCTGACTTTGTTTATTGGTGTCTCATGGTGTCAGCATGGCTGCCCCTTCTTCACCATTGCGTCTGTGTTCCAGGCAGAACACAGGAGAAAATGAAGGGAGGCAGATTCCGTCCAATTCCACTGGGACTCTGCTTGAGACTCATTGGCCCAAATTGTGTCACCCGATCGCACTCACCTGTGGAGGAAGGATCTCTTTCTTTATTTCTTTCTTTTTAAAGATTTATTTATTTACTTTTAGTGAGCACCCATAGAGAGGAGCAGAGAGAGACAATCTCAAGCGGACTTCCTATGAAGCACAGAGCCCGGACCCGGCTATATCCCAGGACACTGAGATCATGACCTGAGCCAAAACCAAGAGTCGGCTGCTCAACCAACCACGCCACCCAGGTGCCCCCAGAGTAAGGATTTCTAAACTTGTGTGTCTTTAGGAAACTCCCGAGCGTGTCCGATGTGGTGCTATGACATCTTTTCTTGGGGCAGGAAAATACACAGTATCTAAAAACAAAACAAGCTAAACGAAAACACCAAGAGTAGCTTTTTCCAGGGCTTTCTTTCTAGGGCAAAGCCCCCTCTGCTGGCTCCAGTGAGGGGTTATTGAAGGTCAGGGCTGTTGCCAGGGGCGCAGGTGGGCGGCAAGGGCTGGGGGAGTGTGGAGCGTGAACTTTCAGGCAGGCCCCCATGAGAGTGCCTGCCTGTCCCCAGGTGTCCTCGTGCAGACAGCGTCCAGCCCCGGGCTCCTCCCGCCTCAGGGGTGCCTCCCCAGCGGCACCGGGAGTCATGGGTTGGGCTCACAAGTGACGCTCCTGGTAGTTTTGTTTAAGTCCCTTCGACGTTCACTGAAATATGGGGATCGGCAGGTGTCGGCACCCACCGAGGCTTTCCCCAGTCAGAGGGCGGGAATAAGAGGAGAGCGCTTCGGGAGCCAACATGAGCGACACCCCGTTGCCTAGGGGCCGTGGCGCCCCCACCCAGACACCCTGTGTCCCTGGGGCCGCCCCTATGGAGACTCACTGAGGGAAACCCAACTTTCCTCAAGCTGATTGTTTCTCCAAACTATTGCACTTCCTTCGACTCTGGACTTTTCTGTCTTGCTCTGTAGTCACCTCTTGGCCCCAAACATCTGACCTGAGACGCTGTTCTAGATAATAGAAGTCTTTGAAAACATCGTACAAGCCACGTACACACAACTGCTCTCATTAGCCCCACCCTGATCGAATGCATATTCCCGTAAGGGAAACTACTCTGGCCCAGCCCCTGTAGAGATCTGGGCTCAAGACCCCTGGTCTACAGAACAGTCTCTGAAAAACACCCCTCGTGTGCACACGTGCGTACCGACCCCTGTTACTGCCCCCGAGCCCATGGTGCGCTTCCGTCCTGCAGCCCCGGCCCCTCCCCTCCGCTGGCCCCACGCCTTGACCCGTCTTGTTGCCCACCTGTTGTCCTCAGCCACATCTGCTGGTCCCCACTCGGGAGCCAGGGCCAATAGCTGTCTACAAAGGGAATGGCAGGAGGGGCAGCACAGAGGCCTGCGCTGGTGTGTGCTGACCAGCTTAACAAGACACCACAGACCAGGGGCTCCAACAGCAGACCTTAAGGGTCCCGCGGTCTGGAGGCCAGAAGTCTGAGATCAGGGGGCCGGCAGGACTGGCTCCTTTTGAAGCCATGAGGGAGACTGCGCCAGGCCTCTCCCCGGGTCTTGCTGGCTCGCGGGCTAACCTTGGTGTCCGTTGGCTTGTGGACGCATCGCCTGGTATCTGCCTTCATCTCCACACGGTGATCTCCCTGTGTGTGTGTGTCAGTGTCCAAATTTCCACCCTTTATAAGTTCACTGATATGTTCGGATTAGGGACCCACTTATTCTAGTATGACCTCATCTTAACCTAACTGATTACATGTGCAACAATCTTTAAATCTTTAAGCTTGCATCATTAATATATGAATGGGGGGTGGACGTAATCCAACCCATACGAGCACTCTTGCCAGATTGGAGAGTCAAGGAGGCAATATTCAACCTGCGAAGTGGGCTGAGACGGCTCAGCTAAAGGAGAGGGAGGAACGGGGCGCCCGGCCGGCTCAAGTGAGCATTGGACTCTTGATTTCGGCTCATGCCATGATCTCAGGGTCGTGGTCATCCCACACCAGACTCTGTGCTGGGTGTGGAGCCTGCTTGAGATCGTCTGTCTCCCATTCCTGCTTCCCCCGCTCCCACTCCCCCTCTAAAATAAACATATAAATCTTTTTTTAAAAGGGGGGGGCGCGGAGAGGCGACGAGTGCCTTAGGCTGAAGAGGGAGCATATGCAAAGGTCCTGAGGATGCGGGGAAGGCCATGCCTTTCGGAAGGAGCAGGGTCGGAAATGCTTGGGCAGGGGCTGCTGAGTCTGGAGAGGTAATCAGCGTACATAAGTTGTGCTTGCAGTGTGGTCTCATCCGTAAATTCACAGACATGTTTGTGTATACCCGGGGCAGAAGGAAAGATGTCAGAATGTTCCCAGGGCCATCCCTGGGTGGTGCTGGGCCAGCACGGAGGGCTCAGGGGTTGCTGGGAAGCTAGGTCTGGTTCCCGAGACCACGTCGCTCCCATGAGGATGCATTTCCCAGTGCGGAACGGTCTGGGCTGAGCAATTACGAAAACTTTTAAAGGCTTATGCGGCAGCCCTTCCAGAATGTCTCGCTGCAGCACTCCTCGTAAACAGATTGTAAAGACGCAATCAGCCCAGAGCCGCTCTGCTGCGATCGTCTGATGTAAGCCAGGCGCTGATTTATGTGCGCCGTCCAGACAGACATACCTGTGGACCATCAGGCTGGAATTTCTTCCATACTTCCCCCTTGTGCATTAAGGAACTGCTTTTATTTCTCTCTCGCCGGAGGGAAGCGATATATTTACTCGGCGGAAGAAGCAGAGCTGTGTGCAGGATGCTAGGTGAAGAGCCGTGAGGGGAGCCGGCGGCCGGCCGGGGGGCGCCGCGCCTCTGCGGCCGGGACCAGCCCAGAACCGAGGAGCCGGGCAGTTCGTGGTCAGCCTCCAAACTCCCCACACGGCCAGGCGCTGCCCTGAGACCCCCAGCAGCAGTCCCCAGGGGACTCTCCCACCCCGTTCAGAGATGAGTACATTGAGGTGCCGGGGAGGGGGGGGGCGTCCATGTCCCCCAGTAGACAGTGGATTTGGGTTTGCTCTCTGCCTCTGCCTCCCACCACTCTCGAGCCCTTCCAGTTTGGGTGGGGGGCCGCCTTCTTAGTCCTGGCTGGGGAGAGCATCTGAATCAACACACTGCCTTTCCCTTCAGCCTGCTTCTCCCCACCCCCATCCTCCCCCCCATCCTCTTGTTCTGCTCCTCATCCTGGTCCTCCTCCTCCCCTCCCCCTCCCAGCTCCCTCCCCTTCAGATAACAGTCCTGCAGTGAGCCTGGGTAGCACATCCTGGGCTCCAGTGCCTCGTCACTCCCCGCGCCCACCCCACGGTTTTCATCCCGTGACATTATAGTCCCCCGACCGACCGAAGGGACAGGGTGTGTTTCCCCTCCTCTGGACCTTGAGCTCATCCCACAGGTCGTGCTTGGGACATGGACTGAGGTAGACGGGACCACCTGCCCCTTCTGAACCCAAGCCTTGCTGGGCTCCTGCTCCTGTGCTGTGGCCGTGAGCACCCACACCCCACGGGCGCACTTGTCCCGGAAGGGGGATGAGGGCCACATACAGCACAGCCACACCAGCTGCCTGCTCAGCTGGCTCTCGCCTGGCCCTGACCTTGAGAGCTGGACAGACGCTGGTTATAGCTGCTAAGGCTGTGTGCTTTGTCACACAGCATCCTGTGAGCCACAGGTAACTCCTGCAATGTTTCCTGTGAAAAATATGACAGATACAGGGAAGTGTCAGTAAGACAAAGTCCTTTGCAGTTTTGTCACCCAGAGATAGTCTCTGGGAACATTTAGGGATCTTTTCTTCCACTCTTTCGCCCTGGGTACACACAAACGTGCCTGCGAGGCCCCATTGCGCGCACATCTTACGGGCGCCCGTTACCCCTTAAAACTCCGCATCCTGCCCCCAAGCTTTTCTGTCCCCACTCACTCCAGAAGGCACATCTTGTCTTCTGTGCTTCCTGGGACTTGGCATGTGCTATCCCTTCTTGCTGGAACACTCCTCCCCTCTACTTTGGCCGAGCCAACTCCTGCCCATGTCTCAGGTCTTCCCCGGCCTGGAGATGGCCCCTGGCCCCCGAGCGGTGTGTGCCCACAGCTCCCTGTCCTCATTCATTACCTGTCTAGGGTGTGGCTGGGTCACGTCTGGTCCCTCCCCTCGGGAGCTCTACTGGACAGTAGGGCAGGACTGTGTCTGTCTCGTCTGGTGTCCCCAGGGCAGCACCTGGCACACCGTTAATATTTGTAAAATGGCATCGTAACGTGAGACTCTGAGCTGATGCTGTGACATTCGACTGTGGGCAGGGCTCCCCTGTTATCAAAGGCCAGCTTGCTTCTCAGCAGAAGGTTGACGAAGCTCTAAGAGATGTTTGGCATTTTACATGGCTGGGAAGGAATGCTCCTGCCCGCGTTCTGGAGCTAGGGCTCGAGGAGTGCTCTTCCCCAGACAAACCGCTCGTGTCCGCGCCGTCCTCTCCCTCTCCCAGACATCCTGGCTGCCCACTCTTGCAACCTAGAGCACCTTTCCTCATGGCGCTTCTCCCGCTCAATAGCCTCCCATGGCTCCCCAGCTCCCTGGCGGCGTGTGTCTGTAGCCAGGCTGATCGTGTGCACAGAATGTACAAAGACAGGCCTGGCCGAGGGGGTGCCCGGAAGGAGAAGAGTTGAGGAGGGCTCTCCGTGGCTCCGCTGGCTTCCTAGCCCCAGTCTGGTGTGGTGCTGAGCTTCCTGAGAACAGGGACGAGGCCTTTCTGTCTCACCAGCGCCGGGAGCTCTCTGCAGAGACGTAGTGACTACATAAGTGACTCGCTGCCTCTTAAAGGCTCCTGACCTCTGCCAGCTGCCTCTGTGCCCGTGGTCCCACTGTATTCCCATGGGCCTGACCACCGTGCGCTGGAGCCCTGGGCCTGCACCGGCCTGCCCTCCTGCAGCCCCTGTGTCCCGCCTTGGTTTGGATGAGGCACCTCCGTGCTCTGGTCTGACTGCTCTTTGCTCTTTAGCTGGGAACCCTTAAATCATGGAGTTTGCCTTCTGGAGGGCAGAGGCCATTCCGACGCTGCCCTGTCGGAAGGCTTTTCCAGCTCCTGCATCCCGAGTGTGGCAGGTGCTGGTGGCCCTGTCCTCACCCCTCAGCCTTTGCAGCGGGCTCAGACTGTCACACGCGTGCCTCCCTCCTGGAAAACTTATTAAAATGCACATTTATACTCTGCATTTCTACCCCAGGTATCTGTGAGTCCCAGGCTCTGGGCAACTCCCAGCCACCACTGTCTCTACTGTCTGTGCATCTGTCCTGGGGGGCTTTCCCCCAGACCACGCGAGGCTGCTGTGTGCAGCAGGCCAGCTGGGCCGGGGACGGACAGCTGAGGAGCAGCCCTCAGTGTGGGGCTCCAGGGGTTGGCGTCAACCCCCAGCTCCCCGCCTTCGGGTCGGTGCTTCTCCCCGCGGGGGGGAGTCGCAGTCATCCGTGGGGGCAGCTGAAAAGAGACACCCATGAGGCGCTGCCTCTACTTCCCTGTCTCACGCCCGCCCCTCCCTGAAGTCAGCTACTTGGACTTGGATTCCTGCCAGCTTCTGGAAGCACTCAGACGAAGACACTGTTGTGGGTAGAATTTGTTCCCCGAAAAGACATGTTGACGTCTCAACCCCATGTTCCTGTGACAGTGACCTTGTTTGGAAATAGGGTCTTTGCAGACGTGACCAAGTTAGATAAGGTCACGGTGGATGCAAGGCCTGGTGTCCTCCTGAGAAGAGGAGGGGCAGACACACAGGGAGACTCCACACGACACCAGGGGCAGAGACCGGAGTCATGTGTCTATTAGCCAAGGAATACCGCGGACCAGCAGCAACACCAGAAGCCAAGAAGAGATGAGTCCGTGCTGTGTTCCAGAGCCTTCCGAGGGAGCGCAACCCAGCCGACCCTTGGTGTCAGACCTGTGGCATGCAGGACTGTGAGACCGTGAGTTTCCACTCTTCTCCTCCACCTGGTTCATGGTCATATGTGACAGCAGCCCCAAGAGACCAACACGGGCGCTAAGCTGTGTGTTCCTGGGCAAGGTACTTAAGCACACTGAGTCGCCTTCCCCATCGGTTCGTGCTCTCAGTGCTCACCTCGCAGGACTGGGGTGAGGCGCAGAGCTGCAGGAGGCAAAGGACCAAACGCCACTCCTGTCTCACAGAAGCTGTCCGAAAATCCTGCCCTCCTTACCATCACGGCTTCTGTGTGGCCTGTGGACTTGGCTTGATCTCTCAAATGATCTGGTCCTTGGAAATGACGGATTTCTGACCCTTGGGTGGGTATTTTCAAACCCTCTGGTGCAAGGGGCACATGGTAGAAATGTGATTGTGAGCATCCGACACCTAAAAATACGGGCTCCTGTTTGCTCTGATCCTCATGTCGGGGACGCTTCTACAAAGATGAGGATTAGATGCATGTGCAGACATTCCATGCGGGGCCCTGAGCACGGCCTTGTTTGGGCACCCTCAAATGACGTGAACAGGTCACAACAACAAAACCCAATTTTTAAGGTAGGTGAGAAATGCCTAAAACAGAGGAGTGGTTAAATATGGGTTTGGCTTATCATTTAGACCAAAGGCTGGGAAACATTTTCTGTAAAGGATAAGATTGTAAATACTCTAGTCTTTTTGGGCCTACAATTTCCATTGCGACTATTCTACTCCTTGGTTGCTGTGCAAAACCAGCCATAGACTGTATGGAAACAAACAGGTGCGTGCCAATAAAACTTTATTTACAAAAACAGATGGTGGGCCACATTTGTCCCACAGGCCATAGCATGCTGGCTCGAGTTATGACAGGCTGTTAGCAAACCACCAAAAGTAATAGAATAAGAGCAACCTACTATCCCCCTGGGGGAGTCCCCCAGTCCAAGTTTTGAGGCTGTCTAGGTTTAGGATCCCCCAGAAGTACACCTTGATATAAGGATTCGAGTATAGGGAGTCTATTTGGGAGGTACCACGAGGAGCAGAAGTGGGAACTGGGGCAGTGGGACAAGGAAGGAACATTATCAAGAATGTCGCCACTGTGACTCCTGGGGCTCAGTGCTCCTGGGACCCTGGGAGGCAGTGTTAGCCCCGCTCCAGAGCTCTGCCACCGGCTCATGCGTGAGATCCCCCTCCCTCACCGTGGAGGGCTGCTTGGGGGAGGGGAGGGGTCCCGGCAGCACTTGGATTTGCCCTGTGCATAGGCAAGCTTGTCCCCAGAAAGACAGCCTTGGGTGTGGGGGTGTGGGGGTGTGGTGGGTCCCGGTGGGAGGATGCATAGGGGCAGACAGGAAAGGCGTCCACACCGGATTCAGCAAGAGAAAAAGGAAGCTGTGGGGGAAACATGCCTGTGTGATGCTGTTTCTGTCCAAGTCAGTAGCATGTGGTACGTTTCTACCTGAACAGGAAGAGTGCGCGGGCGCTCACACACACGGCCGAGCCGGCAGCCAGCGGGGATGGGGCGGCGGCGGAGACGCTCGCCTCAGCGTCGCTCATGTTTGCGTTGTTGCTGTCCGTGCGCGGTGCCCGGGGCAGGTGCGAGTCCGCACACGCACACACACGATGCCGCAGGGAGACGCGCGGGCTGGCAGCGTGCAGCTAGCCTTGAGTGAAGGTAGCGAGGTCGGTTCCAGAACAGCCTGTGGAGGGTGAGGACACTTCTGTATCACCTTGTACGTGCATGGATTATGCGACGTGTGTATACGTCTATGTGTGCCTGCCTACCTGTCCGTCTCTGTCAGTCTGTCCATCCATCTGCTTCATCCGTCTGTGGAACTCTCAGTATCCGTCTGTCCCTCAGGACTGCTTGTCTCTTCTCAGCAAGCAGTTCACCCAGGTAGAGGGCTTGTCCCCAGTGTGGATTCAGCCCGGGGATCCGTCGGTCAGAAAGTACGTCTCTGGTGTTCCTTCCTGCCCCCCAGCAGTAGCTGAGGGAGGAGAGAAGCAGCGTCATCCAGCAGGATGTGGGAGAGGAGAAGCGAGGAGAGGGTTGATGGCCAGGAGCCTGCCAGAGCACTGGGGCAAGAGAGTCGGGGAGCAGGGTCCGGAGCACTGAGCGGGCTGGACAAGGGCTGGAAGGACAGGGACAGCCTGCTGCAGCCGTGCCACTGGACAGTGTCACGTGCTTCCCTCGCTCAGAGCGCATCTGGTTGAGGGTCCTTTCCATGCCTTCAACACCTCTAAGGACCACACTACCTCAGGGCCTTTGCACGTGCTGGGTCTTCTGTATGGGGTGCTCTCTCTCAGCTCTCACTCGGCTGGCTCCCCCTCACCCTTCGGTCTGAGCTCAGTTGCCACTTTCTCTCAGTTGCCTGCCCTGGCTGCCGCATCCTCGCCGCCCTGTCTTCCTCAGTTACTCTCCCTGTCACACACCCCGTTCATTTTCCTCGGAGCTCTAATCACTCTCTGAAACCTCTGGTCTCTGGGTTGTTTTATTATCTGTGTTACCTGTGCTCACTGTCCACAGGGAGGGTGAAGACCTGGCCTGCCTAGTTCCACAGCGGCACCCCCAGGGCTGGGACGCAGTAGCTGCTCAATAAAGCCTGGTTCCCAGCAGAGGTCTCTGCCCCCGTGGACAGCAGGGCCGGTGGGGGGAGGGGCAGGTGGGGGCGGGCTGGGGTTGTTGGGGTCTGAACCGAGCAGAGGAAAAAGCTTGAAAGCGGGTGAGCGGCCGCACGCTGCGCTTCCTGCTCCAGTTCAAAGTCGGGCCTGCCCCTGGAACTGCCATTACGGGTTTAGATTGTTCCAGAATCCCGCTGCTGACTGTTCAAAAGGCTCCCAGCTGCTATCAGGAAATAGCTCAGGAAGGTCTCCGTTAAACACCAAGAAACTGAGATGCAATCGGCCGGGCTGGAATTCAGGAAAGTGCTGGCTCTGGAGTTTAGGAAAGCGAGAACATGTTTCAGGGCAAAAGGAGGCAGATCTGCCCGCCCAACCCCTGCTCCTTCCACCTGTCAGGCAAGGGCAGATCCGCTTCCCCCCACCCAACCATTAAGGGCCGGAAGCGGCGGCCTCCAGCCCAGGGTGCAGCGCGTCCTGACGGCAGAGCCCGGGACCCCGCCGCATGCGGACAGGAATGTTCTGTGATTGCTACTTCTTCCTGCTCGTTGGCATCAGCCAGCGATCTTTCAGTTGTGGTCTCGAAGGCCAAACATGAACCAGGATTTTCCATTATGGTTGCAATTTTGGCTTGTAATTTTATCACTCGAACTAAATCCACTTCAGAAATGCCATAAACTAATTGTCACTGAATAAACTGAAACTTTTGAGGAGTTTATAAAAGTGATTTAATGAAAAAAAAAAAAAGAAAATAAAAAACAAATGTTGCCTACAGAACTGTTGGCAAAAAGGTAAAAACTCGCTGTTTCTTCTGAAAGCGTGCCCCCGGCCCGCCCCGAACCCAAACCCTGTCCGCCACGGCCCCAGAGCCCAGCCGAGGGGGTGGGGGAGGCCGGTCGGGGGGCGTCGGGGGCCGAGACATGAGCTGGGTCAGCTGGAAATCCATGGGCACAGATCAGATCAAACCGTCCTCCAGCAGAGTGAGTCTTGTTTCCTTGATTAAAAGTACCAATAATAACAGAGCGCATGTCAGGGTTAAGTAAATGTGAGTTAATTACTAGACTGTGACCATTTTCACAGTTCCTGAAGCTAAACACCGCCGCTCCAGCTGTCAGTTTACGTTAAGCAATCGTTCGCACGACTACCGGCCCGCTGTCTCACCTCCCTCATATTAAGAAACAATATACAAAGGGTATAAAGTGATCAGCTCTGTTTATGCTGAGGAGGAGGGTTGTAATGTCGGCGCACAGGAGCGGGGGCCGAGGGAGAAATTGTTCCTGGCTTTTGATGGGCTTCTGCTGATTGTTTATGAATGAAAAATCTTGAAGAAACTTCCGAACGCCGAGAGTCTGGGAATGGTCAAGAGAGCAAAGCCCATCAAAGCCTTCCCAGCACGGAACAGGGAGAGAAGAGGGTTGACAAGACAGGGTCTGCGGGTCAGACAGGTCCTTCTTGGGTCCAGAGGATTTGGGGTCTGTTGAATTCCTGCAAGAAGAATCCAGCTGGGGCCCACAAGGGCTGATTCCAGCATTTTCCATGGCTGCTGGGGTGCGCTGGCGTGGGGACGGTGGTGCGCTTCTCAGCTTCCAGTTGGCTGAGGACAGTGGGGTCAGGTTGGGGGTCTACCTCCCACCGTGGCCTCAGAAGGTTCCTCCTGCCTTAAACCCCAGAAATGGCAGGTCTTCTGTACAAACGAGATGCAGAGGTGTCAGAAATCGGCCTGGCTTCCAGGAGCGGTGGGCTGTCGTGGAGAACAGCAGTGGCAGCAAATACCGTGGAGAACGGTTTTCTGTAGTTCAGCCTCACAGAACGGGAAGTAAGGAGCAGCGAGAAGTAAGAAGATGGACAGACGGACAGAATGTGGCATAGACAGACAGTGGAATATTACTCAGCCCTAAACAGGAAGGACATTCTGACAGCTGCCGTAGCTCGGACGAACCTTGAGGACACTGCGGAGTGAGGTAAGCCCGTCGCGACAGGACTGACTGTGGTTCCGCTCACACGAGGCCCCGGAGGAGTCAGATCCACAGAGACAGGAAGTACATGGGGGAGGGGGGCGCGGGGGGGGCTGGTGTGTCATGGGATGGGGCTCCCGTTAGGGCAGATAGGAACGTTCTGGAAGTGGATGGTGGTGATGCTTGAATGTACTTCATGCCCCGGAACTGACACTTACAAATGGCTAAAATGGCAAATTTTAGGTTATGTATGCTTTGTGACAATACAAGAAAAATGGCATAAACTAGGTGTGAAGGCGAGATGACGTGGTGCTCGCAGACGACGCAGGTTCCGTTGGCAAATAGCAAGCGCTTGCGTATTTGCATGTCCCTTACCATCATGATTACCAGCTCCCCGTAAATTCTTGCGGGTTGCTTTATGAGGGGGAAGGGGGGCTTACCTTCTGTAATCTATCTAGAACAGGCCGTGTCCAGAGTGGTTCTGAGTAGAAAGATGGCCCCGTGATGACCTGCACAGCACGAGGCCTTAGAACCAGGCCCCTGACGTGCACCCGGCCCCGATCCAGCTCCTGGAGCCTTGGTGGGCGCGCTCTCTGCAGCCCCAGGTCGTGGCCCACGGGGTCGTGTGTTGCCCATTAAAGCCCAGGACACGGGGCCTCCCCATGTGTCACCTCTTAATGTTCCCAACGAGCTAGACTGTCTTCCAAACACCGTGGGGGTTCCACCCTCCCCACGACGCCTTGAGGGACGAGACAGGAACCGTTTATGGTTGAGGGGCAGAGGCTCGCCGGGGCTGTCCCCATCTGGAACACCCTGGTCCCGAAGGAGAAACCACCGACCATCTGGGTTTCTACGTTGCCGCGGGGCACAGCCTCTTAACGGCCAGGTGTTTGGAATAAAGGGCCTCCGATGCTGGCGGGTGTTGCACAAGCACGGGGAGCAGAGGGAGAAGGACTTTGCTCTCTAGATGTCCGTCCCCCGAACAGCGCTGGGGTCATGGTTGCTGCAAGAAGCTGCTACAGACACCTCCTGCAGGGACGCACTGCCACCCCGCCCCCCGCCCGACCAAGACGCGCGTCCCCAGGGAGCGGCTCTAGTTCACGCCGTCCCGCTTTCCCTCCCTCTCCTGTTGCCTGGAAGACTGTTTGGCGTGGCTGCCGGGAGAGAGACCCACGGGTGGGCACCACGTCAGCTGGTGCTGCGGGAGAAAGGGCACCAGGTCCTTTCTCTCATCCGAATGCACCCACTTTACCTAATGCCCCCAAGAGTGTGCAAAGGCCAACTGGCTTCTCCAGGTTCTAAGGAGGCTCCTGAGATGTGGGCCTGGGGTGCTAAAACCTGCACAGTCCCAGGCCCACGGGCACGAGCTGGGTACCCAAGCCCCCAGGCTGGGCTTTGGGTGTCTCGATCTTTCCTCTGGCTCAAGAACAAATCCCAGCGCCCGGCCGTGTCTGGACTGTGATCCGAGCCCCGGCGGCGCGAACCCCTAACTGGCTATCTGGCAGTTCACGGTGGGGTGGGGGGGGGGGGGACACCTGATGTTGTCATCTTCTTCTCTGGCAGGTCTGGTTCCACCCAGTAACTCGTAGCTGGAAATAAAATAATGCAGTCCGTGTCTTGCCCGTCCAGGGCCGTCTTGGGGGACCTCCGCTCTAATGACTTACTAGGTGTCCTTTGTTAATCACACGAGTGTTTATCAAGCCGGTGGCACTCTGTTCAAACACAAAGGCGCGGATGTATAGCAACGCCGTGCAGTGAAGGGAGTTCACAGGCGCCGGGCTTTTTTCGTTTCTCTTTCTGTATTTGGCTCTAAGATGGCTCCATTCCCCACACCCCACCCCTTCCCGGGGCAGGAAAAGTGCATGCCGCTCGCTCACAAGTGTCTTGACTGCATTTACGTCACCTAAGAATTTTCTTTTTCTGGCTCGTTCTCTGGCATCGCCCGGCCGAGAGGCTCCAGGAAAATCGTAAACCCCGATGAATGGCACCGCGGTAACAGCCTGTCCCACTGGAACACGTTTGTGCTTTTTGTCTTGTAATGTCAAAATGAACTTGGCCGGGAAGCTGCCGTTGCCAGCTGTGTGCGGGTTTGGCTTTTTGCGATTCTGAGAGGGCCCCATGGGCTCCCTCCACACCCTGGGGTGAGGCCGCTCACCTACCTCTCCATCGGCCACGTCGTGCCGCTAAGAATCGTGGCAGGCCCTCGTGGAAGTGCCCCGACGGCTACGTGAATGCTTCCAGAACTCTCTTTTCCAGGCTTGGGGCTCAGCGTGTCACACAGGAAGTCCCAGATGAAGAGGAACTAAGCCTGGCTCTGCCGCTGCCTCACTGGGTGGCTTTGGGGGAGGTGCCCCACGCCTCTGAGCTTCCACATCTGTGAAGTAAGGGACGACTGGACTGGCCAGCACTTTCCGGGTTTGTCTCATCCCCAGGTCTTATTTTGTAGGGAGACCTTCCCAAGATGGGACACGCGTCAATTGGCCGGAAACTGGGCTCTGGGGCAGACCTGCAATAGCCTGGCCCTGTCTGCTCAGCACCCCTGCTCCCTCCTCCAGGGGCTCTGGGGTCCTCTCACCAGTTAATAAACACCACGAAAGGCTCTGTGCAGGGAGCTTCACGCTGGGATTCTGTGCTCGGACTCGCCAAAGCCAGGGGCAGCCTGTCTGTCTGCCTGTCTTTCTATCTGCTTGTCTGACTGTCCGCTTTCTCTGTCTCTTTCTCCCTCATGCACACATCTGTCCCTCCTTTCTCTCTGGCTTCCTCGAGTTCTCTCGGGTTTATCTTCATTTGTTCCTGAGCCTGAAGCTGCTGAGAATCCCCTAGGGACGTCTCTCAAACAGATATCCCGCCTCGAAGTCTCTGATTCTGGGTCCGGGTGGGGTCTGAGTGCTGCCTCTCCAGCGAGCTCTGGGTCGTGTTCCTGGACCACCCTTTGGGAGTTCCTGGCTCTTCTCCTGCATTTGCTCACACGGAGGGGGTCTTCGTGTTTGGTTTTCGGCGCTTGTGAAGAAAGCCGACAGTGTGCTGAACAGAGGTGGTACCAGGGGTTTCCTCGACGCGCTCAGAGGACCTCGACATCGTGCTGTGCCCAGCCTGGAACAACTGACCTTCCCGCAGGCTGGGACCTGACAGCACGTGCGTTTCTCATTTCTCCCCTACAGCGGGGGCGCAGGGAAGGGAGTGAAGCTCTCGTTAGTGCTAACGGGACAGACCAAGTGTGCGCGCCAGGAGCCAGCCGTACCCAGCCTGGACCTCGCGCAGGTCCACGCGGGACGAGGACCGAGATGCCCACCAAGTGTCGCTGATGGCGGTGAGAAGCAGGAGCCCATCCCTGGAACAGTGGACGGTACAGCGGGGGTGCCCACCGCATGGGCAGCAGCTCGGGACCGCGGATCGGGTCCACCCAACACCACGCACCGGAGAGCTCGGAATCCCGTGCTCAGCGGGAAGGCAAAGGAGAATGACGGATTTAAGTCAAGACCACCGGGCCGACTGTTTACACAAACCCTTGTGCAAGGACACATGGACACAAGGAGCAGCTGCCTATGTAGCGAGAGGAGAAGTAAAGCCAGGGCAGGGTGCGGGGCCGCTGGGACCAGGGAGGGAAATGACACCCCAGCCGCTGTTGGCTGTTAGGAACCCCGCTGTCCGCACCCGAGTCGAGCTAAATAATCCTTAACAGAGAAGTGCATAGGAAGGGCAGGAAAGTCAACACTCCGTGTTGGCCGTGCGCATCCGCAGACCCGGGACCCCTGCCTGCCCCTCCCGGCCCATGCGGGGTCCAGAGACAGAAATGAAGCCACACATCAGCGCTTGTCTCGGTTGCCCTTGTCCCCTCATGGTCCGCCGTGGGTGGGGCTCGGTTTCCCTGTGGAGTCTGCGGGCGAGCCCAGACGGACAGACGGCCGGTCCACGGACCCACGGCCTCAGAATCAGCTACGGCTCTTGACCAGAAACCCGAACTCCCCCCGGCTCTCTGGGGCTGAGGTGAAGGACTCTGGGGACTCTTACCTGTTTGTCTGTTTAGGTTTTACCCAAGTTTCCAGGTGTTTGGGCTGAAGCCCAAGTTAGGCAAGGAGTGTCCCCCCAACCTGGTCTCCAGGTGCCCAGACGGGACTCCCATGCGCCCCCTGGTGGCGAGGACGAAGGGCACTCGGTGTGC
Organism: Mustela erminea; assembly: GCF_009829155.1. Taxonomy (NCBI): domain Eukaryota; kingdom Metazoa; phylum Chordata; class Mammalia; order Carnivora; family Mustelidae; genus Mustela; species Mustela erminea. The sequence goes on along the minus strand of NC_045632.1, from coordinate 58,009,231 downwards.
CTGGGCGGGTGGCCGTCTGGAGGGTGGAGGGGAAGCTGCCCGCCCGGTGTGTTGCGATGGGCACCGCCGCATCTGATCGCCTTACCGGTTTCACACGTGCCTGTCCCGAGAGCAGAGGCGTGGCTTTCATGCTGGGCTTTTAGTCGCCGTGGCCAGACATCAGGGAGCTGGTTCGCCGGAGACCTTTTTCTTCCTGTTACTCACATCTGCTCACGTCTATGCGCCGGTCCAGTTCCCTGAACCATGTCGCTGCCCAGAGGCCCACGGAGAGGACATTGGTTTTGCCCACAGTTTATTCAGTGGGAAAGGCGCTGGCACTGTGCGTGAGAGAGAGACGGGTGCGTTGCTGCGACTTGGTTGTATCCCCCAAGTACAGAGAACCAACACGAGGCAGATCTGTGCTGGGGGCTGGCATACACCCATGTGTGAACACACGTGGTCCCTGTGGCCTGGGGAACTTGGCGTCCGTCAGGAGGAGAGTGGAGTCAAAGAACCCACAAAGACGTAATTAAATCTAGAAGGCCTGATGAAATTTAACCTGAGTCCACGGTGAAACCAGGCTGAGAGCACTCAGAAGGTGGAACTGCGCATGCCAAGGTCCTGTGGCAGGAAAGGACACTCGTGTTGAGTGTGGCTGGAGACGGAGGCAGGGAGTGTGGCTCCGAGTCCGTGGGAAGGACTGGGGTCGGGTTTTGTGAGTTTCTGTGTCATGGGAGAGGCTTTAGCAAGGGGCTGACATCATTTCTTTTATATTTGTGTTTTCCCGGATGTAACAAATGCACATGATTAAGGAGGGTCAAATAATCCCAAGAACTTATTGATGGAAAACCCTGGCATCCTGCTTTCCTCGAACTCATCCCCAGTTCCCTTCCCCAGAATAAGCATTTTGGGTTTTGTTTGTCATAAGCTCGATGTTTCTCTCCTGCTCAACACACTAGTAGGGAACATCAGCCGTCACTGAACAAATGAGCGATGGAATGAATTCCCACCCCACACACACCAGGCCAGGCTCGGGAATGACGTCTGAAGGTGTGAGTCTTCGAGCAGCCGGCAGCCTCTGTTCCGAGCGGATCCAAGCCCTGCCTGTGGGCCTGTTAGAAAGGGTTCATGCTGCCTTCCCTTGGGGGCTGCGTGCCAAGAGGGCCGGAGCCACTGGGCTGGCGGGGGTGGCGCAGTCTGAAGGACATGCTTAGCCAGGTGGCCCCTGCCGGGTGACAGGCACGCCATCAGCGGGGAGGCAGGCTGTGTGCGTGGCAAAGGGGCAGGAGGACATGACCCCGCAGGCCTGGCTGTCAGGGAGGCTCCGGAGGAGGGAGGGGGATGGGAGGGCAAAGGCCAGAGCGTCCTCTTCCAGGACAACCGTCTGCGGCCACGCGCCAGGACGTGGTTAGTGTCTCGGTGCCGCACGGAGCCAGGCGAGTGGCATCTTAGCGCGCACAGCAGCCCGCTCCCCGAGCTGAGCCGGTGCCACACGGAGAGCCCGACGCCACTGCACTGGCTTCATCCTCACGAGGAGCTTCCTAGTGGCATTCCTGTCAGCACCCAGCCCTTGGAGGTGGGAAAACCCCAGGTACCAAGGGGAGAGAGCTGGTCCCCGCCTCACAGCCACACAGGCTCCAGGCCCAGCCTGCCAATCGCTGGGGATGATGGACCCTCGTCAGTGAGCAAAGGGACCCCCAAGCGAACAAGGCTGGGGTGGGGGCTCCGTCCCTGCTTGTGACAGACAGACAGGGGGTCGGGGGTGCTCCTGTGAACTTAGCACGTCAACCTGAGGGTGTGTGTGGCGGGGTGGGGGGAGTGTTTGGTGTTTACCATTTCTTCCGAACCTCTCTTCCCATGGGCTCTGTCCCCCACAATGTCAGAATGCTTTCAGAATTCCTAAAAATTTGCAGAATTAGTGCAGGGCACTGAAGAAGAAGGGCTTCTTCAGACTGTCAAGAAAAGAGATTCAACACTGTGGCCACTTGGAACCCTCCAGCATGGCGGAAGTGGGCACTGGCAGAGCCTGGAGGGTCAGCAGGAGGAGCAAAGAACAAAACTTCCCTCTGGGAGTAGGTTCAGTCCAGGGGCCAGGTGCCAATCAGCTGGCCGGCACGTCCCTTGTCCTCGGCCTACGTGACCCCTAGCACTCTGAGCCTGCTGGGCCTGGGTGGCACCTGCTCTGAGGTCTGCTTTGGTCCCACTTCCCACACTGGGACTTCTTGGAAGGTATAGAGGATTTGCGTGTGGGGATCCCCAGACCACGGTTGGCCCATCGGGCCAGGTGTGTCCCCGAGACATGGAGAGGCACTGGAGGGAGGCAGAGGAGTGAGGAGACACCGAGGCAGGTGGACGGCTCGGCTTCTGGATCCTTCTCTAGTGAATGCTTCAGAGAGCTTCCTGCGGTCCATCCTTCCTGAAAAAGACTTCTCAAACATCCAGCGTGTGGCTTGTCTCAGGTCAGGTGTGGGTGCAGAAACCGAGACAAAGCTGTAAAGAATCCTGGGTGCTGGGCGGCTGCTGTTCTCCTGTCCTGTGCATGAGGCCGTGTGCTGCAAGGGCCAGCCAGCGTGTGCTGGGGACCTTTCGTCTCAGTGACATTAGCAGTGGGAAACCTGACAGGAAAACACATTTCCCAGGAGAATGCCTGTTTGTGGTTGTCGGAAAGGGCAGGGGCTGGCCCAGAGTGTGAGCCGAGAGCAGAGTGGGGGGAGGGAGTCAGGAAGAGCCATCCAGGCGTCCGCCCGCACCCCTCCGCCCCTCCGTCCATGCGTCCGCCCGTCCATGCGTCCGTCCCTCCATCCATGCATTCATTCAACAAATATCTGCGGGTACCTACAGTGTCCCAGGCCCTGCTGTATGCGCTGGAGATACCACCAAGGACCCTGTCTCCCTAGGAGCCTTATGTTCCAGTGTGGTAAGACAAACGGTAAATGAATATAGGAGAGAAGGTGCAGCACACACAGACATTGGTTCTAGGAATTAAAATCAAGCCGCGTGAACAGGGTAGGGAGGGTGCATGGTGCCGTTTAAGTAGGACTGTCCTGTGGGCTCTGACCAGGTGTCATTTAATTGGGAAGAGAGGGTCTCTGATGCCCATGGCTCTACACTCCTTGTGGAGAGTGGGTGCAGAGACGGCTCTATGGCTGGGGACAGTAAGGAGGCCCGGGTGTAGGGAGAAAGTGTGTGTGTGGGGAGCACAGAGGGGGCCAGGAAAGGCAAGGGCCAGCTCATGGGGCCAGACCATTTTAAGGAGCTTGGATTGTATTGTGCCAAATGGGGTTGAAGAATCTGGTTGTCTCTTGTGTGAGAATTCACCGGCGGTGGGCAGGGTGCAGGCAGGGTGCAGGCAGTTGAGGGCTGTTGTGATAATCTGGTGGGGGATGGCAGGGTCTGGGGCTCTGCCGGAGGGAAGCAGGGGAGGATGTGGAGGGGGGAGGGAGACAGAGGGAGCCTGAGCGCGGGGAGAAACGAGGAGGGAAGAGAGAAGAAAGACCCAGATGGTTTTGACCGGAGCCTGGAAGAAGATGTTATCCATCAGCCACAATGGGGAAGACTTAGGAAGAAACAAGTTTAGGGGACTTGGGGGGACGTGAGGGCGGTCCTGGCCTCAGGCTCTCAGGGGACAACTTTCAACCATGGGATCATGCGGAAGGTCTGGAAACAGAGCCAGGCCTGGGCAGCAGGATTCCTTAGTGCTGTCCCCACAGGTTCCCAACTAGATGTGCCAATTCCATGTCCCTGCCTGGCCTCCTGCCAGGGGTGGGGCACCGTGCCCGAGCTACGTGCCTCCCAGGGCTCTACCTAACCCCTGCGGCTGCAGCCGTGAGCTACGGCCGCTCCAGGCCTGAGCCTCTCAGGCTGCCGCACCTGGTCCCTGCCGCCCGGGCCCCCCGCTCCCGACCGCCAGCGTGCTGGCCGAAAGAATCCGCATTTCTTCCTGTAGCATCACATGAGCATACGGAGCCCCCAAACTGTGGGTCCCTTGGCTTCAGCCAGGTAAAATTTGCATTTGTGAAAGGGCAGGGAGTGGCAAGCCAAATTAAAATGTTTAAAATATATATATAATATGTATTATATTATGCTTAAATGTACTTTACATAAATAAACACATTTCTATATTTTACATAAATAATTAAGTACGTGTTATGTTATATACAGTATATAAATTAGATATATAAATTATATCATTATTAATTATATCAAAGTTTATGTTATATATCCATATTTTAATAGGTACAAATATAATTTTATAATAAAGTTATGTATTTATTACATTTATAAGTTATAATTCTAATATAAACATATATTTTATAAATATATAAATATATTTATATATAATAAACTATGTATTACATAAATTAAAAATAACATTTTGTAGAATATAATTACTTGCTATAATGCAATTAATTCATAACAAGAATATATAAAATATACAAATAAAGATATATACCACTCAAAGGAGCCCATTTGCTCCCTCCCTAGAGAGGAGGCTGCAGGAGGGCAGATCTGCGTCTGTCTTACTTTGCCAACACTTGACCCCCAGCAAGCCTCTTTTAGTAACTGTGGAACAGATAACAGCCGGCGACTTCTTAGCAGAGGGCTGAGACCTCCGAGGCCGAATGAAGTCTGAGCCCAGGCCTGCTCCTGGCCCCGGGAGGAGCCCGTCTCATTCAGTCACAATGCACGGTCTTTCCTAGTGTCCGCTCCGAGCCGGTGGGAAAGCACATAAAACGTCCCTCCGGAGGTTTATGAGGTCTCTTAGATTCTGCGGCAAAGCCCCCAAGATAAGAGACTGTTAACATGCAAAGGACTCACTCCGGGCGCCTCTCTCCCTGCAAAACGCCGCTCCAGGAAAGAAGGGAACCTCGTCCCATCTCTCCGCCCAGCCCCTCCCAGGTCCTGGTTCCCAGGGGCTCTGTGCCCGCTACTGGCAGAGTAGACCTTTACTGACCCCCGCCCTGCGCTGGGAGCCGGCCAGGGCCTGGGAATGCACACAAGAAGATAAGGCATTCCCTGTCCCTTTTTCTGGAGCCGGGCCCCACCAAGTGACACCGTGTGCCTTTTGCATCTGCTTTGGGAACTTGGAGCGAGCGTCCTGACAAAAAACAACCATGGCAGGAAAACTTTAAAACACCCATGAGAAAAGTACATGTCCAAATGTCCAGAAAAGTGCACAGTTCACAGGTAGGCAGCTTGATGGATTCCCCCCAAACCAACAAAGCCCCGGGACCATCCCCTGCTGCCCCCAGAGCCCCCGAGCGCCCCTTCCAGCTGTGCCTCCACTCCCTCGCCTCCTGATAAGGCTTATCAGGCCTGATGCAGTTGGGGAGGTAGACGTACCATGAGTGATGTGGCAAACAGATTTATTACAGGGATTAGAGCGTATGTGACTATCGGAGGGGCTGGGGAGGGTTAGAGACAAGCCCTGCCCCGCCTTCCAGAAGTCTCGGGGCAGTGGACCAGCGTGGCTTGCGGAGAAAGCAGGAAAGCGGGCTTGGCCCTTGGGGCGTCGGATGGGAACCCAGAGTGGGTGGAAGAGCCCACGGGAGGAGAGTTATTTCTGTGACCGGTGGTCCGGGGGTCATGGGAGGTTGGCGGAGTTGGCAGGTGGGGAGGACCGGGAGGAGAAGAACCGGCTGTGACCGGCCGCGATTCTGTGCCGGCCGTCGCAGTCCTTCGGGCTAGAGTGCGCGCCCCTCTTCCATCTCAGCACCGTGCAGGGCAAAGTGGCCGCCGCTCAGCCGCGTGGACGCAGCCTGACGCCCACGCGGCAGGAGCACAGACCCGTGGAGTCCGCTGGATTAGGCATCAGTGCCCACTTCTTTGGCTCTGCATGACATTGGTGTGATGTTTCTCCTCTGTGTTGCGTGTGCAACGTCTGTTCATTCTCGTGTTTGCCCAGTATTGCACCACGAGCCGTAATTATTCACTCATTCAGCTGTTGAAAGCCTTTCAGGCAGCTCCTAGTCATTGGCTGTTACCAGCAGTGGCCCGACTATTCCGGCGTGGCTCTCGTGGGGGGCGCGCACACATGTTTCTCCCGGGTTTGCCCGGAGGTGGGCTTCCTGGCGAGGCTCGCATCAATGTTGCATGACTCTGTCGTCTTCAGACTCGCATGTCGCCATTCAGTCTGCGTCTTAAGTTCGGGTGTCGACTCGGTTACTTACAAGTCCCGCTCGTGCCGGATGCCCCTGGGCACGCACAGGACGGGGAGTGAGTGACCCTGCATTGTGCGTGAACACCTACATTTGTTGTGGACTTATTTATGGCCCGCCCCCTCCCCCACCCTCACCTCCCACCCCAGATGTGAGCTCCACAAGATCAGAGACTGTTAGCATGACAAGGACCCCTCAGAGCCGTCCACGCGCTCATCCCCGGAGTCTGTGCAGGGGCTGCCCTCCAGGCAGCTGGGCTGCTAGGTTGCCAATTGGCTGACTTTAAAACTGGGAGACTATGCAGGATTCTGTGATGTGCCCGAGGTACCATAGGGTCCTTGAAAGTGGCAGGAGAAGACAGAGAGCGTCATGGCAGGGTGAGAGGCCTGGACAGGTTCTTGCTGGCCATGGAGGCGTGGACAGGCCGTGAGCCAGAATGCTCTAGGAGCTGGCGAGGGCCAGAAAACGGGCTCTGTCCTGGTCCCTCCAGAAGGAACCAGCCCTGGAAACACCTTGCTAAATTAGCCTGGCAAGACCCAGGCCCGATTTCGTCTCCAGACTGTAAGAGAATACGTGTGTGATTTAAATCACTCAGGCTGTGGTGTTTGTTTCAGCGGCCACAGGAAACGGGGTCCTATCTTGTTCCGCGCTGTGCCCCCAGAACCCGGCCCACGGTAGACCCGCGATGAGTGTCGGACGAATGGATGGGCGTAGGGAAGGGGACTCTGGCTGCACCTGCACTGTGCCGGCCACTCGGGGTTCCAGGTACAGCAAAAGTGCAGGAGGCCCAGGGAAATTCGAATGGCAGATAAACAACAAACCAGGTTTTTTAATAAAGATTTTTCCATTTTTTATTTGTAAGGGGAAGGGCAGAGAAAGAGGGAGAATATTAAGAAGGCTTCGCGCCCAGCATGAAGCCCTGGGCAGGGCTCGATCTCACAACCCTGAGATCATGACCGGATACTTAACTGACTGAGTCATCCAGGCGCCCCAGCAAACCGTTCTTATGAAAGTGTGTCCCATGCTATACCAAAAAAGTCATCCACTCTTGGCCGCCCTTCAGATATACGGGGTGCCTCGCCTGTAATCAGGAAGCCGCACGTGCAGTCCCCTTCCAGATCGCGAAGTGTGCCCCCGACTCACAGCTAGTTAGGGCAGACACCTTCCACCCTGCCCTTCTTGGAGTGACAGACGTGAGCCGATCGCGTGATCTCGGGGCCCCTGCGCACCACGGGCAGGACGCGCCCTCTCCCAGCCGGTCCCCACGCGCTCTAAGGAAGCAGGTCTCAGAATGACTCCCTGAGCAAAAGCAGACACTGTGCAGCCTCCGTGAGTCTGTGAGGCCGGGTCCCCTCTGCTCAGTGAGGAGGAGGGACACGGGGCCCATGGCCAGACAGCAGAGGCTCTGAAGACCTTGGCCCTGTGTGTCTTCCTGCCAAGTCGGCATTCCCCGAGCGGGGTCTGAGGAAACCGGCTAAGGAAGCCAGGGGCAAGGGAAATCCTTCCTTCACGGCCAGCCCAGCGCGCTCGGGGAGGTGAAGCCGCCGGGATGCCCGCTGGCCGGGGTCGTGCCGGTCTATTTCAGGGAGAACAGTACAAAAATAGGGTCCGTGTGGGATGGCCTGTCCCCCACAGTGCGCTGCCCCTGACACTCGGACACCCCGGCTTGCGCAGATGCACAAACACCTCCAGGAAATGCCTGGCCAAACACGTTCACGGATGCACATCGACGCACAAAAATAACTCGGAAGGAGAGCACCCAGAGTGGGGACGGGGCTGCCGGGGCGAGGGGCTCCACATGCGATATTTCTCTTGGTGAGGACCCCAGACCACCTCGGAGTTCTCCAAGGACATTAAAACACTAGAGACCAAGGGACCTGCCCAAGGTCCTGGAGTACCACAACCGTTCCCTGACCCCCGGCTTCGGGCTGTGCTGGCCCCCCAGACGAGGGGGCCCCACGCTAGCGAACGTTGATGCCTCTGAGCGTGCGCAGCCCTTCCCACCGGCCGCCAGCCTGATAGATTCGGGGTTCGTGAGCTCTGCCGTCAATGCGAGCTTCTCGTACTTGGAGAAGTTAATTTTGAAGCACTCCCCAAATAGCAAAGGGAAGGGCGGCCACGGTCAGGCTTCCGGGGGGACCGGGAGGGTGCCCACCGCACTGGGAGACGGGAGGGGGGCTGGAGGGAAGGGTGGCTCTCGCAGCTGGGGCAGGGCATGGGGGCCGTGGGGAGGGGTGCGGGCGGCACCGCCCAGGGCAGGGGAGCGGGCGCCAGGGCCGCAGGAGAGCAGGTGGAGAGCCGGTGGAGAGGCCGCAAAGCCGACCCCCAGAGACCAACGGGGACTATCCCCCACAGCGGACGCCATCGGAGACCACAGCGCGCCCGTCCGAGCCTCGCTGAAGGGAGCCCAGCAGCTGGGCGTGTCTGGACCCCAGTCCTGCCGCAGGACAGGCCGTCACAGGCTCCCCCGTTCTCCGTGCCTGGCGGCCAGGCTCTCAAACATCATCATTTCATGGGTCCTACGTCCTCTGATGTTCTTTTGTTTCTGATGCAAAGAAATACCTGGTCTCTGTCACCTCATGTTGGTCATCAGGGAAGCTCGGGCGCTGCTCACTACTGCTCCCTGTGAAGAGCTCCTCTCCGCTCTGCTAACTTCCTTCTTGTGCACAAACCTTGTTCGCTCGTGAGCTCGGCTGCCACGCGTCCCGGCGTGTCCCGTCACCACCTCCATGCTCATCCTTTGAGGCTGCCGGCCCAGCGCCACCTGATTGCCCCTCTGAGTCTCCCATGTCATGGCCTCCTGAGAGCATCCAGATTCTCGGCCAGTGGCCAACCCGCTGTGCCAGCAGAGCCCACCCACGTGGCCCCCTCCGCCGACCCTGGGGGGCTGCCCGAGTGGGGGGAAGCTTGCGTGGGAAGGGAGAATGAACGTGAAGTTGTCACTGAGTTAGACTGGACAGAAGTCAACAGTGCTTGGATCCTGCCCTTCCGGATGGCCCCCACCCCCTCACCGCCATCTTTGCCTGTCAAGGAGACTCTTTCCAAATACAAGAGCAGGTATGAGTTCGGACCCAACCAGGGTCTGAGCACCACCAACTCGGGTCTCTGGGAAGCCAGCCTTGGGGTTCGCAGCCAGGCCCAAACCCAGGACAGGATCAGATCCCATGCGCAGGTCTGGATGGGAATGGGGGCGTGGTGTGCAACCTCCCAACCGAATAAAAGAAGAGGAGAGCCTCTTCTTGACCAGTGCTGGTGAGGTTCAACGAGCCACGCATCAGCAGCGCGAAGTGTGCTTCAGGGCTCCGTCTCGGGTGTAGGCAGATCTCTCTCCCCCACCCCAGGCAGCGCTGATGGACACAGGCCTCCCCTCACAGGGGCCTGTCCATGCAACACTTCCAGCATGAAGGGTCAGAGTGGAAGGCTTGCTTCCTGTGCACAGCTTCCTCCCAGGAGAAAGAGGAGGCGGCGGGCAGGGCCGCGCGCTCCCAGCTCCTCACTCCAGCTTCACCAACCCTGGAAGGAAGGGCGGCTGAGAACGCAGAAAGGCCAAGAGTTTTACAGAAATGGGCTCCTTCCGTGCGGGAGGAAGCATCAGGGTGGGGAGGAGTCACTCTCCCTCACAGTAGTAGAGGTCACAATTTAAAGGCTTAAACAAGAAGAGAGATTATCTTAGGCAGCGACTGGTCTCGGGCAGGTGATTCTAGCGGAGGTTAATTTGGCCTGTCCACTCTGTCCTTCCTTTCTACCATCTTCAGCCTGTTGGATTTGTCCTCAGGTAGGACCCTCATGGTCACAGAGAGGCTGCAGAAGCTCAGGTAGCGCGTCCTCACACAGTATCCAAGAACTGATGGTACCATTTCCCCCTGTGTCTGGGGAGGAGATCCTGTCCCTGTAGGCTCCAGAGGACAGCACACGCCCTCTCCCCTCAAGCGGCCAGAGTTGTGTCTCAGTACCGATGTGCAATGAGCCTGATTGGATTAGACCCGGGTGGTGGGGGCGGGGGGGGGGGGGGGGGGGGTGGGGAGGCGGGTACTAAGAGCGGTCAGGTCCTGAACAAAGTCAGGGATCTGTTATCAAAGCGTATGAGGGAGGAAGGCCCAGAGTGTGGTCCTGCGGTAGGGAAGGTAGGGAAGGTAGGGCAGTTGAGCCAAGAGAACGGCCCCCACAGCGACTGACTTACCACCTAATCAACCTTCAGAGACCGTTGCAAACCCAGTCCTGTAAATCAGATCCTTGTCTGCTGGGGCGAGTTAGGAGAAGACCCTGTATCACAGTAGAAAACTTGACTATGAGTGGTAGTAACATACAAACATACGCTTCACCAGCAAATATCCCGTCTGTAAAACCAGATGCTTGAGCAAACCCATTCCTGCCTTCCCTCCATCAGGGACACCTCTCTGCACAGCCGGACTGGCCGAGGGGGCAGGAAACAGTTTCCTGAGGCTTGAAGCTTCCTGAGGGCAGAAGCTGCCCCAGCCGCGCCCACCGCGCCCGCACACGGCAGCTGCCCCAGGAGCGAACACGTACTAGGGAAGGGACGCTGGTGGCACCCCAGATTCCTGACGGAGCTCCTGCAGCCAGGAAAGCATCCCCCTGGACTTCCAGGGTCTTCTGACTGGGTGTGAAAAGCAGCTCCTCTGTCTGGAAAACTTGGACACTGATTCAGTGTTCACGAAATGCTTGGAACATTAGTTCTGAGGGTGGGTGGGGGGTTCCATGGCGACACAACTTTCTGTGCCATGGGCCTTGCGCCAGGCTTGGCTGAGGTCCTGAAACACAGGTGAGGTGCCGTGGTCCAGCGGGTCGGGCTTCCAGGGGACGGGCGGCCCACCTGGCTCTGGTCCCAATTTCGAAGTTCTCCTTCACGGTTACGACGGCTCTCAAAGCCAGGGTGGGAGTGGGGCAGTTGTGGGCCAACGCTCACTAAGATGGGGTTTCCCCGGAAGAGGGGGCCCTGGGGTTAGATCCTGCCTGTCATGTGCATGGCTGTGGGGCCCCCACGGGGTCAGCTGCTGGCACCTGTAGGGGTGGTTGGAGTGTTCCCAGAGATGGCCCTCGTAGGAATGCGGGCACTGAGCAAATGGTGGGCCTGGAGACCTCTCTCTCCCAGAGAAGAGACAATTCTTCTCCCAGGCTGGAGCTGTCATGTCCTTTGAAGTTAGCCTCGATCTGTGAAAATCTCCCATCTCTTGGTCTCTGCCACAGGCCGTCCAGCAAGGATGTGTCATGCATTCATTTCCATCTCCCCAACCAGCCAAAGAGAAAACAGATGGTAGGAAGAGAGCCAAAGGCCGTATGATCTGTTCTTTCCCCCAAAACATGACGGCATCTTCTTCGCAGGATGATGTAGGGAGGCGGTCTTGTGCCCTCAACATCCCAGCCGCTGCCGACGCCAGGAATCTGATCAAGGGGAAGCCTCTGGTCCGTTTCCATATGGCTGAGGGGCTCCGCCGGGACTCGGTGCCTTCATGCCAAGGCCAGCTGGTCCTCCAAATCCAAGGACCTGAGGTCATCAGCAGCTTTGGACGTGTCTCCGGGTGACTGTGCAAATAACTTGTTGCTGGAAAGCAGACCCATCAGCGCACGGCGCAGTCGACAGCTCGGGGCCTGTCCTTCCATCCCGACACAGCCTCGCTTTGTCAATGGCTGTCACGAAAAATTCGGTAACGTCACCAACTGCAGTGGCAAGGTGGCCCTGACGCAGACAATTCTCGGGCTCTGACGCGTTCAACCAACTCTGTTGACATCTGCTGTCCGTAGCCCAGGGGTGTTGGGAGAAAGGAAATGGGTTAAACTCCGTGAAGACCGCAGGGCTAAGCTGGGGCAGCCAGGCAAGTGTCCGGGGACTCCAGCTCCCTCCGCCCTCATGCACTCAGGGTTCAAGGGTACCTTTGCTTTGGCGTCACGTGAGTTGTGATCACGGTGACCCCAGGAGCCTTGGTACGTGGTGGGAAGCGTGGGCCTGTGGCTCCATGAGACATTTCACATGACCCCACGAAGGCCGTGAGAGTGGGGTTGGGCATCCCCACAGACACAGCAGGGAATGGAGGGGAGGCTGTGCGCTCGTGGACTCACCCACACAGAGCCTAGCAGCTTGGACCGGGAGGGAGGCCCCCCGCCGTCTGACCTGACTCCCCACAGTGCCGGTGGCCACCTCACTCCTGCCGCAGAGGCACGTTTGTCCAGATCGCCGGCCTGGCCATACCCATGACTGGAACCTTTTCAAGTCTCTGAATGAGTGTCTGCATACGCCCTGATCCTCCCAAAACGTGTACGTTCTGGGTCCCCCGCTCAAGCCATCAGTCTTGCTGAGCAGGGGCTGGGATATGCGGAAGTGGGGAAGGGCACTGGGAGTGCTTGCGGTGGGGGCCAGAGGGCCCGGGGACCAGGAGGGGAGTGCAAGGGGCCTCCCGGGGAGGAGGCTGTGCACACACGCACATGCACAACATGGAAACCACTGATGGATTGGTTGATGGATGGATTTATAAAGCACTTTATTTATTTTTCTTATTTATTTATTTTTTTATTAATTTTTTTATTAACATGTAATGTATTATTAGCCCCAGAGGTTTAGGTCTGTGAATCGTCAGGCTTACACACTTCATAACACTCACCATATCACATACCTTCCCCAATGTCCATAACTCAACCACCCTCTTCATACCCCTCCCACCGCCCAGCAACCCTCAGTTTGTTTTTGTGAGATTAAGAGTCTCTTATGGTTTGTCTCCCTCCTGATCCCACCTTGTTTCATTTTTTCCCCTCCCTACCCCCAATGACCCCCAGCCCTGCCTCTCAAATTCCTCATATCAGGGAGATCATATGATAATTGTCTTTCTCTGATTGACTTACTTCACTCAGCCTAATACCCTCTAGTTCCATCCACGTCATCACAAATGACAAGATTTCATTTCTTTTGATGGCTGCATAGTATTCCATTGTATATATATACTGCATACTCTTTATCCATTCATCTGTTGATGGACATCTAGGTTCCTTCCATAGTCTGGCTATTGTGGATGTTGCTGCTATAAACATTTGAGTGCACGTGCCCCTTCGGATCACTACGTTTGTATCTTTAGGGTAAATACCCAGTAGTGAGATTGCTGGGTCCTAGGGTAGCTCTACTCTCAGCTTTTTGAGGAACCGCCGTGCTGTTTTCCAGAGTGGCTGCACCAGCTTGCATTCCCACCAACAGTGTAGGAGGGTTCCCCTCTCTCCACATCCTCGCCAACATCTGTTGTTTCCTGACTTGTTGATTTTAGCCATTCTGACCGGTGTGAGGTGGCATCTCATTGCGGTTTTGATTTGTAGTTCCCTGGTGCCCAGTGATGTGGAGCACTTTTTCATGTGTCTGTTGGCCATCTGGATGTCTTTTTTGCAGAAATGTCTTTTCATGTCTTCTGCCCATTTCTTGGTTGGGTTATTTGTTCTTTGGGTGTTGAGTTTGATAAGTTTTTTATAGATTTTGGATACTAGCCCTTTATCTGATACGTCATTTGCAAATATCTTCTCCCATTTTGTCAGTTGTCTTTTGGTTTTGTTGACTGTTTCCTTTGCTTTGCAAAAGCTTTTGATCTTGATGAAGTCCCAATAGTTCATTTTTGCCCTTGCTTCCCTGGCCTTTGCAGATGTTTCTAGGAAGAAGTTGCTGCAGCTGAGGTCGAAGAAGTTGCTGCCTGTGTTCTCCTCGAGGATTTTGATGGATTCCTGTCTCATGTTGAGGTCTTTCATCCATTTTGAGTCTATTTGTGTGTGTGGTGTAAGGAAATGGTCCAGTTTCATTTTTCTGCATGTGGCTGTCCAATTTTCCCAACACCATTTGTTGAAGAGACTGTCTTTTTCCCATTGGACATTCTTTCCTGCTTTGTCAACCATAGAGTTGAGGGTCCATTTCTGGGCTCTTTATTCTGTCCCATTGATCTATGTGTCTGTTTTTGTGCCAGTACTATACTGTCTTGATGATGACAGCTTTGTAATAGAGCTTGAAGTCTGCAATTGTGATGCCACCAATTTTGGCTTTCTTTTCCAACATTCCTCTGGCTATTCGGGGTCTTTTCTGGTTCCATATAAATTTTAGGATTATTTGTTCCATTTCTTTGAAATAACTTGATGGTATTTTGATAGGGATTGCTTTAAATGTGCAGATTGCTTTAGATAGCATAGACATTTTCACAATATTTGTTCTTCCAATTCACGAGCATGGAACGTTTTTCCATTTCTTTGTGTCTTCTTCAATTTCTTTCATGAGTACTTTATAGTTTTCTAGTACAGATTCTTTACCTCTTTGGTTAGGTTTATTCCTAGGTGTCTTATTGTTTTGGGTGCAATTGTAAATGGTATCAACTCCTTAATTTCTCTTTCTTCTCTCTTGTTGTTGGTGTAGAGAAATGCAGCTGATTTCTGTGCATTGATTTTATATCCTGACACTTTACTGAATTCCTGTATGACTTCTAGCAGTTCTGGAGTGGAGTCTTTTGGGTTTTCCACATAAGGTATCATATCATCTGCAAAGAGTGAGAGTTTGATGACTTCTTTGCTGATTCAGATACCCTTTATTTCTTTTTGTTGTCTGATTGCCCAGGCTGGGACTTCTAGTACTCTGTTCAATAGCAATGGTGATAGTGGACATCCCTGCTGTGTTCCTGATCTTAGTGGAAAGGCTCTCAGTTTTTCCCCACTGAGAATGATTTTTGCTGTGGGTTTTTCACAGATGGCTTTGATGATATTGAGGAATGTACCCTCTTTGTCTACACTTCGAAGAGTTTTGATCAAGAAAGAATGCTGTACTTTGTCAAGTGCTTTTTCAGCATCTATTGAGAGTATCATGTGGTTCTTGTTCTTTCTTTTATTAATGTGTTGTATCACATTGATTGATTTGTGGATGTTGAACCAACCTTGCAGCCCAGGAATAAATCCCACTTAGTTGTGTGAATAATCCTTTTAATGGACTGTTGGATCCTATTGGCTAGTATTTTGGAGAGAATTTTCGCGTCTCTGTTCATTAAGGATATTGGTCTGTAATTCTCTTTTTTGAGGGGACTTTGTCTGGTTTGGGGATCAAGGTGATCCTGGCTTCATAAAATGAGTTTGGCAGTTTTCCTTTCATTTCTGTTTTTTGAAACAGTTTCAGGAGAATAGGTATTAATTCTTCTTTAAATATTTGGTAGAATTTCCCTGGGAAGCTGTCTGGCCCTGGGCTCTTATTTGTTGGGAGATTTTTGATGACTGCTCCAGTCTCCTTACAGGTTATGGGTCTGTTCAGGTTTTCTATTTCTTCCTGGTTCAGGTTTGGTAGTTTATATGTCTCTAGTAATTCATCCATTTCTTCCAGATTATCAAATTCGCTGGTATATAGTTATTCATAATATGTTCTTATAATTGTCGTATTTCTTTGGTGTTGGTTATGATCTCTCTTCTATCATTCATGATTTTATTTATTTGGATCCTTTCTCTTTTCTTTTTGATAAGTCTGGCCAGGGGTTTATCAATCTTATTAATTCTTTCAAAGAACCAGCTCCCAGTTTCGTTGATTTGTTCTACTGTTCTTTTGGTTTCTGCTTCATTGATTTCTTCTCTGATCTTTATTATTTCCCTTCTCCTGCTGTGTTTAGACTTTCTTTGCTGTTCTTTCTCCAGCTCCTTTAGGTGTAGGGTTAGGTTGTGTACTTGAGACCTTTCTTGTTTCTTGAGAAAAGCTCGTATCACTATACAATTTCCTCTCAGAACCTCCTTTGCTGTGTCCCAAAGATTTTGAACAGTTGTGTTTTCTTTTTCATTTGTTTCCATGAATTTTTTCAGTTCTTCTTTAGTTTCTTGGTTGACCCATTCATTCTTTAGTAGAATGCTCTCTAGCCTCCATGTATTTCAGTTCTTTCCAACTTTCATCTTGTGATTGAATTCTAGCTTTAGAGCTTTGTGGTGTGAAAATGTGCAGGGAATGATCACAATCTTTTGGTACCAGTTGAGACCCAATTTGTGACCCAGGATGTGACCTATTCTTGAGAATGTTCCATGTGCACTAAAGAAGAATGTGTATTCTGCTGCTTTGGGATGGAATGTTCTGAATATATCTGTGATGTCCATCTGGTCCAGTGTGTTATTTAAGGCCTTTATTTCCTTGTTGATCTTTTGCTTTGATGATCTGTCCATTTCAATGAGGGGGGTGTTAAAGTCCCCTACTATTATTGTACTATTGTCGATGTGTTTCTTCGATTTTGTTATTAATTTGTTTATATAGTTGGCTGCTCCCATGTTAGGGGGATAGATATTTAAAATTGTTAGAGCTTCTTGTTGGACAGACACTTTGAGTATGATATAGTGTCCTTCATCTCTTATAGTCTTTGGCTTAAAATCTAATTGATCTGATATAAGGATCACCACCCCAGCTTTCTTTTGATGTCCATTAGCATGGTAAATGGCTTTCCACCCCCTCACTTAAAATCTGGAGGTGTCTTTGCATCTAAAATGAGTTTCTGGCAGACAGCATATTGATGGATTTGGGGTTTTTACCCATTCTGATACCCCCTGTCTTTTGATTGGGGCATTTAGCCCATTTACATTCAGAGTAACTATTAAAAGATATGAATTTAGTGCCACTGTATTGCCTGTAAGGTGACTGTTACTGTATATTGTCTCTGTTTCTTTCTGATCTACTACTTCTAGTCTCTCTCTTTGCTTAGGGGGCCCCTTTCAATATTTCCTGCAGGGCTGGTTTAGTGTTTACAAATTCTTTTAGTTTTTGTTTGTCCTGGAAGCTTTTTATCTCTCCTTCTATTTTCAATGACAGCCTAGCTGATATAGTATTTTCGGCTGCATATTTTCTCATTTAGTGCTCTGAATATATCATGCCAGTTCTTTCTGGCCTGCCAGGTCTCTGTGGATAAGACTGTTGCCAATCTAATATTTTTACCATTGTATGTTACAGACTTCTTGTACCCTGCTGCTTTCAGGATTTTCTCTTTGTCACTAAGACTTGTTAAGTTTTACTATTAGATGATGGGGTGTGGACTTATTTTTATTGATTTTGAGGGGGGGTTCTCTGTGCCTCCTGGATTTTGATGCTTCTTCCCTTTGCCATATTAGGGAAATTCTCTACTATAATTCACTCCAATATACCTTCTGCCCCCCTATCTCTTTCTTCTTCTTCTGGAATCCCAATTATTCTAATATTGTTATGTCTTATGGTATCACTTATCTCTGGAATTCTCCCCTCGTGGTCCAGTAGTTGATTGTCGCTCTTTTGCTCAGTTTCTTTATTCCCCATCATTTGCTCTTCTGTATCTCTAATTCTCTCTTCTGCCTCATTTATCCTAGCAGTAAGAACCTCCATTCTTTATTGCACCTCATTAATAGCTTTGTTGATTTCAACTTAGTTAGATTTTAGTTCTTTTATTTCTCCAGAAACAGATTTTATTTCTCCAGACAGTTTCTCTAATATCTTCCATGCCTTTTTTGAGCCCAGCCAGCACCTTGAGAATCATCATTCTGAACTCTAGATCTGACATATTACCAATGTCTGTATTGATTAGGTCCCTAGCTGTCGGTAATGCCTCTTGTTCTTTTTTTGTGTGGTGAGTTTTTCTGCCTTGGCATTTTATCCAGATAAGAACATATGAATGAGAGAATAAAATACTAAGAGGGTGGCAAAGACCCCAGAAGAATGTACACTAACCAAATCAGAAGAGACCCCAAACCTGGAGGAGAAGAAAGGGGGTAAAAAGAAATTAAAAATATATATATATAATATAAAAAATATATTATATATCAGACTGGTGAGTAGAACAGAGCAACCCACTTGATTTTGGGTGTATTTTGGTCTCTTAGAAGAAACTACCTCCCAAAATTTTAAAGAAAGAAAAACTTATATATATACAAATAAGGGTAAACATGATGAAGGGATAGAATATGACTGTAAAGATGAAAATTTTTTAAAATTCTAAAAAGGGAATTGATAAGATAAGTTGGTTGGAAAAAGAAAGAAGAAAAAATGGGGAGGGGAGAGAGTGTGCTCCGGCTGCAGACTAGAACAAAGCCCTGTGGTAGATTTAGGTTATATTTTGATCTATTAGAAGAAATTGTATCTCAAAATTTTTTAGAAAACAAAAACCCTATATGTATACAAAAAATAAGATTAGATACAATGAAGCATAAAACATGACTATAATAATGAAAGTTTAAAAAGATTTTTTTAGAGAGGTATTATTAAGATAAGCTAGTTAAAAAATGTTAAAAGAGGAAAAGTTAAAAAATGAGAGAATGAGAAAAAAATTAATTTAATTTAACTTTGCAAGACTAAAGGATCACAGAAGAAAGTCGTGAATTCTATGCGTTGCTTTCAGCTAGTTCTGAAGTTCCGCAGGTCTCGGTAATGGGTAAAGTTGGACTTGGCTGGACCTTCTTGCTGATCTTCTGCCCTGATTCTCAACCGTCTTTGTCGGAGGCGGGATCGCGCCGCCCTTGCCGGGCTGAGTCATCCCGGGGTTCGCTCGCGGAGCTTTCGGGCCCCGCGCGCTTTCCGTAGAGCCCCGGAGGCGATCCAAGATGGCGGCCGCCCGGTCTGCGGCGGAGGAGCCCAGAGCCCGGGGCGGCTCCTCGGGGAAGCCGTCAGTCCTCGCGTCTCCGGCGTCTCCGGCCGCGCTCCGAGCTCCCGGCCTGTGACCCAGCGTCTCTGTGTCTGGCGTCTGCAGAGCCCGCGGAGTCCGGCCTCCAGAGGAGGACGGTGAGTGTCCCCAGATCTGTAGCTTGTGGGGTCCCCGCGGGAAGACAGTGGCCCGACCGCGCCGTGGGTCATGGTTTAAGGTGACCCCGAGCTGAGAGCCCGTCCTGGGCTCCGTCTGGGCCGCCGGCTTCCCCGCTCCAATCCCTGCGAGCCCCGCCGCACTCAGACAGCCGTCCTTCTGTGACCCCGCGGGACCGAGACCGCACCGTCCCCGCGTGGGCTGCGCCCGCTTAGCCTCTGGGGCGCCGTCCTCCGTGCGGCAGACGGCTAGAAGTGCGATTTTGTGCGGCTCTGCGGCTCCCCCGCTGGCCGAGAGCCGGCCCCGCCCGCGCGGTCTCTCTTCCCGGGGCTTCAGACTCCCGTCTCCGCGCGTCCGGCCGCGGTCGATCCCGCGGTCGATCCCGCGGTCGATCCCGCGGTCGATCCCGCGGTCGATCCCGCGGTGGATCCCGCGGTCGATCCCGCGGTCGATCCCGTGGTCGATCCCGCGGTCGATCCCGCGGTCGATCCCGCGGTGGATCCCGCGGTCGATCCCGCGGTCGATCCCGTGGTCGATCCCGTGGTCGATCCCGCGGTCGATCCCGCGGTGGATTCCGTGGTCGATCCCGTGGTCGTTCCCGTGGTGGATCCCGCGGTCGATCCCGCGGTCGATCCCGTGGTGGATCCCGCGGTCGATCCCGCGGTCGACCCCGTGGTCGTTCCGAACGTGGTCCATTTTCTGTTCCGAGCTGCGGCTCCTCTTCGATCTCCTGCTGGGTTTGCAGGTGTTCGCAATGGTTTGAGGACTTTGCAGCCGAACTCCTGCGAGCTGATGTCCTCCCAGTCCGCTACCCCTCCACCTCGCTCCCTGTAAAGCATTTTACTTTTAAATAACTTTGGGTCAGAAATTTACAGAGGAATACAGGAAGTTCTCCATACCCCGGGGTGTGCTCCCTTGGGACAGAGACAGTCTTACGTCACCACAGGACGGCGGTCAGAGGAGGAGTCCACCTCCAACCTGGAACTGTCCTCTACCTTAGAGAGCGTGTTCAGACATCACCAGATGTCCCCGGAACGCCCTTTCAGCCCAAGGAGATAAAAGAAATGATACATATATACTCCTTCTGGTTCAAGAGCTAATCCAGGATCACAGGTTACCTTCCGTTGTCCTGTCTGTTTGCTCTCCTTTATTCTGGAACATTCTTCAGACTTCTCCAGTCTTTCCCAGTCTTTTATGAGAATGACGTCTTTGAAGAGGGAAGACCCATCATCTTGTCGAATGGCTCCCAATCTGCATTTGTCTAATATTTCTTTGAGGTTAGATTCAGTTTATGATTTTTTTGGGGGGGGGGCATGAATACCCCAGAGGTGACGTGTTCTCTTCCCGGCCTGATATAAGGGGCCCGTGACATCATCTGTCCCATTACTGGTGACAGTAACTAATCACCTGGGTCAGGGGGCACCTCTCCTCTGTGAAGTTACTGCTTCTCTTTGTGAATGATGACGAGCTTGTAGAGAGATGAAAACCCTCTACTTACCGTATTTCTCCTTGCAGTGCTAGATACAGATGATTCTGGCCTGAAACACGTATCACGAAGGTGGCTTCCGATTGGTAGTTTACTTCTGTATCCTGTCCTTCCTTATATTTTGTAGGGGGAACTCTGTAAGAAAGAGCTTTTCCTTTCCCCTTCCTCATGTACCTCATCAACATAGATTGATGAATTCTTTTTCATTCTCTGGATTATCACCCATCGTTACCAGTACTTGTTCTCTTGCTCTGGTTGCCCTAGGTTTGGCCGGTGGGAACCCCTTCACATGACATTGACATGTCCCCTTTATTCACAGAGCACTTCCTTGCATCTGTCACAATGGGGTGCTTCAGGCTCATCTTGAACTTTCCTTGGTCCGTCTTAGAAGGAGCCCCTCTCCCTCTGCATCTTCCCCTCTCTTTTCTCCAGGTGTTTCCACCCACCATAACTACTATCGAAATCATCTGATTCATACCCAGGTACCGTCAGTATTTTCTGTGAAACACTTTTCTCAGGAAAAGACCAGCGGGAGTACCTAACAATGAGGTGGGTCCAGAAAGGCTTCTCGGACTCATGCAGATCATCCCGTGCACGGCTGGGGGTCTGAGGAGCAGGCTAGCCTCCCAGGAGGCACATTAGCTTGACCAATTATCTGCCTCCAATTTTGCCCCAAGCCCCTGCAAGTAAAGCCCAGCTGATGGACAGTCTTATTCTTGCAAGACGGTTGTTTGACTTGGGGAACGGAGGATTAAAACCACACTGCTCAACGACGAGCCAAGTGTAGCCCCTAATGCACTACGGTAAGGATGCTTAATCTCCAGGGAGTGCCCCAAATCCCCAGGACGTGCTTTCAAGGCTTTGCTTTGCATTTAGAAGCCTTGATGAACAAAAAGACGCAGAAACCACACAAAGATGGGGTTTTGCTGGTGATCTAGCTGTCTGCCACTAGCCCATATAGTAGCTTTGTGAAAATTAGAAGGTGCTTTTCCCCCTTGGTAAATATAGCCCTGAGCCATGTTCAAGTCTTGTGAGTGCCGTGTGGGCTACCCACTTGCCCCCTTGGCTAGGCATCTTGTGCAGTGAAGAACCTGCACAACTATACCCAGCAGTTCAGAATCAAGAAGGTCCTGGATGTTTTCTTCCTTCCTTCCTTCCTTCCTTCCTTCTTTCATTCAATTTCTTTCTTCAGTCTCACCCAATTCACAGTGCTCACCATAGCACACACCCTCCCCGGCGTCCATCCTCAGCCACCCCATCCCTCCCAGCCCCCTCCCCTCCAGCAAACCTCAGTTTCCTGAGATTAAGAGTGTCTTATGCTTTGTCTCCCTCTCTGGTTTCATCTTGCTTTATTTTTCCTTCCCTTCCCCTGTGATCTGCCTCGTTTCTTAAATTCTGCATATGAGTGAGATCCTATGATCATGGTCTTTCTCTGAATGACTTATTTCGCTCAGCATAATACCCTCTAGTTCCATCCATGTTGTTGCAAATGGCAAGATTTCTGGCTTTTTGATGACTGCATTGTATTCCATTGTATAGATATACCACATATTCTTACTGGATGTTTCTTTCTGCCACGAGGAGTTCTGCCGACAAAAGGGCACCTGAATGGTTCAATGTTAGCATTTAGGTGTGGACAAATGCCAACTCCTCGAAGTGTTTGCTCTCATGAAATACTTCATGAATCACAGGCTCAACTCTTGTTAGGGGAAAGCTAGGTTAAGAGGCCTCTTGTGGGGACCTTTGTTTTTGCCTGTGCTTCTGGGGTGGTGCCAGGAGAGTAAACTGCAGTCCAATCTGCAGCCCGCCAGCCTGGGGAGGTTGTTCCCCAGGGGGAGCATTTCTGGAGTAGCTGTGATGACCCAGAGGCCAGAGCGTTGAGCGTCTGTCACATGGGGAGTCGGGGGCATTCCGGGCTCCAAGGCCGTGAGCATCTGAGGACGTGGGGGTGCCTCGGAGGGTAGAGCCCGCTGTGAGGAGAGCGTGCAGGGGGAGAAGCAGGGGAGCCTGGAGGCCAGGCAGGAAGGAGTCCCTCTGTCACATGCTTGTCCCCCCTCCCCTTGACATTTTCATGTCCATTTCACAGAAGAGACTCAGAGTGAGTTAGAGCGTCCACCTCCTGTGAACAGCTGGTCATGTGCTGGGGTAAATGGGGGACAGAGCGCTGCGCGGATCGCAGAGCTTACTTGCCCCTCCCGTGCAATATCGTCTTTACTCAGTGATATGGTCTCCTTCAGCCCTGCAAGATGCCTGCCTTTTCGTAGGCGAGGAAGAGAGGCGTCAGGACCAGGAAAGGTGTATTTAACCAAAACCCCAAAGTAATGGTGCTGATAACACATAAAGGCTTATTTTTCTTTTCAGTAAAATGAGTGTAAAAATAGGGTGTCCAGGGTCAGTCTGGCGGCCCCACAGCTGTCATTGCTTTAATCTTTTGCTCTACTGCCCTTAAACCCCACGGTGGGACAGTGGGGATCTGGGCATTGGGGTTTGGATGGGTCGGATCAGAGGGGGCACATACCACCCCCACTGACATGCCACTGGCCGGCACTCAGTCCTGTGGCCGTCTTGCTTCAAGGAGGCGGGGAATGCAGTGCGTGGACAGGATGGGGCAGGTGGGCCTTGTCAAGTGCCACGGCCACTGGGCAGGCGGCGAGCATTCCGCTGGCCGTGCAGAGGGAAGTCATAGGCCCACGCAGAACTGGAATTCAAACCCTGGGACCCGAGAGGGAAGAGCCGGCATCCTTCCTCAGCAGCAGACAGCCAGAGCTCAGGGCTTTGCTGGGATGACCAGCCGCATACTGTCCCCTCCCCAGAAGCTCGGGGGCACAGTCAGCCTCCTGTCAAACCTCCTCTGAAGGATACAGTTAGTAGAGCTCTCCAGACGGGGCAGAAAAGTGCAGCCTCCCCCCATGACCTGAATGGATCATTTGTGGCTCAAATGACAGACAAATGCAATAATTAGGCCTATTTAGTAAAGAGGGGGTGAAAGGTCAAATGGGAGGCCAACTGTCTCCTATTACCAGCCTGGTGGTGACCACGTTGGGTGATGTTTGCACAACAAAGCAAGGCTGGCCATCAGGAGCTTGGCTTCCAGGAGGCCGACGCCAGGCTTGCAGGGCCCCAGGACCCAGGTTTGGGCCTGTCCTTGTGGGTCCGCATCCCTGACAAGGCCCGGGGGCTGAGATGCCCTCACCGCCCGTGCTGTTGCGTCACAGCAGGGCCGGCAAATGAGTCGGGTCATCACCGGACAGGGCCTCCTCCTGCCCTGCACTCTGACTCCCCAGCTTATCTCTTTCTTCTTCTCCCCCCGCCCCCAGAATCTGATTTCACTTTATTTTAACCCAAAGCAGATGATACGCTAGCTTCTGAGCCTTTTCTTTGCTCCCTGCCTGGGAGGATTTTCTGAGGGTCTCCCAGGCTTGAGGGGTGAGAAGGGCAGGGGCAGCTGGGCGTGGGCCAGGGACCGTGGACACAGGGCACGACACGTGTGTGGTCTCCCTTCCCGCCTCCCTTCCTCCTGCTGCCCCTCCCCCTCTTTCTCTGACTCCAGGACAGTGGGGACTGGAGTCCCTTCCGATGACAAAGCCAGCAGTGTCCCGCAGGAGCCTCTTCCTCCTGGACCTGCACTGCGTGTCAGAGACGGGGGCAGGATTCCACTCAGGCCCTCAACAAACTCTTGCAGACGCCCGGAAAGCTGGGCCAGTTCTTGCACAGCCTGTGTCGGGCATCTCCAGTTGGGTAGGGGACGTGGGGAGGGCCACAGCCCTTCCCATGAACCCCCTCCCCTCCTCCCGCTCTGCCGAATGGGACAGGGCTGGACTCTCAGGCCAGGGACCAGCCTGCATTTCACAGAGCCCCGTGGGCAAGCTGAGGGTTGCAAATACGTTTCCGAATTCCCCTGGGAACTTCGGAAAATGAAAAACCAAACCCCATTCTCCTCCTAGGCCCTTCTTGGAGGCACGATGATGGGTCACACATGGATTCCCTCATCCCCTGTTGGTTTCATGCTCCTAGAGCCTCTTGAAGGACTCACCATGCCCTGGGTTGTGGAGGGGAGACACGACTCCAGAGAACACGGGTTCACGGGCTTCAGAGGGAAGTCACCCAACTCTCTGGGGCTCAGTTTCCCCATCTGTCAAATGGGGGTGAACACAGGTCTCTTGTCTCAGGGTTGACATCAGAAATGAAGGCAAGAAGCACCCCCAGAGTCCTGGTCCGTGGGACTCCCTGTTTCCCCTTGCAAAACCTCTGTAAGGCCTTCAAGAGACAAGAATTGCTCCTTTTTGCCTTAGGGACCCCTTGTCAAACCCCCTCTTTCCTACCTGGTTATTCTTGTTCAAAAAGGTAGGTTTAGCTGGGGAGGGGGCAGAGGTGAGGGTGCTTGAGAGCAAGGCGTTATCCGGCTTGGTGACTCAGGAAAAGTGGCCATCCCCGTGTTCTGTCCCCTGTGGCCTGGAAGCTAGGAGGCCACCGGCACCAGGCCAGAGTCCCCCCACGCAGCAGATCCTGCATCCGAGCTCACGGGCACCTTGCGGGTGCTTGGGGCAGGGGCCACCAGCTGTGGGCAATTTGCTCTTAGACAGATACAACTTCCTGGTTCTCAGAGCAGAAGCATTTTTATAATTATTATTTTCAAAAAGCTCAGTCTCTTTCCTGCTGTCATATCAGTTTTTGTAACAGTGAGTAAAGGTGCAGGGAACGGAAGCCGGGGGGCCCGGGGGCAGTGCCAAGGGAGGAGGAGCACGCAGGGGTCCCGTCTGGGTGCGGGGGCCAGGCCGTGGACGAGGAGATGGGGGGCACGTGGGATGCCCCCCAAAGGCCAGGCGAACCCCAGCCAAGACCCGAGACCCGGACGGGGGGGTGAGGGAGCACATGAGTGGCCCCCCCGGGAGGCTGCTGCTGCTGCGCTTCGTCGGAAGGAGAGCAGGACGGAGGCTGCCGGCTGTCTGTCTGTGGAGGAGGTCCTCGTGTGCCCTCAGAAGCCCCTTGACTCCAGGGGACAAGCC
This sequence comes from Mustela erminea, assembly GCF_009829155.1. Classification (NCBI taxonomy): domain Eukaryota; kingdom Metazoa; phylum Chordata; class Mammalia; order Carnivora; family Mustelidae; genus Mustela; species Mustela erminea. The sequence continues at coordinate 57,983,862 of NC_045632.1, read as the reverse complement.
AGGTCCCTCGGGAGGGATGATTTTTGTTTTACTGTACAAATTAGAGTCCAAGTGTCAAAGCCACCGACTCAGCCCTCGGAAATGAAAACACTGGAGATAGATTTGACTAAGAGGAAAAAGACCATGTTGTCCAAAACCACGATGGAATGCAGCTCAGCTCGGGAGACACCTGAGACCCTCCTCCAATCAGCAAGGGTCTGGGCTCCCGCAGAACAAGAAATCCTGCGGGCGAAACATTTCTCTCACGCAGAGGTGCAAGGTTGCTTTCATGCCCGGCACCCAGTTTGCGTCTTGCTTCCAGAGACTGACCTTTAACCCTCCTGTGAAACTGGGCGCTTGCATCACTCCCAAGCACGCCTGGGGATCCTCGGATTTGGGCTTCTGTGGGGTGGGCGGCTGGGCGTGGGGAGGAAGCTCCCGCCACCCTGGCCCCCAGGAGCTACGCATGGCGGGCGGGGCGTCCACACCCTCACCTGGGCTTGGCCCCGGCTCGCGGGCACAGTCACGGCCACGGCTGCTTGGGGCACTCGGTCAGTATTGCTTTGTGTGTTGACCGTGCCCTCCCCGTGAGGTCAGTGCTGCTGTCACCGCCACTTCACGGATGAGGAAACTGAGGCACAGAGAGGCTAGGTCACGAGGAAGCTGGGCAGCCAGGCAGCAAACCATATGAGCCTGAGAACCTTCTGGGAGCACGTAGGCTCGTTTCGGGGCTTCCCACACACCCGTCGGACCCTGGCATTGCCGGTGCCCACGCTCTGGCCCCACAGGAAAGGCGGCGTGCGGGCCACCCCAACGCGGAGCGCCCGGTGCGGGGCGCTGCTGCGAGCCGAGAGGCGTGCGCTGTCCTCCCACGGCCCCGTGTGCGGCGGGCGTGAGAGCGCAGAAGGACGCGGTGGCCCCGCGGAGAGAGTGTCACTTGCAGAGACAACCAGACAGCGGGGCTGGGTGAGGGAGCCGGTGTCGAAGCTGAAGATGGAAACGGACCACTTGCCCGCGGACACCGCGAGGCCTGCACGTCGCTTCGCTTGGGAGCTCAGCGTCTGGCGGTGCCGTCAGCCACACCAGCGCCCCTCAGGCCCGCCGCACAGAGACTGGTTCCTCGTAGCCCGTGTGTGGCTCTTACCCCAGCCTCGGGAGTGGTGGCGAAACAGCTGGACGTTTTTGCCCCCATCCTAAAGATGAGAACGAGGGGGGAAGTGGGCGTGCGTCGAGTGTTAAGCCGAGAAGCTGCATCTTGAAGCTCGTGGTCCTTCATCCGGATCAATCACAGGCATTTCCCCCCGCTAGTATCTGTTTCCCAAAGAGCATCGTGTTTCCGCCACAAGGTCACTGAAACCAATTAAAACCACGGAGCCGGCACCTCACTCCGCCCCGCTCCTCAGCTCCTGCAAATCGGATTTACTGAAAATTGGATTTCCACTCCCTTGTAGTGGGTAAAAAAGAAAACTCTCTTTTCTGTGAGATTTTGGTTTCGGTGCCTAATTAGGTTGGTTCCACCATTATTGCGTTTTAAAAGTAAAACATGATTTCATAATGAACATCGAAACCGCAGAGGAGATAAGCGAGAAAGCCACAGCAGATGCTCGCAGGCCCGGGGTTGGAGGGGGCCTGGTTGGGCAGGTGAGCCGGTGTCGGAAGCTGTCCCGCACATTCCGTGGAGGAAGGGCTGGTCCTTCCCCGCATCCCTGCTCTACTGAAAGGAGCATTGGAGGCGGGGGGGCAGGGATGGACCAAACGAATCAGAACCTTCTCCAGAATCCGACTTTGGCTACGTGTCTCTCATTCAACTTCAAACACGCTGGGATGGTTCTGGTCATCTGCCTCTCTCCCTCCTGTGCTGCTTTCTGGTTTCCACCCCGGTGCACACACAGACTGTCCCCAAAGACCTGAGCGTGGGTCCTCACCAGAGGGAAGCTCCAGGCCAGCTGCTTTGTACAGATGTTCTGCTCCAGTCTCCAGCCTGGGATGGGCAGCGTCTCAATGATGGGATGCTTGGGGGGCCGGCATTCCCCAAGACTTGGGGGCTTCTCCCCACAACTGATCCACACACATTATCCAGCTCAGTTCTTCTTGCAAATACAGAGGAAAAACTGCGCCCCGAGGGCTGTGATTGCTTCGAAAGCACAGGGAGTAAACCACTGTCAGTTAGCCCGGGGGGGGGGGGCGGGCAGGGAGGGTGTGGAAGGGACAGCTTCATGGCCCCCCAAACACAGGAACGTCACCATTTAAAAAAAAAAAAAAAGGAAAATACTATAGCCACCAAATTCCCATGTGGCTCCCCGCCCCGCCCTCTGTCCCTACATCTAGATCAGAGTTTTAGAGCCAGAAGTTTAAACCTTCAGAAAAGGAGCCCTTTTCAGATGAAGTACATCAGATCTATTGATTTACCTTACAGCTTACGGCAGATCAGTTTCGCCGTTAACCCCATGCATGTTTTATCAAACGGGATGGCGTTCACTAGCCTGTGCTTTGTTTGCTTGGCAAGCATTCTTTGAGCACCTACTGTGTGTTGGATACTGTATTGGGTGCTGGGGATAGAGAAGAGACTAAAACCAAGACCCGGCCCCAGTGGGGCTCTGGTGGTGGGCGGGGAGAGGGGAAGACTAAACACGGATACGGGGCCTGGCAGGCCGAGTGGTGGAATGTGTCTTGGAGAAGAGGGGGCAGTAAGGAGGGGGATGGGCACTGGCTGTTGGAACAGGTCACTGTCCAGAGGTCATTGTGATTGCCTGTGTGTGCATTGTGCTGGTGCTACCGCACACACCCATTTTACAGCTGAGGGAACCGAGGCTCGGCAGTCCGTGAGCCGCTATCCTAACATCATCCAGACAGTGTCAGGATTCTGATTTCTGTCCAGATTTGCCTGACGCCGGTGTCCAAGCTCTTAGAGGACGTGTTTTTCCCTAACAATTTAACTGGCTTTCTCCTGCCATAGCCAGTCCCCATCTACCCCCAGCAGAAATCACTGTCCCTTTTATTGATGAGGGGACAGAGGCCCAGAAAGTCATTTGCAGATGTCCTTACCCCGACCCCCTGTCCCCAGCGCTGTCCTGTTGGGCCCAACAGTACATTTGACAGCAACGGGCCCTCCTCCCCGGCCAGACCATTAAAAAGTGACAGAGTGACCTCCGACATGATTCATTCTGCGGAGTGCAGCATCCAGAGGCCAGAAAGCTGAGTGTGCGCAGATTTCAAGGAAGATTGAGGCATTTATCGCAGGAAACCACCTTAATTGCTGTTAACATAAACCCTTGCGTGACCGCAGCTAGAGATCTTGATTTGTGCCTTGAGACTGGGGGGCAGAGTCGGGGGACCAGGTCTGCCCAGGATCTTAAGGAGACGGGAGGTTGCCTCCTGGTGTCTGTTCCCCGTCTGTTTGTTTGTTTGTATTTTTGTTAAAAAAAAAAACAAAACACAGCATCAAAGCGGGCCTGCTGTCCACTGCCCTGGAGCCCGCCTCCGATGGGCAGGGCTGGCGTGGAGGGAGGCAGTGGCTACCCTCCCTGAAGGTTGTGCGGGGTTGTGCGGGGTTGTGCGGAGGAGCCCTTCCTTGGCAGGTTGAGGCGTGCATGGCTGTGGGGAGCCTGCAGCTCCGCTCACGGTAGCTTCCCCTTACCTGTCCCAGTCTCTGCTTTGAGAAATTTCCCCGGGGGGAGCTTTCTTCCTTTTATCTATATTCACTGACATCCTCCCTGTTTTTCACTGGGAAAGGAGCAAATGCTTGCTTGGACGAGTTCAACCGATACAGGTGAATCCAAATAGTTCAACCGATACAGGTGAATCCCTCATTCCACACTGTGGGCAGCCTGGGAAATAGTCTGAGTTTTCCTCTGTTTGTTCAACGTGTTTTCCTTACAAAAAAGATGGCTGTGTACATTTTGTCCTTCAGCTTGCCTTTCCACTCACTCATTTATCGGGGATAACTCTCAAAAGTCAGTATGAAAAAGTGAGTTTTTTCTAACCAGAGTATTGGATTAAGTCCATGAATCAACCAGTCACTGTCATTTCTTAAAGTGAGCCTTTCCTTTGAGCAATAAGACTCCTATAATTCAACCCATTCCACCTTTCCTTTGGCTGCCAGGAAGCTCCATTGCTAGTTGAAGTCATGAATTCCTTCCTCTCTTCCCTCCCTGCACGAAGTAGGTGATACTACTCCCACCTCCCACATTGTGACATCAAACTTATTTTGTACGAGTGTTTACTCTCTGCTCCGAATTACAAGCTTCTTGTAAGCAGGACATATGTGCTTTTCACTTTTATTTTCTCCCTCTAGCTAGTGCCCAGCACATGCACATGGATTTTGTTTAATGACTAGTTTGTGAAGGGACCTGCGATGTCCGGTGTCATCTGTTCCTCTTTCTTTTCCACTGGCTTTGTTCTGTTCTGATTTTTCAGTTATCCTGGTTTCTATGCTGCTTTCTTTTAAAAGATGTATTAAATTATTTTGGAAACCAGGTGGGAGGTAAAATTTTTCTTCTTCTTTAAAAAAAGATATTTTATTTATTTAGCAGAGAGAGATCACAAGTAGGCAGAGAGGCAGGCAGAGAGAGAGAGGAGGAAGCAGGCTCCCCGCTGAGCAGAGAGCCCGATGCGGGGCTCGATCCCAGGACCCTGAGATCACAACCCGAGTGGAAGGCAGACGCTTAACCCACTGAGCCACCCAGGCGTCTCTAAAATTTTTATTCTTAAAAGTAAAGAGAAATGCATCAAAGCAATGGGACAAACTGACAAATCAATGACAAATTATCCCAGAAAGCACACTGGGAAATTCTCCCTGTCGCTGTGGCTCCCAGTGCTACAGTGCAGTGCCTCTCCTCACCAAGCTTGTCTCCGTGTGGACCTGAGCACAGGGTCTGCCCAGAGCCACCACTCCTGACCCCTTTGTCTGCAACCACCCGTTCCACAGCCTGCTGCTCTCATCCAGTACTCCTCACCACGAGTGTCACCAGCCCAGCCTTACTGATCATTCCGTCCACCCTGGCTGATCTTCCCATAGCCACGATGCCCCTCATCAATGATGTGAAGCCCAGTGATGTCCAGTGATGCCCAGAGATGCCCCATTATGGCCAGTGATGTTCAGCAGTGCCTTAAGATGCCCAGTGATGCCCAACAGGGTCCAGAATGGCCGCTGATTCCCAGGGATCCCTTGGATGCCTGTGGTGCCCGACAATGCCCAGTGATGTCTGACGTTTCCTCTGGTGCCCAAAGATGCCCAGGGACACCCAGTGTTGCCCAGTCGGAAGGGCCCTCCCCACGGCCCCAGTGCCAGCCCACTGTGCGCACAGGTCCCCAAGCACAGAGCTAGGAAGCTCCTGGTTGGGATCTTCTCCGGCAAGCGCCACAGCCCTCCCCTCCCCCACTCGCCACCTGGACAGTTGTCATTGCCCGGCTGCCCACGGTCCGCTCCTCTGAAGCCTTCCCGACCGACGCCTCCGGCTGCCTCCTCAGTCGTCCGTGCTGCAGTTCCGGACGGAATGTGTCCTAGGAGCCGCATGCCGAATCCACCTGCCCTACCGGCAGCCCCAGATGAGGGCCGACAGTCTCTACAACAGCTCTCTGCAGGGCAGCGTGGCAAGGCGGCCCTGACCTGCCCCCTTCCTGCCCATCCCCACCCCTGCAGTTAATTCTCCCTGAGGTCGATCCTGGACTGATGACTTCCGACTGCCGTACTGGGACGCATGGGCCTGGCTGCTGGGGGCTTCTCACCGCCAGACCGACCAACCCCAGGGCAGAAGGGTAGATCCTAGGGGCATCAGCATCATTTACTCATTGGCTGGTTCATTCCTTCCTCCTTCATTTGTTCATGCTTCCATTCGTTCATTTATTCCCTTTGCACTGCTGTGTGCGCCGGCAGGACCAGCCTCTGCCGCAGCTCCCTGAGCAGAGCTGGGCCTGGACGTCTGGCCGAGCACAGGGCTGTGCTCCGAGCGGGGCTCCACGAGCACTGCCGGGTGCTGAGGGTCAGTAGTCGCTGTAGGTCCCCACGGGCCGGGGCCGGGGCTCAGGCCGGGGACTGAAGAATGACAAAGCGTTGGAGAGTGCGGGCGGGAAGGGGGCAGGACCCCCATCAGGACTGTGGCTCTGCAGGGCCCTGGGGGCCTTGTGAGCGCAACATGAAAATTTTGTGAGCCACCCACATTAGCAAATGTTTAATTGTTCTCCTGGGGGGCAAACAAAGGCACGCTGGCGCTATAGGCTTCCTCAGAGTTTGATGACAGAGTGGAAGCACTTCCGTTCAGGAATTTGGAGGAGCAGAGACCATAAGCCTCTCAGATCATCTGCGCCCAGTAAAGCTTTCCCTGAAGGAGAGCTTGGCCCATCTCTGAGGAAAGTCAGCCTTCCTGGAAGCCCAGGCGGGCGCCTGGAACTGCACCACACATTCAGAAATGCAGGGTGGCGAGTTGGCGAGGTCGTGTCCCCGGCCCAGGCCCAGCAACTCTGCCCAGGAGCCGGGCAGTATGTCCGGGAGTCACAGACCCCGAAGCCGGCCCTCAGGGTCGCAGTATGGGAGACTCGCCTTGTTGTCAGACCCCTGGGAGTGCAGAGGAAGAAGCGTCTGTAGAAACTTGAGTTCTTTCCTGGGAAGTTGTGAGTCGCCTTGTAGGCAGGGCATTCTGGCCGCAGCAAGCCCCACACTGCCGTGCGCAAGCCACCAGCGTGAGCCGCAGCCCTCGGGCGAAGCGGGACAGATGTTTGCTAGAGAAAGTTGAGTGTTGGTGGAAGCACACAGGTTTATTCTTTTTTCTCTTGTGTGACTCTCCCATGAGTGAGTGGCTTTTGTTTGAACAGAGCCAAGGCCTGGGGCACCCAGGTTTCCTCATTTGCAGGAAAAACCTCGTGCATTCTCGTGGGCATCTGCAGGAGCCCAGGGCTCGATACTGATGGCCTGGGGAGTGTGATGGAGACTGGGGGTCCTGGGACTGGGGGCACATGCACTGCACTAGAGAGGGTAGGGCAGGCTGGCAGGGGGCCGGGAAACTGAAGGGAGCCAGAGAGAGGAGGAGGAAAGAGAAGACAAGAGACCAAAAAGAAACAGAGAAAGAAAGAGTGCACGCACATGCAGATGGACAGAAACAAACAGAACAGAAGGCAGAAGGAGAAAAAGATGGGGAGAGATCTGGACAGAGACACAGAGACACAGAGAGACACAGAGACAGACCCATCCTTATAGTCTCCACCCGGTGAGCACAGTCATGCCCCTGTCCCTACCAGGTCCCGCCGTCACGTGTGGTGTGTCTGTGGGCTGCACCCCCTTCCATTTGAATAGAAAACACGGGTGTGACCTTCAGAGATGCAGAACTTCCTACATCCCGGCGCCTGTCCGGGAACATCTCAACTTGTCCGTCTGGCGCTTTATGAGTGAGGTGCGCCCCTGACTTTACCTGTGCATGGGGTTGGGATCCAGGGCCCGGCTCCCTGCCCAAAAGAACCCAGTGGCCAGCGATCTTCAAAGGGACCACCCAGGTGGACTTAGGACACAGTTGTCGTGGGATCCCACATCAGCGTCTCCTTGCACAGCCCCAGACAAGGTCCCAGGGAGCTTCAGGGAGTTATCTCTACATCAGGACACTTTGGGGGTCTTTTCTGGGATGAAGCAACCATGTGACACCCATTCCTTTGGGCCATTCTTTGCAGGCAGATGGGGATGGAGCCAAAGGGTTTGTGGTTTTCAATTGGTTGAATGTAAAGCCAGCATCTGTGGGAAAACCAAGGACACTGTCCAGGGCCGCTCCCCGAGGCATCCCCCAGAAGGGCTCAGGGTCTCACCCATGGGGATGTTGAGATGCTGTTCAGCTAGAAAATAGAAGTGGGGTACAGACATGGGGCATTCAACATGGAAGGGTTGGGACACTCAGGAGGAAGGGGAAGGGGAGAATAAGAGGAGGGAGAGAAAGGAAAGGAGGGCTGGGGCAGAGATGCAGGGAACAGAAGAAACCAGAGACTGAAGACAGAGGAGGGGGAGGGGAGGGGGAGGAAGGGGAGTGGGGGAGGGGAGAGAGCTTTCCCCGGAATCTCCCAGAAGCTCACAGCCTCTGAACAGCTCCACAAACCCTTGATTAAATGTGTGAGACGAAGGTCTCGACCTGATGGGGCCCCATCCCTTGCAGCTCTGATACTCTAGAATTCCGTGAAATCATTTCGTAGCGGGTCATATTCAGGACGGGCGACACCGATGGTATCGCGCTCTGTGTGTGCACCGCATTCGCAGTAAATGAATATTATTTCATTACAAGAACAAATCATTATTATTGCCAAGTGGAGGGCAAATGGGGCCAAGGATTATTAAAACCATACTTCCGACGGCTATCAGCTCCCGTACGAAGACATCAATCTCTCCTCTCGGGCAGCTAAGCCTGGCGAAATCCGCTTTTAATTACCGATCGGCATTGACTTAATGTAGCATAGCTGTCTTATCACATTTAAAGTACGCGTCTACTTAAGATATTTAATTTAAAGTGATATCCTTAATTTCCTCATGGTTTCCAAAGTTTATGTTAACTGTAACCTGCTAGTTTGCAAATGCACTCCCTCTTTGATTACAAGTCAGATCCCACACTTTTGTCTCTAGTTACTTCAGGGGCAATGCCCGAGCTCAGGCTGTTCATCCCTGCCCTGCCCGGTGTCCTGCGTCTGTGTGGCACGACATGATTACGAGCACGTGACAGTTACAGTGCTGGCCAGCACTGATTGAGCACCTGCTGTGTGCCAGGCAGGGGGGTGTGCCTCCTTTCATGGCGCTGACCCAACAACCCAGCGGGCAGGTGGTGCCATTTTATGCCCGTTTACTGAGGAGGAGGCCCTGGTCACATAGCTGGGGGGCAGGAGAACCAGGGTAGATGCATCTGTCCGTCTCTTCTAAACGTGGTGCCTGTCTGGACAGACCTCATGCAGGGACCCGGTGGGAGTGGAATGACAGAGGCCACTTGCAGCGCCTGGGAAAATTACACGTGCGGCTGAAGCATTACTCCGGGGGTCCCTCGCTCTGAGCCTCAGAGCACGCAGCTTCTGCCCCCACGCTGTAGATGTGCGTCCCACGCCCGGGATGCAGCCACTGTGCAAGGACGTGATGGTCCACGTGGGAATCTCTGACACTAAGACCTGAGCCTTCCCTCCACGGCCCTCTCCCGAGGAGGACGTGCTCCCATGGCGTCTCTGGCCTGGGCACTACCATGAGGCCTGGCCCGGAGATCGGGAGGCCGGCAGGGGTGCTGACTGGTTGTGCAGGTCAGGAGGGGCAGGTGCACAGCTCAGAGGCAGGTGGAAGGGCCCCAGCCCCACGCGGTGCTGCCAGCCAATACCAGCACTGCCAGCTAGGCAGTGCCTCTGTCTGTTTCCTGAGCCGCCCAAGAAACCCTCAGTGGGAGCTCTGTGTCTACCTCCTGGGCTGCTTGAACTGAATGAAATCTCTGCCCCAAGGTAGCATGAATCCTGAGAATCTGTCACATATTCTCCAGCTTCTCCTCATCGTCTTTATATTTCAGGGAAGGAGCTGCCTCTTTTCAATTCTATAAGCTTCCATTATGAGAGCAACATAACGGAAGCTTCTAGAATTTTTAATTTTTATTTTAGAGGAGAAAATAAACAGATATTTCCCCCTTAGAAAGGAACGACATTTTAGGCTGACAGCAGAGAGACAGCAAACGAAGACCCTGGGGCTGACCCCCCAGGTTTGAGCCCGGGTGTCCTGGGACAAGCCCTGTGCCCGCCCTGTGCCTGTCCCTGCATAGGAGGGTTACAGGAAGTGCTCTGTGTGAGTGCACAGCACACCCCCTGACACTGCGCAGTTGTGCCCTGAGTGTGAGCTTAACTGTCACTGTTCATTAATTAGGAGCCTCGTCCGACACAGGTTCAAAAACTGGAACCCGCGTACCTTGCTGGTGAGGCACCGCACAGAATCCTGCTGGAGAAAGCGCCTTCCCGATCATTGAGCCCCTCCAATTCGTTAGTGCTCTCAGACACATGGACACGCGTCTCTTCCCACTTTCAAGGACGATGAATTCAATTTATAATATGAGATTACAGCCCAAATTAGTCCCAAACATTTAGAAATGAGAATTGGTCATGGTCATGTTTATTTCACCCATTCATCCTGAAGCCTCCAGCCCCCAACCCCTACTGGTCTATTTGCATCTCAGGATTTTCCAAGAGAACTAACAAAACGCTTAATCCTGAGTGATGTTTCGAGTGTCCCCGCATGCCAAGCGGTGTCCATGCGGCAGGTCCTTCTGGGATCATAGCTATAAGGCGGCGCCGCATTTTATGGATGAAGGTACTGAGGCTTTTAGGACTTTGGTGAACTTGCCAAGAGCACAAGCATCCTGGCTGTCCGTGGGCCTGGGCGCTGAAGGACAGCCGTCCACTAGCAAGGCATAAAACTGCTAACCAGAGGCCGCAGGCGTCGGAGAAGAACATTGCGTCACATGGACGTTTCATGGGGCACGGACGTTTCGTGGAGGAAAAGGGACTAAGTCAGTTCTAACTCGGTCAAACACATGTAACTATTTTAAAACCCCCCTACTAAGGCAGTGCTCATTTTGTAACTCTTTTAAGTGTGCTAAATATACATTTGTTGCAGATGTACCCAACTCTTAAGGGTATCTAAAAGTTTCACTTTTTTTGTGATTCTTTGTGATGCGTGCAGTGTCTTGAGTTTCCGAGAGGATTTTATAGTTTTTCAGTGTTTGCAAAAGTTAAGTTTTCCCTATTGAATGTCAACAGTGAGTGCTAAAACAAAACACAAAACAAAACAAAAAAAGTTTCATGATCTTCCCAGAATTAGGGATTGAAGGGATCTGGGATAATTTTGGAGCCGGGTCAGAGGGGATCCCTATTAATTAAACTTTGGGGCCCGGGAATTCCTAAGGGGCTCCGTGAGGGCTCAGGGCTCGGGGACCCCTGAAATTTTGGGCGGAGCCTGGGAATGCCGGCTCCCAGACACAGGCCCGCGCCTTCTTTCATCTGTTGTCAGCCTGGCTCATGACTCACACCAGAGGCCGGGAGAGACGAGGCCCAGGACATCCCACAGCACACCCACCCCAGGGTCACAAGGAAAGGGTCTGGCTACTTCCCTTCCTCCGGTCACCTAGCGGCTCGGTATTTGGAATCCACCAGGAAGTAGGTACTTGGGTTAACAAAAAATGTGTAATATTTTTGACCTAATTTCAGGAAATCACAAATAACCATTCCAGAGCAGCTGTTCTATTTTTTTCCACTGGGAAAGGAAGTTTGCACACTTTAAAACATTTTTTTTAATCACAGAGGACTAGTAAAATAAATTATGGTACATCCATAAGCTGGCATATGGGGCAACCATTAAAGTGAGGTTTATAAGGGACCTTCCGTGAAGTGCGCATGAGATATCGGTGATGAGGACGGCGTGGGACAGACTCTGACGCTGGCTTCGTGTAACACGCACACATGCACACATGCCATGCTCACACCTGTGCGCACACGTCTGCACACATGCACACCCATGCACATGTAGCCGTGCATGTGCACACGCATGCACAAACACACCAGACAGACCGAGGACGGTTTGCCACTGTGCTGGCTGCGGTCACTTGTAAGCGGGCAGCCTTCAGGTCACTTTGATTTTCCCTTTTAAACTCCTAAATTTTCTCCAAGGAAGGACTGTTAACATTTACAACAGAAGCCAAAGGATTATAATGAAACACGGTCTCTCTAGAACAGAAACTGTTGAATCAGGGTGTGGAGAAACCGTCAGCAGTGATTGTGTTGTGAGTAGGAAGGTTTCAAAACGATCTTTAAAAACCCAAAGCCAGGGCTTCAGGTTTAATTCAAACTTTGGAAAACTCGCAGGTCCCATTACATATGCTTATTTCTTTGACATTTAAGCAGCCGAGCTGAGGAGTCAGAATCTGTGGCCCGCACAGTTTCGGAGAGTGTCGGGCAGGGTCCTGAGTGCTCCCCAGTGTGGCTGGTTTTGTTTCGCCGTCTGTGTACCTTGGTGTAAAGGTCCAAGGGATGGAGATTCAAATCCAATCTGTGGTGTGGCCCACAGAGAGAGAGAGGAGTATCCCCATCCAGGCTAATTCCTTCTTGTTTTGTCTAAAAAGCAGGAGAATTTGGAGCTGGCCCTAGGACAGGGTTTCCAGAACGTACAAAGTATGAAATGGCAGGTCACAGCAGACCCGCCTCGCAGGCTGTTCCGGGCCAGAGGCCAGCCCCGGGCGCCCAGCGGGAAGGGGCTGACCCTGACCTCCCGGGAATAAGCTCCCCACCCCCCCACCCCCAGCAACCCCTCCCCAGCCCCCCTCTCCTCCTCAGCTTTTCCCAAACTGGCGGGTCTGGATGCAGGCCCCGGGGTCAGCGCCAAGGCAGGGCGCCGCTTCGCAGAGCTCACGCAAGGGCCTCTGCCCGAGGATGGAGTAAACAGACTCTCCTTAAAGGTCACTTCTTCAGCTCCGGCTCTGGCGGCCAGAGGAAGCTGCAATCATTTTTCAGGGCTGTAAATGCCAGAAGAAAAACTCAGCGAGTCCTAGCTTCCCTCCATGCCCCTCGTCAGCCCAGCGCCTTCTCACAAGGCATTTCCTTGCCAAATAAAGATGCTTTTTTTAAGCCTGAACCCTGAACAGACCTCAAGTAACCTTTGCTCAAGGGTCTTGGGATGCAAGCTTTTATAAATTTAGTTCACAGGCCGCAGGCGGCCCCAGCGAGCGGGCCCCGGCCCCACGGGCACTCTCGTACCACACTCGCTGTCTGTGCGCAAGGGACTGACTGGCAGGTCTGGGCCCTGGGCACAGTCTTTACATCGAAAGGGGTCACAGTGCATGGTTCTGTCTTGTTTTGTTTTTATTGTTTTGTTAAGTTCTGTTTGGTTTGCTTTACAGCAAAATGAAAGATTTTGTTTCTACCACCTTCCTCAGTCTTCCTCAGAGTCGAAGTAGCCTGTAGTTGGACATCCTGAGGACAGAGATGTGCTCGACCAAGCGGAGGCGGGGGGGGGGGGGTGAAATGAAATTAAGGATTAATTTTAGTGGAACTGAGATGTCTCCTTTCCAGCATTTATAGATGTGTCTTCCCCATTGTCCAAATCCCAGACGTCAATCTCATGGGTGAACATGCCCCCCTTTAAAAAATGCATATGCTCTTTCTTGGTATGGTTCAACTATTGAAGGTGTTGGATTAGTTCATACTAAAGTGTGACTGACTGATGCCAGAAACTTCCTTTAGGAGACCTGACAGAGAATGAAGTTTGGAAGTATGACAAGAGGCTAGGTGGGCAGCTGGGAAACAGGTGGCCGTGTTGGAAAGGCAAGGCCCGAGAGAACTCAGATGAAGTCATTGCAGCCTATAGGTCCCTGTTTTGTGTAAGGACGTTTCTGTAGGAAGAAAGGCTAATCTCTAAAAGCAGTTCAAAGTGGAAAAAAAAATAAGGGTGAATGCTATGGACTCACTGGGTCTATATCAATGAATCATATTTTAGACACTCTTGCTCTATGGTCCAGTGACCCCTTGAGCCCACTGGGACACCTTGGAGGCTGGGCCCGGTCTTCTTCCCACTAGCCCAAGCCACCAGAAGGGATCCCGGCACAATGCCCACAGCCCAGACCTCAGCGGGTGTCTGATAGTGGTTCTTGCTTCCTCGGGCAGCAAAAGCAAGTGTCTGTGGGAGAAATCTTTAAGGAGTCTCCTGTCTGAGAAAGAGTTTTCTTGTTAGGTTAGATCTCTAAGCAGCTTCAGGGATCCCTTCCGAGGCTTGTGCGCCACGTCTCCATGGCTTGGAGCAACAATTCAGCCAGTCACTCCGCTGGTTCTCTTGCCTGTGTGACCCCAGGCAAGTTCCTTCACCTTCTGTGTCTCCGTGAGCTTGGCTGGAGCAAAGGTGGAATTAGTAATGTGCTTCCAGCGTGGCTCAGGGCTGGAGACACTGTTCACAGGGTGGGGGTGGGGGGTCGCTGGCACAGGTCCCAGGCAGAGCTGGGCACACAGTGGACCCCTCAGGCAGTGGCAAGGCCCCGATCTACTGAAGCACTCCAACACCAGAGGTAGGACCATCTTTTGAGATAATCGGTTGAGCTGATTCAAGTATCCGATGGATGGAGGTGTGGGATGGGGCTGGACCGTCTTTGGATGACCGTCTTTGCAGCCCGGAGACCCAGCGTTTAAAGGGCTGTCCCGGTCCACAGAGCCTAAGTGACCCGCAAGTACATGCAAAGTAATTTTTTTTTTTAAGACCAGAGAGCACCGCGAGATGCTACTTTGTACCTGTGGCATTGGCCGACGGACGGGATGAGATGGTACCCTGTGTGAGGTGGGAAGGGGACCCAGGCGCAGCTTGTTTGTGGCTGGAAGGGTGGTCAGTCCTTGCAAGTGGCCGGTTGGCACAGACACATCTGCCTCTGAGCGTGAACGCCTCTGCTCCCGTCGGCTACCCCCAGGGCCACATCCCGGGAAGTAGCAGGTGGAAGTGCGCGCGAGCTCGCCGCGGCACAGCTTGTCATCCCGCAAACACAGCATCAGGTGGCCTCTGGCCCTGCTCGTCACGGGAGACACGGTGGTCTCTAGCGGCATAATTTGCAGGGACAGATGTTTAATGAAATCTGACCAAAATATGATTTCTCAGTAATAAAGTTTAGGGTGAGTATTCCTTTCTTTTTTCTATTTTGATGAAATTTTTGAAATTATTTTGATGACATTTTTGAAATTTTTAAACAGAAATTTTATTGGCTTTAAAAGAGTATATATGTCCTAATTTTGCAAATAAAACGGAAGCTGGTCCCTGCAGAGACTCTGAGGCATCCCACGGAGGCCTGACACACCTAACGAGATGACATTCCAGGACAGGGAACTCTCAATGATGACAGAAGACAGTTGACAGACGGCAGAGCCCCGCGGCCTGATCGGGGCCGATGGGCTGATAACCCCTCGTGCGGCCTGGCTCGTTTCAGCCCGCAGGGCTGGCTGCAGACCCCAGGGGCCCCAGCCTCCCTCTGAAGTAAACAGGAAGCAGAGCCAGGCCAGGCGCTGGAGGAGGACCTGCCCTCCCGGCTGCAAGCAGAGGAGACCGGCCCCCCACTCCACACACACTGACATTCCCAGGAAACGGGCCGTGGGTGCGGATGCCGGGTCTCTGCGGGGCGTGCGTCGTGAGCCAGGCTCCCTTTGAGGGGCAGGGACAGGAGGGCAGAGGGAGGGGGCCTGACAAAGGGAGAAGCGGGCTGGCAGGCCCACTTGACTGCACAACGAGGTGAGCACCCTGAACATGGCCAGGCCGCTCCCTTAACCCCGGGGACACGGGTCATGACCGCTCACTGCCACGTCGCACGACGGGGGACATCTGCTCACTGGGCACTAGAGGAGGCCTGGCTCTCCCTGTCGGGGCCTGCCCGTGGGGCTCAGGTAGGAGGGCGGGAAAATGCTGACCCGTTCGCTGTCCTTACCACCTGGCATTTAAAGAAGTCCCAAGAAGCGTGTGGATGTGAGCGCGTTAAAATATGGAAAGAACCGCACCAGTGCATGGCGTCTCGTGGGGGTTCCGGAGTCCTGCAGGCTAATTAAACTAAACCTGAGGTTATTTTGAGATTTAAAAAAAATACCAGAAATTACCTGTCCAAAAAAATAAATAAATAAAAAGAGGCTAAAAGAAATTGACAGAAAGTAGCCTCTCCGCGAGGCGGATTCCATTTCATTACGTCCCGAGTTCTGCCTGTGTTCCCTCCCGGAGGACGGCGCCGCACGCGGGTCACGCAGGCCCCGGACTCCCCCAGGCTGGTTCCCTGCAGGAAGCACCAGCGACTACCGGGAACCGTGTGAAATACGTGGACCCAAGAGCTGTGGCGGCCAGCAGTCCCGTGCGGTTCCCCGAGTGCGCAGGACAGGGGCGGCCGCTACCGCACATCATCGCTCCGGGAGGGAGTGCGGAGCGGACGCTTCTGAAAACACGCAGCGAGTCACCCCGCCCCCGTCTGCAGGGACACAGCACCTGCATGTGCATGCAGCCCGTCCGGTGGCACCGCCGAGATGTGCAGGGGACCCTCGCCACCAAGTGGACTGCTCTCCGAGGGCACGTGCAGCCTGTTCCACAAGCCCGTGTGTTTCCAAGACGAGCAGTTCGAGGGGCTGCTTTGTGACAAAAAGATGCAAAAACATCCATATACTAAAAAAGCACCTTAAAATAGGATTTATCAGAATAGAAGTTTGGTAGGGTTTTCTTTATTATTGTTATTATTTTTGCCATGTAATAAATATGTTTTTTGTGTCATAGGTATTTTAATGTAATTTTTTGTGTAATAAATATTTTTAAGTAATTCTAAATCAAAGGTTTGAAAATGGCAATTCTCCCTATAATGACAATAATAAATGCCAGTTAACTCTGCACCAGGGGCTCTCTCGGTGCTGTGGATTACTAATTCACTTTTTGCTGCCATTGGCTATCCCCATTTTACAGATGAGGAAACCAACTGAGATAAACAGAAAGGTTGAATAACTTATCCAAGGTCACACAGCCAGCGAGGGGCAGAGCAGGGATTTGAACCCAGACCTGCAGCTCCGTTGTCTGGGTATGTGATCCCTTTGCCGTGAGGTGTCCAGCAGAAGACAAGGATGGAGACAAGAAGAGAGTCCCCAGTGCCTACAGCCTGCTCCCTGTCAGGCTCTGCTGGGCCGTCTGCCTGCTCATCTCTATTAGCTCACACGTTGTGGGGCCGAGTTCTGGCCCCTTCGCCCTTTTACTAGTGAAGGGGACATCAGGTGACCCAACCAAGACCACAGGCCCAGTGAGCTGAGGGGCCGGAGTCACACCAGGTCCGTGTGACACAGTGTTTGTGTCTTTCCATGCCCGCTCGTCACCTCTAGTCAATGAAACATAGAAAAACAAAATAGCATCTCTCTGTGAAGTCATTCTTCGATGTTGATTTGTGAGTCTTGAAGAGAATAAACTTCCCAGGAGAAAAAAAAAAATTCACCTTAAAAAACAAAACAATAAAAAAACAACCAACTTAGCTTTTCTCCCAGGAAGAGCCGGTCTCTGAGCCCGTGCATGAAAACAAGGAGGCATGAGAAGTCACTGGCCACCTTTGCCCCACAGAAGTGCTGGCTCCGGGGAGCTCCTCCCCTCCGCCTGCACGATTCCCGATTCCCGATTCCCGAGGAGAACTAAGCAGGGAAGGCTCACCGGCACCTGGGACCGGGGCCCCTGGATGAGTGCGTGCTGGCCTGCCGAGCACGCGGGCTCCTCGGAGCCATGGGGAGCTTCTCACGATGCAGCCAGTGAAACGGGTTTCTGTGGGGCCAGACCCCTCTCCCGAGCGCTCTCCCGCTCCCTCCCATGTGCCGACAGCCTCTGGATTGCATTAGCTTCATAAATAACAAGTCTGTTGTCAGATTTTCCCCTGGTGAGGAAAGGGCAGCTGGGGAAGCTGGAGGGTCAGGACCTTCATGTTTCTCAGCAGGAGTCGAAACGCCTCCCATGCCGGCCGGAGAGGAGGGTCTGTGTTGTCCTTGCACTGGGCCCTGACAGGATGGGATTCCGCACGCCGGCGGGGACGCGGGGTCTGTCTTCCAGCCTGGTGCGCGGCCGTCCATGCAGGCCAGACATCTGGTGGGTAGTGGAAGAGCCCCCTGCCCAGTCCTCCAGGCTTGGAGCACCACGGGCTTGGGCAGTGTGCGCCTCTCTGTGCCCCAGGTCGGCAGCAACAAACGACCCCCTAATGGGAAGGCTCCAAAAATGGAGGCACAGAAACCTCAAGGCGCCGGGTCCCAAGGAAGTGCTCAGCGAGTGACCAAGTGTCGCTGCCCCTTGATCCCGAAGACACGGGGACTTCCCCTTCTGGAAGCTGGTGCTTCCTCACTCCGCCCCCAGCCCCGTGGCACAGGTTCGGGATCACCCGCCCCGTGGGACCTGTGTCCGGAGCCTGTGTTTCTGCTTCCAGCCAGAAGCCTCCCGTGCTTCCCCAGGCTCCGGGGACAGGCTCCCGGGACAGGCTCTGGACCCCGTTTAAAGTGGCTGCTTCCAGTGTCCTCACAGGCGATTTCTGCAGTGCTTAGGGACTCTGCTGCACATTTTCGTGGTCTTTTGAAAAGGGAAATGTGGGAGATGGGGGGCCCAGGGGAAGGAAGGAAAGACAGAAGCAGATTTACTGCTCACCCGTCCAGGACCCGGCACGTGCTTCCGACTTTAAAAAGTCAGTCTTCACTGTTAGACCCATTTCACGGATGAGTGCAGGGACAGGACACCTAACTCTACGCCGGCCTCGATCACCGCCACATGTGCGCAGAGCCTGATCGCAGCCCCAAGGGGAAGGTCAGAGGGAAGGTCGAGTGAGCCCTGGAATGACCCTCCTCCGTGTCCCGAAGGGATCCCAGTGAATCCCCTGCCCTCCCGCCAGGTCAGTCCTCTGTTAGGCTAATATCTCAGGGTCCCTCCCCTGTGGGAAGCCTTCCTCACTGCAGACTAGTCACTCATCATTCAGCGCCAGCCATCGGAGGAGCAGGGGACAAGAGGTGGCAGGGACGGGGCCAGATTGCGATGTTCCTCCCTGCCCGAGGGGACGGAGGGAGCTTCTCCAGCGCGGTTTCATCCCAGGCGCAGACTGAACGTGGAGCTCCCCCCGCAGGGACGGCCACTGCGGCTGCCACTGCGGCCAGCACTCCAGGTCTCACTGGGGTGTGTGACTTCACGCGGTCCTCAGGGGACAGCTGTGGGAGTTCCATACATTTATCAGCCCGTTTCCCAGAAGAGGATACTGAGATACCCTGGGCTGCTGTACCAGGGAGCTGGGCCTTGAAGGATGGCCCAGAGTCACAGAGAACAGATTCTCACTGGTTGGTTTCTGAGGTCTAAATCCAGACGGAGCCCAGCCCAGGGCTGCTGCCCACTGGCCGGGAAGCTGCTGCCGGCATTTCCACCCCGTCGTCCCGTGCAGCTGTCCTGGTGTCTCCCCACTCTCTGAGAATCTCATTTCCCTCTCTGCCTCTTGTGTGCTTCCCCCTCCAGATTACGAGGCTTCTGTCCCTGATGCTCAGCACTGACCCCTCCTAGTAATGGACTGGATCATTCAAAATGCACCGGACCTCGAAAAAAAAAACTGGACTGAGCGGTGGGCGAGGCCAAGAGAGCAGCAGTGCAAAGTTCAAAGGCTCGGCTCACACCCAGTTCTCCCCAGGAGGGCCACTCCGGGAGCCCCCCCGGAATGAAAACCCCCGATGCGTGGGGACATGCCCAGGGCTGCCATCCGCCTCGCTCTGATCTGCGGAGCTGCAGCCTTGAAGAGGGCTTCAAAGCATGTCTGCCAATAGATCAAGCCTTCTCTCAGCCATGACAGCCCCCCATCGCCCGCCTCCCCAAATAAACCCGCGTAATGAAGACAGATGGCTCCGGTCAGCCGCCGGCCGCGCGGGGCATGGAGCGAAGCCTGCAGATGGTGCCGTGGGCGGCCTGGGGCCACACACCCCACCCCGGAGCGGGGGTCCAAGGTGTCACCGGGACGGAGACGCTCCTCCTCAGCCTGCGCCCCCTCCACCGCCCGGGGGGGCCGCACCTCTGCTCCATCAGCCTGGTGAGTCTGAGTACATGGGCCCCCTTCCAAGGCGCATCCCAGCCAAAACCACCGCCAGCCCAACCGTGGCCGGCTCGCTCCTCATTAGCGAGGTGTGCAGGGACCCAGGAGCCTCGCTGAGATGACAGAGTGGACTGGGGGGGGCAGGCCTCCCCCTGTGCGCGTCTGAACACAGGGTCCCAACAGTGAGGAGCAGCAGGTCCCCGGAGAGCGTCCCTCGGCCTCCCGCTCACCTTGTGCTCGCCCAGGGAAGCTGGGGGTGGGGGAGCGCTGCGGGGTGGGGGAGGTGCTCTGGACATGCTGGAGGGGCACAGCCTTAGCGAGTAGCCCTCAGAGGCCTCCCTCTCAGGGAGCTTTCAGGACGCAGCCGCACGTGTCCTGGCTGGTCTCTGTTTCGCGGAAGTCACGCCAGGTGGGAGCTGCCCCTGGGAAGGAGGGCGGCCGCCCGGCAAAGGGTGACCAGTGTTCGGGGTGCCGGCCTGGCTGGTGGGCCGACATCAGGGGGATGCGGGCCACCTTCTGGAGGAGAATAAGCGGAACACGGTGCGGGGGTCCGAGGGGTGTGTTGAGCCATGGCCCTGGGAGGCGAGGGTCCGTACACCCCGCTGCCGGCTGCTGCGAGCACCCCAGCTCGCAAGGGAGACATGCGGCCTCGAGGCTCACAGAGCGCATGAGCCCGAGACCTGCCATTGGCCTCTTCCGGCCAGTGGTCTCTGTCGCGTGATCCGATCTGAGGGGGCTTCAGCAGGGGCCCCTGGGGGCAGCAGGGGCAGCCACGGGGCTGCTACCCTGCGCTATTTCTAGACCCTTCTGCAGATCTCCTGTGGCGTGGGGGAAACGCGCCGGCGAGGCGAGGCCAGCCTGTGTGTGCGTGTGGCGTAGGCAGGCCGGGCAGGCGGATGCCTGTGTGGTCCAAGGGGGCTTCGTGTGTGTGGTCCGCCACCAGCTCAACGCTGATCATCTGTCCAGAGGCCGCTGACTGCCTGCCGATGACCAGTCTGTTTACTTTAGTCCTGTCTGCGCCCACTGAACTCGGAGCGCTGTCTCCTTCCAGCTGGACCTGCTCAGGGGTGGGGGGCGGGGGAGAGGGACATGGCCTGCGTGTGGAGCTCTACAACGGATGGGCTGCAAATGGGGTTCTGGGTGAATCAAGACACCCCCTCATGGGCCACGCTCCCTCCACCCTCTCTCTGGCAACTTCCAGCCTCCCCGTGAGCCCCGGCCCCCACCGCAGGTTCACCCAGACAGACCAGGGACATGAATCACTCCTCAGGCCGAATGGGGCCCAAGTGCTGTTCCTGATCCTGACCACGGAGGTAAACACGCGTGTCCGGTCCGGGCTTGCGTGTGTGGACTGCTCCACAGCGAGCCCACTATGGGGCCCGTGGGAATGTGTGTCTGCATGCAGCCCCCCAAGAAAAGACGGGTCAGTCTGGAGATTGGGGCCCACGTCGGCAGGGGTCTGTGGGCCCCAGTGTCTACCTGTCGCGTTTGACCGGGGTCTCGCAGGGAAGGTAAACACGCTGTGCACGTGCGTTTCAGGTTTATGACCCACGACGGCAGCTGTGCGGGGCTCATGGCCTCGGTGGATGTGTTCTAATTATTTCTCCTCTTTACCCAGTTCTGTGGTTTTCATTGACGATTTCCTTCTCTCTAATATTTATATCCTGTGAGTCGCCTCTGGTAGCGTATGCAGTGACCAGCGATGGAAGGGCACAGGGACAGACACAGGAAATACCTTCTCTTCCCTTTCCACCAAAGTGGAGGTTCTAGAAGGCTAGTCTTGGGATGACAGGCTAGACCTTTGTGTTAAGAAGTTAAGGCTGATGGGCTCGAAGGCGACCCGCGGCCCCGAGGAGAGGCTGCGTGCGTCAGAACCCTTCTTCTTTGCACCCCCCACCCCTCGGTGGTCGTTCAGCTGGATCCCACGCACCCGTGGTCGCTCCTCTGGGTTCCACAAACACGGAGTCAGAAATCGGTCATCTGACCGGCACCACTGTTGTCCGAACCGAACCAGGTCAGTCATCAAAAGCATAACTCGAAGTTAGGGGGTGACTTCATTCGACCAAAAGGAAGCAGCTCTTTTTCCACTGTGGTTCAGTTCACACAACAGAGAACCAGGGGCTTTACAGGGAAGCGCCGTCTCGTTCGGCACGCTCACATGCAGTGCGGCCTCCACCGGCTCCGGTTCCAGAGCATGTCCAGACCCCAAGGCTCCCGTCCCCCTAGCTCCCCCCAGCCCTGGACACCCAGAATCTGCCTTCGTCTCTGTGTATTTCCCTGGAAACTCAGGTCGGTCTTATTCACCAGCCGTACTAAATGCAAGTAGCTTAGCCGGGGTTTGGCTAGTGCTGGTACAAAGGTGACAGCCGTGTAGAAGATTCAACCACTGCCAGGAAATAGAAAGAAGACATTTTAAGAAATTGTCTCCTCCCGATTTCTCATCCTAAGTCACCACAGGCAGCGTTCGGTGGCCCCTAGCTCTCCCCACCCAGGCCTCTCTCTGCCTACACACAGGCTGTGTAGGGGGTCACATCGGACTGGATGGGAACCCGATTTTTCCATCCTAACCGTGTGCGTCACAGGCATATCCCCAAATCCACGCATACCCTCCTTGAACGTTTTTGTCTGTGCGGGGCCCCCGCCCCAACCATGGAGCCGGCTTCACCAGCCCCTCACCGCCCCTCGGGCTGGTGATTAGTGGGAGCACTGAGTTTTCGCTGAAGTGGATTGACTTTCTGGATTGTGTCAGCTGATGGGATTTGGGGGCTTGCTTCCAGGCAAGAGGGACTGAGGAAGGATTTAAAGAATTCCATGGAGGAATTCAGGACTTACAGACCCCGTAAATGAGGCCCCCAGGGACATGCAGACACCTGGGCTCAGTGCGCCTTTGCAGACGTGGGTGAGGAGTAGATACCAGCCGAGACCACAGGCGGCTGGAAAGGGCGACCCGAAGACACAGGACTGGCCAGCAGATGCCCCTGAGAAGGGAGTGTGGGGCAAGGAGGCCACCGTCCCCTCTGGGGGCTGGGCCGGAGAGGTGGCTCCGGGGTGCACCTGTGTAGGGGCCCTAGCCAAAAAGGAAAAAGAAATCTGCTGCCAAGGGAGGGGTGTGTCTGTTTGCCTGGACCTTATAACAGCCCTGCATCTGCCTCGGTGACTTCTTCAAGCTGATCATCGTGTCAGAGTTATCTCAGTCAGGCGCTGTCTCTTCCCTTCTTCAAATTCCCTGGCCTAGTAGAGTGTGGCCTCCTCCAGGAAGGCCTCCGGGGCCCTGGCTGGTTCACGGTAGATTCCCATATGCAGCCTTCTCCTATGCCCTACTCCTGTCTGCCCAGTGGCACCGCTAGCTCAGGGGAGGCAAGGGTGTCTCAGGACTTGGCCCCAGTACTTTGCATGTGGACGCAGGAGCCATCCTGGCCTGGAGGTCAAACATTTGCTCTGCAGCCACACTCCCCTTGGGAGCCCGGCTGGCTCTAGGAAGACCCCTCCCATGGGGGCCCAGAGGGGTGAGGCTGTTCCCAGGGCAGGGAGCAAGGGGAGGGGAGTGAGACACTGGCCTCAGGCACAGAATATTAAAGGGGGTGCTGAAAAGATCAGACATCAAGAAGAAAGATCTAAATGAAGGCAAAAATAAATCCGTGCCGAGTAAATACCACAGTTTTAAGTGGAGTCAGGACACAGGGTCTGGGTCAGGGGGAGGCAAGTGGGAAGTCTCAGAGTCGGAGCCTGTCTTCCTTTACAGTTCTGATATTCCGTTTATCATGGACTTTTTGCATTAATTGTTTTTGTTTTGCAAAACAATATTTTACATGTCCTTGGGGCCTCATTTTCAGGGTCTGTAAGTTCTAAATTTTGTTTTGTTTGTAAACATAGAACTACTGTTTCTCTTTGTGACTGAGTTTTCAGAGCTGGTGCCTGCCTCACCCTGCCCTCTGGTACTGACCCTGCGCCCTGTCTGGTCCAAGGTGCTGATCCAAGGTCATCCGGGCGGAGCTGGGATTCAAACCTCCAGCTCTGTCCCCCAGAGCTTCTCTGTGGGGCTGTTGGCCCCCAATTGTGAATTGTTAACGGCCAGTAGGACCCCTGGGTCTGTCTGGGCACCTCGGTGCCTCGGAGAGCTGATGGGGAGTGGGACGGACTGAGCAAGGGACCCGCAGAAGTCATTCAGCATCAGTAACTCTCGGTTTAGTCTCCCTCCACCCCTCCCTGTCACCATGCTCAGGGAGGTACTGAGGTCAAGCAGGCACTCACCAGCCGCCGGCCCGTTTCCACACAGCCTGCACCATCCGCCGCCTGACTGCGATCGCGTTTGGAACTCCCACATGAACACTCCTGGAACAGTTTTACAGAGAGGAGTCACGTATTTTACGGGAAATACACACTTCACTACAATGTTGATGACAAAACGTTTTCCTCTTTTTACTTAATGTATGGTTGTTGTTTTTTAAACAAAATATTCCCCAAACCCAGGTTCTCAGAATCTGGAGAAAGGAAAGTTTATAGGACACGAGGGAAGGGTCATTTATACATTGATTTTGCTGTTGACCAAACAGTTCTGCCTGTCTTCTTCTTTTTTTCTTAAATGAGACGATAACATTCTTAAACCAACCCCTCTGGCCCCCTGCCCTCCAGGGTAGAGCTCTGTTTTGCTAAGATCCAGGCGTGAGGCATCAGGGGGGCTGTCTGCAGCCCTGGTGTGGGGGGCCGCCCGCCTGCCGGCTTTAATTAAACTGGCTGACCAATTCAGTTAAAACAACAACAGTGTAATTATTTGGTAGTATAGGGTAGCTTTTTGAGCAGAACTTCTCTATCACTAAGACAGACGGGGAAAGAGGGACAAGGAAGACTTTGGGGACCAGCTTGAGCTTCTTGGACAAAATCTTGGCCTCCTCACCTAGAATGTGGGGACCCCACATCCTCCTTCTGGATGGGACCCGACGTGCGGTGCGTGGCTCAGAGCCTGGTCCCAGAGGGTCCCTGTGTCCTGTGTCTCCTCCTCCCCCCCACCCTCCAGTAGAACAGATAGTGTGCCCAGAGACCGGCATCTTAGAGGTGGGGAGAAGGTTTTGTTTGCACTTTGATGTGGCTGGGGAGGTCGTGAAACATCCTTTTGAAAAAGCATTACTTAATATCACGTATTGATCATCTAGGATGTGGGAAGACCTCCACTAAGCAACTCCAGGAAATCCTCGGACCGATGTGATGGGGTCCTGCGGAGGTAACAGACAGGATCCAGCTGGCCTGGCTGGAGGGTGGGAGCCGGGGCCAGCCCCTGCCTTCAGAGCTTCCAGACCCTCCTCTCTACACGGAAAAAGGGCAGTTGACCTGACTTTTCATGATTCTTAAGAAAAAAGTGTACAGAAACAGTTTGCAAAAGTATCCCATGTTTATTATCGAATATCTAGAAAACACAGCGGCACAAAAGGGAGGCAGGGGAAACACTTAAAATACCAGCACCGGGAGATACCACCTCTTTACATTTTGGCATTTTCGTGTACAAATCACACACACGTGCACACACACGCACACACCAGTGAGGAGCCCTGCCTGACATCGAATCCACACCCACAGGCATGAGCTACGGCTGTTACTGTGATTTATTTTCTCTCGATCTTATAAAAACAGGACAAATGGTGCATGCGCTGTCCCTGCAAATTGCTTTATTTGTTGCTGAACATCCCCCCCCATCTTCGTTATTTTTCTACGATATAATTTTTCGTGGTCTTGAGCAGAAAATAGCTTTAAAACCTAGGGCAGCCCTGTTCCCTTTAAGCGGGACAGCCTGTGCTTCTGTGTGGCTTAGTCTTCCCGGGGAAGGTGAGTGCGATTCCGATTCCAGTCGGTCTGAGCACAGGAGGTGGTGAGGCAGAGCTGTTTGCCAAAGTCCGTGTGAATCAGTGCAATTTCGGAAACTCGGCTCTTGATTCCAGGTCCTGTGTCCCAAACGGGTTCCACCGGGGAGAAGGAAGGGGCGAGAGCAAAGCTGCTGGGACCGGAAGTTTTGTGTCTCAAGCTGGGGACGGCAGGGGAGACATAGGTCGGAGGTCTGTAGGAGGTCGCCTCACGCCCCCCAAAGGGGATTGTGGTAGCAGACCCAGGCCACCAGGGCTGAGTTTTAGGGAGCGGGCGGCACTTCCTGCCCCGGCTGCTCCACCGCCGCCTGAAGCCACGCAAGAGTCAGCAGACGCCTTTGGAGCAAACACAGCCTCTAAGCAAAGGCACAGAAATCCATTTCAGTTCATGGGCGGCTTGTGGATCGCAACAGTGAAAATTCTAGCAAGAGCTGCAGGGCTAACGCTCACCACTCGCTATGGTCCCGGCACTGGTCTGAGTTCTGCACGAGCTCAGTTTTGCAACCCCCTTCAAGGTGAGCACATCACCATCACGGGCTCCTTACGGTGGCAGACTGGGAACGGGCCCTGCTAGAAGGTTCTGTATCGTCCCAGCTTATCCCGAAGTCCATCCCCACCCCCGTGCCATCCTTGTTTACTTTACTGAAAGAAAAGTACTATTTGCAGTATCACTCTTTTGTCCCTCTTAGTACAAAAACCGTGACTATCATCCCAGTTTCAAGCATCACAGAGAGAAATGACTTAGACTGAAGGTCCCACATCGACTCGGAGCAAAACACTGACCATGACCAGGGAGACCTTTCCAAGATCTCAAGTCAGAATTGGGAGTTATCTTTACCAAAGTGGAGCATTTCTACACCATCTGCCCTGGCCCTGGCCTTTCTCACGCTCCCAGCTCTCTCTCTCTCTCTCTCTCTCTCTCTCTATTTTGCTCTCCTGTGTCCTCTCTGTGAATGGATTTCAGAGAAACAAGAGAAGGCAGGGGCCTCCCTTGTGAGGAAAAATCTGCACCCCCTTTCTGGTTCTCTGTGATGGTAGATCTGGCTCCATCATCCCCAGCAGCTGTCATCCCGGCGGGGGTCCGCCTGGCCCTTCTGTCGTCACTGGGGGCTCCAATAATGGGAACACAGGGAGCCCCACCTGTGACCCAGCAGGACCCCTGGGGATGCACCCTGTCACCACGGATGCCTGCGGTGCCTCCTTCCTTCCCCTGAGAGCCCCCAGAACCAAGTGGAAGGAAAGTCGGGGATTACAGGTCGGTGTTGGGGGAAGGGTTTCCGGAGCGGGGAGGGCAGCCCCCTGTGGGAGCCGCTGCTACCTTTTCTCTTTCCGAGAAACTCCTCCAAACAACAGCCTTTCTCCGTCCCACCCCTTTCCAGGGACAGCTCCAGGCAAAATGGGGTTCTCTGTCATCTTAACTCGTTTTCTTCTTGGGAATTTCTCTGCTCTAAAATTTTTGCTATCACAGGGTCAGATCCTGGTCGAACCAAGGTCAACCTGGCCAGCCGGCTCCGCGTTCCTTTTATTCCAGAGGGAAGCAGGCTGTGATCCTGCTGGGTCAGAGCGGGTCTAACCGGCTCAGTGGCAAAGGGGGCTGGGCAGTCCTGACCTTCACCTCTACCTACAAGGCCGACTTAGGCCCAAGAGCCCACTGGGAGGGGTGCATGGGGGACTCTGAAGGGGGGGGGGTTCCCTGGGGTAGGCAGGGGGCATGGGAGGGGTGAAGGAGTGGTGGCTGCCGGGAGGAGCCCGGAGGGTCTAGGAGCGCAGAGAGAGTGCTGGGGCCCCCAGAGACCGAGAAGAGGGGAGCCCAGGGAAGCTTTGGAGAAGGACACTGGGAGTGGGGGTTATCGGAGGGGGGCCTGGAGCAGCTACTGGGGAGGGAGGGGAGAGGGAGGGAGGCAGAAACCCACCCGGCAACCAGGAGGGGAAAAGGGGAGTGAGACCCTCCAGCTTAGCAAGGGACAGAGGGAAGCGTTCTTCGGGCCCCCGGGGTCTGCCCTGGCAGCAACCCCTCCCGCCTCAGGGCCCTGGCCCCAAGTCAGCAGAAGGCGAGCTCCCCACCCAGCCCTCCTGCTGGGACTGAGACCTCCGGGCCCCCCCCCCCCCCCCCCCCGTGGCTCCGGCTCCATCCCCCCATCCCCCCATCATAGGTTGGGTCAGGCCCCGGGGTGGAAGCTCCCCCTCCCCCACCACAAGCCACAGAGGTGCTGCGCTCAGCTTACAGGCCCCCTGACTGAGCTCTGCACCTCCGTCCCTGGTCCCTGACTGCCTGGCCCCAGGGCCGGGCTCCGGTAAACAGGGGGAGCTCAGCTGTGACAGGTAACCCGAGGTTGGCACCTGGGGCCAACTCCCAAGATGCCGAGAGACCCCGCAGCAGCTCAGGAGCTGGATTCCAGCTCTGTGCTGGGGTCGGGAGCGGCCCCACGGAGCTCCTACACCCGCTGCTGGAGGGGGGCGGAGGCCCAGGTAGCACAGGCAGGTGCCTCCCGCCCAGTGAGCTGGCATGGGTCACACCACCTCTACACAGCCTGAGAGTGCAGCTCCCGAGCTCTGGAGAGACTGGCCCTCCAGGCGTGGGTGGAGGGCTCCATCCCCACGATTGTCCCCTGAGGGATCTGGGCTCCAGTCTGTCCTGTGCCAAGTGCTCCAGGGAGAACCAGTGATGATTCTTAAAACCGCTGTCGGGGGCGACACTACTAGGGTCTAGAGAATGGAGGATGCCTTGTGTCCCTGGGTTGCCGTCCTCACCGTGGGGCGCCACCAGGCTATCACTTGCTCCAAGTCCAGTGCAGGGGACCAGCGGCTCCCAGGCCTGCCCCCATGACTCCTGCATCCCTACGCAAGGCCGCGGGTGAGCGGGGCCAGCGAGCCGGGGAGGAGGAAATCCACGCACCCGGGTTTTCACCGGGGCAGAATGTGGGAACGAGGCACAGGGGATGTGGGCTCAGGGAAAGGGTCCTAGAAGCTGCAAGAGCTCAAGTGTGTGGAGTGGGGGAGGGGAGGAGGGAGGGAGGAGGGAACCGATGCGGTTTGGAGCAGGCGGGAGCTACGACTGGAGGAGTAGTGGCCCGCTCGGTCAGCAGACCCTGGTCACACGGGTGTGCGGGTGTGCGGCTTCAGCCACGCCTCCTGCAGCCCTGAGACCCAGCTGGGAAGAAGGCCCCTCCAGACCACTCCAGACCCGCTGCAAGCTGCACGCGGGGCTCAGGGGTGTGATCTAAACCCACTTAAGGCTACCTGGTCCCGGCCCCTTCACACGTCACCCAGTCAGTCCCCGTTAGGCAGCGGCCAGCAGCCTCCATTTCACAAGTGGGGAAACTGAGGCCTGAAGCCAGTGTGCAGGGAGCCCCAGGGCCAGGGCTTGACTCCTTCCCAGCTATGGGTTGAAAGGAAGAAGCCGATGGCTTCCCATGGGACACAGACTAGCACCGCAACACGGGTCTTGTGCTAGATGCTGAGAGACTTGTGTGCGTCCCCCTGTGTCTTATCCCCCTGGATTTCACAACAACCCACGAAGCACGGTTAGTCCCCATGTTACAGAGGGGGAAACCGAGGCTCCACCTGGACGGCATTCCCGCGCTGGCTTTTTGAGCATCTGTGTGGGTGCTTCCTGCAGAATCTGGGTGTCTGTTTCTGACCCAGTGGCATCTCCTGGCCCCCAAGGTGGGGCGGAGCACAGGGCTGAGTCCCAGGCCACAGCCTCCATGAGGCAGTGAAACTGGGGGGGAGCCCACGTCTCAGGGTTAAGGCCCGCCTCCCTGGCCCCATGCCACACCCCAGAATCTCTGCACCCCAGGGCCTTCTGGCCTTGCCCTTGAGTAGCCAGACCTTTAAAAATGGCCTCTCTGCCTACTTGTGATCTCTGTCTCTGTCAAAGAAATAAAAAAAAAAAAAAATCTTAAAAATGGGCTCCGGGGAGGGGATCCAGCTTTCTCTTCTGTTAAGCCCCGTCCCCCTCCCCTTGTGGTCGGAGTGGGTAAGAGTTTTTAAATGAGAGCTAGAGACCCTAGGAGGCTGAATTAGCTGATGGGTGTTAGTTAGCTCTTGGTCAAGTCTAGGCAGCTTAACTTTTTGAGTGGCTGATGTGATCATCATGGCTTCATGGGACACAGGACCCCAGCTCCCGTGGTCTGTGAGAACGGGGCGGCCCCTTCACTTTTGTGAGGGGTACGGCCCTGCCCACAGGAGGACCTTTTGTCTCTATGCAGACAGGGAGTCTGGCATTTCATAGGGCTCTCCTGGGACTTCCCTTACCTTTTGGGCAGCAGTTGGGACCTTCCCCCTGGGGGGAGCTCCCCTTGAGATGCAGATGAAGTGCCCCACTCTTTGGAAGGGAGAATTCAGTGCTGAGGTTGTCTTGAAGCCTGGGGTAATTACCATAAGCCAGAGCCAGTGGAGTACCCCAGGTGAGCGCCGTGTGTTTGCAGCAGTCACGCAATGAGCGTGGGGTGGGCGCTATTGCTTCTGTTCTGGTTATTCTTCCTTGGTAACAAATTATCCAAAACTCAGCAGCTAACACAACGGTGTTATTTCGTTCAGGATTCTGTGGGTCCGGAAGGCAGCAAGGGTTCAGCTGGGGTATCCTGTTGGCTGGGGTCAGATGCACACTTAGAGCTGTGGCCTGGAGCGCTCACCGCAGCCCCTCTAGCACAGCGGCCTCAGTGCTGGCTGTCCAACGTGGCCGCCAGCGCCCCCCAGAGCCAGTGTCTTGAGAGGACCCGGAAGGAACTCCCCAGCAGCACTGCCACTGCACTGAAGGAGGTGACCCCACAGCCACTGATCCAAGGGGAGGGGACATAGGCCTGACCTCTCGGGGAACCTTGCTCCCCGGGGAAGCACATGGGAGATGGGAGATATGCTTGTGGCCATCTCAGAAGGGTACAACGTGTTGCCCCTTCTGTTGGAAAAATGCATTTACTATAGAAGACATTTCTGAGCACCCGTGGCTTGTGGGCGCACCACCTCCCTGGGCCGCTTTACCTTCCGCATGGCAGAGGGTGCCTGCCTGGCTTCCAGGGCTGGCCCCCCTGCTCTCCTTGGCCTGGGGCTGCCTCTGGTCTTTGCTGCCTGCATAGCAATCCTGAGAAATCCTGGGAGTTCAGTTACTCCCTCTCCTACTCTCCCTGCCCAGAAACCTTTGATAACTACCCCAACTGCCTCTCCAGGGTGACTGAGCAGCGGCTCCAAGAATCCCCATAGCAAGGCTCAGCTCGGTGGCTCCTTGGTGCTAGCCGGCCTGAGGACCCGCCCTCTGTGAGCTGCCCTCTGCCCCCGTCTCCCTTCCCCACTCACCCATAATGTTTCCTGGGATCATCAACCAAACAAACTTCATTTGAGTTCTGTCTCTGCATCTCTTGGGCAGGATCCAAAATTAAAACAGTCCCAGGAAATCTGGCCGTCTTTCTCAGGCACCAAGCCTCTCCCAGACCAGCCCTCCATGGAAGATGCTCCCAAGAAGTAAACAAAAGTGAAGGACCCACAGACTCATGGCGACTTCCACAATTAGCACCACCCCTTGCGAGATTCAGGGAATGTCCTACAAGGGGCCCCCCTGGACGTCGCCCAGCTCCAGATCCTTGAGTTGCCGGGAGGGCTTGGTCCTCAGCAAGACGAGACCCGGCCCCCTGCTCTCATGGACAGACCAAGTGGGGATATTGGGAGAAGGAACTTGAGCTGGCAGTTGGAGACAGGGTCCCAGTGGGGTAGACCCTACATGAGAGACAGTGGTCTGTCTCAGGGGCACTCACTGTGCCCTGGGTAGTGACAGCAGGCCTGCTCAGCCAGACTGCGCTTCCTGATGAACTGATCTAAATCTTCCGCAAATTCATGGACAAGCTTCCAAGTGTGGGCTCACCCATCCTGACGATGACAGAGTCAGGGTTCACAGTCTTGGTCTTGGCAGCTCTGAATGCCTGTAGTGGCTCGAGGGCTGTTTAGGTAGCATTCTGTGCTCATGGTCGACTTAGGGAAAGGGAATTCACTGTATTTCATAGCTCAACAACCAGCCATAAAGATGGAAAACCAAACTCAGGGAAAAAATGAAAGAAAAAACCCCAAGAAAGTGCTGGAGTCGAAGAAACAGGAGGTACTGATGATCTCTGCAGGTCACCACTGCTGGGGGTCGTTGTGTTTTTTATTTCTTATTTTTTGTTGTTGTCATCATATTTCTTTAAACGTGTGTATGTAGCTTTTACTGTTACTTATATAACGATATGTGTCTAATCCTCTTAACAATTCAGTGAAGTCAGTAATATTATTATCCTGGTAACTTAGACAAGGGAACTAAGGCAGAGAATTTAAAGTGACTTGCCTGTGGCTAATGGCAATAATAGTAAGAGGCAGCAGGGTTGGAATTCAAACTCAAGTAGTTTTTTTGAAATATTATTGCTTTTCCCATTAGAATAAAAGTCCAAAAGATGGGGGCTCTGGCTATTAGCTCCATGAAGGTATTCAGAAGTCTTTCTTAGCCACTTGGCAAGATTTTTGTTTTTGATGTCTCATGGCGCAAGGAGGCTCCTGCAGCCCCATCCATTGCATCCACATTCCAGGCAGAAATTAAGTGGTGGTGATGGAAGAAGACAAAAGGAAGCCCTCTCAGTTGATCAGCCCTTCAAGATATTTTCTCAGAAGTCCTACTCAGTAGCTGCTGCTTACATCTGAACAGGACATCTGAACAGTTGTAGATAAGATACAACTAAATATAATAACAATAAATAGAAATCCTTGCACCAACCTCGTCCTGTCTCTGGGGCCAGGTAGGAAGAACTGTGTGGAATTATAACGTAATCTGTCATTTCCTGATTAACCCTGGGATTTCTGCATTTAACAATTCTCTGGGTAACTAGTCACCACTCAGCTCTCATTATTGTGCAGACACGAAGCACAACTCTTGGGCTGTTGGTGGGCTTGAAATCATGAGGGAGCTGCTGGCGACCATCTAGTTTCTATAGGTGGACTAAATCAGCATGCCCGGTCCTCTGTGGCAAGGCTTGCTTTCAAGTTCTTATTGGTGTAATTAAATGAGGCACTTTGCAAGGCAGACCCGCCCCTGTTTACTTTTGCACCCGGGAGATGGCAATTACCTCCTCCAGCCCTGGGAAGGTGTGAGGGCCAGAGGTGGCCCCTGCTTTGGAGTGCTCAAACAGGCGTGCCCTGTTCCACACGCAGAACCCGGCAGGCAGTCTGATCCAAACTGAGGCACCACATCAATTCAAGGAGATGTCTGGTGTGTGTTTATTTGCTTGTCCGACTTCCCGTTGGGACAGCTTCAGTCCACAGTATCCGGGGGCCCTTAGGGACTTGGGGATGGGTGGGCGCTGGGGCTGTTTGACACTAATTTCACCCATTTCGGGGCAGGCTTCTCCCTAGCTGTTCGCTTTGGCCCCTGTGCCCGGGGATGGGGGCTGAGGGCTTTGCTAACTACCCGCAGACAACTTTCAGGAGTGCATCTGCCCTGTGTCTAGCTAGCTGCCATCCTGGGCAAGGTGGCTCACCATTCGCAGAACTCCGCATCGGCAGAGTGGGGACGACCAGGCTTGGCAAGCCAGACAGAGGTGTTCCCAGGCATTGCGTTTGACGAGCTATGAAGCAAAAACAAAGTGGAGAACAGAGAAGCAGCGCGCTCTGGGGAGCAGACGACTTCCCTCCCTCCCCGCCCAGATCTGTCCCCCCAGCTGCGTGTTTACCCGCCGTTCTTCCAAGCAGCAGCGTCTGGATCTGACCGATAACAAAGCCACCCTGTCCCCATGCTCAAAGCGGGTGGCAATGCCACTGTGTGCCCCTCACATAGAGGCTTGGTCACCTGGTGAGATGCTCTTAAGCCAGCGCCTGGAGTCCCCCCGCAGACCCAGCTCCCGGGGGCATTAGAAGGACTTGTCGGTGCCTCTGGACTGACTTCCCCTGGGGTTTTTAGATTTGATTTCCTTGGCTGGGAATTCAGATCTTGGCCTAACCACAACCTCATGAAATATTAACAGTATCCCCACGGGAGATCTTGGGGGGGAGCGGGAAGAATGGGGACAAAACTTGCTTCTAGGAAACTTCCCATAAGCCTGCCGTGCTGTGTGCCGGGACGCTGGCCAGGAGTGTCTCTCTGATTCTTCCTGCTACTCCCATGGTGGAGATGAGGAAACAGAGGCACCCAGGAAACCAGGGGCACACAGGTGGTCGGGGTGGAGTTGCACTCCGTCCCCAAGTCCCAGGGTAGGGGCCCACCCAGAAGGATCATGCCCGGTTCTGATTCCGGAACCTTCCCCCAGAGGAGGTGCCTGCACCATCTTCCGTGTTCCCCAAGGACAGGCCCACATACTCACACTTCTGTGGTTGGTCCCCAAAGCCCCCCACGGTCCCACGCTCAGCACCAGCAGCTCAGGCTACCTGCCTTCCTCGGCAGGGCGCCACACTCCCCTTCTCTCCCTCCTGCTTTTGGGCTCCAGGAAGCTCCG
The DNA here is from genome assembly GCF_009829155.1 of Mustela erminea. Classification (NCBI taxonomy): domain Eukaryota; kingdom Metazoa; phylum Chordata; class Mammalia; order Carnivora; family Mustelidae; genus Mustela; species Mustela erminea. Next base: position 57,950,040 of record NC_045632.1, on the reverse strand, counting down.
GGCTGTCTCTAGCGTTCTCTGCTGGCGGTAGTTGTGGGGACCGGCCCGCGCTGGCGGCTCTGCATCGTTGCTCTCCCAGCCTCTTTGGGCCACCTTCTCGAGGTGCTTTCCGGGTGGTGCTGATGCTGTCCTCCGTCAGGTCCTCGGCTGGTGGGGACGTCCAGGGCCTTGTAGTTTATCCTATCAGAGGCAGGGAGAGTCACTGTCCATGCTTCTGAGAGGTCCGGCTCGTTTCTGTGGGTGACCCCTCTGATAATGTCTTCTCGGGTACATGGTGTTTGAGGCCTGGATGGACTTTCCTTTCTGAATCGACCCCAGCCCGAGTGTGGTTTCCAGTTCTGCCACCTAACCCTCCGTGACCTTGGACAAGTGACGCAGCCTCTCTGGGCCTTGCTTTCCTCGTCTGCCAAACGAGACCACTAATAACGCCCACTGCGTAAGATGGTTGTGCCGACCGTGAAGTGAATGCGCCCGGACTTGCAGTGGCGGGTGGCCCATGAGCACCCGGGGCTTGCTGAGGCTCCTGCCCTGCCCTGTCCGTAGCGCACGTGTGTTGTTCTGGGGACCTCCTCGCACGTGGAAGGGAGGCAGTCGTGCCATAGCTTTCACGGCACCCAGGGTTCAAATTGAGACAGACCTGCATGTAAACCCTAGAGTCCCCCTTCCCACAATGCACATTACCCAGAATCCCGTCTTCTCGTGCTTCGTTACGCAACGGTCTACTGCAGGGACAAATCGTGTCTCTCACCCAGCAAACTGAAGTACCCGGCGTTAAAGGGCATGTGGAAATTTTCTGGCATTCAGATACTCTTGCTCAAAATAAACCAAAGATTATGAGTACCAGGGAGCTATGGGTGGGTCGAGGTTCCAGGAGAGTCCTGGAAAGGCTGCGCACTGGGGTCACTGACTCTAATAGCTTCTGGTTTCAACCAGGACCCTTTCCCATGATCCCGCAGCAGGAGAGTAATCCCATTGGCTTCAGTCCTCCATATGTATATGGAGAGACATACAGACACAGACACACACACACACACACACACCTAAGTAGGTAGGGGATGGATGGGTGCATGATTGATTAGATGTGTGGATGATGGAGGGGTGGATGGACGGACAGATGGATGAGTGGATGGACGGATGGACGGATGGATGGACGGACGGACACATACATACGCAGAGAGTCAAACATCTGGGTAACTTGAACCTAAATTTACTGATGTTCAAGTAGTTGTGCTTGTGTCCCCCTAACATGCCCAAAGAGATTCCTCATTCTGCTATTCCTTACGTAATTGTGGTAACCCTTCCCTATTTTGTATACATAGAAATAACTTCTGCACACAACGTATCACCTTAGCAAAGCCGCCGTGTCTGGCCCACTGTGGGCACTGTAGCCTCTCGGCGTCTGAGGCAGTGGGCGTCCGGGATGGACGAAGCACCCTCCCAGCCTCATAATTTAGTGCTTCTCTGAAGCTGCTTCCCCCTCACTGCGGAGAGCTCCCTTACCCCGACCTGATTCATCGGATGGCACTCGATCAGGCTTGCCCTGTGAAAAGGCCCCACGGGTCTGGGCGGGGGAATCTGTGACACCTCAGAATGGGAGCCCGCCAGACTAGGACTCGGTCCCGTTGTCACGTTCCTGACCCTCCTGGCCCTCAGGTTCTTCATTTATAACAGGGAGGCCCTTCCAGGTGACAACTTTTTCAACGCTGGAATCTGAGGCTGCAGGAGGAGCGGGAGAGGAGGCTGGAAGGCGGCAGGGTCACTGTCCTGGAGGGAGATGTCCGCTGCGGTCACCAAGGGACGGCAGAAGGCGGGGCAGAGGAAGCGGTCACCGAGCACTGCCTCCTCAGTCCGAGTCCTGCTTGTACAAGAGAGGCGTCTCTGGTTCTTCATAACTTGACCTACCCCCACGTAGGAGCTTCTGGCCCACTGGACCTCAGCCAGCCCAGGGTCAGCTCATGGCCATTTCCTCTCTGACAGGCAGGGGACAGACTCTCATTTGCATAATTAGGAAGAAGGTTCAGCTTATATACCAGAGACCCAAGGGTCTAAGTCTGTTCCTCTCTCATGTTAGACGCAGGCAACCCAACTTGGACTCAACCAGGGTGCAAAGGTATTGGAATTGGGGAGGCCAGGAATCCCCGATGTTTGCCGGTGGGCGCTGGCGAATATGGGGGGGGTGGGCGGTGGGGCCCATCGGTGTGGTGGTCGCCAACAGCAGCGAGGTTTCCAAGAGCCATTCATGACGGGAGACCAGGACTGGGAAATGACAACGGTGGGTTATGGGCGGAACAGGCAGACGTGTCTCTCTGTGCGGAATTAGTGGCGGGTCAAGGCCAGCACTCCCCATCGGGAGGGGCGCTGGGGGAAACCGTACAATCAGGAAATGCACAGTTTCATTCTGAAAAACCCCCAGGCTTTTTAATTCAGTTCAGGCGTGATCCTCCCTTCTGATCCCGGCCATCTTCCGACAGAGCCCATGCTGCCTTTGGGGTGGGCTGGAAGATGCTCAGAGTCCCTCCCTGGGCGCACCCGTCTCTGAAGCCCACTGTGGACATGAACCAGGAGAAACTGGGGTTGGTTTCCAGATTTCTACAACTTTTCCTCCTTAGGCCTCTGTTGTTGATGACAGGAGGCCTCGGTTACTGGAAAAGATGTCCTTTCTGTAAACAACGCTGCCGCTGCCTGATGTCACAGCTCGGGATTTTATAACTTCCAGTTTCTGGTCCCTTCTGTGGGACTTTCCAAATGCTGCCCCTTTTCCCAAATTTAAGGCAGAAACGTGAATTTGAAGTAACGATTTAGAACTAGGAAAAAAAAAAGAGTATATCAGGATTCTCAGTGACTTGAACAGTCTTGTTCCGTAATAACTCCAGTGAGGGGCGACAAGGAAAGAGTGTGCAAGAAGAAGTTGCAGAAACCATTAGTAATTCTAAAAATAATCTGTATTATTACGTGGGCCTTACTAATAGGCTCATTAATCCATGTGTGTGGCCCATCTACGCACAACAGTGCTGTGAGCTGGACACTGTGATTGTGTCTGAATCACGGATGTGGACGCAGGGGACCACCTCACTGATTTTTAGTTGTCCTCACTGGTTGGTGATTGAGGTCATTCTCCATTTCTGCAAAGAACTCGTGGCTTTTGCATTTAGAAATTGGGCAGAAGGAGATGCGCCGTCCTGTTAGTCTGTTTCTGTAACTTACCACCAGATAGCAAGTCACAGGCAGTGGCCCTGACGGCGGGTTTTTCCCTCCCGTCCCCCAGCCTCCAGAGATGACACCTACTCTCTTTGGGATGTTTTTTGGTAAAGATTTATTTATTCATTTGAGAGAGAGAGCAAGAATCCTCAAGCAGAATCCCTGCTGAGCGCAGAGCTTGACGCAGGGCTCAAGCTCACGACCCTGAGATCATGACTTGTGCTGAAGCCAAGAGTCAGACACGTAACCGGCTTCTCTACCCCGGCGCCCCAACCTGCAGCTGTTCAGTCCCACGTCCACCCTGCTGGTCTTGGGTGAGGAGGTTGGGGGGTTCTCGCACACGCTGATGGATTTTCCTTGGGCCACTCGAGAAGTCATGGGTTGAGGAGGGACCCGAATGCCTTTCTGCTGAGTGTCCATTCGGGAAGCGCTGAATGCTGGACAAGCGTGGGGTGCCGGGGGAGGAAGCTCTGGAGGAAGTGGTCAGAGCCCACGCTCCGAGTCCGCCTCCCGGGGAGGCCAGGCTTGGTGGGAAGGCCCTAGAAGAACAACGCCACCCAGTGCACTGTGGACCTCGACTGACCGGGGAGGCTCGGAGGAAACGGCAGTGCATCCTCGACCGGGGGTGTTGGGGGTCAGCTTGGTGGGTGAATGGGAAAAGCAGGCCTCTGAGTAGGCAGACTGGGGTTTGGGCCCTTCTGGACCCGCCGGCGTGGGGGCTCTACCCTCCAGGTCCTCCCTCTTTTGATCGAAAACCCTGAACTTGGCACAGCACGCCGGCACACAAGGGCCGCAGAAAGCAAAGGGAGGAGGTCACGTGGCTTAGGGACCTCCGCATGGGAAGAGGGGTCGGCAGTGAGGTCCCAAGTATACCAGACAGAGCTGGAGAGAAGGCTGCAAGCCAGAGCCATCAATGGTCAGACAGAAAGACGCTTGTTTCCCTTAGAACTAGGTCCCAGGAAAAGGGCAGATGAACAGAACAGAAAACCTTTATGACCAAACCATCCTCCAGCCAACCAGAAACCAGTGGAACAGGTCCCTGAGAGAGCTCCCTGTCCCCCTGCGGGTTGAGAGGCACTGAGGGGGACCCCCACCTCTGACGTCACAGAGGACATACTCCAAGGGGCGTTGGCGCAGCCGGGCGGACTCCCAATCCCGCTCAGTAACAAGAGCCCCAAACTGGTGACTTAAACCAGCAAAAATGCATTCTCCCACCTTCTGGAGGCCAGAGGTCCATGCTCGAGCTGTCTGCAGGGTCACCTTCCTCTGAAGGCTCCGGGGTTGGGGGACCTCCCTGCCTCTTCCAGCTCCCGGGGCTCCAGGCAGCCCCTGGCTGGTGGCCTTGTCCCTCCTGTCTGCTTCCGTCTTTACGTGAACATCTTGCCTCTCTGTTTAGGTCTGAATCCAAATCGGTCTCCTTAGGAGGACACTCGTCGCTTGGGGTCAGGCCCACCCCGATTCACACACATGAATCGCACACGCACACGCACACCTCAACCCAGAGCAGGTGCTTTGGAGCTGAGAGGCAGCAGCCTCATAGCCAGCGGGCATTGCTGTGAGAAGCAGGGACACAGGCCCACTCTGCCCACACAGGTCCCTCAGACGGGGCACACCCTGTTACCCCATCTCGGACAAAGAGGGAAGAACCGACTGTGTGCGAGGCTCGGTGTCCCGTGTGTGGGATACGAGGTGACAAGACCAGCGCTCTGCTCTTAAGGTGCCTGAGGCGGACGACGGCAGCCCTGAGCCCGCAGAGACACGGGTGTGGAAGGGACACCCGTGAAGGCTGTGTGCGCGTCCGGGGATTCTGGGCTAAACTCCTTATTTGTTTGAGCTGGCGGGGGACAGAGCCGCCCAGCGGCAGTGGGAATGGGTCTGTGGATTTATAGGACTGTGATGCCCTTCCCGAAGCTTTGTGACGGGGCTGAGGGACCCCAGACGGGGCGCGGAGCTTCCGTACACCGTGCAAAGTGCTTTGCAAAGGGCCAGGGCTGTGGCTTCCATACTCATCTGACCCAGAGTAATGTAAACGGCCCACCCCACTAGACCTAAGGTTTATTTGTACAGTTTGGGCCATTTCTGTAAATGTTTGACCCATTTGGAAATCCAATCCGAAGGGAAAGCACATGAGGGCTTTTATCTTGTGTCCTGGAATCCTGTCAGTGGCACAGACCTTTTACCGACTGTGGCTTATTGGATGCTGCGTCCTGCGAGCGAGGGAGTGCAAGGACCCGCTTTGTTTTCTTCTTATAAAATGTCTCCAGATAAAGGGTGTGGTGAACGGTGCCGCGGTGTGAGACTGGATGGTCTCTGTGCCACCAACGCGGCCGGCACACGGCGCAGGGTGCCGGGCAGGTGCCGGGGAGATCTTGCATGGGTGGGAAGAGCCCGAGTCCGAGTGGGGGTCTCGCCAAAGGGGCACGCGGCTCTGCCTCCTTCCAGAGAGCCACGGGTCCCCCCACGCTGCATGTCTCGCTTCTCTGGGCGAGTGAGTGTGTGCAGATCGCCCACCGCTCAGAGAAGATGCGCAGCTTCCAAATGAAAGGCCTGACAGCCACCAACTTCTCTTTTTAAAAAATTAATACAGGTTTTCATAAAGCAGGACTTGCTACTGCGAATGTTTTGGAGGGATAGAGAAAGGAAGAGACAGAGAGAGCATGGAAACACAGTTGGCACCTGCACAGACTCCAAATTATTACCATTACTTTTGCGGCATGTGGTTCCTGGGGTTGGAGATACGAACGGCAGGAAACCGTAAGTGGGAAAAAATGAGCACATCAGCAAGCAACCTGCTTAGCAGCTCAGGGGTGATTTTCCAAGTCTTGAACCGCTAGTCCGGATGGCCTGCATCCCAGCCCCTCCCATGGCGCTGGCCGGCGAGGAGGGCCCCATCCGGGCTGGGACGCAGTCACGCGTGTCGAGCAAGGTGTGACCCGGAACTCAACAGCCACCCTGGCAGCTCCGAGCGCCGCGCGTGGCCTGTGGGAGGGGCTGGACCTAGAGACTCTCACTGGCTCTGGGACTCTGGTCTGACTCCCTGTACGGGGCTAGGCCCTGAGGATGCCCTGCACTGTGACGTCCGTGGGACCAGAACTCCCAACCCCCAGGACCGTTTGCTGCTCAGTCCCTGGCACAGCCTATCCCTGGGAAGCAACTCAGGGCTTCTGGGAAGTGGAGTTAGTGCTGTGTCTCCGTCAGGGTCCCAGCAGGCAGCAGACAGACCACTGCATCAGGACATCTGTTTTCAAAGGGATTTGTATTCAGGTGGGGGGGGGTCCCCAGGGAAGATTAAGAAGTGGGGGCTAGTGACAGCAGAGATATTGCCATCCCTGGGTCTTAGGGGACAGGGGGAAAGAGAGATGGCAGAACTCAGGAGAGAGATTCATGCACAAGTGGCCACCGGCAGGGGACAGTGACTTTGGATTGAGACACATGCCAGCCTGAGGTGACCTCCTAGAGGGGAGCCTCCGAGGAGCAGAGGGCTCCTGGCCCTTGTCCTGCCCCAGTCTCCCGGTGCCCCCTGAAGCTGAGGACGGAGAAGCCTCGGTGTGGTCAGCTCGGGTTCATGGGGCACAGGAGCTGAAGACTGCAGGGACAAGTCTACCGGAGACAGGGAAGGCAACATCCTAAATCTTCCTCCGTGCTTCCTAAATCCTGCTGTCTCCACTGGCCACCTCCACACCAGCGTCCGCCCCAAGCCCTCATGGTCTCTTGCCTGGTTCGTTGTCACAGCTTCCAGACTGGAAGCCTCATCCCCTTCCAATCCCCCTTCCAGAGGCTGAGATGCAGAGTTCTTACACCGTCCCAGTCACTCCCTCTGAGCCCCACTGCCTGCGGGACAGAGACCCAGCTACAGCGCCGCGCCCTGGGCTTCTCTGAGCTCCCCACTCCTGCCTCCCCAGCAACCCCTTCCCCTAGGGGCCAGGAGGTCCCAGGGGCTCCTGCTGATTTCCCACCTTTACACCTTTGCATGTCTGCTTCTTCTGGCAACAGTGCTTTCCCCTGGTCTCAGAGAGGCCCTCCATTTCCTTAAGATTCTGCTCCAGTGCCACCTCCTCCAGGAAGACTCCCCTGGCCTCTCAGGCTGCATCAGGCCTCTTCCTCCAAGAGTCCATGGAATCTCAGTCCTTTGTAGCAGGGGGTTCAGGCAGGAGCCGTGTGTTTACAGGTTCACGTGGACACTGGAGGCAGGGACCTAAGGAAAAATTCTCCCTAAACGCCAGGGAGAAGGGAAACACTTCTCCCAGAGCGGTCACACTAAGAGCACGTGTGGTACGAGTGCCCCGGGAACAGTGTGGTCGTGATCGATGATGGACCCCGCCGCGTGCCAGCCGGTTGCATGCTGTCTGGGCTCACCGGCCAGCTCAGCCCTGCTGCTGGAGGACCCTTCTGGAAATGCACTGTCCTTCAGACCCCGTCCTCTACCCAGGGCCCTCGCCAGCAGCAGAGCCCAGACCGGGCTTGGATTTGGTCCTGATGTGGAGTACGCGACGCCTCTACTCCGCTCAAGCTGCCAACCGGCCCATCCGGGGCTTTGCCTCTCAGCCGCGTTTGCGGTCACGTCCGCGCCGTTCCATTTCACCTGAGTCCGCCGCCCTCGGGGTGCCGGTCTCCGCCCTGCCGGTGTGGTGACCATCAGCCCCAGTTACCCGAAATGCCGTTTGCCGGGGCCGCTCTGCCTTCACACGAGCCAGCAGCACAGGAAAGAGTCGTTCCTAGAGTTAATTGAAACCAAACCGAGACCACACGGCTCCTTTGGGGGAGCTGACCCCGGCCCTTCGCCATCTCCAGCCCCCCCGCGGCCTGGGGTCAGAGCTGATCCCACCCACCGCACGTTCTGAGTTTTGCACAATTCACCTTTGTTGGGGTCTGGGTTTGAGTTCTTGGGGCAGTTGGTTGAATCAACAACCCAAGGGGATTCCAGCATTTAAGGGGCAAACTGGATTATTTCTCCTCTGCACCAAAGGTTGCTCTGTGGGGGTTTTCGCCTACAGAGAGGCACTTGTAAGCTCTAGGGTTATTTAAAAAATAAAAAAAAAAATCAAGTCATCATAGTGGGATAGAGAGAGAGGAGAGAGCAGAGGGACTGAGCCCGTGGGATATCAAGTTCCTTCTGAGACCAGTGGATTTCGAGAACCTGTCCAACCTTCTCGCTCGTCGGGAGTGCTGAGATTGATTGTGAATCGACTGAGCACGGATTTCTCCGGCAAGACTCAGTCGGGCCTCGGCCTTTCTCTGCTGTGCCTCTGGCTGCCGTGGTTGATGAGAAACAAAAATTAGGAAGGAGCCTAAGATATTTTCCCCACAAGGTCTGTGACGATTGATACAGTTTTATCGTAACCGTTCTGGGCTGTAACATTTTTAAAAGCTATTTTTATAAAAGTCAATTGATTTCTACTTGTTTTTTAAACAGCTTGATTGAGGTATAAATTCAGGTATTGTGCCCTGTGTATAATTCAGTGAGTTTAGGTATAGGTTATTATTAACCTATTTTTTTTAATTGTAAAATACATATAAAATTTTCAGTCTTAGCCATTTCTTTTCTTTTTTTTTTTTTAAGATTTTATTTATTTATTTCACAGAGAAAGATCACAAGTAGGCAGAGAGGCAGGCAGAGAGGGGGGAAGCAGGCTTCCCACTGAGCAGAGAGCCCGATGTGAGGCTCGATCCCAGGACCCTGAGATCATGACCTGAGCCGAAGGCAGCGGCTTTAACCCACTGAGCCACCCAGGCGCCCCAAAGTCTTAGCCATTTCTAAGTGTATAATTCAGGGCATGACTTCCTCCCCCAGTGACAACCATCCCCACTATTGGCCTCCAAACACCTTACCTCACCCCAAAAATACCTTTTTCAAAGGAATCGGTCAGCTTCCCACAGATTATGATAATATCTGGGTGAGAAGTGAATAAACGTCTTCAAGCTTCCTAAAGGTATTAACCCCAAGTGCAAACACCTGGCTCACTGGTTACTAGAAAGTTCCAGAAAGTTCTGGAACCTGAACTCCACGGAGGCAGGGAATTGGGCGCAGTGTCTCCAACATCAAGAGCCGTGTTTGGTGTATGTAAGCATGTAGTTAGTGTGACTGAGGTTTGTTCTTGGAAATGTCTTGAATTTGGGTTTTGTGTTGGAACCACCGTGGCTGGGTGTGGGGCGCTCGGCCAGGGAGGCAGGACGCGGTGGTGCCGCGGGAGGAGGGGCGGGGTCTGGATCTGGCGTGTCCTGGTGGCTCTCGGGCTCTATGCCAGTGATCCCCGCCTCCTCCCGCATGCCACAGCCACAGCGGCTTGCGTCTGTCCTAACACTCAGCATTTTTCTAGGACTTTTTGTGAACTTTAGAAGACGTTTATTACAATGAGAAATGCCCGTGCAACTATATCGCTTGGAATTATAGTTTAGCGCTAAAAGCACAGATGTGTCAGCCGAGTAATTGGTAGTAATGTGAAGCCGTGGGATTCAGCCTTCTCACTGGGCCTCGGGCCTCAGGCCCCAGCCCCACGCCGTCTCCCTCACCTGCCCCCCTACCGCGCCTCTGGCTTCTCTCTTCCCCGCAGCACCAGCCCACGGGCCTCCGCCTCCCCAGGCACCGACGTTCACCCCGCCATGGGCCAACCGTCCCCTCACCCTAGAATGGTCTTCCTCAAACTTCTCAGCAGCCAGCTAATGACCTCCTTCCTCTGAGACCCTCCCCCATGCCCCCCATCTCACTCTCTCGTTAAAACCTGCTATTACCACGACCTGATGTCCCTTGGCTCGTGTTCCTGTCCGTCTTCTGCCCCCAACTCCGGCAGGACGGGGAACTTGCGTGCCATCATGGCCCCAGCGTTTGGGCTGTTTCCTGGTGCATAGTAGGGGCTCAGCTAGGATCCGTGGGCTGTTGCGAAGCTGCCCGACGGGCAGGCGGTGGGCGGTGATCCGAGTCCCAGCCCACAGCTTCTCCTCCTGGCTGTGCAGCTGCCTCCTTCCCTGCCTCCCGGACCCTCTCCCCATCTCTCTGCGGGCCGGGCCTCACGCAGGCAGTGAGGCTCCCTCCACACTGAAGGGATCAGAAGGAAGGCGACCCTGTGGACAGATGCTTGGGGCCTTTGCACATTAAATGCCCCCTCTGCGGGGGTCCCAGCTGTGCAGGAGCCGGCTCGGGGAGTGGTTGGTTCTGCGCCGGGGCTGCAGCTTCTCCACGGACGGTGCTCCGGAAACCTCTCCGGGGGCCGGCTCCACTTGGGGAAGGGGGCCGACGTACGTCTGCGATGCCCGCGCGGACCGGACAGCTGCCACCCAGCTCTCCTGCCACCGGCTCCGCTGGGGCTCTCTCCGCCAGAGCCTCCGGGCCGGGGGACATGGAGACCTGTCTCCTACCGGGTTGGTGCCAGCTGCTCGGACGCTGCCTGCCTGGCACTGGAACATGAACGTCTATGAAAAGGATTCTAAGGGCCGTGAGCGCAGCCCGCTGGCCGTTCACCCTGCGCAGGGCGGACCTGGTGGGGTCACGGCATGGTGTTGGAGTCTCAGACACTGTGGAAGCCCATGCCCGCTGGCCACGGCCTGCCAGGCAGGGGCGTCAGGAGAAGCCGTGCTCCTGTGGCACGCACGCCGTGGGACCTCGTCCCTTTTGCTGTGTGTGAGTGTGCGCGAGTGTCTGGATGTGGGAGAGCACATATACGTGTGTGTCTGGGTGTGTGCGAGCATGCACAGGCGTGTGTGGCAGAGTCTAGAGACCAGGGCACCTCGGATGGAGATTGGGACTGTCGATCGGCCGGTGTGCCCTGGGGCCGGCCGCCCTCTCCCTCTGTGCTAACTGCCAGCTATCTGGGGAATTTCTGGAACCCCCAGGAGCGGTGGCAGGGCAGCCAGCATGGGGGGCGTTGGGAGGAGCTGACTGCAGAGGGGCGGCCGGGGGCAGGAGGGCCGCGTGGGGGCACGGCCTGTGCTCACGACGGCAGGCTGTTCTCTGGAGGCCGGCGCGCTCCCAGAGCCCTTCACTGAAACGTCGTGCTGACTGCTCTGTCTCTGCTCCGCTTCCCAGGACCCCAGAGGGGGGGTCCAAAGAGGGAATTTCCCTCGATTTGGCTGCAGAACGAGGCTCCCTGAGGTGACCTGTCCAGCATCAAGTAGGTGCAAGTGACCGAGTAGAGCCAGGCCCGGGGCCTGTGTCCATCACAAGGATTGGGTGCGAGCCCGTGCGCGGGCTCAGTCGCGTCCCTTCCCTCCGCCTCTGCCCTCGGTGTCCTCAAGGTTCACGTCCTCGGAAGTCGCCAGTCGCCCCGGTTGGCTAGTTCCTGGGGTGTATTATTTCTTCCGTTGTTTACCCCAAATACGCAGAGGCCGGGAACGCTTTGGGATGAATGTGTGCCAGCCACACCTCTCAGCCGCCTGCCCCACGGACCACGGGGAGGAGGTGTGGGCATCATGGCCGCTCCGACGCTTTGTCCGCAAATCATGGAAACTGCGTGAGCTTGGGCTCCGTCCTCCTCTTGGATGTGGGCCGTCCCCAAGACACTGCCGCCCGAGAGAGGCCGTTGGCTGTTTATTGCTCCTTTCGGTTTTCCTGGGGTCCCCCTAAGCGCTGCAGACTGAGCCAGAAGGTCTACAGTCCGTGCTGTGTTCTGGGATGGCAGATTCTGCGTCTGCTTTGTCATTTTGAGAAAAGCCACAAGTTTTGTTTTGTTTTGTTTTTGTTTTAAACAAAGGAGTTTCAGGATTTGTGGGGAAGCTACATCCTGCAAAGAGGAAGAACATGTCCTGGGACATTTTCAAGGAAATAGAAGCTGCAAAGATCGGGCCCCCTCGTCTGGTATTTCTCAACCTTTAATTTTGAAGTTCTCCAATCTCTCTCTCTCCTTCTCTCTCTCTCTCACACACACACCCACACACTCCCGGATAAGATTGCTAGAGGCAAAAAGAGGTCTTCAGGGAAAAAGTCACCTCCATGAAATTTCCAAAGACCTCATAGTTCTCGTAACCTAAAGCCAACGGAAACGTGCCCACCGAGGTGAGACGTGCACGCCTGTGCTCCTGCAGGATGCCGCGAGCCTGCTGTACACGCACGTCTGTTCCCCCATAAGGAGACAAACCCTAAAGATCACCAAGACGTCGTGTGGGTGTCAGAGGTGAGCGCTGGAGTGCCGTGCGCCGCGGTTTCCGGCCTTTCCCTGCTTGGGAGCCAGCAAGGAGCAAGGCGGACAGGCCTGTCGTGTCTGTGAGGGGCCTCGCGCGCAGTCCCCCGGCCTGATCTCTGCTTCCAGCGAGAACCGCCACGGCCGGCATTCAGCTCACAGGAGCTGCAGTTGTGAAAAGTGAACTTGTGGCCGGCAAAGCCCTTCTGAAAAACGTATCTTGATGTGGATGTCGTCCCTCAAGGACTCGCGTCTCCCTGCTTATTCGTGTATCGGACGGGTGCAGAGTCGTCTCCGGTGGCAGCAGGGTCTCCGCAGCAGGTGACGCACACCTAGATGTGCCGTTAGCTTTGCTGGCGTCGTGGACGCAGCACGAGCCCGGGGCGGTAGAGTCTGCGGAGCTGCTCACACTGAGACGCGGCACAAGCCAAACCCGCGGAAAGGATTTTTGTAACAACGCAGACCTAATCATTCACGTGAATAGGGTTAGTAGCTACACCCGCATTCGGGGTCTTAGGAATAGACCCCTTCGTACCGGCAGTGGGCGTGTGTCATTGTCATTGCAGAAAAATGGGGGAGCAGACGGGGGGCACACGCAAGCCCCTCCGCAGGGGGGCACAATCAGATGACCCCCGGAGTACGGGACGGACGGCTGTCTTCCGGCGAGGACTGCACACGGGTTTCCGTCAGGACAGGGAGGGACTTGCCGGCTGCCGGCCTCCCGTCCCGCCGCGCGCCCCGCTGTGTGTGCCGTGCCAGAGTCGCAGCCCCCCTCGTCGGGCGCGACCGACACACCCGGGGACCAGGGAGAAATGCTCCTCACCTGTTTCCACATCAGGCTTTGTGAAACCCACGGCTGCCGGAAAATGAGTCTCGGGACTGACTGAACAGTCGTGTCCTCAGTGTGGATTTCCGGCGTCCTGGGTGCAGGGTGACATACTTCTGTCCTGGGTGCAGTATGACTTACTTCTGTAGTGTGACAAGGAGAGCTGGCAGCGATGTGGGCGTCCTCCCCGGGCTCGTGATGCTCCTGGCTGCCGGCTGCAGGGAGGAGACGGCTCTGACCGGCTGTTGGAAGGAGCAGGTCGCCCGAGGTCACCCGGCCCCTAGCAGACCGCTGGCTCCCGGGCTGGGCTGGTCCCCCCACGGCACTGCCTGTCGCCACAAACAAGGCGGACCGCCCCACTCACACCTGGGGCCTGGCACCATGACAAGCGGCACCTTTTCTCTCTGAGGTGTCCTCGCCGAGATGGCAAATGGTCGTCTCGCGAGTGATTATGTGTGTAAGTACACACGTCCTGCCAGCACCCCACGTGTGGTGTGAGAGCGTGTGTGGGTGTCCATCACCCACGCGGGGGTTCAGTCATCATCTCGGGCAGGCGGAACCAGCCCTGGCCCCGCCCTCCTCACGCACTTTCCAGTTAGCGTCGGCCCCCAAGAAAGGGCCCAGCTACCTTCTGCTTTGATTGGAACTTGCTGCAAATGGGTCATGGTGTGTGTGTGTGTGTGTGTGTGTGTGTGTGTGGCATGTGTGCACGCGTGTGCAGTAGTGTCATGGGTGGTATGTGTGTATGGGGTGTGAGGCACGTGCAGGTGTGCGCACGTGTGCATGGAGTGTGTGTGTGTGATGGGCGTCCTTAGGGAGATGCGAGGCAGCCCAGTGGGGCAGGAAAGGAAGGAGAGATGCAGGACGCACGCGACAGGGAACTCCGAACCCTGTAGGTTTTGCGGCCCCGAATTTACTCCATTCACAGCAAAGAGGGAGAAAAGTCAATGCCTTCCTCTGACCTCTGGGTAAGGCTCCACACCTCTTGGTCCAGCCTGCGCTCCCTGGCAGGGGACAGGGGAGGACGGCGGGCAGTGTTTGCAGCAGCAGCGGTGGCTGAGCCACCCGGGACCGTGACTTGCCGTGACTTGCTCGCCCCGGAGTATGGAATGAGGGTCGGGCTGCAGTGGCCGGGAACCTCTGGTTCAGCTCAGGGACGCTCTCCTGCCGTCTGAGCAGGCTGGGGCGTGAGGGGTAGAAAGTCTCAGGGTCTGTGCATCCTGTGGGGAATGGCGGGGGCTGGGACGCAGTCAGGGGGCCCACAGAGTGCCTCCGAATGACCATGGCCACGTACCATCGTCGGCAGCTCAGCCTGCCATGTCCCCCTTGCCCCACCTCCCCCTAGATGTGGGTGGCCTGCGGGGAGAGGTCCACATACCAGGATTCCCCGGCCACCCACGGAGAGAGCTGTGCCTACAGCCAGCCATCTCTCTGTTCCTAATGGATGTGAGGCTGGCCGGGGGTCACACGAAGGGTCGAGATCTGACCAGATTTCTAGCGTGGGACAGGTACCGGCCACCACAGCTGTCCCTTGCTCTTGGGAGCCGGGCTCAAGCAGCCACAGGCAGTGGCCTGGGACCCCCTGGTGGTGATGCCCCAGCTCTGGTGACTCGATCGTTATAGACAGAAGGGCCCATGCAAGAGCTAAATCCACCAGCGCATCTCGTCACTGTCAGAGACGCCATGAGGGCCTCACCAAAGCCAGACTGTTCGGCAGACAGCCTCTCCCACCCAAGACCACCAGCTTGGAATCGGCACTTGCTTGCCCCCTAGGACCATGGGTGCAGCCTCGGTGGGAGGGAGGGAAGCCCATCCCCGGGGCTCCTGAGGACCACGGCTCAGGCCTCCACCACCACCCTGGCCTCCAGCTCAGGAGTGACAGCGACTAAGAGAAATCTCCTTAAAGGAGGAAGTAGAAGAGCATGGAGATTGTTTAAAATTTTAAGATACATGTTACACCCTCATGCCGGCACGGCGAAGGTTGAACAGAAGCAGGCGAGGAGCCGCCGTGGGCGCGTGACCTTCCCCGGTGTGAGAGGACACGAATGCTGACCCCAGGCTTGTCGGGTGGTCCGACGGTCCTGCTCCCAGGGACACAGGACAGGAAGGTCAAGCTTGTGCACACACGAGAGTGTGCGGACACGCCCTATTCGTCAGGCCCGCGCTGGAAGGCCCCTGACAGTCCCTGCGCAGGAGAGGAGACACGTGAGCGTGGGCGGGTCGGCTCCGTGGAGTAGTACGCAGCCAGGAAGATGCAGCCAGGCGCGGCGCAGGTGGATCGCAGCGGTGCGGGGCGAGAGGCCACGAGTTCGGAGTGCGCGTGTGTGACCCCGCCCAGCCGACGTTCCAGATGGCCGGACCTGCTCCAGGATGCCGGGCTGGCGGGGGCTCTGGTACCAGCTTCCACCCTGACACGGGTGGGGAGTACACGGCCCTGTTCCCTGTGCTCTGTGCGTAGGACCTGACGCTTTTCTGTACGTGCTTCATGCAGAATAGAGAAATCAACAGAAATTCCCGAACAGTGTATTTGTGCTCCAGGCGACAGTAGGGAAGGCAGGGGCTGGCTGTGGCTGTGGGGGCCGAGCCCAGGCCCACGTCCCATTGTTCTGAGAAGAGGGGTAAGGGGGTCCTCCCCTTCGCGAGAGCACGGCCCAACACGCTGAGGGTCCTCGTGCAGCAAACTGTATGTATGACGTTTTACGCAGATATCGTGGGGTCTTGGTGGACTCCCAGAAGCCCATCCAGGGACACCCAGAGA
This sequence comes from Mustela erminea, assembly GCF_009829155.1. Classification (NCBI taxonomy): domain Eukaryota; kingdom Metazoa; phylum Chordata; class Mammalia; order Carnivora; family Mustelidae; genus Mustela; species Mustela erminea. Next base: position 57,934,148 of record NC_045632.1, on the reverse strand, counting down.
GGCCCAAGACCCCAGGCCGAGGGTTCGGAAGCAGGTTCCAGAGCCTGCACCTGCGTCTGGGCTCCACCACGTTCTCGTCGAGGGGGAGGGGCCTGCTGTTTGGGTTCCTTGTCCGTGAAATGGGGCTGGCGAAGCTGGCGGGGAGGAGACGGTTTGTGGCGATAAGGCGTCCCCGCGCTGCGTTCAGCAACGACCTCCCAACAAGAAGGCGGTAAAGGTCAGCCGCTGCGAGGCGGCGGTCGTCACTCTTCTGCCCCCGACATCCAGAGGCTGACATCCGCGCCGAGTTCCTTCATGAACTCAGAGCCGGGTAACATGAGTCGGCCTGGCCCGTGTCCTCTCCGTCAAGGTCAGGTTTCCTCTGCAGAGACATGGTTTTGGCACTTGGGCTCGCTGGAAACCCAAGTCAGCTCAGACATGAGGAGATGTCACATGTGTCTGGTGATGGCATCACGGGCCCCCTGCGTGCAGAGAAGTTTCCAGAAGGACATCCGCTCCAGCCCAGAAGCCACAGGAGAGCCCCGCGTGGTCTTGGGAGGCCTTACTTGGGTTTTATCACAATCAGCCTTCAGCCAAAAGACGGCACGGAGCCTCCCCCGGAGCCTGCTTGCTGCCGCTGGGAAATGCCTGGACTCCCGCGGGGCTGGGAAGGCTGCGCGCCCTGGTGTCCCTGCTTCCTCCGTGCTAGCTTATCTCCTCACAGGCCGGTACCAAGGAGTATTTGTAGCAATAAGAAGATGGGCCCGCAGGTCAACTGGGTTCCTCCCTCCAGTTCTAGGAAGGTGTTTTCCCTGATGGGGAGCGGCCGGAAGGTTAAAAGACTCCTGGCCAGACATCCAACAGGATGGCTTTCAATGATGTGTGTGTGTGTGTGTGTGTGCGCGTGCGTGCACAGGTGTGCAGTGTATGTGATATGAGCGTGTGATGTTTGTGGTGTGTGGGGGATGTGCGCGTGTATGTGGTGTGATGTGTGTGGTGTGTGTGGTGTGTTTTGTATGTGGTGTGTGTGTGGTGGGTTCCTCTGCCAGTCAGTCAGGCGGGACTCCTTGCGCAGGAGGACCAGCTCCCCTGGCTCCCCAGCTCCCCCGTGCCCTGAGCCCCTCCATGCGAGGGTGCACTGGGTCTGAGAGGGGTCACGTCCACTCCAGCTGTCCCAGTGTTGAAAGGCACACCTCCCTCCGCCAGCAGGTCTTGTGGTGATTGTCCCCTATCTGGACCCTTGGAATGTGAGGAGCGGCAAGAGATCTCAGTTTAGGGCTCCTTGTGCTCAGGGTTGCATCGAACCCTCAAAGCACCTTCTGAGTCAGGGTCCATTTATGTCCATTTTACAGAGAAGGAAACTGAGGCGTAAGGACCATAGGTCCCCATCAGTGAGTGCCGGAGCCGGGATTTGAACCCAGGCCGCACCGGTAACCCTCTGCACGATTACACGACGTTCCCTTGATGCAGACGGGAGACCGTTTTCTTCCTTCTCCGCTCGACTAAACGAGCGCATGAACTGACTAGGACCTTCGTCGAAAAATGACATGGACCCAAGTCTAATCACGAACAAATGCCAGACCAATCCCAATAGAGGGGCATTCTACAAAATATCTGACCGATATTCCTCAAAACTCTCAAGGTCATCAGAAACAAGGAAAGTTTGAGGAACTGTGCCAGCCAAGAGGATCCTAAGGAGACATGATAACTGACTGTCATGCGATCCTGGATGGGATCGTGGAACAGAAAAAGAACACTATGTGAAAACTAAGGAAATCTGAATAAAATACAGACTTGACTTAATAACAGTGTCATAACCGCATACCAGGATGGTTCATTAGCTGTAGCAGACATGCGAGACTAATGTGAGACGTTAACAGTGGGGAAATGGGGTGTTCGTATGGGGGAACTCGACGTCCTTCTCAATTTTTCTTTGGTTCTAAAACTAAGAAATCGCCTGTTAGAAGGGATAGGATGACGGATTGGCTAGAAGGACGGACGGAGGGACAGGAGGATGACGGGCTGGGTGGGTGGACGGATGGACGGACAGACGGATGGGTGGTACGATGGACGGGAGGACAGCATGGACGGGTAGATCGAAGGAGAGAGGGTCGCAGCTTAAGTGATAAAGCGTGAATCACAGGATAGTGGCAGTCCGAGGACCTCAGCGATGATTATATGGGTTTTCACGGTGGCTAACTCCTGTACGTTTGAGATTTCTTCTCATACAACGTTGAGCTGATTACAGTGACCGGAGGCTAAGGAACGTACGCACGTCTCGCCGTTTGGCTCCTTTATTCCTTTGTACTTTGCACTACTCTGCAGGTGATGAGGGCGAGGAATGGCCACAGATGACCTATTTAAATGAATGTCTGTTATTCACGAGCACTTTGTCCCTGCGCCACTGCCCGAACACTGTGCCTCTGGAATGACGCGGCGGGATCCCCTTTTACGTCCAAAGTGGATCCCCGTTTCGATAGGGCGGGCGTCACAGGCTGAGAACGCCGGGTAGACTGGGGACTAGAGAATGGAGCCCGGCGCCCCGGCTGATCGCCCCTTCAGTCCTCACAGCCCTCAGCCAGCTCACTGGGTGGAATCAGGATCTTTTGGATCCTGCGCTGGCACCGCCCCTTTCGCACAAGGCGGAGAATCTCACACGCGGGACTAAAGAATCTGTCCGGGACTAAAGAATCTGTCCGCACTTTGGAAAAGTGTAGCAAAGGGGGAAATGCGCATCTGGTGACAGGCGGAGGGCGCTGGGCTTGCTGCTGCTACCGGGGCGGCCCCTCCTCCGCCTGATTGAGGATGGGACGCACAAACAGCCCCAAATGCTTCCAATCTGGTCCTTGAGGAGAAAGGATATTTGTGGTAACGGAGAAATTTGCCACCCAGCGCTGTTGCTTTGGTGTCGTGTTTCTGTGGTCGCAAGTTATTCATCCAAAATTGGTCTCTGCTAGGAAACGAGAAAAATATTCCATACTATAAAATGAGATTTGAAGTGACCTTCCATCCCGAGGTTGACATTTGGGGGAATGAAAGAAAAAAAAAGAAGAAGAGGAATAAAAAATGTATCAGTTTGAAGAAATCCACTCACCTTTGAAAGGCGTTCCTCGTGTTCTGACACCAGGCTTTCTTGTCCTGGAGCGGGGGCCATCTTCCTGCCATAGCTCGGAAGGCGTCCAGTCTTCCCTGCCGTGGATGCTGGGGCACAGTCTCCAAGGGCTAAGGGCTAGGGGACCCCCAAATGTGGAGCCCTGTGCAGACAGCCGTAAACACACTGGAATCCCCACACGATGGCAGGACTCCCAAGGCCTGTCCTCCTGGACCTCCGATTTCCATTTTGAAGAAAGATGTTTCTCTGCCAACCTCTGCTCCAGTCCCTGGAAATCTAGACACACCGGTGGCAGTCCGCTCTCTGGGGGCGCAGCACGTGGGGTGTCTGGCCGAGCTCCCCTGCCTGAACCTGCCCCAGTGCTCCATCTGCAGGAGGGGCGGCTGGCCCAGGCATCTCCAGCGTGGGGAGCTGTAAGCCCTTGGGAGCCAACCAGCCCCAGCTGGTCCCAGCACAGAACACTGGGAGCTGCTTAGACTGGGGTCCAGTCCTGGCTCCACCGTCTGACCGTCGACTTGCTTGGATCCTGCTAAGCCTCAGCAGCCTCGTGAACAAGATGGCAACGTGATCGCGCCCACCCTGGGGGTCTTGTGGGGCACGACCGAGTTGAAGCACGCCGGGTGCTCAGCGTGGCGCCGGACCTAAGCGGTGGCTCGGCTTCATACAAACCCCATAAGCAGGAAGCAGACACGTCTCTGGAGGGGTCTCTTCCCAGACCCCGGGCCCCGCCTGCCTGAGCTGACCTGTGAAGGATCTGTGTCCGCAGTCGGGGAGCCTGGGCTCTCAGCTTCCCGGAGAAGCGGTGAGAGAGGGAGCTGCCTCGTCTGACCTGGAAATGTGTTGGTTCGCCCCCTGCTACTCCAGACTCACCATGTTGGGGCAGGTGGGGAGCAGGGAGGAACCCCGCACATGGCTTATCCTGATCAGACCCTTCCTAGGCCTGCCCCATTCAGCCTGTCGCTTGATGCGACTTGGGTAGTGACAGTAATAATCATCCGTCGAGATACACGGAGCTCCCCCTTTGTGTGCGCTCACAGGTTACAGGCCAGAGATGGACGGGTCCGCACGTCCGCTCACCGTCCCCCGGAATGCCAAGTAGAGCCTGGGTCCCGGGACTAACAAGTGGTGCACTGTGGTCAGCTTTGCTTCCTGTTTCTCCTGATGACAGGCTTTTGGGGGCCTTGCACCGACACCTGTGGCTCGGTAGGAGAAGACAAAGCCAGCAGGGCCGCAGGTCTCTCGGGGAAGCACTCACGAGGGTAGAGAGAGCATGTCCCCCAGTCGCTGGCGTCCTTAGAAACAGCCGCACCTGTCTGGGACGACATCACTCCACCTGCTACTCACACCACACGCCCTCTGCCTGGGGACTCTGGGACTCGTGCGCCGAACCCGAGGCCAGCAGGTGGTGGGGACTCCTGGAATGAGTCTACCCCGATGGCGCACATCGCTCTACCCGTCCGCCCGGTCACTCCTTCTCCAGACGGTTCATTCACGCAGCGAACGTGCCGCGGTGTCTCCGCTGGGCCAGGCGGGGACGGTAACACTTCTGCATCCTCAAAGCCCAGACCAACCAGTGCCTGGCACCTGGTGGGAATACATTTTTGAGGGATGGGTAGATGGATGGACGGATGGACAGGTGGACGGATGGACGCAGGCGTGTGTGGATAGATAGAAGGATGGATGATGGGTGGACACACAGACGGGTGGATGAGGGGGTGGGTAGATGGGTCGCCTCCAGCTTCCAGGAAGGTCGTCTTGGCTGTGTCCACATAAAATCCAAGCAACAGTCTGGCCTTTGCACCTCTTCTTTCTGGAAAGATGTGGACAGACCAGCAGATGTGCACACAGACCCAGCCTCTGATTCCTGCATCCTCTTACGTCCTCTTATGTCTCCTGTTGACTGGGAGCCTACCTACCATGTGTTCAGAATCAGGCTGAGCCCCCAGGGCCGAGGTTACAAAGAAATATGGTGGTAGGTAGGCCTTTACGCAGAAGGTCGGGATCCTCTGTTCTCGTGCTCCTACCCAGGTGAGGAATCCGAGATCAGAGAAGTTAGGGACTCGGTCAAGGTCACTGTCTGCTATCTTGAGAGGCCAGTGTCTGCTCTGGCTGGGGCTCTGAAGGCGAAGGGGCCAGCAGGCAGAAGGTGGGGCCCACGGGCCCTTAAGAGCAGAGAAGGGGCGAGAGGGCGGCCCGTTCGGGCCAGGCCGACAGTCCAGCCCCTCAGATACACCTGGCCCTTGGGACCACCAGGATCTGCCTGTATTCCCTCCAAGTCCCCAATAACAACCTCAATGGCGGTAATAATAGCTGAGAGACTTGACCTTGACCGCGTGTAGGCCCCAGAGCTGAGAGTCTGTGTCCATCGTTGTGTTTGACTCTGCTGAGGGAGAGCCACCGGGGACGGCAGCACCACTGTCCAGGTAAGGGACTGGGGTGTGCAGGGCTTGGAAGCTCCGCCCTGTCTCACCCACGAGAATCGGCAGCCGTGACCGCTGAGCCCGGGGCTTCTGTCCAGGTCCATCTCTAGGAATGGCTCCTGTTCATCACTGCAGGGCCAGAGTCCAGAAGGAAGGGATCCTCAGGGAGGCCAAGAACCGTGCCTCTGCCTGCAACAACTGAGCAGTGATCAGAGCTTTGTTCCCCGCAGTCAGGTCCGCCCCAGCCCCGCGCCTGCTCCCGTCCTGTAGCCGGTGCTCCTGGGCCTGGCTCTAGCTTACCTCCCCGCGGTTCCCCGTCTGCAGAGGAGTGGGCTCACTGGGAGCAGCGGTTCTCACGGGCGGCTGTGCCCCCACGGGGGCATTCAGCAGTGTCTGGAGGCACTTGGGCTTGTCATTGCGGGGTGGAGGCGGGGGAAGCGTGGGATGCCCCCCAGCACCCCACGAGGAATGACCTCACCACAAGTGTCAGCCGTGCCGAGGAGGGGAGCGCCTGACCTAGTGGGCGTCGAGCTTCCAGAAACTAAGGACATGCCGAAGCGCGTCAGAAAGGGAATTCTCTTTCAGGATCTCAAAAAGGAAAAAAAAAAAATCCTTCCCCCTGTTCCCCGTGCGGGCCCCAGCAAACCCACCACCCAGCTCACACGTGGACACTTCCACAGCCGCAGCTGGTGCTTGCGGGGGACTCTGACCCAGACAGGAAGGCGACTAATCCCCCAGCGCAGACCCCGGTTTTCTGACTCTTTCCCATCTGCACACGATCGCGAATCTCTCCGTACGGCTGCTTGGCGCGGGGGCAGCGACTCCTTTCGTTTTGTGTTTTCCCTCCCGGCTGCCCTCGGACCGAGGCTCGGTGAACTCTGGCGCAGGCTACGGGAACGTCTTTATAAAGGGCCGCCCGGGCTTTCTTGCTCTGTCGCAGTTCCTGAGGGCGGTGTATCACGTTACTAATTCCCCTAATTGCATGTCTGGGCTAAAAACAGACTTTCTTAGTTTTCCTAAGAAGTTACATTCTTAATGACATTAAAACACTGTGGTAAATTAAGCTAAATGTTAACTGATGTACTTAAATCATGAATCAGTATATAGAGTGTTTACCTAAACTTGTTTACCCTTCTTGGTCACTCATTTTGTAGGTTTTGCCAAAACTGAGAGAGGAATCGTGGTGTCAGATTCAGGATCTGGAAATAACTCAAGAATTCTTGTTTTCTTTCGATTTTTAGCCCCGGCCTGAGTGGATGCTGCAATCATGTAGTAATCAAAGAATTAGAGAAGCAAAGACTGCGGGCTGCTTCACTTCCCCGGGTTCTGCAGAGGATGGGGAGGGCGGCAAAGCTGGAGGGAGAGATGGCGTTTTTCCCCTAAGGACGAAAAACTTAAAACTTGCATTGTTTGGTTCTTTCCAATTCAATTTTGGAAAAAAATGAAAAGTGAAGATAGAGAGATGTGTGATTTATCGTAGGAGACAACAGCCACGGAGCACCCACTAGACGCCCGAGGCCCTTCTCAACACGCTGTGTGTCGGCTCCCAGAGCCCTCCCCAGCGACCCAGGAAGTGGGAAGCAGAGTGCCTTCTCCAAGATGACAGGGCCAGCCAGCAGAGGGACTGGGATTGGAGGCCCTGACAGTCGTGCTTCCTGCCCAGGGATCTAGCCCTGCGATCCGGAAGGACGCACACTCTCGGGGAATAGATACAGTCCACAACAGAGACCCATCTGTCACAAGCATTATCGCTTGTAAATCCCTCTCCCCTAGATAAGCTATCACGTTGTCGTCATGATGGGTTTTTTTTTTTCCCTCTCTGTGGGTTCAAAGTGCTATTTGCTTTGTTTCAATTTCTCTCTATCTCGGTCTCTCTCTCCCAGTCAGCCACATTTTATTTGTAGATAATTTATTTTTAAAATAAATAATGCATCGTCAAAATTATCAAACAGGACCCGTGCGTTTGACTCTGTAAATTTGGCATAAAAAAAAAAAACCCATAGACAGATACTGAACTCTAATTTTTACCTGTGCAAAAGAATCTGGGGAAAAGTATACTAACATCTACAGTTTACTTTGAGCTGCATCCAAAAAATAAGAAGTTTTGATGGAAGACAGAAGGATGGTTGGACGGATGAGTCGATGGACGGCTGGATGGTGCACGGATGAGAGGTCCGCTGGGTTGGTGGGTGCACGGATGGTAAACCAAGTACAGCAAAGTGCTAACTGCAGAGCTGAGGTAGCAGACACTTTGGTGTTCACTGTAAAGTTCTTCAGCCTTTCTGCATGCTTACAAATTTTCATTAAAAAGGTTGAGAAAGTAGTGAACAGAGACGTTTGATAGAAATTCAGAAGATAGAATTTCATCAGTAGGTGTTCCTCTACCTCGCCCTGCCCTCAGTCTCGTGGTTTTTGTGGCAGACGCAGTCTGTGGCACCTGGGATTCTGGGTACCCTTTCACGGCGTTCGGCACAGAGGTGGCCTCTTTGTGACGGCAGCGATGACACAGTAGTAATAACTGATGGTCGCACTGCCCCCGCTCCGCACCAGCACCACCCTAAGTGTCTGACACACCGAGTCGTGGAATCTCCCCTGCATCCCCACTGTGCAGACGGACAGAGTGAGGCAGAGGAGGCTGGACAACCTGCCGGACATCATCAGCTCATCGGGGAGCAGACAGCGTGCAGACTTTCCTGCACTGGAAGCCTCCCCACCCCCTGCCGGAGCGACATGTCCCAGGGATTGCCGCCTTCGAGAAGCGGCCTCTTTATTCTGGAGGCTACCCCACTTTCCGTTTCAGGATAGATCCCAGCTTATTGGCACGGCCCCATGAACCAGCATCTAGGCTGTGTCCGGGCTCTGTGGGGCAGGGACAGGAGGTGGTGGTGGAGAAACCACCCAGGCTTCTGAAGAAGTGTGTGCGCTCCCGCTCGTGAGTGGAAGTGTAGGGGCGCCTGGGGGCTCCGTCAGGGACGCGTCTGACTCTTGATTTCAGCTCAGGTCATGATCTCAAGGTAGTGAGATCGAGTCCTGTGTTGGGCTCCATGCTGGGTTGGAGCCTGCTTAAGATTCCCTCTCCCCCTCTCCCTCTGCTCCCTACCTCCTGCGTGCACGTGCGGTCTCTCTAAATAATTTTTTTTAAAGTGCATTTGCAGGGGCTCACCTGGGTGGCTCAGTCAGTGAAGCCTCTGCTTTCAGCTCAGGTCATGATCCCAGGGTCCTGGGATCGAGTTCTGCATCAGGCTCCCCACTCAGCAAAAAGTCTGCTTCTCCCTCTCTCCCCTTGCTTGCATTCCCCCTCTCTCTGTGTCTCTCTCTGTCAAATAAATAAACAAAATCTTTAAAAAAATTAAAAAATTAAAAAAATTAAAAATCAAAAAAATTTTTTAAAAATTAAAAAAAATTTTTTTTAAAATTAAAAAAATTGCAGGGCCCCGGAGAAATTGCCTGCATAATTTTGTTAGTGACCATGATGTGTCTTTCCAAAGGGCTTGAATTCCACTGCCGCCAGCTGCATGTGAGAGCCCCGGCCCCACTCCAGCACACACGCTGCCCATCCTGTCCACGGCACAGCGCCGCACCCCTGCGAACGGCGCCCCCCAGGGTTGTGCCGTGGACGGCATGTGTGGTCGTACCTACCAGCCCTGAGATATTGGGAAAGCAGTCTAATCGTGGTTAGAATTTGTTTTTCCTTCGATAAAGAGTAGAGCATCATTCTATAAATTGAAACTCCATTCTACTGCCTTTCCTTTGACTAAAATGTTTTCCCTCCAAATTGGAGACTTCAGGTGCTGGTTGACACAGGTTTACTCCTCTCTCCCGGTATTCTCATGCAAGGTAGGCAGGAAAATACCATTCACTGAGAAAACATTTCTGTTACTGCTCGGAAGGAAGGAGCAAACTCTACAAGGAGACGGTTGGCGGGTGGGGGGCGCGGGGGCGGCTCTGCCGGTGAAGCGTCCAACCCTTGATCCCAGCTCAGGGCTTGATCTCAGGGTCGTGAGCTCAAGCCCCACCCCGGGCTTGTGCTGCGGCACCCACTTTAGAAGAAGAACGAGGGAGGAGACCAGGAACACGAAGAAGTAAGAAACGTGGGCTGTGAGAGCCGGCGGGAGCCCTGGGCCACATCGCCCGCTTGACTCGCGCTCCGGTCAGACCCCGCGGCAACATCTCCCAAAAGGCTGAAAAAGGAAATCTGCCGGGAGCGGAGGGAGGGAAGCCGGCAGGGAGCGTGTGCTTGAGTGTGCGTGCGCGTCTACGCGTGTGTGTCAGACCTGGACTTAAAAAGACAAAGAATAAGTAAGAAAGGAAAGAAAGCAAGAAAATTAAGCACAGACGTCATGTTCAGGAAGAGAGCAGGCAGGGAGACATGGCAAGGGACTCTGCCAGTAACTGAGGATCTTTCCAGGTGGGCCCTTAACATCTAGAACATTCCGATCCAGGGAGCACCGGAGCTCCCAGAGAGGAAGTGGTGTGGTTCTCCAGTGCCCCGCATTCCCGTGCCCTCTGAGTAATTCACTGGTATTTATGAGAGGAACACAGCTTAGCCGTCTTGCTCTGACCTAATGCACTTGGAACGTAACTTAGCAGGACAGCGCTGTGTGTTTTCTTGTGAAACTGTTTCCTGGTGTCCCCCAACCCCGCCCTGAGAGCTCGCGGTTCCTGGGGACTCCTAGGCGGCTCCTGAGCCCGCCTGTCAGGGAGGGATGGTCCGCAGGTCTGGAATAGGAAAGCCAGTCTCATTTTTGGTTTGGGGCTTTTTTTTTTTTTTTTTTAATTGTGATGAAATTGCAAACTTACATCCTGAGACTGAAATTAAATGGAGGGAAGGTCTGCCGTTGTGGGTGGTCTTCCTCGGGCGTTTGGAAGGAGGGTCGGACGGAGCAGGAGAGTGCGTTTAGCAACATTTCCAATAGGGTAATGACAGGAATAATGATAGCTGTCCCACTTGGGAAGGGGAAATCACAAAAGCCTGCACAGCGACGAAAATAAACAAGCGTGCAACGCTAGCCAAGGGGCCTGGGTCCATTCTGAACTTGAAAAACATCAAAGAGAAGCCAGTTATCAGGCCGGCCAGGCTCCAGGCTCCGCTGCGTCCTGCCCAGTGCTTTTATCAGCCTTGGACGAGCTCAGAGGACGGCTGCCCGGCCCAGCTGCGGGGAGGACCCACAGTGCAGCGCGTCTAGAAGCATGTGCTCGGCGGCTGCAGATGGAGGGGGAGACGCTGACACTGAACGGGTGGGGGACCTCCTGCCTCAGGGTGTCAGCAGCACTGCTCCTCGGGGGGCAGCATGGATTGCCCAGGGAGCCCGACTGCAGCCCCCCAGTGCCGGGGAGTCTCCAGCTCGGTGCCCAGCCTGGGCGCACGGCACCGTCGCTAAGCCCCGCTTCCTGGTCCGCACACAGGGGTTGTTGGGAGGAGGACACGCACCCCGCGTTCAGCCAGTAAAGATGTTCTGAGTTTCTCCCATGTGCCAGGCATGGTTCTGGGCACTGGAAACAAAGTAGTGAGAAAATAAGATTTTTTAAAAGACTTTTGAGAAAATTGGGGTAAAATAAAAACCTCCAGAGACGTCAGACGGACAGCATCCTCGCAGTGCTGGAAATGCTCCGTAGCACGCTTGTGGTCATGGGACGTGACTCAACACGTGTGATAAAGCCGTGTGCACACGCGCAGCCACGGACACGTCCACGAGGGGCGGGTGAGGGTTGTGTCAGCGTGAATACCCTGCGTGTAACATTGTGCTACAGTTTTGCAAAACGTCACCCTTGTGGGATGTCCCTGGACCACTTCCTACAGCTCTGCGGGGCTCTGCGATGACCTCAGTACGGACTCTAGTGAGAGCGAGACAGAGCCCCTGGCCTCCCGGGACACGCTCTCTGGTGGGGAGCTTCTCCTCGGAGCAGTAAGGCAGGTGTGGAGCCTCTTGTTACGGTTAGCTGCGTCGTCAGTAATAGCCTGGTTAGGGACACAGATCAGTCAGGGTCCTGCCGGGTCAGAAAGACACCGCCACTCCCGTGGGGCTTTCAGTTGAAAGGGTTTTAATAAAGACAACGTTTGCAAGGTGCACACAAGGCCTGCGGGGCTGAAGGAGGGAGGGCAGGCAGCAGCGGGGGGGCCGCAGGGATGAGGAGACAGAGAGGGGACACCTAGGTAGCTTGTCCACATGGAGAGGACCCCAACAGGAGCTGTGACCATAGGTAGCGGATGCGGTCGACCAGGTGTCCCAGCAGGGAGGGCGCGAGAACCCCTGGCCTCTCTCTCCTCACTGTCTTAGGACCCACGGAGCCCCCACTGGCAGCTCCACCCAGAAGCCGAGGCCCGGGTGGGATGACGGAGTCCGTGCAGGTCAGCCAGCAGGGCCGGAGAGGGCAGAGAAGGCAGGGGTGGGTCTGGAGGGGCCCATGGAAGACGATCCGCTGAGAAACGGCTCATCGGGATGGTTTAACTTAAGACAAAGTGACTAAGGTCTGCATCGACTTGCCCATCATGTCCTGGGCCACCAATGAGGGGGAGCTGGGATGGCGGGGCTGTTGGGGCAAGGGTCTCCTTGCTGAGGGGGGCCAGGGAGACAAAGGACTCATGGCAGTGACGGGGAGCACCGGGCGACGAACCGGGAACCCTCTCTGTGTCTTCCAGAGCTCCCTAAACCACAAGGCGGAGGCTGGATTAGATTCAGTTTCCCCACACCCCAGGGGCTGGCTGCCCGCTGGGATCCGGGGCTGCGCAGCCTGATGCTCCGCAGATCTATGGCTCTGGGGACCAAAGCAATGCTTCTCTCTCTCCCTGGTTCTGGGAGGCTTGGGTTGTCCCTGTTGCCAGTGCCAGGACCACAGCTGTGAGCAGTGCACGTGTACACACGCACGCGCGCACACACACACACACACACAGCCTCGCCCTGCGTACGCACAGTGGGTGGGGGAAAGCCCAGAGGGAAGATTGCACGAAACAAAGCAGGAAGGAAGTCGGATGGTGCGCGGGTTTCCTGGGGCTGCCCTCAGGTACCACAAAGCAGATGATTAGATCAACAGACATGAATTCTCTCCCGGTTCTGGAGGCCAGAAGCCCAAAATCCAGGTGTCACAGCCTCCGAAGGCTGAGGGGAGGATCCTTCCTGCCTCTTCCAGCTCCTGGGGACCGGGGCATCCCTTGGCTCGTGACCCTCTGCCTCCTCCTTTCTGGTTTAGGGTGCCGGCCGTTGGATTCAGGATGACCTCCTCCGGAGACTCTTACCTGAATTCCATCTGCAGTGACCCTTTCTCCACAGAAGGTCCCATCCACAGCTTGCAGGAATTGGGGTGTGGACACATTCTGGGGGCTACCACAGACGGTGACAGGGCATGGGGAGCCTGGCGGACCAGAGGAGGGAGAGGGACAGCCCGGGCCGGGAGCAGCAGCGGGGGAGGGGGTGTGTGTCAGCGAGGTGCGCAGCCGTCAGCCTCTGAAAGAGGGACCCTGGTGACTAGGGTCAGACCCCCGGTGACCTCCTGCCTCGCCTCACTCCCAGCCGGCTTCGTGCCGCGGCTGGTTCTGATTCTCTGCCCCGCGTTTGCTCGTGCGACCGACGACCTCGTTCTCTAACTTGAGCGGTTCCAAGCAGCGTCTGTATTTTACAACAGCCCAGAAGCCCATGCCGGCCTCGGGTACCGAGCCAGCAGCCTGCGTCCGTGGGAGGAAGCGCTCCGGCGGGGGGAGCGGCCCCTCACCCAGAATTTCAGGATGGTGACAGCTGGGCATTAAACCCTCTGGGGCCCTTCCGACGCGGACTCACTCTGAGGGGCGGCGGGTTAGGGCAGAGCTTTGCAAGTCCGGCCCCGTGACAGTCACCAGAGGCGACGGAAAAGCAAAAGCCAAACTGAGAGGATGCCCGGGCCCCCCCAGGCCAGTGAAGGCAGAGAGACGGGGACCCCCGGCCCCTCCCATGAGGGCCTGCTTCTCCCCGGCTCACCGTCGGCGGAGCTGGTGTGGCCACTCCGCGTGCTTGAGGGGGGGCTCCGTCCCCGCACCTGGGGGCCCATCTGAGAAATGGGGAGAGCCCGGGCTGGAGCTGATGGGGCCGGCAGACGTGGGTAGCGGGGTGCCGTTCTGACACGGCCGGCTCCTGCTGGCTGCCGGGGCCCCTAAGTAGACAGCTGGGCCAGCACCGCGCCCGCGGCACGGGCATCCTATCGGAGCCGGTGGGCGCGCGGTGCCAGGGGGGTTGAGAAGGACGTGAGGGAAGCGGGGTTCGGGTGTGCGGCGGCCCTGGGGACCTTTCTTATCTCCTCGTTTGGGTTTCCCGCCGACAGCAAGAACCAGCTTCAGCCTATGCCTAAATTAAACAGGACCCCTCTGCCTCCCCCCAACACTTGCACACGCAGCTTGCACACGCACGTGCACACACACACATTTGTTTTCTTTGCTGCTCACACTTCTCCTTTCACAGTTCCTCCAGTCCCGATCCTAAGACTCCCCTGATTTTGCTCAGAGCCCAGAGCGCAGCACTGAAGACGCACCCCGGGTCTTCCTGCGGGGGTCGGCGGTGGGGGGGCAGTCCAGCTCCGGTGCCCACCACGCTGGGGCCCTCAGGGAGGCACAGAATCGTCGGAGATAGGGGTGGAGTCCACCGTGCAGGGAGCCGGCGGTGGGGTACGGAGGAGGGAGCCGTGGTCTGTGTAGTGAGGAAGGGACACGTGGTCCAGAGGAGGACTGTCCGGCTTCGAAACCCAGACACGGCTGTTCACCAGGAGCGTGAACCCAGGCGACTACTTACCTCTTGCTGTGCTTGGTCCTCACCTGTACCCGGGGGACAAGAAGAGTGCCTCCCTCTTGACGGCCGCTGGGAGGGGGCGAACGCACTGGAGTTAGTTCCATGCTTGTCAACGAGCCGGCCCGGAGCAAGCCCCGCGTGGGGTTACCGTCCCCGCCACTCACCTGCCCCTGCAACCCACAGGCTGCGCGCCCCCGGGCTCCCGGCCATCCAGTCCCCTCTGAGCTTCATTGTTTTCATCTATAAGATGAGGACGAGGGGCGCCTGGGTGGCTCAGCGGGTTAAAGCCGCTGCCTTCGGCTCAGGTCATGATCTCAGGGTCCTGGGATCGAGCCCCGCATCGGGCTCTCTGCTCAGTGGAGAGCCTGCTTCCTCCTCTCTCTCTGCCTGCCTCCCTGCCTACTTGTGATTGCTCTGTGTGTGTGTGTGTGTGTGTGTGTGTGTGTGTGTCAAATAAATATATTTTTTAAAAAAATCTTTATAAGATGAAGACGAGCAGAGTGCTAGGCATTTAGTAGACGCACAGCAAAATTTTCCCCTTCCCCGAAATTGCTTATAGTCTAATGGGGGCAGGACGTCAGGGAGGACCTCACAGGCTGAGGTGAGGCTAACTGGGGGTCGGACGGGGGTTTGAGAGCTTCGGCGTTACGGAATCTCCGGGAAATCAGAGCCCCTTCGCACCCCAACTTCGGTCAGTGACGCCTGCGCCCCCCTCCGTGTGCCCACCCCGAAAGCTGACATTATTACCATCCCAGTATATCACGTCCGTTTTTGAAACCTCGTAATCCCTGAACGAACACATTTGCTGTGGGAAAATTAGAACAGACAGATGAAAAGGAGACGCACCACTGTGCGCCAGCAGCCAGAGACAACCAGGTAACAGTCTGGTGAGCGTCCATCCAGATTTTCTTACTTAAAACACAGAAATGGCATCGCCTGGCCTTCGAATCCGCTCCAGTGTGGCTTCCCCTCACCACGTCCCTGACCCACCCTCGTCAAGGTCACCGGTTATCTCCGCGTGACGGAATTCTGTGGCCCGGTAGCCAATGTCACAGCCACCCTCTTGAAATGACCCTGCCCCGAGCGTCCTCCTTGGCGAACCACATCACATATTTATTTGTCTACAAACAGATTTTTAAACTAATCCCCTCCCCAAATGTATAGAACCCGAAAGCTGTGGAATTTGCAAAAACCCACCGGATCCCGCCTTTGCACCCTCCCCCACCTCAGGGAGCACGCATGGGTGCCGCTAAGGAGCCACAGGCCAGTCAGGACTGACAGGCTGTCCGGCAGATACAACACGGCGTCGGGGCCGTGGTGATGTAGACCCGAGCTGCCCGGTACGCAGGCCCCCGGCTGCACGTGGCTGCTGGGCGCGGGCGTGGAACTGGTCCAAACGGAGAGATGCTGCCGTATTTTGAAAACGCGGCAGGAAGGAATTTCAGATAGCTCCGTCTTTACGTTAATCGTGGGGTGATATTTCGGACATACTGGGTTAAAATATTTTAAACTCCACCCCACCTGTTTCTTTTTTGTGTCTTTCCTAAACGTGGTCGCTCGAAAGTCTTAAATCACGTGTGCGCTTTGAGTTACACTTGTGTTGGGCGACACGGGCCAACACATCCCCCTTTTCCACACTCGCACAACTGTTGACGCGTGTCAGCGAGGCGTTGTCTGCCTCACGGCCCCGTCAGGTGGAAACCTCCCATCCTCGTTCTGCAGACACCAGTGCAGCCCTGGAAGAGACGGGAGACTTTCCCGAGCTCACAGCCTGCCAGAAAGAGCACGGTCCGAACCCACCTCTGTCCAAGGTCAGGGCGAGTCCCTGTCCTCCTCGGAAGCCCCCCATGCCTGGCCTCCCCGTCCGGGACTCCCGCCTTCCAGATCTGGGCCTGCGAGGCTCTGCACCGTGCTCAGCCTTGCTCCCTGCGGGAGGCTAGACTTCCAGGGGACGCTGGTTCTGCTCCTGGTAGCCCAAGGGGGCCCAGACAACTGCAGAAATAAAGCAGGGCCTTCCCTGCCTGCAGCCCTGCCTCCCCCTGCCTCCCCCTGCCTCCCCCTGCCCTGCAAACTTTCCCTCCCCTGCCCTGCAGCCCTGCCCTCCCCCTGCCCCTGCCTTGCACCCTTGCAGCTCTCCCCTCCCCTTTACTACCCAAGAAGAACAGGGCTCTGTGGCGTAGAGGGGAGGCTGCCACACTGTCCTGTTGGGTCCTGTTTCCATTAGAGTGACTGTTGACAGGAACATATCACAGCTGAAGATGGATGCTGGCTTTGTCCCCTAAGTCCCCAGACCTCGGTGCCAGAGGTGGCCCCCAAAAGGCCTTTTGTCTGTAAATCACTGCCTTGATTGGGTCCATGAAGGGCTGCACACAAGGCCCTCCGGGTCACAGAGCTGGTGCGTGCAGTCTCTCCTAACAGTCACTGGTTTGGAGCGGGGGTTGCCCCCGGACACACCACCCTCTCTACCACAGCGACACCAAAACCCGCCTGGTTCCCATCCACCCGCCCCAGGAATGTCTTCACGGATCAGAAGCGCTTGCCTGTCTTCCTTAGCTGTGACTCTAATCGTCCGTTTTGCATTACATATAGCAACAGAGTGAGCTGTGAAGTTGACACAGGCTCGTGGTCCCCCTAGGAGCCTCTGACAGCACCCTGCATGCCTTCCCATGGGGCCCCCCAGCTGTGTTCCTGTGACACCACCGCTTGCCCGGCTGGGCTCCAAGCAGCCCCTCACCCAGCTCCAGCCGCCCCGTTTTCTCAAGGAAGAAGTTGAGGCCGGAGAGGTGGAGAGGGGGTCAGGGAACGGTGGCATCAGAACGTGAAAGGGGTCTCAGGTAGACCATGGGCCGGGTGACCACGCAGGAGGAGGCCCCGCCGTTGCTGGGATTGTTCCGTCATAGATGGGGAGGGCAGGACACGCCTCTGGGAAGACGCGGTGAGGGTCAGCCTGAGCTGGAGGGGTCGGGACCCGCCTGCGCTACTGGTGGCCACCACGGGGCACCTGCCAGGGGAACCGACCTGCAGCTCCTCCAAAGGTTAAACCTAGAGTCGCCGGGAGATCCAGCAATCCCACTTCTGGCCTCGTACCCCAAAGTTTGAAAACAGGCCCCTAAGTAGAATCATGTACAAGAATGTCCCTCGCCACACTGTTCACGACAGCCAGAGCTGCAAACGGTCCAAGTGTCCATCACCAGGTGACTGGGAGACAGAGCAGAGCCCATGCACACGGCCGGATGTTGCTGAGCCGTGAAAGGGGGCGCGGACAGGCGCATGGCTGGCAGCCCTTGGGCCGGGCCAGGCGGAAGGAAAGCAGCAAGCTCACAGGTGCGCGTCGGGCAGGATTCCGCTGGCGCGCAGGGTCCGGAATGGGCAGGTTATAAATGAGCCAGAGGGCAGACGCGTGGTCCCTGGGCCGGCTACGGGGCGTGGGGAGTGCCGACGGCTGGGTCGGGTTTCTCTGGGGAGGACAAAGATGTTCACAGCGCAGTGAGTGTGCTCAGTGCCACGGATTTGTACCCTTTCTGTGGCTCACTTCTGCGTTGATTTCTCCTCCATGTAAGGAAAGTCAAGCTGGTGCCCGCAGAAGAGAAGACAGGCAGGTCCTGGGTGAGGGCACCGGCCCTGGGAATGCGGCAGGAGGGCTCAGCACCGCCTGCCAGACACTTGTGTTGTTCTTGGGTTTCGCACACAGCGTGAGCCCCTTGTCCCTTCTTCTCGATGCCCCAAAGCCCCGTGTCATCGAGGCGGAGGAATCCGCAGTGACAGGCAGCTCGGTCAGGCACTGGGGCGCCGGCCCAAGGAGCACCCCCCCGCCCCCGGCCTCATGAGACGCCAGCCCGCTGAAGCCAAGAGTCCTGCCCCCCAACCCCCACCACGGGCTTCAGAAGTTTCTCAACTGGGACCATTTGCTCTTTCATGGGGGCGGGCTCCTTATCTCCAGCTTGAGCCGCAGGGGGAGAGTTTGCAAACCATTTTCCCCAGGGACAGTCTCATGAGAAGGCTCTGTGGCCCTTCCTCCAGCTCCCAGTTCCTGGGTAGGCCTCTCGGAGAGCGAATTCCCTGCAGGCAGCCAAGACGGGTAGCTGCCCGGAGAGGCGCCCCCGTCCCCACTCAGCTCTGCAGAGGGAGTGGGGTGCTTACGCGGACTGGGAGCTTCTCCGTTTTCCTCACACCCAGCCGGAGCTCTCCCTGTGCTCTGGCTGCTGGGTTTGGAGCTCCCTTCAGAGCCCGGGTGGGGATGAAGGTGTCAGGAGAGAAGTCGGCTGTGTCAGAGCCACAGGGCTGGCTTCGCATCTTTGCTCCTTGGATCAGCGAAACAAAATAAAACACACAAAAAAGGGGAGAGCTCCTAACGCCCAGTGTCGACAAAGGGTAACAGGCGTTTGTGTGCACAGCTGATGGACAGGTCAAAGAATTTACAGCCTCTCCCGGCGATTCGTCAGTGTATACACGGGAGCTTAGAAGTGTCCACACCCGCGGAGCCGGCACTCCTCCACCCGGAGCTTACTAAGGGAACACACAGGCAGGCCCACACGATCGTCCGAGGGTTCTCCTCCACATCCTCGTGCAGGAAGGGGCATCTCCAGGAGCGGCCCTCGTGCCAGCCAGGAGGGGACGGGCTGGGGCTCCGATATCCCCAGGGTGTCCTGTCCTGGCTTCTCTGTCCACACGGGCAGAAGCATCTTCCTCATCATTGGCTACAGGATTCGATTCTTTTAACTTAAAATATACATGTTCCCAAATAATATTTAAAGAGATGGAAACATTTCATGAGAAAGTGGTGATAAGTGGCAGCTAAGCGTCTGCCTTCAGCTTGGGTCATAATCTTGGCGTCACGGGTTGGAGCCCCGCATCGTGCTCAGCGGCGAGCCTGCTTCTCCCTCTGCTCTCCTCCCTCTCATGCTCGCTCGCTCTCAAGTAAATAAAGTCTTTTAAAAAATGCTAATGAAAAAATTAGATCTAAAATTATATAATTCTAACTATGTTTTATATATATATACATAAAGAAGGAGAGATAGCGAGAAAATATAACAAAACGCGTAAAGCAGCTAATCCCTACACGGCTGGGTTCTGGGTAGCAATAAATTAGTCTTTCCATGTGTCCATTTCCCCATTAGTAAGCTTTCTGTAAGGAATGTTTCCTTTTATAATGCACATAAGATACTTATTTTGCAATAGGAAGAAACATGCTGCTTTTCAAATCCCTGCCAGTTTGGAACCATACAGGCGGACGGGGACTAGCAGACGTGTCTAGGATTAGGCATGTTACATTGTTGCCTCTACGGGATCCCTGTGGAGCTTTGACACCGCGGGGTGGGGGGCGGTGTGGGGGGCGGCGTGGGTTGCGGAGAGCCCTGGGGTTGGTAGGTTCGGACTGGGTTACAGACCTGGTGCTAAGCAGGGGCTCATCCCCATGGAGTGGAGGAAATGCCGGTTGTCCCCTGGATCCCAGCAGGGCCCCGGGGCCCCAGGGCACAGAATGAGGGCGGGTGTTAAGCTGTTTATTGTTCTGAGTGAGCAGAATTAGCAGACTTCACGCAGGTACTTGAGACGCACATGCCGCCCTCCAGAAGGCCCGCCTCCTTCAAGGGCCGCACACCTCTGATTAGCGATGCTCTGACTGCTGAAAGATCGCAGGCCCTTTCCGGGGCCTGACAAACCCCAGAGGCCCTGGAGGACAGCGACACAGGCCAGGGGCGCAGGGGGAGTTTCCTGGGTGTGGGAGGACACACGGCTCGACTTCTCGGGCCAAGACCCTGCTGACGCCGAGGGCCAAACACACGACACGCCTTATGTGGCCGGGTCCTCATCACACCTCACCAGTCGGGAGTGTTCAGCCCATTTTACAGATTTTTTATTAAGGGAGCTCAGAAAGGTTGTCTGGCTCTGTGAGAAAACGTCGTGCGTTCATCCATCCATTGAAAGATAAGTACTAAAGCCGCAAGTGACAAGTGCTATTCCCGGTGCGGGGGAAACAGTAGCAAACCCATCGACAAACCTGCGACCTCACGGAACCTGCGTCTCCCGGGGGCGGTGGGGGGTGAACACCACAGGGGGCGGGGGGGGGTCTGAACATCAGGTACACAAGTGTCTGGTCACGTTCAGTAAAAGGAAGGGAGGGTGGGGGGTCCCGCGTGGACGGGGTCTGAGCGCACACCTAGCGCTCCCAGGAAGCCGGCTGCTGTTGGGCCTGCCTGACGCTGTGGGCGTGCCGATGTCATATCCTGGCTGTGACGTCACGCTGCAGCTATGCCGGATGTCCCCAGCGGAGGAAACTGGGGGAAGGTCCAGGGATCGTCCCAGGTCGTTCCTTACCAGTGCATGGCATCTACAGTCATCTCCAAATAAAACGTTTTTTAAGAAACAAAAAATTATCCACCCCCCCCCCCGCCAAAATAATAAGAGTAACGGCTGCCATCTGTCAGGTGTGTGGTGGGGCCGCAGAGGGAGGCTGGCTGCCCTTCCACCAGACCCCTGGGCTCAAATGTCAGCTCCACTCTGTGCCTTGGGATTCGTATCCGAAAAATGCGTCCGAGGTGTTCCCCCTACCTTCTTTGGTCGGTACCCAACTTGTGCCGTTTGTTTCTTATTGTTACTCTGTGGAAGGTTCTGGAAGGCTCTGAGCTGGCCCTTCAGGAGCATGGGTCATCATCTTACATAATCCTCACAGCCCTACTTCAGAGGCAGGACTAGACCCATTCACAGCCTAGACGGCGGGGCCGGGGGGGGCTCAGAGGGCGAGGGGGAGGCTCTTGGGCCCAGGCAGAGGGGGCATGGCTCCCGGGCTCCGAGGCTGTGGGGGTTTGGCTGGGGAGGGGCCTGGTTCTGCAGAAACCACAGCCACCCCAGAGCAGCACTGCGGCACCCTGCCCTCCGACCACCGCTGTGGTTTCGAGATGCCCACATCTCGGCGGAGCTGGGGGCGGCGTGTGGCTCCCCGTCACAGAGAGGCTGGAGCTGGGTCAGGGCAGCGGAGGGTCTGCCGGTCAGCCGGCACTCCTGCTTGCTTCCCAAGCCTGCCCCACTTTCTTCCTGTCTCAAGCCCCGAGCTTTGTCTCGGCGAAGAGAGGTCTGGTGTTTCCAGAAAGGGTTCTTCCGTTCCCTGCGAACAGACAGACCCCAGCTTGTCACCATCCCCCGGGAGAAGAGACAGAGGAGGGAAGCGGCCGGCCGCGCCCGGGTCTGGAAGGTGGGGGCTCCGGGCGGGCGGCGCACCTGCGGGACCACCCCAGCTGAGCCCCCTTTGTGGGGCAGCGAACGGAGGCCCTCAGAAGCAGGAGCGCCCCATGGAGAGCAGCAGAGCTGGCCGGGCCGCTGTTTGGACACTAAGAGGTTGTGCGAGAAAACATGACATCTTCCAGCTCCCCAGTGCCAGCCTCTCCTCCCTGGACTGCCGACGGGGAGCCGAGCCCCCCGGGTTCGCACCCCAGCTCTGGCACGTGCTATCCTTGTGCTGCAGGGAGGCCACCTGCGCCTCACTTATCCCATCTGCAGAATGGGCACAGAAGGAATGTCAGCCCCACAGGGTGGTTGCCAGAGGGCACGCGTGAGGCCCTGTGACGCTCCCCAGACAGCGCCTGGATTGCTAGATGCTCTCTGCCGGTCCGCGCTCCTTACAGAGGCTCGCGCTTCACCAGAAAGCGAGGGGGCCAGCGGGGCACCAGAGTCACCGAGGACACGTAACAGGCGTGGAGGCTCCAGTCCACCAAGATTTGCAGTTTCTTCTTAGAAAATTTTAAAAGTTTGTGCTTTTTGTTTTGTCTTATGCTACATTTACCGAGGAGGAAAAAAAGCTACATGGGGACAGGAGGGAGCTCTGTGGAAGTCCCCTCCTGGGCTCAGAGCATCTTTGTTTCCCCAGCGTGGACGGCGAGGCCCTGGGCTGGGAGTTGGGCGTGTGCGTTAGCGAGGGCACGCTCACTGCCCGCAGCCCCAGAAGCAGGCGTCTGGGACAGGATCTCCCTGGTGCGTGTGTCTCTGCTTCCCTGCCACGCACAGCCCGGGCTGCGTCGGGGATCCTCCGGCTGCTGCAGCCCCTGGGCCCAGGCTGGTCCCCCCGACGGGGCGTCTCCGGGGTGCGGTTAAGAAGAGCAAAGCCTCCGCTGTCTGTCTGCAGTCAGGCAGGGCAGCTCACACAAGAAGCCTGCCTCAGAAGTTTAGGGTCCAGGCAGGGGGTCTCGGTCCCCGGCTGTCCATGGAACTGCCCCGGGGCTGGTAAGAAGCACTCGCGTCTCCCCAGTCTCTGCTGTGGCACCAGATATCTGCGCTGTCCATGCTTTCTAGGGAACCCAAGGGACACTCACCAGGCAGGGGGCTGGGAGGCTTCGGGTGGGAACAGCCGGAGACGAGCTCCGGCCAGCTGACCGAGAGGCCAGACCGTGAAGGGGAGGGTGATGCGGGGTCCATCCTGCCCCTTCCTCGCCAGCCCCTTCCCTGCCTCTCCTCGGGGCTCCAGCCCAGCTGCTAGCAGAGCCTCCCTTTCTCCTCCCCACTCATCCCTGCCCTACCGTGTTCTTCTCCCTCCCTACCCACCTGTCACCCCTTCCCTGGTTCTCTTCCCTGCGTCCCAGGAAGGACACACACCCAGTCTTCTAGTTCCTGCCCCTCCCGACCTCCGGGCTTCCCACACTGATGCTGGAGAGGGGCAGGGCTGTGGCCCCAGGCTGGGACGGATAGCCAGGCTTCCTAGACGCTCTCCTTGACCAACCGGAGTGGCACACAAGGCTTTTCTAGAGCAGCATTGCTCCAACTCTGGCCTCAGTCCCCTGGGCCACTGCCTGTCCACCTGGGGTTCAGACCACACTCTGAGCACCTCCCTGCCAGCATTTCCAGCTGTCCCGAACCCTGTGGCCTGATGAGGACCCAGAAAGCTCAGCACAGGGGTTGCTGTTGGGCTGCCTGCTGTCCTGCTGGGAGGCCATCACCAGGGCCCCCGTCCCCCGGGCCAGCATGCACGGGCATCAGCGGTGTCTGCCAAGAAGGGGGCAGCGACACCTGCCCAGGAACGAAGGACGGCACTCAGGGCCGCCACTCCACACTCTCATGTCGCGGAGCTTTCGTTCCCACACTGCAGCCCAGGGTGGCTGCACAGGCCTTGGGTCTGAGCTGGAAGGCACACCGCTCATCTGTCTGCGTTGGGACAGGGAATAAAATTTCCCGAGCCAGGGCCCCGGGAGAGATCAGGTTTTACAAAGGAAATCTGCAGGGTCTCGAACTGCCTGAGAGGATGTGTAGCGACGTTTCAGGCTGATAAATCAGACAGGGGCTGTGGGTGGCGGGTCCCCTGTCCACTGTGTGGGTCAAGTCGGTTGGCGATGGAAACGGTAGAGTGAGTAAGAGGCTCGCTTTCAGGGCGAAGAAGAGAGACGTGATAGCTCACCCACCCGAGCACTCACGTACACCGCGGCACGGGGTGGGCCCGACCGGCCCTTCTCGGCCCAGCTGTGAGCTGGTTCCCGGACACTCGGGAGGAGGGCCGGGAGAGGGCCAGGAGCCAGAGGGTGGTCGCTGAAACGTGCAAAGAATCCCCGAGGCGGGACGAGCCTCCGCAGGTTCCCAGCCCCCTCGCTGTTTACAGCAGGAGGAAATGTGGCGCAGAATTAAAGACACGCCCATGGCTGCACAGACGGTGGGAGCAGACGCCCCATCTCCCCTCCCGACCCCCTGCAGAGACCCCAGGCCCCGTCCGAGGTGGCGAGCGCACGCAGGTACGCTGCAGCAGGGACACACACGTCTCATGAGCGAGCAGATGTGGGGAAGGGGTGGGACTTTATATCCCCAGTGATTTTTTTTTTCATTTGAATGTAGACATCTGGCATTCTATAAATAAAATAGAAAATGTAAATATTGTAAAACCCATTAGAGAGTGGTTTTAGGTTTGGTGAGAGCGCGGGTCCGCTGCTGCCCCACTGCACTGAGCTGGGAAACCGTCACCCCACACACACACACGCACACGCAGGCCCTCGGCTTGCTGCCCGTCACCCCTGTCACCCTTGTCACCCAGGCGCCCAGGCTGCATTCCGCTGGATGAATAAACTTGAAACCAGGGGCCAGTTTTCTCCTATTGATTGTGTTAACAGTGTTGATGAGCTACCTAAAAACTTCACTGCTTTCATTTTATCCCACGGGGGGAAAACGCTTTGTGAAGGGAAATCGCCAATGTTTCTGCCGTAGGAAAGATCCCGTGTGCCCCCACTGAAGCGCGAGACGTGCCCCAGCGGATCTCCAAGACCACGTTTAAAACGCTCCTTAAAAGACATTTTCTGTTCGAGACATATTAAACAAGCTTTATTTAATAATGCTCGATTTGACTTATCCCGTCTAAATATTTGCTCCGATCAGCAACCATTCGATCCCGGCTTCGTTCCTGGCTGCAGACTAATTTCTCCGGGTTATTTTTCTTTGGTGCAGGGTCGATCCCAGAGGCAGGGAAACTGTTCTCGGGTTCCCTCCTTTTCTCTGCTCTATGCTGTGGGTAGAACGCTGTAAAAAGCCTGAACTGGAGGCCGCGTTTATAAAGTTTATGTTGCTTGTCCTCCCATCTGTCTGGCTGAAGGCAGAAAATGTCATTTAAAAGACTTCTCCTAATCAGATAATTATAAGGAGAGATTTCTCCTTTTTAAGAAGAGCATCAGAATCTAAAGAAATTCCCAAGGAGGTGATCTTTTTCGGGCGCGTTTCGCCGTCTGCCTTCCCCCATTCGGGGTTTTTTGTAACAATCGCTTTCACGAAACACACGCTCCCTCATTAGGCGTGCAAGAGGCTAGGACGGCGCGCAGAAACAGAGTCATTTAATGTCTTAATTCACTATGTTCTCAAGCAGGGAATGACACTTTGGTTTCTGCTAACTTTGGGGACACTCCGTGCAGGTCTTCTGGTTACTGTCACTGCTCCTGTGAAGATTTTATCACCAGTGTCTAAAAAATAAAGCCTTTTCTTTTCTTCTCCTTTTTAGGTTTTATCTTTGCGTGGGCGCCTTCAAAAACAGCCACCTTGAAGCCACGGGTCCCGGTCACCTCTCTAGGTGTCACAAAGCATTCACAAGGACACAGACCTCTGGCAGCTACTCCGGACGGCCGCCCAGGGTAAGCTGGACAGCGGCGAGGGCCATCCCTTATCTGCGTGGCCTGGTCGCAGGGGCTCTGCTCCCCGGGCGAGAGGGTCGTTTATGGTGGCGGGCCAGAGCCTGGTTTATGGAGCCCCCCGGGTGGGAGGGTGCCGCCCCGCCAGCCCGCGGCCTGCCGGGCCTGAAGTGTTTACCGCTGTGCTGATTTACACCGCCCAGGTGTTCGTTTGGGAAACATCTCGGCTCCGAGCTGACACGGCGATTGCTCGGGATTTGCAGACTTAGGCATTTTTTTCTGTTCGTAACAGTCCAGGACCGGGAGAGATGGTTAAGAGGAAAAAAAAAAAAAAAAAAAAAAAAGGTGCTGGGCCAGAGTGGTTCGTGTCCTACGATTTTCACACGGGAGAAAGTGCCAGCCCGACGCCCCACAGCCTGCCCCACGCAGGAAATTCCCCGGCCCCGAGTCTGCCCCCTCCTCAGACTAATTCCCTCTGTCTGCTCGCTCCTTGGCCGTTCAGGAGTGCACAGATGCTCTGCGGGGCTTCCTCTCTGCTCCCCCAGCACCCTGCTGCATTGCAAAGGGCTCCTGAAGGAGGACTGTCCTTGGGCAAGACTCGGGGTCCTCGGGCTCGGGTGCGGCAGACACGTCCTGGAGAGGGAGCCTGGGGTAGGTGGGATTTGTTCCGCGTGGACCAGCCTCAGCGGCGGTGCTGACGCTTGGCTGGACCCGCTCGACAGAAGCTTCTCACTCAAGAGGACCACTTGCTATTACTCTTGCTCATGTCCAGTGCAGGGGACACTGTCGCCGTCTGTCACCGTGTTTGCGCTGGGGGTGCCGAACACCCGTCCCGGGGCAGCCTTGTGTCCTCTGAACGCTGAGTTAAAACGTGCCCCAGGAAATCAAAATGGTTTTTTCATTTGCCCAAAGTCACGTATTTTCAATTGTGTTAATCATATCCATCCAAACTCCACTTAAAGGACCTTGGACATCAGACCTCTGTAAGTTTGATGAAAAAGAAAACAACTATACTTTGGCATCGTAGAATATCATATCAATATATATATTCTATAACATGGTGAATATGAACTGTATTCACATCAAATGAATATTAATTATATTCATGTAAAATATTAACAATGAATAATAGTGGGGTGAGGGTAGGGGAGGATACCAGTAAGGGAATTGAGAATGAGTCTTTGCGTTTTAATTTTTGAAAATACCTTTCTTACCCATCCAGAAACTAGTGAGCTCTTTTAAGAGTTCATTCCAGTCTAGCGTTTCTCTCTCTGACCGAATGTCTCCAAAGCCATCGCTTGCCACCTCGCACAGTCTGCAGACGTAAAGCATTTGGTCAGACATGGGTGGGTAGGGAGTAGGGGCCAGGAGACCCAGGGTCAGCAAATGATAGGATTCCTTCCGAGTCCATGTTTAAAACCGTCTTTTCAACCAGGGCTTTGAATACTAACAAATTCACTAAAAAAGCATTCAAACCTCCCCCGCTTGTGCTGCTGTCTCCTGGTTTAGCCATTTACCAGCATAAACCTCCCACCATAGAAGAATATCACTGACTTGCCACACTAAACAGGGACGCATTCCCCAGCAGCGCGGCCGTTTGAAATTATCAGCCCCAGGGCAAGAAAAAAAAATTCCAGCAATAAAACAAAAACCTTGATTGCTAAACGTCAGGCCGAAGTCCTTTCAAGTGATCACGGACTCCCGAGGAAAATGGTTTTTCTCCGTGACCGTTCACGGCCTAATCTCGAGAAGCACCATGGAAAATAGCCTGCGGATTCAAAGAGCGAGCTCTGACGTTTGGAAGGACTTGTTTGCCCTTGCTGTGGACTTCCCAACTGCGTGCGTTTGTGAACCTCCATTCCGAATCCGAGGAGGACAGACGCATGGAAATACGTGTGACCACAGTCCGTTGTAAAGAATGGCCTGAGAATGTTGGATTTTCAGACACACGACACAACAGCAACACCCCGTGAGCACGATTCCGCCGAACACCCGGATTCGTTTACTCATGTACTTTACCTCTGCGGGAACCATCCCAGAAAAGCAGGTGACTATCGAAAGATTTTGTTTTCCATTCTAAATAACAGGAGGGATCAAATGAATGTCATTCTATGGGGTCTGAACATTAAAATGTACGAGGGAGTTCGCCAGGATCTGGTAAATGGCTAAACAGATTAGTGGCCTTACTTTTTAACATATAAACATCTGAAACCCGTTTCCTGTTTAAGAAGAAGAAGGAAAAAAAAAAGTCTAGGTGGATGACCTCGGGCACTTTTTTTGATTAACAAATGTGAATTGTACATCATGGTGGAAAAAAAAAATGGCGCACGCTTGGTGGTCTTTCTACAGTCTGTATATGGGAGAGAGAGAAAAAAATACAAAAATAAACGTTACCTTCTCACTTCCAGGGTGGGCAATGCCATTTGTGCAGCGGCGTCCAGGGCTCTGGCAAATGTTAAGGCTGTCACCACGGACAGAACCCCCGTGGTCTGTGAGCCTCGATCGCCTCCGAAGAAAAACATCCCCCGCATTCTTGCTGGCGGGCCCTATCTCCAGGCCCCGGGCTCGGCCCTGCGGACCCGTGTCACCCCGTCAGGCGGCGCAGGACACGGCTAATCTAAACCCACGCCTTCCCCAGCCGGCCGGCAGCCGGGCGAAAACCGGGGCCGGTTCGCTGCCTCCGTCCCACACGCAGAGTCGGCCTCTGCCGTCAGGGTGAAGCCCCAGCTGTAGCTTGTTCGGCCGAGAAGGGCCTTGAGGTTCTGGCACGTTCTGACAAGATAGATTTTATAGG
This sequence comes from Mustela erminea, assembly GCF_009829155.1. Lineage (NCBI taxonomy): Eukaryota > Metazoa > Chordata > Mammalia > Carnivora > Mustelidae > Mustela > Mustela erminea. The sequence continues at coordinate 57,906,012 of NC_045632.1, read as the reverse complement.
GTTTGTGCTAAAAACTTGATATTGGAAGTTGGGATTCCAATTCCACATCTCAAAGGATAACAATAACAGCTGGGACCTTGAGGAAATGTGTGTGCGCCTTCTGTTGAAGAATTCCATAATAAAAGCTATTTATGTCAAACACCTTATAAGGGAAAGATTTAGCCCGAACGTCAATATAACATACAATACTTTGTATGCTCAGATAGGAGGGAAAAATCCGCATCCGCGCCAAATAGTATTCTTGGTTTGGACTATCGGATGTGTGGGGCCTTTAAAAATTTGAAGTAAGCATCTCCCTGCTTTAATTTACAAATTCGCCGAGTGAAGCTTATTTTCGGGGAGGGGTGGGTATTATTTCTATTTTTGAAAAAAACCAGGTGCTGATGAATCATGGTTTGTTTTCCCACGTCCTTCTGGCGAAAAAAGACGCAAAAGGAGCGCCCGGTTGATGTCCTCGCTTGCGCTCTGCCCGTGCGCCGGCGCTTCCCCTGCGGCCTGAGAGCAGCCGGGGCTTGGGGAGTCCCTGGCGCCCAGCACTTCTGCAATCCTGATGAGCAAACGGGTCAGCCGTGGGAGGAAAATCTCTCTGGGTGAAGGAGGGAGACGCGGCAGCTCGAGGCAGCCTCCGCCCTCCGCCGGTGGCCCTCAGAGGGGCTCCGGGTGGCACCCCACTCCCCAGCGACAGCGACCGCTCGTCCGTGTTTCCCGAGGAGAGCGATTCCACAGCCAAACCCGACAGGATTCCTGCAGAGGCCAGGGGCTCGGCAGTGACCATGCGGCCCTGCCAGGCGGGCTTGTTAGGGAAGCCGAGCTTCCTCCTTATCTTGTCTGCTCAGACGAAGAGCAGAGCCTCATCGAGAGGAGAAGAGAACCCCAATTAGCAGAGCCCGGAGACGCCCCCCGCCCCGCACCCCCTTGTGGGGGCTCAGCTCCGCCCTCCCCCCTCCCCGGCTTATCAGCCCGTGTGACCGGGTTAATGAGGAGAGCCCAGCTGGGTAGTGGCCGGAACGGTCATCCGCACAGAGGCCACGGGGACTAACGCGAACCATGGCTCCCCGGGCCCCGCTGGACCCCGTGGACGCCGACTAAAACTCAGCAAAACGCACGCTTCTCTCCTCCTGTGCTCGGGGCACAGCCTGAACGGACGGGCTCCGGAAAAACACGACTTTGGGGAAGGTCTTTCCCCCGAGCCTCAACCTTCTCTCCGCCGTCCGAAGGTTGCTGCGGGCGCAGGGGCCCCCAGCTTCCCCTCGTGCCTCCCTCCCACCCAGCACCCCACGGGCCCTCCCCGCATGCCCAGCCGCTGGCGGGCCGGGGGGACCGAGCCACATGTGTCCAGGCCTGGGCGGGACGTCCCAGCACGGCGGCCGCGGCTGGCTGCAAATGTGCCGGGGCACAGGTGGCGGGGGGCACGCTCTGTCTGCGGCAGCTGCTTCATCCGGATCGTCTCCCCTCTCCTCGGGGACACCCACTGCTCCATGTCACCTCCAACGCCAGGCGACGGCAGGAACAGGAGAGGCAGCCGCCGTCACAGGGGAGGCTGCTCGGTCCCCGATGAAGGCCTCATGGAGGCTATGTCGATGCTGGGCCCCTCGCCCCGCCACAAGCGCTCACAGGAAGGTCTCCTCTGACCCCCACGACGACCCAGGAAGCAGGGCCTCACGGCCTTCACTTTGTGGAGGCAGAAAGACCTCAGGCCCTGAGGACCCGATGAGGGGACAGCGGCCAAATCACAGGGTCAGGAGCCTGCTGTTTTCCCGCAGAGGCGGAACGTAGCTTCTGGGCTGTGATATGGGGGTAAAGCCCGGGTCACACCGCCCGGGGTGAGCCCTAGCCTGTCTCCCGGGCACGTCGCTTCACCCTCCGGAGCCCCCCAATGCCGGCCTGCAAAGTGAGGTAGTAACAGCCTCACCTCACGGAGTTGTTCAGGATTGCATGGAAGGGCAGGGAAAGTGTCCCTCGTGTCCGCAGTGCTCGGCAGACGCTAGGAGCTTGGTCTGGGACCCCAGCCCCACGGCCAGGCCACCTCTCTGCTCCCACAGCGGGTCACGGCCTGCAAGACTCGCTTCAGGAACCCCTCTGGGAACGGGGCCATGGTCTCGAACACAGGATAGCAAAGCTGTTGGGGGCAGAGAGTGTGGTCCCCGGTGTCTGCCCTCTGAAGCCCCGGCTGGCGGCAGATGCCTTCAGTGCCCGCCGGGAGGGTGGGCACAGCGCCCCAGGCCCCAGCCCTCACAGGGAGGGACCGTGCGGAGGCCCTAGGCCTGGCCTCGGCGGTCACATGACATGTCATCACAGACAGCCCCGAAGCCCCGGCAGGCTCGCCGCCCACCCACCAGCCTTTCGGCCACCCTAGCTGCCCTCTGGTTTCTGTCGCATCTGTTTGGACGGCAGCCCCCGGCGGGAGCTCTCCTTCTCCGCTCTCTTCAAAGTGCACCGGCCCTCACCCTTCAGACAGCGTGTTGACGCTTGCGCAGAGAGCCGCAGGAACAATAAACAGCGCCGCGGCCCGAACCTGTCTGCCCCAGGCTTCGGGGGCCTCCCGCCCGCAAAGGCCGGGCCGCGTGATGGCCGGGGGCTCGGGCGACGGGCAGACCGGGTTCCAGTCCCGCCCCTGGCCCCGGGGAGCTGTGTTTGCTCAGGCAAGTACCTTGCCTCCTCTGGATCCCAGTTTCTCCAGCCAGGGAAGGGCAGCAGAGATGGGCCCAGAGCTGGTGGGCGCGAAGTACCCATTATTGTGCTGTTGTTTAAGTCGGACTGCGCTGCCAGACGGGCGAGCCGGAAGGTCAGCGGTGGTCCCAGCGGCGTGGTGTCACTTGACGACCCCCCGTTCTCTCCCTACCTTCTTCCTCCAACTGCCAATAAAACCTGCCGCAGCGGACACGAGCCCGTGCCCTCAGCCACACTGGCCACTTAGAGGCCCCACACCCAGAACTAAAGTGATGCTGATGGTTTGCAAATATTTAAAAACCCTGCAAGTGGTGGGACCATGGGTGATTCTCCTCTCTAACATCCCCCTCTTTTTCTTCACTTGTTTTAAGTTAAGTTTTTCCTTTTAATCCCAGTTAGTTACCAGGCAGTGATCTTAGCGTCAGGCGACAGCACAGCGGCTCGGCCCCTCCACACGTGTCCCGCGGCCCATCCCCCACCTCCCCTGGCCCCATGTCCTCCCCTCTGTAGTGTAGTCCTCCCCTACACTTCTGCTGTAGTTAAGAGTCTGCTTTGGGGTTTCTTTTTTTTTCCTTTGTCCATTTGTTATGTTTCTTGAATTTCACATATGAGTGAGGTCCTACGGTGTTCGCCTTTCTCTGACCGCCTTGTCTCTCTCAGCATCATACCCTCTGGCTCCTTCCACGCCGTTGCAGACAGCAAGCTCTCGTTCTTTTTTACGGCTGCGTAATATTCCGCTGTGTGTTTAATACCCCTTCTTTATCTGTTCGTCTGTCAGTAGACGCTTGGGCTGCTCATAGATAATGTTGCTGTAAACACGGGTACTTGTGACAGGTGTCAGGGGATATCTCGATGCCGTTTTGATTTGTGTTTTCCTGACATTGAGCATCTTTTCATGTGCCCATTAGCCATCTATGTCTTCTTTGGAGAAATGTCTGGCCACGTCTTCTGCCCATCCCCCCTGCCACGGGGGAAAGGAAGAAGGGCAGAGGGAGAGAGAGAGAAACTCGGGAAGATTCTGCAATGAGCGCTGAGCGTGGATCCCAACACGGGGCTCGATCCCACGACCCTGAGACCACCACCTGAGCTGAAATCAAGAGTCGGACACTTAACTGACGGAGCCACCCAGGGGCCCCTCTTCTGCCCGTTTTAATTGGATTATTTGGTTTTGGGGTGTTGAGTTGTATCCGTTCTTTATAGATTTTGGGTATTAGCCCTTTCATCAGATACAGCATTTGCAAATACGTTCTCTCAGGCTGTCAGTCGTCTTTTAGTTCCTTCCCTGTGCAGAAGCTTTTTATTTTGATGTGTTCCATGACATATCTCTGATCAAAGTCTTGGATCTTCTCTTCCTAACCCCTTCTATGAATTTCTCCTGATGGGCTCGTAGTGACGGTGACAGGGTAGCCTTGCCCCGCCCCCACACAGCCTTGCAGCCCGACACGTACCTCACGCCGTGCAGACAGTGTTCTAACCAGGCCACATCCCTCCCTGTGTGGGTATTTGCATGACTTCATGTTTGCGTTACGTGTTTATCTCTATAATAGGAATATTTTACTCAGAAAACTTTCTACCATATTTCAGTTTATTGGGGGGGTTGGTTAGATAAATTTCCAATTGTAATAAAACAGAGTCAAAGGCAACTAGCCTTTGATGACCTTTGATACATTTTAGTGGAGCTGAGGAGCCCCCCCAGGGGGACATGAAGCACCTATGCCCAAGTAGCGCCCCACAGATCAAAGCTTGGCGGGCCTATGGGCCTCGCCTTTGGGTTGGAAGAACCTACATGAACTCAGCCTTCTACGGAGAAGCAGATATGGTGAGGAAGACATTTTTTTTTTAATTGTCACAAATTCTTTGGGGGAGAATAACTTTATAGATGAGATCCGTATTAAGAGACTTATTTACAGAGACTAAGGAGAAACAATTTCTGCTGATTAAGGACGCATCTAAAAGAAACAGAGAAAAACGAGAGGCCTAATTTGCCATGACGGTATAAGAACAGACAATCCCTGAAAGGTGTCGTGTCTTAAACCCACACCCGGCCGGCCGTGATGGAGGGGGTGGGGGGAGCCAAACCACAGGATGTCAGGGCTGCGAAGCACCTAAGAGTTCACCTTGTCCCAGGCCCTTCTGTGCAACATGCACGCTATTCCCTGAGGGCTGGCTGAAGGGCAGGTTCGGGTTCAGCAGGTCTGGGGGCTGAGATTGTCCAGCTTTAACCAGCGCCCTGGGGATGCCCAACGTTGCAGGTCCGTGACCCACTGAGCGACTACTGATTTTACCGGCTTGGTGGGAGTTGCTTCCCAAGCTCCTTGATCTGGAGCAAGAGTTCTCAACGTGGACTAGACTTTAGAATCACCCGGGGAGATTTTTTAAAAACTCCAGTGTCTAGGCTGTACCCCAGACTGATTAAACCAGAGCCCTCATGCATGGGACCCTGCGTGAGGACGTTTTCAAAGCTCCTGGGCTTGCCAGTGCACAGCTGATGTAGATGCTTCCTTCGTCTGGGCTGGGAAGGAGGCCAGGAAGACTGATTCCCACTGTTGGGGCCTAGACGTTCTCAGGAACAGTGTAGCCCTTGGTGGGTTGCTCAAAGGGCAGGGGTAACAGGTCCCAGAAAGTCAGGGTATCCACGGCAAGAAGAGCACTGAGGAATTTGGTGTTTTTCCAAGCACACTTCAAGGGTAGAAGTCAGAACAAAAGCTGTCTCAGGGGAAAGTATAGGCTGAGAAGGGGCAGTACTAATGGGGGAACCCCAGGTACTGGGGGTTTTCTATATCTCAACTGAGGTGACCACGTACATAAAGCTCAGCAAACTATAAATGTAAGATTTCTGCACTCTGTATACTTTCTGGATATAAGTTAAACCTGAAGAAAAAAACATTAAAAGCCAAGAAAGATAAACCTATATAACAAGTGAGATGACAGAAAAAACACAGAAGCCCAGAAACAGAAAGAACCTCTGCGGATTAACAAGAAAATGACCAGCCAGGAGAAGGGCAAATGGGGAAACGCGTGACTAAACACTGGAAGCGATCAGAGAAGCAGTTAGAGAACGATGAGCCCATGAAGCAAATCCCTTAAATACGCTTACTGTAAGATACCATCACAACCATCGGCTCTTTGCTGCATTTCCTTAGGTTTTTTACATAGTTCAGTATTGCTTTCGGGTTGAATCTCATACAGGTGTAGGGGCAACCTCGTAATCTTTTCAGGGTTTCTCTCAGTCTCCCTGGGCTGGATTAAATGTTGACACTGATCAGCCAATATCTGAGGACCCGGGGGGAATACTTCTTCTGATGACACAGACTCTCAGAGGTTTGAAGCGAGGAGAACCCAGGAAGTAGCCAAGAAGAGATTAAGCCAAAGCCCTAAACAGGGTGACCAAGATAGAGCTAAAAAGAAAATCAAAACTAAACTGTAAAATCCATATCACATCAAAGCTGGTCTTTTTCTCTTTGATGTATTAAATCTCAAGTCCCTTCTTAAAAATTTTTTTTAATTAAGTTTTTTTCTTTTTTTTTTTTTTGAGGAGGGAATCCAGGAAGGGGCCTGTTTTTCCAGGTGAGCTAAGCACAGGTGTTGACAGGGAAGCCGGTCTCAGAGACGCGAAGGGATCGGGCACTGCTGACCCCTGCCGTGCTGACCCTCCACACGCGTGCCGGCCGTGAAAGCGGCTTGAGTGAAGGTGGTGTTAGGTGCGGGGCGGTGGGTCTCTAGGAACTCTCCCTGGAGAAGCAGGTGTGGTTCCAGGGACCTGGCAGGCCAGAGAAGAGAGGGCAAGGAGCCCACCGTGGCTCCGAGAAGGGCATCAAAGACAGTTTGAACGTTATGGCCCAGGCACACCCCAACCCCCCGCGTCCCGACCCTGCCTCTCCTGCCTGAACGTTGCTCCGGGGAAGGAGTCTCGCTCTTCTGCAATGAGGTGTGATTTATAAAGTGCCTCCCCCAGGAGGGGTGGAAATGCAGGGATGGAAGTTGGTACCAAAGTGTAGGGGATTGCCCGCAGGCCCCTTCCCAAAGCAGAACGGATGCCCAGCTCCGGGACACGAGAGCTCTGACCGGGGGAGGGGCGAGGAGGAGGACCCTCCAAAGCAGGAGGGGTGGGCCCCGAGCCAAATCAGGGCCCGCTCTGAATCCGCAGCCCTTAAATGAGCACAGGTGAACTCTAGATCAATGTCACTGTGAACACAGAAGATACCAGAAGTCACGCACGCTGACAAGTTCGCAGTCTCTTCTAGCTGGGTGCCAAGGGAGTGTCGGCAGAGTCTGCGCGGCTCCCGAGGTCATCACAGCGGAAGTGGGAGCAGGGTCACCACGGGTCCTGTGGAGGGTGAGCCCAGGGGCAACTCTGAAGCGGGGGCCACCCCTCCTCCACACAGTATGCACTTCCGGGCTGCCCGGGACTCAGAATGACCGTCCTCAGCTCTGGGGTCCCCGTAGACAGGCCCCTTCCTCTCCCCTGCACTCCCTCCCCCAGGGCGCTGCCCGCCGCTGAGTGTGTCCACTCCACGTCCACCCTCCAGAACTGGGGAAGTCACCGCAGGCAGGTTTGGGGACCCACTGGGCATATCTGAGCTAAAACCCCACTCATCCCCTGACCTCCTGGGACCGGTGGGCCCCGTGACGTTGCGGGCCTCCCAAATTAATGTCAGTGCTGGGCCAGCGTTGAGGGAGCCGCCAAAAGACCTGGTCGCTTTTTCTCCAAGGCAGTCGCCTTGGTCGGCAGCTGCTCTCCCCCAGCAGCCCTGCCCCTCTGAGCCAGCCTCCCGCCGCAGCGGGGTGGCCTCTCACTCCTCAAGCTCAGCTGTCTTCCTTCTGCCTAACGTCCTTCAGAGAGGGGAGTGTCCTCTACTGTTTCCAACCTGGACACTTCTGAGCGTACGTGGGACAACAGCCACTGCTGGGGACAGAGAGGAGCTTGTGGCCACCTGTCACGGTGGAGATCAGCCGGAACCGTCCACGTGACTCACAGCACGCCCGTGGTGGGGTCTTGGTCCCACAACCGCCTTGCCTTCTCTCTGTGGCCCACAGCCATTATGCCCTGTCTCCGTGGGCCCACAGTGGGCTTGTCCTATCTCCGGGGTCCACAGCCACCTTGCCTGTCTCCATGGCCCCAAAGCAGTCTTCTTCTGTCTCTGCGCCCAGCCAAGCAGGCCTCCCTCGGTTCGCCATGTCTCTGAGTCCCTGCACACACAGGTTCCTCCTCACCTGCCTTCCCATCTCGTCTGGCTGCCTCTGAATACTGAATCCAAGAGTCGCTCAGGCCTGTCTACAGGGTGTCGCCCTCCTGTCACCCTCACCACACTTCGGCTGGTCATTTCTGCTAACGGTGAGGACAGGGCCCTGGGCCCCCAGCTGGCGAGCACAGATCCTTGCCGGAGACGTGAAGGGAGGGGGTTGCCCCCTTCAGAAGAGGAGTCGCTCCCGGCGCCCCTTCCTGATTGGAAAGACAGCCGTCCCGTGGGGGAAGATGAAGTCTGGGGCCGTGTGCGCAGCTTGGTCGCTTTTCCAGACGTGAGCAGCCCCGGACTCTTTCCACGCAGAGTCCCGCCGCCTCCACGAAGGGGGGGGCGTGGAGAGGGACAGACGGTCTGGGGCCGGGGGCCTGTGGGCAAAGCCCGTAAGTGGGAATCAGCAAAAAGCACCTGGGGGAACACAGGGTCGCCGTAGCTCGTCTGCGAGGTGGCTTTGGGAGAACAATCGGGGTGACACCACCCTTGGGGCAGACCAGGCACGGCACAGGGTGAGCGGGGGGCAGTGGGACGGTAGCCCCACTGACCCCCCTTGGCCAAGGGCAGAGGTGCAGGGAGCAGACCACACAGCTGCTCGCCGCAGCCCAGGAAGATGTGACAGAAAGCATGCGGCCCAGCGGAGCCCTTGCTGTGAGTCAGGGGTCAGCATGGAGCCCCCTACTCCCCTTTCCTACCCTGAGCCCCAGTTTCTGGACCCCAACCGTGCTGTACCCTGCGGGACAGCAGCCACTGGGGCCACAGCTCTAGCACTGGGAGCCATGGCTGCGTCTCACTGCCCTATGTCATACCAATGCTATTTCCTTTTATTATAAATAGGAATTTCACTCAAAGGGGTACAACCTCATACCCCTCGGCTGCTTTGTACTTTAATCAGAGCTTTCCTGCTGAAAATGTTTATCTTCCAGCAAAGAGGTGCTAATTTTATCTTGCAAAAGTGGATATCTGCTTACGTCCCTTCTACCTTAGAGAAAGATAACCAAAGGCGCATTATGTCATCTAAATACAGCATCCTTGGAGATCAAAAGGCGTAATGTACACATCTGCCAAAGTTGATGGAGCGGCCATTGGCGGGCTCTTCCGCCCGGTTGTATGCGGCTCATTGATAGGCACCCGGTGCGTTCCTATGAAAGAAACTCCCAAGCGCTCTGTTTGTGCCAGCTGATTTCGGCGATATTGGGAGGTTTTGAAACGAGAATCCAAAATAGATGTGCCCTTCTCACCCCTCTGTGTAAGCCCTCACCACAGGAAATGGCACAGGTTCAAATTTTCGTAATGGAAGCTCCGTGGGACTAGATAAGGCGTATGTCCCCTACAGGGACGTTTCGGTGTTTAAAATATAGTCAAAATGATCCATGGCCGAGCTCCACCTGAGCATGTTTGTGTCTGGACACGAGTCCTGCTTCTGGTTCTAGCTCACTGTTCCTCTCTTTCTTGGACCCCATTTTATTGAACGCGTGCACATGCCGACACACAGGCGCGCGCGCGAAGTAAATGTCCAGAAAAGTAGACGTACTCTTGCGACAGGCCTTGGACCCTGATGCTTTGTCCATTCCAGTCTCGCTGGACAGCTCGTCCTTTGCTTCTCAAAGTGCGGTCCCTGGACCGCCAGCGTCGGCAGCATTACCAGTGCGAACCAAGGGCCCGCCCAGGACTGCACAGTGACCATCTGTCACGTCGCCCATAGGACGTGCCCCAGATGGTTGGGAAGCACTGGTACCGTCTGTTTCCAGTTTGGAGCTTTGTCTCTTTTTGTAATTTCCTTCTCCTCCGTAAGTGGACTAACCACTCGCCTGTGATCCACGAGCCAGGCAGGGTGTGACTAACCTACCTGGTGGGGGACACAGGAGCTAGATTCGTAGGGCTTTAGGTGCTCCACTGGGAACAGTTGCTGCCTGCCTACAACTCTGCCCTGGGGAGATGCCCCAGACAGGTCTTCAGTGTGCTCGGAGATGAAGGCATACGGTTACCGCTTGACGTCATAGTGCTGCGTAATAGCCAACCACAAAACCTCAGGGTCCTGCGGACAGTAATGTGTGTTGCTCACGTATCTGGGGTGAGCTAGGGGTCAGCCCTGCCAGTCTGGACTGGGTTTGCACACATTTTTGAGATTGGCGGGCTGTGGCTGATCTGGGCTGGCCACAGCCAGGGTAAGTGGGAAGTCAGCTCGTCAGCATTGTTTCTCGTGTCGAGCTGGCACACTCACATCCTCGTGGCCTGGCAGAGAGAGTCACAGGGACGCACATTCCTGAGCGGGAGCCCGAATGGTATGGAGCTGGTACCTTCCCCGCCCTAAAACCCCACAGGCCAAAGCCAGTCTTGCTGGTGAGGCTCCAGGGGTGGAGCCTGTGGCCCCGCCCACAGCGGGGGAGCCCTTCTCATAGGCACGGCTCTAGGGAGGCTTGAACCGCTGGGACCAGGATCCACCGCCTTAGGCTTGTGACCCTCCCAGAGACTCAGCTGGCTCCCCCGTAGCTGGAAGACAGTTCCCTACCTCGCAGTGCTGGTGACAGGCTTGGATTAGACAGTGCAGCGGAAGCAGTGAGGGGCCTGCACGGAGGACGTGCTCCATCCGCGGCCGCCCTTACTTTAATGACAGTAACAACCAAGGATGACGGCGGCAGGTCTCGTTTTCAGCCCCAGGGGCCTGACTCTCCACAGAGAACAGACAAATCTATGTTCTGTGTTTGGGGTGGAGGGAACTGGGGCGTGTGTGTGTGTGTGGTGTGTGTGTGCGCACACATGTGCGCGGCCAGATTACCCAACTCTTGCTTTACCAAAGCTCATCATGAGGCTGAGGCTGCAGCAGCCCCTGATTGCATTATGCAGACACATTTTCCCAGTAATAACCACACTCAGAGCTCTTGCCCAACACCCAGCGAGGATGCTGCAGCCGCCCTGGAAAGAGCTCGGCTCTCCTACACCTCCCACAGAGATGAAAATGCAACCGTTATTTTAAGAGCCCAGTAGACATTTCCATTAGCCTGAGGCTAACGAGAATACACATTTTTCTGTTTTGGGATAGATTTTTTGAAATCAATCTTATTGAGGCCAAATCTATTTACAATAAGATGCATCCATTCAAATTTGGACGAATGTATACACTACGCAGCCATAACCCCAATGAAGATGCAGTGTGTTCCATTCATTCACATCACCGCAGAAATGCCCGTTGCCCCTCCCAATGAGCCCTGCTACTCCAGGCAGCCGGTCTTCTGATGTCTTCAGCCGTAGATTGATTCTGCCTGTTCTAGAACTTCATTTAAATGGAATCGTGCCGTATGTACGCTTCTGTCTCACTTCCTCCACACCAAATAATATTTTAGGCTTCATCAGTATGGTTGCATGTATCAGGAACTTGCTCCCTTTTATGGCTGAGGACTGCTCCGTCGTACGGTTTTATCACAGTTTGCCCGTTAACCTGTTGGTGGACTTCAGGGTTTTACGCAGCTTTTGAGTCAGTAAAACTGCTCTGATCGCTGGCTTCTAGTCCTTTTGTGAGCATGTGTTTTGATTTCTCTCACTTTGTTAGAAATTGCCAAGCTGTCTTTCCAAGTGGCTGTCCATTGTATACACCCACCAACAGTCCCCAAGAGTTCCAGTGGCTCCTTATCCTCGCCAACCCTTGGTAGTGTCAGTCTTTTTAATTTTAACCACTCGGGTGGGCATGTAATGCTGCCACACTACAGGTTTAGCAGGTGTTTTTCCTAACAACTAAGGAACGTTGAGCATCTTGTGTGTCCATTGGACATTCTCCTTCTTCGTGAAGGGTCTTGGTCATTTGTAAAACTGAGTCGTATTTTTTATTTTAATTTTGAATTTCCATTTGTCACTTTCTTATTCATTTGTTTTCTAGCATGTCCTGGGAATCTTTGCCCGCCCCAAGTTTGTGAAGGTCAGAAGGTCATAGTCTTGGCTCTTGCATTTATCTCTTTGGTACATTTTAAGTTGATGTTTGTGTATACTGGGCGGTAGGGACTCGGGCTCCTTTTTTCCTCCCATTTGACTTTCCAGTTGCCTCTCACCAGCTTGAGGCACTTCCCTCCTCAGATGCTGACACACCTTGCCGAGTCTTGAATTGGGTCAAACGCTTTTTCTGCACCATATCACACACTGAAATACTAACAAACATGAACTGCAGAAATCGGTCAGAATCACCAGGACCACATAACTGGGAATGGAAAGAGGACTCACTCCTTTGGGTGGCTTTATTGCCCTAACAGCTAAAGGTATGTGACAGAGAGTGTCAGCTGGTCACCCAGCAGCCCTTTGCAAGCCTCTTTTCCTTATCTCCCCAGGCAACCACTTTTTCAGCCTCTCTTAGAGCTAGCAGTGAACAGACGACCCAGTTTGACCAACGAACCTTAAAAAATGAACTATATTGTAAAACTGGAAAAGAGTTTTTCCTCCCTGAGAAAAGGCATGAGGTTGCTTCTCCATCTACCTGCCTTTGCAAGCCATTGCACCATGACATGATGCCTAAATAGATATTTGCTGCCTGTGACTATGCTAGAAGGTCTGGAGAATGTCGGATATGCCACCCAGAGTCCTGGGATCACTAGGGAATTCAATCCAACATAGGATGGAGAACCCCAGACTTCTTATTTGGAGAGAGAATTTATTTCTTTATTAGGTGTGCTCTAGTAGTTGGATTTTAATATTTATAAGCCAAATCGGCTTCTCCTCCAACACTTAAGCCCCAAGCCAGTCTAGAATGAATCTTCTCTGCAGCGAATCAGCTAAGCATTTTCATTACTAATTCTCTCCAAACGTGAGAATCAGAGAAGAGACTGGTTCTACAAGGTACAAGCAGGGCTTGTGGAGTGTGGTGGAAACACCGCTCAACCAGGAAGCCATAAGCCTGAGTTCTCACGCTGTCAGCCTCCCCAGCATTTCTAGGTTTCCTTCATTTTCTTTCTGCCCATGCCCCTCTTGTTGAAGACTTCCCTCTGCCTGATGCTCCCTTCTACCTCCACTCTTTCCTTTGTCTGGCTCTTACTACTTCTTCAGGTTTCAGTTTAAAGATTACTTCCTTAGAGAGTTTTTCCAGATCCCCCAGGATCCTCTGTCCCAGCACCCTGAATTTTTCTTTATAACAATGATCCCAATTGAAATTAAGTACATGATTTGCTGTAACCCCTCTCCTTCACTGGCATGTAGGCTCCCTGAGAATGTGGATCTGATCTGCTTGTTGGTGCCCTAGTATGGTGCCTAGCACATCCGAAATCTTAAGCATGTATCTTTGATTAGTTGAATGATGGATGGATGGATGGATGGAGGGAGGGCGGGTGAATGGAAGGAAGAGTAATGGATGGTAGATGGTTGGATGGATGGATGGATGGATGGATGGATGGATGGATGGATGGCGGGTGAATGGAAGGAAGAGTAATGGATGGCAGATGGATGGATGGATGGATGGATGGATGGATGGACGGATGGATTGAATTGCATTTCCACCACCTTGCTGCATGACCTTAGGTAAGTCACTTCCCTTCTAGGCTGTAGTTTTCTCATCTGTCATCTGAGGAGTTTAAACTCAGGGGATTGTAACAGCCCATCCACTGCCAACTCTTCGTCAAATTCAATCCAGATGTTCAGATGTGGCTTCGTTTTTAAAATTGGCTCTCCCACATCTATCCATTTACTTTCCACCACTGCTGGTGATCCCACAATTGCTCCAGAAGCTCATTCCAAAGAAGCATCCCACGGAGGACGGCCGGAGCTGGGCGTCTTCACTACCCCAAGATGCCGAGGGCAGTGGTTTACAGACAGGGGAAGGCTGCAGTGTCTGGTGGTTTCTCCATGAGGCCAAGTCCCTAGTCCTCTCGTTCTGTGATGGGAAGGCAGAATTTTGGTGGGTTGGTGGTAACTGTCAGAGGAGTCCGTACCCATTTGCCTACGTTCCAGCACATCTGTTCATCGTCACTCACCTGTCGTATAAGAAGAGCCCTCTTTGCAGATTAAAGAGCTCAACCAGTGCCATCTCCTGCAATGTCTGTGATAGACTTGAACATCTGCCTAGCGGGTGCTGCGGGGTTTAATCCGGAGCACCTGGTTGCACGTGGCAAACTGTTCTAGAACCCTTAGCACACACATCGTGTATTAAATGCACAAGCATACACGCTTGTCATAACAGCCAGTGAGAGCAAAAACTAAGACAAGTCCCATCACGTCTCCTTTTTCCTTTTTGTCCATGTCCTCAGGGGAGAGTCACTGGCCCCTCTGCCGCCCCCTCCAATGGCAAGAATCATGACAAGAGGTGACCGATTACTTAGCCCACTGTACCGGGGAGCAGTACTGGGGACATGTCATACTTTGCCTCTACACCTCACAATTCTCGAAGATGCATTCTCATCTCCACTAGATAGACGGAAACTGAGGCTCAGAGACATGCTCAGACATCCCCAAGGTCACACAGGCCAAAGTGGTGGGTCTGAGAGTCGAACCCAGATCTGAGCATCCAAGGCAGAGCCTGTGTCCTGCTGCTGGCCACCTGTCCGGTGATAACCTGTGGCAGGGGCTAGACGAGCGGTCAGATCATGGAACCAGAACCAGGCAAGCTGGCTGCTCGGCAGCTTCCCTTGCCCCAGGATGCGGCAGGGACGAGCAGTGAGACACACACGGGGACCTCCTCTGGCTTCACAGCCATCCGCTCCAGCCACCCTCAGCTTGAAGCCAGTGCCCCTCCTCGAGATTGCCATACAGCTCTCTGGAACCGGGATGGAGCAATCTTGTAACAAACGGAAGGAGGGTGTTTATTAGAAAGAGATTGCGGGTGGCAAGAAATGGGATGTTCCGACATCCCATTAGCTTGGGGTAGAAGCTAAGAACACCTTGGGGTAGAAGCTAAGAAGATCTCCAAGGTGCCACCTCAGAGCGTTGATGTAGCTTAGATAACTGCCTCCTTCCCCTCACTGGCGGGGAGAGGAGCTCCCGTGTTTACTATTCACTGGCAATTAGTCTCGAGTGAGTTACGTGCAGCCGACAGCATTCCTAATTGATACACAGTTTAAACACCAAAGCGCCTGTAACACACCCATCCCTTCGGTGGCTTTTGGTGGTGGGGGCGGGGGGGGGGAGTGAGATCCAGCTCCTTGGCTCACATTGAGAGCCCCCAGGACCCAAAACTCGCCCCCAGATCATCTCAGTCAAGCCAGTCCATAGCCTTTGCTTCTCTCCTAC
Organism: Mustela erminea; assembly: GCF_009829155.1. Taxonomy (NCBI): domain Eukaryota; kingdom Metazoa; phylum Chordata; class Mammalia; order Carnivora; family Mustelidae; genus Mustela; species Mustela erminea. The sequence goes on along the minus strand of NC_045632.1, from coordinate 57,890,905 downwards.
GAAACCCCACCGCAAATTCCAACCCACGCATTGTCAAGGGGTCCTTATCCAGTGGGAATAATAGGCCGGCTCTGTTCCCTAACTGCATTCCCAAATTAAAAACAACCAAAAAAAAAAAAAATAGAGAGAGTTAGCCTCTCCGCTTTCCCAGCTCAATATATACAATCAAATGGTAGGAGTTGAAAATCAAACAGCCAAGCATTCCGTCTGAGTCGGGCATCTGCAGCCCGGATCCTCCTGGGGAAGGCACGCCCCATCGCCGCATCGTTACCCAACCCTGCCATTAGGGAAGGCAAACCCGTACTTACAATCACAGCGAACGTAATGTGTAACCAGGGGGCTGCTCGCTTCCAGGAAAGGCGGCAGAGCCCGCCCCCCCGCCCCCGGCTGGCCCGGCCGGCCTCCTTCCATCACCAGCTCTCGCTTCTGTGCTCAGCAGAGGTCCCCGTGACATCAGAGACCTGAGGTCTCTCTGCCGCGTCTGTGTTGTTCTCCTGCGTCCCGCCGCGCGAGGGGCCATCTCCCCGCGTCCCGCCGCGCGAGGGGCGTCTTCCTCCGGGCCTTGTCCTCTTCTCTGATGCTCACGCTCGCTTTTCCGGACGAGGCTCGCTCCACTTCCGGTGTGGCTGCAGGTCACGGTCTCAGGGCCAGAGATTTTACATTTCTCCATGAGATGCACCTTGTTGGGCACAGTGAAGGGCACAGAGGAAACAAACATCTTCTGTTTGGCTTAAAGGAGTAGGAACTGGTGCGGCCAGCCTGGAGGGACGGTGGGCAGCCTGTGGCCAGGTCGTCCACCGTGAGTGTGCCCGCCGGTCCCCCTCCACGGATGCCATCTACGGAAAACATGGAGATCACACATACGTGTATGTCAGTGGATGCAAAATGAAGCTTTGTTTTTATAGAAAAGCACCGGGAACCACCTAGATGTTCAGTGATACAGAATTGATCAATTGACCCCCCCAAAAGCATGCAGCTATTAAGAAGCATCTGTGTGAAAAACAGTTAATGCCAGAGAAATGAGTGATAATTAATATGCACGAATGAAACATGCCGCGTGAAACAAGTGTAACTGGAGACCACTCACGCCGTCGGAAGAATGAGGTGCATCTCTCGCAAGAACACACCAGATCACTAACCCTCTTCAGTGCACGGGCCGGGTAGTGTCCTGGATCCGCCAGCACCTACGTACTTCTGCATGCCCGTGCAGACATCCTTCCACTCGGCCCTCACGCAGCCCTCGAAGGCAGGGACGCTCCAAGCCCCGCAGCTAGTCGATACCAGATCTGGGCCTCAAAGCCGAGAACCCCCCTTCTCGACTCTACACTCCAGCAAAACGTTTGCGTGGAGTCCGTCAGAAGGACGGGGAGTGAGAACAGGAAGGGGACGGAAGACAGAAGGAAACAAACAAGCAAACAAATACGACAGGGTCTTGCATGGTCCCATAATGCAACCCTCTCCCTACGAGATCCAAGGAATGGAGGGAAAAAGGAAGACGTACATCGGCCTCGGTCTAGATACGGATACAGGTGTAGGCATATGTGTAGGTACAGGTGTAGGTACAGGTACAGAGAGAGACATACCAGAGATGTACAGGTCTACGTGTATATGTACATCTGTAAGCTTCCTGCTTCCGAGGACGACACGCTGCCCTTGGGATCCCACACCCTCCACGCGCCGGCTTCCTTACCCTGGTCACAGCTGACTTACTCAGGGCTTAGCACTTAGCCCATAGGAAAAATAATTCATAAGCTAGCCAGAAATCTCTAACCTCAAAAATGCTCACAAAGGTCATTTGATTCACTCAGGGTCCAGAAAATTCGAACTTAAAAACGTGGAAGGAATGTGCCAGTGGAGGTGGAGGGCGGGCAGTGCGGAGGGGCCGCCGTGGAGCAGTCCGGGGGAGGAGGCGTGCGCCGTCCCCCGCTGAGGTGAGGCAGGCAGGCTGGGTGCAAAGAACAGGGCAGTGGGGCTGCCGGAGGTGGAGGAGGAGAAACCCCCCCAGGGCCTGGTTTTCCCCGGTGGTAGCCTGGACTTCTCACGGCATGGCCACAGGTTCCCCAGGGAGAGCATTCCGAGCGTGAAAGCGGCGGCTTCGGACAGATGTCTTAAGACACACGTGTCCCCCATTCTGTGCACACATTTTGCTATGGGACCCCCAAGAATTTGTAACTCCAGACGTCAGTGCACTGTCTCCACTGAACTCCTGCGTCCTGTGGCCTCTGTTCCTGCTTGGTAGACACCCTGTGTGGCCTCAGGCTGGGGTTACCTGGACCGGCCACCCCCACTGTGAGCAGGGACAGAGCTGCCCCAAGGCTGTCCCAGCTGTGCCTTAAGCGGTGCCTCCTACCACTCTGCCACCACCATCACTGGCGGCCACCCTAACGGCTAGCGGTGGGCACTGTGGACCCTGGCAGGCGAGTCCATATGCCCTTTTCTCTCCTTTTTCTCCTCTTGGTGGGGAGAAACTAAGCTTGACCTTGAAAACACAAAACGCTTGCCCGGGATCGCCAATCCGTCTTCGTCAACCAGCTGGCAGCTGGGCTGGCGTTCCCGAGGGGGCGCGGAGCTCGGTGCATGAAGTGGTTAAGCCAGACTGCAGGCCTGGGAGCTGGCGCTCTAGGCCTCCTCATGGCCGACTGGATCTGTGTGGTCTGGGGGCCACTCGTTTGTGACCTCGGTGCCTCTCTTTCCCAGCAGAAGTATAAATATCAACGTCTTTCCTGCTTGAGGTTTTTCTCCCCCCAGATACTCAAATGTTGGACTAAAAATATTTGTCCAAATGTGAAAATGAAACCATTGAAAGTCCCATGCATATAGGATAACTGGATTATCTTCTCCTGTGTGTGTGGAGTCCAGGAAACGGTGACTAATCACCAGGAGATCAGGGTTCTAATCCAGCCTGTGGACGAACTAATGCGTTGCTTTCCACAAGCCACTGACCTCCCCTGGGGCCCCAGTTTTCCGTGTGTACAAAGAAGAATGCTGGCCCAGATTCGTCGTCCTCAACCTTGGTGTACATCAGAGTCGTCTGGGAAGACAGTCTGAATGCTGATGCCTATACACCACCATAGACCCATTAAATCTGAGTTTTCAGGTAGAGGGCCTGGGTCTTGGAATTTTTAAAAATTCCTGAAATGATTCCCAGTGTGCCACCAGGATTGAGAGCCTCTGAACTGGGTTCATGGTTTTAAAACTATTTCTAATCAGAGATTCTTTTCTTTAAACAAACACACCAGAGGCCTGGTGTGCAGAACACATCGCATGCAGTTGTGCTGGGTGAAGCCAGAGGGGCCCAAGCTCTGTCCGCTCGACCTTTCCTCCCTCCACCTTCCAAGCCTAGAACCAGCCCTGGGCCGCCCCTGCAGTGCCGAAGGCCCTCCCTGGTCCCGGAACCTCAGTGTTCTGCTGAGCACAGTTTGAAAACTGCTGGAGATAAGACAATTTCCAGGATCATTTCAGGATCTAAACTTCTAAAATCATGTGAGAACAGCAACATGTGAAGCATTATCGGATCATAAATATCCCCACATCATCCTCTCAATGAAGCCCAGCTTCCGCTCGGTACCGTGTCTGGTTATAGAACTGGGAGCCAGCTCGGCCAGTCGACGACTTCCCTGAGTACTCTCTGGGAGGCCATGGGGCCACCCAGCATCCGTTCCTCTCAGAGACCCAGGGGAAGGGGTCAGCCAGGCTTTAGTCCACATGACAGTGGAGAAGGCATGGTGTCATCGGAAATGCCCCTGGGACCACACAGCTGAGACATGGAGGGAAATTTGTGTTGCCCAGGAAATACACGGAGTCCATTTTCCAGACTTAGTGGAGAGCTTGTGTCAGAAGTCAGACCCAATCAGGAAGTCCCTGTTCTGGCCCTGGAGTATGTAAAAAGAACTTCCCTTTGCTGTGCAAGGTCAGAGACACCAAGATGCCAAATACAGCCCTGCAGGAATAAGACCAGAGGCCCCAGAAGAGGGTCATGCGGCCTGCGGGGGAACGACAACGCGGAGCCGTGGCAGCACGCATGGCAAGAAAGGTCAGCATCGCTGTCAGAGCCCGGGGCCAGAACCTGGGAGGGACCCTCGAGGTACTTGCTCCACCTGCACCATTTAAGGGTCCATGAAGAACTCAGTACTCCAAGAAGAACTATTTTAATACCAGATTTCAAAAAGTTCAAAAGTAATGCAAACAATCCAATAGTAAAAAATATGAATATTTTAAATAGAAGATCAGTATTCTTAATATTTGTCATTGTCACAGGCTCCAATATGTCTCAGGTTAGTAAAGACAGAATCCTTTGGATGGAAACAAAGAAAACCTCATTTGGTTTTCTTCTAATGATGATTTCAGGAAAGAAAACCAAAACTATGTCATCGCTATGATCATCATCACCATCATCACCAACATCATCAACGTCACCATCATCACCCTCACCATCACCACCATCATCATCATCATCATCAACATCAACACCATCATCATCATCATCACCATCAACGTCACCATCATCATCACCATCATCATCATCACCATCAACACCATCATCATCACCCTCACCATCACCACCATCATCATCATCATCAACATCAACACCATCATCATCATCACCATCAACGTCACCATCATCATCACCATCATCATCACCATCATCATCACCATCATCATCATCAACATCACCATCATCATCATCATCATCACCCTCACCATCACCACCATCAACACCATCATCATCATCAACGTCACCATCATCATCACCATCATCATCACCATCATCACGATCAACACCATCAGCAGCAGCACCATTATCGTCGTCACCCTTTCCGCTCTCATCCGGTAGTCATGATTACTGAGGGCCCATCATGGTCTAGACACGAGTATTCTCTGCATTCACTTTTCACAAACATTCTGAGAAGAGGAAATTACCATTTGACAAATGAAGCAACTATGGCTTCAATGGTTAGAAATTTATGCAAGTGTAAATGCAGGAAGTGTGGAGCCTCCAGAAGACTATCTGCAGAACCAGCGGAAGAAGAGGCCTGCAGGTAAGAACACAGTCGTCCTGGCTGAGGTCTCCCCCACTTCCCTGAGCAGGAGTAAGTAGACACTAATACCACCAAGGCCACTGGGCGGCATTGACGGCAGCCATGTTTAACGGGGATTATGGTGACTTTAAAGTAAATAGAGTATATGCTTACACCCTGTTACGCACTTGGGCAAGTTGCTTTGCTTTGCTTTGCAAGTCAGTTGGCTCAGCCCTAAAATAGGAGGAGGCCCTGAGCAATGTCCAAGCATCTGAGAACACTGGAGTCTGTTCCCCAGCTGCCCGTCCCCTCTACCATGGCTCTCAGCCCTCCGGGCCGCTTCTCTCCCTTTGACTGTGAGGTTGCAGCTGGGTGTTACCTGGACCTTTCCCTGAAAGGAGAGGCAGTTGCCGCAGGGCTGAGGAGGAGACCTCCTCAGGTTCTCCTTAAGGTTTTTGTAACTTACTTGGCAACCCTTACAAAGCTTCCTGAAGAGAAGCCCTCCTGTCCCGACCAGCCTGGACTGCGGTGGCGTATTAGGCAGGCGGCCGTCTTGCTGAATGTTGATTCAAGAAGGCAAGTTTCTGACTCCGGCCCTGAGGACATGCTTGTTTTGAGCACAGCTGCAAGGCAGTACACTGTACATCCCCTCCTGTTCCTTCCTCTGGCAGAGACACGGTGACAGGGACGGTGCAGGAATGACAGAAAAAGAGACAGAAGAACGGAGGACTCTGCTTAGCTGAAGGGCCCCTCATCGTCAAGAAAAAAAGGGTGAAGACGAGCAGAGAGCAGGAGTCGCCTGAGGCAGGCAGAGTGGGATCCTACCCAAAACCACTTTCTTTTATTCTTTGAGGAATTTCCAGGAATCTGGTTAACAGGCCTGACACCTACGGCTTGGATATATACAAAAGCAAATGATCTTAACATGAACAGAAACAGCGAAGGCCCCTTAGCTCAGAACCTGGGCCTCGGGCAGCTGAGTTCTCTGCCTGCTGAGAATGTTCTCGGCAGAAGTCTCAGACCTGGTCTGGACAGTGTAGCGGGCGTGTGTGCGGGGCAGCGTTAGACAACAGCTCTCCCCTTCCTCCCGGGCACAAGACTGGGCTGCATTTTCTAGACTCCCTTGCAGTTAGATGTGGTTGACAGCATAGGAGAAAGAACACGTTCCCTTTCCACACTGGGCTTATCAACACTTCCATGTGCCATCCTCTGTCCGGGGACCAAGAAGGGCGCACGGTCACAGACCGCCTTCAGCCCAGTCCCCGATCACGGGCATGGAGGAAAGGCCCCTGCAGAGGCAGTGAGGAAGAAACAGATCATATCGGGGTCAGGCCCTGCGACGCTGGGGTTCTGAGTCATTGCACTTGATTGGCTCTGACTGATACAGGCCGTCAGGGGCGTTGATTTGAAGGGATGCAGTTGTGGAGGCAACCAAACCCCAGGAAAGGCAGAAGGAGCGCCGTGGGAGTTCATGGAGTCCCTCTCTGGAATGTTCCATCGCGTGGCTCTGCTCAGTACTTTCAGATTCTGTTTCTGTCAGCTCAAAGTTTCAAATCCCAGGAAAAAGATTTTTTTTTTAAAGATTTTATTTATTTATTTGACAGAGATCACAAGTAGGTAGAGACAGGCAGAGAGAGAGGAGGAAGCAGGCTCCCTGCTGAGCAGAGAGCCTGATGCCGGGCTCGATCCCAGGACCCTGGGATCATGACCTGAGCTGAAGGCAGAGGCTCAACCCCCTGAGCCACCCAGGTGCCCCAGGAAAAAGATTTTTATTGGCTCAGCCAGAGTCAGGTGGGCTCTTCTGGAACACCAGTGACGGGCTCGCCGTTCCAGCGGGTCTGCTGAGGCCCAGACCTGAGTCCCAGGGGCTTTTCTTTGAAAAAGGGGATTGTAAACCATCAGCCACCCTAAGAGGTGTCTGTCTCCCACAGCTTCAGCTGGGGATGAAAGGGTGTTTGACTGAAACTTTTTCTTCTCCCAAACCTGTTCTTTCTCCCAAACCTATTCCTCCCTCTGTGCTCTTTCCCTGTGTCCTGAGATTTTTATCACCACCTAAGCCGCCAGTGAGGCAGGATGCTTGGGGCTACATCCCCTATTTCCCTCAGTGCCCGCAGCCAACTGGTCACCGAGAACGCCACCCGAACACCCGCCCGAGCCATTGCATCTCCCAGTCCCCGTCACTCAGCGATGCTCTCCCAGCTGGTCTCCTTCCTCCCCACTCCTGGAGCCCACCTTCAGCCACGATCAGGAGCAGGAGTGTGTTTGCCCCCACGATCCCGGGAACTGCCCCATCTGGATGGGATAGCGAGCAGTCAGAACAGACACCGTCAGTATGAGCTTCTCGGGGATTCCCAGCCCTGATAATGTGACTTAAAAATGTCTCCCAGATACCCACCAAAGCTGGCTACACGGCTGTCCGAGGGCCCAACACTTGCGCTCCTAGTACATGCCCAGGGACATGAAAGCAGATGTTCACCCAAAGACGGATACAACAATGTTCATGGCTTCTTTGCTCGTGAGAGCCCAAACTAGAGCCCTCCAACAGCTGAAGGGCTACACTGCCGCAGTCATGTACTAGAATACCTCTCCGGGAGGAGGAGGAAGAAAGTGCAGCACTTGCAGTTACACGGCTGGGTGCTGAGTGAAAGAAGCCGCGCACGCCGGGCAGGCCCCGTAGGATCCAGGGCGTGTGGTTCAAGAGCAGCCAGAACGAGTCTGGGACTTTGATGGAAGTCGGAGGAGTGCTGGCCCCCGGGCAGTTGAGCCTTGGCTGGAGGGGGCCCCAGGGCGCGGTCTCTGGGTGCTAGAAATGTTCCGTCCTTGACCCGGGAGTATGCCTCTTTCAGAATCCACGGAACTCTGCCCTTCAGAACCAGTCACTTCCTTCTATGCCTGTAAACCTTCAGTTGAAAATGAGGACACGTCTTCCCCGCTCTGCCGGCATCCAGGGCTCCCGCTGCCTCCGGGAGAAGGGCCACTTTCTTTAGCAAGACACAAAGGCTCCTCTCGGCCGCGTTCAGCACCCACTCTCCGTCGCCGTCCCAGACAAGCTGTGCTTGTCGGCGCCTCCGTGCTTTCATGGGCTGTTCCTTCAGCCGGGAGCCCAGCTCCTCCTTCATCTCCTCAGGGCTCACCTCAGCTGTCACCTCCTCCTTGAAGCACGCCCTGATCCTGCAGGAAGGGGAAGACACGCCTCCCACTCTACACCCACTGGTCTTCACGCACCCGTGGCCATTTCCTGCGTCCGCCTTAACAAATTGCCACACACTGAGTGGCTTAAAACAAAATAAGCTTTTCCCTCCTGGTTGGGAGAGGCGGAAAGTCTGAAATCAGCGTCCGCAGAGCCGTGCTCTCCCTGAAGGCGCGAGGGCGTCATTGGCTCTGGCCCTTTCTCTTACTTTCTGAGACTTGTGACAGTCCTTGGCTGGGGCACACACCATTCCTGTCTCTGCCACCCCATCCCAAGGCCTTGTCCTCCGTGTCTGTGTGGTGCCCTTGTGTGTCTCTACAAGATGCTTTCATGGAATTAGGCCACCCCCCCATCCGGCATGATCTCATCTCCATCCGCACCTTAAACACATGTGCGAAGACTGTATTTCCAAAGGAGCCCCATTCCCATTTGGAGGTTCTGGATGGACATGAATGGGGGAGGGGAGATTATCCAACCCTCCGGACACCCTTCCTGCCACAGCTGCCGTTTATGATTATCCAATGTCTGCGTCAGGTGACGGCCACCTCCCTGAGAGTGAGGCCACCTTCATTCGGGACCGTCAGCCACTTGCACAGAGCTCCTCGGGAAAATCTCCAAGCAAATGTCCATTAACTAAGTGCGAACGCGCTTCTCTGTGCGTGTTTTGAGCCCTTCTAACTCCGGCTCCGCTGGACTCCATATCCCGCCCGTTTGCTTGAACGAGTTCTCCCATCTGAAGGAGTCCTCCCGGAACCAAGAGCACAGAGAGAAAACTCCATGGCTTTAATCGCCATCCGGCTTCCTTTCGTTCCAGAAACTCTCAAAGCCAACAGCCAAAGATTTAGTAAGTCTTGAGATCTGCAAGGCTCTGCCACAGAGGAGCTTGATGGGAAAAATCCGATCTGCATTGCTGGTGTGGGCGGAGGCTGTGAACCCTTTCCAGGAAGCAGATGGAGGGCAGAAGTTGGGGGACTTTTTATGAGTGTTTGCTCCAGCTGTTGGCCGGTGATTTGGTTCCTGGAGCAGCTGGAACCAGGCATCTTGGCCTCCGAATTCCAACCTGCCTGGCGATCACCAAGAAATGGCATGCCCAGTACATTCGGGAATCCCCGCCCACTGTCCCCGGGACCGCTGGCAAGCCCAGGAACATGAATGCTCGGGTATACTCCCCCTCTGCCCCTCCCCCTGCTTGTGCACTTTCTCTCTCTCTCACAAATAAATAAATATCTTTTTAAATTTTTAATAAATTATGTCGCATCAGTAGAGTAAAATACTATGCAGCCATCAAAAAGAGTAAAGCATATCTGTATGTACTGACATAGAACCATCTTCAAGAGATCTGTATACATTTTTACTTTAATTTTAATATATATTTATTTAATATATATTTGTATATTACTACAGATATTTAATATATATATATAACATATTTACATGTTATATATTTAATACACAAATATGTATGATATATATTATTTACATACTATTATATGTTAATATATTTATACATATTTTGTATTTTAGTACGTTACATTTATATATTATAATACATTTAATATACACATATATTTAATATACATATATGCATAAATTACATATACTTATATACATACCCACATGTGTATGTGATATATATATATTAGGGATATATAAATTAAAAAGCCAGGCGGAGAGGAGAGTAGAGTGTACTTCTGTCTCTGTGGTCGGGTGTCGGGGTAGAGGCAGGCGCAGAGGACGAGGGCTTGCCCCGGCGTGACCCGTCGTGACTTCACAGGAGGCCGTGGCAATGCTGGCGGGCCCCGGTGGAGATGCAGACTGTGGAACAGGGAAGAGTTTCTTATATCTGCTCCTCTTTGTATGTGCTGATCTTTGTGACCTTGTGCACAGCTCACCTTGTCAAACTTAAAAAGCCAGACAGATGGGTGAAGAGTGGTAGTGGGTTTTTTAAATCCTCAAGGGCAAAACCTTCTGTTTGGGCGGCCCCCCCTCCCCTGGGGTGACCTGAACTATCGCTGGCAGGTCCCCCGGCAGAGCTCATGGGCGGCCCGGCCAGGGTCCCCACTGCTGGGACAGATGCTCAGATCTGGAAACCATCGAAGCGACTCTGCTGTTTACGAAACCCAAATGCAGCGGCCGTCGGGCGGAGACTTCCCAGATCCCTGGGCAGGCTCCGACCCTGCAGTGGTCTTACAGCTACGCGCTGTAACCGCGGTGTTTACGGGGTCTCGACAGCCTCGTTAGGGCACTCTGTCCAGAAGAGAGATATTCCAAAGACTTTTTAGGACACAAAACACTCCCCACCCAGTGATTCCGCATGTTACAAACCAGCCACACCAGCAACAAAAACAAACGAGAAAACAAAGTGACAGAAGTAAAACCCTGAAGCTGGCGCATTGAGATAATGCGGGCCAGGCTGCCCACGTGGCTTATTTTTAAACCGTACGTGGTGTTTTCTGTTTTCTTCTTTGCATTTTTCGGGAGTGAACAGGGAACAAGGAAAGGCAGCATGAAAAGCGGGGCGATATACTCGAGATGTGACTCACAGAGCACGACTCACACCACCGAAGCGAGCGGCGCGGTGGTTTTCAGGCCGCTCAGTGACACAGCAGCCATCGCCGCATGCAGTCGTGGGATGTTTCCTTTACCCCGGGAGGAAGGCTCGTGTGCTTGCCGTCCCTACCCGTTTCCCTGCGGCCCCGGGCACCTGCGAGTCTGTTTCCCGCATCGGGGCCTCCGTCTCTTGTGGACGTTTCATGTCGAGGGCCTCACACTCAGTGGTCTTTTGTGTCTGGCCTTTCTCACTTAGCAGAATGCTTTCAGGCCCTGCTGTTGCGCGTGGCTGCGTCTTGTTCCTTTTTACCCGCCGTATAATGCTCTGCTGAGTGACCCAGTCCACTAACTGTTTTAAATCTCAGAATTCACACAGCAGCCTTGAAAATAGCAGCCATAATGTCTTTTCCCAGCACCTCTCTCTTCCCTAGATTCTCAATCTACTTGTCGGGGTCACCAGCCGGACCTCCCCACCAATTCTCCTCTTGGTCTGATCTTTCGGGATATGGCAACTCCCTTTGACCTTTGGCTGTGGCTTCAAGGCCAGGCAAGTTAAGGGACCCGATGGGAAAGGAATTCCATGGGGGAGGGGCAGGATTAATAATAATGATCAGACATTCGGGGCCCATTGGACCCGCCCCCCTCTGCTGCAGCTGCCAGCCTTGGGAGGGAAACAGGATGAGGAACACAGGGTGAGTGGGTCAGAGAAACAGCTGCAGCCACGAGAAAGCAAGGTGGTCAGGCAAGGGTGAAACCTGGGGAGATGTGTGCCACCTCCTTCAAGAAGCCCTCCTGACGTCCTTGCCCATAGTGATCTGGACGGAGGGAGGACAGTCACTGAGACGCAAATACTGACTGAGCCACCTGCGTACTGTGGGCAATTCACTTCCCTTTTCTGTACGCCAGTTTCCCTATTGCCGTCCACATCGCGTTTTCCAGCGGCGACCACAGCGGTATCCATCCATCCATCCATCCATCCATCCATCCATCACGCACACCTACAGAGGCAGGGCTGGGGTCCATGAACCCTCCCTCTGAGTCTGGGCGGGCCTGTGACTCACTGACAGCCATGGGAACATGGTGGAGGCCAGCCAGGATGGGCACTGCCCCTTCCACCTTCTCTGGGACGCTCCTGCGTGGGGCACTGGACCACCGTGCTGTGAGGAAGCCCAAACCGTGGGACGAGCCCGTCAGACTCAGGGTGGTCCCAGCCCAGGCGGGAGCTTTCAGGTGATTTAAGCTCCCAGACCCTCCCCAGCCCCAGAGTCTTCCCAGCTGAAGCCCCAGCTACGGCAGAGCACAGACAAGTCGTCTGCGCTTTGCCGCGTCCAGATTTCTGACCCACAGAGGCCACGAGCCTGATAAAGTCATTGTTTCAGGCCACGAGTATGGGGACAGGACTTGTTGCATGTAGGGGAACTGCAGGAGGATGGCTAGCGGCCAAACCACAGACGTCGGTAGAAGAGCCTGACCAAGGGGGAGTCACCAAGTCTCAAGCTTCCTTCCCCTTCCAACCCCGATGCCATCGTCCTCCAGGTAACCGCCCTGAGCTCGAGACTCCTCAACACGAATGAAAATTCTATCAAAACGTCATGTCCTCAAGTGCACTGCGGGCATGAAAGGCACGAACCATGCCTCGCTCGTCTCTGTAGAACAGACCTGGGACACTGGGTCACACCTAGAAGGCAGAGACCTGACTGGACTCATCTCTGTAACCCCAATGGCCTGCACGTAGTAGGTGTTCAATTAATTCTAGTCTGTGACTTGGACATAAACTCTGATCAATTCTCTTAAAGAGATTTGAACTTTTTCCCTCTTCGTTGGATTTTTTTTTTCTAAAATTCTTTACTCTTTAAAGGATAACGTGGTAATACAAGCCAACCCTGGACTATCTGTTTAATCTTCTTTCCCCTAAATATTAGCTCAGTGGGGAAAGGAGCCTAACCTCTCTGTATATTTTTCTCTGTGTATACTTTTGGCCAGAAGGCTGGAAAACCCAGGAGTAAAGCAAGATGCTTTGAGATTCTGGGAAAAGATGGAGAGAAACCTCCTGCCAAGGAAGGAAGAGGGGCGTCGGGGGTGGGGCGGGGTCAGGACAGATGTGACACATCTCCTCTAGAAGGGCTCTGTCTGAGGATTTGCCTGTCTCACACGTGAGTGATTCTCTGTGACAAGCGTGTGCACCTCCATGACCCCGAGGGGAGGACGGTTTGCAGCTGGGGCTGCAGCTCGGACCAACCCGAGCCAGGATGGGGCATGGACCCCTTTGCTCCGAATCCCTTCTCCAAGCGCGGGGCTGCACTGCATTGATGGCTGCATGACCCAACGGATTTGCTCAAGGCCGATGAAGGATAAACTGGGTGCGCTTTGTGGTACGCAAATGTGACTTCAATAAGTCTGTTTAAAAAAATAATGTCATTGGAAAAATTACGTCAACAGATAATGCACATACATATCTGTACATGTGGACGTATAAACTCGTGTGCATATTGTACACACGCAGGCACATACCTATGCATACGCATGCCTGTGTGTTATGTGTGCACGTGTGTGTACACAGCCACAGACACAGGTCACGTGCATGTGTTCATGCACACGTACAGGTACGTGTGCACATACAATCTGATGTGTAAAGAAGCAAGGCCCTTTCTCCTGGGAAGAGTCCTGACTGAGAGGCAGGAGGCTGACTTCTCCCTGGCTCCGCCGTTCACGTGCAGGGTGGCCCTGCGCAGGACGCTGGCTGTCTCTGGACCACGTCCGTCAGTCTCTCCCTCTTCTCCCTACGATTGTTTCTCACCTGGCAGCTGGCGTGACCCTTTGAAAATGTCCGTCCCCTGGTCAAACCCTCCAACAGTTTCCTGTGTCTGTCAGAGTAGAAGCTGCGGTTCTCTTGACAATCGTCCTTACAAGGCCCTACAGTAGCCCTGCCCAGTAGATGGAATGTTCTAGATCTGTGCCATTCACAATGGTAGCCGCCAGCCACCATTCCTGAATGCTAAATGCTCAGCGCGTGCCTGTTGAGCAAATTGAAATGCATCTCGTATGGCTGAGGAGTAGATTTTGTTGTGATTAGTGTAAACAAACATGAGGGGCCACACTGGAGATCATGACTTCCATCATTGCCGACCCCTCCCCCACCTGAATCACTCCAGGCTCATCCCCCAACTTTTCCCTCGTTCTGTCCGTTCCAGCCACGCTGGACTCCTCCCTGCTCTGCCACCTCTCCTGCCCCAGGGCCTTTGCACCAGCAGTTCCCTCTGTGCCGTGTCCTTATTAACTATGTTTCTCTCTCACTGTCTGGAAGCTTGGCCCCATGAAAACGGGGACCCCTGCCCATTCTGTACATTCGTGCCCCTCCAGCTTTTAGGATCGTGCTTGGCAATAGCAGATACTCAACAAATATTTGTTGAATTTTAAAAAACTGTGAAGAATCCTGCTCTAGAGTCTGGAGAAGGATGGCCTGACCCTTCAGTGTGCCCCATGCAGCCTGCCCTGGGTCTTTTTAGCTCCCAGGATCCCAGATGCCCTGACCCTCCTGTGCCCGAGCAGATGGAGGCTTTGGTCTGAGAGAGTAAGCCACCCATTCCCAGGCATCCTGGCTTTATTTGGCTCACGAAGATGCTTGTGCTGTTCACCCGGCCGTGGTAGGCTGGCAGGTGGGAGGGGCTCGGCCTGGAGAGTCCCCACCAACCCCCACCAACGCGCTCTCCCCAGCCTTTCCCGGACGCCGCTGCCTTCTGAGTCAAGTGGAGAGCTGGGAATGGTGAACTCATGTTACTGTACAATCTATCAGCTCATGCCCGCCCCCACCTGCCTTCCTCACTTCTGGAAGAGAGGTTTCCTCCGTAGTGAGAAGCCAAGGCTTCGGATTCCCACAAACACACGCGGCAAAGGGCACCAAGAAGTTATGTCCCCTCCCAGACCGAACCCCTTCGCACGAACGTCCTGGTCATACGTTGGGTCTAGCTTCTCGCCTGAGGTCATTCACCCTTGGAGACTCTCTAGGAACCTGGGTGCCGCCAACATATGGAAGCCTCCTAGACTCCGTCCCCGCAAGAAAGTTTGCTTGGCCTTCCTTTGTTCCAGAGCTTTGTCCCTGTAACAACACGCAGACCCCCTGACGCAAGGCCGTTTGCGCCCGGGCAGGCGGAGGCACTCTGCCGAGCTCCCTCCTGGCCGAGCTCCGTGCACAAAGGCGCGGCGGCGCAGCACAGCTTTCCTCTCATGGCCAAACCAAACCTCTAAATGGTACAGCGGCATTTAGCTTTCTCTTCTGCCCAGCTGACAGTAGGTTTACAGTTTATAATCTGGCCTTTGTAAAAGCATTTGTCAGCCTGGATATTTCATTTTAAGCTCGACCACCCATGCAGAGGGACAGGCAGGAAGCGGCCCTTCATTTGCACCAACAGTCGACTTGGAGGTTAGCTGCAGAATCACGGAATTCAGTCGCAAAGGGGGACTTTTTTGGCATTATCTACTCCGCATCTCCCGGCGAAAGCAGCCCTTGTTTATAAGAAGCAATTCCTGAATGCTAAATTTGGAAATTCTACGTATTCCTCTAATCCGCTGGCCCCGAGCAGGACCGGGCCTCCTCTAAGAAGATTCTCCACACCCCCCAGAGTCCCTCGGGCCTCGAGCTGACCCTCCTGGCATGACAGGGAAGGCCCGGGCGCAGCGGGCCGGGCAGCCGGGGGCCCACTCAACCTAAGCGCTTCTCCTGTCGGCCGAGGAGGCACTCCCTGGCTGGCGGCGGGTTTATTTTTAAGTGCTCGCGTACCAGCGAATATAACACGGCTCCCTCCGGGCCGGCCCAGCCCGAGCTTTGGCAGCGTCCCCGGGCTCTGGTCCGCGGGAGTGGACGCGGGAGGAGGGGGAGGCCGGTGCAAAGGCTGCATTAGCGCATACGGAATCTCGGTAGCTCGAGCTGGCGTGATAGCGGGGAAGGAATGTAATATAGTAAGTAACACTCACGTTTTATCTGCATTGCTCGAAGACATTTTCAAGGGAGGAAATAACACCGTTTCGGGCGACAGATGAAGGAGACAGAGTCAGCGACGGTTCATTTGCAGAGCTCGCTCGCCCTCCCACACCTTCCACCTGAGCCAGCACGCTGGAATTCAGCTCTGAGCTCTCCGGCCGCCTCCCCTCCCGCTGCCGGGCCTTTCTGCATCAGAGCTCACACCTCTGTGGTCTAAGCTGTGTACACATGACCTCCTTCCCGGGATCCAGGGGGAGCTGGCTGGGGAGGACACATCTGCGTAAAACCAGGGCACTTCCCCACTGTGTCTTCACATCTCTTCTTGTCCTGCATTGACACTGTCCTTGCCACCCACGAGCTAGGCACGCTCCAGGCTCCTGGACCTACTCAGAGACAGAAGGAAGAAGTCGGTCACATGTTTGGAGCACAGACTACATTGCCAGTGACTTACTCCTGTGGAGCCCTTCTATCCCGGTTCGGGCCGGGTGTCTCAAGCAGAGCCTGAGGCAAGGACTCACACACAAGTAGATGATCGGGAGGCAATCCCGAAAACACCAGTAGGGGAGTGAGGACGTGAGGCAGGGAAGGCAAGGAGGCCGCCATGGCCCTTGTCAAAGAAGTTACGCCCTGGGGTGGGGGGGTTGTCCTGCAGAGTAAGCCTTCTGGGCAGGTCCATGGGTCAATGTAGAACATGCATCCCAGGGCTTCCCGTTCTGAGGGTCCTGGGACTTGAGGGGTTGCCTCTCAACTCACCAGCTCCCATCATCATTGGCCCAGGGACTCTCCCAATGGCTGATTGCACACGCGGGTAGAACTAGCTCTGAGAGCTGGACAAAACCCTTGGGCAAAGAAGCACAGTGCAGGCATGTGGGGACACTGGCATGGCTTGAATAGTGAGGGTGAAGGGTGTGGATGGGCACAGAGAACCGAAAGTCACTTAAGCAGAAAGGAATGGAGACAGACCCAAACCTGGGTGGACTTACACGTTCCTACCCCTCACCCCACTGCCTTGCTTATCAAACACGAAACCTGGTGCGTTTGGCGTAGAGCCCCCTCTCCAAACCACGGTTTGGTTTCTGTTCATGCATTATCAATTCAAGTGAATGTCCATGAAGGCTTCCTGGTTTCTTACAAGAGACACATATTTTGTTTGGAGAGATTTCTCATATGCTACATTGCAAATACTCCAACCCCAAAGGCTAATGTTACCCTTAAAGTGGCTGTAACCAAATTCCACTGGGAATATCCAAGCTATACCCAATTTCACTAGAAGTCTATGCCAAAACATACTTTACCCTCTAAAAATTAAGACTTTGGTGTAAAAGAGGGCTGCAGAGATTAGTTTTTACTGAGTGACTGCATGGATATTGGGTTGGGCTGAACATTACTCACATAGATGTGCGCGGAGTAGCTACAGATCTCCTAACATGCTCATGACTTCAGGCAGTTTAATCTCTTGAGAGTAGACAACCTGACTGAGAATTGAGAGAGAATCAGCCAATGTCAGCAATAAAGATATTACAGATTGGGAGATGGATGCAAAAATAGTTCAAACTCATTTATCCAGGGAAATAGGATAGTGTACACTGCTGTTTGTTTTTACAGTGAGATTATTTTACATTTTTCAGACGACATAACATTTCTCATATACAAAAGATCAATTTAGCTCATAGAAGAACTTACCCTCAACACCTCTTTGATATTAAAAAGCTCAAAAGGGCTTTCTGCATCCTCAAAGTCATACAGACCCACACACTGATTTTGGTGATGTCACATAGAGCTGACATGTAACCCCACCACCTATTTATATAGTGCTTTCCCAGATTTTTCATTTAACAACAGTTCTTCCTGTGAAGCTTGTGTGCAACTTCAGTATGTGAAGCCAATAACTATGGACCCATTTTGATAGAAATCAGGTGAAGAGTTCTGGTTACAACTTCTATTTCCCCTCTCCCCAGCATAGTGTTTGCTCATGTACCTCCATGCAACCTCAAGTACTGAATAAACCAGAATGAAAACCACTAATCGAGACCAAATTCTACACCTGACCTATGAGAAAAGTAAGACTAAGAGATGTGAGGTCATTTGGGTAACATAAGAGAGCAAGTCCGTAGGCTGAATACAAATCCAGTTCTCTTAACTCTGGGCTGTCCTCTGGAGCCATGGGTAAACCAGAACACTCAGCAGAGATTCCAGAAGGACTATGCCTTAGCAGTAGGGCTAAAGGGACCCTAGAGGCAAAGCTACTCTAGACCTTCCCTAACAAAGATTAAAGACAAGTCTCTAAAGGATCAAGCTGACTTTCAAGTAACTTAACCTCTTGCCAAAATAAATTTCAACCCTCTTTAAAGGAAGACAACCAAATCCAACAACTCAATAACAAGCGTTTGTAATGTTTGGCATCCAATCAAAAATTACTAGACATGTGAAAAGCAGTAAAATGTGACCTCTAACTGGAATTAAAATCAGTCAAAAGAAACAGAGCCAAAGAGTGACAGCAATGTTAGGATTAGCATGGAAGGACTTGAAGCTGCTTTCATAAAGACGCTAAAGGATTTAAAGAAAAACGTGAACGTAATGGAGAAAAAATCGGAAGGCATGAGAAAGGACCGAATAGAAAGTTTAGAGTGGAGAACACCATTTGTAAGATGAAATTTCCACTGGGTGGTCTTCTAGAGACTACCTGCTGCATCAGAAGAGATCAGGGAACCTGCGGGCATACCATATGACAGGGCAGACCATATGACCAAAACCGTTCCTTGCAACAACATGAAACAGAATGACGTGCATGTAATTGAAGCCCCAGAGGGAGAAAATGAAAAGAGAGAGAAATTTATTGAAGAAATAATGGCCAAAATTTTTCCAAATTTGATGAAAACTATAAACCCGCTCATCCAAGAAGATGAATGAAACTAAAGTCAGATAAACACAAAGAAACCCACACCAAGGCACATCGCGATGAAATTGCTGAAAACCAGCGACAAAGTATGAAACTGAAAATTCAGAGGGAAGAAGACACATTGAGATCAGAGGAGCGCCAGGTGAGGTTTCCCACAGACTTCTCTTCAGGAGAGGAGCCGTCATGGCTACAGGAAGCTGGCGAAGGAGGAAGTCATTCTAGATTAGGAAGCCATGGTCAAGCTTTGGATAGAAAGGCATGCCACCCTCCAGTGATCTGTGCCTGCAAAGTGTGCCTCATGTGCTGCCTCTGTACCCATGAGATTTACCCGCCGTGGTAGATCAGATCATCGCCCATCCCACGTTCATTCCCTCCTGAGCCCCAGCCTCCACGGGAGCTTGACTTTAATCTGGGCCATGCGGCTTCCTCCAGCCGAGAGATTAAGCAGACATTCCACCAGCAAAGGCAAGATATGTGCTCACACAGTTGGGCTTTCCTTCTTGCAGTCCTGCCTTTGCCCATGAGTCAAACATGTCCTAGCCAAGCCCGGCACAGCTGAGCCCACCCTGTATCAGCCCAACCTAGTCCAATCTCAGCCGACCTCAGAGATGCATGAGCGAGAAATAAATGCTCATTCTTCCGTGCCATTGTTCAGCCTCCTTTCCTTGAAAACTCGCTCTGAAATGTGTGTGAGCGTTCGTTCTGCTGTCCGGATCCGTAACGTAAAGCAGACCGCTTAGCCACTCTGGGTCTCAGTTTTCCTCTTCTGTAAAACAGGGATATCGGATTGAATCAGGGGGTTCTGGTATTTGCCTTCAACATAAAAGCCGTCTTTCACGATTTTCCCACCCAAAGCACATTTGGGAAAGGTCTCCTTTACATGAGAAGACTAACTTTGTTAAATTATAATTGGATAATACGAATTAGGAAGCCAAATAAAGGCGTATATGACTAGGAGTAAAATGGGCTCAAAGACATGAAATCTTATCCCACTGAGGGATGTTTAGTTAGCACAGGCAAAAAAAATAAAAAATAAAAGAATAAATCCCAAGGCAGGGAGCAGTTTCCAAAGGATCTTGTCAAATAAAGAAATGAGCCCTAGGACCCTCCAGACCGTCTCCCAAGGATCGATGTCAGAGATTTTCTCTGACATTTATGTCTACAAGCTCAGCTCAGCCTAACCGTGTTTGGAGAGGGGTTCCTTCCTTCTCCAGAAACAGGGAGCAGCTCTCAGCAGGAAAAAAGGCAGTGACAAGGCGACCTCTTGACTTCTTCTGGGTCTTGCTCTCCTGAAATGTGGGCCAACCTCCAAGCCCATGAATTTGTGTTTTCTTTGCTGCCATCAGTTTGTTTTCAAAATGTTGTCCATTACTCTCTCAATTCTTGAGATTGTCATTTCTCTGCCCAATGTTTGACTCCCTGCTTCCACATAGCAGCTGTCTCTGTGTGTGTCCCCCGGAAGGCAGAGCCTGAGACAAGGATTGACATTGAGAGGGATCCCAGGAAGTGAAAGTCAGCTGGTGGGGAAGTAAGTCAGGGAAGGGGAAGAGGCAATAGAAGTACATCCTCCGAGGAACCAGGCGCAACACACTTCAGAGTTGTCCTGTGGAAGGATGGGCAGTCTGGGGAAGTCACCGGCCAGATCCCACCGCGGGCCAATCAAGGGTTCCTCCTGGACAGACTAGATCGTGGCATTTCTGGGCTGCCCTTCCTGTACACCAACAGAGCTCCCCGAGTGCTGGAGAAAGCTATTGGGGGAGGTGAGAAGGGGTGCAGAGGGCCGAGGGGGAAGGCGCTCAGGCCATGCGGCAGGGCTGGGGTGGACGGCGTGCCGGCCACTAACCACTGCTAGGGATTGACGCGAGCCCGACCCCGCACACGCTACTCGTAGGCATGATGTCATTGATGATGTACTTCGCTAATTCCGTGCAACAGGCATTGCTGTTCTCATCTCCAGCCTCACGAGCGCCAGGCTTCTCGGTCCTTCCTTTTGGCCATGACTCTGGAAGGTCTTTCAGCTCTGACCTCTGACCTCGGGCACACCTCAGCCTCATTTAAAGCGCCACCTGCTCTCCATGTTCTCAGAGTATGCGTGGGTGCCCTCACGCTTAATCCCAGAGCCGTGGAGAACCCGGGCCCCCCACTGCCCGACCCCGTGCTGCCCCTGTTCTCAGAGGCCCTGCAGATGTGTGCAGTTAGCGGGTGGGGTGGGCCTGCGTCGGAAACATAATTCTGCGAAGGATGCCACAAGGACTCTGTCAAGAATACCAGCCTCATGTGACCGGTGCCCAGGGAGCGGGGAAGGCAACCGTCATGCCTCCTGGGACAAGGCTAAATCCTCCTCTGAGCGCATTTAAGAAGAAGCTTTCAGGAAGTACAAAGGGTCCGCGGGCCGGACGACCGGCACAATCCTGGCTTGGCTGGGAGGGTAATTCCAGGACAGGCCATGATTAAACTGCTTATGGTTTTGGCTTTGAACCCACAGAGCTCAAGGCAAAAGGAGAATGATCTAAGCGCCAGGCCCATGTGAAACATTCAAAAAGGGACCCGAGGGATGTGGCAAAGCCCACTGTCCCCCAAGCCATCTGTCCTAACTGCCCCCAGGGGCCTCTGCTGAGGAGAAGGGAGGACCTGGGAGCCCGTGAGACCTGAGTTCCTGTCACTAAGGAGCTGTTTCCCCAAGGCTTCGATAGCAAAGACCCCAAAGCGGGGGACGTGGGGGAGAGGCATGGGGGAGAGGGCACTCGGAAGACCAGAAATGTGTTCTCCCACAGTCTGGAGGCCCCAAGTCCGCAGTCCAGGTGTGAACAGGGCCACGCTCCCTCCTGCCTCTTCCAGCCTCTGGTGTCGCCGGCCACTCTCGGCGCCCTGGCTTGCGGACACACGTCTCTCTGCCCCTTTCTGCACCTGATTGCCCTCTTCTCATTAGGGTGCCAGTCATGGGGTCCGGGCCTGCCCCGGTCCAGTATGACCTCACCTCAACTGAATTACATCTGCTCACACCCCATGTCCAAACAAAGTGACACACCTGCACCGGGGCTTAGGAGTGGAACACATCTTTATGGAGGACACAGTCCAACTTCGGGCTGACCTCCTGACTTCTCTAGACCGAGGTTACACGGCCAGTGTCTGGGACACCAGTGCTGGTCTGCTTAGACATGTTTACAGCAATGTGACCTGCCCGTGCCATCCGCCATACCCAGACTATCTCTGGGGAAGGACCAGATCTTTCTATTTCCAGTTCCTCATGGTAGATCAGAAGCCCTAGTGCCCAAGCCCAGGTGCTCAGCTTTCACTGCCTATACCCCGCCTCGTGCTTGTTGCTTGGCGAGATGAGCCCGCTGAGCCGGCTGCCCTAGAGCACTGGCAGACCTGTGTCTTCCCGCACACCGGAGCTGCCGACCCCGGGGACCTTCACCCCAAGCCGCCCTCGCCCTGGCAACCAGCCTGCCAATAACTCCGAGCTCTCTTCCCACTCCCCATCTTTCCTGTGGAAATCAATTCAGACTTGTCAGGGACTTTCAAAGTCAGGAAACTTTGGTTCCAGAAACAGGTTAGAAAAGCCTACAAACTGGGCTGCGACCAGACCTCAGGATAGATTTTGTGGCCCAGATATGACATCAAGAAGCATCCTGTCGAGAAGCAGAAACTAAACCTCTCTTCATGGAGCCAGCTGTTTTGTGCACCATGACACGGAGGGAGGACGGCTGCGGAAAGTCACAGACGGCCCAGCTCTTAGCTACAGGAAGCAAACTGTGGGTTATGGGAGGGGACGTGCGCATGGGCATGGGCTGACCAGGGGGTGGGCATTGAGGGGGCACGTGATGGAATGAGCACTGGGGGTTCTGTGCAACGGACGAACCACTGAATACCTCTGAAACTAACGATACACTCTATGTTAACTAATTGAATTTAAGTAAAATTTAAAAATACCCCCCCCAATAAACACACACACACACAAAAATGGGCAAATGATCTGAATAGACCTCTCTCCTAAGAAGACACAGGAATGGCCAATCAGCACAGGAGAAGATGTTCCACATCATTAGTCGCTAGGGGAACTGCCAACCACATCACAGTGAAGTCACTAACACCGGACGCTCTCTAGAGTGTCGGGAATCAGAAAGACAGGTAATAACAGGTGTCGGAGAAGACGGGGAGAAGTCAGAACCCCACACACTGTTGGTGAGAGTGCAAAATGGGGCGGCCACTCTGGAGAACATTCCGGAAGCTCTTCAAACAGTGAAACACCACATTCCCGTCTGACTCGGCAATTCTACCCTTCAGTGTGTCTACCCGAGAGAAATGAAAACACATGTTCACAAGAGAGCCTGTCCACAGATGTTCACAGCAGCATAATTTATGCCTTTTATGGCTCCTATCTGTAGCCCAGAGTGGAAACAGCCCAAATGTCCGCCCGCCGACAGACGGACAGACTGAATGCCACACGTCCACACCGGGGAGTACCACTCAGCTGTAAAAAGGGACAAAGTACAGATACTTGCTATGGGATAGACGACCTCTGAAAACACTGTTCGCTGAGTCAAGAAGCCAGTTACAAGGGCCACGTGTCGGAGTGTTCCTTGGGCAGGGAATGCTCAACCAGGCAAACCCAGGCAGACAGAGAGCAGACTCGAGGCAATGCAGGGATGGGGGAAGGGCAAGAAGGGAGGGTGACCGTGGGTGGGCATGGGGCTTCTTTCTGGGGTGGTACGAATATTCTAAAACCAGTGGTGGTGAGGACTCCAGAATTCTGGGAATATACTAAAAACCACTGAGTTGTGCACTTGAAATGAACAAATCGTATGGTGCGTAAATGATACCTCCATAAAGATGTTCCCACAGACACACACACACGCAGCAATCACATTGGAAATGTTCATGGAGCACGTTCCCTGTTCTTCCAGCAGACCGGAGAACAGGGTTGGTCAGGGGAACTGGGTGACAAGTATAGAACACGGTCCCCAACTCAGGCACACCCGGACCCTAATCCTTTCTCTGGGTATGAGTCACGTCAACCTACGTGAGCAGCTTTGCTTCTCTGCTCTTCCCTTCTCCTCCTTTATAAAATGGACGCTGACAGTGCCTCGCTCCTACGGCTGTTGTGAAGGTCAAACGTGATCAAGTGTAAGCACCGGCCATAGGGCCTTGACACATGCTAGGGCTGCCTCCATGTCCCCTGGTGACTCCTGATGCTGCCAACCACAGGGCCAAGTCCACTCAGGCCCAAAAGGAAGTGTATTCTGAAGGTTATAGCCTGGAAAGTCAGGAGTTGGGTGAAGGGGATACCCTGATCCTACGGTATTTGGGATGAGGTTGAAAGAAGCTGCAGTCCCTATGTTTTTCCTGACACAGAGATGGCTCCCACTCCTCAAAATACAGAAGGTGAGAGAGATCCTTCTGAGTTCAAGGACTTCCATGGAGAAAAATGACAAAAGACAGGGGCCATTTCCCTCCAACTTCAAAAGGCCGCCTCTGAGTAGGGCCTGGTGCTACCAGGGTCTCCCACCCAACCCCCACCTCTGCTTGGAGGGGGGGTAAAAAGAAAAAAACGCTTGGACAGGATCCATCT
Organism: Mustela erminea; assembly: GCF_009829155.1. Classification (NCBI taxonomy): domain Eukaryota; kingdom Metazoa; phylum Chordata; class Mammalia; order Carnivora; family Mustelidae; genus Mustela; species Mustela erminea. The sequence continues at coordinate 57,866,698 of NC_045632.1, read as the reverse complement.
TTAACTCACTTGCTGTGTCTGAGGCCCAGACACACGCTGTTTAGACAGCCTGTTTCGGTGGGTGGTCAGGCCTGGAGACCCGCGTGCAGAGTTTACAGAAGGTCCTGGCACAAATGAACTGTTGACGACCAATTGGAAGGGCTCAGTGAAATCACAACATGTAAAATATGAAAAGGGGGCCCTTTTCCGTGGGGGCGTGGGGGGGATGGGGGAAAAAGGAAAGAAAGGCCCATTTGGAAAGAATTCAAGCAGCCACAATAAGGCAACGCACAGAAGTCTGGCCGTCACACACATGCTCCCTCCCTCCCCGCTAACACACACGGGCTTTTTTTTCGAGTTTCATAGATTTAAATAGTTTTTCTGCATCAAATACAAGAAACAGACCGACATTTTCTCATCCCCTGTTATGTGGCAGGCTAATATTTGGCTATTTACGCTCCATTGGAGACCATTTCTGGGAGAACACGGCCCCTTTCCAGGTTGGTGGCCGCCCGCCGGGCCACCCGCACCCACCTTGACCGTCAGGGCTTGGCGAGGTCTGCGCGAGGAGGGGCCGCCCCGGCACCGGTTTGGGCACAAAAGCCCAGCCAGGCCGTGGAACAGCTTCCGTCCGCCTGAGGACACGCGCTGCAGCCCGCCCACGGGGGAAAGATGAGGGAGCGCTCTCTTCGTAGGCCCGCGCGCCGGGCACCGGTCCCCACATGCTGTGGGTGCTGAACCCCACAGTCTGCCCCCAGCAGCTTTGGATTCTGCTCCCCCCCCACACAAAGTCCCACTGTCATTCCCAGAAGCTCTTTTGTTTCTCACTGGTCACCTCACCGTTCCTTTCACGGGCATCCAAGAACAACGTGGAGCTATTTTGTGTTTTCAAAAAGGAGTTAAGAGCGTCCGGTTGACATTTCCTTTTGGGACTTCTCCGTTTTACGCCGAAGTCTGTTTGGGGGGTTTGTGGATATGCACACGAAGTCTCCTGTGCATAAGCCATTGTGAGTTCCCGGAGGCGGGCGGGGTGAGGAGCTGTCCAGGGGCACAGGTGGCCGGCGGTTCCGGCAGGCAGACCGTGACCGTGGGCCTTCTCCCCGCACCCTCACACACAGGGAGCGCGCATCTGCGGGCATTTCCCCAGGAGCGGAAAGCGTGTCCTGAAGCTGCCCATCTGCAGGGTTACTAGCTCTGGCCGAAGTGCATGTCGCAAGCGTGCTTGGAGCGACAGTCCCACCGCGGGGTGGTCCCACCGCGGATGAGCCGGAGAGGTGACTGGTGACTCCGTACCCGTCTCCTATCTGCCTGGGAGAACGCACCCCTTTCAGCAGGGTGTTCACGTCTGGCTGCATCCTCTGAGAACCGCCCGTGCGTGCCTTTGCCTGCTTTTCTGTTAGGTCTTCCTCCAATGTATGCATTTTTTTTGTTTGTTTGTTTGTTTTTTAAAGATTTTATTTATTTGACAGAGAGAAATCACAAGTAGATGGAGAGGCAGGCAGAGAGAGAGGGGGAAGCAGGCTCCCCGCTGAGCAGAGAGCCCGATGCGGGACTCGATCCCAGGACCCTGAGATCATGACCTGAGCCGAAGGCAGCGGCTTAACCCACTGAGCCACCCAGGCGCCCCTGTATGCATTTGTTTTAAAGGCTTTTACAAACCTGTAGGATTGCAATACTGACGAACGCCGTGCTCCTGCAGGCCACGGGAGCACTCGCGGGCAGGATGGCCACTGTAGGTGGCCGCGTGACGGGAGCCATCAGGAGGACGGGAACACCTCCTTCCAGTCCAGCTGGTGGCTCCGCATCCACCCCCCCCCCATCTTCTCGATGGTGCATTTTTCAGGGAGAAAAGAATTATTTTGTGTTTTAATTGTAAAGTCCTGCCGGTCTGGGGTGGCCACCGATGGATGCCGGCATGGCCAGCGCCGTCCTGTGACAGACACAGACTCCAGCTGGGGCCTGGAGGCCGTGGGGGACCTGCCCGAACTGGCCCAAGAGGGTGTCTCCTCATCAAACAACACCGAGAACCCTGGGTCTGCAGCCCAAGCTATTGCCTTGGAGATTGTTTGGTGGAGAGAAGGTTCCGGTTCCATCAGACTCTGTTAGGTCTTCTTTGGTGTATCCTAACCCGCCCTGCAAGCCGCTCTGTGACAGCGGGTGTCCTCGGGATGGCCAGGTCCTACCGTTCTTGGGTCCAGGCCGACGGATGAGACTGGACTCTGCTGGGAGGCCCCCCCCCCCGTGCTGAGAGCTGTCATGTCTCTGCCTTTCACCACCCTGCCCCCGCACCCCATCCCCACCCCGCCATGTCCACCTGTCTCTGCAGTGGGCAGTGTCCCCATTTACAGATGCTCTGGAGCTCAGGAGGCAACAAGTCTTCGCCGACGTCCCACAGCTGGGATTTAAACATAAGACAGATGCCAGAGCAAGTGCACTTTCTCTGTCCCAGAACTTCCCGGACGCAGAGGGGTCTGCTTCCGGGGGTGTGGCAGGCCGGAGATTTTGGGGGTGCGCAGAGAGCACATCTTTGTGTCCACAGTTGCAGGTCTCTCCTAACTTGGGTCAGGGAGGCGTAAGCCAGGCAGGAGCTTCTCCCACAGCTCAGGCAAAGCTAACGGGACCACACGGGCTGGCTGTGGTCGGTCACCGCACACCTGGGTCCCAGCCCACCCCTGCCCTGGCGGCCCTGGTGGCCCTGTGGCCTCAGGCCCCTGCCTCACTTGTCCCGCAGCCCTGGTGACCCAGCTCAGCGGGCTGCTGCCCAAGTCTCATGCCGCCGGGGAGAATGGTGCCCAAGCCCGCTCTGGGAATCTCCGTGAAGAGGGCGGTGTCTCTGCTTACAGAACGATAACACTGTCTTCACTGAGATGTTGCTGTTCAAATGGTTTTTTTCTGTTGGGAGAAACATGGGAGTAGGATTTTGTAGATGTGGAAATAGTGGCCCAGTGGTACCCGACGTCCTCACGGACACTCGCAGATTCCAGAGCGGGGTTCTCCACCCTGGGTGTGCTCCAGTGCCCGGGGGTGGGGGGAGCTTTCTAGATGCTCAGTGCCGGGGCCCCACATCACAAGCAGAATTGCGGGCGCTCAGCCCGGGTCAGGAGGACACAGGGTCCCCGCTGACCTGTGCACAGTGCTCTCTCCTAGTGCAGGTGCAGAGCGAGGGCTCCGTGTGGGGGAAGGACCACGAGGCTCTTGCACGGCTTGTTGGGAAAGTGAGTTTGAACATAAAGGCGATGGGGGCGCTGGCGTCTTGGGCAACAGCGGGGACTCTGGGGGCCCAGATCCGGCGGTGGAAGTGGCGTGAGCCTGACGGTGACCCGAAGCCGTATGGTGTCATTGAGGAAAAGTGCATGTAACTAAAAATTAACCGTTTTCAAGTGAAAGATTCAGGGGCATTTAGTGCATTTACAGCCTGGTGTAACTGTCACCAGTACCTGATTCCAGAACATTGCCATCACCCCAGAAGGAAACCTGTCCCCACTAGCAACAAACCCCACCGCTGCCCTCCCGGCCCCGGGCAACTGCCAGCCTCCATCCCGTCTCCGCACACGTACCTGGTCCGGACTTGCCTGTGGGTGGAAGGCATGGTACGTCGGCGTCCACGGCTGCCCTGTGTCTCTCGGCTGACGCTTCCCAGGTTCAGCCGCAGCCGGAAGGTGTCGGAGCCTCGTTCCTCCTTCCGGCCCAGCGACGCCCCGCCGTGTGCACAGACCACGTGCTTCTTCTCCGCGCGCTGATGTGCGTGGGGGATGTCTCCACCTTCGGGCTGCTGTGGGCGACGCCGTGAGCGTCTGTGTACAAGTGTCCGTGTGGGCGCGGGTTGCATTTCTCTTGGGCAGGCATCAGGAGGAACCCCGTGGCCCAGAATTCCACTCCTGGCACAGACCAAACTCACCTTCCTTCAACAGCGACACTGACAGCTAACACTGGTTTTTGAGGAGGTACCGTGTACGGGGCAGTTTCTAGACACTTCCTTGTTCCCCCTGATTTAATCCTAAGCGGCCCTGGGAAGCCGGTGTCCTGGAACTCCCGACTTGCCCACAGGGACAGTGCATGAGGCACAGGGCAGGGAGGGCCGCAGGCAGCCTGGGGAGCCCCTGCGGACGCTGCACACCTCACCCTCTGCCCTCACGCTGACTTCTTGCTGCCTCCGTCCACAGAAGCAGGGTTGCTATCGATGGGGAGGGAAGAGAGAAGCTCCGAAGGCCACGCCAGGCGGGACAGGAAGGGGAGCAGACAGCCAGGCAGACACATGATGAGGGGTAGAATGGGGGCTGGAGAAACTTCTGGAAACATGGCACCGGCTTGGGTCAGTTTGGACAGGGCCTGAAACTGTGGGTGGTCTGCAGAGTGGAGAAGAGGGGAAGCGGGGCGCCTGCCAGTGTGCAAGGTACAGATGACCACAAGGCACCGCAGCACCCGCAAGGCTCCCCTGCATGCTCCGCTGGCCTGTCCGGGGACATCACCGGGCTCCTGGCCTGGGAGGACCTGCCACCGTTGGCAGGAAGCTCCTCCTCTCCTTCTCCCTGTCAGTCCCTGAGGACTGTCCCCAGCCTGTCCCGTCCAGCCTCGTCTCATCTTGCAGAAGAGGAGTTGGAGACCAGGGACATGTGGTGGGCTGTGCCCGGACGACGTGTTGATGGACAGCGGCCTCCCCCGGGGCCTCAGCACAAGCTTGTCCACTCCAGCAGCTCACCCTGAGGACAAGAAAAGAAGAGAGGCTGATGGCCTCTCTGAGAGCGCAGAGAGACAAAGGGCCAAGGAAGGTGGTGGAGGAAGCCGGCCAAGGAGCTGAGACTCCGACAGGTCAGGGAACCCAGCGTGGCCCACGGCTCTGCCACCCCTTGGTCCCGGGCAGACCTCGCACACCCCAGCCTTGTCACCTGTTACGGGAGGTGGCCGGCTGGGTGGCTGTCTAAGAACATCACCAGCTCTGAAGAGCACTGCATGGGAACGCGCTCGCCTCTCCTCCCCCGATGCCCCACAAGTGCCAGTTCTGGGGTCCAAGGTCACCTCCGAGCTGCGTGACTTCCTGACCTGATGAGTCTCCTTGCCCTTCTTTGAAACATGCGGATAACGGATGCAGCCAGCTCCTGCAGGAACCGCCAGCCTTCCGTGCGCCCAGCGTCACGGGCTCGACCAGTGCCAGCTTTCGTCACCAGCGTTCGGTCACCAGAAGAAACCCTGAACCTGAGCCGGGCCCCCAGCTCTCCAGATCTAAGTGGAGGAGGAGGCGGTAGCGAAGCGGGGACGCAAGGAAGGGAGGGGCCGAGGGGGCCGGGAAGGAAGACGCTGGTTCAAGCGTGTGAGAAAGTGGCCTAGGGTCTCCGGCCCGCACTGCAGATGCGGGCTTCACCGGCACATATGGGGCTGGCCAAGAAAAATGTGGACCCCCAAGAGGGTCATGACCTCAGAATATGTTTTTAAATACACAGAGGAAATTCCCAATTTGATGCCGCTGGATGGGTCGTGTTTTTTTTCTTTCCCCTCGCTAAAGTCTGGTGCGTGACCTTCAGCCAAAAAGCCATGCTACCCTGACACTCTGCATTTAACATTAGAGGAGGGGCCTGGCTGACGTCGCTGCTGTGGTGAGAGCCTCGCTGGGGCAGACACGGTCACACCAGACGCACCTTCGGTTCCCTTGGGAAGGGGAGGGAGGGAGCGGGGAAGGAAGCAGAGACAGGAGCTGAGCCCGTGGGCAACTCCCAGCCCGAACCGGGGGGATGCCGCGTGTTGTTTTCTATCAGAAAACACAGGCCAGGTTCAGCGTCTGACTTAGGAACAGGGTGTAACCTGGGCCACCAAGCCTGGTGGTCGGTTTCCCGGGCAACGGAACCAGCCGTGACCGCACCGCGCTCTGACAGCCACTTAATCAGGCCCCCACATTATTTGTGCCGCTTTAATCAACAAAAAATTTTTTTGTTGCAACCATTTTTATGGAAATTTTTTTTTTTCCAAAATGACTTGCACATTTCTCAGAGGGCTTGGAACATACTTTGAATTTCTGCAGATGCCACGGCCGTGAGCGTGGGTCAGTGCGCTGGCTTCCACGGCCACTCGTCACCCATCCCACTGGGAGCAAAACAGACGAGACCCCTGCCCGCAGGGCACAGATGCTCTGGAGAAAAGACACAGCAGGAAAACAAAAATAAAACCCCTGGTGCCGGTGTAAGGAGGAGTGAGATGCTCAGAGGCAGAACAGAGAAGTAGGTGCGGAAGCACGGCAAGGTCGGCTGCTGTCCTCCGAGTCTCTGGGGCTCTGCCTCTGTGCGAAGTGGTCCAGCCTGCTCTTCCCTTGAGGTAATAGTTTTCCTTCTCCTGTGGTCATCCTTGAATAGGAATTTCTGAGCAAAGGCCCCAGTGCTGACTGCTAACTGGCCCCCAGGCCCTCACCGCGGGCTGCTGGCCTCTCCGGCTGCCCATCTGTCTATCCGTCCGTCCGTCCATGTCAGTGTCTCTGGAAGCTGGAAGCACAAGGCTGTGGGACCAGGGCTGACAGCCAGCATTAGGCCACACAGGTTGGGTTTTGAACCCATGGTGACAGCTCCAGAAATTTTTTAATTTACTTTTTTTTTTAAGATTTTATTTATTTGACAGACAGAGATCACAAGTAGGCAGAGAGGCAGGCAGAGAGAGAGAGGAGGAAGCAGGCTCCCCACTGAGCAGAGAGCCCGATGCGGGGCTCGATCCCAGGACCCTGGGATCACAACCTGAGCCAAAGGCAGAGGCTTAACCCACTGAGCCACCCAGGCGCCCTTCAATTTACTTTTGACACTTGGTTAGAATCAGGAAGAGAAGTTCCTATCTGTTCGGGTGCAGCTCTATTTCTGCGGGATGCTGGCTGCGACAGGGTCCACGGGCTTCTGACTTTGACGAGCTTTGCTGCATTAACGAGGAACCTCAAAAACTAGGTGGATGGCAGCGACTAGGAGGGCTTTCGTGGTAAAATGAGCACAGTCTGTGAGTCTGTCCTGCCCCTCCTCCGACCACTGACTGCCAGGCTCCGTGGAACTGACAGTGGGTGCTGGGGCCCCACGGTGCACGGGGGCCCAGAGCAGGTGGTCCCGCCCTGCTGCGGCTCCCAGGGGAGCCCCTCGCCCCATGCTGCAGTGGGTGGCCCACGCAGGGTCACTCTCACTGAGTGGCCTTGGCAAGCTACTCTCCTCTCTTTCCGCCCGAGTGTCCCCATCACTAAGGCAGGGGTAGCTATAGCCTGTGCTTTATGGGAGAACCGAGGGGGTGAATGAGCGGCCGGTGTCCTATCAGCGGTCCCGGGGCAGAAGTGCACAGTAACTGTTACCCACCCCTCGTTATCACCCCCGTCTGGAGCTGGAGGACCCGGCGCAGCCCCTCGGATCAGGACACACCCACGAGGAATGACTCCCACGGCCTCAGGAATCACCTCGTGACCTTGAACATGCCCAGTGCTCCAGCCGGTGCACACCTGCTACCAGCTAGATGCCAGGGTGTGGGACCCGGGCCACGGGGGATCCCTGTGTGTGGCCCAATGGGGGAGCCTGGGGAGATAGAGCACAGAGGCTCTCAGAGGTGGGTCCCCAGGACTGGCCACATCAGCATCACCTGGGAGCCTGCTAGAAATGCAGATTCTGAATCAGAAACTCTCAGAGTGGGGCCCAGTCGTCTGCACATTAACACACCCCCTCCCCACACCCCCGAGATTCTAACAGCACCAGAGTCTGAGAACTGCTGATCTAGAAGGTTCTAGGAAGAAGAAAACACAGCCTTTTTCAGGTTCACCTAGTAACCGTTTCCGCAGCATGTGTTTTGGAGCCCGGCGAGGTGCCGTAGCGCACCCCATCATCACCCCCACCCCGTGGGGCCCGGGAAGGATGTGAGGCCAGCGGCAGGGGATGCCAGGCCGGCTCTCCCTCCCACCGGGAGCCATCGCGGATTCCACCAGCGACACCCCGGGGCACCTCCCCGCCCCGCAGGAAGCCGAGCACGTCCCAGCAGTTTCTCTCCCATCTGGACTCTGCTCTGGGGAAGATAAAGGCAGCCCTCGGCTCTCGGAGGCCCCGCCGCTAATTAGATCCAGATGCAGCCTAACGGGCCCATGGGCCGCCTGGCTGGGCCTGGCAGGCCCTTGAGCCCCCGACTGCCCAGGAGAGATGCATCCGCGCAGAGAGGCGGGCACGGGCACCCCAGGCCTTCCTGTCCACAGGTGCGGATGGCAACTGTAGTGTGCCAAGGGCCACTACGGGGAGGGGACAGGAGCACCTGCCGAGTGAAAGAGGATGCAGCTTAGAACAACTCTGGGTGCTAGAGCCCTAGCAGGGGTGCAGGAGCACTGTGGGGGCTGCCGAGGGTTCACTGGGAGGCCCTTCTCCCGTCAGCTCTTCTCTGAGCCCACCACCTCTGCTAGCCTCTGATCCCTCCCGAAGGGGTCTGTCCCACGGGATCCCAGGCCCAGCTGCTTTTCTGGAAACCATCAGGGGGAGAGGGGCCCACACTGGACTATATGGCCTGTTTGGGACTCTGCAGGGCCTGTTCCTCCCCTAGGGCTTGCTCAGGGATGAAGGGAGTGTGTTCTCCCCTGCTCCTGAGAACCTTCTAGACCAGTAGTTCTCCAACTGTGCCTCCTTCAGAATCACCCAGAAGTCCTATTAGTGCGCAGATGGCCAGCCCCACTCCCAGAGCTTCTGATTCAGAGCCTGAGTTTCTAGCAAGCTCCCAGGGGCTGCTGTTGCTGCCAGGCCAGGGACCCGGCTCAGAGAGCCTCTACCTGGATTAACCCGGGAGCCCCAGCTGGCCACACCCAGAAATCAGCAGAGAAGTCCTCAGTGTTCCCCTACCCCTGACCTTCCTTCCCAGAAACTAGGAAAGGGTGGGCTTTGGGGATGGCCACCCGTGTCCCAGATGAGTAAACTCGGGTTCAGAAAGCTCAAGGACACACTTGGGGTCGCTTCTAGCCAGGCACCACCTGGTTTCAAAGGCTGCTGTCCATATTAAGTTCTGTCCTCTGACCCCACCCTGCCTTGGTCTTGGAGGAGAGTCTTCCGGAGCGAGGGCCGCTTCTTATTCTTGAGGGTCTGAGATGGGTGACCCTGACGGGTCCAGTGGGCCTCATCCAAGTTGTGCTCGTGTCCCTCCTACCTCGTGGTCGGCCTCTTCCATCACTGGCTTCCACGGTCGACATGTTGATCTGACCCAGGTGGGGCAGAAGGGCAAAGGGCTTGGAGCACGGTGGGGGGTCTGGCCTGGACATGGTCTCTGTCGTTTTTGCTCACATTCCGTGGATACGAGCCGGCTCGTGGCCTCACCGGATGGCACGGGCCGCTGGGAAACGGGGTGAGGCTGGAAATGAGTTGGGAACAGCTAGCTGAACCCCGCCACCGCCGCTTCAGCCAGGTGGACCCCAACCCCAAAAGAAATGAAAACATTTGCACAGAAGACTTGTCACAGAACGTTCATGATGGCCTCAATCCTGAGAGCCCTGCCCTGGAGGACCCCTCTCCCGCCCCGAGGTCCCTCTGCATGGGGAGAAAGGGGCAAGCAGGGCTCTCGCCAGCCCCACGGAGGACGCGGCACTGCTGGGCACGCCGGCCGGGGAGACCCTCCGGACAGTGCAGTGAGGGAAAGAAAGCAGAAGCGGGCGAGGACATTGTATGATGCATCGCGGGAAAATCTGGAACAGGCGAAACCACTACCGAGCGAGCGAGGGGAAGCGGCTTGTGGCCGCCTGCGGCCAGGGCGTGGCAGGGCGGCCGCGGCAGGAGGGGCTTTCCAGGAGGCTGGAGCTGCGTCACAGCTCGTCGGGGAGCCGGTGGGGACACAGGAGGGCACCCTCCTTCGACAGGAGTTGTCAGGCGGCACCCTCGACACGGGCACGCTGTGCTGCCGGCAAATACTCCGCAGTCAATTTGATTTACAAAGAGAAGTACGGGTAGATGTGTGTGTCGCGACCCGGCTTCAGGGGTAGCTGTGTCCCCCCACCCCCCCACAGGAAGCTCTCTGAACCTTCTCTGTCGCCCCCGCCTCCCCGGCCAGTACCACGCCCCACGGACCCCAGCTTGCTGGGCGCGTCCTTCTGGAACAATCGTGGGATTTAAACTCTCCTAGACCTAGAGGCCCTCCAGACCGCCTGAGCGGGCGGTGTCCCCACGTCTGGACACCTCCCAGACCTGTCAAATGGCCTGGGCGGGAGCTTGCCAGCGGCTGGCACCCGCTCCTTCAACCGGCTGGGCCCACCGCTGAGTCTCCAGCTCGGGACAAGGGCACGCGCGCTGCACCCACGCGCGTGCCCCCAAGTGCCCCGGCCTCCGTTCTTCCCTGCGTCCTTCCTGACGTTTGGACTCAGCCCATAGTTTCCTTGAATCCTGGCCTCCCGAACGCAGGCCTGCAGGTGCCACGACTGCTCACCATCCCAAGCCTCCTTGCAGGCCCGCCAGGTTTCAGCCGTGGGAGGGGCTGTGTCCCCAGGCAGAAATCCAGAGTCACCGGTGGCGGGGGAGGAGTGCTAAAATGTATCCCCCCTGGACCAAAAAAAAAAAAAAAAAATGCTTACAGGGCCAATTGGATGGGTCTGAAATCAGAACAGGATCCGTGGAGATGAGCAGGAGGTCCGGGCCCGCAGGCGTCACCTTGCTTTGTCTGCGCACCTGCCTCTCCCGGGGCTGGGAACCTCCCAGCTCCCGTGCTTCTGGCAGAGTCACCGCGTCTCTTGTGACAGCTCCCCTTGGCTGGAGATGGTTGGGCCAAGGATGGGGACCTGCCCCACGCGGGCCAGTCTTCCAGTACTGACACCCGGCCAGCACCACGGGTTTAAGAGCCGGCCGTGAGCCACGGGGGGCCACAGAACCTCCCTGGGCCTTCTGCGGGCCAGGAATGAGTGTGAGGCTCAGTCGCTCCTCACCAGCAGCTCCTGGGCACAGGTCGGGACAGGAGAGTGACCAGTTACCCTGATGGGAGAGGAGGGTGGTCTGTGGTGTGAAGGACCCTGAGAGACCACGGAGAGAGCCACGGAGGTGGGTGTGGTGGCCTTCTCATCCGTGGTCCAGTCGGGCCCTGGGGAGCTTCTCCACGCTTCTTTGCTGCCTGTGGCTTCACCTTCCTTAGCCAGAGAGATGTCCCGGTGACACGTTGAGGGTGGGTGCTCGGGGCCACCCTCAGAATGAAGCAGAAGTCAGGAGCCGGTCACGGACACCTGTCTTCCCAGAAGGGAGAAGGGGGCCCACACCCCAGGAAGACAAGAGGCCCTGCGCACAGTAGAGAGAGGTCAGCAAACAGGCATCCCCGGCGCAGGCCCGGCTCCCCCCCTCTGTCTCTCTCCCTCCGTGCTGCTCTGCAAGGACGTCTTCCCTCGGAGCTGGGACCCGCCTGGGTCCCCCAGGACCGGCTCCTCCTCTCAAGACCCTTCATTTAGCTGCATACTTTTGCTGTACAAGGAAATAGTCACCCCTTTGTCAGATAAAGGCACAGTCACACATTCCAGGGATTAGGACGTGGCCTATCATTTGGGGGCCACCTTTGAACCCACGACACAGTCTTTGACTATCGGAGCTGGGCAAGACCTTGGAGCGACCTCCACCAACCCCCTTCCCATTTACAAATTGGAAACAAGGGTGTAAAACAAGTCATTTATACAAGAAGTTGGGGTGCAGGTGCATGAGATCCAGGGTGGGGGCAATTGCCCCAGTTAAGGCACCCCCAGAAAGGAAAAGATGGCTCAAAATGCCAGTCATAACAGTATTGGGAGTAGCGATAGCCCATCGGATAGTTTACTGAGCGTTTACGTGGCCACGGCACTGCACGAGAACAGAACGTGTCTGCCCAACAGAACTTACCTTCTACCTGAGAAGCAGACCATGAAATATCCTGCATGTTCGATAGCAAAGTGGGGGACCGGCGGCTCAGGAGCGGGGTGGTCATAAACTCAGAAGCCCTCTCTGACAAGGGGTAGTGATTGAGTCGGCCGGCAAGGAGGGGAGGGAGGAGCTTGCAGGGACCTGGGGAGAACGTTCCAGAGGGAACAGACTGTGCACACCCCCGCACGCTGTGGGGTCGGCCAGGCCACACGGCCAGGGCAGAGAGGCGCCCGGGGTGTGATGGCAAGAGCACTGGGGGGCTGGTGGTCGCGCGAAGCTTGGTGGCTTCGTGGTGGGGTGTTCCGGGTGGATGTGTTCTGGCTTTTTATGTGAGCGTCTGGCTCACGCGGGAACAGAGCAGGGGGCAAGGGCAGAAGCAGGGAGAAGCCAGCAGGTATCGGGGTGAGCACAGAGGGGGGCTTAGACCACCCAAGGCAACGGGGAGGTGGCAGAGGGGCTGCGTCCGGGGCCAGTGGGATCCGCACCAGGACTGTGAAGGCGGCATGTGAAGGGCGGAAGAAGGGGGCGACCCCAGGGCTTCGGGCCTGAGCAACTGGCAGGAGAAGAGTCACGTGTTCCCTTTGATATCCAGCTGTGGACAGAACAGTAAAGGCGCTTGCCTCTGGACTGTACAGCCCAGTGCGGGGGAAGCTCTTAAAAAAAAAGACAAGAATTTTAAAAACGCATGAGAATTATAGCAAGTGCTTTTAACGCAAACGGGGAAAATGCATCCCGTGAAAATGTGAGCCCTTGGTGGGCAGGAGGGCCTTGCTATCCCCCCACCCCCGGCCCCTGTGGCCCGGCACCCAGGAAGTGCCCAGCAACACGGCATCCGGTGGTCAGTAAATATTTGCTGGAAAACAAATGGAAGAGGACAGGCGAGGCCACAGTCACTGAGCCTGCATGTGTGTCGGGGGCTGCGCACAGGGCTTTTGTATGCGGCATCTCAGGTCATCTCCCCAACAGCCTTTGAGGACAGTGCTGGTGGGTGTGCACAGTTTATGGATCAGAACATGGAGTCCCAACAAGGCTAAAAATTTAGCCGAGGTCAGCTAACCAGCAAATGGTAGGGATGGAATTTAAATCCAGGCAGTCTGGCTTGAAGGACCCTGCTTTTAGCAGTCACATGACTCTGCCCCATTGAACCTTCCTTACAGCCATCTGTCCTCCCAACCATCCTTTCAGCCGTCCACCCAGCTACCCCCCACCTTCCCAACTACCCACCCACCCACACAACCACCCACCCCACCATCCACCCACCTACCCTCCCAGCTACCCATCTCCCCACCTACCCAACCATCCACCCAACCATCCACACAACCATCCACCCAGCTACCCAACCATCAATCTACCCACCCAACCATCTACCCATCCACCCACCCAGCTCTCCCGCCATCCATCCATCTGCCCACCCACACAGCCATCCACCCAGCTACCTACCTCCCCAGCCATCCATCCACCCAGCTACCCACTCACCCAGCTACCCACCCAACCATCCACTGAGCCATTCAATCAAACATCTACTCAACCATCCAGCCGTCATCCATCCAAGCACTCACTGAGTACCAGCGCCAGCTGTGTGCCAGGCACCGAAGATACGATAATGAACAAACCACACGTGCTCCTCATGTTCATGGAAATTCCGGCCTACAGGAGGAGACCAACATGAAAGCTGAACCTAGGAGGATTAGTGGTACGAGCCAACAAGTATAAACAGAGACACATCTGTTGGTCGTGGAATTGGCTCCACCTGGAATGAGCTGTCATTGCACATGGAAGCCAGAGTTTGGCCTGGAGTGGCTGAGAATATGCTCAGAAGTCCTGCCGTGACAGGGCTGACCCAGGAGCAAAATTGTGAAATCATGCAGCTTGTCCATAAACCTCTCTCTCTGTTTGGAAACTTCCCGCACCCACACCAGGGGTTCTCACGCTATCCTCTGAATGCCAGAGCCTCCCACTCAGGCTTCCTGAGCTCCAGAATTCTCTCTCTGTCCCAGCTTACTTGTCCCCTGTTCCAGGATCTCAAGTCCTTGCAAGTGTTGAACCCCGATCCCTGTTAATATGCTAATGATAACCCCCCCACCCACCCACTGCATCAGAGGAGCCAAAGGGTTAGGACACCAGAAGCAGACCCTGGTCTTCAGAGAGTCTCGAAGGAAATGTATCAAATGGCAGAATTTCTGGCCCTGCATGGGACAGCCCATTGACCAGCCAACCTCCATGACTCCTGCTTCAAGGGTTTGCCTCTTGGTTTCCTCCGGGATCTGCTCCTTCTCTCCTCTCACTCCACGAGACCCAGGTGTGGGTGACGCCAGCCCCCAGTTGCAGGGATGAACACAGATCCAGGCAACCCAAGTCACAGTGATGGCTTCAGAGATGTCACATGATCAGACCTGTAGGAGTCACCATTGTGGTGTTGCTGGAACAGTGGAGAAATGACCACGTTCTTCACGCTTACCTGACCAGACTGGTACGTGTAAGTCCAGAGTTGCCAGAGGCCAGTACACAGAGAAAATAAAACCAACCTAGAGCAGAGCAGAACAAAGGGAAGGGAGAGGAGCAGACCATCACATTATCCAAGTGCCTGGATCCAGCTATGCCTGAACTCCTGGGTTGGGGACCTTCTATTATATGAGTGGCAAAGCCTCTAGTTTTTATTACTTAAACATGGAGTTTCTATCACTGAAAACTGAGTCTTGAGTCCCATGACACAGGTTGACAGCGAGTCAACCCCATTGGAACGTCATGTGCAGATAGAATCCTGACGTCACCCCCTCCAAGACCGTTCTGTGGCTCCAGCCTTGCCTCTCCAGGCAGGTGTGGCGATGCCGCTCTGCTGCGGGTCGTTGCATGGCCCGGGCCAAGACACGTCCCCTCTCTCCAGCTCCATTTCCTCGTCCGTACAAGGGCGAGGCAGGGGCCTGGCCCCCGCACTGACTGTGCTGTCCTCTCCTAAAGCTTCTTGATGACCCCAGGGCCCTTCCCTTTCTCAGTGAAGCCACAGGCATCTCACCGTATTTATTTAAATGCATGACATGAGGTGACGCGCTGTGCACGGGTCAGCGTCCTCTCCCGGCGTCAAGGAGAGAAGCGGGACTGGAGGGATAAAACCGGTGGTAACGGGGAATGGCTTCTGGGAGGCGGGGTTTCAGACGATTTTAATTCCATTCCTCATGGCTTTTTGTTTAGCATTTTACCAGTTTTCTAGCGTGAAGGTATATCCCTTTTCTAATCAAACCCAAAATGTATTTTATTTTAAAGGAGAGAAGGAATTAAAAACAGAACTGACGCGGCCGTGGAAGCTGGCAGGGGGGAGGGGGTGGAGGAGACGTTCCTCGGGGGAGCCGCAGTGTTGTTGCGCTCTTTGTCCTTTGGAATCTCCGTCCGTGGCACTTCAGATGGCCGTGCTCGTGGCGTTTCCTTGGTGAGACGTGGAAGGCAACGTGTCCTGGAAATGCACATCGCAGAGCCTGAGCGGGCCGCTCCCAGGCTGTCCACACCAGACGCCGCGCTCTGATATCCGCTCTCCTCCTGGGCAAAGCTTCGTGCTGCTTCTCAGAAGCCACCCCGTGGGCTGAGTGGGTGTAGGGGATGAAACCTAATTGCCCCAGAGCCTCGGGGAGGGTGCCGGACTCCAGGGGCCGGTGCCCAGCTGGGGTGAGGTGGGGAGCCCCAGAGCCGAGAACAGTGGACCTGTTTT
Source organism: Mustela erminea (assembly GCF_009829155.1). Classification (NCBI taxonomy): domain Eukaryota; kingdom Metazoa; phylum Chordata; class Mammalia; order Carnivora; family Mustelidae; genus Mustela; species Mustela erminea. Next base: position 57,851,191 of record NC_045632.1, on the reverse strand, counting down.
ATGGACTCGGGCAGAGCTCTCAGACCGGAATGAGAATCACCGATGGGCACCCCACTTCCGACTCCGCAGGTCCGGGCGGCCTGAGAACCGGCATTTCTAACAAGTTCCCGGGGATGGTGCCGCTCCGGGACCCCACTTTGAGAATGACCAGAGCAGAGCAATATAACCCCAGAATTTGTCACTGAGGTTGATAAGAAGCCAAAGGTTCTCGCCATGAATCGCTTCCAACCTGAGACCCCATCCCCATCCCCACCTCTGAGATTTTGACCCAGTGGGTTTGGGGTGGGTCAATGTGGGTGTTTCTTTGAAACCTCCTCCCGCGTCCAAATGCGCAGCCAGAGCTGAGACCTTCCCCGGTGTTAGCTATCCGTGCCCATTGCCTCTTGCTCCTTAAAATGTCCATTTTCCTTTCTATTTATTATTTATTTGGGAGGGTGGTATGTATTCGTTATAATTGCTCCTGGCTACAGCTTGAGCTCTGAAGACGGAGCTTGGAGGTTGGCATGCATTAATTACCCACTGAATGACCCCTTTCTCTCATGAGGGACACGGGAGTCCTGAAGTGGATCTAGTAGGGTCTGCTGGCTCCCGTGGGGACTGCTGAGGTCACAGCCTTGAAGTCTGAAGGAGTGCAATCTTGTACATCTAGAATATGCTGTTGGCGCCAAGAATCAGGTGGACAAACCAGCCGTATCAAAGTCCTGATCACAACAAATGTAATGAAAGAGGGCGGGGGGGAGGGGGGGGGAGGAGGTCAGATCCACAGGAAGAAGCGAGGAGGGACTTTGACTCTGAAGCCCAGGTGCGCTCCAGAAAACCAGGCCAGAGGGAGCCCTGCCTCCGAGTAGAGCCCGAGCTCCAGGAGCCAGAGCCCCAGGTCCGAGCGGGAGCCTGTGCAGGAGGTCCCCAGAACATCATTCCTGGCTTGGGGGAAACGGACAGGGACCTGGGAACCTGCGGCTGCTGCGGGCCCCCAAAACCTCAGTGTGTGGCTGGGGGCCGCCGGGCTTCTTGTGATGTTTTTGCAGACCCCGGGGATCCGGGGGGCTGAGGTGGCTGGGTGAGGGGCTCTGGGCCCCAAGAGACGCTGCTGTTACTCCTTGTGGTCGCCCTGTAAGCTGCACGACTGCCGTGCGCCCCAAGTCCAAGCGGGCCACGATCCTCTTCGGGGAAGTGTGGCCAGGCCAGGGAGGCCAGGGGGACAGGCTTGGCAAGGTCCACGGGCCAGCCCCGAGGCCACACGGGATTGCACGGCTGTTTTTTAAAAGATACCAAGCTTTGCACAAGGGCCTTGGCTTGGCAGACCCCTCCTCCCGTGGGGCATCTCTGCAGGCAGTGGGGGAGGGGACCGGTCCGTCCCAATCAGTTTCTGCGATTGAGTCGTCTTTCTCTAAATAAGTAAATTAGCTCTAATACCCTTATTTGCTATCAACCTTATAAACCTAACGCAAACCAGATGGGCCTGGCTTCCCGAGCCCCCCACGCCGCACGGCCCAGCCTCCTGGGGTCGGCCCTCGGCTGACTGGCTGCCTTCGCCCCTGCACCCCTCCTCATCCCTATGTAAACAGCCCCGAAAGCAGAGTGCGTTTGGATCACTGCCCAAGCCAGAGGCTTCCTGGGGTCCTCCCAGGGCTTCCTGGGGAGCAGGCTCAGGAGCCACACAGCCAGGGCTCATTGTCAGGGTCAGCCCTCACCACACCTTTGGTTCCTCATCTCAGAGTGTATTACTTTGCAGTAAGAAAGCACGGATGCGCTTTCTCCCTCGTCATCAAAAGCAACGTTTTCACTCCTGGAACTTTAGAAAAGACAAATACAAAAAAGAAAAGAAAAGAAAGGAAAGGGAGAAAGAAAATGTAAAACGGCCTGTAACCTGCCTGCAGGGATGGTCCGCGCGCTGGGAACCGGTGTCCCGGGCTTTCGTCCGGGGCAGAGGCCGGCACTCTTCTCCCGTGGAAGGACTGTCGGGGAATATCGGGGGTTCTCTGGGTGCTGTGGTCCCTGTCTGAGCTCGGCTGCCGTAGTGCCGAAGCGGCGTGGACCGCATGCCTGTGAGCGGACGGGCCGCGAACCAATAAAACTTCACCAGCAAAACAGAACAGTAAGGGGTGCTGGGCCGCATTCGGCCCACGGGCTGGAATCCGTCGACTCCTTGTGTGTGCGGCAGAAATAAATTCCGGGCGACATATGTACTTGGACACTCTCCGCTAGTCACAGTAGAAAAAGTGAAAAGAAACCAGTGGAATTCGCACCATCCTGCACTTGATTCAACCCGATCTGTATGAAATATTAGCTCACATGAGACAATATTAACAAATTACCAATGAGAAAATTTACATGGTTTGTTGTTTGGTTGGTTTTTTTTTTTTTTTTTTTTGATACCAACTCTTCAAAATCCAGACTTTATTTTCACACTGATAGCACGTCCCAGTGTGGGGGAGCCACAGTCCTAATGCTGGGGGGCCATACGTGGCTAGTGGCCACCACAGTGGGCGGCGTGGGTCTGTGCAGCACCTTGCCGCCCCCCTGCTTGTCACACTGCACGCGTGGCCATGATCAGCTGCTTAACCTCTCTGTGTCCTACCTTCCCCGTTTGTCGGGTGAAGATCGCAACGCCTGACTCGTAATGCTGGTTTAGGAATTATTTGAGGAAACGCTCGCGGGTCGCGCCTGAGGTCTGACAAAGAGCAGACACCGGCGAGTGCAAAGTCTCGCGCTGGCTGACGGCACGAAGGCACGGCCACGGAAAGGCATTTTTCTTGTCCGCGTTCCCAGCATCTCCACAAGCAAAACGGCAGGGCCCTTTTGAAGTCAGCCGTCCAGCCCACCACCCCTGCCGCCAAAGTAGGGAGAAGCTAGCCGGAGGCCCAGAAAGGTTAAGTAATTTATCCAAAGTCATTCAGCCAGAAAGGCCTAGAAGCCATTAGTAGTAATGGGCACACGAGGCTTTTAAAAATGTCATTTTTTGTTCACCAAAAATGCTGTGAATTTGATTTACCACATTAGTAGGTTAAACAAGAAAAGCCATAATAATCTTAGTGGGTGCAGAAAATGCATCTGACAAAACGCAGCACCTGTGCATGGCCTTAAAGGAACTCTCAGGAAACTAGGAACACAGGAGACTTCCTGACCCTAATCAAAGGCCCTTGAAAACCCTGCAGGTAACGTCAGACTTGCTGGGGCGAGTCCGAACGCGGGTTCTGCCAGAGCAGAAACCAGGCAAGGATGTCCTCTCTCGACGCCCCCCTCCACATCCCCCTGGAAGCCCTTGCCGCGGGATCAGGTAAGAGGGCAGAAATAAAGGGCGTGCAGATCAGAAAGGGGAAAATAAAACTGTCCTTTATTTGCAGGTGACAAGATTATCTGTTTAGATAAATCCCAAATATTCTTTTTTTTTTTTAAGTTCTATAATAAGTAAATGAGCTTAGCAAGGTCCCAGGACACAAGGTCAATATGTATGAAGAACTGACAGATGCGTGACCCTTTACCCAGAAAGTACCGAACGTGGGCCGTGAACACCGCAGCCCACGGGTCACAGCAATAAGAAACACTGAAGACAGTTTTGTTTGAGATCTTTTACCCTGTAATATGGAATTAGTGAGATGGTTTGTAAACGTTACCCTCAATACCGGTGCCTGTAGATATGTTGTCCTCTCTTCCCTGCGGTGATCATTTTAATGGCCTAAAGAAGGCTGGAATCATCCTGAAGCTAAGAGTAAACGTATCTTTAATTGATTTTGTTCTGCGGCACCAATCGCATCTGTCTATGTCATCTCTCCATATATTTGAACCGAGTTGTGTGCAGAGAAGTCAACAGAACTATATTTACAGAAGACAATTTTTACAGTTAAAATTCACATTTTAAGATTTTAAAAAAAGGATTATTAACCTAAACGTAAGATGTAAATCTCTAACATTAGGGAAAAAAATGTGTTAAAATCTACATCAATGCCTCATGTTTGGCAGTGTGTTTAGATATGGCACCAAGAAAATCCATAAAAGAACAAAATTAGTAAATTGTACTTTATCAAAACTAAAAACATTTCCTTTTTAATGGCACTATTAAAAGAATGAAAATACAAACAACAGACTTGGAAAAAAAATTTCCAAATCAGATATCTGATTTAAAAAAAAAAGGACTTGTATCCAGAATATATAAAGAGCTCTTATAACTCAACAATAAGAAAACAAACAGAGCAATTAAAAATGAGCAAAAGGGGGCACCTGGGTGGCTCAGTGGGTTAAAGCCTCTGCTTTCGGCTCGTGTCATGATCCCAGGGTCCTGGGATCGAGCCCTGCATCGGGCTCTCTGCTCAGTGGGGAGCCTGCTTCCCCCTCTCTCCCTGCCTGCCTCTCTGCCTACTTGTGGTCTCTGTCTGTCAAATAAATAATAAACAAAATCTTAAAAAAAAAAATGAGCAAAAGGTCTGAACAGACACTTCACCAAAGAAGATAGATGGATGACAGAAGCATCTGAAAAAATATCCGACATCAGTTGTCATTAGGAAGATGCAAATTAAAACCACAGTGAGACATCACTACATGCCTGTTAGAATGGCTAAAATCCAAAACCCTGATCCTGGGGATTCCCATTCCTTGCTGACACCACAAAATGGCAGAGTCAGCTTAGCAGTCAGTTTGGCAGTTGCTTATAAAGTTAAACGTACATTCACTATATTGAACTGAAAACTCTTGTTTACACAAAATCATTTATGTGAATGTTTATAGCAGCCTCATTTGCCAAAAACTGGGAACAACCAAGACGTCCTTCAACAGACGGGTGGGTGGACAAACCGTAGGACATCCGTCCAGGGGCACATCACCCAGCAACAAGAAGGAACGTGTCTGTCATCGCTTCCTGCCGCAGGAATCACCCACATGCATTTTGCTAAGTTTAAGAAATCAGAAGCGAGAGGTTGCCTACTATATATGGCATTTCTAAGACAGTCTGGAAAAGGAAAGATTACAGTGTGGAAAACAGAGAAGTGGTTGCAGGGTCTTGGGGACGGAGCAGTAATGCATTACACGGGGGATGCGTGCGGGAATTCTGAGGGTGCTGAATTCTGTGGGGCACTGGGTGATGCCAGATGAACATTCATGCGGAAGCGCGTCAAGTCTGGACACAGTCCATAGCCGACAGCCATGTACCAGTGCGAATCCTGCTGCTTTGGTCGATGTCCCTGGGCTGTAAAAGGTGACAGTGCGGGGACACTGCGTGAAAAGCACACAGGAGCTCTCTGTATTTCTCTTTGCAACTTTCCTGTCTGTCTACGATTGCTCCAGAGTAAAGGCCTCCCTGGTGAGCATTCTCGGTCGCCCCTGTGACTGTCCGCCCGCCCACCACGCCCATCTCATCTGAGGCGGTGTTCGGCGTGTTTCCACGGGTCTCATCCGCCTATCCTCATCCAAGCGTGGCCACAGAAGAGAGAAACAAGGCACAAGACCCCATTCTTGCCATTTATAGAGGAGGGGCTGGGGTGCCCGGAGATGGTCGGGGCTTGTCCCTGTCTCAGAGGACGCCGCGCAGGCGCTGCTGGTTCCTGGTGCTCCCTCCACTTTCCACAGGGCGCCCACTAACCCCTGTGTTCGCACGCGGGGAGTGCAGCCCTCATCAGTGCTCTTCATGCCACACTCTGGTCCCCCCAGTCCTGTGGCATGTGGACAGTGGGGTGGCACTTCTACTCTCTTGTGCTTGGATGGGTCACATGACTCGTTCTGTATACCACCAAGTAGGCCAGTGTGACATGTGCCATTCCAGGTGGGACACCCCCTGGCTCCCACCTCCCTTGGGCACAGGCGCTGGCCAGTCCGGGTGGTGGCTGCTCTGCCGTAGGGACCGTAGGGAGAAGGGTTCCTGTCTTGCATGGGGAGCGTGGGGAGAGGTGAGCTCGTTTGCAGGAAGCTATGGTGAAGCCGCCGTGACCTGAAGGTCGCTCACCGTTGCACCAGGACCCAGCCTGACGGATAGGGTAAGGGAGGCCTTCCAGGTCACATCAGCTCACGAAATCAGGTCACGCTGTCTTGACACCTCTTTTCTCATGACCTGTGCAGGGGGCCCGGCCCTCCCCGGCAATGTAGGGGCAGGGAGAGGAACGTCGGTGGCCAACCGGCCGGAACGCCCGGGATCCTGGCAGGACAAGCCGTGCCTCACCCGAGCCCACGGTCCTCCACTGTGATGACGGCCAGCACGGCGAGCAAGACAGCGTGGGGGAGAGCGCCACGACTCATAGTCGACACCGATGTCACCCAGGTCAGTGGACGCAATGACAGGTCTGCAGCATAGCGAGAGGCTCCAGCCCCCGTGCGTCTATCCCCTAATTCGCCTTTTATGTCATTGCCGCATGGGTCTGTCAGTGAAACAGCAGAGCCACGAAGGGGCGTCCCCGTACCGGCTGGCTGGGTCTAGGTGTCCAGGGTTCCAGAATCCCCTGAGCCCCAAACGCCACCTGGCTAGACGCCCTGGGACGAGGCACCCGTTACTGCATCTGGGAGGTGCAAAAGACTGGCCCATGTCGTGGAGACTTAACAGTCGCTTCCCTCTGGGTGGGAAGACCCCATCAGACCTGCTCTGGGAGCAAGCACAGCGCGGTGGGGGTCGGGGCAAAGGGAGCGGGCAGGGAGTGGGCATGAATGAGTGGACGGGGGCAGAGTTCTCCAGACTGCAAAGTTGGAAGTGAGCAAACAGGCCTCAGTGTCCTCCACTGTGGAATGGGGCGAGGGCAGCCCCTCCTGGGAGGGTCATCGCGAACGCAGAGTCATAAACGCACAGCTCTCGGAAGCGCTCAGGGCCCAAAGCTGCTGCGCACCTAGTCAACACGGTCGTCATTCCTGCGCCGTCACGACGCTGTCCTCCGAGAAGCGTGACGACACACCCGCGTGTCCATGAGCCCGGCACACTAGGGACACCCTGGAGCGCTCCGCACGCTGGGTCCCCGCTCCCGCTGCCCCGTAGGAATGACTGCCTGCCACGGCCAGTGAGGAAACAGACTCCGGAGGGGAGGGCCTCTAGGCCTCACACTCCGGGCCTCCCCGCAGGCCTCCCTGACCCGGCCTCCACTCGAAGCCACCTCGTGACTGTTGCAAAATGGGCTACGTGAGGAGGGGAGGCTCGGGAGAAGCCCAGGCCCCCACCTCCGACACCTGCGCACACCCCGGGGAGTCCGAGGAGGCCTCCTGGGGAAAAGTGGCAGGCGTGTGAACTGAGCCCACGTCGCTGGGACCCGGGCCCCGTCACCCGCTGCCTGTGGCCCCGGCAGGCCTCCGATGGCCCGGCTTCAGCTGTCTCCTCTCCCTCGGAGGGGGAGGGTGGTTCTGAGGAAGAGTCCGAACAGAGTGCTCGGCCCCTGCCGTGGGCTTGCGGCCCCCAAAGATACGAGTCCACGTCCTCACGCCCAGAGCCTGTGGATGGGGCCTTGTCTGAGGAAAGGGCCTTTGTGATTAAGTTAAAGATCCTGAGACAAGATCATCCTGAAAGATCCGATGGACCCGAATCCCGTGGCAGGTCCTCAGCAGGACGGAGGAGTAGCTGAGGCCCAGAGGACGGGCCACGTGAGTGGGGGGCAGGGGTGGAGGGTCGCGGCCACAGCCTGGGGGTCCTGGGTTTCAGGCCTTTTAGCTCCACTCCCTCGTGGGCGTGTCTAGAACAGAACAAACCTTAACTGGACGCCGGGGTGGCAGGAAGGAAGGCCAGCGCCGGGGTGGCGGGAAGGGACGCCAGCGTCCTGGCCGACTCTGTTTCCCTCCCATCTGGGTCTGTCCTGAGGCCTCTGCCTGGTTTGCAGCCTGGGCTTCGGGGACAGGCATTGGGCTGCCCACAGGAAGGCACCCAGGCGCTAGGAAGCGTGAGTCCTGTTTCCACGGAGCTTCGTGGTCAGAGGATGCCTTAACCCACAGGGACGGGTTCCAGCAGGGAAGCCTGGATCTCCCTGGGTCCACGGAAAGCTCTGGGCAGAAATCCAAGCTGCCCCTCTGGACCAAAGAATCGGGTGACTGAGACCCTCGAGACCCTGAGACCTGGAGGTCCTCGTTAGCAAGGACAGAACCAGCAATCTCTTCGAAGTAGGGACATCCTGATTCCAAGCAGAGTCCCCTAGCTTTTCAGTCCCAGACGAAAATCAAGTCAGCCCCACTGGACCTGAGCCCTGCAGTCACAGGGAGGTGGCCTCAGTAGAGGCCGGGCCGGCAGTGGCTGAGCCCACCCGCAGGCCACCCGCCACCAAGCCTGGGGGCGACTTAATCCATCCCACATGGAGCCCTGGTAGGTGCTGACCTTTGCCCATTAACCCCGAGACCCCGCTGCCCTGCTTAGAACTACCGTCTGTCCGCGGTAACCTCCCTCCATAACTCAGCTTAGGCCCGGCCGCGGAGATGGGTTGATAATGTGCCGCGATCCGGGGTCAAGTTATGGAGCTTGGCTGACAGCCCCGCTGCCCCTCGGGACGGGCTGCTGCGCTCTGGACGGCCTTCTGGACGGCCTTACTGCAAACCTGGAGGAGATCACCCGAGCAGCACAGGGACTGCTGGCAGAAGGCGGCCAATCCCACCCCAAAGAGGCTTCTCCAGGAGAAGCAGCCATGGCGTCCGCCCTGTTCCGATCTTTCAGACACAGATTGTGGATGTGGCCCCAGGCACCATGAGAGCGAGCCCTGGGAAGCCCAGAGCTCGGCCGGAAGGTGACCTGTGAGTGCAGGCTTGACTTCCTGGTGGGGAACAGGCCTGGATCCAGAGCCTGAGCAGCCATGGGCAAGTCACATACCCTCCTGGGACCTTGGTTTGCTCATCAGTGAGATGATGAGGTGATGCTCCCCGAAGCTTCTAGCCCAGCAGCCAACGGACAGTGATGGCACAGCAGCCTCCCCGACTCTCCCGGGCCTCAGCGTTGAGTTCCCTCTCAAACCTCCCCCCTAGGAAGGCAGGAGAGTCAAGACACGGTAGGTTGAGCCCGGCTACCCCGCTCGGGGGTGATCCCTGCAGTTCTGCCCCCACGCCTGCCCCTGGTCATACAGAGTCACCCCAGCTGTCCTCGGAGCATCTTCCTCCTGACTCGACCCCAAGGGTTGGCAAGTCCGATCTGGAGAAGAAAGAGCAGGTCCGCCAGGCATGACTCAAAGCCCAGAAGTGTCTGTGGACGTTGAGGGAACACCGTCCTCACCAGGACACCAGGCTGGTCCCTGAGACCGGTGCAGACATCGGCAAGTCGTCCCCCACGGCCGGGTCTGATGACTGCAGACTCCTGTCTGACTCCCAGCCCGAGGGAGCGCTCTGGGAACAGCCCAGGGTGTGATGTGGGGGCTTTAGGAACAGGCTTCTGGGCTGGGGAGCCAGCGGAGCTGGAGAGGTTTGAGGAGCATGGCCTGGCGTGCCGGGAACTGAGTGTTTTGGGAGCAGCAGGCCGTGAGGAGTGTGGCACACCCCAGACAACACCTGCCCCTCGACATCGCCAAGCGCCCCCACACCAGGGCCCCCTGGGCCTGGGAACCAAGAGGCGAAGGAAGGAGGGGGACCGGTCTTGCAGGCCTGCGCTGCTGCAGACCCCAAAACCACGCACAGCCCAGGCCCCGCCACAGACAGTCCCCGCAGGAGGCCAGCACTGGAGACGGTTGTTTGCTTCATTCTGGCTCCAAGATAGAGGGAAAAGGGCAGATTTTTTGGAACCCACTGCCCAGTCTGCATTAAATCGTTCAGAGACAGGCCCCGCAAGTGGGGCCCCTGGGCCAGCCGTGGCAGGCTCGCCTGTGAACTGGCTAGAAATGCAGATTCTTGTTACCCGCCCCCCCTCCTCCCAGGACTCCGTGAACCAGTGACTCCAGGGGCTGGGCCAGTGCTCGGTGACTTAATGGCCCTGGCGGTGGGTGCCGCGCGTGAACGTCTGAGAAGCTGTGTCTCCGAGGTGGGAGGTGCAGGGGGTCAAGGCACCCCGTCCCAGACACCTGGCAGCCGGGACATGGGTACTGGGCATGGGCCATGCTCAGAGCCCCCACTCCTTGGGCTGTGCCCCGGGCTGGATGCCAGCGCCCTCCGGGGAGCCTCCAGGGCTGGACGGACGGCGTCTGTGGCGGCTCTGCCTGCTGCTGCTCGCACTGTTGATGCCTTATCTTTTTTAAGATTTTATTTATTTAATTGACAGAGATCACAAGTACGCAGAGAGGCAGAGAGAGAGGGAAGCAGACTCTCTGCTAAGCAGAGAGCCCCATGTGGGGCTCGATCCCAGGGTCCTGACTGAGATCATGACCTGAGCCGAAGGCAGAGGCTTAACCCACTGAGCCTCCCAGGCGTCCCCACACTATTGATTCCTTAGCAGCATCCTCTGCTGGGCTGGGGGGGCGTCACCGGCTCGAGGCAGGTGGAGGTCACCCACGGGGCAGCTGGGAGGTCCCCTGGCTGGCCCCTCCACCTGGGAGACAAAGTCTAACCAGGACCCGGAGCTCATCCAACATGGTCCCCATGAGAGCAGATGTCATCGGCCCGAGGCCAGCTCCCCAGACAGCAGATGATCCAGAAACCCCCCAGGGATGGAGCTGTCCCACGGGGGCTGCACAGGCACCACCCTCCCCAGGCCCACGCCCCCCCCCCCCCGCCCTGCCTTCAGCGGGCCAGCACCAGGCACCAGGAGATGCTCGCCACCCGTGTTCCTGTAGCAAGCCGGACAGATGCTGGGTCCCCTTGACCACTCGGCACGTTACAGACTGCCCATTCCCCCATCGCCCTCTGTCCTCCGTGTGGGACACCGGCCCCTGAGAACTGCACCTGAAGGTTTGGCCCCCACCCAACAACCAGCTGTTTGTTCTTGGGAGTTCTTCAACCGGGAAGCTAGTTGCAAGTTCAGTGTGGCCCATCTCAGCCTGATCGGAGCTGCACTAGACAGTCGGGGGCGAGGGAAGTCTGATGATGACGATGATGATGATCTTGCCCACTGTCGGGGGGAGGGGCCTGTGCGCCAACAGCGATCAGCTTACCCAACAGTACTGCTTTCTTTTATTCGATTACATAGTGCGTCCAAGTGCACAGTGGTCACTGGAATCACTGGTCCGGCCCCTGCATAGATGAGCCCCAGGACCGTGTTGGGCAACAAAGTCTCACCCAGAGCTGAGCAGGCAGGCAGGGAACGAGGGGCGCCGGGGAGAGGAGTCGGGGCGTGTGGAGGCCGGAGCGGAGGGCAGCTGCAGCTGCCTGACTGATGGAGGGCCCCCGCTTGGACGGGGCTCACCGACATCGGGCCAGATAAGCCCTCGTCTGTGCGGGCCGTTTTTCCTCCGCTATCTCTTGTTGAAGCCATGCTAACACCCCGTCAGCCGCCGGGTGATGGATGGCCGTGGGGAGCCGACCGCCCACCCCCTCCTGCAGACCTTCCACAGGGCCTTCCGGAGCCCACCTGCTGGCCCACCAGCGTGGTTCTCTTCGGGGGGAAGAGGGAGCACCCCTGGCCCCAGACGGGAGCGCCACACACTCGGCCCCACACCTGTGCACAGACATGTACATGCACACAGACGTGGTACGTCGGCCGCCGTTCACAGCGTGGCAGCTGGCAAGCCCGGCTCTCAGAAACTTATCCGAGATCACACGGCCAGACCTTGAGCTCCGTACTAACCCTGTGCCCGTCTTCATGGGGGTCACGCTCAAGGCCCCCGGGTGCCTACAGAGTGATTCTGGGCGAGGCCAGCTGTCTCAGACCCCGTTTCCTGGGACAAGCTGGCCGGAGGTTCCTGTCCCCCAGGCCCTCCCAGGCGGTCAGAAGCAGGGGGGCGACGACGAAGCCCTATGCCAAGCCCTCCACCTCCGAGCCGTAAACTTCCTGTGAAGGAAAACAGGGGCCTCACGTGCCACCGTTACGGGATGGATGTGCGAGTCCGGGCCGGGCCAGATAAACAGCGTGCTGGCCGGCCGGCCCGACCGCTCCTCGGACACATCCATGCCCGTCGCCCACCCCGCCCTCGGCCCCAGCCGTCTCCGGGGAAATGACAAACACCGGATAGAACCAATGGGACCCCGGAGGCCGGATGCCCACCATGGGGACTGTTTATGTTTGAGGCCGTCCTGGAAGAAAAATGTGAGAACGCCTTTCCAGAACATGGTGGTCAAGCGAGGCTGCCCATGTGCCAGGGAAGCCACACAATAGAGGCGAATGCGTAGCGGAAGGATAGGGCTGGGCACAGCTGCCCCCGGACGGAGAACCGGCCCGATTCGGCCCTTCCCTCCACGCTTTGCCCAAATGCCACACAACGGCAGCTCGGGCCTGCTCCCGGGCCGGGGACTCGGGGCCAGACCCTCACCCCTGGCCCGCCGAGCTATTGAGCCAAATCCGGGTCCGCTCTGATTGCCTATAAAAACACCCGCGTTGGGGCCGCGGAAACTCCGTGTGGCAGTTGTCGGTAAAGTGCTTTCCAAAGCGTCCCCTGGATTTTATTCCGGCTCAAACACTGTGGTCCACTCAGGGGCAGGACGAGAGTCTCGCGGAAGACACAGACCTTTCCGCACCAGGGCTTCGGCGGGGGGCTGAGCGTGTGACTTCCCAGGAAGCTCCAGGACAATCAGACGCAGGCCACATCACTGTTACCGGCCTCACATCTTAATAAGAACCAAATTTCTTGGGGTATCCACCCAGAAAAAACATTTGCTCCATTAAAAGTCAACGTCCAGTAAAACCTCACCATGGGCAGAGTTATCGGTCACAACTCCCCGCCACCCGAGGGAAAAGCCAGCCCTTCCATGAGCCAAGAAAGCCATCCTGGGCCCTCCGGAGACTGGCATTTGGGGACCATCAGCCCGCGTCCCTAGGAAGAGCTCGACTTGCAATAGCAATGTGGCTGTGAGCCTCGGCCTGGGTTTCCTCACCTGCGGAGCGGATGTGGCTGTGGCCCTCACCTCGCTCAGGGGCGGCCACGGAAAGGACAGGAGACAAGGCACAGAAAACTCGCGAGTTGGCCCCCGGAGGTAGAGGGGTGGGCCTGTAGGGGACCCCAGCTGACTGAAGTCCCTTTCCTCGGGCACAGAGGCCGAGCACTGCCCCACGACACCATGGTGCGCCAGGCCATCACGAGGGCCGTGTCCTCGTCCCCCCGGCCCAGAGCAGCCCACCTGCCACAGCGTAGCCCAGGGGAGCCATGCAGGGGCGCCGGGCAGACCCAGAACCACTGCGTCAGACCCGCTGGCCCACGCCCGGTCACCCACCATGCCCGGTGGTAAGGGGTCCTGGGACCAGAGTCTTGATTTGGGACAGTCAGTTGCCTTGCTTTAAAATTGGGGGTGGGACGATGCCACGGAGGAGGAGGAAGGAGAGGTAAGAGCAGCCTCCGCCACACCCCGTGAACCAAGCACCGTCGACTCCGGCGCACAGACGGCAACACCGAGGCCCGAGCCACCCCCCGCAGCACCCCCCGCCCCGAGCAGTGGGTGGGTGCACGTGTTTCCTCCCACCAGCACATGGGGTCTCACCCAGCAAGCAGTGCGGTGGGCGTGGGGCCTGGGGGGTGAGACCACCCTGCCGGGGAGCACAGGAGCGTCTCAGGAATGCACGGCCCCGAGGCAGGAGGCGCCCGGGAGGCCCTCCCACGGGTCAGCTTTCTCTCTGCCTCCAGGGATTCAGAGAGTCAGGAGGGAGCCTCCCCCGGAGAGCCACACCGCCCGCCCTCCCCTCCTCCCCGCACCCGCCTCGCTGGCACTGCCCCGTCCGGGGAGGGGGAGGCTGGGCGGGGCTGACGGGCTGCCCCTGCTCGTGGCTGTGGTGGGCCACACGGAGCCAGGCACAGTGTGGCCTCCACACCCCAAGAGGTGGGCTCCCCACACCCTCCCCCGTAAGGATACGAGGCAGGGAGGCCTGAGTCCCTTTGCCCGGTGGACTCGGTGGCACAGGAGGGGCTCCACTGCACCAGCCCGGCCCCACTGGGAGACCCGTCTTCCCTGGCCAGGCTCGGGGGAACTGCAGCTCCACACAACCTCCTGACATACGCTACCGCACACCCGGGGCAGCCGGATCCCGAGCTAACCTGGGACCAGCCTCAGAGTCCAAGAGACCTGGATGAAAACAGAACATTATTGCCCCGCAGGACGTTAGGCCTGCACTGCCCCTGTGCACACCCTGGCTCCCCTTCCTGCCGGCCTCCCCTCTCCAGACCTCAGTGTCCCCGTCTGTAGCCTGGGGAGGACAGTGGCTGCTCCTCTGGCTATTGGGAGGAGACAGTGGTCGGCATTGCTGTCCTGACTTGTGTTCTTTGCATTTGAAATGAGGCCAACATGTGAAGCAGTTAAATGCAAGGAACAAGAGCCGGTGGAGGGGCCCCGGATGGACTCCGGCACGGGGAGGAGAAGCCCGGCCGCCTGCTGGACGGCAGCGCCGCGCACACACGCCACCAGCTGAAACACACAGTGAAAGATGTACAGCTTCTCCCGTTTCGAAGCATGGCTCTTGCCCTTGGAGAAACTGGTCTGGGCACCAGAAGCTGCATGGGAAGCCCCACGTTCAGCGAGGGCTACGATGGCCCCCCCAGCGTCTCCAGAGCAGGAGCCTGCGTGGGCAAGTGGGCTGGTCCCCGGGTAGGGCTCTCCCGGATGGTCCGGGCAGGGAGCTGGGAGCCCCCGGGGCAGCCGGCAGGGCTGGGCACATGGGAACCCACATGGGGCCACACATTGGGTCCCAGTACCTGCTCCTCCCACCCCAACATTCCCACCCTGGTCTGCAGTTTCCTAAGTTTTATGTCGTGTCCTTTTGAAGAAGAAAAGGAACTGTGAGTCTGATCAAAGACGCGAGTGCGGTTTGCCCCTCACTGCCCCCCTGAGGGGTCAGCTCTGCTTGTCACGGTCCCTCCACAGCCGGACCCAGGTCCTCGCCTCTGGCCCCGCGGCCTGACCTGCCCCCTCAACACCTGCAGCCCATCGGGTGACACGTCATCGTATGTTTGCACAACTACTGTGTCCATCAGCAGCCCGAGGCCCTCACTGCCGGGCTCCGATAAGCGGTCCTGACACGGCCCCGTGAGACGGAGAGTCCTCACTTCCTGGTGTCAGGGCTGCAGCGACCCCAGCGGAGCTCACCTTTATCCTGGCACGTTCAACGTTACCCGTGGAGAGGAAGCACCCCCGACACGGCGGGCGTCCGGCCGCGTGGGGACCTGGGCCCTCCTCCCATGCCCTGGGAGCCCCAGGGTGCTCTCGGCTGCCCAGCTGTCCGATGTCCCCTGCCCGTCCACCCCTGCGTCCAACCCCACATCATACATGCAGTCACGGGGCAAAGTGCCTGTCGAGATGGTGTCCTTGCTTCTTTCTCTTGTGCATGTGCACTTTTGTTCTCGCTGCCCGTCAAGGGTCTGACCTTCTCCCATCAAAACACTCTCAGAAATCACGCTTTCCCCGTCACCCACACCCCGTGTGAGTCAGGTGGCCCGGGGGTGGTCACACTGGGGTCTTGGAAACAGCCCACGTATGTGTGGTGGCTTCCGCTGGAGCGGAGTGCGTGTCCAGCCTGTGTCCGGGCAGTGGAGCTCGTGGGAACACGCCCGGCACGAACTCACCCGTGGGGACACAAAGCTCTATGTGCAGCAATGCCCGTCGCAGCCCTACTGGTGACAGCAGAGAGCGGGCAACCACGGATGCTTCCTGCCCGCGCCGTGGGCGAGGCCAGCCCAGGTCACGCTCCTGACGCTCAGTGCCCAAGAGCAGCAAGCTCCGGGGGGGGCGGGGGTGGGCGCCCGGAGGACCCCAGGCCAGCTCCGTGGCGGGGTCTTAGATGCCGCTCGTCCGTGTGCCTCCAGCACGAGACTGAGGTCCTCCCCGGGGTGGAGTCAGCGGAGAGCCACTTCCTGAAACTCTGGGTTTTGGGGACAGAGGCGAGACCCGGAACCCTGCAGAGACCATCCACGCCGTGTGACCTGGGTTCAAACTCTCTGCACCTTCCTTCCCGCCTCAGAGAGGAGGAGGTAGTGACACATGCCACGGCCGTAAGCAAAAGAGCACGAAATCTCGTCCGTGTCATCAAATAATACAGCAAGGATGCTTGTGGGGGGGGCCATGGCGGCTGGGGCAGGAACGCGATGCCTTGCTGTGCTCGGAGGCCTTCGAACAGTGCCTGGCATCGGGCGCGAAGCCTCCGCGAGCCCGTGATGTTCTTGGGCAGCGTGCGGGGTGGTGGAAAGATTGGAGGCTTTGGAGACCGGGTACCTGTCAGCTCGGCCGTCTACCGCGTGTCTGTAAGAGAATCTCCTAAGCTCTCCGACCCCAGCTCCCCCTCCACAAAATGCGTTGCTCTTGGGACACAGATAAGATAACTCGGGAAACCTTGGATGGCCACGGGAAGGGATTCCAGGTGGTCGGTCGGCAAACCTTTTATTTTCATGGTAAATGTATTTATTTCAATGCTTATTAGAAAAAAAATTGCAGAATTAAGTATCAAATTCGTCACTTTTCAGGAATTATCGCTAATACTGAGTTTCTTTTTATATAGTTAAATGTTTTCTGTGGCAGTGCTATTTAAAGAAAAATATCTGTAAAATAATAAGCGAGGAACAAAGACCCTCGGTGTCCCTCGCACAGCCCCTCTGCCCTCCTGGGTCCCCCCGACCAAGGCGGGTGCCCACCTCTCCCTGCTTCTCAGCCTGGGCCGGGGGACACGCTGGCCCTGCGGGGGGAAGCCGCGGGCACTGGGACCTCTCCGCCACACGCGTGGACATCCTGAGGATGGTTCCTCCGAGCGCCCCCCTTGGGGCTTGTGCAGAAGCCTGCGTAGTGATCAGTAACCTTTCCTAACTAACCCTTTAGCCTCACTCCCTGCCTGTCTCCCTTCCCCACGGCTTCGCCCAGGCTCTGTGTGGACAAGAAGTGATCACGAGCTTCCAGGCTTATGACCACATGAAACAGAAGTCCCAAACTCAACATGTCAGCCAGGCTGCTCTCTCTCCTTCTGGACACTGTACGGAGAACCTGTTCCCTTGTCCTTTTCTGCTTCTGTAGGCACTACGTCCCTGGGTTGGTGGCCTCTCCCCCCATCTTTGGAAGCCAGGAGCAGTGCAGCCTTAACCCTCCCTCTCCCTTCTTTCAAGGGTCTTGTGGTGACTCTGCCTGCTCGGATGGCCCAAGACAGTTTTTCCCATTTGCACCCAGATCCTTGCCTCAGGCTCTGCTTCTGAGAGACCCAAACCCACCCTGAGAAATGCACGGTGCCTCTCCGTTCTCGCAGCCCCTCGTGCCGTGCTACTAAGAAGCCCGTGTGGGATGTCTGTGTGGCACGTGACCTCATGCTGCTGCCACGCCCACAGGGGTCCCAGCCGGCCCCCACCAGCCAGTGTTCCTGGCGGCCCTGCAGTTTCCCCTCTGGAGTATCAAGTTTGGCCTCAAAGTCGATCCTGACGCCCTATTCACCTAAGGAAAGACCCCAGACAGACAGTACTGGCTGCCTTCCCTGTATCTGCCAGTGTCCCTCTGCCGCCCATAGCTGGGGTCCCCCAGGCTCCTGGGGCACCTGAGACTGAGTGGACGTCCAGCTTGCCTGAGGTGACCGGGCTGCAGGACGGGGGTCCTCTCTAGGAGAGGGAAGATTTTTCCTACGCTCCTGGACCTGGGAGCACAGTCTGGCCACCCAGGTATCAAACCCAGCTCTTCCACATCCTAGCTGGGGGACGTCAGGCCAGTTACTTCTGTTCCCTAAGCCTCCACTTTCCCATCTGAGACGTGGGATAACATTTCCCCCCCGGGAGGGGTGATACTCAAAATGTCAAACAAGTCCTCGAGAAGGGGCAGTGACTGTCGGGAGCAGGACCAGACGTAAGTGACAGTATAGCCGACGGGCTCCAAGAGCTGAGCGCCAGCCTCGCCCCTGCAGACGCTGCTAGAAGGTCTGACGAGAGAATGTGGGTCAGAGCACACGTTCGGGCCGTGGCAGCCATGATGCACGGTGACCCCTATACCAAACACCATCCTGGGATAGAATTCCTGGGCTGGATACAAACTGGGCCGTTGAAAAGCAAGTTCAAGTAGTTACCTGGGAGGCAAGCATCCACAACGGAGTCACCGAGCCAAGGCCAGGCTTGAGGAGGCAGAAGGCAGAAGCGGGACGGCCACAGCTCCACCAAGTCTGGGCCCTGCCGTGAAAGTCAGGACCCAGGTCCCTTGAGGCTTGCTCCAGACTGCTGGACAACAGCATCAGGCCTTGGTGTCTGTTTGTGCAGACAGTGGGCCAGGGTCCCCAGGAGGCCCGGGGGCACCGGTACGGGGCAGCCACAGCCCTGCCCCAGGATCTGCAGTGGGGAAGACGCGGGGCCAACATCTATAGACTGTGTTTGAACCAAAGCCAGAGCCCAGCTGTCCTGTGACCTGTCGGGGGACACACGCTCCGAGGAGGCCCGGCCTGGCTTGGAAACCCGAGGTGGGCGGTTCCCATGTCCAGTCCCTCGGGAATGAGCGCGAGTGACTGTGCTGCCCACAGTGGATTTGTTTCCCGCTCTGTTCAGCTCACGGACAGCGTGTCTGGGGGAAAGGTGGCGTGGGAGATGGGGACAGGGCATCCCCTCACCTCGGGGACCCTGGTGGAGAAACCAGGCAGAGGAAGATGATGGATGGGACAGAGGCCACCCCATCCCTGCCCACACCCCGGAGGCAGCGTCCCGGAGAGGACCTGCCCTCCAGGCAGCCTCAGCATGGGGTGGGGGCGAGGGTGCTCCGAGCCAGTCCGACGGCTCCGTCCACAGGCACGAAGCCACACAGTCCGACAGGAGCCACCAGGGGTGTGGCAGGGCCCCTCAGACGTGTTGTCTGATCCATCCTCATGGTCACCCTGGAAGCAGGTGCTCCCATCAATCTCATTCATCGGTGAGGAAGTCGAGGCCCAGAGAGGCTGAGTAACTTGCCCAAGGACACACAGCCAGTGAGCGGTGGAGCCTGGGCTCACACTGGGGGTATGAGGTGTGAAATCCCCTCCGCGCAGAGATGGCGGTGGGTCTTTGTGACACGACCACCCCCAGCCCCCGGGGCCTGATCCGTGGCACTGACCCAAGGGAATGCAGAGTGTGGGCATCCGAAGGAGAAGTCATTCGCTCGAAAGCAGGGATTATTCCAGAAGGAGAGCCCTCTGCCCACCGAGCCCCCAGATGAAACCCTGAGGTTTGGGTTCCTGGTCTGGAGACCCTCCCCTTCAGTGCTCAAAAATTCCCACTGCTAGGGCCCGTCTTCGTGCTGGGGGGCTTCGTGATGTACTGGGTCAGACAGCTTCCCCTCCGGAGGCATGTCCTTCCAGAACCTGCCAGTGTGACCTCATGGGACCTAGGGATTTTGCTGATGTGACCAGTTAAGACGAGGTTGTACTGGGTCAGAGTGGGCTGTAGCCCGACACCTGCTGTCCCCAGTGGAAGGTCGTGTGCACATGTAGACAGGCACACACCACACCGCAGCAAGCCAGGGGCAGCAAGGGTCAGCGGACCCCATGGGAGCCAGGAACGAGGCAAGGAGAGAGTGTGGCCCTGCCGACAGCTTGATCCCAGACTTGCAGGCTCCAGAGCTATGAGGGAACACATCTCCGCTGTTTTCAGTCCCCCAGTGAGTGACAGCAGTCCTAGACGTCTGGAAACAGCTGCTGTGCCCGAGAGTGGGGCAGGCGGCAGGTGCTGGGACAGTAACGCTCCAGGGGAGCCGTCCTCAGCAGAGGGGAGATGGGAGTCAGTGAGCACAC
This sequence comes from Mustela erminea, assembly GCF_009829155.1. Taxonomy (NCBI): domain Eukaryota; kingdom Metazoa; phylum Chordata; class Mammalia; order Carnivora; family Mustelidae; genus Mustela; species Mustela erminea. The sequence goes on along the minus strand of NC_045632.1, from coordinate 57,831,546 downwards.
ACCCGGGGCCTCACCCCTCACGGGGACATCAGTGGGGAGTGTGTGTCATACCCTCTCCCGAAGGACCCGGCTCTCGGAACCCGCAGGGCACTACCTTGATAACTCTTCTGGTTGCCCTGTCTCACCTCCCCACCACACTGCCGATGTCCTCACAAACAGGCAGCGAGCAGCCAAACCCTAGCCTCCGGGTCTACCCCTGGTGCGGGATTGAAATGAGGACACCATCTCGCACCATCTGGACCCAGCACCTCCAAGGACAGGACCCAGAAACCTCACTCAGCCTTTCATAAGGACTTACTGAGTACCTGCTAGGAGCCTGGTGCGGTGTATAGCAGAGAACTCGTGCCCAGATTCAGGGCTTGTGTGCAGAAGGGGATGCCTCTCATTGATGGGCCTCGTCGGCTGCCAGGCAAGATGAGGAGTCACCACTGAACATTGCCTTGTCCACCTTTACCTAAGGTGAGGGTCTCAGCTTTGCACACCATGACTCCTAAATGCGCTGACCCAATGCACAACGACTCTTGATAACTCAACTCACAAGAGACTGATGTATATTCCACAACCCATATATAGTGAAGACTCTGCATTTCCAGGGACCAGAGTTGCCCAGGCTCCAGGTGCCACATTTCTGGGCTGCTGACGTGGACACCCAAGGCTCCTGGGAGAACACGGGCCCATCCCTGCAATCACAAGGTTTAAAGATTCTACTACCCCGGTTCTGAGTGTGTCATCTTCTGCCCACCCCCACCCAGGGCAGGGACCTCCTCTGTCTGGTTCACAGCTGCGTGTCCAGGGCTGGCAGACCATAAGGCGAGGCTAACTGCCGAAGGTCCCATCTCACGCATGGGGTAGTCCAGCGTGGAAGTTCTCCGTCAGCCTGCGCTCTTGCCGCCCGGGGACTCGGGGGCTCCCTCCCGCTTGTGCCCTGGTGCCCCGGGATCCAGCCCTTTGGCATCCAGCCAGGACATGGAGGAAGGCAGAGACTACGGAGCCCACGGCCCGCCACTGAACACCTTGGTAAGAAACAGCAGCAGCCCTCCCCGCTCCCCGCGATTGGTGCGAACGAGACACATGGCCCCACCCGGCCACGGGAAATCGCCGCCCCGGCCCCCGGCGGCTGTGCCGACTGTGCTACCCATAGGCGGAGGGAGGACACCTGCCGCAGGTGCGCCACCACGCTCGTTTGATTCGCTCGCCGGTGCGCCAGACCGCGGGATGAGCAGACCCCGGAAAAGCGATTTCACGAGTGGTGGGGAAGGTGCTGCGCTGGCTCAGGGAGCCCCGTGGCTGAACGCGTCAGGACACAGCCCTGCTGCCCAGCCCCTCGTCACCACCAGGTGCGTTGCCCGCTTGAGGGCTTGGAGGGGTCCAGGAGGCCCGCTCGCTGGGCTCTGCCTTTCCCACCGGGAGAAGCAGGGCCGGGGCCGGCGGTGCCCAGGGTCACAGGGCAAGTCTGTGAGTGAGGAGCCAGGCCCCCGGCCACCTGACCCCCAGGCCAGTGCCTGGGCCATTCTGTAGCCGCTGGACCCTCATTGTTCGGCTAATTACTGCAAGTCCAGGCCTGCGGACCGTCTGTGTGGGGACGCTGTGTAAACATTTCCTCTTGGGCAGAGCAGGAAATGAAGGGATGACAAGGTCAAGTGACTTTCCTCGGCTCCTGCCGTGCTGCCCATCATCCCAGGCCCCGCCCAGGCCTGCTCGCGCCTTCGCAGGGCTCCTGAGCTGGGCCTTGGGGGTGGGGGGCTGGGGCATCGCCTCCTGCCTCCGGGCCTCGGAGCCCTGGCTCCACTCCTGCTCTCCCCCTTCCTGGCTGGGTGCTTTGGGGAAAGTTGCTCAACCTCTCTGAGCTTCCATTTCCTCGTCTGCCACGTCCCTTCCCCATGGAGTTGTACGAAATGACACGACGTGAGCAGAGCGTCTGGCACAGACCCTGACAGACAGTAGGTTCTCACCATTGTTTTCCTATTTTTAAGCTGCATTTAAAAGATTATTCACTGAAATGTACCCTTTAAAATAGTTAATTGTGTGTTATGTGACCTTCGGCCCAATGAGAGAAAAGATTACGTACAAGAGTCTTTCTCCGGTACCGGCCCCATCACACATGCACACACTCACGCGCGGTCATCCGCTACCACGCTGAAAACTCACAGCACCCCTGCAAAAGTGCACCGTGTCCCCAGCCTGCAGATGGGTAAACTGAGGCTCGGAGAAACAAGCCCCTAGAGGCCACGAGTTGAGCCAGCATCCGGGTCAAGGGTCGGCCTCAGTTGTGCTCAAAGTCAGAGCCACACACTGACTGCTGCAGACGGACGGCGTTCAGCTCCGTGTCCCGCATGAGTCACGGGCTCTGAGGAAGTCCCTCTCCAAGGCTGCTCACCCCTCCCCACTGACTTCGCTGCTCAAAGGAACTTCACGATGAGCTAATCCGCCATCCCATTTAAACAGAAGAGTAAACAGACCAGAGAGGTTAAGTGACTTGCCCAAGGTCACACAGCTAATTAGTACCAGACCAGACACACAGCCAAGGCTTCCTGCCTCCCCCGCCAGGGCGGCTCCTGACTCTGCACAGACATCTCCAGGGGCGCTCCGCTGCAAAGACAGGGCCCCGTGACCGCGGCGCCGGCAGGCAAGCCGGGCGTGAGGGGCTGTCGCAGGCTCGCCGGGCTTTCAGACGTCCTTAGGTGCCAGGCTCTGTCCCCGAGCAAGTCAAAATCTGACCCGCATCCCGGGTCTCTCGGAGTTCTAAAAAGAGAGAAGCTGCTCTGAAACTTGGAACCCATTTCCCAATTGCCTGTGCATCAGACCAAGTTATTTTCCCCCTCGTGTGGACTGTGGGATTTTTTAAAAAGATATTTCCCATTACAAAAAATAAGTTCAAAGAGAAGGGGAAAAAAAAAAAGGCAGTGAGGCCGTGAGCCCCCGGAGCGCGGCGGGAACGCCGAGCCGCCGGGGACAGGTTGCCCTCTGCTGGACGGCGGGGGCACAGCCGTCCGCGGCCCTCGGTTCTCCATGGGCTCGAGGACGGTCCAGAGGCGCCCCCAGTCCCCAGATTGTTGCAGATGTTGCGTGATGCGGTTGCCCTGCTCACAGCTGGGTTTGCATTTCGTCCGTCACCAAGAGCTGCTCAGAACTCAGACGTGCGTTTAAGGGCTGCTCTGCCTTGTTCGTTCTTGGGTTCCCCCACGTCTCTCCCCAGCACCCCTCTCCGCAGGGGCGCCCACGGCAGCCGGGGCCCCAGACAACACGCAATTTAACACATTCACAGACAAAGCCGAACAGCAGCGTCCAGGTGGTTGTCAACGCCGGGAGATAAATCATCGAGGCAGGAAAGCGGCGGCCGGTGGGACACACCTGAAGGCGGCGAGGGGGCGGGCGGAGCTCCAGGCCAGGAACAGCCGGTCCAAGGGAGAGCAGGAGGCCCCGGCCCGGCTCGGAGGGACCGAGGCGAGGCAGTAGGACATGCTGTCGCCACAGCCCGGCGTCCAAGCGAGCAGGTCAGAAAACCACCCCACCCGCAGGTGACGCCTGCACCTTGAGGACCAGACCTGGGGGGGCCGCGGGGCGTGGGGGGTGCAGGAGCCGGGCTAACAGCGCACCTGGAGCGCGGGGCCGGGGAGTCCAGCCTCTCTGGAGGCACGGCCGTGGTGGGGTCAGCCACACCCAACCCGCCGGGGGCCAGGGGCCAGGGGTTCCTGCCTGGGCGCCCATGGGGGCAGGCAGCCCTTGTGGAAAGCAGGAGTGGAGAGCACATGGCCTTCTGGAAGTTTCCAAGCACTGGAGGGCAGAGGCCGGCTTCTCTGGGTGTGCTGTGCGTGGACGCCCCGCCGGCCCCTCACCCACCCCCTTCTCACCAGGCTGGGCCTGTTGTGCTGAGCAAAGCCCTCTGGGTCCAAGGCCACTGCGGCCCCTACTTTGTTTCCTCTCAGGAAGGGGCCCTGCCTCCCTGCGGCTTAGGTCATGATGACAAATGGAGGACAGCTGACCCCTGGCCCCACGGTCAGAGGGCACGGCATGCACCCACCCCAGGCAGCATGGCCGGGGCTTGGCCCGGGACCGGTAGGCTTGCACTCGCTCGGCATATTGGCCCCTCTGAGGGGGCAGGGCAGGGTTCGACCCCATTATTAGGCTCCCCTGCAGCTGCCTTCCCCTTAAAGCAGAGCATAGCATCACCAGAGACCCGAGAACATGCAGAGTCCCAGGCCCACCATTTCCGCAACATCAGGCTGTGTCATAAACGCTCCCTGCCCCCGTGTGCCCTGCCAGCCGCAGCCACCTGCTGGCATGGCTCCCGCCCCATCCCTCTCTGCACCTGGCCTTCTGGGCTGACCACAGTTCCCGAAGTGCCCCCGACCCTGCCCCGCCCCCCCCCCCGCGACAATGGGACCATAATTAGCCCACACCCATCAGCACTCTGCAACGGCCCCCAAGAGAGGAAAGCACTTCTCAAGCACTGACGTGTGACTCTGCTGGGGAGGAAGAGGCCCGCTGCTCTGAGACACCCTGTCTCCACCGCCTGGGGTCTGGGACGGCCCCTGGAGCAGCAGGACCGTGGGGACACGTCGTGGCCATGGCGCTTGGGCCGTATGAGGGACAGTCTGAACATGTGCCCTGGTTCAGGGCCCTGCCTCTGATAGGAGAGGGGCAGCCTGGCCAGCGGGGACTCGGGCATCGGAAGGCTTCCCCATGCCCAGCGCTCAGCACAGGCACAGACTTGCTGAGGGGACCTCCACCCTCCCCCACGTTAACAAGACTGCATTATGAAATTGTTCAAACAGAGAAAATTAGTAGTAAAAGCAAACATGTCCTGTATATCCACAACTTAGACTCGGCGATTAACTTTTTGCCAAGTTTTCTGCTCAGCTGATAGTCATGGGTACTGTGGAACCACTGGTATCTCACAGACATGCCGCTGGTCCTGTCCCAAATACCGTAGCAGACATCTCTAACCAGAGAAAGATCTCCTTGTAGGCGATCGCCGTGCTGTGTGCTCGCCCAGCAAAGCTAGCAGTAATTCCGTAATCATCCGATGCCTGGTCAATATTCAGATGTCCCCATTTGTCTCCAAATGTCTTCTTGGCTGGCTTTTAAACCCGGACCCGGTGGAGGATGGCGCGTCACACGTTGTTATTGTCAGCTTTTCACTCCAGAGCGGTGTCCCCGGCTCACCCTGATCACCCCACTCCCCAGATTGCAGAGGAGACCAGGCTCCGGCAGGCAGAGTAGCCCTGTCTTCAGCTCTGGGATGAGCCAGGACCACAGTCGAGGGAACGGAGTCCTGGCGCTCATGCCACACCCGTCCTGCCTGGCGGGAAGGACCTCGACGATGCCCCCAACAGCATCCTAGACACGGGCCAGCCACACCTGGCTAAGAGGGACCTGCCTAGGACAGAGTCACAGCTGAATGGGGACAGAGTGACCCAGAGCTCTCAGCCAGAGCGGCTAGAACCCCTCCACTGCAGGTCTGGGTTCACGCAGACGGTGGAGATGGCTTGTGTCACCCCATGGGGAACCACAGATCAAAGATGGACTTGCCCGTGGCCACCAGCAGATAGGTACTGAGTGCGCAGCTCTGTGGGACACGCGTGTTGGCCCTCTGAACCCCAACATCCCAGCCGCTGAGCCTGCAAACAGGAGGACGTCCCACCAGGCGTATGGTTTCCCGTGTTCTTCCCCCCAGCTTCTCTGTCTCTGCTTCGATGGCTGTGCCGTCCACACTCTTGTGAGGCTTCAAGGGCTCCTGGAGCCCCTGACTTACCGTGGGGGAGTCTGAAACCTGGCTCTGCTGTGGTTACCCCCACCCCATGCCTCCAGCAGGATCGAGCTGATGGCAGGACTTGGCTGGAAATCGCTGCCGGCCTGAGGTCTGGTCTTTCTTTCCATCTTCTTCACCCCTACTGGCTTGCCCCGTGGCCTTTACCCTCGGCTCACAAATCCTGCTTCGGGCCTGTCTGTGGGGGAGCCTAGTATAAAACACTCAACTGAAGACCTTCCCAAGGAGCCTTTTGAGAACTCTGACGAGATCGGCGGACTTGCTTTCCGGGGAGAACTGCTTCATATTCACATTAATTGGCATGCAGTTCTGGGTCCCCAGGAATCCATCCATACCCCCCTTTGAGACCACGCACCGTGCCGCTCGGATCTGCTGGCTTGACGGCGGGGGGCGTCGGGTGGAGGGGAACAGGCGGCACGCGGGCCCGCACTGGGGTCTCGGCCGCGCACCAGCAAGCTGAGTAGCCGAGCAGTGTCCTCCGTGCCGCAGATCTGATCATGAGCCCACCCCTGCGGGATCCTCATGGTGACCCACTGTCAGCCATGGATTGCACTTAGCACAGTGGGGCATGTTGTAGTCAGGAAGGTGCAAACACTACGTGACGTGGTTGTTGGTGTCCCTTTGCTGGAAGCTGCTTCAAGGGCTAACGGGTCTGCTCGTCTCGGGGGAGTAGGCTGAGCTCCCAGAAGCCCGTAGAAAGGTCTGATTCCGTTCCAAGACGCAGATATTTGAAATCACACTCGGTAGCGACCCTCCGCACGTCTTCTCGATTTCATCTGCAGACAAGCCCCGCGGACGGTGAGGCCATCCTATGGGGCAAGCAGGTGCGGCGCTGGGGGACCCGGGAGCGGCCCCTCGGGGCACGCAGCTAGCAGGGCAGCAGGAAGCCAGGCCTGACGTGGTTCCCACCCCCCACCCCCACCGAGAGCTCTGGATGTTGTTGGGAGACTCCCAGGTGCCACACGCAGTGTCGGCCTCTTCTCTGGAAAGAGCTCTTGAGCACCGGAAGTCTGGGTCTGTTGTCCTAACTTCCATGTCTTCTGCTGTTCATCAACCTTGGAAAGCAGCTGCTAAAACATCGCTTCCGCCGCGTGGGTTCCCGTGCAAGTCGCTCCCGGCACTGGGCGAGGCGCAGCGCCTTCCGTGGGTCACAACCTTCACCTCTTCCTCTCCTCCCCAACGCAGGAACTGAGTGTAGTTCCTTTCTCCCCACGCCGGGTGAGAGAGGAAGCCGCTTCTGCCCACCGCAGCCTGTGCAGGCAGTCTGGGTGGGCGGCCGGCTTCCTGCTGCCCTTTGCTCCCTGTCACCCCCAGCCCATCCTCCACCAACACATGGGCCACCTTCAGTCCCACGTTCCCACTGCTCCTTCCAGGCAGCCCACCTGGATTTCACCCACTCACCAGACAGGAGCAGACAACAGTGACCAGGGTCGGCAGAGGGGTCTCCTTTGAAATGAAAGGATGGGCTTCACCCACCAAGACAGAGCCATCTGTCACTCCCCCACAGGACAGCCACCGGGGTCCCCGGCACTCAGAGACTTGGGGGTGGACGTTTTCCACGTGGCCGCACCACTACTGTCTTCTCAGCGGAGAAACGCGGAGCGGAGCAAAGGGAATAAGCCACCGCACTGATGTCAGCAACACAGAGGGAGCCCACGGCTGAGAAGGACTGACTTGGCCAGACTCTAGTCTAACCGCATGCCTCGTCCAATCCTTGAGTCATCCAGCTCGAATGCTCCTAGGAGTGGGGCGCTCACTCCTTTTTAAGACAAGAGATGTATCTCATGTAAGTAGATGAAGCTGGCCTCAGTGGCCCTCCCTCCTTCAACTTGTGGGACCCCACCTCCCCACCCCCCGCATAGCAAGCCAGCTGCGGCCCTGGGGCACCTGCCCTGTCCTTCCTCTTGAGTCTCCGCTCAGTCTGGCGTCCACTGTCACCTGACCCCCCTCTCTGGATGACAGAAGCCAGCGCCTTCCGGCAGCGGCCTTGATGCCAGGAGTGTGTGGGCGTCCTCTCGGGCCACCAGGGGCACCGCCACGCACGCTGTTACCGTCCGTGTTGCACAGGTGAGGGCCCACGTGCCAGCGAGGGGAAGCCGTGTGTTCCAACACGTAGCCCTCAGCCCGGAAATTGTCCTGGAACTGTTTCTATGAACCCAGAAGACTTCAGAGTCCCCCAGAGCCCTTGCTGAAGGGGTGTGAGCCTGGTGAGGTTGAGGGAGCCCACATGGACGGCTCCCCGTGACACGCAAGTGTGTCTGCACCTGCTCACGCCTGCCTGGGAACCGGAAGGACTCCCTGGCCTGGGAGGGGCGTTGGGGGGCCCAGAGTCAAGGACGGTGAAGGGACAGCTCTTTTCACCTGCTCTTCCTTGTCAGTGTTCGAAATCAGCTCTGCCCTGTGCAGTCATGACCTCTTGACAGTACTCTGAAAGATGGAAAAATTATGAACCTCTGGAGGGCAGAGACCATGGGACAGTCATCTGTCCCCGAGGGAGGGGAGCATTAGCATCTGCCTGAATGGAAAAGGGCAGGGGGAGAGACGGGGAATGGCCTAAAATAGGCTCTTGGAAAATTGCAGCCAAATTTTTATTTTTATTTTGTCCGCATTTGATCACACAGCAGACATCCCGGGCGAAGCCTCCGTGGTGTAGAGAGAGCATCGGAATGAGCTAGGAAAGGCCAGAGACCTCTCTGTTCCCTTTTCCCTCTGCTGCGGCCAGTCCTGCAGAGAGGCAGCGGGCACACACCTTGGGAAGGCTTCACCTTTCATGCTGACCACAGCACTCGCCTGTCAGATACCAGGTGGGGAGGAAGCGGGAGTTTCTAATTCAGGGTGTGCTCTGGCCCGAGGCCACCAGCTCCACCCCCACCCAGCCCCCGTCCCAGGCGAGGTCTCTGGGCAGTGTCCCAGCGAATGCTGCAGGAACGGCCCAACCCGGCTGGTATTTGCCCCGGGAGTGTGTCTCCTGGCCTGGCCAGCCGCCCAGCCCGGCCCAGAGAAGGGCCTCCCACCCACGGGCCTGCCTGGGCGCCTCCCGCAGGTGCCAGCACCCCCCACCCCCCGACCAAGCTCATCGCCATCCCCTCACCTCCAAGAATAGCAGAGGCCGCAGGTTTTCATGAGTTCTTTGTCTCTGGCAGAACTGGTGGGGGTGGGGGGCACCCAAAGGTGGGGAACCGACAGAGAACATCCCACAGCTCTCCGAATTGCCCTACAGGGCATCTCACACACGGATGGAGGGAGTCCAGTCCCCACACTGACCCAGCTGGGGCCGCCAAGGGCAGGACCTAGCAACAGCCTTTGCGATGTCCACGTCTTCCCCCCCAGCCAGGCCGCTGCCCAAAAGCAACCAAGGAGGGACGTCTAGCTCGGCCTGTCTACGACAGCGAGGACTGGGAGCAGCCTACGGAAGGTGTGGTGTGGAAGTACGTCCTCTGGCTGCTGTTAAAGAGAACAAAGGAGCTACCAACTAGGAGACGGAACAGGACTTTGATTCTGTAAAAAAACGCCGCCTGTACACGAACACATACAAGGAAATTTCTACAAGATTGTCCTGGCCCTGCTGCACAATATTTATGTATTATATATTATGGGGTTATGGCTGAAGGGTAGGGTTCCATGTACTTCGTACTTCCAGCACATTAATCAGCACATTCTAATTTTTTGTGAAGTGGTAACTGCCCTCACCATCTTTGGGTGTGACCTGCATACGCGAAGAGGGCACACATTCAACGGTGTGTCTCACCCGGGTCTGACATGTCCATCCAGCCGTGGAAACACCACCACAAGCAAAACAGAGAACAATCCACCACCCCAACATGCTCCCTCAGCCCCTCTTTGGACAACCCCTGAATTGAGATGTGCAGCCCATGTGAGGCACACAACACATGTCAGGGACTTGGAAACCCCCACCCCCAAAAATGTAAAATGCCTCATTCATGATTTTATGGATTACATGTTAAAATGACAGTGTCTTAGATGTATTGGCTTAAATAGAACTACTTATTTAAATTGATTTTGCCTATTTCCTTTTGCTTTTTCAGTTTGGCTACCAGGATATTAAAATCACCTACGTGGCTTGCATTATGCCTCGGGGGACAGCCGTCGTCCCTGTGGACCCCCGTTCCAGCACGGTCTGTCAAAAACAGCTCTCTTCCCCGGCTTACCTTTGCACCATGGTCAGGAATCGGACCATGTGTGTGCGGCTCCCTGGACCATTCCACGGCCACACCACCCATTGAAGTCGAGGCCACGTAAGTCTCCCAATTTTATCCTTGCTTTCCAAATGTGTTTTTGTTTTCTTAAGTTCTTCCATTTCTGTGTTAATTTTCAAGTCCGCTTCTAAGGTTTTGTTGTTGTTGTTAAAGCCTGTTGAGATTTATTAAAATTACATGAAATCTATCGGCCCATTTGAGGAAGGCCGACATCTTAGAAACAGTGAATCCTCTGAGCCAAAGATGCCGTTTTAAGCGGCAATCCCTAACGGTCTGACTTACCCCTAAACAGGTTTTGTGGCTTTGAGATTATTCCACGTGGTGCTTTTAGATTTGTATTTTCCATTATCGACTCTAGAAACACAACTGAATTGCTTACAAAGTAACCCAGAACGTCGCTCTCCCACTGCATTTGCTTATTGCTTCCAGTAGTGTTTTCGTAAGCTCCTTCGGATTTTCTATGTTCACAAGCGTGCTGCTTATGAAGAAAGACGTTTTCTTCCATCTTTCCAATCGCTCTTTGCTCGTGGGGCCTTCTCACGCCAGCTGCGTCCGCGACGCGGTGGCGGGCGGCTCTTCCTTGGCGCTGGGCTCTGGGGCACGGTCAGCCTGTGCTGCCCATTTGTGCACGAGCCTTTGTCGGGTTCCGGAAAACTTCCTCGTTTCCAGTTGGCTGAGAGTTTGCTGAGAGTTTGCTGAGAGTTTGAATTCTTGCCATGTGTTTTCTGGTTGTACCAAGACGGCCGTATGGTTTTTCTCCCTCATTCTGTTAGTGTGGGTATCCTCGTATGTTTGGCTGGCTCCGGTCCCCCGGGGTAGGTGCTGGAGCCTAGTACCCTGGGTACCGGGTGCATCGCAGGTACCGTGTGACCGAGGGAGGCTGAGCTCTGGCATGACACGTCACCTTCAAGCCCAACCACGCAGGCGTCAGCCGAGGGCAGAGAGACACAGCCCTATCCCTCCAGAGCGCTCTCCTGCGTGCTAGGCAGGGAAGGTCCCCAGGGTGCCTGGAGCCATCTGGAGGCCTAGCCACTTCCCACATCAGCATCCGTCCGTCCTCTGTAGCGCTGCAGGGAAAGAGGCCCACGCGGAGCCATGACCATGGAGGTCCGTCGGCACGGCTGACCACAGGAGCGTCAGACCCCGCCTGTCATCAGGTTCGCTTAATCCCCAGAAAACACTGTAATCCATGGCATTCTCTGCAGGACCAAGGACAGAAAGCATGATTTATTGCTGCTGAAGTACATCCTTTCGTTCTTGCTCACTGCCTTGGGGAGCAGTTCCTCAAAATGTCAGCAGCTGGCTCAGGAGGAGAGGAAACGGGCAGAGCCAGGAGGACAGAGAGGGCCAGCACAGGCGCCCTGGTCCCGGGGACCTTCGCCCGGGACTGCTGCGGGCCACCCCAGGCCAGGGAGACATCTGGCCCCGAAGGCCTTGCAAGGGGGCTTGGGCCCGTAGGAGGAGCGCAGGTCACCCCGCTTCCCGCCTGCCAGGGCCCAGCTGACCAGCTTTATTAGAACCGGCTGCTCGTGAGTTTCCTAGAGACAAAAGGGGCTGATCTCAGCCGCCTCGCCCGGAGCACAGGACGCGCCAGCACGAGAGCCTTCGCCTTGGGCCTGGAGCCTGTCTGGCACCACCTCCCCGATCCTCTCAAATGGCCAAGAGGCCTGTTCTCCTGGGAGCCCTGTAGAGGCAGGAAACCGAGGCACAGAGTGGGCCCGACGGCTGGAGTCAGGCTGGTGCTCCGCAGGCCTGGCCTTCATGGGGTGGCCGCTGGGGCTCTTGTCCCCACTTCTGCCTGGGAACGTAAGTGCCCTGAGGGTACTGCACCCCGCCACCCTCCGCAGCTGGACGAGACTGGCCAGGAGAGCCTGTTCTTTGTGGTGACTCCTTGCCTTTCGGGGTGGTGCACCCCCCCTGGGAAGAGTGAGCTCCTGCCGCCGTGAGCTGCACGCTGGCTGCCTGCCGGGACACGGCTGCTGGCTTCTGGGCGTCCCCCGTTTGGTCCCAGCAGCCATCCTTGTCTGCAGAGCACAGCTGAGGACAGGGACCCGCACTGCCAGGGGCACAGGACTGTGACCACAGCCCCATTACCTCCCGTGGGGCGCACACACACGGCCCCCAGAGCAGCACAGGGACACCAAGATGTGTCTGGCCACCGCTCCTGATTACACTGTGAGCCCCGTGAGGGCGGGACCTGCTACTGCCGTGTTCCTGGCCTGTCTCCCAAGGCCAGAGTTGTGCCCCTCACGCGGCCGGACTCAGGGAACACCTGTCGTAGGAATGAATGAGTAACCAGAGTTGCCTTCACGAAGCACCTGCTCGTGGTGGGGGCCGGGGCTCCAGACCCGCCTGGGTAAGGGTGCCACCTCCTCACAACGTGGGGGCTGCTGCGGGGCCCCTGTCCATGGGGTTGCGAGCTATCCTGGCAGGTGGGGGCCGGGCTGAGTCACCCGGAAGACGCGATGGCTCGCCTCTCTGCCTCCTGGGCCCGGAAGACCAATCGTCAGGACGGGAGTCCCTGGGGCGCACAGGCTCCCCCTCCCCAGAAGTCTTCACATGGGGCCTTGGTAAGGCATCAGGGTAGCCAGATTCTCAGGGGGTGCTGAAGGCTTCCAGAACTCGGATTCTGGGGGAAGGTGGCAGGGCCCATGTTGCCTCTTGCAGCCGAGCCTCGGGTCGCGCAGCCTGGCTTCCTGCCTTCTGAGAGAGCGGCCTGGCCAGGTTCGAGGGCCAGAGAGAGATCCCGCCACCAGATGGGAGGAGGGTCAGGCAGTGCGTGGACATACTTTAAATCGACCACAGATGAGGATTCTATCATCTCCATTTCACGGATGACACAGCCGAGGCACAGAGAAGTTAAGTGGGTAGCCCAGGGTCACACAGCTGGTTAGCGGAGGAGCCTGGATCTGAGCCCAGAGTCATGACCCCCTCCCTGTGTTACAGTTCCGGGGTTCCTGTTACTCTGACCCTCCTGCCTGGATCCCAGAGCAAAATCCTTCTAGTTAGAGCAGGAAGTTGCATTCTCTGTCCCAAGGAACCAGTATTTTCTAAGCTCCCGGGGGCCCCAGGTTAACCCATGATGATGCCAAGGAGGACACAGTCCCTGCCCTTGGAGAGCTCCAGGCCATCCCCACAACGGCAGCCCACGAGCTCTCAGACCACGGGATCGCTGGCTGCAGGGCAGAGGGGGACGGGGCTGCTGGCACCGGGGGATCCGACGGGGCTTCACCGCGGAGACATGACATCTGATAGACTCAGGTTGGGGCTCATCAAGCCGAGCTCAGCATGGCTGACATCTGGGGCCAGATACTCTTTGTCATGGGGACCGTCCTGTGCCCCATCACTGTGGAGCCACAGCCCTAGCTTTGACCGGTAGGCTCCACACCGCCAATTTCTGACAATGAGCAAAGTCTCCAGATAGCTGCAAACGCCCCCTGGAAGCAGAATTACCCCTCGCAGGGAAACACTGGCTTTGAGGAAGGAGCAGGAAGTTTTCCGGGTGGAAGAAGCAGGTTCAATGTGGGCCTGAGAGTAGGCTGCAGGGCAAGCTATGAAAGCGGACAGAGAAGCTTCAACTAGCCTGGAGAGCCTTGCCTAGCTCGTGGGGAAATTTGGACTTGGTCCTGTAGGCAGCGGGGAGCCGTGGAAGGTTATTAAGCAAGGAGTGACATGAAAGGCTTGCTGCTTAGAAAGATCACCATTAGTGGTGTGGAGGTGTGGAGAGTGGCTTGGAGGCTACTGCATTGATCCAAGCAAGAGGAGACACGCACGTACACACGCAAGTAGGAGTGTCGCCAGGCGAGATGTGTGACGTGCTCCAGGAATTTGGGGTGAGGGGATGCTGAAGACAGGAGTACCTGCCCGTGGGTGCTCCGTGGACACCTTGAAGAGGGCAGCCAGGAGGGAGGGGGCATCGCTCCCTGCTGGGATGCAGCAGCGCTGCGAGTGAAGCTGGCCACGGGGGGGCCCACCTTCCAGAAGCCCTGCTGAAGGACCCAGGCAGGGCTCTGAGGCCCCATGCCGGGAAGGACACACTCACATGTGGTTCAGGAGGGCGTGTTAGAGGACGGTGTGCAAGCGGACCGTGCGTGCACGTGCCTGTCAGGGACCCCCAGATGCCGCTCCCCGCCCCGGTGTTTACAGGTGTCTCACCCCAGAGGGCCTTGCAGGTGCCCAGAGAACAGGCCAAGAGCTGCCCTGCCCAGGGGCCACCCCATCAGCCACAACAAGCCCAGGATTTAGAGTAGGCCTAAGTCCCAACATGGGAAGCCTGATTTCATGTGGCCAGTCGTGAGAATGTGGGTGAGTGCAGGTGACACGGGCGCAGTGTGGGGGCATCTTCCATGGCCCCTTCCACCGTCGCTCCGCCCCTGTCCGCCCCTCGCCCCAGTCGGGCCATGAGGTCCCGGGGCACACACCCAGGAACAGGCGGGGGCTCCGCGGCGGCACGCCCCACATGCCTTGCTCTGTGCCTGGCACGGAAACGGGGCTCGAAGGATATGCGTGATTCCAAGCTGCCGCCGCGCCCGTTAGACAAGTCCTGGAACTGTTCCATGAACACACCTTTAAGAGACTGGCTCCTTCCGCTGAGCTATGCGAACAGTCAGCACCTTTTTATCCGAAGAGAGAACTCTCCGCCTTTTTATCTGACTTGTGGAGACTCCGCAGGGCCTGAGATTCAAGCAAAGGGCCCACACAGACGGCGGGAGAGAAGGGATAGCCCCCAGCGCGGCCCAATGGGGCTGGAGGAGAAGCGCTGTCCCCCAGGTCGGAGCCGTCCCGGGGCTGACCTGCGCACAAGCAAACGTGGGCTGAGCCTTTGCTGCTGTTTCCTCCTGCGCATCTGTCTGCTCTGACGGGCAGTGTTCCCTGGTGGCCAGGTGCATGGTGGGTGGTGCCACAGGGCTGCCCCTGCAGCCGGGCTCGGCTAAGCGTGGGGGTCTCCCTGCAGCCCACAGCCCGGCACACAGAGGGGCTCCCTCCGCAGGACCAGGCGCCAGCCCCTCGGGCTCTCAGATGCACGGGGGCATGTGATGTTTTCTCTATCCCCATTGTACAGCTGAGGACACGAAGGCACAGAGAAGTTGCTGTCTCACCCAAGGTCACCCAGCTGATGAGCAGCAGGCTGGTCGCAAGTGCCTCCAGCTAGGACACCACAGAGACTCCCCCAGTTTCGGTACCCACCAGTACCTGCGGAGCAAACAGGGACACGGACAGGGCATGACGATCCCAGTGGCCAGGGCGCTGCCCGTCCTCACCATCACTATCACCGGAGCCCAGCTTGAGGGGGCAAGGCTGACAGACAGCAGGGCGGGGACGGCAGCAGGCTCCCCAGTTGCCCCGGCCAGGGCCGTCTGCTCCATGCCGAGTTTTCGTGTGCCGACGTGGTCCTCCCTGAGCCTGGTCACGTGCTGACGTGGTCCTCCCTGAGCCTGGTCACGTGGCGAAGTCCCCTGGGCACCCCCCACCCCTCCCTCCTGGGGATCTGAGGCCTCCTCCCTCAGGGGTCCTAGGTCTCTTCCCACACAGAGCCTAGACTGGCTGTCCAGCCTCATCCCTGGCCTCTAGTGGCCTGAAGGTCAAGGCAATGCCGAGATCAAGAGCATGGGCTTGTGGGCCGTAGACAGGCTTCCCAACGTCCTCGTCCCTGTCAGGATCGTGGGGACAGGAGCAGACCGACCTCCTAGTCATCATTTCCTTTCTCAAAACCAGCGGTGCCCACGTTCAACTCGAGGTCCAAGAGGCTCCCGTGTATGAGGTCACACATGCCCCCGTTGGCCGGGTCTAGGCAGAGCAAAGTTTCCATCAGAGCCTCACAAGCCACTGTAGGACCCACAGCTCACAGGGAGGAGAGGGCCACCCACCTGCCAGGCATGCCCGGGGCAGCATCAACGCAGGGTCGCGGCTGCGGGCGTGCGGGGCGTGGCCACACGCGGGAAGGTTTGGAGACTCGTCCGCACTGCTGTCAGTTCTCCAGTTCTCTGCTGCCGGCCGTGACCCACTGTCTGAACGTCCCGCCGCCGGCGTGTCCGTCCACCAGCGTGGGACAGCACTTCCTTCCAGTGTGGGGGTCTCATCGGCTAAGCCACCGGGCACCTTTTCATACAGGTCTCTCGGGCACATGCCCAGGAGGGTAATGACTGAATCGGCTTAGGTCCCCCCGGCAGCGTCCGAGGGCTCCAGCCTCCTGCACCGTCGCCGACCCTTGACATTCTGGTGGGTGAGCTGGGTCCCATGGTGACTTGAACTCGGTTTCCTCTGGTGCGTGCCGATGCTTGGAGGAGGCCGTGTGTTTCCTGGCCAGCGTGTGTCTTCTTTGCGGAAGTGCACTTGTGGGCCCTGACACCATGCTCATTGCCGCTGTCTGTTTCCCTGGTTTGGGGGAGCTCCTTGTGCACCCGAGATGGGGTCCTTTATCGGATATGTGTACTTAGAATGTTTTCTCCCAGTCTGGGGCTCGCCTTTTCACTTTCTTGATGGTGTCTTTTGGTAAACAGGGGTGTTTTATTTTGATGGAGTCCCTTGCACCACCTTTGTCGTTTGGGTCCTGTCATGGAACTCTGCCCACTCGGAGGTCCTCGGAGCACGTGAATAAGCCCCGGCGGGTGCGCTGTTCCTTCCCTCTCGGCCCTGCAAGCGTCTCCCGGCCGGGGAGTCTGTCCTGTCACTGCACCGGCCCCGGCACGGCGGCCAGCACACTGTGAGGGACCCCTGGGGTCTTCCCGGCTCTGTGGCTGGAGTGGTTGGGGGGTGCTCCCCAAAAGCCCGGGCTGCCCCCACTGCCTCCCACGTTGGCACTTGGGGAAGAGGACACCCCTAGACGGAGAGCCTGGACCCTGGGGCCGGCGTGCAAAGCGGACCCACATCTGGCTGTGTCCGCTGCCCTGAGCGCATCCCTAGGGAGCCCGCTGGGACCAAGTCATCTCCCAGGCTGGTCCAGACACCAGGGCGTCCCGGAAGCTCAGATCTTCGCTGAAGAGAAGATCAAAGTCCCAGCCTGACTTCAGAGGCAGGAACTTGATTGTGGAGATAACGGGCTGTGGTGGGAGCAAGTGAGTGAGCAGAGGTCACAGGAGGGGACAGCGAGGTCCCATGAAACCCTCACCCCTCGAGCACGGGGGAGGCTCCGCCAGACCCTCACATCCTGGGGTCCTTGCTGGATTAGAAACCCTCCGCTCAGAGAACTCAAAGGGACGACTCCCGCCCAGGTGTCCAAGACCCTGAAGGGCCGGGGCCAGCCGTCCAAAAGCCCCGGCTTGGGTGCAAGGACTTGGGGGAGATGCAGCTCCTGCCGCAGAGTGTGGGTGCCGTCCCCGCAGGGCACCTGCACAGTAGGTCTGCCCCCACCAGGGTGCCCACATGTTCCCCAAGGACACGTTCTAGAATGTTCACTGCAGTGCAGACACCAATGGCCCTAAGCTGCAAACTGCAGATGGCCAGCCACAGCGGCATCAGAAAATAAGTCGGGGCCTGTCCACGGGACGCAACACTGCATGTGGACACGAGCGTCCCCTCCCAACACACAGCACGCCACCCGGAAGTGCCCCCCGGGGCGTGACGCCAGGGAGGGGCAGACACGGGAGAGTAAATGCTCCGTGACTCCCGCGAATGGACCACAGACACGGCTGGCCTCATGGGGCTGTGGGGAGTGGGGAGCGTGACTGCCCAAGTGTGGGGGTGGGCAGAGGGGGCTGGGGCCATCCTGATGGGGCCACGCTCGGCCCGCAGGGGGTCATCGGGGCACCCCGTGTGCCGTGCACTCGCCCGGTGTACGGCGAGCCTCGGTCAGGGCTCCTCTGTATGTGGGGAGGGCGGCCTTGGTGGCGAGCAGCCTGGGTTTGTCCCCCACCAGCGGTCCGGCCGCTGCCCCTCAAGCCCGGCATGTTCCAGAGGGCGTCGGGCCAAGTGCAGCCTCTTCTCTGGGGCCCAGGAAAGCCAGTACCGCCGAAGGGACTAGACCTGCGGCGAGCAGGACGTGGCTGGCAGGGTCCCGATTTCCGCCCAGGACTGAGAAACAGGGACGGAGCGCCGGGGCGGAGGACAAAGCCTGGCCGTGTGAGGAGCCACTCGCCTCTCGCTCTGAGGACAGGCTATTTATTTGAACAAGAACCCACACGGCTCTCCTCTTAACCCCTGCGGAGCATACTCAACGTCGCCAAGACTTCCATGGCTATTAAAAGCTGCAAAGGAAAAGTCCTCTCAGGGCTGCCTGTGGGAGGCAGGGGGTCGGCAGGTCTTCAGAGCGACAAGGCAGCAGGGCCGCCGAAGCTGCCCTTGAACAAGGTGACGGCCCCCAGAATCCCTGGAAGTGAACATGCGTCCTGACCCAGGGCCCGGTGGGGCTGCCCGCCAGCGCCTTCACACCGCTCTACCCAAATGCCCAGCAATGGCAAAACAGAGAAGGGAACCCAAGCACACTCACGACGAACTCGAAAGTGGCCAGCCACAGACCCACAAATGTAATAGTGACCAGAAGCCGGGCACGGGGGCACCACTCCATGGCCACAAAGCCAGGAGGTGGGGAAACATGGGGGCTATGGGAACAGGGCCAAGCGGGGATGTGGGGGGCCTTGGGGGCTGAGTCAGCTTCCGTGCCTTTGCCCGGGAGCCGGTGTCATGGGCGCGTACTCCAGGGTGAGCGTCACTGAGCGATGCCCTCTCAATGCGCCATTTTCCATGATGCAGCTATTCCGGTAAAATGTGAGTGGACATTTAAAGCACATTTAAAAATGCAACCTGACTGAGCTCGAAAACCGCCCCTGCCTACCTTCCTGAAGGACCCCGCGGGAGCTGACGTGTCCAGGCAGAGAGCAAACGGAACTCTCGGGAACGTGGCCACAGTGCCTTCTGCTCGCCAGCCTGGGGCCACGCGCCCAGAGGTGGTCAGGGAAGGCGCCACAAGGCAGGAATGCTTCTAAGCAAAGCTCTGTATCCACCCCGCCCTGTGGCGCTGAGACAGGAGGTTGGCGTTGCTGCTAGCCAGAGAGGCCCACAGGTTTGTGGCCAGAAGCCACTATCCCTGATGGTCTCCCGCAGAGTCCAGGATGGAGGGGCATTGTGGCCATTTTGCAGTGTGCACACCTCCTGCTTGTTCACCAAACGCTGGCTGAGGTTCTGCTGGAAGAGGTTTTGCAGATGTGAATGAAGTCCCTTACCAGTTTATTGTCAATTAATCTAAGGAAGATTACCTTGGGTGGGCCTGGCCTAATCAGTAGCTGGGTCTTCATACAAAGGTATAGGTCCTCCCTGCCAGAGAGACTCTAGTCACAGGCTTTCAGTTGCTCTCCTTTAGGTCTGGATCCTCCTTGCTTTGCATCTGCCCCCTGGGGACAACGCCCTTCACCCAAGCCCCTCGGGTCTCAGCCTGCCCATCCTCCATTCTCTCTCCCTGCCCACCTGCCGTCATCAGTCATGGTTGGCTCCCATATCAGTGTAACCATTGCCTCATGATCGATGTGTCCCTCTACCTACGTGTCAGTCCCTCCACCCATCTGTCGATCTCTAGATCACTGTCCATATGTACACTCCAGAGCCCTATATCTGCCTGCATAGCCGTATCCTCTCCGACTGCTTTGGCTTCCCCCCGCATCCCAGCACTGAGGCCTTTGTCCCCCACTGAGAGGTGTCAGCCCCAGCGTGACGGGTAAGCACACACATCCTGCCACCCACCCACTTGTTAGGCGAGCATCCTAGGCCGGCTGTTCCCCCTGCGACATCCCAGGCTCCTCTCCTGGAAGACAGGGACGATCATACAGCACCTTCCTCACCATGACCATGAGGATTAGACACATTAGTGCAGGTAAAGCCCCTGTGACGCTTCCCACCATGACCATGGGGACTGTGTGCCTATCAGCTGTGGTTTCCCATGAGACGGAACTGAAAGGCTCGTCTGGGTCTCTCTCCACGTCAGCGTGGGGCGGGGCTAGATCTGCCGTCCCTAAATTTAGGTCATTTGATCGAGACTGTCACTGTTCCTGTGCCTGCATGCTACTTGTATCCTTGGCTTACCTAATCTGTTTCTTTTACTCAACTTCTTATAACTTAGAGTCTTATTTAGGAAGGAAAGTGCTCATCGCCAGGAGAAAAGGGAAGACACTCTCACCTTCCGGAAATGGAAGGCAGCCTGAAAATCCAACCCTTGGTCTACAACCCTAAAGCCCAGACGCTCTGAAAAACACACGCCTGGTTTCTGGTTTTCCTTGTCTTCTGCTGTTGTGAGTTCGGTGCGTCCTCCCCTGCTGGCGAGCCCTGAGCTCTCTGACCCGAGGCCGTTCTGTGTGTTCATCCCCATGACACGAAAATCACTTTTCCCTGAAGAGACAGGACCAGATACAGAGTCCGCGAGTGGATGGATTCTCACACGCACCCTGCCCACGCGAAGGGCGGGGGAAGCCTCGTGGGGACGTGGGAGTCGCCTGGCCTGGGCACACAGGCCGCCCTCCAGGAGCCGGGCTGGGCTGTGCACGGGAGCGGCCCCTCCGCACGGCAGTCCCCAAAGAGTCAGTGTCCCCATGGAGCCTGGCAGAAGCTGCCTGCTCTTTTGCCCCAAGCTCGGAGGTCACCAGCCTGCTGCCCATGCACCCCCTCAGTCAGGTGGTCGCGAGGCTGGAGCCCTAGATCCCTTCTGACCGTGACCGCAGGCTCAGAAGGCGGGGGCCGTGTTCTGCATGCACCGTGTTATAAGGCTTTAGTGCTGCCTGGTTCTGTACAAGCGTCCACTTCTTTTCCAATTAAGAAAGAAGACAGTTGTGCCTCCCTCTGTGTTTTCTGTAGCATGGGACATAGAGTCCAGGACCCCGGCTCTGTCACCTACCTAGGACTTACCCAGGCAAGTCACTGGGCCGTACAGAGGGACCCTCCCAACCAGGACTTGAGCTCCACGGCCGACAAGCCCGCTCTTGTGTAACTGTGACCGCTCGTTCACGTGGCTGTCAGCTACGGTGACACCCTGATCGGAGGCGGCAGTGCTGGCATGGGGAGAGACCTCCAGGAGCCCTCTACCGTGCGGGGCAGCAATGGTGGCCCTCAGGGACTCTCCCACTGGCCCTGCTCAGCCCCCTCCCTTCCCCACCCCCACCGCCTCCAGAATCCTGCACGCTGGGAAGTCCAGAAGCCTCCAGCATCCTCCATCCTCCCTTCTTGTGCCAAATGAGGGCCCACAGGGAGAGAGGAGCCTCAAGGCCGAGGGAGGACGGTCATCCTGGTGTTTGGAGGCCAGCAGTCCCTCTGAGACTCCGTAAGAATAGCGCTCGGCAAAACAGCTCTGGAGTTCTAGGTGGTTTCCACGGCTTGGGACTTATAACCTTGTTTTCTTCTTTTCCCATGTAGAGAAAATGCCTTGGCTCCTGGCCAGCCTCTAACCAGCAGCTTATAATTACCCACGTGTGGAGAAGGGCAGGGCGGAGCCTAAGAAGGGTGTGCAGTGTCATGGGGAGCAGGGACAGAAGCCTGGGAGCTCTCCTGCTCCCCAGGCCCCGAGGAGCCTCTGCAGGAGAGGCCTGGATATGCTCACGGAGCCACCCACCTCCGTCCCCTGTCCTGCAAGTGCAGATGGGGCAGGGGTGGCCCCAGCCCTCCCCCAGGACCGTGTCACTCAGTGCACCTGCTGCTGTAACAAGCAGGCCCTGAGATTTCAGTGGCTTCACCCAAACAAAGTCCACTTTTCACTCTGGACATAATCCAGGGCACATCAGCATGGCTTCACATGCTCATTCAGGGACCCAGGCTCCTGCACCTGTGGCTCTGTGTCCCTGGAGGTGGCCAACTTCCTCTGCAGGATGTTCTGTGTCCTGCCAGCAAACAGGGGCAGGGGCAAGGCACATTGTTCTTAACCAGGAGGCCTGGAACGGCCCGTGTCGCTTCAGCTCCCACTCCTTCAGCAAGAAACGATCACCTGGGCCCACCTAGAGGTAGGGACTGTGGCAAGCCGTCCCCCGTGCCCAGGGAGGAGAGAGTACTGCATCTCCAGCCTGCCCAATGGGTGCTACAGGACTCATTAAATAATGGGTACGGTCCACCGAATGCAGCATCCCACAGCAGCGGTGCTTGCTACCAGCCCATCAGCAGCTCCAAGGAGGAGCAGTTCCAAGTTTGAGAGTCTGAGGCCTCAAGTCTGATGCTGTTTAGAAGCCTCAAGTCTGAGGCTGTTTAGAAGCCTCAAGTCTGAGGCCTCAAGTCTGAGCCTGTTTAGAAGCCTCAAATCTCTTTAAGTGTAGACTGAAGGAGAAAACTCTATTTGACCCACCACATCCAACAATGACCCTCCCTCCTCATCTGTGAATTTATTCCTCACTCTATAGACCTTCTTTCCAGATTCTCAGGTGGTCTCAGGAAACTGTGGGCTCTTACTCTATTAATATCTAGATTATAGGCAAGTGCTTTAAAATTGAATAAATGTTATGCATATATCATTCTATGCTTGGGGGAAGTCTTGACAAATCAAGAAACGTTCTCTTATGCAGTCAACAACCTGCACAACTGTGCCCAGAATCCTTTTTTAAGTTTTGCTCAGCTTTGGAGTAGGAATGGTGTGAGCTAGTCCTCAACTCAACCATAGAATCATAGTGGGAAGGAAATGAGGTCATCTAGTCTGGTGGTTTTGAAAGCCTGATTCCCTCCATTTCCCTCCAGTTCCCCAAACCCACTGGTCCAGGGGAGCTCCTGCTCCCTGGGCCCCAAGGAGGCTCTGCAGGACAGGTCTGGTCCAGTCCAAACTTCTCAATTGCCTATAGGGAACCTGAGGTTCAAATGGACCTGGGACTTTCCCAAGGTCACAGAGCCCTGTTATTGGTCAAAATTAGACAGCAGATTGGTGTCAAACTCCCAGTTTGGCCATCTGGACCGGCACTGCCCCTCCACCAAAATAATATGCACCACATGTGTAATTTTAAACTCTCTAGCTGCCATATTTGAGAAAGTAGAAAAAAAAGAGGGGGAGGTGAATGTTAATTTTAATAATATATATTTTTTAACCCAATATTCCCAAAACATCAACATGTAACATAATAAAAATATAATGACATACTTTACGTTCTTCATCTCATACTAAGTCTTCAAAATCTGATGTGTATTTTACACTTAACAGGTCTTCATTTGGATGCTAAATTAGCCCTAGGGAAAAATCTGTATTTAGAGCTTGTAAAATTTGCACCTGAAAAGGTAGATTCGCTTGCCACGCTGGTACACACCTGCATAGGAGTTCCTGAGTCGGATATCCATTTTCAAGTTAAAATTATTTAAAATAAAAGAAAACCGAAATGTCAGTTTCTGGGTCCTACAGCCACATTACAAGTGCTCTGTGGCCACACGTGGCTCCTGGAGCCCATACAGGTCCATGTGGTTCTGGAACTCGGGCCACACCTATATGACCCCCGAGACCCTTCATTCTAAGGAAAATTGTTGAGAATGACTTCTTCCCTGGGCCCACATGAGAAAGGGGCAGTCGCCCTGGGAAAGTGCCCAGAGCGCGGGGAGCTGTCCTTCTTCTTCGGTGGCCGGCTGTGTGCGGCCCCGTGGGCTCCCTCGGCAGAGGGCGGCCTGAGTCTGGGCACCCCCTGGACAAGGCCTGAACACAGCTCTCTGCTCATGGCGAGGACCGGAGGTAGGACACATGGCTTTTGTGCAGAGCCAACACCCCGACACCCTGAAGGCCCACAGGCACGTGGCTGCGGAGAGTCTGATTGCAATTACGGGCCCCGAAAGGGGGGGGCCCCAGGACACCCATAGCTCGTTCCCAAGGACGACTGCCTTGGTGCCACAGACAACCATACTGGGGGCAGAAGTCTGAGATCGGGGCATCGCCAGCATTGGCTGCTTCTCACAGGCCCTCAGGGATGGTCCTTCCTGCTTCAGCCTTGGGTGCTGCTGGCAATTCTCAGTCCTTGGCCTTGTTGGTACATTGCCCTGATGTCTGGCCCTGCCTCCCCATGGCCCTCGCCCCTCTGTGCATGTCCGTCTCCTTGTAGGAACACCACACAGATGGGGTTCTACAAAGACCCAGCTTCCCCAAAGGGCATGTTCACAGACACGGTGGAGAGGCGGGTCAGGCTTGCACACACCTTGCGGGGGGAACCCAACCCACAACAGTGCTTTACAATCATCTGCTTATTAATTTCCGTCCACCTAGAAGGTTTGTGTCCCCGTTGTACAGATAGGAAACAGCCCCAGGACGGCGGGAACCTCGCCCTCAAAGCCGGTCCTCCCCGATGGCGGCTGCCAGTCCCTCGCCCAGGCACTTCCTGGACACTCCTGGGCTCTTCCAGCGCAGAGACTGGGATGAGATGTGTTAAACCCCCTCCGATCCGCTCAGGTTGGAGCCTCCCCAGGGAAGTGACCCAGGGTGACAATTCTGATCGATTATGGCTGCTTTCCTATGGAATTGACCAGGATTCTGGAAAGCAAAGTGACGTTTCTCCGCTCCTTCCAACGCCAAGGAACCTGGAGCACAAAACGGAAAACTCCGGCACAGCGTGTAAAAATGAGTTTTCCTTTAATTAGCTAATGAGGGGAAGGCCAGGGCGCAGCCTGTCTCACTCCTACAGAGGGACGCCCCCCATCTTCTGGGGCCCTGTTTCAGCTCACGGCCTCTACCTGGCCCACAGGCAGCTCAGCCCTCTGCCGAGTGGCAGAAAGCAGGCCAAGGGGAGCCCCCCCAGAGCACGGAGCCCAGGGCGGCCACCTCGGGAACCACATGGTCCCTGTACCCATGAGGGATGAGAAGCAGGAGGCCCTGGAAGTGCCCACAAGATCCCTCCTCCGACCTGGCCGGACCCGCTCGGGAAGATGCCAGCCGGGCGGTGTAGGGGGAGTGAGGGGCTCCACTGCCAGGTCCTGCCCTCTGGGCCAAGCTGGGCCAGGGGCCCAACTCCCTGGGGAGGTTGGAGGCCCAGAGCCGCAGGCTCTCCCCAGGTGACAGTAGGGGCAAGGCTCCTCCAAGGGCAGCCGCAGCCCGCGTCTGGGGAGGTGGGGGCTTTGATCACAGGGCTGTGTCTGCCGGCTGGGCCCGACCATTTTCCTGCATCTCATTACAGGAGCCCTGCACCGCCAGCCCATCAGACAAGCCTGGCATTCTCTGTTTGACCTAATAAAGCCCTTCTGAATTGCTCGGCCCGTTCCTGGGGAAATGAGGAGCCCTGCTCCAATTACTCCCCTAAGAAAAGCCTCTTAGAAAATGCCGGAGTGTGGGCAAAGGAAGGCTCTTCCTGCCTGCCCGGGAGCAGAGCTCGGAAATCCCAGGCGCCTTCTGCAGACGCCCCTGAGAGGAGCCTGTGTGCAGTGCGGGGTGCTCGGGGGGAGAAGGCGGGGCGTGCAGGGGCCTCCGCAGGCCCTGTTTGCCTCCCACAGGATAGGGGGCTCTTGTCTCGCAAATTGGCAGGTGAAATTGAGCATTAAGGAAACACGGGCCTGCCCAGGTCAGGGTGGAGGTGGAAAGAATTTGGGTTTGGTAGGAAATATGGTGAAATATAATGGAGAGAGAGAGAGCCTTTCACAGGGTGCCGGTTCTCTCTGGACTACGAGGATTGCAGCCCGGCACGTCTGGGTCCAAGGACACCCGGTCTGGGTTTGGAAAATGGTGCTTTGGTTTGCCGTTCAGGAACTTTCGCCTCCCTCCCCCCACCTCCCAGGGAGGAGAGAGGCACACCTTCTGGAAAGTGTGGAGCTGGGGGCCCCCCAGGAGGCCGACCCCTTGACCCCTCATTGGTAGGAGGTCTGGGGAGCTCTCGCCAGGGAAGGAAAGGTAGGGAGGGGTCGTGGGAGATGCTCGGTTGGGAAGCTGTTCCCTGAGAGGCCTCGGTTGTCCCCACAGAGAGCATGCCAGATCAGGGCACGCCCAGAGCTGTGCCCCGGGGTGCGGGCCTCCAAGCCTCTAAATCCACGGGGTGATCAGCCCCTGCATATGAGCTGCCTCGTGCTGTGGCGAAATGGTATGAAATCACGCAAAGCAAATGTACCCGTGGGTCTAAGAATGAGCATAGAGATGCGATTACACGTCAGATTTATTAAACAGGGTTTTTTTTTAAATGAGCTCATTTTTATAACTTTAGGGTTTTGTTTTGTTTCTTTAAGGTAAAGGCCTGATTTACTCTGAAATGTCTGTCCACTTGAAGCAGACTCACTTTTTCAGCACGTGGCTTATCTGTGCCCATGGCAGACATTGCTGATCAATCACAGAACACATCAGACATTGCTAATCAATCACAGACCACATCAGGCTCCCTCTGATCACAGCCCCTCCAGCATGATGTTCTCTCGGACTGGAGCGCCTTCCTTCCCCGTTCCCATGGCCAGGTCTCAGTTTAAATTCTCCTCCAGACGACTGTCCTGGCCATCTCCCACTGAACCTGCTGTCCCCTTCGGCGTGCTCCCCTTGCATCTGTACCTGCCTGCTTCCTGTCTCTTCTACCAGGTGTGAGTTTCATCAGAGCAGGGGTTGGTGTCCTGTTCACCATGACCCCCAGGGCCTGGCTCAAAGCCTGGCATACAGTAGGAGCTCACAGTGAGCATTGTAGAGGTGTCCCCAGATCCATTCTGTCCTGCCTCCTTGTGACATAGACGCAGGTGGCCAGAGGGGCTGATCCTACCCTGGGACTCAGGTGTGAGCCCTTGTCAGAGAGATCAGCCTGGGGAGGTCAGACATAAACCACACAGAGCACCTTATTCCACTGGTTAGAGGGATTGGTCCAGGAATGGACACGTGATCCATGTGGGGCCAACAGGGTGTGATGGGGACTTACTAGAGGCAATGGGGAAAGAAGAGCCCACTCTTAGGAACCAGTTCATTCTCCTTGTGGATAGAGAAGTTGTGCGGAGGTGATGTCTGGAACTCCTGCAGCCCTTTTGTGACCGAGAGAGAAGGAACCCAGTCTGGGAATCAGCTAACATGGCAGAAGGAAAGAAACGGGGTCCTTAGGGACACCATCAGGTACCAAATCAAACCAGTGCTGATGCCCAACCCATCTCTGAAATATCCCTTCATGAATCAACAGATCAAATCTGTTATCGTGTCTGCCAATACCGTTGGGTTCAGTCTCTGCTTCCCACCTCTCTGACTCAGCCACTCAGTCTGCCTGTGGTCTTGGAGTCCACAGGTCTTAGAAACAGACCACCCAGGCTCAGACTCCAACTCCAACACTTCCTCATGGTGGGACTTGGGCCAGTCACATCACCAACCTGACCCTCGGGTTTTTCAGATGACATATGTGGTAAATACAGAAGATTGGTCCAGTTCAGGTGTTGGGCATTCCCTTTCCTGCTGTCTCCCTGGGTCCACCCAGCCACAGCTGACAGTCACGAGAGAGACAGCACCCAGGCACTCGAGCAATGGATGCCTCATGGTGCTGGCTCTTTCTGGATATGCACACTTCTACAACACACACCGACACAGCGCTTAACAGAAGCCTGGTGTTGTTCTGCATGCTTTGCAAATACTAACGGGAATCGTCAACAGCCCTAGGATGTGGGCACCGTGGCCACCGTGGACATGTGGGCACCGAGGAAACCAAGGCCCAGAGAGGCTAAGTGCCTGGCCTGATGTCACAGAGCCAGTGGGCTGTGGAGCCTGGGTTTGAACTCAGGAGAAGTCGGGACACTGAGCCACCTTATCGTGTCCCAAGGATAACGCATATCTGACGCTTCAAGACGTTTTATCTGAAATACCTCCCTTGATCTGCACAAAAATCCCACAAAATAGGTAACATTGTTCTCCTGTTGTACAAATAGAGGGCAGAGCCTTCTCTGAAAACTGGAAGAAATGATACTTTCAAGGATGAGTGAATGACCAGTGGTGAGCCGGACCTGTCAGAGGGCAGATCCCTGAGCTCCCGGCCGGGACCGGACTCGGGAAGTTCCTGTTACCCCTGGGGCAATGCTCTTGGGATCCCTGAGAGCCACCCTGGGCACTGAGTTCCCAGTGGCTTCAAAGGGAGCCCAGAGCCAGCTGAGTTCCCAGGGGGCGAGGACAGCAGGAAAGCCGGCCTGGCCCCGGCCGCTGCCGACACGGCCCGCTGTCAGACGTCAGAAGCGCGAGGCGGCTTTGGTCTCGGCCCTCAGCTGATGCAGCCGGGGCAGCGCGGGGCCAGGCGCTGCTGGGAACTGTGCTGGCATTTCCTTGTTTTGTCAACTCCACCAAAGCGCCCCAGAAACCGCACGCAGAACAAAGTGTCCGGGGCTCTGCCTGGAAGGCGAGAGGATTAGAGGGGAGAGGTCCGCATGCCGCTGGCTGCTGGCCGGCCTCCGCAGAGCCTGGGAACTTCTCCAGGTCTCCCCTGAAATGTCAGCTGGGCCGGGGTGGCTCAGGGACCTCTCCCCACCACGGTCGCAAACACCAGGCCACAGGGGCCGCCCGCATCCTGAGTGTGGGCTGCCGGCCCGGCGTGCTCTGGGGGGGGCGCGAGCGCTCACGGGCCTGGTCTCAGCCGTCCGCAGACCCCCGGGTGCGGACCTGGTGGGCCCCAGTTTACAAAGCAGAACGAGGCCCAGGACAGAGAGGGACCAGGTGGGCACTGGGGCCGGGTCGGGAGCGTCTGCACCATCCCGAGGGCCGTGCCTGGGATCTTCACGGGCATCTCTGTTTTGTTCTCACGGACAGCAGGGTTCAAAAGCAAGAAGTTAAGAGCAGAGATGAAGCGTTCCTGTAGCCCTCACAGACGAGGAAGCCGAGGCCCGGGGACACGAGGGACTCTCCCGAGGGCACCACGTCCCCTGCCGGGACAGGAGCCACGGGGGCTGAGACCAGAGACCCTAGTGACTTCCAGGCTGGGGCGGCATCAAGGTGAGCAGAGGAGGGTGCTCGTGGGGAGGGCGGGTTGGTGTGGGGGCGGGAGGATGTGGGTGAGTGTGGGAAGCAGCTGGCTGTCCACCCTGTCCCCGGAGGCCCACTCAGAAGGCAGCTGTCACAGAGCTGAGTCCCGGCACCCCCGTGTGGAGGTGGAGTCAGCCAGGCCCATCAGGACCACCCAGCGGCCAGCCTCTGTCCCTAAGCCCTGCTGCCCCCGCCACAGTCTCCCCCCTCCCACCTGGAGGGTTCGCCTCTCGTCAGCGGCTGCTCCGCCGCCAGCCTTCCTCACCTGGGGGCTCCGGGGAGCTGAGCCCCAACCCCGAACCCTGTGGAAGGACCTGCTCCGTCCTCCAGGAGACTAATGTGCCTGGGATGGGTCTGAACTTTCAAAGCTTAGCCAGCCCCCACACCTGCTTCTGCTTCCTTCCAGAATGTGCTTTGTCCACTGGCAGAATCCTGGACCTCCTGAGGTCTGCTGGGACGTGGGGTCCACAGAGCCCTCAGCCCTGGGCCCCGGGGCTGCTCTGAGCAGGCAGCGGAGCCCTGGTCCTGTGGAGCCAGGAAGAGGGGCAGCAGGGACGGGGGCCACGGAGAAGCAGAAATGCGGGGACGGGGGCGATGGTGGGGAGGAACAGAAGGAGGCGCAGCACGGCCAGAGGAGGCAGGAAGATGCAGCCCGGACTCTCCACCCCACGGCGGGGGAGGATGGGGGTTACAGAGGGCCCCCAACCCCATGCTCTGCAGCCGTGCGGACAGAGGGGTGCCCCAAGCCGGCCGTGTGACTGCAGCTTCCCGAGGGTTTCCGGAACAGCTGGCAGAGCAGCCTCTTCTCACCAGGCGTGTGGAGCTCACGCCAGCGGGCCCGGAGACAGACACGGCCCAGCGGAGGTTCCCAGGCCTCGAAGGTGGAGTCCCCCCGCAGCTGCCTTAGGGGAAGTCTGGCCTGGCGGTCCCCAGCACGGACTCCGGGTCCCACCCCCCCACACCGCCCTGCCACTTCCTGGCTGGGTGACCCGGGGCAGGGATTCACCGTTGCTGAGTCTTCCTTTCCTTACCTAGAAAACGAGGAGAACCGTCCGCATCATGGCGTCGTCGTGAGAGTTACATGAGTTAACACGGAAAGCAGCTAAGAACTGGCTTGGTAGACCACCGGCCAGGACGCCCTGAGCACGGCGACCTACCTGCCGGACACTCGTAACTCGGGTCCTATCACCAAGAAGCATCGGACAAACCCCAAGTGAGGGCCATTCTCCAAGGTCACCGCCTGCACGGAGCAGATGTGGCCGGGGTGGTGGAAGGTGCGAGCCCCATGGTCCTGAGAAGCAGCCGGAACAGGAGCCTTTGTTCTGCAAGGATGGCTGGGCCGCGGGGACAGGGGAACAGGGGGACAGGGGGCCGGGGACAGGGGGCTAGGGGCCGGGGACAGGGGGACAGGGGGCCGGGGACAGGGGGCTAGGGGCCGGGGACAGGGGGCTGGGGGCTAGGGACAGGGAGGGCACTTCGGCATCCGTTCTGGCCTTGCCGACTCTGCAGGGAGCCTCCGTGTGCGTGTGCGGTGGTGGCGGGGTCGGGGGGAACAGGCTCAGGGCGGCTGGCACAGCTCCCCTCACTCCGCATGGGCAGCTCCTCTGTACGCTCGAGACTACGCCCAGTTTTTAAACGTGTCCGACAAGTTAAGGAATAATGCTTTGTGCCTGCGGCCCGACCAGATTAGCCAGTTTACAGAGCGCTGACCTGTCGGCCCACACCGACCCCCAGCCCTTCTTCCCGAAGAGGAGCAGCTGGAAAGCAGCCCTCGTCCCCGCGTGAGTGCGCGTTTGGGGGCTTCCAGCCCTCGTCCCCCGCGTGAGTGCGCGTTTGGGGGCCCACCTGCCTCTCCGACTGGAAACGATCTGGAGTTAAGGAGACCCTGAGCTGCCGCGTGCCCGGGGGAGCCGCCGCGCCCCGCTCCAGCTGGGCAGCCGCGGGACAGCTGTGTCTGTCTCCGGCCCGTTCCCTCGTCTGAAGAGCGGCCTTCCCTTATCCTTGCGTGAGCCGAGCTTCCAGGGGCAACAGAAAGGTAGCTCCCGCGAAGCTGCTCTTAGAAACGACGTTCCCGACGCTTCTCCGAGGCCGGGTTCCCCTCCCCCGCCCCTTTGCGTCATTTCAAACCCGGGCCTCCAGGCCTCCAGGCCTCCGGGGCCAAAGGCAGGCCACCTCCTGGGGGGACAGGGTCCTCTGGAGCCACTGAGCTCGACTCAAGGCCTGGGGGAAGTGGGGCCATAAACCTCCCCCTGCCTTCTTGTCACCGGAGATCAAAACCGTTATCAGAATGAAAGCCGCCCAGCTGATGGATGAGGCTCCGGGCCCCAGGGCCCCAGGCAGCCCCCTCCCTGCTCTATGGGCTCGAGCACTCCGGCCCCCTTGCCAGGAGGCCCAGCCCAGTTTGATTTGGGCCAGAAGTTGCCTTGTTGTGTCCCCAGGAAAGATGCTTATCTCTCTCTGTAGGGAGGGCAGGAAAGAGGTGTCAGCGGGGGATGGAGAGGCCCTGCCGAGACGGAGGACCGGCTGCCAGCCCCTGTCCCGCTTCACCAGCTCCTTGGTCCTCATGCCGATGGCTGGAGCCCCAAATGGCTTGCAAACCCTGGAGGGCCCTGAGCCCCTTTCTGGCAGCAGCTGACAGATGCACCAGCCCAGAGCACTTTATTCCAGGAGGCGGGAGGGGCAGAGACAAGAGGCAATGCTGTCCCGACCTCATACCCAGGGTCAGAAGATTCCAGAAGGGCCTGTCCAGTCTGGAAGCTCAGTAAAGGCTCACAGAGCAGTCAGGGGTGTCACTCTGACCAAGTCAGGATCCTGGAAGTTCAGGCAGAACCTGGAGGTGAGAGGAACCCAGCCGCTCTTATTGGAGACACCGGGAGAACTCTGGGGCGGGTTGGCGGGTGGGTGGGGGGGGGTCCATGCCGTTCCATGTCCGGGCTGGAATCCAGGTCGGGCAGCAGGACGGCGTCGGTGAAGTCGGATGGGTAAAGGGGCATCCCGCAGAGGGTGGCTGTGCTGTGCCCGGCACGCGCCCGGGGTGGCATTATTATCCGGACACAATCGTGAGTGAATGTGAAATGGCGAGTCTGGTGACAGTGCAGGGGCCACAGTCCGGAAGGAAAGACACCTGAGTGCGGTAGAAGGACACCTGAGTCTGCAACCGAGACCCGACGGTTGCATCTGTTTTCCAAAGCCTTCTCAGCACAGCCCTACTCCTTCGTAAATGAGGAGTCTAAACCGAAGGAAGGTGATGCAAGTGCTGGCGGCCAGGCCTGGGACGAGGCGCTGGTCTCCTGGCTCTGGTCTTAGACGAGCCCCGAGTCCTGCAGGGCCCACAGCTCCTCGTACAGCCTCCTCCGGGCACGACGGCCCGTGCAAACTCCTGCCGGGGAGCAGAGTTCCCGGAGATGACTGGGGCTTTGCCGTCGTCCGTGTACACGCGGCTTCCCCACGCGGTGCCCGAGCCCTCTGGTCCCTGCGCTTCAGGGCTGAGCGTCTCCGCTCAGGCCCACGGCCCCGCTGCCAGCTGCCGGCTCTGCACGCGCCCCCTCCACCTGCAGCCCGCACTCTGGCTTCACCTGCCACGGGGCAACGATGAACGAGCGAGTGAGTGAAAGCAGAAACGTGCAGCCTCTGGAGAAACCTCGCTGGGGGATGGGGTGAGGAGGACAAGCCCAGGACACCGATGTTCAGTGTTCTTAAGCCGCAGAGGGGCTCTGGGCACGGGGACGCCTGGTCTCCAGCCCTGCCTCTGTCCCCCGCTCTTCGTGTGGCCCCTGCACCAGATGCCCCGTTCTGGGAGCCCCTGGTTTCCGTGTGCAAAGTAGTTCCCAGTCTGTCCCTCATCGCCGCTTGTGAGGGTTGAACGAGACGGGGGTGAGCACCACTAGCACGTCACGTAGTAAATGTTCACCCCACGTGGCTGCAGAGAGACGGGCAGGAGCCAGAACCCACCGTCCATCCGGCCAGCGGCAGACACTTCACAGCCCCGGGGAGATCCGTAATGACGTGCGTTCCTGAACCCCAGCGCCGTGCGGAAATGGCCCATCGCAGGCTGGACACGGACGATCGCGATGCACCGGGTACCTGTCCTTCCGGGGAGGCCCGCTGGAGGTCGTCAGGTGCAGGACGAGCTCACCCCAGCATCCTGGCTGCTCTGGGGGGCCCTACCTCCTTGCTCCTCCGATGTCCACTTGGCGAGTCCCGAGGGGGAACGCCTTGCCCAGAGTCCACAGCGACTGTTTGGCAGAAAACTACCTAGCTTGGAAGCCTGGTTTTCTGCTACCTGGTACAGAGCCCAGACCCGTTCTCAGGGGGCCTCTGCGGGAATCCTGAGCGGGAGCAAGGCCATCCCTAAAATACCTTAGAATGCCTGTCTGCATCGCAGCTCCAGACTACCCACGACACGCAGTGTGTGTGCCTGTCAGGGCCCTCGTCCTCTCGACACTGTCCTCTCGACAGTGTCCCCTGTCTGGGGAGACTAGACACACCCCAGCCCCTGTCACCCTGCAGCCACGATGCATAGGGGAGCGAGGTGGGGCGTTGGGTGGGTGGCCTGGGCTCCAGCCAGAGACAGCACGGTCTGCCTCCCCAGAAGGCAGGGGTCTCTGGGGCTATGCGAGCTCCAGGGCCCACAGTGACACCACGTGGCCACCACCGGAGCAGCGGCTGCAGCTGGCCAGGTCGGACTTGCCACGGCTGCCCTCCACCTGCGCAGGCTTGACCACCACCTGGCACTGAGGACGCTCGCAGAGCTCTTGCACGACCAAAAGGCTGGGGGTCCCCCAGACCCCAAGGACTACGAGACCCCGGCACAGCAGGGCCAGCCAGTGAACAGAGAGGATGCTCGACCGTATTGGACCTCCGGACCGGGGAACGCGGGACGGACTGGTTCTGTTTCATCGCCCACCCGGTTCTTGTCGGGAACACAGCCCTGGGGTCAGAGTGTCTGTCGATGAGAAGGGACATGTGATTGGCAAACATTTGATGAAGGCAAAACTGCCAGGGATAGCCAGGGAGGCCGGTCGCACTTTGGGGAATCTTGCCCAGCGCCAGCTCTGACCACTTCCTCTTATCCCTCTGTGTGCGTGAGTTCCCCCGAGGGTCTTTCCTTGCCTGACCCCGGCGTGTTCTCACGTCATTCTGTTTTTCGGACAACAGCCGGTTGCCAGGGCAACCGGTGCGGAGCCCGAGTCCGACCAGAGTCTTCCCTGCAGGGAAATTCGGCCTCTTAACTCATCTCCTTGTCCTCCACCCACTCGTGGCGTGACCCCAGAAAACTCTGCCAAACCCCCAAGCAAGGAGCGCCTCCCCTCTGCCCGCTGGGACCTCACCCCCCAGGGGGCTGAGCGCAGTGGAAAGGACCCAGAGACCCTTCCCCGTCCCAAGCCTTCCCTGTGTTTTCAACGTAAACCTTTTCTGCGAGCCTACGGGGCACAACGTGCACGGGTCCCTCGTGCGGTGCTCAGAGGGTCCCACACGCGGGACACCCCGTGGACCCAGCGCCCATAGAAGAGCCGCGGACCAGCCTCAGCCCACAGGAACACCCTCCGCACGCCCTCGTGGGCACCCCGTCCCCCCACGCCCAGGAAGGCAACCACTCCCCGGATCGCCAACAGCAGAACTTTCCTCTGCCTGTTACTGAGCTTGACATAAACCAGGTCACGCGGCCTGTGCCCTGTGGAGTCTGGACCGTGTTCCCAGCATCATGGTGGAGAGGCCGCACATGCTCGTACTCCACATCTTCCTGCCCCTTTCCAGTCCACTGGTCTCACGGACGAGAGCTCAGAGACCCAGAGAGGGAGTGTGCCTTGCCCAAGACCCCACAGCAGGACTAGCAGCCTGGTCTCCAGACTCCATATGGGTTCAATGGACTTTCCCTGACCCCAGACAGCGGGGTGTCTGCGGATCTCAAAGTGTGTTCAGCGGACCAGCAGCGACAGCGTCCCGCCGGACGCTTGTTGGAATGCGTGTTTCCAGGCCCCTCAGACCCGTGGAATCCCAGCCCCTGAGGACGAGGTCCTGGGGTCAGCATCTTAGCGAGCTGTTCAGGTGCTTCTCGGGCTCAGTCAGGGAGGCCCGGCGGACCCCGGAGGACACCACGCAGTTCTCCGTTTTACTCACAAGAGGGAGCCAGCGCCCCAGAGACACGGCCTGGGCCGGTTCCCCGCGATTTTCGCCTGGCGGCTCACCGCACAGCCCAGCCTGCTCCGGGAAGATACTCAGTGGTGTTCAGGGAAAAGAGTACCTGTGTGAACACGGGAGGCAGGACGCCTGAGTCCTAATCCCACGGCCCCCTCCTCAGCCCTAGGCCTCACACCGGCCACAGAGCTCCTGCGGCGTCGGGATCTCCCTTCATTGCGCGGAGCTCCAGACCCCTCATCGGCAAAGCAGATCTGCTGCGCCCTGATGGCCCTGAGTCCCCACCCCAGCCTCGGTGTTTTACAAGACTTTGACTAATGTCTCTACAGTGCCGGAGAGCAGGAGGCAGCGTTGTCACACAGATGTCCGCAGGCTGTTAAGGGGGGTTCTGCTCTGCTGCCCCATGTTTTAGGGCAGATCTTCAGGAATCACAGGCTCTCTTGCCAGGAGCTGTGCCTGGAGGCTCTCGCGCCCTCCCGTGAGGTGGGAAGCACCGCAACCATCTCGGGCCCGTGAGGAGAGACAGCCGAGGAGAACACGCAGAGGACGGCAGCGCTGACCACCGACCCAGCTGGAGCCCTTCACGGAGTCGCTAACCTCGTGGACCAGCCTGGGGTTCCCCTACCTCGGAGCCTCTAGTGAGGTCATGAATCCCCTGGTAGCTCACGCCCACGGGGGCTGGTGTCCCGTCGCTAGCAGCTGAAGCCATTCTGTCTGGCTTGCTGGTCTTGCCACATTGCTGGCCATCCGCTGGCGGTGAGGACAAGGGACTGTGTCATGCCGACGGCTGCTGGGGGCACAGCAAGACACTCAGCACAGTGCCCGGCACCGGGAGTCCTCGGGAGGGAAGGTGGGGGAGTCAACAGCCAGCCACGGGACCACAGGAGGGAGTCGGCAGTGGGGCCCCGAGTCCTCCTAGGCCCCTGGTTCATAGCAGGCCCAGGTGCAGGGCACCAGGAGGTGCGTTTGCACCGTCACATGGGGGACCCTTCTGCATCGCACTCACCTGCTACCGCTTCTCCGGTAAATCAGAGAAGATTCCTGAAACCGCACTGGCCGTCTGGGACAGACACATCGCACCCCTTCCTCCCGCTGCGGAGCTCCCACAGGGAGCCACCAGAGTCCTGTACACTGACGGCTGCTGGCCAGAGCCCCAGTGGCAGGGAGCGGCCGCACAGGCCCCAAACAGCTCGTCGCTGCCCGCTCCCTGAAACTCTTCTGCTCTCCCTTCTCCTGCCTACGTGCGTGGCTCGTCTCTTCCAGTGGGGACACCTGACACAAGGGCGTTGTGTTCCAAAGGTCGTATCCTTCCCCGTGAGCCCTCACAAGAGCCCCTATCAAGTTTGGGCCTGTTTATGTGAAATCTCATTTTATCGAGGAGACGAGTCTCCCGGGGGACGGGCTGTCAGAGCAGCAAGGCAGGTGCTGCCTCCCCTGCAGGTCAGCCAGTTGTGGTGGCGGTTTCCCCATCCAGTCGGCGAGTCGCGCTCCCGGGAGAGTTCTCTGCGCTTCCCACGAGGGCGTAGAGAAATTGCTCGAACCTGGGAATCACCACGCCGGTTTAGGAAGACAGCGCCCAGTCATTCCGTGGCCTTGGAGCTATTTCTGGAGATGCCAGACCAAGGCTTCCTCAGAAGGGCACTTATCTGGTTACAAAACTATAATCAGATTTCCCTGAAATAACAGCTTTGTTTGAGAGCAGAACTGAAGGGCGACCATGAAGACGGTCAGAGGCCCTGTATTGCTACCTACAGATCCAGGTATAATCGGGGCAGGAATCAGAATCCAAAAGATTGCCTCAGAACCTGATTGCTTCTGTATCACCCACCCCACTGGGCCCGGCCAGCTCTTTAAGATTGTGCAGCTGATTCAGAGAGGCACCGAGCCAGAGACACTGGGCGAGAGTCTGTCTGTGCAGTGATGGTGGTGGTGATGTGGTGGTGATGGAGGTCATGATGGAGGTGGTGATGATGGTGGTGGTGGTGGTGGTGGTGGTGATGGAGATGATGGTGACAGACTGATGACATGTCACGATCGTTGCCCTTCCTAGTCCTTAAACCAGCCTCGAGCCTTGCGCTGCCCCTGTCTCAGTGCCATTCTCACCCTCCCCGAGGCCTCCATCCCCAGGCTCTGAGGAGCATGTCCTCCTAAGCCATGGTTGCCTCCATGAGCTGGTCACACAGTGTCCCCGACAGAGGTGTGCATTGGAGAAAGCACGAGTTCGAATCTTAGTCTTGCTGCTTCCTAGGCATGTGACTCCGGGAAGTGACTTCCTGTCTGTTTCTCACCAGTGATCGGGTTACACGGGCCTGTCTTAGTGGAGCAATGACATGGGCGATGGACACACCTGAGGCAGGTGCTCCTGACAGGTGCCCTGGAGTTCCTCTTCCCCTGACCCTGCCGCCCACAGGAACCGCGGGCAGTCGTCCATTGTCCCTGGGACCCTAAGGACACCTGCTCTAGAAACTTGCAAATCACCCTCCAGCCGCGCTCTGCCAACTTTGCCGACATAGCACCACCTGCGGAGCTCTGAAAACTCCAGACACCTGGGCCGCGTCCCAGGAAAGCTGAAGCAGAGCCTCCAGGGAGGGGTCAGTGGTTTGTAAATGTTCCAGGTGTTTCCAATAGGCAGTCCGAGTCCCCGGCCAGCTCTGCCCAGCAGGAATGTGAGGGGAGCATAGGGACAGGAGAGAAAGGAGACCAAGCGAATTCATTTTAATAATAGATTATCTTTCACCCAACAGATCCAAAATGTTATCCTTTAACAAGTAATCGATACTGAAAGAAACGTTAGTAAGGTATATTACATTCGTTTTCTCTATGAAGTATTTGAAATCAGCCGCGTATCTCCGGACTCACACACGGCACAGGACCGGTGGGCTACTTCACACCCACTCACGTGGTGGGACAGGCGGTCCCACTCTACAGAGGAGGGACTAGCCCAGGCCTCAGATTCGCGGGCCGGCTTCCATCTGCTCAGAGGAGGCAAGACGCGCCGCGACCACCAGCCTGGAGCACCCCGGGGGCCTGGGACGATGACACATTCCAGGCAGAGATGAAGCATTCGGGAAGAGGGACCTCGCTTCCCCCAGAGGCGGCCCCTACGTGGAAGGAAAACCTGATTCCGTCTGTGTAGCAGCTCGCCTGGGGGCACGAGCCCGCGTCCGTCTCTGGCTTGACGCGGCCTGCCTGGGGTCTGCATCTTGGAGGGCCTGACAGGCACCACACAGTCCGGACAACCTGGCTGGCTCCCGTCGGGCACGGGCTCCTCTTTCCGGCACCTCGGCAGCCCACCCCCGTGTGGGCAGGAGCCAAGGCTCCAGCACTTTCTCAGGGAAGCCCTTGGAAGTTTTGTCCTCCCCTCGGAAACTCCAGAAGCACGTCCCGAGAACGCACGCTGAGCTTCGGGGTCGTCGGAAGAGCCTGGGCTAACCTGGGGCCCCAGAGCATGAGGGGAGCAGCCCCACGTGCCCCAGGGAGAAGGAGGTTGGCGGTGACTCACCTCAGGGAGCACGCACCCGGCACCAGAAGCACATTCAAACCAGCTTCTTATATAACTCAGCACATTCTTCCTCATCCTTGCGGTCGGAGTTTTCTAGAACCCGCCAGCAACCTTCTGGTTCATCTTCTGGTTTTGATGTGCTGTTCTCCACCTCTGAAAGGGGAAATGGTCAGGAGACCTCAGGGTCTGTTTTGTTTTATTTCGCGTAATCTTTCGTGATGAAATGGAGGCAGCTCCCTGCCGGGGCAGGGCCGAACCTGGTGCTCCTTGAAGGGAGCGTGGGCCGTGAGGAAGGGGAGGGCGGGCCACGGCTCAGGGGCGCGGACGCAGACCCCCCCCCGGAGCTCAGGGAGGCCGGAGTCTCGCTGCGCTGTGATCTGATCGTCCCTGTTAACACTCTTCCTCGTGGCCCTTAGCTCTGAGCCACGTGTTCACCAGCGTGAGACCACGTCCTGAAGGACATGCAGGATGTGCCCATTTCACAGACAAGCCTGCTGGTGCTCGGGGAGCTGACGTTGCCCCAGGAAAGGGGGAGGTCGGGATCCCAGCCCAAGGCCCTCAAGGCTGCCCCAGGGAAGCCCCCGTGTGCCAGACTCCACACCGATGCTCAGCTTCTAAGATGAGAACGCCTGACCGCTGTCCTCAAAGAGTCCCCGACCGGTGAGAAGACGGCCCCAAACCCAGGCCGAGTCCCACAGATCGCCCCGAGACAGGGCCAGACGCTGCCACGGCCGCAGCGTCGGCTCCCATGCAACCCCACTCTGTGGCCTCGGTCGGGGACTTCCCTGTCTGGGCCCCAGCATCCCCATATGAAGTGGGGCTCTAGGTGCCAGGCCGGGGGCCGGCTCACAGCAGGGGCTCCACAACCAGACCGCCAGGGTCCCAATCTGGGCTCTAACGCGTCTCCCCAGCGGACCTTGACCGGGTTACCGAACCCCCCTGTGCCCCACTTTCCCCTCCTGTGGAGTCAGCATCCTCAGGAGCGCGGTCTGTTCAGCACGTGATGACCACCAGCTGCGGTGAAGACGCCAGATTTGTACGAATCTGACGTGTGTGAGTGTACGGATCTGTGCGAATCTCAGTGAGGATGCCGTGGCCGTGTGTGCAGTGAAGGCGGAGCTGGACGGTCGGAGACTCCCCCACGCGGTGTGAGGTCGCGACCCTCCCATTCCGGTCGCTCCTGCTGCTGGAGACGCAACCGGGATCCCGGGAAGGTCGCACCGCGGTCCCGGCCGGCTGGTCGGCCACTGGCCTGCGGGCCCAGCTCCCGTGGGGCGCCCCGCGGCACGACCGTGAACGGGGTGTGCAGGAAAGAGGTGAGCCCTTTGCCAAAGCCCCTGTCCTTGACCGCCACCGAGGGATACAGTGTCTCCCCTGCCCGCTGTCGTGAAGTGGGGAATTCCTGCCTCCTCGAGCTGCTGGAAGGTGAGGAAACAGTAGTTTCTACAGTTAACAAGGACCGCTTCCTTGAGCACGTACCCTGTGCCGGACGTCATGGAAGGGTCTCACACACGAGCACTCCCTGCGTTCCCACAACAGCTCTGGGAGGCAGGCCGCCGCCTTCCCCCATCCTGCAGACCAAGAAGCTGAGACACACGGATTACACGTTAAATACACACAGACCGGAGCGGCGGGGGGCGGGAAGCTTACTTGCGAGCAAACCGTGTCTCTTCCCCACAGCAGGGTCACAGCAAGAGACCCCTCCCTCCCTGGTCCACAGGACGGGGACCCGCCAAGCGGTCCGTCCTACCCGGTGCCTGGCGTAAGGCTCCCCCCTTGCTGGGTTTGACTCTGGCGGTCCGGTCCCAGACTTCTCAGGAGTCTAAGTGGACATCTGGTGGACGTGAGGGCCCTGCAGAACCGACAGCGGGTCCAGTAAGAGTGCTTTGGGACAGTAGCGACCGTCTGGTTTCCGGGAAGCTTCCCTGACCCTCAGAACAAAGCCCCAGGATGTCCGCAAGCAGCCCCGTCCACCGGATGCCTGCGGGAGACCCATCGCCAGAGTGCCAAGTGCAAAGGCAGGGGTGCGGCAAACGAGCGAAGCAGGGGCGGCCACGTAAATACCGGACAAAGGGGATTTTATGGCAACACCAGCCCCAGCGCTAGATGGCCACTTCCCCGTGACAGAGGGGTCGATTCATGAAGAACACAGAGCAGGCCTAGTCAGCTCGTGCTAACAGCAGGATCTCAAGGGAATCAAAGCTTCCCCTGCCGCGCTCGGAGCCGTGCCTCGTAGGTCACGGGCAGCGTGAGACAGAGCCCGGGAAGTGGCCGGGTCCGAAAGGAGACCCCGGCCGGGGGAGAAAGGGCCGGAAGCAAGAGCTCACGCGGCAGTGAAAGGCGGGAACCTCTCATGCTGGAGCAGCCTGGGGAGGGAGGCAGAGCGAGGAGGGGGCCGTGCCAGCGAGGCGGGGAGTCTGGGAGACCAGAATAGCTGCGGGGCAGGGCGGGGGCCACTGATGTGAGCCGGCGCTGTGCATGGCCACGAGACTGGAAAGCAGGCGGGCAGACCTTCCTGGGCCGGCAGGAGGCACCAAAGGAGAACTGGGGACGGGAGGAGCCGAACAGGTTACCACCCCGACACCGCTGATGCTAGTGTCCGCAGGCAGCCCCCCGGGCAAGAGGGCTGGCTCCTGTGTTTGGTGGAAACACGCCCCCTCGCCCAGACTATTGTTGCCCAGCACGTAGCTGGTCCCCTAAGATGTTTCTTGAGTGAACAAACAGACCAGAGGTCCACGGCTTCCACTTAGGAGATCCGGGAAGGAATAAAACCCCGGTCCGACTGAGTGTGTGTGTGAGCGTGTGTGTTTCGGGAAGTCACAAGTAGAAAACGTGGTAAACGCTAAGTCCCCCAGCACAAACTGGAGCTCACCCTTAGCCTTCTCAGACGAATGACCCAGAACGAACCTGGAGTGCCAGAGTCTCTTCCAGCCAGAGTCGGCGCTCCGGACCCACTCTGCCTGATGAGAGCCCCGCAAGGACTAAACGTACTTTCTGCTTCGTCTAGAACAGCCGCCGGACTCCGTCCAGGGGAGGCCCCGTGAGAGAGGATCGCCGTGTGCCGGGACCCCAGGTAAGTGCAGCGTCAGCCCCAGGAAGATGTGTGAGGC
This sequence comes from Mustela erminea, assembly GCF_009829155.1. NCBI lineage: Eukaryota > Metazoa > Chordata > Mammalia > Carnivora > Mustelidae > Mustela > Mustela erminea. The sequence continues at coordinate 57,790,007 of NC_045632.1, read as the reverse complement.
CAGAGGCGGGAGAGGCCAGGGGGCCAGTCTTCTCACATGTGAGCCGCAGGACCCCTCCTCGAGGCGGACACGTGGCACGTGTGATCACGTGGTCCTGCTGTCCCCACGCGCCGCTGGCCACGTCCGCTTCCTCGCCTGACCGGGTCCGCAGAGCCCCCGGCCTGGGACGATGTCCGCGGATGCTCCGCCAACACGCGTAGTGAGGAGCACGGGAAAGCACCTGCCGACCTCGACCTTCGATGCCAGAGCCGTGTATAGCCCCAACAGCAACCGCCCAGGATGGCGTTTTCGTCCATGACGTCACTTTCCAAAGGTCGGGCATGTGGCCCCAGAGAGCTCCGGATGGGTGGACCATCCGTGACCTCACGGGGCTGGACCTACCACCTGCCTTCCCAGTGTTTGTGAGCACGTGACTGGGCCTCTCCGAGTCTGGTCCTGGGCCTGGCATTTCCATGTCTTGCCCACAGGACCTCAGATAGGTGTGTGTCTCCGAGTTCCTAGTGTCCACGTGCAGAGGGCCACGCTGGGTGCCTCCCCAGGAACGTGACCTCTGATACCAGCAGCGTCAGGGGCAAAGCTTGGTTCTCCTGCTTGGTCACTGAGTGGGAAGCGTGGCAGGCAGTCCCTGTCAAGCTACATCTTGTTTATTCCTCTGCGAAATGGGGATAATTAGGTACCCATCCCATAGGATTTGGGGAACCAGAAGGAGATAAGCAGGAAATGTTAGCCCAGTGCCTGGGGCCCGGCCTCACCTTCACCCTTCCCTGCCGCTCGTCCTAGAACTTCTCCCAGCAGCTGCCAGCGCCCGGGCAGGTGTGCTCAAGCCGGGAGGCGTGACCCAGTCCCCCTCCCCGGCCCACCCAGCGCTACCTCCCTGTGCACCCTGACCTGCCCACCCGCAGGAAGGTCTGGAAGTCGGCTTCTCGAGAAAGAGCAGGTGACAGGTAAACCCCCCAAAGCAACCAGCAGAGGCCGAGAGCTGTTGGACAAATGGTGCACACCCCAGCCTTTAAGGACAGGCTAACGAAAGCTCCCGCGTCTGAGCACAAAGCTTATTCCTGAGCTCCCTGGCAGCCCCAGCAAGAAGGGAAGGTGACGTGTTCTCAGCTGGTAGGAGAGGCACCGTAACCTACCGTGAGCCTCATCCCTCCCTCGGACGTGGCTCCAGGGGACATCTAGGAGGTGCTCGTAGAAGCAACATTGGAAAGCGTACACGCGTGCGTCGGCCAAGGAGGACAGAGGGCCGGTGGGCGGGGGGCCTCAGTGGCACACGTTCAGCTTGGCTGTGAGGTTGAGCCTAGTGCCAGGACGTTTCTGAGCGTGAGAGGCTCCACTCGGGACGAGAGCAAAACAGGCGTAAGCCAGGGCTGCCGGTGAGAGGAGTCTGGGTCCGGCGGCGGCTTCCGTCACCCCAGGTTCGGTGCGGGGGATGGGGACAGAGCATTTTAAGGGACAGACCTATCGAGTAACCATGGTCGTGTGTGTAGCTTTTTAGTGATTTCACCTAATGGCAACGTCTAATCCTTGCGTGACTGATGAGCACAGCAGGGTCGGCAGGTGCTCTGGGGCTGGGGAAGGCGTGGGCCCGCCACGGTCCACCAGCTCTGCAGCGATGGCCGCAAACAGCTTTTGTGTGAGGCTTCCCACGCGTGACGCTGAGGCTGCTGCAAGCCATTGACCTTCCGGATGCCCTTCCTCATTCCGCCAGCATTTGGCGTCCATACCTACCTACGGGGGTGCCCTGGCTGCTCTTTCTAGACAAGAGTTCATCATGCTCCCTTTTTGCTGTGGCTGCCAGGAAGCTCAGGGCTGAATTCTGTGCTCAGCTTCTTACTTTCTGCCTCTCCCTGGTCGCCGTCTCCTCCTGCTTCCATAACCCGCAAGTGTCCTCTCCCTCTCCAGGGTCCCCAGCTCAGACGTCCCCCGACTCCTGAGCAAACCTCTTCCTCCCGCTTCTCAGCCTCTCTGGGGCCTTCATTTCTCTCCCTTCCTGCCGTGGCCCCTTTCGTGACCAGCTGAGGCTCCACGACCTCTACCTTGGGGCACAGTCCTGCCCACACTCTGGACGTCCCCGCACACCAGCGGCGCGCCAGACGTGTTTCCCTCCGCTCAGCGCAGCCCATGTGCTCTCGCTCACGCGAGTTTTGTTCCTGCTTTAACTCCTGTCCCTGTTAGGGACGGGGCGGTGCAGCGGAGGAAGGGTGCGGAGTTCCACCTTCCTCTGGGAAAACGAGCTCAGAAATGGCCAGCATCTTCTGAGCACAAGCCCGCTGAGGGACCAGGGAACGGTTTCAGAGAAAATCCGCTCTGATTTCCTTTCCGCTGTTCCCATGGGCGCGTGCCGCCAGGAGAAAGAGGAGGCCTGCCGGTGGGGACAGTGTGGCTGACGGCCTCGCGCGCAGACGACTTCCTCAGCTTCTCTGTCTTCTGGGGGCCCCGGGGGCTCTGGAAGCATTCTGGGTGAGCGGCCAAAGAGGGACTTTCGGCGTGCCGTGTCCTCCCACCGGGGCCGCCTCCACACGAGCTCGTGAGACCACAGGTGTCCCGCTGACGGGGGCCACCGTGGGTGTCCCTGCCTAGTCACGATGGGCTTTTCGTGTTGGCTTGTTTCGGTTTTCCTGAAAACACACACATGATGGGACTTTTTCTGCTCTGGAGGCAGGACGGGGCCCCTAACGTGAGAGCAAGCCGAGGTGAAGACGGGGGCACCGCCATGGGGGTGGGCTTGGGCATCGCTGTGTCCACCCCGTCCCTTCAAAGTGGGGAAACCAAGGCCAAGTGACAGCCAGAAAACAAGCCCGCCGTTCTTAGTGCCCCGTCTGAGGTCATGAATGGATGCTGGGGGGGACTCTGAACCCCCGTGTCCACCACACCTGGCTCCCAGACCCCACCGGCCAGCATCACGCCCACCCCGTCCGGCCAGGGTTCCCATCCTGCTGGCATCAGAGCCCCGGGAGCATCGTTTCATTTCTCTCCCCGGTGTCTCACTTGTGGTGTAAAATGAGCTCAGCCGTGAGTTTCAGGAACAAACACCTGCTGGCCCTTCGGTGGCAAGAAAGAGAAACCAGGGGGTACTTTCCTTCTTTCCTGCCAGCCAGGGCTGGGCCCCCAGCAGCAGGACTGCTGGGGACAGCTTGGGGAGGGACCGGAGGGGGGCTCGGAGGTCCCCAGGGGTCCCTGGAGGTCCCCTGGGCTGCCCGGGAGGCAGGAGCAAAGTCCTTGCCTCCCGCCCTGGGCCCCTGTTCCGGCACTCCGCACACATGCCCTGAGCTGCTCCATGTCCCCAAAAATGCCCCTGGTCGCTCTGGGGCACACGTCCCCGAGCCTGTCTTGCAGGGCAGTACGGGTACATAGTGTGCCGGTCACCCACGCAGGTCTCTACGGAGTTCACACGCAGTCGCTATTGTCCCTGGAGCCCCATGCCCCCTCGCGGTCACCACCTACCCCTGCAGGGTACGCCTGGCCTCGCCTTCAGGGCCGTGGACGTGATCCTGGGGCTGGGACTTGGCGGGTCAGTCGTCTCTGGTCTGCTTGACCACATGCTCCAGGAATCATCTGCGCCGCGAGGGGCAGCCGCAGGGGCTCGCCGCCGATGCCCTCCGCGGTGGGCGCACAGACTGCGGGGCTGTCGACGGGACACTCCCGTTCCAGTCGGTTAAAAGAAAAGCCGGTAAAACAGCGGTAATGTCGGATGACTCCTCCCTGCCTGTACGCGGAGTCTGGGGCCACACAGCCCCGCGCCCCTGCATGTGTGAACACTGAAGGTCCCCGTCCCGGGCGCCCGATGGACCCCCAGGAGGAACTCCTTGGGGACGCATGTCCACGAGCAGAATTTGGAAGTTACTGGCATCTTCTTGGGAGGCCGCATCTGCAGACACGTCCAGCCCACAGATACCCTGTGGCCTCAAGGGCAGCGAATGGGCTCGGTGGTGAGCAAATATCCCCCCATTTCAGGGCAAGGGGAATTGGAGGACGGTGCTGTGACCCGCCAGCAGGGGGTGCCGCCTCCTTTGGGATCCTCCGGGCCCGGGGGTCTCAGGCAGTTGGAGAGCCCCGCCGGTGGCCATGTGGCTGTTGCGCCTGTCCCTGTGCCTTCCCAGTGACCCCAGACCTGGTCTGGGGCTGGCCTGAGCCCCAGAGGTCGGCCATCGGCAAGGGGGCACAAGTGGGGGCTTGCAAGAATGTGCCAGGCAGGAAGGGGTCCTGCTCGGACGTCCCCTGTGCCATCACTTGGCCATCAGGAAGGGAAGGCAGAAAGCAAGGAGACATCCTCGGGGCCCACCACAGCACTGGAGCGGTCAGGGGTCCCCCCACCCCGGAGCCAGGCTGCCGGCCAGCAGCCTCCAGCATCTTGCTGAAGCTTGTCCCGCCTCCACGTCCCGGCCCGGCCTCTGCACCTTGAACGGCAAGGGTAAGAAGGAAAGTAAAAGTGATAGAAAGTGGAGCAAATCCTGAGAGCAGAGTCTGTGCCGGGACAGCGCACGGGCAGGTCAGGGTCGGCCATGCCCTCACCACACGTGAACCTCGGCACGACTCCCCGGCCTTGACCACAGCCCTGGGCTCGGGGACCAGCGCATGTCCCCGCCTCGGCTCCTTCTCTGGCGATGACCGCTCCTGTCCGTGGCCCTGTCGTCGGCCCACCAGCACTCCCTGGGCTCCCGCGGTGTGCAGGGTGTGCGTGCAGGACCCCCAGGGGCAGCAGGGCCGGAGCCCCATTCATGAAGCCCTCCAGCGGGGTCCCCAGACACAGATGTCACAGGAAGACCCCCCAGCCCGGAGCACGATGCTGCGGACTCGGCACCTCGGCTTTGGCCCCTCTGCGTTTCTGAAGGATAAACCACGCAACGGATTCTGAGTCCGTGAGCGCCCGGGTGTGTCTAGAGTCACAGCAGTGACCCCCCAGCATGGCCCCCTGTCCGGCCACCTTCTCGTTCATCTGCTTACCAGGATCCCATCGCACAGATGAGCAAACAGCTCGAGGCCCCCCAGAAAACTGGGGCAGAGGAAGGGGGGCCAGCACAGGCATTCTGGGTCTAGAGCACCCCGAAACCGCCATGCCGGACATGGAGGCTGCTGGAGGGCCCAGACGGGGCGGCCTCATGGGTCAGTGGGCATCTGGGACGTGGGACGAGGTTCCAGAAGAGGAAGATTTTCCTCCAGCGGCTCCAGCGGCTCCAGCGGCTTCGAGGAGCCACGGCCCGAGATGTTAAGGGTCCCGCACCGGGAGCAGGCGGCCGTCCCGGGAAAGCGCACGACAACATGCGTGTGCCGTTAGGGACACTCGGCCAGCTTTCTTTTTCACTTTTTCTTTTTGGGTTTTTTTTTTTTTTTTTAATTCCCCACGCTGTGTTTTGTTTGTTTCTTCTTTTCTTCCCCGACTCTGTGTTCCCCTGTGCTTTCCAGGCTTCCTGCCTTGGGCCCGTTACTCGTGGAATTAAGGCCCCGTAGCTTTGTACCGCCCGATAAGCCAGGGCGTCCGGCCCCTCGCCGCTTCTTCTCCGAGGAAGAAAGGGACTGCGGGGTAATCCAGGTGCACGGCCAGTGGGACTCAAACTGTGTCCTTGTCTGAGCATGGCGTCCAGGCAGACGGGACCTCAAAGGACATCCTTCGACACTCTGCCTCCGTTCCAGCACGGAAACGTGAGCACGTCCAAGCGCCAGGGTGGGGGGTGGTGGGAGCCCTGCTGGTGACCCTCCAGAGGAGGGCGGAAACGGAGACCCCGCGTGGTTAGATACTGCCCCTGGATCCCACAGCTGCCTCTCGCTGTCACCTGGGCCCGGCCACAGCAGACCGCCCCGCTGCTGGGGGAGGCCGTGGGGACACAGCTGCTGGTGGCGAGGATGGACCCCACCCCGGGGCTCCTGGCCCAGCCCCGAGCTCCCCGAGGGCAGGTATGCCGGGGACCCTCAAGGAAAGCCCCCATGACGTGAAGGAGTGCGGTTCGGTCCCCGCGCCTCCAGCCACGCAGCCGCTACGCGCAGACGCACTCCCGAGCGACACTTCCTCCGTCCAGGTCCCCAGTGGGAGACGGTCCCAGGCCGGTTCCTTGAATCCTTGCTGGGGCCCCGGACCAAGAAGACCCTGGAGGCAGAGTGCGGTACAGCCGTCTGCCAGAGAGGCGCGGTGACCCCGGGAGACACTCTCTGCGCCGTCTGCTTCCAGAAGCTTCTACGTGTCCCATGTGCACTGCGGCACTCACAGCGCACCACCTCCCTGACCGCAGCAGAGCAAAACTCTGTGTGTGCTCAGGGCCGGCACCGTTTGGTCTACAAGGTGGCACAAACTGGCTTCCCGGACACTCAGGAGAGTGGGAGAGGGGTGAGCCCAGAGCCCGCCCACCCTCGGGTGTGGACACGCAAGCCTCGGTTCCCCATCTGATGGACACCAGCTCCTGGTCCAGGCTGAGCTGAGGACACTTCTCTCCCTCCTGTGAGAAGCCCACAGCCACGGCTGCCCACGGGAGCCCTTCTTTTCCAAGGAGCTCGGCGCCAAGAATACCACTCAAGCGCCACATTCGTCCTCACCATTACCTGAGGGAGGGGATGCTGGAACGGTCCCCGTGTCCCTCGCGGGGAAACCAAGGCACCCAGAGGATTGACAGACCCCGTGGCTAGAAAGTCAGGGTGCTGGAAGTTGAGCCCCACAGTGAGGCTCTAGGCCCCAGGGACAGGACTGCCACCCCGCGGTCCTCTCGAAGCCGGGCACCTGATGCCCACGTGGTACGGCAGGGGCCATGTCCACATGAGCCCTGCACCGATCCTGCAACCCCTGCCGGGCAGCCTGGGACAGCCAGGGCCCGCGGTCAGGAAGGTGGACACTCACTCTCTCTCCCCAGGCCGCGGGGGGATGGTGACCTGAGGGGCGACTCTGCCGGGCTGCAGAAAGTCCTCCTGGGCAGCTGCATGCTGGACCCTGGGAGGGAATACAGGCCAGGGGGCAGCAGGGACAGGTGTCTCCTCTAATCCCGGGGCGTCCCACAGACGGGTGTAAGCCTCTCCCACAGGGGAAGGCCTCAGGAATGCCCTGGAGCCCACAGAGGGGACAGGACCCCAGACATGGGTGGACAGATGTTTCCAGCCCACTGGAGAGGCTCTCGGGGAAGGCTGCAGAGCCTCGCACACACCCCCATGGCTCACCCAGACCATGAGTCCCAGCGGCCAAGACCCTCTCTGGCCCAGGACCGGGCCTCGTGCTAAGTCAGCAAAGGGCTTAGAGGCTCCAAGGGGGCCAACATGCAGGACACGCATGGGAGAGAGGGACTGGCCACCCTGAGGAGGCCACGCTGGCCGGGGTGGTGCGGGCGGTAACTCCCCTGTGAGGCGGGACAGGGGAGCCTTTGGGCCTCAGCCCCGGATCCAGGCTCGCTCGCTCTGCCCCAGTGCTGAGCGGCCTTGGGACAACGGTTTCCCTCTCTGGACTTCCTGCTCCATCCAGTGGGGCTAACAGTCGCTCTTAGCTCACAGGCTCGCAGGTTACATAGACGGACGTCACGAAGGGCTTAGAACGAGGGCCCAGCACGCAGTAAGACTCAATAAATTAGTTACTCTGTCACTAGGGCCCGTCCCTCCCCAGCAGCGGCAGCCCCGATCCACACTGGGGCCCCACCCGGGGCCTCTCTGGCCGTCCTTGGAGAGGAGGGTGCCCCAGAGACAGCCCGGGACACCCCCAGCCTGGAGGACTGCGGGATCCCCTCACTGGCCTCCACCCTGACACACGAGGCCACACGTGTGCACACAGGAACACAGGCACACGCACGCACCGGCCGCTGCCGCCCCCGCCCTCAGCCCGAGCGGGGCAGGGCAGGGCAGGGTGGGTACAGACCCAGGGCAAGCCCTATTGCTCAATTCCAGGACCGCGCTGGGTCCCAACGGTCAGGGACCGGCTGGCAGCGCCCGTGGGGCCTCGCAATCAGGCCTCTGGGGGCCACGGGCTTTTAATATTTTTAGAGAAGTTGGGTTTCTGACAAGTTCCTCTGTTTCAGATTCTTCCTGGGCTGGGGGCTCCTACCACACTGAGGCCCGCCGGCCACTCTAGGGGGCTCAGCGGGATCCCCGGGGCCCCCGCCACTGCTGAGTCAGCCTCCAGCCCCCACGTGGGGCATGGGGGTGCCTGGCCGGCCGGGGTGACCACCCACCGACCCACCAGCTCAGACCAGGTGCTCTGGGAGGCCCCGCGTTTTCTCTCCACCCTCTGCCCTCAGCTTCTTGTTTTCTGGTTTTGTACCCCCGGACTTTTTATCTGTAAAAGATCTGACCCGACCCGCTAGTGAGCCACGGGCATGTCCGTGTCAGCCGTCAGGAGCGAAAGGCTGCCCCCTCTCTGGGAGACAGGAGGCCGCGGTGGGCGGACCCTGGCCAGAGCCTTCTGAGGCAGTTTCCTTGGTTCCGCTGTTGGCTCAGGCAGGCGTGGGCAGAAGTCATCATCCCACAGTCCGCCCCCACGGGAGCAGAAGCGGGCGGCGGCAGGTGCCCCATCGCAGCGGTGGCCCCTGGAACGTTTGGACACTGAGTGACAGGTGCCTCTCGGTGAGCCAGTCCCTGCTCCGAGAAGGGCGCCAGGTTACAAAGCAGACGTAGGATGGAAAATCATTCCCGTTCCCTTGTTCAGGGCTGTCTGTCCAGCTCTCACGGCCACCGTCACGCCCGAGCACACGTTCAGAAGGTTAAAGCAACGCAAACGTGCCCTGTCACCGTTCTGGGGCCTCCAAGTCTGATGTGGTCTCGTTGGGCTATAATCAGGGTGTCCGCAGGGCCACGTGCCTTCTGGAGGCTCCAGAGAAGGACTGTTCCCATGGCTGTCCCCTTCTGATGGTGCCTGCTCTCCTGGCCCATGGCCACTCCTCTGCCTCCGTGGCCAGCAGCACAGCCACTCCCAGTCTCTCTGCCACTGCTCGGACCTCACATCTCTCCCAGACTCTGAGCATCCCGCCTCGCTCTTCCAGAGAGCCCTGAGGTTGCATTGAGCCCACCTGGGTCATCAGAATCTTCTTCTCACCTCAACATCCTTAACGTAATCACATCTGCCAAGTCCCTCTGCCACGAAGGTCACATACCCCAGGTTCTTTAGGGGAAGGGGTCATTGCTCTGCCAACCACACTAACCTGGGACAACTTACTGGCCATCTCTTCCGTCATCTGTGAAATGGCGATGTTATGATGGTGGTGGTGGTGGTGATGGCGATGGTACCTACTCCCTCGGGGTTATTGGAAGGACTTAATCTGTTCCCATTTACAGCTCATACAGTCACACTGAGCACAGGGTAAGTGCTCTCTGTGGGTTTGTCAAATACAGAACAAAGTTTCCCTGTAGTTCTAGCTGTACGCCGTCTAGGTAACAGACCTGACCTAAAGCACGTTGGTTCTTCATGGGCCACTTTACCCTTCTACATTCATCTGTTGGGTCGCCGGCTTTCCACCTCTCTGTCCAGAACATTGGCCATGATGTCTCTTTGTTCACCCAGTGCCCAGGACCATGCCCGGCCACTAGTAAGCTCTCCTGGTGCTTGGTAGAGAATGAGTATGGAAACCAAGGAGGTCTTCAGCCTGCAAACACTTACTGGGCCCTCCCACGAGCCAGGCATCCTGCCGGAGCTGCACACATCCAGGGGACACAGCGCAGAGAGAGCGATTAGCTGATCTGCAGGACGTGCCAGGAGCGGTTGGCCGTGCTGGCCCAGGGTGCCACCCCGTGCCCTCCCGTTACAGCCTCACGTCAACCCTGTGAGCCAGGGAGGGCTGGGACGTCTGTCCTGGTCTAAAGATGCAGAAACTAAAGTCCAGAGAGGTTTCTCAGACTGCCCAGGTCACACAGCCAGCATGTAGCCCAGCTCCCTGGTCTCCCGTCTGCCTCTCGGCCCCTCTCCAGTCTTGGGGGTTAGGGTGACCCCATGACAGTGAGGCAGAGAAAGCATCCATCCCGCTTGGATGCCACACTGAACAGCTGTCAGCAGTGTCTCTCCAAGGTCAGGGAGGAGCAGGTGTTCAGATCCACTGTAACAGATTCGGTGCGAATGCACCAAAATGCCCTGTGCCCCCCCCCCCACTCACACACCCCACTGAGATTAGGAGTCCTCAGCCCAGTGTTGACCTGGCCAAGCAGGAGAGGGACGGCACACGGCGGTACGCGGAGAGACCGCGGGAGAGCGTTCCGGGGTAGCTGAGCAGGGACCAGGCGGGAGAGCATGGAGAACGGGCGGCTGTGATCGCCAGGACAAGCCTAAGACACCGGGGAGACAGACCCAAACTCAGGGGAACCCCCCACCCCAAGCATGGCCCTTGTGTCCCTAAATAAGCAGTCATGACTGTGTCTATTTCTACCCGACCTTCAGCGTCCTCAGCAGCAAGGAGCCGCGACAAGGGGGGCGGAGCGGCGGGTGGGTGGTGCCCTGTTCATGCGAGTGCGAAAGCTCTCCCCTAAGTTCCAGCCTCTGCTCGGGGGCCCGGGGGTCCAGCATCGGGGGCGCTGGGAGCTGCGCGTTGTGACATCCCCAGGGTGGGTCAGGCTCTTCGGGGTCAGGGGTGGTTTTTCTGATCACGCTTGAGAACTCTGGCTCAGCGTCCTTCCTTCATCATGTGGCTCAGAACATTCCCACAAACCGTCACAAAGTATTTTAGGCGACACATTTCTATAACCGTAATGTTCTTTAAAACAATTTTTTTTTTTTTCAGTTTTGCCCTTTTGCAAAATAACTGTTCTCAGACTGATTCAGAAGCCCTTTCTGTCAGGACTATTCTCGGCCAGAATTGCCCTGCAGTGGGGCCCGAGAAAGCAAGCCGAGACAGGGTCACAGGTCCTCCACGTCTAAGCCGGCATCACGCTGGCAGGACCTCTGCCTTGCAGTCTCCACACCGAGCCTCCCCGGCAGGGAAGCACAAGGACACGCCACCCCCAATGTCTCCTCTGCCGTGGGAAAAGGCATCACTATTTGGAAGCAACCAAGACCATAAGTCTTCCCCTGCTGTCCTCCAGCAGGGATCCCAGACACGGGGCTGGTCCAGAGCAGACCACTTGCGTCCCCATCAGAGGGAAAAACAGCCCCTCGGGAACGAAACATTCCTCCGTGGGCAAGATCCGGACCCGTGAAGGTACAGGGCCGTGCGTTTGGTGTTTCTATAAAAACAAAACACACGTTCGCGCCTGGGAAGGTTCCCCTCGCAAACCGCCGGCGTCACGCGCCTGCTGGCTGGGGAGTGTGAGGAAGGGGAGGCTCCCGTGTCTGCTTTCCACGCGTCTCTAGTATTTGCATTCTTGGGCCAAACCCTAATTTTCCTCGTGTGTGCCTCTTAGATTTGTACATCCTGTTTCCTTAAAAAACAATGAAGGGAAACAGCATTGTACGCGAGGACACTTGAGGTGCTCAGTCGGGTGCTGAGTGTCCTGCGGAAATGCACAGTGGCAGGAAAGTCACTGCTGTCCAGCTGTGCACTGACCGAGTCTGTCGCTTTGCGTATGTGATCTCGCGTGATCTCCGTTCTGTGAAGTGGGCGCTCTTACCCCGTCCATCTCTGGAGAAAGGGTTACGCTCCAGTGTCCGCCCAGAGGCACCCCTCCGCCGCTATGCTTTTGAGATTCTCCCTTGTTTATGATATACTCGGATTTCTTTTTAACCACTGGCATCGTACGTCTGTGTACACTTGACCCTGTCGACACAGGGACCTCAGAGAAGGCTCGAGAAAGCATTCCTCTGATCTTTGCAACTCTAGGGATCTAGGCGTGCCCAGGACATTCGGTCCCGGGCAGCGTGTGCTTCCTGCTTCAAAGAAGGTTTTGGAGACTAGTTCGCAGGACGTGGAGTTCACAGACCCCAAGCACAGAAGCCGTGATGTTCCCTGAACCCTTCAGAGCAGGTGGATCGGGAGCTTTACTTACAAGAGCAGGTTTCTGGCGCTGACGCATTTGGTTTGCTTGGGACATTGACCAGTCAGAAGTTTGGTTTGAGAGTTTTTAACTCCCGATCGTTGGTTTTGTTTGTGACTTTGTCTTCCCAACTGCTGTTTAGCAATCCGGGTGTTTTTGAGGAACGTAACGGCATGGCTGGCGAGAGATTACACCACAGGCTTTTCGAGGCCAATGGATCAAGCACTCAAAGCAGGGCTGCCCCATACAGTGGTGCAGTCTGTGGACTGAACAAAGTGCCTGACTTTCAAGTGAGCTAAAAACACAAGCTGTATGCTGCTTTCTCTGAAGCAAGGGGGGCTCCTTTTTCTTTACACAAAAGGCGTGGCAATCAGCTTCCCAAGCCCTCAGGACTGGGTTCACCCGGGGGCACACCTTTTTTAACCCATCTTCCCTAGAGGAGTGACTTTTTCCAGTTCACAGGGTGCCATATAGGCTAGAGGGTGCTGACTCTGGACTAGGCTGACCAGCGAAGCAAGGGAAGAGCTCAGCCGGGCCAGCCTCCGTGTGACGGTCGAAGGGGGAAGAGAAGCCGGAGGTGTGGACTGTGGAGAAGTGAGGCTCTTAGGAGTCCTGCTCACAGCGAGCCAGAAACTCTGCGGAGCCCTGCACCTCGAGGCTGGCCGTGAGCCTGCTGTCACACACGGACGAGGGCCGCAGGCACCTCCAACCTGACATTTACCGCAGAGCACACCTGCAGGCTCACGTGGGTCCAAGACCATGGCCGGGAGACGGATCCTGCACGAGCCAGGCCACTGGCCTCCAGCTGGCAAGATTTCAGTTCAACTGCTGTCAACCCGCTTGCCCGAAATCCCATCGTCCAGAACGGGTTCGTCCTGGAATGAAGGAGAGGCCGGAGAGTTGCTCCCAGGGCGGGTCCATGCAGAGCTAAGTCGCATGAAGGTGTAGACGGCCGACACTAGGAGCCCTGGGATCTGGGCACCACCGGGAGGTGAGATCCTGAGGCCGTCTGGCCGACGGCGGAGGAGGGCGGAGAGCAGAGGACAGAGGGCAGCACCGACTTCTGCAGCAGCCTGTGAGCTCAGCTCTGCTCTCTTCATCCTGTTCAGCGCAGCAGCCTCTGCTGTGCCGGTCACCGAGCCTCACCTTGGTCCCTGTTCTCAAGGAGGGCTCATCTCGCAAGTAGGACAGAAATAATGCCTATTTGTGGGCAGCTCTGGGTCAGGCAGCGCACAGGACATTTCAGCTGCCGGATCTCGTGGCGTCTCAGGTGAGTCCCTGGAGGCAGGGGCTGGCTGTAGCCGCGTTTCATAGAAGCAGGAGAGGCTCCGAGAGGCCACTTGGCTGAGCTCACATGGCGGCCAGGACCCTCTGGCTCCAGGGCCTCGCTCACTGACTCAAAGATAGCCCCTTGAAGTCACATTTTACCTGCGAAATATTGTCCAAATATTGGATATTAAGAGGAATAAAGAAGTTTCAAGCCGTGTACTACATACAAACTCTGCTGGTTTGAATAACTCCAGACTTCACCAGCAGAAATTCACCACGGGGCATTTTTATGACCGAGGAGTTGGCAGTTAGCTTGGGCGCACGACCAAAGGTCCAAGTGAATCCTCAGCAAAGGAGGGTCCCCTTTCCTTACAGTGGAATAAGGGAATGGGGGCCACGAGTCTGAGCCAGCGTGTCGTAAAACCGGCCTCAGTCCTGCCGAACTCGCCCCTGCACCGTGAGCAACGGGCATGTCCGGCCGGTGCCCCCAGGCCATCCCTGAAGGACACAGGACAGTTGGCAGAGGCTCAGAGAGACGCAGGATCCGACGGTGCAGGGACGCCACCAGGAGGAAGCGGGGCGGGTGCTTCGCTCCCCCACGTGCAGGTGACGGCAGGAGTGGCAGCCACAGCGGGGGCTCCCACGGCGGTCACCGCGAAGTTCTCATCACAGTCGTGATGCTGGCAACCACGGAAGGACGCGTCCATTAGCCGCAGTAATGTAGCGGTGATGTCATCCTGCGCCACACGGAGCAGTGGGGTAGTGACCAGCTGTGATGGCAGCCGTAGTCCCAGGAGTAGCCGGAGTCACAGCAGCGCGGTGTAGTCACAGGAGCCGGAGTCACAGGAGCAAGCGTAACGACAGAAGGAGTAACAGCGGTGGTAGCAGGAATGGCAGTAACACGGCAGGAGTAGCCGTGCGCGGTGCAGTCACAAGCGGGAGTAGTCGCGGTGTGATGTGCTCTCTGGGGCGGGAGCGGCAGCAGCAGCAGGGGCAGCAGTGACATCCGTCCCGACCACAGCAGAGACCGTGGTGGCGGGAAAGAGAGTACCAGTAGCCACAGCAGGAGGAACGGTCGGCAGAGCAACAGGATGGGGCACCAGTCACAGGGGCAGTCATAAGCCCTAGAGGCAGGGACAGTGGCCCTCAGTGTATCAGGTTCAGAACGGTGACAGCGGCGGTGACAGGAGTCCCCGGAGAAGTAGCAATCAGGGACGAGGAGTGTGGCACCCGCTGGGCGCTGCGGCAGGTGTGTTCGGAGGGGCATGGCACCCTCATGACAAGCTACCGGCTGTGTCCCCATCACGCAGGTAAAGAAACTGAGGCACAGGCACATAAAATATCTCATCTGAAGTCGCCCCACGAGTGTCAAAGGCGGCGTGAAGCCAGGACGCAGGCGGCCTTGACCACGTGCACGCCGCGTGGGAACACCACCGGCCAGACGTCGTGCCAGGCCCTGAGTTCCAGCCTTGCTTGGCCCTGGGGAGCCCAGGGAGGAGCAAGCAGCACCCCACCCCCCAGAGAGCACGAGCAGCGGGGAGCAGAGGACAGGCTGAGGCTGTGGAGGGTGCCGGGGCACCTTCCGTGGGGCCGGGGCCAGCAGGTCTCCCCAGAAGGCACGTCTGAGTCGAGATCTGCCTAAACACTGGAGACGCTGCTGCAGGCTCCGGAAAGGAGCATTCTGGCCAGGAAAGGGGGTCCTGCTCACCCCCTTCCCCGAGGCGGGAAGAAGCCTGCCTTGTTCGGGACAGGAGGAAATGGGGGCGGAAGGCAGAAGACGCCCCTCCCACGGGCACCGGGAGGAAGACACTTTCCATGAGCTGTTTTCTTTGGAAAAAATACACAGAAAATTAAAATGTCATTCGTAATCTCACCACGTTTGCAGTTCTACTGAGCAGTGACAACTCCCCCGCCGAGTCGGGGAATTCACTGGCTGACAACGCAGGCCAAGGGTATAAGGCCACGTGCGCGGACATGCAGCATCCCCGAGATCTCTGTTTCCATCCCTTGGTCCTGTGTGTGACCCGTCCCTTCCCCAGTCCCCACAGGCCGGTCCCCAGTGGCAGCACCCACTGCTGTGGCCCGGGAGCGCTCAGGACCAGGCGGCTGGACCTCACGTCGGCCGCACCCAGGGGGCTTGGAGCAGCCCTGCGTCCGGAGCCTGTGCAGGGGCTCGAACACCTGGTCTTCAGGCCGCACGTGTGGAGCTGGGGCTTTTTTGCCCTCCTGGTGGTTTTCACAGCTACTTTCAGGAGGACTGGAATTTTCTGGACGTCTGACTTCCGGATCAACCGTGTTGGCACAGTGACAAGTGAGCCCCAACAGCGAAAGGAACACACCTGGGGAGCCCAGATGAGCCAGAGTCCCTTAGCACCGATCGCCTGCCCCGAAGGGCAGAAAGACTCGGGAGGACGCAGTGCTACCCTCCCCGCCCCCCAGCAAGGGATTCGCCACCTGGATTCACAGCCGACAGCCCAGGGCAATGTCTCTCGGAAGGAGGCGAGCGGGCTGATCTCATCATGAAAAGGTCAGCTCTGGGTTATCCCCAGCGTGCTGGGGGCACCGGATTCCAACCACAAAGTCAGATGAAAAACCAGCAGTCGTGAAATGATCGAGCCGGCCCGGGGCAGCAGGAACCTTCATACTGGAGGTAATTTCTCAAAAGAGCAGCACTCCTCCTGGGCCACCCCCTCCTCCAGAAGCGTGGCCCCTCCTCTCACCTGACCACGCTTCGCTCCTGCCCCTCCCCTGCGTGACCACCTGAAACCAACAGCTCCTTTCGGGAAACTCCTTCTGTGAAACTCACTGGTTCCGGGAAAACGCCTTCCTCCGTCCTCGGATCCCTCTGTGCGTCCCTGGCAGAGGTCCGTGGGTCCCGTGGGGCGAGCTCGGAGAGCGCTGGAAAGAATGGGGCGGAGGGAGCAAGTGTCAAGTGCGGACCTGTCCCGTCAGTGTGTTCCACACACGACACATGTCACATCGTGTGGGTCCGCCACGCCCAAGTAAACAAATGGACGTATTTAAAAATGGGAGAAGGAAAGGACTGTGGGCTGGTAAACCTGTGCTTGGGGCTCTGGGGCAGCACTGGGGACCGCATGGGGCCCACACGCCGCAGGGCAGCGTGAGGTTAAGGCGGTGGTGAACCTCGTGTCCCACCCGCTGGTCACCCCAGTGTCTTCCTTCTCCGCTCAAGTATTTCCCCACAATTGTCCTGCGACCGGCCAAACTCAGGCACCATCTTTTCTTTTTTTTTTTTCAAGCTCACTCAAAACTTCCAAAGAATCCCCATCGAGCAGTACTGAGACCATCGTGCACCTCCAAATGGGGTCTGCAAGCAGCACGATGGGGCCCCCCGGAGGGTGGGGGCAGCTGAGAAACGTCCCATCTCGGGTCCCGCCCCTACAGGGTGAGCACCGGCCTTCACGGCTAAGCCTTCCCAAGCCTTGCGACTCGCCGAGTGCCTGCCCCTTCCCTGAGGACGATCCAAGGCACAAGACCCCGTGCGGGCTCTCGGGGGCCCACCCCCCAGAGAAGGGCAGAGTACCCCGCCCGGAAAACAGTAAGGGGCCACCCCGCCAGGGTGAGGCGCGAAGGCCCCCGCCTCTGGTTTCGCCGGAGGAAAACAGACACCTTGTGGGAAGCCACATGGCCTCTTCCAGGAAGCCTCTGTGCGCCCCCAAGACAGAATCTGCCGCCCACCCACACTCCAGAAGCATTTCCCCCGTAGGCTGGTGGTTTCAGCCCGACCCCAACTTGGCATCGCCTGAGAGGGTGGTTTTAAATACGGACACCCAGGCCTCTGCCCGGCCACAGACTTCTTCGCGGCTCCCAGGCGGGTCTCCTGTATGCCCAGGACGGACAGCGTCTGCACACGGCCCGCGCGCCGACCCCGGTTGGTCCCGCTCTGGTCCTCTCCCACCCAGACCCCCCAGGGCGGCCGCCCCCATGACTGTCCCGCAGCACCGTGCCCCCAGCCGCACAGCACAGCGTTCTCGCCATCTGCCTGCCCCACCAGACGACAAGCCCCCGGAGCACGGCCTGTCTCAAGTCCCCAGCACGGGAGGACGTCTCACAAACACGTCCGTGACAGACTTAGCCAACTGGAGTCGCGAGCACGGGGCGCTGACGCATGCGTCCTTGCAACCTTGCTGGTCCCCGTCACACCCCGCCTGCCCCCACCACGGCCGTCACCTGTGCTCTTGTCCGGCCGACGCCACGGGACCCCCACCCCCCAGTGGGGCTGTGCCTCCTGCCTCCCTCAGGGCATGTACTCCAGTCTAGGCCTCTGGGTCTCAGCCCTGATGCCTGGGCACCACCTATGACCTTGGTCATCAGATCAACCTTGGGCACCTGGCCAAGCCTCCTGCCTCGTTTCTGAGTCTTTTTTCCCCAGCTCGTGCTGCAGGAAACAGCGACCTGAGTTTCTTGCTTGCTTCTTACACTGACTCCCCTCGTCTGGGCCCTGATTTCTTCTTGTGGCTACTGCAAGGCCCCTACTCACATGTCAGTGCAGCTTCCCTGCCGTTCTAGAACCCTCCCTCCTGCTCTCAGAGTTTCCTACACGGACCAGAGCTGCTTGCATAGCTGCCCCTGTTCCCAAAGTCCTTTTAGCTTTGCTCTGACTGTCCAGACCCTCTTGAGTTCCTCCTGCACTTTGGCCTGGGATGACCTTCTCTGTGCAGACCCTGGCCTGGGTTTCCCCCCGGTGCCCCACGCTGCAGCTGTGCCTGTGTTCCGCTCCCTGCGCCCTAATTATCCCAGGCTTAAATGGACCCTCTACTTGGGCCGAACCAGTGTTTGTTGATGGATGACGAAGCAGACGGACACACGTGGGGAGAGCTGGGGGGACGGAGGGGAAGGAACAGGCAAGTCAGCTGGACTGTCTCAACCCTCGAAGTCCGACACACCTGGGCAGACATTCCTGGGTCAGTTCAAAGGGACGCCCAGAAAGTGGATCCGTGTGTCTAGGACTGTGGTGCACAGCAAAATGCACAGGACGGCCCCCTCCTCGCGGCACTCGAATCCAGAGCTCAAGGGTTGCCGTCTTCCATGCGAGCCGAATGGACAGACCACAGCCCACCTGAGGAGCCCCGGTCACACCCAGTGCTCCCCTTGCAGGTCAAGGTCACGGGTGGACGGCTGCCGTGCCTGGACGATGGGCACGATGGGCGTCACCCTGTCTAGGGCTGCTCTCGCGAGCTCCCACTAACTGGGCGGCTTCCAGGAGCAGAAACTTAATTCTCTCACAGTTCGAGAGGCCAGAGGTCTGAGATCTGCTCTGCCGAGCCAAAGTCAGGGTGTCAGCAGGGCTGGCTTCCTCCGGCGGCTCCAGGGCAGAATCCACTTCCTCCCCCTCCCCAGAGTCTGACACCTGCTGCCTCTTCTAGACTCCCAGCCCCACTGCTCCGTCTCTGCCTCTGGGACCACGAGGCTCCTACCCTTCTCTGCGTGAAATCCGCCTCTCCCTCCCTCTTCGAGAACAGCCAAGGTGGCGTTTAGGGCCCACTGAGATCACCCAGCACACACTCTGCACCTCAAAAATTGTAACTCGGTCACATCTGCGCCATCCTCCTTGGGCCACGTAAGGCAAATATTTCCAGGTTCCCCGGACAAGGACATGGCTGGTGGTCGAGGGCCATTATCCTGCCGACCACGCCAGGGCTTCAGAGTCCGTGAAGGCACACCTGGTACACAGCCACTGCCCTGTAAGCACGAGCCGTCTCACTACAACGCAGACGCAGCCCTTTCCAGGAGCTGGTGCGAGCGAGCCGGCAGACAGACATCGCTGCGCAGTCCGTGAGCCAGAAAATGGAAGCACCAGGCCCTCCCTCGTCTGTTTGGAAAACAAACACATCTGTTGTTTTTCTGGCTGAGGCCACAGACCCTCCCACCACTTCCCTGAAAAGGGCCGGTCCGCACAGCTTACTGAGAAACCAAATTTGGAGGAACCAAGCCGAAAGCTACCGGTCGCTGCAGGATTATTGAAAGTCAGGAGACGCTGAAGCAGCAGCTGCCGAGAGAGAAGAACGGAACCACGGCCAACGAGCTGGTGGACGCCGGGATACACCGTCCGTGCCAAGACCCGGGAGACCCAGGAGGCTTCCCAGGACGAGGCACTCAAGTCACAGATTAGAAAGCCCATCTGGTTTCTGCCCTGGGTCTGACCTTAACACGCACACACGCACACAGACCAAAACTGAGAGACAAGCAGGGGTAGGGAGAAGGCTCAGGAAGCCCTCTGGGCTGGGAAAATTGTGTGTGTTTTCTGATGTGTTTTTGGTCATTTTAGAGCAACCCCGTTAACCCCCCAGAGACTGGAAGAAATTTACTCTTTTCAGCTTCAGATGAATCCCACTGATGATTGCTTGGCCGGGGAATTTCAGCGGGGCTGGGGGTCCCATTTATGTTCGTTTTCTTGCGCGTGATAGTTGCATCAGGATGGCGAAGGGCAGAGCTTTCCCTCAGCAGACACTGCGAACGCACCTGTGTGTCCTGTCAGGCCGCCTGTGGCTTACTTCCAAACAGATCAGCAAATACACAAACACAGACACAGAAGCCAAATCTGAGGAGACTGGTGACAGCTGTTGAATGAGGAGAGTGGGTAAATACTGGTGTCCGTCACTCTTAATTTCTCCGCGTGTTTGAAAAGTTTTCGTAGCAAAAGGTTGCGCGGGTGGGGAGCAGAGAAGGGTGACCCGGGGAAGCGGAGCTCTTCTGATGGTTTCTGCAAGACCCCACTTGATGGGCGGGAGGACCATCCCAGGTGGAAGGGAACCAGCACCAAGCATGGAGGAGTGGTGGGGGCCCAGGTGGGTGCTGGTGAGTGTCCGGGTGCCGCTCTGTGGATCAGGTGCCAGCCAAGGGCTGTGCTAGAGGGTTGGTCCATGGAGGGGCAGGGGTGGGAGTGGGCTTTGGAGACTTGGAGCTGCTCTGTGTCTGCTCTACTGGGGGAGAAGGGGGGTCTACTCTGACCACATGTTTTAACACAGAACAATGAGGAGACCCAGAATTCCAAAGGAAAGAACCCCAAAATGGCTCACAGCATCGAGGTCGTTGGGGCTGTAATGAGCACGGCCCTCTGTCTCCCTTCTACCTGCAAGAATTAGTCTAAGCCAGTTGTGCCTCCGGGGTGATTGGTTCAGTAGTGGGAGTGGACCCGCTCTGGCTGATGAATTGTAAGACATCCTCACGTCTGGAAGAGGTGGTCTCTTCTTGGTCTAGTCCTTGTTGTGCATATGTGATGTCTGGAGCCACTGCAGCCATTTTGTGCCCAGCCCAAAGACAGAGCCAGCATCAAAGTTGGCAGAACAAGGAGAGGGAAAGGACCTGGGTCCTCGAGGACGTCTGTGAGCCAGGGCACCAGCCAGCCCTGAAGGCCACCCACGACTTCTAACTAGTGGAAATATCGATGTCCTTATTCTGCAAGTCTGTTGGATTCCATTGCTTGTATTTCTGATATGAGAGCAAGAAGCAGTACCCCTGCCAACCCATATGGGCCCTCTGCCTGAGTTAGGAAAAGTACCCTTCCTCCAGGAAGATGTCCGGCTTGGGGGGCAGGATGCAGCTGGCTTTCAATGCAGACATGCCCCTGATTCCAGGAACCCCCACCCATGAACAACCCACATAGAGGACATCTGGCAAAAGCCCCGGTTCCCACCTGCCAGGCTGGTACAGCTGCACAGAGAGCTGACTCCCTCCATTTCTGGATGATTCTGGCCTTGGAGAAGTTCAGGGTGGTGCCATGGGGCGGGGCTATCCCCCCCCACCCCTGCCTCCAACTCGGCCCGCCCTCCGTGTACACTTTGTTGTGTACACTTGACATTTCCTTGACTTCTTCCCCGTGCTGTTGAAGCCCCCACCCCCACTTCCTTTCCAAACAGAGTGACCCCTGAGCACCCCTGCTGGAAATCCTGGAGACGCAGCTGTGGCGAGAGCCCCCCTGACCAGGCTCCTCCCTCCGTCTGCCCTCCGTCCAACCCAGCGGTGCTGGGGGAATGTCGGGGGGCTGGCTGTGTCTGACAGCCCACTGGTCTTGGCTCAGCGGGGGACCCAAAGGTGGGTGCGTGCCAGTTTCCCATGAAACACCCTCAGGAGCCAAATGTTTCCAAAGCGGGTCCAAGCCCTGGCCCGCTGGCCTCCCATGGGGCTTGGGCTCATGGACCTGGGGAGTGAAGGGGCGTTGGCGGGGCCCAGGGGAGGAGGCAGGATGGAGGTCAAGGGCCAGGAGAGTATTTTGGCCTTGACCCCTGGGGCTCCATCCAAGAGGCAGCCAGGCCCTCGAACGTGTTTCTCATTCTAGAAGGAGAGGGTGTAGCTTCCTTCTGGGACATGGGCTCAATTCCCTGCTGGACCAGGGGGGCCCTGCTCAGCCTTCTGCAAGGCCCAGGTGTGCACACGGGCTGGCCTTGTCGGGGCTCCAGGAGCCAGGGCACCCCAAACGGCAGCTCGGGCAGCTGGGCCAAGATGGGCATTTGGAGTCCGTGGGATCTCAGTTCAAGTATCGGGGCGGGCTGCTCCCCGCTGTGTGGCTTGGCCTCTCTGGTTCTGGTCGCTGTCTAGGAAAGGGGGATGTGACCAGTCGCTCCCACCTGGGGCTTCTGGCGGGACTTCATGCGCACAGAGCCCTTGACACGTTCCCCAGCACAGCCTAAGCATCAGTCAGTGTGTCCAGTCACGGCGCTCAAACACTTTTGTGGTCATTACCTTATCACCTAGGTACCTGCTGCTTGACAGGCGGCCCCCTGGGCAGGTTCGTGACAAGTTGGGGCATCCTGAAGCAGGTGCCCAGCTGGTTCCCAGCTTGTTTCCCTTGCTGCGACCCCCGCCCTCCACCTTCCTGCCGCCCCGCCAGCCGTCACGGCCCACGCAGCTCCCTGAGAGGCTGCGAGCCGGCCTGTTAACCTGCTGCTGGCTCTGGGCAGGTTGCTTCCCCTTTCTGTTCCCTCCGTCTCTGAAAGCCGAGAGCCACGTCATCTCCAGGGTGGCCTTTCCTGCAGACCAGAATGCTGAGGTTTGCTGCCAGCGTGGAGGTCTGCTGCCTCGACGACATTTGTGATCCTCTCCGCACGTCCCCTCCGTGCCGGACGTCGGCTAGACACTCGGAATACGCGATTCTAATCCTCACAGCAGACCTGGGGGTGGGGGGCATTTGCTCCCCATCCCACAGAGCGTGGCCGAGATGGACTGGAACCCACGTTGGTCAGGCTCCAAACTCAGCCTCCGTCCGTCGCTCCACAGCTTCTCTGTAAACGCCCAGGCTTCCCTGTTGGCCGACAAACGGGATCAACCGACGTGGGTGATGTGGGGAAGCCCAGAGCCGGGGGTGGGAGCCCACCGGGAGGGGCCTCTCTGGGCCCAGCGGCCCCTCGTTCCATCCCCGTGGGTCCTGAGCCGCATGTGCAGCTCGAGGGGACGTGAGCCCCGAGAAGCTCTCTGCCCGGTGAGGACCTCGTGCGGTACAGTGTGACGAGAGCCCGAGAAAAGGCAGCCAATGACTTCTGGAAAGTTCCGTGCCAGTCTCGCTCTGCACCTGTAGCTCCCTTGAGTTCTCCCGACGTTGAAATCGCACTCGGGAGCGTTTTGGGAGCTCTGTCGCTCCCTTCCGTGTCGCCCAGGCCCGGCATGAAGATCTGCAAATGTTTTCTTCCTCAGCTCACGGAGAAGCGAGTGGGGCCGTGGGTGAGGCCATCAGCAGGTGCGGCCCTGGGACATGGAGCCACTGCGTCCTCCGGGATCCACGCGGGTACAGAGCCCGCGGTGCGACTTGGCAGACAACTTGTACTTACATAGGGCACCTACGTTTTCCAATCACTACTTGGAACCTAGAACCCAGCCTGTCGGCAGATTCGCCCACACAGGTGGGGCGCTGGGTTCCCCGAATTCCTGGAGACTTAAAATCAACCTTGCCCCTCGCCAGCCTCGCTGGTTCCAATCCTTCTGTATCCCCTAGAGAACCCCGCGCCCCCTCCCAGTCCCCGGATGTTTGCAAGGCCAGCAACACGCTGGATGGTTCTGACCCCAACCCCTGAGGGGCAGCTGGGAGGGGGAATAGTTATGCCACAGAAACTGGTACACGCTTTCTTTTTTTTTTTTTTTCTGGAAACCCCTTTGTTAGCATTTCTACCAGCATCCAACTTTAAGAGGCCCAAGTTTCTTTGAAGTATCTGCTGTTACCTTTAAAACCCCTGTGTATTTTGCAATGACTGCAGAAAACATATTTGTGGATGTGAATAAGATATTTTTAATGACCAGCCCTATTGCTTTGTCCACTCCCTCGTCTTCAGGACGACAAGCGCCCGCAAAGCCTTCCGTGTTCGTGCTCCGCCTGGCTTTGGCCGACCGGGCCGCGTCGCGTCCCCTCCGGAGGTGGTGTCGCTCGCTGGGGAGACCAGGGGCAGAGCTGCGTGGGAGCTCTACTTTCCACCCCAACTTGTCACGAACCTGAAATTGCTCTAAAAATAATGCCAATGTTTTTAAAATTTAAGATTCAAAAAAAAAAAAAAAGAAGGGAAAAAACCCAGCACCGCTCCATTTCTGGGTGTCCTTCCAGACCTAAGCGCCCATCGGGCTTGGGGTCCTTTCTTTAATTAGCAGCAGTGAAAGCAGGTGGGGGAAGCTGTGGTTCGCACAGGTGCGGCCCGTCTCGGTGTCAGAGGCCCCGGGACAGTCAGGGTTGGGGATGAGCCCAGGGGAGGCCCGACTCCGCCAGCTGAGTTCAGGGAAATGTAGATCCCCAGGCCGGTCGCAGCCAGGACTGGTCCCGTATGGTGGTCTTGGCCTGCAGGGGACAGAGCCACAGCCCGGGCAGTGCAGCCGGAGACGGGCTGGGCGGGGAGCCACAGAGCGCGAGGCAGGAGCACCCCCTTCTCTGAGCCTGGGTCTCCTCAGCTCGGGAACAAAGAAGGTGGTCGACCCCGGGGTAGAGGAACATTAACCCAGACGCCCTGTGCCCTCAGCAAGAGGGACCCCTGGGAGCACCCATCCACGCTCGTGGGGCAACCCCGCGTCGGAGTCTCTTGCCAGCCCAAACCACGAGCCAGGACGGGCGTCTTCCCTCTGTGGACAGACGGGCGTGTGGGGCTGGGATTCTTGAAGACACAGGTCACTGCGGGCGGGGATACAGTCTGCTCCGTGCCCAAGTGGCCAAGGCTGACCCAGGCCCCATGGACTCGGCGCCGCACCAGCCACTTCCCAGGAGGCTACACTGCTGTGAGGCGCTTCCGGTCTCCTCTTGGACACGGACCTTCCCAACATTCCCATCACTGATGACCAGCGGCGGCTTCTCCCCAGGGGCTTCCCATGCACCAGGCGCAGAGCCCGGGCTCGCCCGCCCCTTCGCCATAACCACAGTGGCCCTGGGAGGCAGGAACACTGTGCCCTTGTGGGGCACACACTCATCTCAGGGTGTGTGCGCCCTGGGCCCGAGGCCACTCCGACTGGAAGCCAACTCAAACCCTCACCCATTCCCCTCCGGGGGCGGGGGGCTGAGTCCGCAGACTCGTGAGGCCGAACCCCGAGCGACTGCTGCGTCAGGAATCTACCGGGGAACTCGGTCACCAAGAAGGAGAGCCCGCTGTGTGCCAAGGGTTTCGTGCGGGTTATCGGTGGGCTCGTGGACAGGCTCATGGGGGCCTCACTGGGCGGGTGCCCACGAGTGAAGACTTCTGTCTGCCGGGAACGTCGACACAGGAGGCTGCCGACATTCAGGGAAGTGAGGGACACGGCTTGCTGGGCTCGGGTCTGCCGTGGAACACGGGCGGGCGCTTTCCTCTGCTCATTCCGGCAGGGTCCACCAGCCAGGCCCCGGCATGAGGAGCCAAGCCCAGCCAGGGCAGGGCATCCTACCCCAGAGAAGCTGTTCTCACCCAGGCAGCACGGGCTGCCCATGCATGATCTGCTCACCTCTGTCAGATGCCAGGGTCAAGGCCCCGCAGCTGACTTTGGCTCAGGCTGCCCTGGGCAGGGCCAGCATTGCCCAGACTGCTTGCGCTCTGGCTTCCAAAGTGGGGTCATCTGCGTGGGGACTGAGTGCCCCCACACGGTTTGCTTGGCTCAGTCCACAGAGGGAGCCGGCCATCTCCAGGACAGAGGTGGTCAGACGGTGCCCAAGATGTCACCGCTGGGAGCAGGGCAGGTCCTCCACCGGGGACTGACCCGCGTTGATTTGATGCCACATCAGCTCCCTGACCGTCTTCAGATCCGCGGACTTGGAGGCATGAATGAGCCAGAGAAGACCCCCAACTGAAATTGCCGCTGGACCCCAAGCACCTCCGAAGGGCCAGCCATGGAGAAGCCCTAGGACGCGGCCCCACCCCCTGTGAACCACGTGGGCATCCCTGTCAGGACGCCTGGAAACGTCGGGACCCTCCCTGCGTTTGAATGTTCTGTCAGCAAACCTGAGCTGCTCCTACGTGCCGGGCACCCAAGAGAGACTAAAGACACCAGCACACGAGACAGCCCCTTCCTTCCTGGCACTCACTGTCTAGCGGGAAGCCATCTAGGGCACCGCTGTCAACAGCAGACGGTGAGGACAGCTCTCTGAGGGGGTCAGCCCTGAGCAGACCCGGCTGAGGTAAAGGAAAAGCCACGTGAACAGCTG
The DNA here is from genome assembly GCF_009829155.1 of Mustela erminea. Taxonomy (NCBI): domain Eukaryota; kingdom Metazoa; phylum Chordata; class Mammalia; order Carnivora; family Mustelidae; genus Mustela; species Mustela erminea. The sequence goes on along the minus strand of NC_045632.1, from coordinate 57,764,284 downwards.
GGAGGAATGTTCCAGGAGGAGCAGGAGCAGTGCAAAGGCCCTGCGGTCGGGTCGTGCTCCGCACGGCTGCGGGGGGCAGGGGCTCCACAGGGCTCCTGGGGTCGGATCGCGCTCCGCACGGCTGCGGGGGGCAGGGGCTCCACAGGGCTCCTGGGGAGCGAGGGGGATGGAGGGGTGGCCCCCAGGACTGCCCCTCCTGCGCGTCATCCCAAAAGAGTAAGTGAAGAGAAGCAACATCGTCCTGGGGACCAGAAATTTCCCAACCACCTCAGTGGCCACCCACACGGGGGCCTTCGTCGAAGAGAGGACGGCGCGTCAGCGCCGAAGACCGTCGCGCACGTTTTGTGACCTTGAGGAAAGTGCACATGATATAATGTTTTAAAAAAACGTTTTTTAATGCGGCTCCGAATTCGGTCTCCCGCGGAGATGAAGGCCTGAGAACTGTTGGCGCAGTCTGGGGAGGGGTGGTGTGGGGAGAGGCAGTTCTTTTTTCCTTTTTCAAATTTTATATAATGCGGTTGCTGTATTATTTTTATAATTTAAAAAAAAATTTAAGGGGAAAAATGTGTTCAAACCAAACCAATGGCAGAGCGAGGGGAGGCAGTGAGACATGTTGGTTTCCCTTCCTCATGGCACCAACGCCCCCCCGGCCCCCCCACACACCGAAGTTTCGGGTTTTCTCACCACGGCCTTCTGGGGCACGGCTAGCGCAGGGAATGCCGCGCTTAGCCCCGAAGGGCCACAGGCATTCCTCGGGATCAGGGAGACCTGCCCCTGACCACAGCTAGGTTTCTAGAACAAGGCCCAGCGTGGGGAGAGCACACGACCTCCCAGGACAGCTGGAACAACCATGTCCCCAAATACCTCCCCAGCTGCCGCCCGATATCCCCCCGCGTGAGACTCCAGAGAGCACCAGGACTTTCCTCCAGACCCCTGTGGACAGCCCGCCCATCCCTCATGCCTGTAGCCAGTGTCAGGCCAGCCTGGCGTCCAGGCTCGCTGCCTCCGACCAGGAAGGGTCGGACAGCCCCCAGCCACTCTACGGTTGTCCCCGGGCTCACAGGCAAATCAGACGCAGGTGCCCTCCGTGCAGGGCGAGAGGCCTCCAGCCCCTGCTCCGTCCTCTCCCTCCTCTTCCAAATCTCTCTCCTTCCCAGGCACCCCCCACCCCCACCGAGCTGCCTGCCATTTCCTGAATGACGCTGGAGCCGTCCGGACTGAGGGTGGCCTCCGCCTGCCCAGCTCTGCACTTGGCCAAACCCTTGACACCCAGCTCAGACGTCCCTTCTTCTAAGCAGCCCTCCCCGACCTCCCCACATCCCGGTATGGATTAGGAGCCCGTGAGGCTTCTCCTGCCCGCCCCAGCGCCCACCCTGACAAGCCAGGTCGGGGGAGCTGCTTCCTGGCCGCCCCGCGCCGACACACACCCCTGGGGGTGTCAGAACAGAGGCCACGGTGCATAAATGAGCCAAGGTTGGACAATCATTGGAGAAAAGGGGGCAGGATGAGGGGGAGAGAGAAGGGCTCAGGGGAGCCTGGCACAGACGAGGTGCCCAAGACCACAGGGGTGCCTGGGGGGCCCCGAGAAAGCTGCGGTGTCATGGGCTGGGCTGCGGCAGCCAGCCCAGGCTTGGCAGGGAGGGACCAGGCAAGCCCTGCCCCAGCCCCCAGCTACCAGGAGCCCCTTCGCCTTCTGAGTCGTGGGACCTGATGCTCGCCAGCAAGGGAAGGGCGGGCATTTGCTGAGGGAGCCCGGGGAGGGGCAATGTCCTGTGCCAGGGGACCCCCGGGCCTGAACAGGGCCATGTGCAGAGACACAGAGACTGGGACTCCTCAAGCAGCCCCCGCACTCGGGCCTCCACGGGGTGAGGGTCTTGGCCTTTTTTCTCCCAAATGGGACTAGAAAATAAACTGCGTCCTGTTGTTATTTTTGTAAAAACCTCGTGACAAAAATGAAGTCAGAGCAGGGGGAAAACCATTACAGGGACCAAACCCACAACTGGACCCCTTTCCACACCCGCCCTTAGAAGGTGCAAATTTCGAAGAGAACTTTCAGTGGGGGTTCGCGGCCACACGTTCGAATCCCCAGGAGGGCTCCTTGGGTGTGAGCGTCCAGGTGCTGCGAGACAAGGGCTGAAGACACGGGGCGCTCAGGCTGGACCCCGCAGGCCCGGGCGGGGAGAAGGACTGTGCGGATGGGCTGCAGGGCCGCTCCCCAGGGAGAGCCCCAGAGGCTCTGGAGGGGACGGCAGCATCCAAGGAGCCCGGAGCTCCCACGTGCTTGCTTCCCGAGCCCTGCTAGAAGCTTCTGAGGAGGAGCCCCCAGGAGACGGGAAAAGGGAGATAGGAGAGAGAGTCTCCCGTGACGCGCCCCCCATCTGTCCGCGGCCCTCGCCAGTGACACGGAGACCTGGGTTCGGGGCTCAATGCACCACGCTCTGTGCACGTCCCCCTTGGCGCTCTGAGTCCCGTGTCCACACAGAGGGGATGAGCTCCAGGGTCTGTGTCCAAAGACCCTCCCAGCCCCGAGACTCCAGTTCCTTCGAAGTTGGGGGGTGCGAATGCACATCACCTCCGGTGGAAACAGCCCCTCACTGAGGATTTCTTTCCACGATGTCAGCTCGCTCCCTCCACACCCCGCGTCTCACCCAAAATGCTGAGTGAACCTTGACCCCTGAGCTCTCACTCCCAAGCCCACACCCAGCGGGCCCACGGGCAGAACAGCGGTCATCAAAGAGGCAAGGCCTTCTAACTAGCGAACCTCCGAAATGGAAAGCGACAGCCCCTCGTGTGGGTCCTGGAGCCTCACCCGTTTCTTACTGTTACCCCCCTGCATGCTCCCAGCTGGGCTCGGCTCAACACGCGAGGGGCTGATTAGATGAACAGAAACTGGCTCGGGAAGGGAGCGGCGGGTTTGGGGCGGGAGCCCATCTGTGCGGGGGGGCGGTGGGGGGGGGGGGGCTGGGAATGCGCGGGGGGCGGGGGGGACTGTGGTTTCCGCACCTGCTCGGGCTGCGGGAACAGGACGAGACCCGGGTCATGGAGACCGAAAATGCAGAAGTACACGGCCTGGGTCAGGCCTGTGGGGGCTGCAGGTCGCTGAGGGGGGTCCCCTGGCCTCCACATGAAGGGGTCTCACCGGAGCCCTCACCCGCTGTGTGGTCCTAGGGAAACCGCTCCATCCGTAAGAGCCTGAGTCTCTCCACCTGTGTACGGGAGCACCAAGTCGATGAGCAGGCCGTGGAGTGGTGGGCCGTGCCCCCCCAGAGACACCCACGCCCCGGCCCCCGGCATCTGCGGCGGGTCCGTTTACACGGCAGAGGGGGACTGCGGTGGGAGAGGGAGTTCAGCTCGCTCATCAGCTGACCCCGGACGGAGAGGGCAGTGTGGGTCACCCAGCTGGTCCACTTTCACCATAGGGTCCCAAAAGCAGAAGCGGGAGTCGGTGGTGCCGGTCAGGGGGACGCCACCTGCCCCCGCGGGTCCGGAGGGCGAGGGAGGAGACACCATTGGGCGATGCCGCATTTCCAGGAGCTGGAAACACCGGGAAGGGGGTTCTCCCCCCGGAGCCTCCAGGAGGCACGCGCTCCGTCCCCACCTCCCTTGAGCCCCGGGAGGCCCGTGCCAGACTTCGAGCCCCGAAACTGTAAGAGGACACATCTGCACGTTCTCAGCCGCCCGGCCCGTGTGGGCAGGACCGCGGCCCCCACGCGCTCTTCACACACTTGGCGGGGTGGTGGGTGTCAAGGCAACAGACGCAGGCACCGCCGGGGAGGCGCAGGAACGGAGGAGCGTGGCCAGGGTCACTCCCTTACTGAGGGATGGCGCCTGCCCTTGACCTCCCAACACCCAGCCCGCGTCCTTCCCCTGGAGCGGGCACGTGGAAGTCCTCAGCGTCCTGTGGGCTGGGAGCAGACCGCGCAGGGCTCGTGGGGGCCACAGCCTTGTGAGCCTCCATGATTATCAGGTGCCGAGCTCAGCCCTCTGACTGCTTTAGCCAGCGTGTCTGTCCGTAATTAGTCACGGCGGCTTCTCAGCCTCTGATCCGTAGCCACGCACACGTGTGCCAGAGTCTGCAGAGGGAACTCCTGGGCAGGCTCCCTGGCTCCCCCGGAGTCCATGGCCCACCAAGCAGGAGGCCACACATTAGCATCCCCTGGTTTCTGCCCTTTGTAAATGCTCTCCCACAAGACACAATGTCTCCCAAAACAGACACAGGGGCCCCAGACCCCTTGTTTGAAGTTGAACAGAGTTTCAAAGTACCCTAGTTTTTTCCATACATTTTAGATATCCTGGAACACATTAAAGGCTCTGAGAAGTCCTGCAGCACTGCAGCCTAGTGCTTCCCAAACTTGAAAGTGCAGGGAACCCTTATCTTCCATGACCCCCAGGAAACTCATGTAAATAAAGTTCATAAAAAAATCCTTTAGAAAACATGGCTTATTTCTTGCAAATGAACCAGCTGAGGTTCTGCACACACGGGCTGCACACACCGTCTGGTCTCCCTCTGCAGATGCCCCCCTGGCTGGGAAACCCGCCCTCACTCCCGGGAGAGGTAAGATCCCTGCAGCGTCTCTACTGGCTTTTCCCTGGTTTTCCAGCTCCTTCCACACCATGAGGGTCACAGACTCCTCGGGTCCCGCTCGCTCTGTCTCCAGCCCTGAAAGCGAGCTGTGTCTGTTTCTCAGTCCTGGTGCGTCTGGGGCTCCTAGAGCCGGGCTCGGCCCGCGGTGCGCACTTGGTGCACGTGAGGCCCCTGCAGTGTCGTGATTCTTACAAGCGTCCCCAAGACTCAAAGGCATTAGAAACCCCAGGTCCAAAGGATGCCTGGAAGCATTCACCCTAAAAACAAAGTATTCGTGAGAGGTTGGGGTGACCCCAAGAGGCACAGGATTTGGGGGCTGAGGACATCGTGGGCACATCTTCAGGCTGGCGACAGCTGTGTGTAACTGCAATGGCCCGAAGGCCACCCCGTTGTGCCCCTCGGCCTGGCGTGCTGAGCTGCTCCACCATAAGGCCGTCAGCAGGCGTCCGCGGGCGCGGGAAGAAGCAGGAGCACGTTCTGTGCATGGTTCTCCCCGGTCTCCTGCATGTTTACAGTGATTTTCCGACATGTTTAAGTGGCTGAATCAGACCCCTGTCCTGGGGGAGCAGGGTTCAAGGACTCCTGGTCCCAGCCCCGCTCGGTGAGCACCCTGGGGGGGGGGGCGTCCAGGTGCTCGGTCCCTGCAGCCCCCCCGGGAGGGGGTCCTGGTCGCGTGCCCGTCACGCCCACCGTGTGGACCGGGCCTACCAAGAGCAGCTGCTCGCCAGCCCGGCCAGGCCGCCGGCCCCGACCCGGGGCGTCTGTCCGACCCGGAGCGTCAGCCGGCCAGACCCCAGCGCCGCTCTCGGCCCAGGCGTCAGTTGCGGGGTGCAGGGGGGTGTCTGTTCCCAGGGGCTCTAATTCGGTCTCGGCCGCACGTGTGGCCCACAGCACCTGGACTGACTTCTGACGGGACGCGCCTCGAAACCTCAGCAGGCCGTGTCGCAACCGTGCGGCCCACCACACGCCCGGCTGGCAGCGGCCCAGGAAGACCCGGCCTCGGGCGCTGGCCCAGGTGCCCTGAAGGGGCCGGGCTGCCCGGCGTGGGGGTGGGGGAGATAGGTGAGGTCCTGAAACCAGACCCCCTGGGCCGGTTCCCCTTCCGCCGCCAGCGAAACGTGGGACTTCCACTACCGATTCCTCCCCGGGCGCCCCTGGTTCCTTCGGCAGGACGCCCGGATCGCGCACCTTCCGTCCTCAACTTCGCGTTTTCACTTTTCTTATCAGAAAGGGACATGACTAATCCCACGAGCCAGGCCCCTCGTTGGCGTGGAACCGCCTTGATGGTCAGGGTTCCCAAAACCTCACCCGTGTCCCGCCTGTGTGTCAAGGTAGGAGCGTGAGCCGAAACGAAATTCAGAATGAGAAGAGCCGAAATAGAAATGGGAAGATCAGGATGGGAGAGGGTCCCGCGGCCCCAGGGCCGCTGCTGGCGCGCTGTCCGGACTCTGTCTGCGGAGCCCCTCTCGGTGGCCGCACGGGGGGACGGCACCGTCCCAGAAACCGACCCCACGTCCGAACCACGCAGACCCGGCTCCAGCTACAGGCCCCTGCCCGATGCAAAATCCCTTGGCCTAAGCCTCGGTTTTCCCGTCTGTAAGATGGGGCGACGGGACCACCCACCCCACCAGGCTAGAGCTAAGTGCATTTGCCCTTAAATCGGGACTATTTATTCTAACAGTAGCTACAGCTTACGGCTTGATGAGCTGCTGCTCATAAACAACACGGCCCGGCACTCAGACATCCGGCCCCCATCGTGCTCTGGGCACTGTGTCCCGTTTCCTTATGCAATCGGTGCAGTGACCCGGGGGTGGGTCTCATTATTCCCATTTCAGAGATGGGGAGGCCGAGGTCATCCAGGCAAGTGGATCCAAGCTTGGGGCCGCTGCTGACTGAGGGTCCCTCTTCAGGACGAAGAGCCAGCGTGGACCCCCGGCCAAGAGAGGGGCCTGGAGCTGAAGCTCTGGGAGCCCCGGGGTGCTGGGGCCGCTGAGCCGGGGCCCCCATGCTGGGTAGCCCAGTTCCCGGCCGTGACCTCTGCCACACGCTCTCACCCTCTAGGGCAAAGCGCTCTGTCAGCCTGGGGCCTCGGAGGAGGACTAAGGAGGGGGGCGGAGGGGGACGGAGGGGGCCGGAGGCCCCAAGCAGAGGTGGGGGCGGGACCGTGAGGCCGAGCGAGGAATGTGGGAGGGAGGCCAGACAGTGTGTGAGCAGCACAGGGTGGGAGATGGGGACCGACCCCAGAGAAGTCAGGTTCTAGAACATTCTCTCTGGCTCTTCTGTGGGTGATGGGGCAGAGCAGGGACCCCAGACACCAGCCGAGAGGCTGTCCTGACTTAATGACTAGTGGCCACCACGTCAGACGGCGCGGCTCCAAGTTCCGACAGGGCCTTGTGCGGGGAGTCGCGGCACTGGATTTGTGCGGCTGCGCTACGGCTCCGCTGCCGGGGAGGCAGCAGATCAGGAGCGTGGTCAGTGTCGCAGGGAGAAGTCCGCCACCCCGCGGCATCCAGGCCAGAGCGGTTGCTGGCTGGGAGGGAGCCAGGTGGCCAGGGTGACTCAAGTCACGTGGTGGCCGCTTTCGCATGGCGGCAGAGGAGGTCCGGGCCAAGCATCGCCTTAACAGGTGGCCGATGACGTCACTCTTTCCCGCCTGGCGACCCAGCAGCACGACCGACCAGGTTTGAGCACCAAAAAGGGAGTTTCTCCTAAACTGGGGCACTGTCCCCAGCCCCCGCCGAGCAGCCACTGCGGCCCCCGTCCCCTTACCCTGCGACGCCCTGTGTCTCCTCGCCTGGCGGCTCTCTCCAGCCCCCCCGCCGCCTCTCCGCTGCCGTGCCCCTGGGATCAGCACGTGTGTGTGTGTGTGTGTTCACACCTGTCACCCCACGGTAACCCGGAGCTGGGGTGCCCGCTGGACCACCCCCGGTTTAGAGGCAAGGAAGATGAGCCACGCAGCTCGTGAGGTCAGAGCCAGGCTCGCAGCACGTGTCCCGCAGCCACCCCCCGACCGTGACCCCGGCAGCAGGCTGGGCTGACCACGGAACAGTCACAGCCAGGTCACTGCCAGCCCCGGCCCCAGCCTCCCAGTGAGACTTTGCCCCGGGAGCTCTGGTGCCCCCCCCCCGCCCACTGCAGTTCCAGAAGTCACCGCTTCGCTAGAGGAAGCTTCTCTTTTCACACTTTAGACTCAAGGTTTAAAAATAAAGAAAAATAAAACTGGTTCAAAATTAGCACAAGACTCGCTACAAAGAACACAAGACACAGTTTCCTGTGCGCGTGTTTTTTCTTCAGTTTTTTTAAGACTTCCAGAAAAGTTTCCTCTGCAAAACTGAGACCAAAAAGGCAAAAAATGCAAATGTGCTGGTCCCACCTTGAACCATCATCTGTACCTAGGCCAGGGCGGGCAGAGAGACTCAGGAGCGAGCTAGCCAAGTCCCAGAGGCTCTGCCGGCGAGGGCCTTGAACTGTGAGCAGTCGCCGAGTCTCTGTGGGCTCCAGGGGGGCAGGGCCAAGTCCTCTGAGCCTGTGGCCGGAGCCCAGCCCCACCTTGATGGAGGGGGGGTGGTGGGAGGCGGGGAGAGGGTAAGTGGAGGGAGCGGTGACCCCTGGAGGAGGGACGGAGGCTGGTGCGTGGGGTGAGGGGGCGGGTGAGTGGCTGGAGGACGGACAGACGGACGAGTGACAGGTGGCGGACGGAGAGCAGGCGGATGAGAGGCTGGAAGACGGGCGCGTGGCGGACAGGCGGCGGGTAGCTAGGTGTCGGGGAAAGAGTGAGCGAATGAATAGTCGTGATAAAACTCCATCACGGGGGCGCCTGGGTGGCTCCGTGGGTTAAGCCTCTGCATTCAGCTCAGGTCATGGTTTCAGGGTCCTGGGCTCGAGCCCCGCATCGGGCTCTCTGCTCCGCGGGGAACCTGCTTCCTCCTCTGCCTGCCACTCTGTCTACTTGAGATCTCTCTCTCTCTCTGTCAAATAAAATCTTTAAAAAACCTCCATCACCTACGGACCCGCCAGCGGAACCAGCCTGAGTGGAAACCTAGCCAGACACTAGTGTCTTCAGACCTGGGACTCACACGGGCCCACACCTGGAGATGACCCCCATCCCCCACCGGCCCCGAGGCACGGAGGTGCTCCTCCAGGGAGCTCCTGGGCCGCGGAGCCGAGCGAGTGCGTGCCGTCTGCGCGCAGAGCCCCGTGTAAGAAGAGAGTGTGGTTCTCGGCGAGGCTCCGACGGCCGGCCGGGGGGACAGGAGCTTCTGTGGGGCTCGGGAGGAGCCCAGACAGATGTGTGGGACAGCAAGGAGGCAAGAATCCTCTGAACAGAGAAAGCAAACTTCACTCCAGAAACCCCCACGCGCACCACCGACTCTGTGGAAAGGAGTGAGTTCCCCGCTGCTTCAAGTATTCAAGCCGGGAATGGCCAGTGGTGGCAGATTACAGTGAATTTCCTCCCCCACGGGTCGGGGCCCGACTCCTCTGCTTCAGTCCGGAGGGCCTTGTGCCTGTCGCCTGCAGTAGGAAAGGCCGAGGGGACCCTGTGGCCCTGTCCAGGCCTCAGCGGGCAGCTTCCTCTTACTGTCTCCCCGGACACCTACCCTGAACGTTCCTGAGCCACCAAGCAGGAAGTCCCTCTGCCATCCTGGAGAGGCCACATGAAGAGGTCCTGGGGCCACAGCAGGACATTGGGCCCCCAGACTCCGCTCTCCCGCATCCCCGTCTGAGAAACGCCCTCCAGAGCAGCTCCTGGGCCAGCTGGTCCCCGAGGAAGGAACCAGCCACTGAGCCTGGCCTGAGCTCCCAACCCACAGTTACCGTCAAAATGAAGCAGTTCGTGTTCTGCACCACCAAGCCCTGGATCAGCCGGCTTGACAGCCCTGGATTGGGGGGGACACTGGCTGTGGGCCAGGCCACAGGGGGAGTGAAGGGGCCACGTGGTCCACGGGACACCATGCTGCTGCGTGGTACTGCCGCAACAGCATCGGGCCCTTCGAGGCTCACACACTGTAGTTTGATAAAACCCAGACTGGTAAGTCTGGGGCAGACATAAAATGGGAAATCCCAAGTTACTGACTCAACAATTTCACCTCCTCTCTGGCCTGCCCTCGGAGGGGAGAGGAGGAGGAGGAGGAGGAGGAAGAGTCAGCTGTGGGAGCTCTGCCGGTGAAACCTGTCCTTCCGCTGCCGAGACAGCAAAGACCATGGCTCCAGTGTTTGCCCCTTTCCTCCTGCAGACGAGTGTGGAGCCGAGGGTGTGTGCTTCATGATACAGGCTCAGCGGACGCAGCAGCAAACACAGAGCTAGTCCCGTGCTCTTTGAACGTAGTGTCTGGTGGGGGAGACGTGCTGATCAAACAGAGAAACTCGCACACACAAAAAATGCAGATGTGTGTTGTGGCAACCGTCCTCATTTGGAGGCTGGCCAGCGAAGGTTTTCCCAAGGAGGTGGCCTGGAACCTGGAACCTAAAGGAAGCAGGAGTTAGCCAGTCCAGGAAGAAAGAGGAGCAGATTCCAGGCAGAGGAAATGGTGTGTGCAAAGGCCCTGGGGCAGAGGGATGGGGCTTGCTGGAGGAAATCACTGGAGCTTTGTTGGCAAGAGCAGCACAGAGACAGGGCTCAATGGGGTGCTGGACCCGCACACTTGGGATTCTGCAGAGCACACGAAGGGTGCTGGTCCTTTTCCTGAGAGCAATCAGGAGCCACGGGGACAGGCTGATGGGGCAGAGGCCATGCTCCTTGGCTTTTGAGAAGATCACAGAGATCAACTTTCCAATGAGGACCTTGAATAACTGCTAAACAGAGGACGTCTTGTCACGTCCCCAGGCAGACCTGGTGATAGGGGCTGCTTCCCCAGCTCTTCCCAGCTACCTCGAGAAAGACCCCTCGTGCAGCGGGGCCCGTTTCTGCCAGAGTGTGGAAAGGGGTTCCCGGTGGAGAAGCCTGTCAGATGCCCCCTCAGCCAGGCGCCCCGGAGCAGCAGCCACAGCGAGGAGACAGCTGATAGGACAGGTGGAAAGGCCCCCTTGGATCTGGGGTCCTCCTGCCACAGCCCGTAACTCCTGTCTCACTGCGACAATCCCAAACCGCGGAATGCCTGGCCAGTGCTCCCCAGAGCCGTCGAGGCAAGTCTGAGGAACCACCACAGCCCACAGGAGCCTGGGTGACGGAGCCAGCGTGGGGTCCTAGACCAGAGAAGGACGTCAGGAGAAACCCAAGGAAACCGGAGAAGGCACGGACGTAGCTAATGGCAACGAATCAATGCTGGTCCGTGTTTGTGCCAGAGCCCCACACTGAGGGCAGGACTAGTCAAAGGGAGAGTAGGTGTGGGGTGAAGGGGAGCCCCTACCCTATCTCTGTAATTTCTCCATCCGTCTAGGATGGCCCTTAAAAATAAAGTTGTTTGTTTTATTCGGATGCCCAGGCCCCATCTTGAGAGCCTGAGCGGGGCATGGGATTGATCTTTGGCTGGGGACGCACGGTCCTGCTCCGCGCTTGGGCCGTCCTGATGTAGGATGGACCCACGGAGACTGTGAGTGACCAGCGCTCAGGGCACTGCGGTCCGGAGCCCGGCCCTGGGGACGGAGGTGGGGCTGGATATGCTCCGAGGTCCGTGTCAGCCGTGGGAGGCCACGAGGTTCGGGAGCCCGATGCCAGCGTGCGGAATGCGTCCTTGGCGTTGTGGTGTCTCAGTTCTAGGCTCTGAGTTTGCAGAGAGCGGGGGAGGGGGCCCTCACGAGCGGCTGCCGCGTCTGACCCGTGTGGCACGTCCTGCTTTGGTCTTACGATACATTCCACAGCGGGCACCAAGGCCAGTCCGGCTAAGTGCGACAGCCCTGCGTTCCGACAGCTGCGCCGGTGGTTAGGAGGCCGCGTGAGAGCGATGGCGGTGACAGTGATGTCCCAGGTGGCCGTGCAGCCGACTGGAAATGCCCCAGAGATGCGAACGGTCGTCCATGAGCCCAAGAGCTGCACAGGACGGGGGCCTGGTGGACGCGCGGGTGTAGACCCAGGCGTGGCGCGTGGCCGGTCAGCGAGCTCCTGTGGGATCATTAAATAACTCACCGGTTACCCGCCAGAGAAAGGGTCGAGTGCGGGGAGGAGCGAGGGGAAGGCCAGGCCCTTGTTCAGCTCCACCGCGATGGGACCGGGGACGGCAGGAGCGCTCTAGACGTTTCTGGGCACACAGTGGGGGAGGCATACCACAGCGGTCACTCCCTTGACCAGTGGATTCGCGGTCATCAGAGGCTTTTAATCGGCAGGGCCTGAGTCACAAACTCCAGGTTCAGAAGCGGGACGCCCAGAGGACAGCCCACAACCCCCGGTCTGTGTCCCCACTGACCCCCACTTCCCATCAACGCCGCTGAGCAAAGCTGTCCTGGAGGTAGAGGCCGGTTCTCTCTCTCTCACCCGGTCGGTGTGGATGGGACACCGCTGGCGTCGTTGGAGAGTGCGCGTCCCTGGTTTGGGCACCTGCCTTCCGAGCCCCGGTGCTGCTGAGGGACGCTCCCGTCCAGAGCGGGGGGTGGAAGATGCTGGAGTTTGCTTTCCAGGCCCCCTTGCGGCGGGGCCGGCCTCGAAACCAGCAAACGAGCCCACAAGAAGCGAGGGGCTTCCTGGCCTCCAGCTCCTGCCTCCTCCCACCCCCGCCGTCCCGTCAGCAAGTCCTCTCTGGCTTAGCGCGAGCGCCGGGTACCTTCTGCTCACAGTCCCCCTGCGGCCTGAGCCCCGTGAGCGGGGCTGTACTTCCTGTGTGTCCCGTGAGGACACGCCAAGGGTCCGGGGCCGTCGGGGCCGCACCATCCTCCTCAGAGGCCCACCCGCCGGGCCACCGTCTCCCGGGGATCGGGGGGTTGGCCAGGCCTAGCATCGTTACCACCGACTGTAGCTGATCTGCGTGGAAAGTGCCCAGACCTAGCGAGGCAGAATGAGAGAAGCCAGCGGAGGGACGCCCATCTCCAGGGAGCAGCAGAGGGGCCACCCTGGGCAGGCGGGGTGGTGCTCCCTGTGGGGACAGCCCCACAGCGCCTGTCTTTGCACGGGGTACACCCCTCCCCCGCAGCCACTCCGGGATCCGGGCTATGCCGGAGAGCAGGGTGAAGCCCGGAGGGACCATTCCCGTAAGTGGCAGGGACACGAGGGTGCAGAGCCCTAGGGCTTCTCCAGCGGGGGTGGGGAGGAGCGGAGAGGGCACCGGTCTGGTCTGCGCGTCGGGGTGCTTGGGCCGCAAGGAGCAAACGCCCTAGGAACCAGCCTGGCCCTCCCCGACACCTGCCCTCCGCGCCACCCACGGGCAGCAAGAGGGAGGCACGGCTCCCTCACCCCCGGCCCCAGCCTCAAGCCGAGGAAGGAGTGAGACTTCTCCCGGAAGCCCAGCAGCACCGCCCCGACCCTGGCCCAGCGGCACTGCCCTGACCCTGGCCGGCTGCCAGGCCAGTTCCGGTCTGTCCCCCAGACTTGGGCGATGTGCCGACGTCACCGAGTCTCCGTCTCTTCACCCGAGCGATGGCAGTAATGTTTGCTGCTTGGGAGGGGCAGGGGGAGGGGCCGTCCTCAACACATGCGAGCCCCTTCCTAAGCCGCTGACACCCTGTCGTCCGAAGGACACACAGTTCCTCCCCTCCGCGCCACGTGCCCCGCAGAGCCTCCGCTGGCACTGGCACAGCCCGCGAGCCGAAATTCTGCCGTCCGTTTCCCCCAGACTTGGGAAGCTCGCTCAGGCCCTCGGTCGTGCTGCCCGCTCAGCAGGTGTCCCGGCCGCGAGAGGAAGCCCTCCGCTGACCGGTTCAGGGTGCGAACACAGCCTCCGGACGAGGCGGACAGTGCAAGGGCAAATTCTAGAACATTCCGGATGCTTCCAGATTGCGGACCCACTCGTGCAGCCATTCCTTTGGTGGCTTCTTCATGCTACACCCCGGGACGCCTGTGACATCCGTGCCGGGGAGCAGTTTCGGGCGCCCAGCCAGCAACGGTCAGTCGAGTCTCCACAGTGAACACAGGCTTCTTAAAGCCTCCTTGACCTGTTCGAAGTGCTGCTGTCTGAAATGAAACAAATCGTGAGCCTCGTTTAGAAATAATCCTTCCCTCCCACACACACTCCACGACGGGCCTCCAGTGTTGTTCAGATTTTCCAACTAAGAATTTCCTTTCGGCCAAGCCCAGGAACACGGAGGAAGCTAAGGCAAACGTCTCTCGAGGGCCCTGCGTTCACCGCGGTTTTGGGTGGAAATACAGTCTTTGCTGCGACTGCATCATGGTTGAATTTCACACCAGAGAAAGGAAGGACTGACTTTAACCTCAAAACGAGGAAGACCGTAGTAGCCACACACAAGAGCCGTCACCAGAACCAGCAGCCGCCGTGGCCGGGGGTCCGGGAGCGTGTGGCGGTCGTCCCCAAGGACAGCTGGAAGGTGGCCCCCCTACGCTGGCCACGCAGGACCTGCCACGGAGGGAATGGCAGAGGACGGAGTGCCCGTGAGGACAGGCTGGCAGCGGCGAGCCAGGAGGAAGTGGCTTTCGTGAGCCGTCGCCCTCACAGCAGGCCGAGAAGCAGAAATCTAACCACACGGGGGTACAGAGCTATTTTCAACCTTGGGGTTTTCACCCCAAGTCCCCAAAGCACAGGGACAGCCCAGCTCCCGTGTGACCCCGTCAGGGCGCTGGACCCACGGGAAAGGGCAGAAGAGAAGGCAGGTCTGAGAAGCACAGGGGTAAGGGCACGTGGGGCGGCCGGTCTCCGCCGTGGACGCTGGGCCGCAAGGCCACGCTGGGCCCGGGCTTCCCGTCTGCTCACGCAGGCCTGTGTCTGTCTCTGGCTGGGGCACAGACCACATCCCTAGCGGCTGAAAACACACCTTCGTCCTCTTACGTGCTCTGACCACAGACATAGGTTCCGGCGGTCCGACGTCCGCTATGGGTCTCACGGGCTCAAGCAAGGTGTCGGCAGGACTGGTTCCTTCTGGAGGCCCCAGGGACAATGTTCTCTCCCCTTCTCCAGCTTCTACAGGCCCCACAGTCCTTGGTCCGTGGCCCCTTCCCATCTTTGAAGCCAGCAGAGTGGCACAGTCCCGTCTCTCTGACTGACTGCCCCCCACTTCCAGAATGCTGTGGGGACACCAGGCCCACTGGCCCCTCCAGAACCTGCTGCCCATCTCCAGGTCCTTAACTCAGCCTTACCCACAAAGCAGTTCTGCCACGAAGGGTGCGTCCCCCCAAGTTCGCCCTGAGCTCTCACATACGGACGTGGAGGGGGCGTGCCCCGTCTGCCTCACCTTCCTTCCCTCTGGAACCTTCAAAGATCCCGGCTGAGGGAGACGAGGCTTCTACTAAACTCACTGTCGACTACGGTGGTGCCTGATGTTCATGGCGGCCTGCCCTCCCCACGACCGTGCTGACCCCCACTGCCTGCCTGCGCCCCCTCGAGGGAGGCCAGGTCCCTGCCTGTCCACAGGGCCCTAAGTCAGGCTCGGGGCAGGCAGTGCCAACTGGCCTGTCTACGTTCATTCGGGAGCAGAGCTGGGTCCTTGAACCCGAGACCTGCCACGGCCCCAGCCCTGGGCCGCCTTGACACACGGCCGTTCTCGCGTCTCAGGCAGAAACCACACTCCTCCTGCCGAGTCAGAACAGACCCAAGTCTTGAAAATCAAGCTGCTCAGCCCCGAGGGCTCTCATTTGCAGCTGCTGGGGACACGGAATGTCCAGCCGCTGTGGAAGGCTGTTGGCTGCCTTCTCACACATCAGCGTGGCCCGCGGCCCTGGAGCCCAGGTGGCCCCCACGGGAGCCGTCCATGCCAACACCTGCACAGGCCGGGGCAGCGCCGCTTGCAGCCGCCGGCGGGACGAGGACCAGAGCAGCCAGGAGGCCCAGGTCTCACGGAGACGCCGTCCGAGCCACTGAATGGGGACAGAGTCCCCACTGCCACGGGGTTCTGGCCGCCTCTCCCGCCCTTGCCGTCCTGACCCTCGGTGTCGTCACCTCCCAGAGCACAGCCTTCCTGCCCTGTGCCCGCGTCCCGTGCGGCCCCGAGAGTGGGTCAGTGGAGGACAGAAGCACAGGCTCGCGCGGAAATGCGGGAGGCTGTGTGACATGTGCCCGGGGACACGGAGACCCCAGCTCAGACATGCGGGCGCGCAAACCAAGGCACACACACGGTGCCGTCCGTGACGGCCAGAGCCCGCAGCCGCACCGAGAGCCTGACCGCGGGAGGAGGCGGGAGTCGCGGTGTGCTCACTGCCCAGAAGGCGAGCCCCAAGGACACACGCGCGCTGGGCCTGCGACGGGACTGTGCGGTCACACACACAAGAAGCCTCGGCGTGTAACTCGAGCGTGTGACTCCCAGGCGTGTGTTCGGGGCGGAGGGGTAGTAAAGGTACAGAGAACAGGGGGAGGTGGTTGCCCACGGCGCCCGGACAGCGCCGTCCCTGCAGCCACCCTCGTCCCCCGTCCGTGGGGCAGGGGAGGGTGGTGGTGGGTGCAGCCGAGGTCAGAGGCGACGGCCAGCGCAGGTACCCCAGGCTCGTGGTCCCATGTCCCTGGTGCCCGCCCCAAGCACCTTCTCTCTCTGGCTTCCCACCCGTCTGCCCCAGGAGGAAACTGAGTCACATGGCCACCGACTTGGCAGAGGGGGCAGGGCCTGAGCTCCGGCGCCGACGGGTCTGCAGGTCTGAGACGGAGGGAAGTGATCCCAGCCAGCCTCCCACTCAGGAAGCGAAAGGCACACTTTAGGGAATCACCTTGAGTTTCAGGATGGCGTGGGTCCCACACCTTCTCCCCGAAACTTCCCAGCGATGGGCTCTGGAGTAAACCGTGTCCTGGCTGCGGCGTTCACCGGCCACACGGCTGTTGCGATCCGTCGTCGTCCTCGTGCAGGGGACCCTGGTGTGGACCCCCCGACCTCCAGAGGGGCCCCCGCCTGCTGCCTCCAGCAAGCCCAGGCTCCAGCCTGAGACGCCTCCCGACCAGCTTCCGTCCGCCCTGTCTGTCAGGGCCCGGCCAGCCTCCCCGCCACCGCGTGCCCCATTTCTGTGCTCGAGCCCCCAGAGCCTGTGTCCTGGGCTGGCATGGGGATCCCAGGCTGCCTCCAACCCGGGAAGCACATTTCACCCCAGGGCCCCCCCAGCAGCGAACACTTGCTCACATGCTGGGAACTTTGAACGGGGGGGGGGGGGGCACGTGCTGGAGAGCGAATAGAACAAAGCAGACGCTGTCCCTCCTTTCTGAAGATGAGGGTCTCCCCCAGGGCTACCGTTGGCACGGCTGACATTTGGGGATGGAGGAGTCTAGTTGCACTGGAGGGTGGGAGCAGCACCTGCCCCCAGCCTCTAGCCCCCGGATGCCAGCAGCCCCCACCTCTGCTGTCGGGACAGCCAGGAATACCTGCGCGTCCCGGGGCCGAGCCCCTGACCAGTGAGGACGGCAGGGCCGCGCATGCATACCCTAATGTGAGAGGCTTCTCAGACCCCGACTCCCGCAGCCCTGGGAGGACCAAGTGGCCCCAGCTCTCACTTAGAGGGGGCGTAGCCACAGTCCCCTGCCTGCTCCCCCGCCAGTGCGTGGGGTGGCTTGGAGAAGAGAGGCGTGTCGGGGACACGCGCAGCCGCCAGGACCCTCTCCGCCCAGGGACACGGAAACTCGGGAAGGTGGATCCCTTTGCACCAAGAGGACGCTAGTGATCCAGTGAGCAGCACCCTGGGGAGACCGGCCGAGGGTCCCTCTCTCCGGTGCAGCCGGGTCAAAGGCGAGCTCTGCAAAGCTGAGATCGAGGACCAGACAGTGATGTTTTCGGCTCTGGGGGCCATGCGGTCTCTGTTGGAACCGGTTGCCTTGGTCGCCATGGGACCCGAGCAGCCACAGAGCCAGTGTTCACAAGGGCGCATCTCCGGGTTCCAATGAAGCCTGACACGGACAGGCAGCGGGCCGGGTTTGCCAGATCAGCTGACACCTGGTCTCAGGGAAGAGAGCAGGGGCCAGGACTGGTGGGACAGAGCTGTCACCACCCAAGAAGGAGGCCCCCAGAGGACCAGGAAGAGGGGATGGTTCCTAGCGCCCAAGGACAGTCACGTGCATGGCCTCGGGAGCGACCCGGCTGACTCAGGGAGATGCAGGCAGAGGAATGGGGTGACACATCAGGCCTCTCTCTTCCCTCCCTCCGACTCCTGCTGGGGCTCCCACTGGCTGATAAGGCCAGAAGCCAGAGGGTAGGGGCCCTGCTAGCACTCCCTGGAGGTCCACTTCCCGGGAAGCCAGCAGGTGGGCACTGGGGGAGAGACTGTTTAGGGACTCCCTGGGCTCCCCCGTCCGATTCCACACACGCTGCCCCGAGCAGTCCACCAAACTGCTCGCACCACCTGCCCACAGGGAGAGGCCGGCCCCAGCCGCCACCTGGGGTGCCAGGCGGAGCCTAACCCATGTGCGTGGATGACCTCAGGCCAGCCTCACTGCGATCCCCCAGGGCAGGGCTGGTACCCACAGCAGCCATGCGAAGGAGGAGTGACAGACCGCATAGAACCAAGGATCCTGACGTTCTGAGAAGGGAAGTCCTTTGCCCGGCGTCTCCCAGCTAATCAGCACCCCTGGCAGGAGTCGAACCCTCGGCTGGGGTAGCTCCCTTTGCAGGTGCACCTGGCTGGGAACCAGGTGCTTTTCCCACCTTCCTCCCCTTCCTCCGCCTCTCCTTTCCCGTCCTCCCCCCGCCTGACCCACCACCCAGTCCCAGGCTCCTGGCCTCCGCCCCGTGGCCTTGTCTGACCCAGTGATGCAACAGCCCAGCCAGCCTTGCAGTTGAAATATTCCGAAATGTACAGTAGACCAGGCCATCTGCTTCCTGCAAGCCTGGCCTCCGGCCCCGGCGGGACCCCGAGCCAGCATGCAGGGCAGCAGAGCAACAGACCCTGTGTTCTGGGCTCAGGATTTCTAACTGGCCCCGATTGCTCAATGCTTGTTTGGGACGGGGGAGCAGCGAGGTCAGAAGGAAGCCGCCGGCAGGTGCTCCAGGAAGGGAAATGCGGACGGAGGCTGGCTTCTGGGGCTGCCTAGCGCACCCTGGTTCTTGCCCCGCAGAAGCTCCCCAAGGAAACAGCAGAGTCCCTCCGTCTTGCCCTTCTCGGAACGATGTTTATTTTCCACATTCTTTGGTCTCTCCAGGTCCCTCAGGTCCTTGCGATTTGGAAAAAGGGGAAGGAGTGTGCACCGTGCACGGACCGGGGGGTGGATGTGTGTGTGACACAAGCCTGGAGCCGGGGCCGTCCCAGGATTGTCCCCCCTCACCCCCCCAACGAGGAAACCCAGCAATTTCAGGTCAGCTCAGATCCCCTCTGTTCACGGCGGAGAACCCTGACGTCCGTCTGCACGTCTAGCCCGTCCCGGCACTCGTGAAAAGCCTTCCGGTCCCCGGACCTGCACCACACGCTGCTCGAACTCCCGGCGCCCAGGGCTGGCACTTGCTGTCCATTCCTGGGCACCACCCCTCCCCCTGCCTCTGTACACATCAACTGAGTCCCCCTCCAGCAAGAAACACCGCATCCAGGAAGGGAGGGCAGGTGAACCTGAGCTTCCAAGTAGAGCGCTGGCCCGGGACGGCCGGGGGGGGGGCGGACATCTGGGAAGGCCGTTCCAGGAGCGCCAGTGCCGCCTCCTCACCCCGCGGGAACCTCTGCTGCCCTGTCCCCCGTCCTGGACAGCAAGGAGGCAAAGGAAAGGGAGCGAATGTGTCCTGAGCACCTACTGTGCGCCAGGCAGCTTGGAAGACCCACCGCGGGAGCCCTCCCACGCTCGCGCGCACCCCGCAAAGTTCACCCCGTGGCCTCCCGCTCCGCCGGCACCGACCGCGCGCCGCCGCCCCCCCCCACCCGCCCCGCGCGCCGGACCCTCATTCCAGCCAGTCCTTGCCTGCGCCCAAGAGCAGATCGTGAATCAGAAACGGCAGCAGAGGCAACAGCTGCGTTACAGTTGTTGCCTTGTTTGTGTAATTGTGGCATAGTTTCAGCCACTATAGAATCACTGAATAACTACTATATAAAGTTAATTCTAATGAGAAATACAGAATCAGATAAACATATAAACGATTTATCACATCGCTTAGTAATTAGCAAATAACTGCGTATAATTATCGTCAATGTAAACGATATAGATTATTTCTTAGACCTAGTCAGTCTAAGACTTAGCAAACTTAATACTAAGGTAACTGAACTGTGTGAGTGATGGGTACAACATGCCGCTGTCGGGACTCACGCGGCCAGGGTCTGGTAAGCCCTTTACCCTCACAGGGGGTGATGTCCTTACCCCATACAGAGGAGACTGCGCGACAGAGAGTTTAGGTGATTTTCTCTCGGAAGCACAGCTAGGAGCCCCGAGCCGGAAGCTGAGCCTGGGCGGTCCGGCACATGCCCCCTCCTGAGAGGTGACCGTGCTCCGTGGAGCTCCCAGTGCCCCCAGCACGACCCCTCGTCCTTCCTGCTGCGGTCATGCCGCCGACCCCCCGGCAGCCAGCCCCTGCGGGGGCACTGAGGGCCTCTCGGGCTGCCGGAGCCCCATCTTCCTGCACAAAAGACCCGGGAAGAAAGTACCAGGCCCCCGCGGCCCCCGGGAGCACCGGCTAGCCGGCAAGGTAGGCGCACTCGGGTTTGGCATTGTTCCCTGGGGCCGGCCTTGAGGGCTCCTGTGCCTGGCCATGCCCAGCCCCGCAGGCCTCTCCTTGCCCCCAGCGGCCCTTCCTGATGTGACCCCACACACTCCTGATACCGCATTCTTGCCTCTGGCTCTGCTTCTGGGGGGTCTCCCGCAGGACCTCAGCGAGGCTGGTCTGCGCGGTCAGCTGCTGAGGGCTCGCCCGGCGCCCTCCGAAGCGGCTTTGCTGCGCCGACACAGCCCTCACCGGCAGCCTCCGACGCGAACACCGCGGCATGGGGACGTCCTCCTGACCTGCCCTCTCTCCCCCAGCCCCGGCCATGCCCGGCCCCACAGAAACCATTCCCGATGGCCTGATCCCTTCTCCGTTTGGGCAGAGCCCTCACGTCGGGGGTGACAGCGAGGATGGTGGCCCAGCCTCGCTCTGAGCGGTAAGGAGCAGAAGGAAGCTAGGGGCCGGGGGAAACGCCACGTCAGGCTCTCGCCCTCACCGACAAGCTCCCTGCACCCCCATCCTCCCATCGGGTGGGGACAGGCTCACATGGTAACCCCCAGCGTCAGGCCCTTTCTGGGGATGAGCATCCCCGAAGGAAGGGCCACCGTCTGAAGAAGGTGAGTGTCCATGTCAGGCTCCCACGGGGGACAAGGGGAAGGTCCACCCGTCAGGCTCAAGGAGCCAGAGCTTCTGGGGAGGGAGCAGAGCTCGGTTCCTACAAAGTACAGGCGGGTTGGTAGCCAAGAACGTGCTTCTGCCCTGCCCCCCAGCATGGCTGCCAGCTCCTTGACACGCCTGTCATCGAGAGGTGGGGACCCCCTCAGCCTGGGACGCCGCGTGTGGCCCCAGCTGCGCCCAGGTCCCAGATGTGCGGATCAAAAGGCTTCCGGGCAATCCCACCCCCCGGGGCACTGAGGTCACCCTCCGCCGTGTGAGTCTTCCCGGTGGACACGGCGGACTGTGGAGCGGGAAAGCCAACACCGCCGCGTCCTGTCTGAAGTCCGGCCCACCAAGTCCACGAGCAGAGCGAAAGGTCCGGTGGACAGTACTGGGAGGGGCGGTCACCGCGTTCTGGCAGCCTCCGTCCGCGTGGAACAGCACCCAAGCAGACAGAAATGCCCACTCTGCCCTCCGGACGCCTGCAGCTGGGCGAGCTGGGCGAGGCACCACGCAGCCACGGACAACTTGCAAGGAAAGTTTGGAAAATGCTGGATCCAATGTGTCTTACATGAGCGAGAACTTGAATGCGCCCGTGTCCATGAGGACGTTCGAGATGCTGAGCGGGGGTCACCGCGCTGACCGCTTCCCCCTCCTGTCAGTAAGGACAGCCGCGCTTTCCACGGAGAAGCCGGCCCTCCTCCTGCCTCAGCCCACTGGGCTGCAAACATTACAGCCGTTAGTTATAGACCATTTCTTAGAAAGAATTTCTAACTATTTCTAAGTAACTGAGTTGCTAAACTTTCTCTTGTACAGAGTGAATCACACACGGATCACTTCTTCCTGGTTCCCACCACGGCTGCTGTGTGGAAAGTAGTTGTCCCTGGGCACGAGGACTCCCCCACGACCCCAGGCCCAGCAGATCCTGGGGACGCTCACCCCGGGCCTCGGCCTCTGCTGCCATCCGGTCGTTACAAAGGAAAACCAGGATTTCCCACCCCAGACGGATTTTGCAAAGATTAGTGTACCAAGGGGCAAGTCGCTCTGCAAGGCCAGGTGACATGTCTTCACTTGCGTCACTGTTTCCAGAATACGGAGTGAAGGCCGCTTGTCGGACCCAATGTCTCATGAGTCCAGTCCCATGGGCTGCCCTGGGGTCCCAGAAGCTACTTGTCCAGAGGAGGCCCCACGTCCCGGGGGTCAGGTCACCTGTCAGGCCCCAGTACTATTTTCCAAACTTCCCGCCATTCCTGCGGCATCTCGACCCTGGCCCCGACCTCCGCACACCAGAGCCCCCAGGCCTCCCGGCCCACCACCCCCGTCCCTGTGAGAGCAGCTGGGCGGGCAGGGTTTGCCAACGAGCCGCACAGGGTGCTGAGCTCTGGGGAGAGGCGACTCCCGCAAGTCTCCACATTTGGCCCTGAATCCACAAGCAGAAAAGGGTTTGCTGGGCGCCTGGGTGGCTCAGTGGGTTAAGCCGCTGCCTTCGGCTCAGGTCATGATCTCAGGGTCCTGGGATCGAGGCCCGCATCGGGCTCTCTGCTCAGCGGGGAGCCTGCTTCCCTCTCTCTCTCTCTGCCTGCCTCTCTGCCTGCTTGTGATCTCTGTCTGTCAAATAAATAAATAAAATCTTTAAAAAAAAAATAAAAAAAAAATAAAAAGAAAAAGAAAAGGGTTTGCTGATCAAGCTCCTGCTTGCGGCAGTGACTCATGAAATGTCTAAGAAAGCCACCAGTCGGCCTCTCCAGGGTGAGCCGGCCAGGCCGTCCGAGCCTCTCCCACACTCCACCAATGGCCAGTCCGCTGCATGCGGGGGCGGGGTGGGGGGGGGTTCAGTCCCTCACCCCTGTGCCCATTGCCTGCAGGCGCAGCGTGGTGGGGGACGTCAGCCTCCCTGGGTTGGCGGGGGTCTGGGCCCCCGAAACGGATTTGTCCCGGGTCGTTCAACAGGTACGTCCCATGAAGCAACCACTTCAACGATGATCAGCCTGGGCCCCCCGTGTCCCCGCTAGACCCCCCAAGGCCCCAACACAGCGAGCACCTGCGGGAACGGAAGGTGCACGTCCCTGTCACGTGTGGCCAACCCAAACGGGGTCCCAGCGCCTTCCGGGACGGGGCTGTCCCCACCAACTTCCTCCTCCCCTCCTCACGCCCCTCTGTCAGCTCGCGCTAACCCGCACGGGCCCCCAGACTGTCACAGAACTTAGCGTGTCCTGCATTTTGTCCAGGAAGTTCTCTCTGATCTGCAAGCCTCTATTCCTTGTTGCTACTGTTTCGGGAAGGAGTGAGCAGCAAGGAAAAAACACTTAAACTCACAGTGTGGCTGTTTTCTTAATTCCTCCTTGGAAGAGCCAGGTAAAAAGGAGGAAACATGTTACCGTAACTTAAAACACAGAACATGAATCAGCTTTTTAAAAAGTACTTTATTTTAATAAAGAACAAAACAGATCAATACACATTTTAAGTAGATACAAAAATAAATATCCCTTTAGCCCATTCAAGATCTATCCTTTACTGTTTGTTTGAGCTAGAGACCAAAACCCGCTGTTCTGACATAATTTCAGAAAACAGATCTGTTCTCCTTAACAATACGATGTCAGCTTTGTGGGCCAAAGAGGGAAAGTCACTTCTGTTAATTTCCCTCAATTTTCAGGTGGATTCAAACACAGCTCGAGGGACCCACGATGACCGAGTCTTGATACACACGCGAAGCTGGCATCACCTTCACGAAGTGGCCACGGGGAGCATGGCCACGGGGAGCATGACCACGGGTTCTCCGGCTTGGATTTCCAATCAGAGACTCCAGTTATAAGGCGGCCAGATGCACTAAGTGGGAATGACCCTGTCCCCTGAGCCCCAGAAGTGCACCTTGACAGGTGAGGCCTCTTCCTGCCTTTCACAGCCGAGACTGAGCCAGGGCCGGTGGTGACCGGCTGGTCAGGAAAAAGGACGAGGCAAAGCCCCTTCTCCCCACCCCGGCCTGGTGGCCACATGAGTGTAGAACCGGCTTCCCGGGGCCGCGGCAGACACCTGCTTAGCTCACTTGGCACGCCCACCTCTGCCAGGCCTGGCACATCACCCGGGACATGAAGTGGGGAGAGGCACCCCCACTGAGCAAAATACAACATCGCCCCCCCAGAAAGAAATGTTCAAGTGCTTTTTAAATCATAAGTCACTTTAGAGCCATGGTGGAGATGTGCTGTGTGCACAGCGGACGGTCAGCGGGAGGCTGACCTGTCCTCACCCCTCTGAGCGTCTGGGGTGGTAAATGCACCTTCTCCTCGAGCAAACAGCCTGAGTGTTTCCGGGGCTGAAACTGGGCCTCCTCCCCCGGGAGCCGCAGCACAGGGCTCTGCCGAAGAGCAGAACCGGGCATGGCCCAGGGCCACCCCAGACCGCGAGGGGTCCTAGGGAGGGGGAAGGCACTGTCCCTGCCACCACCCACCCTGGGACTGGGACTGGGGCGCTGGTGACAGGGGTCGTGACACAGTCCCAGTCCGCCCGAGCCAGGCCCACACGCTCCACGGCCCGGCTGGGCTCTGGTTCACGGACTCGAAGGCACAATCAAAATGCTTGCGCAATGTACGGTTACTTTTGCAGTCTGTGGTTTATAGCTCACTTTGTAAGAAAGAAGAAAATTCAAAGCGGTTTACAACAGGACAAGTAAAATGTGTGTATTTTGAAGACCGGTCAAAACCATTTAGAAAGAAGGAAAGAGCAAGGGCTCTGGGAATGATTTAATTACAGAAATGAAAACCTAAGCCACTTGGCAGGAAGGCCCACAGGGAACATTCTGGAACACACCAGGCCCTCCGGCGGGGACAAGCCTGCCGGGGGCAAATCCTAGGCCTCGTGCCCGTCCCCCCTAACACGCCTGGCGTCTTGCTGTCACCTGTGGAAGCGAGGCTGTTACCTAAGTATTTCTACATCTTATGAACTGGCGTAAAAAGTAAAGACCCTCCACATTGAGTCAAGCGTTGGAAACACGAGTCTATCGCGGTAACACAAGGGAAAAGACAAAAGCAGCCTCGTCCCCACATCTCTTCCTGGAAGCAGTTACGTGCTGGTAAAACTGAAGGCCCAGGCGTGGGCCTATCCCTAGACGCTGAAGGCACCCGCCACGCACGGTAACTGGGGGGTACGGGAAGCCCACGTCTGAATCCCAGGTCACAGGGACAGCACCCGGGTTGTCTGGGGCACATTTCCACGCTTAAGAGTCCCGTCGCACTCCTCCCGCGGGGGCGTCAGCGTCCAGTGCTCAGGGACGCCCCTACTGAACCAGGAGCTCCGCGAAGCATCCTGCCCCAGTCACGGGCATCCACACCCTTAAATACTGACAGTAACTGTAGGAACGAGGCGTGAGACGGGGCCAGACGGCGCGCCCCCCGAAACAGGCTACACCGTGATCTGTTGGTTTTCTCTGAAGAAGGGTCTCTGGTGTGAGGTGCACACGTCTGGAAACATCCGGAAGACCTGGTCCAGCTGGGGCTCCTCGGGAGCCTGCGCCAGGGAGCCGCCGCCACAGCTCCTGCTGGCCTCCTCCACCAGCTGCCGCACGTACAGCTGCTCGATCTAGAGGGACGGACACAGGTCAGACGTAAGGCTGCGAGTGTGGGACGGTCTCGCACCCCGGCCAGATTCTCTGACTACTCAGTCCAAAGTGCCCGCTGAGAACCTCCCCATGAGCCCCCAGGGAGGCAGAGGCAAGGGAAGAGCAAGTGGTACTCCCGGTCTGCAGTGCCAGCCGCAGCCGCTCCAGATTCCACCATTAGAGTTTCATTCCTTTGATTAGATTAAGTAAGGGTCTGAAAAGCCCTACTCTCTCTCTCAGACCTTGAGGCAACTGAACCTTGCTAGAAGGCAGAATCTTGCTAGGAAGTGGGCTCTGACTTAAGGCAGCAGGAGGAAACACAGATCCTGAGAGTCCTGCAGCACGAGAAGATGACCGAGAGGGAGCAAGAATCCACGAGCCCCATGTGGAGGTCTCCCCGCAGGCCTGCCTCCGCCCACAGGCGGGGTCCCCCCGTCGCTGCTGCCTGTTCTCCAGCCCAGGACAGACGGAGTCCCGAAGAGCGGGCCGGAGAGCTCACCTGCACCAGGATGAGTTTGGAGCGTAGGGGGGTCAGATCCGGAAACTCTTCTCCGAAGCAGAGCACGACCCTGCTGTCCGGGAGCCGGCCCTGGTTGTTATAGAAGTGCTGCAGCTCTGCGGGGACACGGGGCAGGGGCAGGGTCACCACAGCTCCCGGCGCGCTGCCCCTCCCCAACGTGGGCACCCGGGGCTTTCACACCGGAGCTCACACCCCACACCCCACCCCTCTGCAGGCCGCATCTCCCGCGAAGCCTGCTCCCCCGTCCCACAGAGATCCCGGGCCGGGGGCAGGAGACACGGGCCTGGAGGCTGGAGCTATTTTAGGTGGAGGTGCAGACAGAGGAGGGGACAGAGCAGGGAGCCTGACGTTCCAGGAGGAGCACACAGGGCGGGCCAGGAACCCGAGGACTCCGCGCACACAAGGTCATCCTGTCCCACAGTGTGCACCTCGATCCCTGAGTCTGACCCTCAGTCTGACCCTGCAGCCCGCAGTGGGATTTTTAGAGACCCTGGTCCTCCCGCCCGCGCTCAAGAAAGCCAATGAAGCTGGGCCCTCGCTCGACACACGCGCCGGTCCAGGCCCAGAGAGGCTCCCCTGGACCCCTCGGCCTGAAGGCAGAGCCGCCCAGGAACGCCCCCCAAACTGCATGCACCCCACGTCTCCCGCTCCTCCAGGCCCAGAGCGCCCCGGGAAGGCTCGGGGCAGCCCGCGGACGGCAGGACCCACCTCGGAAGAACTGGCTGGTGTCGAAGACCTTGACCACCTCGTCACGCTCCAGCTTGTTGGGCCGGTCCTTGCAGAGCACGGCGTTGCCGCTGCAGAACACGCGGCCCTGGCACAGCCGCTTGACCAGCACGCCCTGGCGGCTACTGTGCAGCAGGACCCCGCGCTCCAGGTGCCCGAAGAGCTTCCGCGTCACCTGCCGCTGCCGCTCGCTGGGGATGGCGTCCGCCGGCGGGAAGCGCACGAGCTCCAGGCCCTCGGGCCCGTACAGCTTGGCGCCCGGCAGGCCCGGCTGGCCCAGGGACAGGCGGCAGCCCTCAGGGCAGGTGGTGGCGGTCTGGCCCACCAGCTTGCCGCCGTAGTAGAAGCTGATGACCATCTGCGAGAAGGCTACGGGCAAGGAAGCCTGGTCAGGGGCTGCGGGAAGGGGCGGAGGCCGTCCTTTCCCCCCAGCATGGCCGGGGGCGGGGGGTGTTTAGCTTCTCGGGGAAGTTGCTGCGCGCTTCTAGAAACCAGGCTTACTAAGGAAACTAATGACTCAATAAAACCACTCCGCGCACTGCACTCTTCCGGCGAGGGTCACCACGACCCGGACGACGCAGGAGTTCGGAAAATTTCTCCGTCTCCGGGTCCCGCTGGGACACTGTCCCGCGAGGTCCTGCACCACAGTCCCACGACACCCCGCTACGCCGCCGTACGTGCCCGGGAACCGAGGCCTGCTGCCCCACTCCTGACCGACGCCGGTGCTCGATTCAAGTTCAGGACGGGGCAAACGACAGTGCCGCCCTGTCCTGGACAGACGCCGTCCCCTGGGGTTCCGTGGATGTCACATCGGGACTCTCCAAACCCTTCAGCTACAGCTACGCTCAAAGGACTAGTCTATGGCCCAAGTCAGTCCGCGCTTCCAGCGGCGGCCGTGGCACCCCAGCACCAAGTAAACACGGGAGAGGATTCTGCTTGCAGTTTTCTCTCAGGCGCTGGTCCCCTCAAGCAGCCCCAGGTGGGCACTGACGGGTCCTTACCGCCTGCTCCGGACAAACCAGGTCTCTGGGCCTCAGGCAGGGGCAGCCACGGGACCAGAATTTCTAAGTGTGTCTAGTCCTTGGACACTTCCCTCCCCAGGTTCTGCTTAAGAATCATTTGCTCAGAGACACCCGGCGGCTCAGCTGGTTGAGCATCTGCCTCCAGCTCAGCTCACAATCCTACAGCCCTGGGACCGGCGCCCGCGGCGCCCAACTCCCTGCCCAGCTCCCTTCTCCCTCTGCCTGCCGCTCCCCCTCCTTGGCTCTGACAAGTAAATCTCTTAAAAAAGAATTATTTGTTGAGTTAAGAACCCCCACTAGCGTTCTCAGGCTCCGTTCTCTCCCGGGGCGGAGCTAAAGAGCGTTCTGGAATCGCGCCAGGCCGGGAGCGTAGGTGTCCCGGTCCAATCCACTTCCATGACACGTGGGAACACGGAGGCCCACGTGGGGTCTCCCCGCCAGGAAGCGGCAGCCCCGGCGTCCGACCTCAGGTCCTGACCGGCCCGGGGTCCTTTCCTCCCACCCAGCCGGTCTGGAACACCGCATCGCGCCCTGACACACTCCACAACTCCCTGCACCTCATCCCAGAGGAAGAAACACCCCTGCGGACCCCGGCCCCACGCCGCACCTTCACCCTGTCGCTGCCACGGCTGTACTCACACCGGCCCGCGACGGGAGAACTGGCTGCTTCCCAGGGGGCAGCAGACGGGGGCTCCCCACGTGCCCACGTGAGGCTGTCCCCATGCCCCAGGGCAGCATAGCTTGGGCAAGGTTTGGGGGGGCAGGGCCTGAGCCAGAACCACAGCGCCCGACGGGAGCCATGGGGGAAAATCCACCACCAGGACCGCTACGGGGCTCCGGCTGGCCCCTCCCCAAGTCTCAAAGGTCCCCCGCCCACCAGGGGACGGTCTCAGCACAGTGACACCATGGTGACAATGCCGGGAGCACAGACGCCTCGACGTGGGAGCCCACCTGTGTGACCAGGGGCAGGTGGCTTCACCACTCTGTGCCTCAGTTTCCCCACCAGCAAAGCAGATGAACAGTGGCACCCACCTCCCTCCGGCGGCCGAGGACGGCGTCAGCGCACGTGTGCACTCCGCACCCATAGGCACCACGGGAGCAGCTACGACAAGATAAACCCAGGAAACAGGACAACGCTGGCTGCGCAGAGGAGACTCCGGGAGCTCTAAGTCCTAATTCCAGGTCTATGTGGTACCCACCAGGGGCCGCGGCTAGTGCAACAGCCCTACCAGCACACGACCTGCCCGGCGGCCCGGGTAAGGAAACAGGTGTAGACGTTACAGCGTCTGCTGGGACAGCGGGACGGTCGCACGGGGCAGACGGGCTTCCCTTGCTCCCCAGCAGGCCGGCCCCACGTCTGCGGTCTGCAGCACGGCACCCCGCTGTCCGAGCTCAGACCCCGCCCTGACCCCCAAACGTCATGGGCACACTCGAGGCGCACACGGGCAGCCACGGGGCATCTGGAGCCATGGGCCCACAGGGACATTGTTTTTTTGTTTTTTTTTTTTTTTTTTTTTTAAAGATTTTATTTATTTATTTGACAGAGAGAAATCACAAGTAGATGGAGAGGCAGGCAGAGAGAGAGAGAGAGAGAGAGAGAGAGAGAGAGGGAAGCAGGCTCCCTGCTGAGCGGAGAGCCCGATGTGGGACTCGATCCCAGGACCCCGAGATCATGACCTGAGCCGAAGGCAGCGGCTTAACCCACTGAGCCACCCAGGCGCCCCACAGGGACATTGTTAATGCCGATCTGTGGTCACTCTGACCTGGGAAGGTTTCACATAAAAATCTGGACTCCTGATCTCCCCAGAAAAATGGGGCAATCAAGCCCGGTGGCATCTAAGGGCCACGGCATCCAGCATTCCCACCACCTTTCCCCTGCCCGGTCCCTCAACACCTTGTCCCTGCAGGGCCGAGAACAGGGGACCCCCAGCATCAACTTAATTACGCAGGTGGGGGGGTGACTGGAACCGAGGTCCCGAAGTCCACAACCTCGAGAAGAGTGGGTTCTGATTTTCCTTGCATGTTGCAGAGCTACGGGCTGCTTCTCCCGCTGGGTGCTGGGACCTCTCGGGGGCAACTGAGCACACTTCCTCCTCACCCAGATGCCACCGCCCTGCCCCCAGGAAGCACACTGGTCAGCAGATGGGCTGGACCGCAGCCCAGAGCAGACTGGGTCAGAGGCCTGGCCCTGTGAGCCCACTGCCGGGCCCGCTGAAGGCAGCCGGGTGCCCGGCTTTGACCCGGGCCGCTGCTTCCCAGCTGGGTGACCATGACCAGCGATTAAACCGCCAAGCCTGGGCTCCCTCCTTTGGGAGGCCGGAGCTGTGACAGTCCCCAGCTCGCATGGCTGCTCTGCAGGGACACCAGTACTGTGAACAGGGACACTGCTCCTCTGGCATCTTCCTGCCTGGGTGTGAAGCTGCCTCCACCACCCCGCACAGCTGTCCCAAGAGGGCCTTGGTCCAGACACCTCTCAGAGCCCCATCTTCTCCTCTGCACCAAGAGACCTCCGGGCCCCCAGCCCCAAGGTCCTACGGTCCGTCCTGATGAGCCAGGCTGTTCGCTTCCCAGAGAAGCAACAGCTGTTGGGGTAGACGCCATCAATGAGTCCTAATGCAAATCCCAGGGACCACTGGCAGGACGTCTGAGTCCCCAGCATAAGCAGACAAAAATGTACCAAAGCCCACCCGTGACCCGTGATGAGGGGCTGGAGCAGGCACGGCACAGCCCGAGGCCCTACCCCCGCCCCGCGGCCCACGGGCTGTGACCTAGCACTTCTGAGCCTGTGCAGGGGGAGCCGTCACAGCACCTCTCGCCAGGTGATGGAAGGTATGAGATGCAGGCGGGGGAGTCGCAGCCGTGATCCTGGCACCTAGCCAGCCGCCACCATGGTCACCAACCCCATCATGCCGTCATCCCGATCACCACCACCATCGTCATCACCACCACCATCGTCATCACCACCCCGTGGCATCAGCAAGTATCCTTATCGTTATGAACTTGAGTGCGGAAGAGAGTTTAAAAGGGGGGGGGGCACTCGTGAGACACTGGTGATGCTTAGTGACTGATGACATCCCTACCAGACACACTAAAGGACACTCAATCATCACCACACTCCAGTGACGTTCGGAGGGGCTCAATCCCTCTGCCTGGGGTCACCCAAGATGGGCAGAACTAGGCCCGAGCTGTCCCCATGCTCGTTCTCCTGCAGAGTTACACAGGAAGAGCTTTTTGGATCGATTTGGCTGCCCAATCGGAGAAGGGCCTCAGGGAGGCCGGCCCCTGGCTCGCCCCCGCAGCGAGGAGGAGGAATCGGGGTCCTGACTTCTGACAGCTGATCGGCTCGTCCATGGACCCGAGCAGGCCCTTGGAGCTCTGCCTTCTAAGAGCGCCATGTCGCACCCGCCAGCCCGGCGCGGAGCAGCCCCTTACCTGACTGGTGTGTGTCGTAGGCGGTGTAGCCCGTCACCAGTGGCAAGCCTGCCGCGGAGAGTGAAAAGCAGATTCAGACCCAGTCGCGTGTGCGGAACCAGCCCAAATGCTCCCTCTGCAGAAATCTCTTTAAAAGGCGCCACGGCGTGCTCCTGAGCTCCCGCCAGAGGCTTCTACTGAATGTGGGATTCCCCCCGCCCCAGCATGGTAACCCACGTTTCATGCACCAGACCTCAGCTCAACCAGCTAAGGGGGAGGAAACGTCCTCTGGGCTGTGGGACTTTTGGAGGGTCAGTGCGATGCTCTGGGGCCCCACTTCCCCCCACCTGAGGGCCTCCTCCCGAAACAGCACGAGCCTGCGTGCCCACCCCAGGCCTGGTCTCCAGTGGGGAGCCTGGAGCCCGAGCCAGCTTTCCCCAAGGTGCCACCACAATGCAGGGAGAGGGGCTCGCCCAGGGTCCCGGAGGCCAAACTGCCACCACCCAGTCTGGCGGCCTCTGAAGCCAGCTGGGCCACCGTCCCTTCCCAGTGTCCCGCAGGGAAACCGCGGGGGAGAGACTGAGGAACACACAGCAATCCGTGCGTGCCAAGGGCAGATGGGGGAGGCCTCAGGAGCTAATAAACGCATGAATGTCTCCTTCAGCCCGTGACCCCCGGGACACGTGTCCCAGGAACAGTCCTGGTGTCTCCATTAGATGCGAGGACAGAGACTTGAAGTTACAAACTCCCCGCCGACCATGGCATTCGAAGCCAGGGCTCCCAGAGAGCGACCGCACGGTCCTGGTCCTGGTCCTGGTCCTGGTCCCGGCCCCGCCCCCCTGCCTCTCCAGCCTCCGCTCTGAGGGGGTCTCTGATGTCCTGGGGGAGTGGCTGGCAGGCCCACATGGCAAGCTCAAATGTGGCCCAAAGCCCCATCTCCCCTCTGGTCTGGGAGGGGTTGGCCACCCCGTCCCAGGATCGCGGGCCACAAGCAGACGCCTCCTGGGGGAAGGGCCAGGGCTGAGTCCGGGGCAGGGTCCACGTGCCTTCCTAAGAGGCAGTGGGGAGGGGTGCAAAGTTACCTTCAGTAAAGCAGAGCTCACGGCAGTACTAGGACCCCCCCACCGACGCCGCCATGCCCCAAGAGCGGGGTGGCCCCGGAAGGCCGGTCCTCACCTGCGCTGGGCTGCTGCATCCAACACTCCGGGAGCAGCTGGCTCCGGCACGCGTCGGGCGGGGAGGGGCTCCGCTTGACGATCCCCATGTAGTCGTCCACAGACGGCTGTGGGAACAGGGCGAGTCAAGAGCCCCGCACTCACTGGGCTTCCAGAGCGGGACTCGGGGGTTGGGACACATGAACGGTTTAGACTTAACCAAAAAGCCACACCGTGTGGGGACGCCAGGATCCCAAGACACAAGGAAAACCTGACTGTGCGATCAAGACGCACCCACCGGGATGAGCCTGCGGCTGGCCACTGCGCAACCTCTGGTAAGTTTATGGCTTTTTTTGTGAAACTGCCTGTCATAAAACAAACGGCCAGGTCACCTGGCTGCCCCGATGCGCTGGAGAGAGGCAGAAGGGTCTGGGACTCCAGCAAACAGCGACGCTGGACAGACTCGCGGGACTGAGTGCGGCCTGCCTCCCTCTCCACACCTGGACTGCCGGCTCTGACTCCCGAACGGAGGCCGACGGCTCTCATCAGCAAACCTTGGAAATCTGGGTTTCTCGGGGCCCCGGTGTGCCAGCCTGACCGCCCCCCCGCCTGAGCCGGCAGGAAAGCCTCGCAGGGGAAACGGGTGTTGCTGGAGACACGAGGCCAGGAATGCAGCCGGTCCGCTGCCAGAGACCACCCCGAAACCCAGCCCCTGCCACCCGCACCCGAGCCAGGCCGCCGAGCGGAGGCTCCACGTGGTCATCTGCATGTTCTCGGGCAACCAAGCGACTCCTGAAAATCCCGCTGCGGCCCCGCGGGCGTCAGGAAGACTGTCGCACCCACATGCCCCTCACAAGGACGGTGCGGGTCGACGTCAGCTATGCCGGGTCCCCCTGCTAACAGCCCGAGAAGCAGAGCTGCGAGGCGGACGGCGGGACCAGGCAAGGCTGTCTGCAGAGCTGCGGCCGGCATCCGAGACCCCACGGGTTTTGCCGACTGAGACCTCGCCGGTCCTCGGCTCACAGCCCCTGAACGGAGTTTCCGTGCGGTTCTAACAGGCCTGACGACCCGCCGCCCAGCGGCAGACTCTACGGCAGCAGCCTGCGGGGCGACAGCACCCCATCCCCGTCGTAAGGACAACCCCAAGCCCGGCAGCGAGTTTCCATCTTGTTCACTGCAGCCCGCCCAAGAAGCCAAGCGATTCCGCGATGCGTTTTCTAAGACCGCCAGTCAGAACGTTTAACATAGGGCAAGTTCACAGCTGGCGCGAACATCACCGGCCCAGAGCAGGGAGCTCCGCGGCACCGGGACGCGCCTGGGGTCGAGGGAAGGGGCTGCCGCTCACCTCCCTGACGAGCTCGTCCATCTCGGGCCGCCCGCGCTCCATCTCGGCCATCTCGCTCACGCCGCCGGGAGTCGCCACGCCTAGTCTGCCTGCGGAAAATCGGGCAGACGCGTGACACACCGCCCAGAGGACCTCAGCCATCGTCGGGGGCAGAATCGGGGCTGGCGTTTCAGTCTGGGCTTTTTTTTTTTTTAATGCTGAGTTCAACGAAATACAGGTCAGTCGGTGTCTTCACTGGTTTGGAAGAAGCCCAGAAACGGTCGCCCGTGCTGCCGCAGCCGTCTGACCGTCCAGGTCAAAGGGAGAAGTCGCCAGTTGTCTGTAACACTCAGAGGGCCGGGACGGCCGTGTGGCTCGTCCCCACTGGCCGAGAAGGAGCGTGAGCGCCCGTCAGACACGCTTCACACCAGGCGCCGACCACCCATCTGGGGCACATCCATAAGCCGGGCTGTTTGAAGACACTCGAAGATTTCCTGGCACAATGTGTGCGCAGATTGGAGTCATTTTTTAAAGTTAATTGACAGGAAATGTCTCTGTGGCTTTTCCAAATACACAGCGCGCATCTGTGCACACACCAGGCGTGCGCGCACGGCGGACCGGAGGGCTGGCCCCACCAGGCACGGCCTCCAGGCCCCGGGGGGCCCCACGGCAAGCCCCCACCCCAGGCTCACCCCTACCCCTGGGCCAGAGATCTGCTGGCCGTTTCCTAGAAGCAACAGGCTCCTGACTGACCCTCGCTCCATCCCAGCTGAATCCAGACTCTACTCGGAGAGACTCAGGACTGGCTAGAAGCTGCGGATGGGGGAAGTCGAGGGAGTACGGGGTAGGGGGGCCCCGTGAAGCCTGCAAACCACTGAAGTACGGAGCAGAGCGGGTCCATTTAGACACTATGCAAATGCAGCATCCCCCACCCCCTGAGAACCGACTCCTTCTGTAACCCCCACCGGCGCAGGTGATGCTGGCTGCACCCCACGCTATAAACAAGCTGGGCTCACCTGCCGGGTCAAGCTTGGCTGAGCCGGGGCGGGGGGCAAAGAAGACACACTTCTCCGTTCCCTCAAACCACAGCTCATTTGGGGCTGATGAAAAACTATCCAGAACTTGGACGTTGGAGGGAAAGATGCATGCCTAGCCTTTCAGAGGCCTCCCGGAGCCATTACCGGCAAGGCCTCCCTGTCAAGGTCAAGGTCTCAGTCTCCCAGTGAAGGCCAAGGCCTCCCTGTCAAGGTCGTCAGACCCTCCAAGGACAGGCTGGTCTGACTTCCTACTGATGACCGACTCAGCCATGTTCGGTGCTAACTTACACACCATGAAGCCACAAACTCCCAAAACTGGAGTTGCCCACTGCGGGCGGGACATCCAGTGGCTGGGCTCACGGACCAAGTACCACCCGGGCCTCACAGTCTCCGTCCCACTGTCCCTGTCCTACGCTGGCTCCCCTGGGGAGGAGCTTAATGACTCTCTGGTCCAGGCTCACTATAGATTTGGGATAGTCACAATTTTAACTTAAATTCTCTGCCGACAGTGTCAAGCCTCCCCCAGTGGGAAGAGCCCGGACTCGGAACGTGTGCACAGCCCGGGAGAGCGTCTGAGCGCTCGCTTTCCTTCAGGCTCCCGGGACCAGTCACTCCGGAATCACAGCTTCCCAGAGCCCCCCGGTAACCCTCAGGCTCTAGCCGGGTGCCAAGGCGTCTGGGATCTCCGACAAGGAAGCCAACGGCGCCATCATCCCCCAGAGCATTCAGGAACGTGACCCTCCGCCTGCCTGCGTCCACCTGACTGTCCCCTGGCCTCCTCTAAGCCTTGTTAGAAACAGAAGGAACCGCTCCTTCACACTGCCCAGGCCGCTCGCCCCTGCCCGGCCCCGTGACTGTGCCCCAGGGAGGCCCCACTGTCCGCTCCCGGGCTGACGGCGGTGAGCAGAGGCCGCCCGACCGCCCCACCCTTTCCTCCCACGGGCGCTGCCCCCCCCCAAGTGGAAACAGCCACTTGGCCAGCGGATGGTGGCCGAGGTCAAGGGGAAGCTCTCTCAGGATCTGCTGGCGCAGGCCAGAGGACAGTGGGCTGAGCCGCAACGGCTCGCCCAGACGTCCCCCCACCCAGCTCCCTGGCTCTCCGGCGGGGGTGCTGCGGGCCGGGCGGCCTCTGCTGGGCCCCGCGCCCGTCCTGGATAGTTACATTTTTGCTCCTCCTCGGGCACGATGCGGTACACTTTGTAGGGCTCAGAAATGTCCAGCTGGGACCGGTCTGTCACTTCCTCAAAATCTGGGCTCTTGTTCAAGGCGCAGCGGAGCCTCGTCTTCCAAGTGGCCGGCTCGGCTTTGTCCCCTTCCTTGAACTTGCCTTTGAAAACCGCCCAGGCCTGAAGGAGCAGAAAGCAGCACATGAAAGAGGCGGCCAGGCCAGCCCCGCCCCAGCCCGACCACCGACACCCACAGCCAGAGTCAGGGCCCGCGCAGATCTCGCTGTCCTGACAGCCACCTCTGGCCATCAGCTCGCACTCGGGGCATCTGGGGAACTCCGTGGACCCCCGTCTCGAAAAGACCGGGCCAGAAAGGGCCCCTCCCCAACCAGGACCACCCAAGGGAACCAGAATGCGGCCCCTGCGGGTGGCTCCTCCCCACACACATCTTGGATCTGCCTCTGCGTGAATCCTTCCCGGGACCAGAGGGCCTGGAGGGGCCTGAGGTCAGCAAGCGCAAAGAGGAAGTCGCACATGGTTTCACTAGAATGTTCAAAACAAAGAACAATTTGTTGCTTTTTCAAATGAACCCCTAGCCAAAATTTAGCATGAAAAGGGAACATTTGCAAGAAGTCTGAATGTGGTCATACACCGCCCAGCTACTTTTAATAGAAATTTTGCTTTGCATTTTGGCATTCTAACCCTCCCAGCCCCAGCCCCAGCCCCAGGGCCCTGCCTAAAAGGCAACAAACTGTTTTCTGCCTCGGCTGGTTCTCCACAGCTGTTCTGACCTCTCCAAACCTGCCGGTCCTCTCAACCAGGACCAGAGCTCCAAGCTGGAAACCTGCAAGAGCCACAACACGGAAGGGGCAGAACTAAAAAAAAAATCCAGGTGACCACGTGGACAGGCAGTTTCAAGATTCTCAAACTGGCATCCACACACACCAGCGAGGGGGGCAAAATCCGAGCCACCTGCCAGCCTCCGTCAACGTGAGGTCTGGAGGGAACCCTCAGCC
The DNA here is from genome assembly GCF_009829155.1 of Mustela erminea. Taxonomy (NCBI): domain Eukaryota; kingdom Metazoa; phylum Chordata; class Mammalia; order Carnivora; family Mustelidae; genus Mustela; species Mustela erminea. Next base: position 57,727,457 of record NC_045632.1, on the reverse strand, counting down.
CGACGCAGGAAGACGCCAGTCTTCTCAGGGTGACCCAGTCAGGGCTGAGACGCCACGGTCCCTACGGTCAGCCCCATGGAGTTCCACACAGCAAGGGTCCTCAAGGTCAATGACCACAGCTGTGCCCTGGGACTGGTGAGAGGCAGATCCTTGGGGCCCAACCCCAGGGAGCCCCCTTCAGTAAGGGGGCGCTTAGTCCGGGAACCCGCATCTTCAGCCAGCATCCCAGTGACCACCATCCGGTGACCCGAGGTGACCAGGGGGCCACACCGGCAGAACTCCACGACACACCCCCCACCCCCACCCCGGGCACAAGACCTCACAGCTTCTCCATTTGGGGCCCTGAGTTCAGGCGGCGCCGCAGGCGGAGGCGAACGGAAGAAAGTTCCTCAAGGGGCGCGCGAGCATCACCCCCTTCTCCGACGCAGACACGAAGTCCCCTCTCGCGGGAACGGTTTCCTGTCCCTCCTGATCGTTCAGTGTTTTATTAATGGCATCGCAGACCGGACTGGGATTCGCTTTTCTCAAGGAAGGCGAAACTCTCGCACCTTCAACGGTAATTTCCGCTTTTCACGCAGTTAGATCTGAGTTTCCCCACTTGGGCACTACTGCTGTGTGCAGCCGCAGGGTACTCGGGGGGACGCCGTCCTGTGTGTGACCGAATGTCTAAGAGCATCCTGGCCTTGACCCACAGAGCCCCAGCCTTGACAATGGGCTGTCTCCAGACCTGGCCAAGGGCGCCCCGGAGAGGCGACGAGCCAACACACCCCCTGCCCCGCCCCCGCCGCAAAGCCCCGGTGAATCCGCGTTACAGGCAGCCCTCGAGGAGTGGGGGCTTCAGGCAACGTTGGGACCTGCCAGTCTTCAGCCAGACCTGCCGGGCCTATGTCCAATCCCGCATGCCAGGCTCACACTTGCCCGGGAAGCCCACCGGGACATCCTGGCGCAAAGTGGAGTGCTCAGTCGGGGCGCCCCGGTCGGCTTCAGAGGTACCTCGCTCCCGGCCCTGCCCCGAGCCTCTCGGGCTCTCCTGCCGGCTCTGAAACATCGGCTTAGCTGGGCGCTCTTGGGACCCTTCCGTGACCTCGAGTGGAGCCATTCGGAGGCCTGGGGCAGTCTGCGCCCCACACAGCAGCCGCCCGCGCCCCAGGGAACCAGGGACCACACACTCGTCCCGATTCGATGTTACAGTCTCATCTTGTGTTTTAAAAATCAAACGCTTTTTCTCCCCTCGATGGCCTACTGCATTTGACCTATCTGTGCTACAGAGTCCGCTCCGGGTCATTGACCCTGTCACAGGGCTGCTCAGAGAAGCGACGCTCAGCGTCACCAAATGCTTTTCTAAAAACAAGCACGAGTGGACAGGAGCGCCTCGGGACACTCAAAGACAGAATGAGCTCGGCCCTTTCCGGTCCCGACTTGGGCCTACCCCACGGGGCCAGCCACACAATCACACCCGCACACCGTGACGAATTCTCTGGATAAATGGCTTCACGCTCCACGGAAAGGTTTTCTCTGGTGTCCCCAACAGGAGGTTCTCTACGTACCCAGAAAACCCGTGAGCCTCTCACCTGTGCAGGTGCGTCTGGGCGCTGCGGGGAGACGCGCTCGGAGGCTGGGCCAGGCTGGCGGGGTCCCTCCCTGTTTCTGACCAGCGGGCCATCCTCCTGGGGGCCACCAGCCCCGGGGGGGCCCCCACATCTCCCTCCCACCCTGCTCCTGCTGAGATTGTGGGTCCTCTCAGATTGCCACACTGAGCGACTGCGTAACGAACGGAAGCATTGGGGGCCTTGCACATTCTTCTTGCTGCTGTTGAAACGGCCGTGAGGCGCATTGCATAAGACATATAAATCTGGAACTTTATTTCATTACCCCCAGAGCCTAGGCTGAAACAGGGAGCAAAGTGCAGGGAGAGGCCTTGCATGGCCACCAGGAGACACAGCCAAGGACATGCGGCCCACTGGTCCGGTGCTCCCCCCCCACCCCAAGAGGTCTCAGTGACGGTCACCGGAACCTGGGCCCTCAGCACCCCAGGCATCCACCTAAATCTGCTCATCCTCACCACAGTCAGCAATGCTCGCAGGCCTCCGTGCGGAGGGGGAGACGCTGCGGGGTTGAGGAGTGCTGCTGGACATGCTCCCATGCCCAGGGCGGCCCCACGTGTAGGAACCATCTGGCCCGAGAGGTCAACAGTGCCAAGGGTGAGGAGCTCTGGTCTGCAGCCATCCACGACCCAGAATTCCCGGCAGAGCCGGCGGACCCTGGGCACCGGTGACATTTAGCTGGGTCTTTCCCCAGAGAGTCGGCACGAAGCCTAAGGCAAAGCGCTCTACGGGCGAGGAGCCCCCGGCGGCAAGGGCGGTGAGACAAAGGATCTCTCCCGGTGGGGAGAAATGCGGACACGGGGGCTACCCGGGGTCCTGGAAGGCGAGAGTGGGCAAACCATCCACGTGGGCCACTTTCTGGACGAGAGCCAGTAACTGACCGCAGTTTCCCAAAGAGCCCGGATCAGAGATGGAACAGAAGTGCGGAACCGTGGAGCCCCCCCCACCACCACCACAGAGAACCCGAGGGCTGACCCGCCCCTGAAGCTGGCTGTGACCTGCAAGTGCCCCGCTCCGGGGCCAAGGCACGGTCTTCTGTCCTTTCTGTTCGGCTGCCGGACAGCATCCCGGGCTCCCTGGGGTCCCGCAGGCCTGTGCTCCGAATCGCACCCCTCCACAATTCCGCCTGCCCGCCCTCCCGTCCCTGGACCCCAGATGCCCACAGAACGGGGTGAGGGGGGCTCTGAGTCAGTCACCTGGGCTGGGTCCCACTGCTGACCCCCTTGACCTCAGGACCCAAATCTCCCAGGGCAGGGAGCCTGCATCCCCCAAGCCTCAGAGAAGCCTGCAGGGGACGACGACCCACAGGGGACCCTGAGCCCGGCTGGGCTGCCCTGGCTCCGTGGCCCAAGAGCTGGGAAACCTTGGACCAGTCACTTCTCCTCTTGGGGCCTCCACGGAAGAGGAGGAGAAGCGCCTACTGGATGGGAGTGTGTGCAAGGACACACCGACCCGCGGGGCGGGCCGGGCCCAAGCAAGCCTCTCCACGCTTGGGTACTTCTTGTGTGCAGGGGAAGGAAGACTATTTTTAGAACCTGCTGCAGGTTCGGGGCACCCCACATGACCCGGCCCCGGAAGCAACGACAGATGGTGTCTCTCTCATCTGAGCTGACCCTCCACTGTCGGGCAGAAGTAAGAACGTGGGAAGAACCAAGACGTACACTCTTCCTAGAATTCGTAATGCAAGTGAGAGACAGGAGCCCAGGGGACAGGGCTTCGGTCTCGGGGCCCTGAAGACTGCTCGCTCCCCGACTGCTGCTTCTCGCGCGGAAGAAACGGGGAACGTGCCCTCCGTCGCCCCCTCGCGAACAGGCCAACAACACCCCACGGAGCTCCAAGGTCACACAAGAGATGTGAACAGCCTGCAGCCTCGTCTGTGGGAGACCCATTCAGCACCTGATCGACGTCTGTTCTAAAAAACTAGAATTATTTTCAAGCCCACGAGAACGAGGTGGCTCAACACCCGCACGGGCCTGGAGGAAGACCGAGTTCAGGTCCGCACCTTAAAGATGGACGCGTCCACTTCCTGGTTGTAATCCTGCTTGCCCGCGTGCTTCCAGGGGATCCGGAACATGCTCTTCTCCTCGCTCTCCCAGATCAGCCCTGGGTACATGCCGCTGTCGATCTGCTCGATCAGCCACTGCCGCAGCCGCCGGCCGCCGTTCCGGTCACACATCCTGCGACAGAAAAGCGCACGTTCGGTGACATTACAGACGCCGCCGCACGAATCCCAGCACCCCGCGGGCGCGAGAGCCGGGAAATGGGCAGCTGCCCCGCCCCAGGGGTCGGTCCTTCCCGAGGGTTCGGCCGGTGCCCCTTCCAGCCTTCACCCGCTCCGTCTGGGGTAAACGCAGCCACAGGAAGGGGCACCTTCCATTCTGCGCACAAGATGGGGAATCATCGCCTTCACATGTGCAGGCCCTCGAACGAGCAGCTCATCTCGCGGAGAGCCAATCCCCTGACTTGTCCAACGGGACCAGCGTTTGTTAACAAATGCAACATCTGCGCTCCAGGAGAGAAGGGATGCCGGAGCCAGCCCTCCGGGACCGTTGCTTCTCAGACGGGTTACTGACGAGAGCGCGAGTCTGGGAATGAGACCGAGCTGGGGTCCCATCTGAGTCCCACCACCTCCCGGGGGGGCCCCTGAGTCATGCTTTCAGCGTGGCGTGGCCGGGAGAACCACCAGCCCTCAGCGTCCCTGTGGGGAGGGCTCAGAGGAGGCACTTGCGGCCATGCCTAGACCTTAGAAGGTTCTCTCTAAAAAACAGATGTCATCCTGACTTTCCTCCTCGGGAAGGAACAAAAGCAAGGAAACCAACTGGGGAACAGACCAAGGTCGGCCAGGCTGGGCTCTTCAGAAGGCACCAGAATTTGGGGACGTCGCCAGGGTGCCCAAAGACATCCTCTGGATGTTCCTGCCAGAACAGGGAGCGTTCCCAAGAGCAGACAGAGAAAGAACCACCAAGCCGTATCGACACACAGCCCGCGTTTACAAGAACAAGGCTGGAAATCCCCTCAACAGTTGGACCGACGCCCACCAAAAAAAAAAAAAAAAGAAAGGCATTTCTACTCTTCTGATTAAAATGTGACCTCTTTGGGCAAACAGGTTTGAAACCATCAGTAGTGACAAGACGTAATGTCCCCAAGAATACAGTCACATCCAGAGCCCTGCTGGTCCATAAAGCAAGAAGCGTGGGACTTGGAAACCAGCCACCCTCCACGTGGCTGTGGGATCAGAAAGGGGGTCCAGGTCCTGGGGGGAAGGTGAGTCCCGAGTGCCGACTGTGACTTTTCTATGCCCACCCGTGGGTGTAAAAGGGGTGACGTGGGTGGAATTAGGAACTGGACTTGAATTTGGAACCTGAAGACCCAGCAAAGGCTTTTCTCCCCCATGACCTCAGGAAAACCACCTGAGGTGCTCTGAGGCTCTCCTCAGCCGCCAAGTGAATGAACTATACGTCACAGGCATCCCACAATTCCAAAACAGTCCCCTGTGCTTCTCAATAAGAAGGTAAAGATTTAGGAGGGACACCTAGGGAGAGAAAAGAAACCCCACGACCAAGCACCCCCCAGAAAGTAACCTAGCACTGTCCTGGTTCCTACAGATCCTTTTGAGTTGGGGGGAGACCGCCTCTCTGGAGGAGCACGCCGTGCGCGCCGGAGGAAGGCACGGGGGCCCAGAACACGACAGGAGGGCTGGTGGCTGCAGATCTGACAACGCTGTGTAACGCGCCCACTCATCAGGACTCGGCTCACCCCTTAGTACAAGGGTCACAAACCGGACTCCACGCTCCGGGAGCCTCCCGAAAAGAAAAAGCATGATTTTTTTTGGATGGGCGGCTTTTCTAGAAAGTGGGTCAACACCTTCTTATCAAGATTTCTGATGGACTTGGGGCACCTGGGGGGCTCAGAGGGTTAACAGCCTTCGGCTCAGGTCATGGTCTCAGGGTCCTGGGATCGAGCCCAGCATTGGGCTCCCTGCTCAGCGGGGAGCCTGCTTGTCCCTCTCCATCTGTGATCTCTCTCGCTCCTGCTCTCTCTCAAATAAATAAATATAATCTTAAAAGAAAAAAAAAACATTTCTGATGGATTCACAGCCCCCAGCGTTGTTAAGGGTAATGGTCTTGGTGATTTATATGGACAGAAAAGGAGTAAAGGTTTCGAGAGGGGTCAGTGAGAAAGTGAATCAGAATGTGGAAACGGGACGACACTTCGGACACCATCTACCGCAGCCTCCTTGCTGACCAGAGGAAACACGGAAGCCCAGGAGGGCGCCCGGACTCCCAGGCACCCCGGCAGGCTCTCACTGTGCTCACTCTGCAGAGAAAAGCTAAGACAACGTTACCGGATCTGAGCACATGGACAGCCCCCCACCGGACCTCAGAGATCCCCGCCTCAGACTCTGAGCGGCAACACAGTGACGAAGACTCTAGTCCCCGAAGGCCCACAATGATTTATGGAATGCTAACGCATTAATCCCAACAAATGTCAAGCCAGAAAAAAATTCAGAAGCCCGGTCACATGTGTATGACTTCCTCTTCCTTGATTTTTAGATAATCATTCTCTTTTCTGGGCCAAGTCCTAGCTGGAGCTAATCTGCATCTCAATAAATGGGACCCAGGGCTCAGGCTTCCCAGGCCGGAGGCGATAAGAGGCTGGGATGGCCCCACCCAGGCCGGATTCCAGGATTCCAGGATGTGCCCCGGAGGTGGTGCCGGACTCACCTTCCACACCTCTCCCACCCCCAGGCTACCAGCTTCCACGCTGTGGCCCACTCGGGCCCCAGCCTTTCTGGGATGACCCAGCCACTCCCAGCTCTTTTCTTGGGAAGAACCTGCCAGAATCCCAAAGGACAGGCTCAGAACCTGCAAGTGCGGTCCAGCTCCTTACTTAGCTTTAAAAGACCAAAAAGTGTGTTGTACCCCCACCCCCCATAGGCCTAAACTCCGGAACATTCGCCGTCTCGTTCCCATTCACATGCACCCCACGGCCCCGGGGAAGCAGCACATCTCACCCCGTGAGGTCCCCCCTTGCGCTGGGGTGCACTGTGCACCCCGATGCTGTGAGCGTGAGCCCCACACAGCCAAGGCCTTCTTGCCAGAGGCCACGGTGCTGGGACGGCAGCCAAGGGCCTCTAAGCCCCGCAGAAATCGCCGTCGTCAGGCCTAAGAGCACGCCCGCGCCCCGCCAGCCCGCGCGCCCCCCGACGGCCACCGCGCGGCCACCGCGCAGCCCATCGGTCGTGCCGCTCCGAGCCGACCGCGGGCAGCAGGGCTGGAGCAGGACCGGGGAGCAGGTCTTGCTCCGGAGGCACCGCCAGGCCACTCCCAGGTGACGCCTTGGTCCACCCCAGCCCCTGGGGACCCGCCGCCCCATGCTCAGCGCCTGGACTTTGCGTCTGAGCTCGGGAGGAAGCGCGGAGGAGGGACGGAGCCGGCCGGGCCGCTGCCCACCCGCCGCCGGGCAGCCTACCTGCCGCCGCGCGCGCGCCCGAGCTCGCCGCCCGCCTTCGGCGCCGCCGCCCGAGTTCCCACGCCGGCAGCCGCGCTCGGGGGAAGCGGCCGCGGGCTCCGCGGCGGCGCGGGTCTAGGGCCGGGGGCGGGGCCGGGGGCGGGGCCTGCGCGCGGAGCGGCGGCCGCGCGGGCCAATGGGCGTGGGAGGGCCGCCGGGTCCGGCCAATGGGCGCGGGCGCGCCGCCAGCACCACCCAATGGGCGCGGCCCGCCCGGCCCGCCTTCTTCGAAGCGCTCGGCTTTCCGAGAAATCACTTAGCGCAGAGGCGGCCGCCGACGGTCCGGGGCCCTTCCGGGGTCCGCGCTGAGGGTCCCGGGGGCGGCGCGGGTCGGGGGTGCCCGCAGGAATTCCCGCGGGGGCGTCCTCGCGGCCGAGTCAAGGGCAGGGCGGGTGGCGGGCGTCGCATGGCGGAAGTCGAGGCGCGGCCGGGCCACCGGGGCGACGCGGGGGGTCGGACTGCGGAGGTCGGGGCGAAGCCGGGCCCGCGGGCGGAGGCGCGGGTCGGATCCTGGAGGTCAGGACGCGCCGGGCCTGCCGCCGGCTTCCGATCCCGGAGTCAGGGCTCGGGGGTGGATGCGGGGGTCAGACCGCACGGGGCCGGGCCACGGCGGAGACCCTCGGAAGTCACGGCTGGGGGGGCGGCGGCCAGGGGTCGTGCTGCAGACGGCCCGTGGCCCCAGCAGGGTGACCCCCATCTCAGCCAGGGTGGCCCCGATTCCTGGAGCTGCGCGGGAAGCATCCCCCACCGGAGGGAGCCCCTGGGAGCATGTCCGGACAGGGGCAGACTTGACACCTGACCCGTGTTACAGACCTGGTCCTCGGTGACCGGGGGCGGCAGCTGAGCGGGGCTGTGAAAGGAAGAAAAAGTGCGCAGCTAGGAAAAGGTATCTGAAGCCGTCGCCCTCTGAAGACCAGAAATAAAATCAGGATGGTCCAGCATATCAGCGCTAGAATGTCCAATTAGGGAAGCTTTTATCATAAATTCTTTTCCCCAGGAAATGTCCGTTGTGTTGAGACGGGGTCCTCTGCCTGCCCGTGCCCGGTTTCCAGCCCCTCTGGGATGTTCGCTGGCATTTACTAGACATGGGAGTGGAATGGGGGGCAATGCTGGGGACGGAAATGACAAAGGAAACCCTGGAGACAGAAGGAAAAAGTCTTCCCCACATTCAGGTCTGGGGCAGCCTTACGGAGAGAACCGCAATCCCCGCGGACTCTTGCTGCCTTCCCCCCCCCCCCAATCATACACACCCAGCAGTGTTTACTGAGCTGCCCATTCATTAGGCTTTTCAAGAACCTATGAAAATGTTTGAGCCAGAAAAAGAAATTTTATTGGCCCCCAAATGCAAAAGGCTCACTGCAAATTTAAAATTAACGAATGTTCAAAGAAAAATCCTCAACACCTAACATGCCAACTTCAAACTTTAATTTCTTTGCTGATAAGCATTTGATCGTATTTGAAAACCACACAGGAGTTAGAAATCACTTAGTAAGAATTTCCTAATACCATGATTGCCAGGAAGTCATAGCAATCATGAATTAAATGAGTTCCCTGTCGCCAAATAATTTCGAATGAAAACTCCTTTTTCAAAGCTCAAATTCTTGAAGAGTGTTTGGGGATGTGGGAGTATTTTGATATGTACCTTATGATGTAGGACGAGCTTCCAGAACTCAGAAATTTTTTTTTCTTTAATTATTTGACAGTCAGAGATCACAAGTAGGCAGAGAGGCAGGCAGAGAGAGGGAGGGGGAAGCAGGCTCCCTGCTGAGCAGAGAGCCCGATGCGGGACTCGATCCCAGGACCCTGAGATCATGACCTGAGCCGAAGGCAGAGGCTTAACCCACTGAGCCACGCAGGCGCCCCAGAACTCAGAAATTTTTTAAAGAGCCTGCATGTGTGTTCATACTCGGGTTTCCGTCCCGGTCAGCGGTGCCCACGGCACAGAGACGTGGGCCCAGATTTCCACTCCACGCTCCGGTTAGGTCCAGATGGGAGCACACAAATACAGAGAGGTCAGCCGCGCCGCTGTCCCAGCGTCACTGGCAGTAGGTGTCACTAGATCCATTGCTAGAGCTGCTCACCGCACACCGGCGTACACCGAAGCTGCTCCCCAAGCCTCGGGTTTTCAACATGGTGACTCCTCACTGCCTGGGAACAACTTCTAGCCTGAAGGTTTAGTTCTGTTCCAACTTAACGAGCGTTGACGGAGCAGCTGCTATGGGCTGGGCACAGTGCCAAGGACAAGAGACCCAAGAACCAAAGCGTCTCTGACCATTCCTTCCTCCCCCCGACCTGTCAGCACCTCACAGTCCGGGTACATTTCACTCCGGTCCTGCAGCAGCCTACGCCTCATCCCCATGCCCTGTCCCCACGTGTGCTCTTCCGTGCTCCCCGAGCTCCAGCCTCCCCGGGGACGAGGGTTCCCCCGCGGCCTCATCCTGGCGTTGGAAAACCACACCCTCCCGACCTGATGGACGGCAGCCAGCCTCTGCCATCAGAACAGCACATTCTGCAGCGGGGCCCGGTTCAGAGCCAAGGTCCTGGCTCACTGCATGTGTGCCCTTGAGCAAAGGAGTTAACCTTGCTAACTTTTGGTGTCCCAGTCTGTTCATGGCATTGATGAGATTGTAACCTGATATTAGGTTAAATTATTTGAAATTGTCAAGAGTCAACTATTTTCTGCCCTACAGAAAAGGGCCGTTTTGTATGGCCTGGCCTAGTCCTTCCTACCTCTTAGGATGAGCGAGGGCTGCCTGAGAGCACGGGGGCCCCCAGGGAGGTTGGGGGCTCTCTAAGGGAACTGGCGAGGAGATCTCTCTGGGAGGAGCTGCTCACGCTCCAGTCCCCACCTTTCCTTCGCGCCTTCCAAGCCAGGCTTAGAGAGCGCGTTCAAGAGAGCTCGAGGGGCGCATGCCGGGAGGACAGGTGTCCGCTCCCTCCTGAGGAAGCCAGAGTCAGCTGCGGCGGGGTTCTGCCTCCCGCCCAGGAACCCGACAGGTGCTGGCACCCCGTGCGTCTGGTGAGCGGGTCACAGCCTGCGGCCCCTGCCTTTTACCGTTCAAAAACGAAACCTCGACAACTCTCTATGCATTTCCCAGGATTCCCATAACATCAAACACTTTCAGTTCTGCAGGTCAGAAATCCAACCTGAGGCTCATGGGGCTAAGATCAAGGTGTCCACAGAGCTGTGTTCCATCATCTTTCCAGCGTCTTAGGGCTGTGGCCCCAGCCTCGTCTTAAAAGCCCCGATTGGCCCGTTTGCACATCACATCACTTTGCCATTCTCTTCTGCGTCCCTGGCCATAGGCGCCCCCCAAAACTCGTATGTCGAAATCTTAACCCCGCGGGGGTGGCATTAGGAGGTGAAGCCCTCGGGAGGTGGTGCGGCCACCAGGGCGCCTCACCAGACACGGAATCCGGCAGCCCCTTCATTGTGCACGACCCGGCCTCCGGAGCGGTGAGAGGCCAACGCGTGCTCTTTACAAGCCACCCAAACATTCAAGTACCCCGTGATCACGCAGGGTGTGCACGCACCTCCCACCCGCACGACCAGAGCACTCTCCCTGCCTACGGCCAGCTGCTTAGCAAGTTCAAGCCCATCTGCGGCCGTGATCTCCCTTTGCCAGCAATCTACATGCTCCCAGGAGCCACAGATCAGGACACAGGTGACTCTGGGGTCATTATTCTGCCTGTCACGCCATCCCTTAGTTCCAACTCAAGCCTTTTTTTTTTTTTTTTTTTCTTACTCCAACCTCTGACCCTCGTTTTCGGCACACAGACGACTCCAGCCACACTGAAACCTTGATAACATAATTGAGGACCTAAAGTACACATTTATGAACGGTTTCACTGAATTCTCCTTAAGATAAAGCAGAACTTCTTATTCTGGCTTAGCACAGCCCCGAGTCAGGGGTGCCTTAAACAGACCCGTGTGAGTTCACCATGAGAGGCGATCTCGGGGGGCAGCAGGGGAGGCGGCTGGGAAGACGGATGTCCGTTCCCCTCTCCGCCCAGGAAGTACGCTCTGGTTTATACTCCTCTTACTTGAGGTTCTCCAAAAACACACCCGGTTTCAGTAATTCACTAGAAGGACTCACGGACTCACCGGAGAGCCGGACCCACGGCCGTGATGGAGTAACAGGTGGGGACCGAAAGCACAAGCAGCAAAGAGACGGGCACGCCGGCAACGCCCGGGGGGAGCAGGCGCCGGCGTCCAGGGCCCCCTCCCGGGGCTCACACAGGACACATTCAATGGCCCAGCGACACGTTGTGACCAGGTGAAGTGCTGCCCACACCGGAAGCCGCCGGGGACGGAGCACCAGGGTTTTCCTGAGAGCGGTCATGTGCGCTCCCTCCTCCGCCTGGCCCAGACCCAGACCCGTCCCGGGAGGGAAACAGGTGTTCTGCGTCAACCACGCTGTTTACATAATGTCGGCCCCGGGAACGATTCTTATCAGTGCTGGGGGGCGGGGGGACCCCCATCCAAGTTCCCAGACGCCAGCTCAGGGCTGGCCTGGCCAGCTGGCCTTTCTGGGGACCACGGTCTCAGCCCTGCTGCACTGACTCCCTTCTGCGCCAGCTCCTAGGTCTGCAGGGTTTACTGACGCACAGAAGCATGTTCCAAGGGAGCCTGCGGCTGTGTCCACGTGCCGTCAGCCACCTGCGTCTGCTGTTCGCTAGGCTGCGCTGCGTTTTCCCCAGCGTCCCACGGGCCCCACATTCACAGGACGGTGGGAGCGGGGGCAGGTGGGATGCGTTTGCTTCCCGGGAGGGCCAGCGGCAACAGTGGCCACAAGGACCCCGACGGGCTCCTCCTGTTTCTCCATCTTCCTGCGCTTGCCTCCAGGGCCCCTCCAAGGACAGCTCTGGGTGGAGGAAGCAGGTACCGTTTGGCACTTGTCCCCAGTGGCATGTTTCCACGAGACCAACGCATGACAACTAGAAGGGAACTGACCCCTCCAAGATGTCCTACTGACTCTAAATGGAATTTTCTGCCTGAGACCACGTCCGTGCGATGACACGACTGCTCCCCCCAGGGCAGCAACGCCAACTCAGACAAGGTCGGCGCCTGGCAAAGCCAACGCTGCGGCTGTGGGTGGGCCCCGAGGAGCCCCAGATAAGCAGGCGGAGAACAGGCCCCAGGCAGAGACCTGCCCTCCGCGGAGTGCTCTGTGGGCGGCTGGATAAGGAAGGCTCTGGAGAGCGGGCCCCACGCGGGGGCGGGGCAGGCCGTGGGTCAGAAATGCAGCGCGGGCACACCAGGACGTCGGCCAAAAACTAACCTCACCGTCAAGACAGCAGTGAGGGGGGAGGCACAGATCCCTTAAACCGGTCGAGAAAGCAGCAACCACGCCAGAAAAGCGAGGTGCGCCGCGCGGCACGGAAGCCCGCCACGGGCCCTCATTGCTTGGCAGCGGGAAGAGCGCAGGCTGGGCGCGGCTCACCACACCTGTTTTCAAGAAATGACTTCCCGCAGCCCCTGAAGAGCGATGCCCCAGAGAGAGAAAGGCAGATTTCGTCTCCAACCCCCGCCGGGGCCGTGGACTGAGCCGCCAGATATCGTGGGCCGTTTTCGGAGAAATGTGGTGGGAGCAACGGTGGCCGCAGAAATGCGGTCTACACGGCCTGTGCGGTGGGTGCTGGGCTCCAGGACCTGCCCGGCGAGCACCCGGCGCTGCTCTACTCCGGTGGGGGGCGGACACCGGGACCACGCGCTGCCCCGACTGGTCTCTAGGGCTCTTTTTTTTTTTTTTTAATTTTATTCATTTATTTGACAGACAGAAATCACAAGTAGGCAGAGAGGCAGGCAGAGAGGGGGGGGCGGGAAGCAGGCTCCCCGCTGAGCAGAGAGCCCGATGCGGGGCTTGATCCCAGAACCCTGGGATCATGACCTGAGCCGAAGGCCAGAAGCTTTAACCCACTGAGCCACCCAGGCGCCCCGTCTCTAGGGCTCTTTACGTGCCCCGTTGTCCCACGTCCCTGAGCCCGGGCGAGTGCTCAGCCTTGGGTCAAAGAAACGTGACATCCATGCACGGGGCTGCTGGGCTTAGAGGGAGATCGTTAACGTCCCTGAAGTGGTTTCTGCGGGCATTAGCGCAACGCCGTTCATTCAGTCCTAAGACTATCTAAGGTGAGTCCCCTTGACGTAGGAGGTCATGTTCACGCTCTGAGTTTCCATGCTTGTGTCGACCGAAAGATGCAACCACGGCGCTAACCAAATGGCCAGGAGGGGCAGGGTCGGGTGATCCAAATCACGGGAACCCAACCTGAAAACCACAATAAGGGGCACCTGGGGGGCTTAGTTGGTGAAGCGTCTGCCTTCAGCTCAGGTCGTGATCCCAGCGTCGTGGAATCGAGCCCCGCATCGGGCTCCTTGCGCAGCGGGAGGCTGCTTCTCCTGCTGCACTCCCCCCCATTCATTCTCACTCTCTCCCCATCTCTCAAATAAACAATAAAATCTTAAACAAACAAACAGTAAGACAGCACTACATACCCACCAGCACGGCTGAAATGAAGACGGACAGTACCAAGCGTCGGGAGTGGTGCGGACGGTGAGGAGGTTCACACGCGGCCGACAGGAGTGCAAACAGGTACAGTCACTTTGGGAAACATCGGTTATACCCATGCCTACGCCATGCCCAGATACGCTCCTAAATACGTCCTAAATACGTCCTAAATACGTCCCCAAGAGAAATGAGGGCAGAGAGCTCACCCGCCAAAACACACGTCCGAGGGACTTCGTTGTCAAGAGCAGGCAGAACGGAGGCGACGGATGTGGGAACCGAGTCACCTCTGGGAGCCGGGGGAGGGTGCTGAGCCGGAATGACGGGCATGGGTCCCCGGGGAGACTTCCTGGGGCTGGAAGGTACCGCATCGGGACCCGGAGGGATGTCCACGGGCACGTACCTGCAGCAGGACGGGTCTTCCATATTTAGGGTTTGTGTGAAAAATGAAAACAGCGGCAGCGGACGCGCTGCGGACAGGGACAGGGACGTTGCTCAAGCCCCGACGGGCCCTCGGCGGGGTCAGAAGGAAGGCGGGGCCGCAGGTGCAGGAAGCAAGGGGCCCGCCTGGGAAAGCCAACCCCGGCGGGGAAGTTGGCAGTTGATCCCGCCAGATAAGGGACAGATTCATTCATTAGTTGATGCAGCACCGAACAGATGGCCGCAGGCTGTCGGCTAGTTCAAGGCCCCAGGGGCGTGTGCCCGCGTGTGCGCGTGCCCTATGTGTGCGCGAGCGTGCAGGGACACAGGTGGGCGGCGTCCTCACCTGAGAGGCTGTCTTCCAACAAAGGGGCTTTCTCGTCGAGGGCGCAGGTCAGGGCTGACTCGAGGGCCTTGGGAAGGAAATACCCAGAAACGGCAGAAGACTTCGGACTGCGCGGGAGACGTGAACTTTGACCGCATATCCTTCCCCGGGTTTGGCTCGTAACCGACCTGATCCCTCTGTTTGCTCAAGGTGGGTTTAGGGGATTATCTGTTGGCTGCTAACCAGGTGGGAAGCAAAGGCAGCAGGAAGTGTAGACAAAACTGAACGTCCTCACAGCCCGCAGCCTGCGGCAGCTCCTTGAGGCTGAGAATTCGGTCCCTCCGGAAGCTCCCGCTGTCTTGATGGCCGCGCTCTGCTACAGGGGAAGGCCCCACACGCCAGCCTCCCGCCTCCAGTGAGCCTCTTGTCGAGTATGAAACCCTCGGGTTTCCCCTTATCTTCACCTCCCCTCGCCCCTAGTATTCAAGCAGTTGGTCCTCAAAATGCCGGGTCTGGTCCCCGTGCTTTCATAAAACCACCTTTTGGCCCCCAAGATGACCCCACCAACCTCACCGACATGCCAAAAACTACACCACTAACATTGACCCCGATGTATGTCTTTATCCCGAAAGGACGATGAATAAAACTCTGAGGTCTCTGGGTTGGACGCCCTACACTTCATTACTTCTAAATGCATCATTCATTCCCCGCCTGGATGTTCATTCAACCCTGGCCAAATGTTCCCTGTACCTAATCCATAACCGTCCTCCAGAGGAGGGGCAGGAAGGAAAGCGCACAAAACCTGAGCGTACAGAACTGCAGTTGGGGCACCCGGGGCGCTCAGTCACGGGGCGTCTGCCTTCCGCGCAGGTCATGATCGCGGGCTCCTGGGATCCAGCACTCACTGCTCGGTGGGGAGCCGGCTTCTCCCTCTCCCACTCCCCCCGCTTGTGCTCCCTCTCTCGCTGGGTCTCTCTCTGTCAAATAAATAAAATCTTTTTAAAAAATCATACTAAGCCATTTGATAATTTTTTTGTCTTTATATATAAACTTCATAAACTTTATGCCCAAACTGCTTACTAGTGAAAGAGCTTTAAAAGGTCCTGAAAAACAATGATTTTTTGGAGTATGAGGGTTCTAAACACAGAAGGAAAATATCTTAACATTTGGGGCTGTGGCTAGGAAATCCTGGTTTCCCGAAACTCGATTCTGAGGTGTGCCGAAGATGAATGTCCTTGAAATGTAATCCGCGTAAGTACCACGGGGCACGTAGGACACTGGGGGTGAGGCCCGACCCCGGGCGCCCAAGCAGCACAAGTGCGCTGAGTGACCCGGACCGAGTGCATCCACACCGAGCGCAAGCTCCCTCTGCCGACCTGCGACACACAGTTCTCTGACACACGCACGGTGCGTGCACAGGGGAGGAACCAGCACAACCGCGGCTGCCGACCTCTAGATAGAGCCACGGCTCTGAGGGTTCAGAGACTTTTCAAACATCGCGTCCGAACCCTGTGCTGGCCCCGATCCTAAGGGATAAGGCAGAGACTTCACATCCTGTAGGATGGGCTGTGCCCACAGCTGAGCTGGGGAGCTGCCCCTCCCCGGGAACCGGGGACGGAACAGGTGCATGCTGGGCCGCGGCAGGTTTGGGGGGGAAGGCCTCCTCCCTCCCTGTCTGCCGTCCGGAGGGCACTGCTTAACCCTAAACGCGCCGGGTCACTTGAAAGTTTAAGATGGTGATTCCGGGGGGCACCCGGCTGGCTTCAGCTGCGAGAACATGAGACTCTTGATCTCGGGGTCATGAGTTCAAGTCCCACACCGAGAGTAGAGCTTACTTATATAAATAAGTACCAAAAAAAAAAAAAAATCGTGATTCCAGCTCAATTACATTGTCCCTAGTGGGTGTTCCGTGAGTATTTCGTGAACGGAGGCAGTCGCATCCACACTGGGTCGTCCTCTGTTTCCTGCGATCACGTGGTTGTCTACAACGCGTCACATAACTGGCGGCCAAGGAGAGATGACGCGCGGCTGGTTCCCGAGGCCGGGGCGCAGCGCGGGGACCCCCGGCCACCGCTGCCTTGCAGAACTCCACCCCGAAAATGAAGAGGAAGGGCTGGACGGTGCCCGGCCCCGGGTGAGACCGGCAGCGGCGAATTCGATCTGCAATTCGCTTTCTCTTTTACCAAACACTTGCTCTCGGACCTTCTCACGTGGTTCTCCAAACAATGCTGGGGGACAGGTTTGATTGTCCCATTGGGCCGATGGGGACCGCGAGGCTCAGGGAGGCAGAAGCTCTTCACTCTTCCGTGTTGCTTTGCTCAGGGACACAGGGGCGGCTGGGGGGGGGGTGGTATTCACGGCTCTGTCTCCCCTCCCAGAAGAGTAAAGGTTGAATTAACTGGACGCTCCAGTTTCTTCCTGATCTCCAGCCTGCACTTCTCCAGGCAGAGCGGGGCTGGTGCCCCAACAACGGCCAACTGGGAGCCTGGTGGGGAGGCCCTTGGGAGAGGACACGGAGGGCTGAGATTTCTTCACAAGTCAGTCCTTGCCTCCCGGATGGCCTTCTCCTTGCTCGAGCTCTTCGTCTGCCGCCGTCACCCGCTCCTGCAAACAGATGTGTCATCGCTTGCAAGCCACCTGCTTCCCCTCCAGGAGTGGGCGCGAAGGCCGCGTGTGTGTGCGGGTGACCCGAGTTCACACCAAGCCTCGGGAGCTGTGCACCCTCCCTTCCGCGCGCCTCCAAGCCTTGGGGCTGCTCTCAGGGCCCCCGAGCATTTGCAACTGTCGCCTCGTAGAATAATTTCCAGGGACTGTTTCTCAGGTGTGAGTAAATGGAAAACCTGTGTCATCCAGGAGGCAGGACTCTAGAGAGACGGTGCGCTGCTGAGGCACCACCGCCCCCCTGCCCCACCCCACTGTGGTGAACAGGCGGGTCACCGTCTGGAGCAAAGGAGCCAGACTTCCCTCTCCTAGGGACTGGTCCTTATGTGTTCACCTGCTCATTTGTTGCTCAGTTTGGGTAATTTACTGTCTGCACACGAACTTCCATGAATGCCTGTCCCTCAATATTCTTATGTTGAAGCCTGATCCCTTTGGGGGTGGTTTGATCACGAGGACAGAGCCTCCGTGAATGGGGTTTGTGCCCCATGGAAGGCTCCAGAGAGACCCCTTGCCCCTCCACCATGTGAGGACACAGCGAGAGGGGACCATCTATGTAACAGAAAGTGCCCCGTTACTGGAAGTGAACACAACGGAGTGGAGAACATACCATGTTCATGGATGGGAAACAGAACATCACAGAGAAGAGCCAAGACGGCGTTGCCTGATGATATGGACGGAAGGGTGTGCCCTGCTGATGTCCAGTCCTGTCACAAAACAGCTGGGACTGAGGGGACACGGTGGCAACCCAGGTAGAGACGGAAAGTCAGGAAGCCACAGGATCAGCCCCAAAACTGCCCTGCATGTGTGCAAAGTGACGTGTGCCCAAGGAGGCATCTGGGAGTGAGAGCCAGCAGCCAGAACGCTTACACTAGAAGCAGAAATCACAGGGACAGATCCAGAGATGGGAACCAGGTGTGAGGAAGAGTCAGGCCAGAACCCTCGTGCTCACCCGGGGACACAGACACGGCCCAGGTAGGACAGGAGGGCATCCTACATCGTTCCTTGATCCCGGACTGACTTTCTAACCTGCTTAGAAGACACACACACGCGGTGTAGACTAAATGATCCAGAGGAACAAAGGATGACCATAATCTCCTCTCTCGGGATGCCTGGGGCCTCCCTGGAGGGGACAAACCGTGTATGTGGTGAGGACCTAGGCGGAGCCAGCACGCCGGTGTCCAGGGTAAAGGCAGCAACGCACACATGCGGCACGCGCTGGTCCAGCCCATGAAGCTCCTTCTCACAGACAGCTTGCCGGAGGGCCTCGGGGTCTGGCGGGGAAACGGGGCAGGCTGAGCACCAGCACCCCGAGGGCCACGTGCAGAAACATAGAGGCAACGAGGCACACGGATCGGCCCATCAGCAAACGGGAGCCTGGCTTCCTCTCTTGGACTGTGTGTTGCCTCGAGCGTCTAAGGAGCAGGCTGGTGGCGGGCCTGTCGAGCGTGCCTGGCGACAGACAGCGCGGGTCCCAGAGAACTTGAGTCCAGGTTACTGGCGGGAGAGGAAGGGACGTGGCGGGAAGTGGGGAGCTGCGCAGAGGCGGGCCGTCTGCACCAGGGCCTGAGGGACGCGCTGGGACGTGGCTGCCCCAGGGAAGACGGCATGTGGCTCGTGGGTGTCTTCGCCTCAGGTTGGCGACAGGATAGAATAATTCATTGTGTCATTCAGAAAAGTTTTCCGTGGGTGGTTGGTCTCCCTGACCATGAACCTGGGGGTTTCCAGAAAGCCAGTTCTCCTTTCCCTGGCTCACAGCTTCCCCTGCCGTCCCGCGGGGCCGTGCCTCTGCCCCCGGCCCTCTCACGCATCCCCGGACCCTGGCTCCACGCAGAGAACACAAATCCCGCGCTGGGGCAGGAATTTTTTTGAAACGTTTGCTTCTGCAACAGCCAAGCACCCCAAAAGTCACTTGAGCCCCCCCTTGGCAGCACCCTAAAATCCACCGGGCTGTATGCTTTAAAACGATGGGTCTGACGGCCCGGGAGCTCTGAGTCAGGAAGAGGACATGAGCCGAAACCGGCACAAAACAGCCGTGGGGGGCCCCGGGGATGGACACGGCTGCGGCTCAGGGTCAGGGTCAACGCTTGGCGCCCATGCGATTTTGGAATAACTCTCATTGAACATCCAAGCCGAAATCACCCAAATGTCACTGTGCGCGTGTCCTCAGCGAACGAATGACACGGTTTTCACCCAGAGCTTTCCACTTCTCTCTTCTGGTTTTGACTGGAGGAAATTTAAAAATTATGTCATTCAAAGGCGTGGAGGTCGCCTGTCTCCTTGCCGTGCAGGCACGGTCAGAGAAGGACAAAGGAGGAAAAAGAGAAGAGAAAATGCGAGGCACCTCGGGGCAGAAAGGGTGGCTCGGAGGAGGTGACATTTCAGCTGAGAGCAGAAGAGCGGGGTGATGGGCCACGTGAGCGGGAGGAGGACCACACGGCGGTCCCACGGAGTCATGCGGGAGAAAGTGGTTTGTGAAGGACAGGGTGCCCAGCCAGCCCTGACCCCGCAGTGGTTTCCAGTGTCTCAGGGGAAGTGCCAGAGGGCAGGGATGTGGGTGTCGAACTTGAGACCAAGCCCAAAGCTGAGAGGCACCATCCCAGGCATGGAGGGAGTTTCCTTCTGGCACAAAAGCATTTATGGAGTGTCCCGCCGTCAAGTGTATGGGGGAGAGATGTCAAGTCACCTCCATCCAGTGGTTTCCTGATTCAACTGTTTGTGAGCATAAAACAAGGGGAAAGGCGCCCGTGTCCGTCCCTGCTAAACTTGATCCCGTTCCGAGGCTGTTTAAGGAGGGGGCGGGGTCTGGGGAAGCATGATTTTCGGTGTGCAAGTCAGGAATGCGAGCATGTTACAGCAGCAACAATCATGAGAAGGTGAAGTTCTGGTAGGAGAGATCAGTCATCCTCTAGGAAGATCCCGAAGATTCTTAACCTTATTTTGTATCAGGGACTCCACGGTGGGATCAGTGGTGACCCCCCGAAGAGACACCTCCACGCCCTCAGACCCAGGACCAGGAAAGGTGGCCTTCTTTGGAAAAGGGGCTTTGCGGCTGTAACTAAATTATGAATCTCAAGATGAGATTGCCCAGGACTGAAGGTGTCTTTGTCAGAACAGAGGACACGGGTGCCCCGGGCAGAGAGGTCCGAGGGATGCAGCCTGAGCAAGGAACACCCAGGGTCACCGCAGCCACCAGAGGTCAGGAGATGAGCACAGAGGAGGCTCTCCTCCAAAGCCTGTGGACACTTCGATTTCAGACTTCTGGCCTCCAGAAAGAACACGTTCCTGTTGCTTTCAGCCATCCAGGTTTTGGCCATTTGTTATGGCGGCCCCAGAACCCTTGAACAGACTCCTTTCGCAATCTGGGGAGGCCTGACAGGCCCCTTCAGGAGTAATGGTTATGAAAGGCATAGAATAGAAGGTATAGAGTGACAAAGGAGCCAATCCTACGGAGGCGGCCATTGCTCTGTGGACCCCGCGGGCCCCAGGTGAGGAACGGGGAGAAATTCTATGAATTGATACTGGTCTCCATCAGGCAACCCTGCTAATTTAACAGCTCCCATGTACCAGAATGCCTTGAGAATAGCCACTGGCCAGGGAGGGGCCACCTGTCCCTCAAGCCCATTGGGCAAATGCCTACGTTCTACCCCAGACGCGGTCGTACCTGGAGGCCTCGTGCCCAGGACATTCAAGCGGGACTGCAGTGCCTCGCGTTAGGGCCAAGCCACGGATGGGAAGCCTCGAACAATGCCTTTTTATAGGCATAAAGGAACACACGACAATTCTGTGACACACCTTCCCCTTAACTTACTTGTAAAGGGCAGGAGAGCAGCATGCACATGTATCTCAGGAGACAGGCTTTCCTGTCCCCGCGGGTCCCCCAACACCGGCTCTGCTCAGACCCCAACGCGGGAAGCAAGACTGTGATGACGTCTTTCCACGAACATCACCTTTGCTTCCAAACCATCCCAGAGAATCTTGCCCTAAAATCAGCACTGCATTCGACCTCGGAAACCCAAAAGACCGAAAGTGTTAGCATCAGACGACAGTGTCCCCTGGTCTGTAGACGTGGTTGGGAGAACAGAAGGCCAGTTGCCCTTGGTCAAATGCTTGGGAAGATTATTAGTTCGGAGAAACAGAGAGAGCTCCCCGAATCAGCCCTAGATCCGACCGACGGGTGCTCTCTACAGAGCCACGGCCCGCCCCTGCACCACCAACCTTGCCGGGACATCCAGGCCACCTAAGCGGGAGAGCAGGCCGCTGACAAAGCCTCATACATCCGTCCCACTCGACTGGTAGTAACGAGGTGGACGCCCCTGAAAACGGCCCCTGGGGCCTCCTCCCCTAATCCCCGGGGCTGTGCAGGCCACAGATGTCATGCCCTGATCATACCTGTTACATGACAAAAGGGATTTTGTAACTAAGATTACTAATCGGTTGACTCCGAGTGAATCAAGGCAAGACTGTCGGTCCCCAGAGCCCCTTCCAAGCTGAAAGCAGAAGGGGAAGTCGGAGTGAGAGCCTGCGGGCCCCCAGGGAAAGCGGGAGCCGGCATGTGGACAGCCTCCAGGAGTGAGGACGGCCCCCAGAGGACATCCAGCGAGGACACGGAGAACCTCCGTCCCACGTCTTCGAGGACCTGAATTCTGCCGGGAGCCCAAGTGAGCCTGGAGGCAGAGTCTCCCCAATCAAGCCTCAGGAGGAGAACGTAGCCCAGCCAGTCCCTACAGGACAGCCTAGGAGGTCCTGAGCAGCGGACCCGGCTGTGTCCTCAGGGACGTGTGACCTGCAGAACGGGGAGGTGACAAGTGTCTCTGGTGGGAAGCCAGCCGTCCGTGGCAGCCAGTGGCACAGCAGAAGGAAGCCGGACACCCTCGGTGCCATCAGGAGTGGGCTAGTGTGTGGCCCCCGGCCCCGAAGAGTCACAGAGAGAGGAAGCAGCGGTTGGAGCCCCCAGCGCCCGTTCCTGGAGGACGCTCCCTGCGGCTGCAGCAGGGCGCCCACCGGCCCCGTGGGGCCCCTGAGCCCCGCAGATGCGGCTGCCGTGCATGGAGCCGCTCTGTCCGGGTGAAACACACCAAGGTTTGGAGGCTTCGTTCGAGAAAAAAGAACGTGAGCGATCCCATCGATAACTTTTCTACTGATGACATCGACCGACTGGCTGATCGGGAAAATAGTATCAAAGTCACTTTCACCTTCTTCTCTTTACGTCTTTAATGTAGCTTCTAGAAAATGTTAATTTTGGCACGAGGGTCATGTTGCTTTCCAGCGGCGCCGCGTCAGCCCTGCCTTGCCCACCCCTCCCCACTGCGCCGAGCCTCGGAGGAGTGGTCAGCGTCAGACAGTGAGGGCATGGGGCAGGGACGGGCATCAGGGTCGTCAGAGGCCAAAGCCCGTGTCCTGCGGTCTGGGCTGCCCTCCCAAGCAACCACGACGTCACCCTTTGGTTGAAAAGCAACCATTTCAGCAGAGGCTGGATGCCCTAAACCAAACAAAAGCTTCAAATGGGGATAGGACCTCAGGCGGAGGGACTTAGGGAAGTATTTTGGGGTCCTGGGAGACCTCTCATTCCCCTCCCAACATCTGGCTCTAGGAACTGACTCTGATAAGCCCAGAAACCGGAATCTTCCACATGAGCGGTCGTGCAGTCGTTCGGGACACCTGGGGATCTCGGTCCCCCTCCGCAGGATATCCAAGGATATCGTACGAGAAAAGAAAGGTTATGATCGTGATCCGTTTTCATGAGTGCCTTCTCCAAGTCACGGTTATCTTTATATAAATCCCACCCAAGATCCCTGCGATCGAGCCCCCAGCATGGGCCCGCGCCGTGTCTTCATCCCACCGTGCAGCCGGTCTGGGAGGAGAGAGGGCGGCAGAGGGTTGTGTTCTAGGCAGAAGCTGAAAACAGCAGCACACAGGCCCTCCACCTGCTCTGAAGGTCAGCCCTGCAGGGGACTGGGCGGTCCGGGTCCTCTCGGCTCCAGGAGAAACTGAGGGGTACTTGCAACCATTCTGGAAGAGGTAAGCTGAGGACGTGGTCGCTAGACGTCACTTCCTGTCCACCCATCTGGCTCTACGAACCATCAACACTGTCAAACTTCACGCTCTCTTGGTGTCCCCCTTCACTTGATATCCTGCGTGGACCCCTTCTTGGAAAATTTTAATCCATTTGCAACTCAGCGTTCACCGTGTCAAGAAGGCCAGGTTGCAAACTCCCCTTTTGGTAAAGCTGTTACTATAAATCCCAAGCCTGTCATCAAAAATGCAAAGACCAGCCGAGCACACCACCTCCCAGAAGACCTCCGGGGCTTGCTCCTGGAGGTGTGCGTCGGAGGGGGGGCGGCTGAATACTGTTGGTGGGGAAATCTCCAGGGTCATGTTTTGAAATCCACTCTATACTTGTTTTTGGTAAAAACATGTGACACTTTGTTACTTCTCAAAAAATCTTGCTCTAAAGATGCTGACCTCGCTGACACGGACTGGGGCTCCAGCAAGGAACTGGGCTCCTTCCTGCTCATCCCGGGATAGGCTCAGTGTGACCCGGGAGAATGTGCTTCCCTCTGAGTCACACGACCCAGCAGGGGTGACTGTGGGTCGGGAAAAGGTAAAATGCTCCTCTCAAGTTTCCCAGATCTTGACGAGCGGGTTATCATTTTTCTTACGTTGGAAACGAACCCAAACTCTTTGATTATAGAAGTTTAGCTCTGCCATCAGGCCTTTGCTTATTTTAACTTTTATTAACGTTTTCTTCCCTGCCAGCATCTCAGAGAGCTGTTTCTACGTGTGCGAGCCTGAGTCGGCCCTCCACTTAGAGTGGAAAAGGGGAGCTTGGACCTGCCCCTCACTCTCTGCTCCCCGCATACACTGCATCTTGCATGGGTTTATGCCTTTTAAAAATTGGCCACGACACCTGTACACGCGGGCGCACAGCAGCAGCGCTCACAACAGCCAAAAGCAGAAATTATGCAAATGTCCGTGGACAGGTGCGCCGACAAACAAAAGGTGGTCCACCCATTCGGTGGGAAATTATTCAGCCTTAGAAAAGAATGCGATCGTGACTCGTGCCGCAGTGTGCCTGAGCTAGAAAGACACCAGACACAGAGGACAAGGGCTGGCCCGGTCCACGTGAACGTGGAACACACAGTGGGCAGACCCACAGATTCAGAAAGCTGATGGGAGCCGCGAGGGCTGGGGGAGGGGAGGGCCGCCGGCGACTCGTGGGACCAGAGTCTCGGTTTGGGAAGAGGAGAAAGTTCCAGAGACTGGAAGTGGGGACGGCTGCACAGCAACGTGTGTCGAATGCCACTGAGCTGAACCCTTCAAAATGGCCAAAAAGGGGACATTTTAAATGGGACATTGCATATGGTGTGTATTTTACCACAATAAAAAAAGTTTAAAGACATATTCAGCAATAGGGGAAAATAGATTAGCTGTAGTCTTTCAATGATAAACATTAACCTCATGAAAACGAACACTTTCCAATGCTGACGTGTTGAGTCAGCAGCTAACCAAGGAAAGCAGGATGGGGGGGTAATGAAGTTGTTATTTCCCTGATCTCATGTAAAAAAAAAAAAATCAGATGTAAATATATTTTGCCTTCTGTGGGAGAATTAAAAGTTAGCATTTTCTGTTAAAAAAAAAAAGTAAATAAAATTTGGGGAGGGGCTCCTTGCTGCCACCATTGGTGGAACGTTAGACTCTTGATCTTGGGGTTGTGAGTTTGAGCCCCACATCAGATGTAGAGATTACTTAAAGAAATAAAAAAAACTTGGGGTGCCTGGATGGCTCAGCAGGTTAAAGCCTCTGCCTTCGGCTCAGGTCATGATCCCAGGGTCCTGGGATCAAGCCCCACATCGGGCTCTCTACTCAGCAGGAAGTCTGCTTCCTCCTCTCTCTCTCTCTCTCTCTCTCTCTCTGCCTGCCTCTCCGCCTACTTGTGATCTCTGTCTGTCAAATAAATGAATAAAATCTTTAAAAAAAAAAAAGAAATAAAAAACTTAACAAAAAGTTTTTGAGGAGTGGAAAGAGGACATAAAGATGAATTTCCATGTAATTCTCTAAATTATTTGAATTTACTTATTCCTTGCTTTCCCTGCTGTCTACCACTGATTTATTTTAGAGTAGCCCCTTTTAAATTTGATTTTACTTTTTATACAGATAAAAGATACTTACAGAAAATTTCCACAGTGTAGAAAAACCTACAGAAAAAAGTTTTCCCAAAATCCCCCTCCCATTATAACCACCAACATTTAGTTAACATTTTTCCAAACCTCTTGCTATTCTGATGGATGTAGAAGGACGGATGACGGATGGCTGGATGGTGGATAGGATTACATTTACATAAATAAAATAATTATGTTCGTTCTTTTCTTACTCAGCAAAATATGTGGCAACTACTTGCTGATAAAGAGTACAGTTAGCTGTAGTTTACTTTTCAAAGGTGCGTGGCTATCCCAGGGTGTGGGTAAACCATAGTTGACTAAACCAGCCTCCCCATATCAAACAATTCCAGTTGCTTCCAATTCTTCCCAACAATAAACTGTGTTGCAGTGGTCATCCTTGCCCATTCAACTTTGTGACCATGTCTGAGTACCTCCCAAAAGAAGTTTCTAGATCTTGATTACTGTGTGGAAGAATACACACACATGAAGTTTTTGAACATTTTCCCAAACTGCCCTCCAGAGGGGTTATGGACATTTTATGCTCCCGCTGATGATGAATCAAAGTTCCCGTTATCCCGTGCCCTGACCAACACAGGCCGTGGCTGTGTGACAGCCCGGCAAACAGAAGGCATCTCGGTAATGTCACTTGCCTCTTCCTGAGCAGCAGTGAGGTGGGCAAAATATATCGTTTCTTCACAAACTATCATTACAGTCAATTTTGTGTCTTCTTATTTGAATTCCCTGTTCATTTCTTGTGCTCACTTTGACCGTGCTCTTTTAATTTGTAGGTGTTTAAAAATAGACCTTTATCCTTTGTCACGTATTGCAAACATGCTTTCTCCGCTTGTCGTTTTAACTTTGTTCAAGGCATTTTGTTTTGCTCTTCTGTACAAAGCTTTTTGATTCTCAGGGAATCAGATCTATGAAGCTTTTAGTTAGTGTTTCCCAACTTCATGTCATGGTCATAAAAGATTCCACCACCCCAAGATTACAAAACATTCACCCCAATTCTCCTCAAGTTGTCTGTCTTTCACATGTAAATATTTCGTTCTCTTCTAAACTTACTTTGATATAAGAAGTTGGGTGTGGATCCCACTTTCTACCCTCAACGACCAGCCAATTGTCTCACAATCTGACTTTCCCCTACTGACTTCAAAGGCTTCATCTGACAGTCCTCATTTGATATGTGAAATCATTTCTACATCCTTAATTTTTCCCTCTCTACCCTGCCTACTTCACACATTTCCTGGGACCCCAGGCCAGGACAAACCCCGCCCTTCCTCCCTCTCAGCACAAGCAAACCCTGAACAGACACCTGAAGCAACTATACGGGCACCCCAACAAGTCAGTGACAGCAGGTGGACTGGGGGGCGGAATTTAAAATTTGAAGAACAACCGATAGGGGCATGAGCTTCCTGAGTTTTTTCCCTCCTTATTTCCAGACCTTACTATGGGGAAGCCCAAATCCTGGAACCAAAGCCAGAGAAAGGGCATATATTACATATAAGGGAACCGTGATCTAAAAGCTTGGAGATTTCTCATCAGAAACATTGGATACAGGGAAACAGTGGAATGACATTTTTTAAGTGCTCAAAGAAAAGAACCATTAACCCATAATTCTAGAGTAGAAACACTTTTTAGAAATGAAAACGAAGTAAAGACATAATTAAATGAAATAAAACTGGAATTCACTGCCAGTAAACATTCTGCAAAAGGCATGCTAAGAAAGATATTCATGTGACGGGAAAATAACAGGAAACCTGGAACTTCAGGAATAAAGGAAGAGCAACAGAAATGATGAATCCAGGAAAATTCTTCTTCAGTTCTATGAATGAGAGTTGAAAGGAAAAGCTGTAACATTTTCTGAGGCTGTTTTCAATGTATGTAGATAAAGTACTTCTGACAAGTTCAGCACAAAGCATGGGGAAGGGCAGGAACACCTGTGATGATAAGTTTTCTACCTTTTCCCTGAAGTGGTTAACTATTAACCATAAGCAGGTGGGATAAAAACCCTACATAGGGATGTATTTTGCAATCCCTGGAGCGACCACTTAAACATGATACAAAGAAATATAGTCAAAGCTCATAAGCAAATTAACCTGGTATACTAAAAGAAATATTCAAATAATCCAGAATAGGTAGGAAAGAAGAAAGAGAAGCCAAAAAAAAAAAAAAAAAAAAAACCAGGCACCCCTAAAATCTTTTTTAAAAAAAAAAGAAAATACTTCCTGGAACACTGAAAAAAAATTAAATTAAATTAAAAATAAATAAATAATTGCTGATAAAAAGAATAGAAAATACTATGCTAAGAGAAGGAAGCCAGACACACACACATACACATACACACGAAACCCAAACTGTATGATTTCATTTTTATGAAGTATCAAAAATTGGTAAATTTATTGAGTTAGAAAGCAGATTAGTGGTTGCTTAGGGTTCAGAGAGGAGAAGGAGGGAAATGGGAATCGATCGCTGATGGGTACCGAGCTCCTAATGGGTACCGAGCTCCTAATGGGTACCGAGCTCCTAATGGGTACCGAGCTCCTAATGGGTACCGAGCTCCTAATGGGTACTGAGCTCCTAATGGGTACAGAGTTCCTTTTGAGGGTACAAAAGTGTTATGAAATTGATTATGCAATGTTTTCACACCCTGTGACTATACTAAAGGAAAAAAAAAAACTTAAACCCTGAATTGTATAGTTTAAATGAATTTTATGGTATAGGGATCATAGCTCAATAAAGCTGTTTATATTAGGAAGGAAAGCTAGAGTAGCTATATTAATATCAGACAAAACACTTTCAGAACAAGGAAAATTACCAAAGATAAAGAGGAACAACATATGGCGGGGAAGGCGGATTCACGGACAAGACATCACAATCCTAAATGTGTACACGCCCAACAGCAGAGACGGAAAATGCACGAAGAAGCAGATCCTGCGGGACCCAAGCCCACGTGCCAGGGCGGGGGGCCGTGGCTGCAGGGAGAGAGTCTGCGGTGCTGTGTCACACCACTTCGCCGGTGGGAGGTAGGACTCATGCAGACTAGGACTCTGTGAAGGACTGAACGTAAAATGTGCAGAGAACACGTGAATCCAAGAGTCCCTCCGTCGCATATGGTATCGGTCAGTTGTTCCATCTTATTGGCGATCTGGTGGACCTCAGCCTGGCTCACCGAGCTGATGCCCAGAGATATGAGCCTTATAACAAAGACTGGGCAAGAGAGAAGGTGCACATGCCCCTTTGTTAGCAGGCCCAACGGGCTGGGAAACAACAAGAGTTGGCAGCAGAAGGGGGCAGGGGGTGGGCTTGGAACACAGGGGCATATAGCACACCGGACCAGGAGTCTTGTCCTACAGGAATCCTGTCCCCAGTCTGGCACACTATGGCCAGGATTGAATGGGTCTGACAACATGTGAGGGTCTTGTTCCATAGGAAACCCCCATATCCCCTTTCCTCCCCCCATTTTTTTATTGAACATTTTTATGATGATTTAGGTGGAAGTTGTTCTTTGTCCCTGACGTGAACAGTCAAACTGTCGATAGCGGCTTTATTCCATCGCGGTCCCAGCCCTTCCTCAGGATGGGGAGGGGGCATGGTGACAGCGCAGTTATGCCCTTGAGATAAAGTCATAGCGAAAAACAAATGTTCTTTAGTTGGAAAAGAAAACAGGTGAAGAAATAAATGATCGAAGCGAGAGCAGAAAGACAGATTCTAAAATCATACTGGGAGAGGCCAACGCTGCACTCTCCGGAACTGAAGCAAGACCGAAAATCACCAGGGTCACAGAAGACCCGCACAACCAACGCGCAGCCAGCTTGACCCAATTAACATTTCTGGAGCGCCCCGTCCGACAGCTGAATGCAGGTTCCTCTCAAGTGCACGCAGACTTCCATCAAGACCGTATTCTGAGTCACATAACAAAACTCAATGAGTCTAAAATAATTGAAATCATACAAAATGTGTTCTCTTCCCATAATGGAATTAAACTACAAATTAATGACTGAAGGATATTTACAAAATCCCCTAAATATTTGGGAATTAAACAACATTTTTCTAAATAATCCCTGGGTCACAAAGTAAATCACAAGGGAAGTTATAAATATTTTGGATGGAAGGAAAATGAAAATATAACTTACCAAAATCTCCAGGATGCCTGTAAAGCAGTGCTCAGAGGGAAGTTTAGAGATATTAAATGTTTATGTTAGAAAAGAAGATGGTTTTCAAATAAATAATCTAAGCATCCACCTTAAGAAACTAGAAAAAAGAAAAGAGCAAATTAAACCCAAAGCAAGGAAAAGGAAGGTACAAATAATAATATGGACAAGTATGAGTTGCATTAAAAACAGAAAAGCAATAGAAAAAAATCAATAAAACATAAAATTGATTTTGTAAAAAGATCGAGAAAACTGATATACCTCTAGCCAGACTGATCAAGGGGAAAAAACAAAAAAGGAAGACAAAAGTTACCAAAATAAAGGATAGCATATAGATATCAGAGATATTAAAAATAGAACAGACTGGGTGGCTCAGTCAGTTAAGCATCTGCCTTCGTCTCAGGTCGTGATCTTAGGATCCTGGGTTCAAATCCTGCATCAGCCTCCCTGCTCAGCAGGGAGCCTGTTTCTTCCTCTGCCTCTGCCTGCCTCTCCCCTGCTTGTGCTCTCACTCTCTCTCTGTCAAATAAATAAAATCTTTTAAAAAGAGAGAGAAAGGAGAGCAGACTAATATTATGAAAAGTCAATAGCAAATTTGACAATGTGAGTGAAATCAATCCGTTTTCTCAAAGACATGGACTCCCAAAACTCCCTCAAGAAGAAATGGACAACCTAAATAGTCCTATATTTATTAGAGAGTTTGTAGCTTAAAAATAAAACCATCCAAGAAAGAAACCCCAAGACTAGATGATTTTACCACACACCCAATGAAGGAATAATACAAATTCTAAGTTTCTTCCAGAAAATAAAAGATGAAGGACTACTTCCCAATCATTATGCATCCGGTATCACCCTCGTACCCAAACCAGAGAAATACTACACAGGAAAGGAGATCTACAGACCGTCACGAACACAGATGCAAAAGTCCTTTTAAAATATTAGTACACTTAATATAACTGTGTTAAAAACAAAAAAGCTCATGGTGCCTGGGTGGCTCATTCAGCCCACTGTCTGCCTTCAGCTGAGGTCACGATCCCAGGGTTCTGGGATCGAGTCCCACATTGGGCTCCCTGCTCAGCAGAGAGCCTGCTTCTCCCTCTGCCCCTCCCCCCACCGCTTGTGCACGCTCTCTCTCGCTCGCTCTCTCTCAAATACACAAATAAAATCTTTAAGAAAAATAAAATCTCAAAAAAAGAAAAAGCTCACAGGAATTTGCTTGGAACTGCATTGCATTCATAGGAAAGAGATGAAGAATGGACATTCCTCAATAGTAAGTCCTTTCTGTGTTAAATTAAAATTAAATAAAGTACAATTTTTACCCAAGAACAAACCATCTTTTATGCCTTTCATGGAGCCATCAATATATCCCACGTTGGGTCCTGCCTGAATTTTTGTGAAAATTTTTTATGGATTTTTATACATTTTGCTGTTACTATGGATTAAATGTTTTCTTTTCCATCACAATGTTTAAATTATCATTATTGGCTTACGGGGGAAATCGAGCTTTCTGAACATAGTCCGCAAGTCGCCACCCCGCCGATGTCCTCTCCTGCTGTTAACATCAAGTGTTGATTAACGTGCGCGCCGGCATTTCCCGGCCATCGGGAGACCATGACGGCTCTTTCCTCCACTTCTATGTCTGACTTCCTGTTTTACTCACGATGACTAACGCCCTGAAAACCGTGGTCAGTAATTCCACTTTTATTTTCTAGGTTCCCCCCACTCCGAGCACACCCAACCCCGGCGGCCTCCTGCTCTCCAGGGCCGTGTTTCTGAACGCAGGGACGGAGAGCGGAGTCTGAACACGCTTCTGCCTCCTTTTCTCACAGCAACTTTCCAATAAGGACACGTGAATGACTGCATGAGGTCCAAGAGGGAAAAAAGGAAAAAAGGAGGAAAGCCAACCCCTCCCCATCTACCACGGGACAAATCAACAGCCCGCGCTCTCTCTCGCTCCCTCTCTGCGCTTGTCCTGAGACGTGGCCAGCGTCAAAGCCTAGAAACGTCTGCTCAGAGGCGGGAACCGCGGACTGCTGGACCCACAGTCACGGGTGCACACCTCTCCTTCCCCATCCGAAGTGCGGGTTAAATGAGTTGACAGAGGAACCGGAACGGCGGGCTGCAGGAGGACCCCGGGACGTGAAAGTGGGGACAAGGGCTGGGTAGTGGTAGCTGGCCATGGCTCCCTCGCTCCCCGCAAGGCTGGCCATGCCAGCAAGGAAGAGAAATAATGCAGGGCCACTTCCACTGGTGATGTCACACATCTGTCTCTTGGGAAACACTGGGCAGGGCTACGCGGAGGGGGTTGGGCCATCAGAGCCAGACGGCCGAGAAGCAATTCCACGTTTTCCAGATCATGAAGTCATTTGCTCTTTGCGTTGGAAAGGACCGGACGGTGACCTAACATAACTTCCCACCCCTGGCAGGAATCCCCTCTAGAACACCGTTGGGGGCTTCTTTGAATTCTTCCAGAAATAAGAAATTTGCTCTCTCATACAGCAGCTTGTTTTTTTAATAGTGTAATGTTCAGAAAACTCTTACATTGAGACAAAGTCGTTCCAGTTCAAATCACTTTCAAAAACTGAGGTGGGGACGCTGTGACAACACAGACCAAGCGTCCCTCCCCAGCATGTGACTGTGAGGGGGTTGGTGGTTGTATTTATAAAAAGTTCCTTTGAGTGGCGCCTGGATGGCTCAGTGGGTTAAGCCTCTGCCTTCAGCTCAGGTCATGGTCTCAGGGTCCTGGCATCGAGCCCCGCATCGGGCTCTCTGCCCGGCAAGGAGCCTGCTCTGCCCCCCCACCCACCCCCGCCTCTCTGCCTACTTGTGATCTCTCTCGCTATCTGTCAAATAAATAAATAAAACCTTTAAGAAAAATTCCTTTGACTTACACTATATTCTTACGTGGAGTTCCGTAGAAAATATCTATAGAAATTCGTAAGTGGGAGGTTCATGATCACAGATTTTGTTCAAAAAGGTCTACTGTAGTTGTTTTTTGGGTTTTGATTTTTTTGAAGATTGTTATTATTTGTTTATTTGTCAGAGAGTGAACAGAAGCAGGGGGAGCAGCATAGGGAGAGGGGGAGCAGACTCCCCCCTGAGCAGGGAGCCTGGTGCGGGACTCGAACCCAGGACCCCGGGATCATGACCTGAACGGAGCCCCTCAGGCTTCCCTACTGTATTGTTTTCTAATTTGGAAAACAGTCTTTAATATAGTGGGGACATGACATAGAAATGGTTGAGTTTAGGAAAAACGTTTTAAAGCATTGGGCACATCCTCATGCTGCCCCCAGAAACAATCAGGAAGGTGCCAGGCAGTTCCGTGGCCATCCTGTTAAACAAAGCAGGGGGACCTGAATAAGGAATGGTAAAGTAGTTCACCTGTTTTCGATCGCTGCTATAACAAATTACCAAAAACTTGCTGGCCTAAAACAACACGAATTTATCATTTCACAGTCCTGAAGGGCAGAGGTCCGACAGGGGACTCACTGGGCAAAAACCAAGGGTCGGTGGGGCCGCGGTCCTCCCTGGGGGGTGAGCCGTCTCCTCGCCTTTTCGGGCTTCTGGAGGCACCTGCGCTTCTCCACCCGAACCCCTTCCTCCACCATCAAGGTGGAGACGCTGCATCTCTCCGATCCTGCCGCTGCGCTGACCCTCCCCTGCCAGCCTCCGCGGCTCTTAAGGACCCCGTGATGGCAGCCCCCCCAGGGAACAGGCCGCTCCCCCCGTCTCAAGGTCAGCTGACGAGCCGTCTTCATTGCCCTGTGCCCTGCGGCTCGGCATAGTCATAGGTCACAGGGCG
The DNA here is from genome assembly GCF_009829155.1 of Mustela erminea. Taxonomy (NCBI): domain Eukaryota; kingdom Metazoa; phylum Chordata; class Mammalia; order Carnivora; family Mustelidae; genus Mustela; species Mustela erminea. The sequence goes on along the minus strand of NC_045632.1, from coordinate 57,694,318 downwards.
AGGACGTGGGCATCTGTGGGGGCCGTTATTCGATGACTCCTTCTTGAGGAAAAGGTACAATCAGAGGAAGACAAGGAAGCGCAGACCATTTAGCCGAGATGTCCATGGACCTTCAAGGCCGCGCGAGCTCACTGTGGCTCGGTGTGGCTCGGTGTGGCTCGGCGGTTCTGCGCTCCCGGAGCGCGGGTGGGGGTCTGTGGTTTCCTTTGCTTTCTCGCGTTCCCCCGCTCCCGACTATCGGTCCCATACAGGACTGTCTATTCCTAAGTCGAATGAAAAGGGGAGGCGGACTTTTCTCCAGGTAAATGGGTAAGATCTGAAAGAAATCGTGAGAGAGAGAGAGTTGAAGTGTGCCCGGAGAGAGAGCGGGAGTGAAAGGGAGACGGAAGGAAGATGGGGAGGCGCCCGGGGGCCCAGCACGTGCCGGACTCTCCCGAGAGGATGGACGGGGGGGCGGGAGGGGGCGGTTAGACCCGCTGCTCCGCACGCCCCTGGGGAACCGGCACTGCCAGGACAGAGCGTTAGCTGGACGGGGCCCCTAAGGGAAGACCCCAAGGGGGATACCCTCCTTTCCTGGGTACGCAAGTCACACTGAACTGATTCTCAGGCTTTTTTTAAAGTCCTGATGGGCCAAAGCTGAGAAAGCTGTCCTTTACCGCTGAGCAGGGACACCTGGGCAGCTGAGCTGGCGAAGCGTCTGCCTTTGGCTCAGGTCAGGATCCCGAGGTCCTGGGATCGAGTCCCACACAGGGGCTCCCTGCTCAGTGGGGAGCCTGCTTCTCCCTGTCCCCCCAACTCTTGCACACACTCTCTCAAATGAATACATAAATAGATTTTTTAAGAAATAATAAATAAATAAAGCTTGGGAGCAGTTTCAGTAGTTAAAACACTGGGTGAGGACAGTAAGCTTCAGAGAGCAATCAGCTCAGGGAAGAAAGTGACAGACCCCCGTTTTCCATCCCAAAACTGACTCCAGCCTTGTCTCCTTTCCGGGAGTCTACCTGGCAGTTCTCAGATGCTGGTGGAGGTCCAATGCCCGTCTGACCCAGCCTTCGTAGTGTGGAGCGAAAAATATCCTTTCTTTTATGAATAATGGCATTGCTGCATGGCAGTTGGTTTCCTCTTTTTTCTTCCCCAAGATTTTACTTATTCACTTGAGCTAGAGCCAGAGAGAGCACAAGCAGAGGCAGCAGCAGGCAGAGGGACAGGGAGAAGCAGACTCCCCGCTGAACTGGGAGCCCCTCCTGGGGCTTGGTCCCAGGACCCCGGGATCGTGAGCTGAGCCGAAGGCAGACGCCCAAACATCTGAGCCACCACAGCTGGTAAGCTGGTTTTCTAAAGGACCTTACTACAAAGTTAAAGCATCAACCCCTCAGTGCAACATACCTGTTGTCCCCTCACTGGTCTTGGAAACACAAGCATAGGAAGCCCTTGACAACACTGTCTGTGAGCAAATGTGTCCTGTATGAAAGTAGGTACAAGACGAGGGTATCCGTACGTTCGTATGCATGTGACAAAGACTAAGTCGGAATATAAAAATAGGATTTCACGGTGGCAAGAACGTAAGTGCTTCTCCCTTTCTCCCCTTACGCACCGCGTGGTGTGTGTCCCCACGCCTCGAGATGGAAATTCGGGGATGAACAGGTTGCGTGACCTGAGATCCACGACAGCTGAAGGACGGTGTGAATTACTGTGCCAAAGAACAGAAATTCAGCTGGGCGGCCTCACGCCTGATCTCTGGATAACCAAAGAAAATGTAAGCTATTCCTGGAAATGAGGAAGTTGTTCCTAAGGTGCTGTGACAAGGAGAACCGTGTGTGAAACCAGCACCTCCCCAAGCTGGAGTCACAGGTGTTTCTGGACCCTCCTGGAGCTGGGTGAGTGTGGAAGAGAAAGAAACGCCAAACCCGGAGCAAGGCGTGCTCCAGACTGTGCTCTCTAGTTCTCAAAAGCCGTTAGGCCGTTTGGCCTTCCCTCTGCATAAGTGAGCAATATTGAAACGGGGCCCGGCGGCTAACGCGCACTCAGACCCGCACAGAGTTGGACTAGAGTCTCCAGGGGAGCGGGCGTCCTCTGATCAGCGTCCCAGAGGAACATGTTATCTGATAAAGTGTGAACGTCTTTTCCCGATGGGCACTAACTATGCTTTAGTCGGATTCTTTCTCACAGAATCAAAAGAGTATGGCGTCTAGAAGTAGATCCGCATAAGCACGGCCAAACGATTTTCTACAAAGGTGCCAGGCACTTCCGTGAACAAAGGATGATCTTTTCAGCCAACGGTCCTGGAAGGACTGGGGACCCGAACAGGAATCTTAAAACGAACCATACCCATCTCACACACAGAAAGTGAACCCAGAAAAGGCCTAAGACACAAATGTAAGACCTACGAGTTCGAAGCTTCTGGAGGAAACACGGGAGAAAACCTAAGGGACCTGAGGCTAGCGGAAGTTTTCTTAAGACAGACACGAGAAAGCACAAACGACAAGAGAAACGCTTGGTGAAGAGGTGGGGAGGCGGGCAACCCCCGCAGGGCGGCTCGGAGGCCAGACGGTGCGGCCACTTGGGGAAACAGGCAGGCAGGCCCTCAAGAGTTAACCATAAACTCTCCACATGACCCCACAATCCCACTTGCAGCTGTTGACCAAACACACAAGGACACAACAAGGCAAGCCCAGACGGCGGACGTCCGTATCAATACTTGCAAGTCAGTGCTCGTCCCAGCTTTCTTCAGAGTCTCCAAAAACTGGAAACAACCCAAGTGAGGGGCTAACTGTCAACAAATCGCGGTGGCCCTGGCAGCGCGACGGGGCGGCCTCCAGCCATCCCTGTGGCCAGCTACTGCGACACCGGCTGTGTGCAGGAATCCAAAAACCAGTGCGTTAGGTTTCAAAAGCCGGCCATGAGAGATGACATACTTAGGATTTCGGGTATAAACAAGTTTTTTTTTTTTTTTTAGCCAAATGCAGAGAGAGTGAGCAGATCAGGATTTCTGGGGGCCGGGGCAGGGGCAGGACAGGAACGGGAGCTTCGGGACGGTGGAAACACCCCAACGGTGTGGTCGCGGTGCTTACGTGGCTGTGCACATTGGTCAAAACCCGTCAGTCGCTCCCTGAAGTGGCTGGACTCCTTGCATGTGAAGATACAGAGAATGATGCAGACAGGGCTGAGCCCCAGAAAGCATCCAGTCCGCGTTCAAGGGCAAATCACACACTATAGTCACCAGCAGGCGGTCAGCAGGAAAGCAAGATTTCAGTTTCATTTCACCAGAGGATTCCTCTAAGTTTAGGTGAGTGAAAGCAAAACATTGTGCAGAATTTTCAGAGTTTTCCCGATGCCCCGCAGACTGACCAGTGCCGAGCCGGGACTCCTGGTTTTTCTACTGATCAGAGGGGCGTGACCACAGGTTCGCAAGGGTTCCGGCTCTCCGCGGCCCCTTCAGCATGTACTTTCCGGGCTGCGTTCCCCGGTGCGCACCCCAGACTCGCAGCCTCGGCCGGCTGTGTCTGCTCGCACACCCTCGGGCTCCAGCTTCAGCAGCTGGCGGCAGCTGGGCGACACTTACGGCAAGGGCAGACTTGGACGCCCCAACCACGCTCCCCTGGCAGCTGGCTCCTGCTCCAACTGTTCTCGTGACCCTGTAGTGCCAGGCCCCAGATTCCTCCTAGGAAGGCCTCGGCCAGACGAGGTGGAGAGGCCCGGGTGGCTCCCCTGCGTCCCACCCCCACGGGGTCCCAGGCAAAGCCAGCAGGCAGCCTGTGTGGGACTGGGTCCCCAAAGGACCGTTGGCGGCCAGCAAGCCGCCATGCTCCGTGGTGAGAGCCCAGTTAGTGGCCCGTGTGCTCAGCGAGGCCGGGTGGGTGTGCGGGCTCACTGAGGAGCCCCTGACCCGGAGGCCCGCCCCGCTCTACCCAGGCACCTAGACCCCCTCCCGAAGCCACGATAGGCCCTCCGCTGCCCCCAGAGAAAGCTGCTCCGTGGTGATGCGGAGCGAGGCGGCCTGGGGTGGACCCCCGCTGGTATCAAGGAGCCAATGACCCATGACAACCTCTCCTGTTTGGATAAGGGGAAATCAGAAAGGATGTTTCATAGGGAAAAGACCCAAATCGGGCCTGCGCGCTGAAACGTAACTTTTCCATTTCCACAATTTGCCCGAAGGCCCCATCACGCACCCTAGTTGCAGCCCAGGGAAAAAGAAGAGGGGGAGCTTCCGCACGGGAGAAGTTCCCGCGCAGAGCTCAGTCAGAGACAAACAAGGCGCATGTCCCCCGGGCTCAGCCAGTCCTTGGAGACACAGCACGGCTCTGGGCACATTTGGGGCCGTCCTGTGTGCAGGAGTGGGATAAGCGGCCTCCCAGGCCTCCACCCACCGGGTGCTGGGGGCAGCCCTTGGCCCCCGCTGTGTCAACTGCCAGGGTCCCCGGACACGGCCCAGTGTCCCCCGGGGCAGAGGCACCAGGTTGAAAACCGCGGAGCTTTGTTTCTTCCCTTTGCCTCCGTCCCGCTCAGGCCTCTCCCACTCCACTCCGCCCCTCCCTCTCCACACTTCCTTCGAACCTGCCCCCGGACCACAGTCACCCCCTTGGGACCGTCTGACGCCTCCATGCCCTCCAGCACAGATGCAGAGGAGAAGGTATCCTCAACAATGGCCAAGGCAAGACTCTTCCACGCGACCCCACCACCAGCTCAGGTTCCTGAGGAGAGACCGGTGGCTTCTGAAAGTCCCTGGGCGAGAGCCAGCCCGGCAGGGAACAGCCTCAGCTGTCCACCAGGCGTCACTCACGTGTCCCTGGGACGGGGTGGGGACCTCCGAGTCCAGGACACCCTCCTTCGCCCACCACCGCCCAGGCCCTCTGGGAGTCCGAGGGGCAGAGGCCCATGGCACCAAAAATTCCTAGGAAGGGCTTTTCCCCACCCAGCTTAGAGTCCCAGAGGGGCAGGATTCACAAGAAACTGACAAGAAAGGAAACTGAGCGATCGGGCACCACTTCCCATCAGCAGGACCGACCGCAGTAGGAAACTGGGGGACTCCCTCGGGCTGCCTGAGTCACAGTGTGGCCCACAAAAGGCACCGAGATCACACCTGTCAGAAGAACCAACGGCACACACAAGACTTGGTCCTCAAACCCCTGAGGCTGGGTTTTGTGCCATCGCCTGTCTTCAGGGGCCAGGACAGACGGGCTCCATCATAACCCTAGGTCTGAGCTCGCTCAGTATCGGGTATCGCTGTGTCCTTGTCACAGCCGATCCGTCCCTACACGCCTCATACATGGTGAACCCCAGCTCTGGGGCACACGGCAGACACTCGTACCGTAAGCACGAAGAAGATGCTGATGACAGAATTTATCTTCAAGATGAAGATCGTTCGTGATAAGTTTTCTCTTCAGACAAGAGTCCGTGGGGGTGAGGGGATCCGGGCCGGGACAGAGAGTTTCTGGGGCTCGGCGCTCACGCCCAACGCCCCCCTCCCCACCCACGGTGTGGTGCGTGAGATCAGGGGACGGCTCGGGTCAGCCTTGAAGGAAAGTATACTTGGGTTTACCTGGGTTCTGGTGGGAAAGCTTGGGTGTTCTAGAAGCAACAAACTCCCCACTCCCACCTCTGAATCAGCCGCCCTCCGTCCCCGGTGGGCGGTCCCTCCCACGGCAGAAACGGGACGGGAACCTGCTCCCACAGTGCTCCGCGCTCGGCCAGCACCAAACCTGGCCGAACGCCACGCTCTGCTTTCTCCATCCTGGACCCAGCGGCTGACCGTGGCTGGAGGGGGCCTGTGTCTGTGAGGCCCGTGACCCGCGGCAAGCCTTCCTGCTGTCCGGTGACCAGATCCACTTCCCGTTTCTTCTCCTGTCTTCGGACAGCTGTCCAGATGTTCGCTCCTCCAGCCTCCAGTTCCCAGACCGCTGGAAGAACCAGAGGACGGGCAGCCTGGCCGCGGCGATGGGGGCGAGGTCTGGCCCCAGGCAGGCCCTTCACGGAGGGGTCACACCCCCAGCGCCTGGCTCCCGGACCTGGCACTGCCCACGCCACGATGTCGCGTGCGGAGGGCACAGTGTTGGCCCGAATGGGCTGCCCTGAGACAGGTGGGGAAGCCGCCGAGGTTAGCGCGTGGTGCCGGTATTTTGCTCTCTTACTGGACAGCTGCATGAGCCACGAGTGGACGAGAATGCATGAAAGGAGAGAAATGTTTGATTTGGGGATCTCAGTCAACATTCCTTTCTAAGTCCCAGGAACACATCCAGGAACAAGCACATGGAGCTTCCCAAAAGGGGGTGAATGCAGGAGTACAAGCCACGCGGGTCCGCAGGGAAGCGTGGGAGCGGGGAGGGACCGGGGAGAGGGACAGAGCTGCGACTCGGTTAAGGACCTGGAGATACGAGATTGTGCTGGGCGGCCCCGAGGCCAGGTAATCCCAGGGTCCTCAGAACAGGGAAGTGGAGGGTCTGGGTCAGAGACACTGGAAGTCGCCGGGCTGCGGGCTTTGCCGCAAAAGGGTAGCCCGAGCCAAGGGACGCGGGTGCCTCTAGAATCTGGAAAAGGCTGGAAATGGATTCCTCCTGAAACCTCCAGAAGGAGCACAGCCCTGCTGATTCCTGGATTTTCACCTGCTGAGACCCACATTGGACTTCTGACCCCCGCACTGTGCAGACACAGTCTTGTCGTTTTAAGCCGCTAGGTTTGCTGTGGCCTGTCACGGCAGCCGTGGGAAATTAGCCCAAACCCTTAGATGTCTTCCGCTCCCGTCCATTCCTTGAGCGACGAGACAACACACACGGGAAGATGAGGGGCCACGGGAAGGCAGCACGGCAACCAGGGGCCAGATGCCATCAACGCACAAGTAGGAAGCACAGTGACGGCTGAGCAGACCCTTTCCTAGCAGGAGTCCGGCAGGAAACTCCCAGGCTGCGGGAACAGAACAATCCAGAACAAAGCCTCTTGCTCGACCCCCAGAACAAGAGTGGTTTATGCAAGGCACCGCCCTGTGTCAGGTCCTCCAACAGCCCCACGGAAAAGATTTAAGAGTGGGGAGCAGGCAAGTGCCGTGCACAGAGCTGCCCCAGGCTCAGGCCTATTGGAGTACTTCTAGAAGGTTCTAGAGGGCACCCAGCACGAGGGGCTCGACACATAGCAAGCAGTTAGGACGCAACTGCATTTAGCCACAAGGGACTCTGAGGTCCTAACCTACGGGCCAGGCCCCCCAGCGGGTCCTGAGATGGGGAAATGAGTAGACACAGCGTGAGCCCTCGGGTAAACATAGCAAATGCTGCAGGTGGCACAAAAATATAGCGCTTCCGAAGTCTTCGATGTAACGCGGGAGCCTGGGGCTCCGTCGGCTGAGCGTCTGACCCTGGATCTCAGCTCAGGCCCTGATCTCAGGGTCATGAGTTCTAGCCCCGTGTCGGGCCTCCAGGTGGTGTGGAGCTTACTTTTAAAGAAGTCTTAGATGTACAGAGGAGCACTATTTTTTGGTTTTCCCACTTAATTTTCAGTCCCAGAAATCACATAACCATGGTAAAAAGCATAAACATTGCCAAAATTTTTTTTAAAATGTAAGTTAGTTTCCACGCCTGACGTGGGGCTTGGATGCATGACCCCAAGATGAAGAGTCGCAGGCTCTACGGACTGAGCCAGGCACGTGCCCCAAAACGCTCTTCTTCACAGTCTGATTTCTACTTCCAAGAGGCAGGTTAAGTGTACGTATTTTCATATTTACTGATAAAGCAAATGATACACGTACGTCACAAAGAAGGAAATCACCCGATCCCCAGGTCACACCACGCCTCACCTCCGAAAATGAAAGCAGCAATTTGGAAACTGTGTCTTGATGGAAAAGCACGTGAGTCATCCCTAAGTGGAGCCACTGTTTAAAGCACCCCAAGGCGGCCGTCTGTACCACACGGGATGCTTCCGTGGCCGTGCCCCGGCTTGCAGCAAACCCCTGCCGAGAATGAAGATGCTATAACCCTCGGTCTACTAAATGAGACACGTGAGCACTATCTCTGTGTGCCACCGCCTGTGTGTCTGGGTTGTGACGTGTCCCCTCCATCCTCTGGATCTTCACGCCCCAACAGGACTCAGGACCCCTGCCATGAGGGCCGCGGGAAGCTGCCAGTGTCTCTCCCCTTCTAAACATAAGCGCAGTTACTCTGCTTTTTCAGGCAAATGGAAATAGAAATGGCATCTCATATTGTCTTTCCTGACCCCACTGCCCCACCTGAGCCCCTCTGCAGGGAGAGAGAACCGAGAATCTTCCCATCCTAGGACACTTTGGAGAAAGGAGGCAGCGTAGTGGCTGCCCCATGGGACCGTCAGGGAAGGGACACCGCTTGGCACAGTCCAGAGGGGAGGGGTGGGCACACGACGTCCCTCCCTGATAGACTGGAGCCAGAAGCCTGTCCGTGCATTAGGTAGGCGCATAGAACGTCCTGGGGTCACGGCCCACCTCTGCCAGGGATCGGCCACACCATCTGGGCAGATGCTGGAATAACCACCCTCTTGGCGATGGTGCTCCCGGCATGCTCCCCGCTCAGCCCCGGGCGCTGCTGCTCCTCCCACCGCGAGCTGGACCAGTCCTTGCCTCTGGACGTCTCTGAGCAGCGCAGCCGACAGGAGTGACCGGTGATGTCCAAGGGGAGGCACGTCCTACCCGACACTCTCGGGACACGCTCACCGTCGTTTGAAGATGCCAGGAGGACGTGATCCCAGATCCCAGCCGACGTGGGCGAGCCGGGGACACCGGCTGAGGAATCTCCCGTCCACCCACAGAACGCCGAGAAGTGGGAAGCACGCGCCGTTTCAGACCCCGGAGTCCAGAGGGCACGTCTAACGCGGCAACGCTCACTGACACGTCCGTGTACCCGCGTCGTCCTCCTCAGTGTATCTGTTTCGCTACGGATTGGGAGTTTGAATTAGAGGGTCCCTAGGTCCCTAAGGCTCTGAAGCCACATTAGGGAGTGAGGCAGGGAAGGCGACAGGTCAGAGGGAGCCACCCCCAGGAGCGGGCTGGAGTCTGTCCCACCCCAAGGATGCTGGTGAGGACAAGAGCCGGTCCCCTCCAGCCACACCCGCGGAGCACAGGGCACTATGCCGGGGACAGGGAGCTCCAGCCACCGAGAGCACAGTCCGATGGACCTGGGGTCATGGCCCCCGCTCCACTAGAGCTGTCGTGTGCCCTTCTCAAAAGCTATCTGACCACCCTGAGCCTGTGCCCTGCTGTGCAGCCCACAGACAGAAACAGCCACCGACAGCTTGGGTGAGGACGGTGTGAGCTAAGGGAAGCACCTGGTGCCCAGCAGGCGCGGGACACGGTGGCGGTCACCTTTCCACCTGAGCTCACGGGCACGTGGAGGTGACCCCTCCCACAGGAAGGAGCACGAGTCAGGTGGTTCCGACCGTGCCCACGGCTTGAGTGTTCGGACTGCTACGAGCCCAGCGCTCGGAATGGGCTCTGCGCGGACGGTGGGTAAGTGGTCAGTGTCGGCCGACATTCCTTGGGCCGTAAACCGGTGACCCTGGGCTCGCATCTAAGCAGAAGAGCACTTAAAAGCAGTAGCCCCGGGTCACTGGTACCTGCCAGTGGCTGGGTCGTTCTATTTTTCCCTAGTCCTTCTCTAAACGCTTAGCTTCCCCATTGTGGAATCTCATTGAGTTGACCTCTGACTTCAGGCTTGTTTCCGGAGAGCTTAGACATTCTGCTCTGAAAGTCTCTTTCTCTGAAATAAATATTTAATTACTCCGTTGGTTCTTGCCTTTTCTGTCTGTCGGAGGGGATCCCGCAGAAGCTGTAAGTCCTTCACGACAGCCCTGGGCTCCCAAACTACAGCTTCCCTGGGGGCACAAAGGCCCTGTCTCCCCACCTAAATGGAGGCATATTGTGAAATCCGGGGTGTAGAGGGATGTTCAGAAAATAGCTTCTTGAACAGGGCTTCCTTCCTGTGGCCAATTTCATGTAGACATGTCACAATTGCAGGGAGAAAAAAAAAAAAAATGAGAGGTTAAAAAAATACACTGGATTTGCTGAAAAAGTTATTTCTTATAAAAGCTTCTCCCTTCCACTTAGGAAGGACATGAACAAGCAGATCCCCTTGTGTCCTATATTTGTGAAGGTGAAGAAAACCTCGCTTCGGCAAAGTTTCCGTGCCTGAGCCAGCAACCGTCTGCGCAGCGCCGGCGTGAAAAGCTCATGGAAAGGGTCGATCAGAGCGAACCTCGGTATTCACCACTGGCTGTGCCCAGGACCCGTCCATTGGGCTGCTGGGACACTTCTCACGCCATCAGGGGGAAAAGGGGGATGGAATGGGGTCCTTGCTGGACGGGGCTGAGATGTGGGGAGACCTTCTACTCCTGAGCACGGCCCTCTGTGTTTCTCCGCAGGCCAGGGCGTCTCCGTCTGCAAAGTCCTGGCTTTATAACGCCCTCTCGGTGGTGAGAATGCAGCCCGACGGCTATATACTGGCTCATCGTTGGAGATCATATTCCATACTGTGTCCTGCTGGGATGACTAGACAGCCCCATGGGTGAGACGGGACCCCTACCTCACACCATATACAGGCATACCGCGTTTTATGGCGCTTCCCGAATACGGCATTTTTACAAACTGAGGGTTTGTGGCACCCCTGTGAGGAGCCTGTCTTTCCGCGCCGTTTCTTCAACAGCGTTTGCTCACGTCTCTTCTGTGTCACGTTTCAGTTATCCGCACAGAGTTCCCAGCCTCTCGTTCTACTTGTTGGGGTGATCTGTGATCAGTGACTGCGACTCGCTGAAAGCATTTTTTAGCAATAAAGTATTTTTAAATTAAGGTCTATATGTTTCTTAGACTACTGTGTGTTGTAAATGCAGCTTTGTGGGTCCTGGAGCCAGAAACTCCGTCGGACCCACTCCCCCTCCAATATCCACTCTGTTGTGACGCGCGCCTCATTGTGGCGGTCTGTGGTGAGGCCACCCCGTCTCTGTGTCTGCCCATGGGCTGCCGGGCGGCCTCCTTGTCCGTGGCACTGGGGTGTCACTCGTCCACACTGCTGTGGGGGGCCGCCATCTGCTCTTCGCTATCCGTGAGTCACACCCCATCATACACAACACCACGGTCTGCTCCCCAACACTCTCCCGTGGAAGGACCCCACGACCGTCCACGGTGTTCGGTGCTTCTGAGTGAGGTTGCTGAGCAAAACGTAGCACTAGCGAAAGTCAAGCTACAGCTGCCGAGGAAACCGGGGCCTCCACAGCACCCGGTTCCACCCCTCATGGTGGGAACCCGCGGATTCCAGCTCTGACACCCAGCCTTTCTGCCAGCTGGCTTCCCTCCACGCCCTGGAGTCAGGCCGCTTTTCTGCCCTAAACCCCAGCCTAGGCCCCCCACCCCGTAATTGCTGATGGTTTTTCTGTTCTCCTTCCCACGTGCTCACTGCAGGAACCAGACTCACAGGTTCCCTTTGGCTGTGCATGAAGTCACCCAAGATCCTCGGGGCTCTTGGGCTCAGACACACCTGAGGTCCGCCACTCCGGCTCGGGCCATCTCCTGTGCCCCCCTGGGGTCCTCCCAGCCCCTCACCAGCTACTGCCTCCAGGGTACAGCTGATGGGTCTAAAGGCTGTCCCCACCCCCACCGGTCACCCTCCTCAGAGAGCTTTGCCTATGCCCTGAAACCGTCGCAAGGAGGCAGGTCTGCTCAGTACGTGGAGAGCAGCGCCAGACACAAGGGACGTTTCCAATCAACTCTGCTGGACAGAAGGCCTGCACTGGACAGCCGCAGACAGAAGGCCTCCTTCAGGTTCAAGAGCGCTGCCCTGCGCGCCCTGACGCGTCCAAAGAACGTGTGGGAACTTGGCCAGGAGAGGAAATCCACGCTTCCTCCCAAACCAGCCACGTGCAAGTAAGGGCTGGGTCAAATGAGGGTCGTAACCTTGACTCGGTTGTTCCCGACCACGGACCGTGCGCCTTTCTTGACCAACACAGAGTGCGGAATAATACGCAGGCTTTATTTCGGGGTAAACGTTTTTCCATGAAATGAGACACCCCCCCCCAGGCTTCCATCAGCACTCTGAAATTAACAAGTGGGAACTTTCGGGGGCAGCTGGCCGGGTCAGTCGGCTGAGCGTGTGACTCTGATCTCAGGGTTTGTGTTCGAGCCTCAAGTTAGATGTAGAGATTACTTAAAGATCAAATTTCTTTTTTTTTTTTTTAAGATTTTATCTTTTTATTTGACAGGGAGAGCGCATAAGCAGGGGGTGCCGCAAAGGGAGAAGCAGACTCCCTGCTGAACAGGGAGCCCAATGCAGGGCTCCATCCCAGGACTCTGGGATCATGACCTGAACCAAAGGCAGAGGCTCAACCCACTGAGCCACCCAGGCACCCCCAAAATAAAACGTTTTTTTAAAAAGAAGTGGGGACTTTTGGAAGCCGCACCGAGTGGCAAACATTGAACCTGTCAGGCAAGGTCAGTAGCCAGACGCAAGCTCACTCCAGCCCCGGGTGCCCCCAGCCCCGTCCATGTCTCATACATGCTGGGGTTAAAGTGCATGTGGTCTTCAGACCCACAGGCCCCTGAGTGAGAGAAGACACAGCCCCGAGAAACGGGCCTGGAGGGGAGGGCGGCAAAGAGCCTCGGGCGGGAGCGGGCCATGGGGCTTCAGCGGAGTGGGCTGGTCCCTACCACCGCCGCCCACTGCCCGACCAGGGCTCCAGGCTGCAGACCCACTGGGCAACAGAGTGCAGTGACAGGGTCTGCAGAGAAGCAGGACCCTCGAGAGCGCATTTCGGCAAATACTCCATGTCTTAGGGCCAAGAAGACAAACAGACATTTCCACGATCTGAAAAACTGAAGACAGTGAACAGCAACACAGAGGCCAGAACCACGCGGTCCACGTGGATTAACCAATCCAGAGCCACGCGGTCCGCGTGGATTAACCGATCCAGAGCTACGCGGTCCACGTGGATTAACCGATCCAGAGCCACGCGGTCTGCATGGATTAACCGATCCAGAGCCACGCGGTCCACGTGGATTAACCGATCCAGAACCACGTGCCTCTACTCTAAAAAGCCCAAAGTGGAAACACTAACACCTTAGTGTTTAGAACAAACCCTCGAACTGGGGGCACCCGAGAGGAGGCGGCTGCGGCAGGCTCCACACACGCGAGGAAAGACATGACATTTTGAAAGGAAATCTCTGTTGTAAGGACTTTGAAGACCCCAAAATAGAGCATGGGGAGGGTCAGGGACAGATGCTGGGGTTCTGGGAGCTGTGTGGGGCGTTCCAGATGTCACAGCCCTGTAGCAGCAAGGTCATGAGGAGCTCGGGGCAGCACCGCCCAGCAGAAGGGAGCAGAAGCGAGCTCATGCAGCCCCAGAAAGGCCCCTCTACAGGGTCTGGGAGCATGAATTCAGGGAGGGTCCTTCACTCCCAGCACTGATAAGAGGGGCTCCCTGCACCGACACCGTTGGTACAGACGGCCTCCCAGGGCTCTGCGGCTGGTGAGCTCCCGTGACCAGCCCCCAGGAAAACCCCGGGTGCTGAGCCCCCAACGAGCATTGCTGGTGGACACCCCTGCTGGGGAACTGAGTGTGTCCTGTGTGACCCCCAGTAGAAGGCTCTGGAAGCCGGCGCCTGCTCCCCCAGACTTTGCCCACGTGCCTGTCCCTTTACGGGGTGACGTCAGGCCTGGAACACAGGTTAGCCTTGGGCTTTATCCACACAACACAGCCCTGGAAGGTGGAAGAAATGCGTTCTGGGTGAGGACGGTGAAGACCGCGTTCCTAGAAATCCTGCCACACACGGGCCCAGGAGAGGCCACACCCAAAGGACAACCAGGAAGACCTGAAGTGGGCCAGGAGTTATCACAGGTACAACCAAATAAATCAGTAAAACGAGCTTTGTTACACTTTTGGATGGATCTTCCAAAGCAAGCAAGCTCCAGGTATAAGCTCTCTCGGTTACCAAAAGTAAGATCAGCTTCTCTCTCCATTGTGGGTAGAACCGCATCCCCTGGAAAGATGCGTTCAAGCCATAACCCACCTACCCGGGAAGTGGCCTCATTCGGAAACAGGGGCTGGGCAGACGCCATTGGCTGACCATGAGGTCATGGGAATAGGGTGGGCCCCGCAGCCGACGCCTGGTGCCCTGTGATGGCAGCAAAATTCGGACACAGACCGAGGGGAGACCAAGAGATGCGCCCACCAGCCAAGAAACAGCTGGCACTGCTGTGCCACCAGAAGGTGCCAACCAGGCCGGTGAGGGTCCTTCCTGGGAGCCTCGGGAGCCGTGGGGACGTGCGCCTCCTGCTCCCAGCCACGTGTTTGCAGCCCCCAGCGGGCGCAGCCGCAACAGACACCCATGCCAACCTCGAGGAGCAGAGGTTGGAGCGGGACCCATCCCGCACCGTGGGACTCTCTAGCGAAGCCGCAGGTACCCCAGGGAGAGTCACATGACACGTTTTTACCCCGGGCCAAGGGGAATCGATGGACGTGTCATGTGAGTGGCTCGAGTCAGGATTTCAAAATCGATCATGCGGACGGCCGAATTATCAATCAGTCACTTCTGCTCTGGAGAGGCAGAACCCCTTACCCCCAGCTTCACAAAGTTAGCTGACACAGACCAAGTCCGCGGCAGCGCGCGAAGGGACAGCCTTCCCTGGCAGCGGGCCCGACTCTCGGTCGTCGGAGGCCGGGGAAGAGCCGAGACTACAAACACCCAGGCTCTGCCGTCGGGTGGGCTTAACCACGTGGCGGGAAGCTTTGCAAAGGGCTGCGCTCGCGTGGGGAAGGGCTCCTAGTGCTGCATATATGAACAGAAAGAAGAAAGTCTTCATTCCCAAACCACTTGTCCAGAGTGACCAAAATTCTAAAGATAGACTTGGGAATCTCAAGACCACAGAGTAGATTTTCATCACACACATGCCCAAAAAGCACACGACAGCGCCCCTGGCCCCAGGCAAGCTGGGGATGCGGACAGGGGATGGAGGGCCACGGCCTCTAAGTGAGCAAAGCCAAAGACGCCGCGGTGTGAGAAATGCTTTACGATGTCTAAGTCTCCGGAAGCAGCTTAGAGGCCCGGTTCCCGCACTCGAAGGACTGAGATTCTGTACCCCAGGAGGTGGACTCACTCTCCCAACCAGACCCAGGAGAGGACCATGGCTAGGTGGGCTCGGTGGGGGCTCCCTGTCCCTGTCTTACACGGCATCCTCTCAGGATCCTGGGATCCCCCTGAGATCACCTTGTGTGTTTCCAAACATAGTCTCTGTGGCGGATGAGAAAATGGGGCTCAAACAGGCCAAATGCCCTCCACGGCGTCCCCCGCCAGCCAGAGCGGGGGTGGGGATGAGAGCCCGGCTCAGCTCTCCTTCCCTGGCACAGCGCTGCCTCCTGAAATCTGGGGAGAAGGATTTGCTCCGGCCAGACCTGGGGGAGAGGCTTTCCTTGAGCTTGGGAGGGTAGGGTGACCAGGTTGAGGGGCGGAGGGCGACTCTCTGGGTGAGAAGAGGGAAGGAAAAGAGATGGTCTCACAAACCAGACCTAGACCCAAGCTGTCCCCAGCTTCCTGCTGCAGCAAAGTCAGCGTGCAGGTTTGGCGGCCTGCGTGATGGCCATTCAGACCAAGGGCTCGGCCCTAGCTGTCGTCAGGGCAAACACTGAGTACCTGGAGGCTGTCGGGGAGACACCTGAGTCGGGCCGACTTCCCCACAGCGGCTCCTGACGATCCCATAGGCCAAGGGTGCTTCTGGGTCCCGACCTAGGTCCTGGGCTTTATCTGACCCTCTGCGAGGACTCAGGAAGCACCCCTGACCACCGAGGGTCCCCGAAGATGCTCGCTCCGAGACAGCCGAGTGGCGCTGCCCACCCTTGCACGGGGAAAGCCAGCCTGCCCTCTCTCCCGGGGGTCCTGCGGGACTGAGCCCGAACTGCGCCCCTGGTTCTGCCTTGACCTGCTTGCGAACATGGGAGGTCGTGTCTCCCTTCGTGCCCCCTCTGCGCACATGGGAGTGGGCTCACTGTCTCTGTGGTCCATGCTACGAGATGGCGGGGCAGGTGCTCCTGCCCAGGCTGGGAACATCTAGAAATAGCTTTAGACACAGAATGTCCCAGGGAGAGTGGCAAGTCAGTCTTGTCCCTGAGACTTAGGACTAGTTCTTGCTTCTAAAAGAATCGTCCTGAGACACACATACAGGGGGCTTTGGCCTTGACCTCCCTCCAATTCGGTCACCCCTGTGGTCACCCCAAGGTCTGGGAGTGCGCAGTGTGTCTGCAGGTGGCCCCGTGAGATGGCACTGAAGGACTCCTGCGGGAGGCACCTCCGCGTTGCCCCACGCGGCCACGTCCCTGGCTGGGGCTCCACATCCAATCCTTCGGTTCAGCAAACCCGAGTGCTCCCTCCGAACCAGACGGGGGCCCGGTCAGGGGCCTGGGAGTGCCCGTGAGGAAAGCTGGAGAGGCATCTCCCAGGAACCCCTCCCTGGGGCCCCGCTTCTGTGGCGGCAGAGCCTGGGGGACCAGCCCAGTGTCCTCCCCGCGGGAGCTGAGGAGTGCGGGGGGAAGGAAGGGGGCAGAGTCGGGAAGGGGAGAGGCGCACGGAGCTCGTTCAAAGAGAAGGTGGAAGCAGGTCGGTGTCCGGGCACACGTGCTGTGAGGATGGACGTACTTTGTCCCTTTCGAGCCTCCCTGCGATCTCATCGCCGACATCACGGCGGGGGCTCAGAGGGGGTCAGGGGCGGCCACGGCGGCGCCCAGCTCAGGCTTGGGCAGCCCTGCGACCCCCGCCTCACCCTGCCCCACAAAGCCCCCTGAGAGCCCACACGTGCAGGCCAGACGGGCCCGCGCCCATGTCTCCAGCCGGGTGGGGACCGGCGCTGGCACGCAGAGCCCCACTCCCAGCTGCCGAGCCGGCCGCAGGAGGAGGACCGCAGGCCCTGTGGCCGGGCTTCCAGCTGGGGTGGGCAGCAGCGGCCCTGGGAACGCAGGGCCGATGGGGAACTGAAAGATCGCGGGCCGGGCCAGCTGGAGCGGGGGAGCCCGGTTCTCAGGGACTCTGCCTGGGGACAAGGTCAACACCACAGCCAGAGCCCAACTGGGACCCACACACAGGGTCAGGTCTCCTGATCTTCCTGATCTCCTGCTCCTCCTCCATACCCTCTGAGGCTCACACAAATGCCCCAAGCACGGACGCAGGGACCCCACCGCGGGAGACCCTCCCATTCCATTCCCACCTGCGCCACTCCGTGCACAGGCCCAGCCTCGCCAGCCTTGTCCTTTGGGGGCTCCCCCCACTGCACCTTAGATGTCCGTTGGCCCCCCCTCTTGTCAGCACCCGCCCCTCACCAACGCATGAACCCCTCCCACTCGGTTCTCGGTGGGACACTCAACACCTCGCCGGCTGCTTTTTCACCTCTCGGATGTGTTTCTGGACCCGCCCAGCTGCGACATTTCTTACTGGAAAGGCTGGGGTGGGAACGGGTCCTCCTGGTCTGGAACAGAGTTTGTGGGCCACGCGTGAGCTCCACGGTCTTCCGAGCTGCCCCCACCATGTGACCTTAAATTTAATTGTTCCCAACATCTGTTCACTGGGGAGTCATTCCAGTTTCTGGAAGCCACATGTGAACGCCGCTCAGCGGCCCGAGAGCCTGCCGCTGGCCTCTGGGAGAGAACCCCGGACCCCAGCGTCCAGCCTGATTCATTCACTGTCACCAGGGCAGGTCGCCCCTGTGGCTCTCTCCCGAGACCAAGCGAGGAGCTGGGGGCCAAGGCCGCACCACCGAGGAGGGCAGGGAGTGGACTTGAGGTGTCCGGGATTCCTGAGCGCTCGGGGTCGCCGTCCCAAGTAGCCGCACCACTGAGGGCCATTTCCATTTCCAGTTGCAGAGCCTGCTCAGAGCCCAAAGCACTTTGGCCACAGATTCGAGCGCCTTCCCCACCGGTGCGGGAGAGGACAGATCCACCAACTCGAGGACATGCCCGGGGCACGGATGCTCCTGCGGGAGTTTCCAACACCCAATGTCAAGAGCTTTCTTCTTGTTTTCCTTTCTCCAAAAGACGGAATTTTTAACAATTCCTTCATTCGAAATTTTACTTCCTTACAAATTCTCAGAACAACACTCCCCCCTGCTTTCCCGAGTAGTTGGGACTCCAAAGTCAGAGACAGAAACACTTTTGACTTTGTCACTCCTTGATTCTCAATCGACTTGGAACTCACCTGGTCCCGGGACCAGGAGCCTATTTTGTGAGCCACTGGTGCCCCGCGAGCCTCCCCACCTCCTACGAGGGCGACCTTGGAAGGAACCTCCAAAGCTGAGAGCGTTATGGGCCTTTGACTCCGCAGAGGCTCCGATGAGGGGTTGGGGGAGCCTACGATCCCCAAGTGTCAGAGGGGCTGCTGCGGCCTGGGACGCTGCCTTCCAAACCCTGCCCGGCCCTACGGCATGACGGCTAAGGCTGCCTCCCACAACACGGGGCCGTCCTGGGGTAGCTTCCGAGCTCCGCGCTGCCCTGCCCAGTCTCCCAGGCGCCATGTGTCCGCATCTTTTGTCAAGAGATGCGTCTGAAACTCCCTACAGGACCCTTTGCTGGTGGCTTCCCTGGGATACGGAGTAATTTCTCCCCCACCCGCCCCCTAGGCTCGTGCACAGTGAGGGAGGAAGTGGCCCTCGCCATTCAGGGGTCTCTAGACACAAGTCTCAGCCCTGGAAGGTCGGGGGCACAGGACGGGCAGGTGCTTGTCCACGGTACCTGCAGTCTCCCCTTCTAGGTAGGTCTGCCCGGGAAGCCGAGCCGTAAACAGTGTCCGGAAAGGCTCAGGGCCAGACAGCCCCCGCTGAGACATCTGGGCCTCCCCTCCTGCAACTCCGGCGGGGGGCCTGCAGCAGCACCGAGGGCGGAACTGACCCCCACGGCCCTGGGCTCCTCCCGAAGAGAAGGGCTCGCCGCCCTCCTCCCAGCTCCGCAGCGCTGAGTCCCTCCCTGCCCTCTGGAAGCCTGTCCTTCCTGACTTCCTGGCTCTGCCAACGCTCTCAGGACAGCCCTCTGAGCCAGGTGGGTGTGGAAAGCACATCGGACCTTTTGCCTGCGTGTCTCTAGGCCAGCCCAGTCGGCCAGATGGCCAGGCCAAGCCCCGGCAGGACCGCCCAGGTTCCCATCCTGGCCTTGCCTGCTGCTGGCTGTGGGTGTGGGCCGGCAGGCCGCTGCCCACCTCTGCATGCTCGGCTTCGGGGTACGGAGGCTTGGAGGGCTGCTCGAGAGGACACCTGGTGGGGCTCTTGGGGCAGCACCTGGAGCAGTGACCACACGCAACCCAGGCATGAATGATTGCCACCTGTGGCTTGGCCCTGCAGGCAGATTTCTTTTCCCTCCCCCTTCCAAGTGTGCAAGGAATCCCACAGTGCACCAGAAGATCCTGAGCTCCCGTCCACGGAAATATGCTGAGGCCCGGGAGGTTGACCTCCATCCCAAATGCCTGGGAAAACCCACTGCACTGCTTCACTGAAAACTTCTGCAGCCAGAGTGCTTTACCACATGGGGCTGAAATCTGCCCAGACGGTCCATTTGGGGCCCACGGCCAGCCTGGTTCCTAGCTCCTTTCCCATACAAAAGCCTCAGTAAGTCGCAGGTCTCCCCGCAGAGAATGCCTCCTGTTCTCCTGGCCTGGTACAGCTCCTTGTTCCTCATGAGCCTGGACTCCAGCGGCGCCCTCGTGGGCCCGCCTCCTGGCAAGGATGGGGCTTATCTCCCGGCAAAAATCAGGAGCACCGCCCATCTCAATCCCGGAGGCAGCGCTGCTAAAACCTGGCATGCATCCTTCCAGAAGCGTTTTTTCAACACAAGAAGCTATTTGTTAAACAAATGAAATGTAAGCCGAAGTGGGCTTCATTCCTTCAAGCATTCTTCTCAAGGCAAAAAGGGAGGGGCTCTGCCTCCCCCTTTCTTCTTCTTGCTGGCTGGAATGCGGACCTGATGGCTGGAACCGGAGCAGCCATCTTTGCCCCTGAGGGTCTGTGCTAGGAGTGACGGAACAGCCCAGCGGGAGACACGGGAGGCTGCCGCGGCCGTGCCAGCCGGGAGCTGCTCCCTCTGGAGTTTTCTGTTCACTGATCTGTCGAGTGAAAGAACTGTTTTTCTCATTTATTCCCCTGTTTTCCTTCTTTCTCTCCCTCCTCCTGCCTTCCTGCTTCCTTCCAGACAGCCAGACTTAATTCTAACTGGTCGTCAGCCAACACTTTCTCCGTTTGCCAGGGAGGCAGAGGAAGCGGAGAATTCGTTGAGTGGGGTCTCCCACCACCTGCTCTGCAGGAAAACACTGTCCGTCCGTCAAGTCCGCTCCTTCCCGACGAGCCGGGTGCTGAGCAGGGGCAGAGACCAGCCCCCGGGGGTGGGGACATTCCCCAGCAGGTCTGGAGGTCAGCCTCTCCGAGCACCTGCGCAGCGCTGGGGCTGGGTGACGGGACGAGCCCACCCGTACTGAGCCCGGTGAGGCTGCGAGAGCACGTGGCTGGGGGCGGGGGAGGACGGAGAGGGGAAAGGAGCTGAGACCCGTCTCCAGGACCAGGTGCTAGACAGCCACCACCCCCAGGCCCGCCTCAGACCTCAGGCCGTCCACGAAGCCTCTGTGCGGGAACCTTCCTTCTGCCTCCCCTGACCCACCTTCCAACGGCTCCTTCCCACCTGCAGAAGGCCAGCCAGTGGCCCCGCGGGCCAACCTCCGCCGCCTCAGGCAACAGCGAGAGGGGAGCCAAGTCAGGAGACTGGAGGGGGGGAGGGCAGGGCCGGGGCCTCTCTCCGCTACCCCCCCCCCCCCCCCCCCCGCCCCGTGCAACTGGCTGCCTCCCTTCCCCAAGGATCGCCGCTCCTCTCAGGGAGACCTGACGGAGACAACGCCGTCCTCCCGCAGTTCTGGAAATCTCTGCCTTCCCTTCCCTGCACCTGTGCTCCCACCCCAGGCTCCTGAGCCCCTCTCCGAGGTTCTGACTCCCGCACCGTCCCCCACCCCCCGAATCCTTTGAAATGAGTTTCTGACCAAGGGCCCGGCACACTGGCCTAACTTGAGGCTGCTCCCCGCCGAGGACCACGGGCGCAGGCCCACAGAGGCTCACGTCCTCGTCTGCAAGCGCGGCTGAAATACCTGCCCCCGGCACGGTGGTGAGAGCAAAGCTGGGGACGGACACAAAAGGGCCTCACAGCGCCCGCCCGTCTGCACAGCAGACACAAGGGCTAGAGCCTGAGGACCCGGCTCCTGCTCACTTCCACTCAGCCGGCTCAGCAGCGGGTGTGGCTGCCAAAAGCAGGGCAGGAGGGCCTGGGCCCCGGACAGAAGGGCCTGCAGGTCCCCTCCAGTCAGGCCACCGGACATCAGGCCCACAGAGGAGGCTATGACCGGAGTGGCTGGCGAGGCACCGGAGGCCATGGGTGGAGGGCGGCTGGAGGAAGCCGGAGAAGGGAGGCTGCGGACCCAAGGCGTCTTCACCCAGGCCGTGACCTGCAGGGCGACGAGCTTCAGATCTGACCTCAGAGCGCCAGGGCTCCTTCAAGCAGAACTGAGACACCCGGGGCGGGGGATGGGGACGGGCAGCAGAAGCACAGGAAGGTACCTTTGGGTTCAAAAGAAGGAAGAAGTTTCTGGCCAGGTGAGCTTTCAGGATACGATGCTTCCCCCGAGGGACCGGAGTCCCCGCACAAAGGACATCCCTGCAGTGTTGCTGGGGGACTCGGAGGCGGGGGAAGGGGCCATCCGCAGAACTGTCACGGAGAGCAAGGAGCGAGGCGTCCGTGGCGGCTGCGCGTGGACAAGCTCCGCCGCAGCACGCTGGGTGACAAGAGCAGCTCACGCAGACGTAGCCGAGCATGAAAACAGTGACAGTCCCAGAGTTCGGCGGGCACCGGGGTGGCTCAGTACGGTAAGCGTCTGCCGTCTGCTCAGGTCATGACCTCGGGGTCCTGGGGTCCTGGGATCGAGCCCTGCGTTGGGCTCCCTGCTCAGAAAGGAGTCTGCTTCCCCCTCTGCCCCACCTCCCCGACTCCCCGCCCCACTCGTGCTCCTTCTCTCTGGCTCTGACTCCCGAAGGAAGGGAAGAAAGAAGAAAGGAGGCAGGAAGGCAGGAAAGGAACCCACAGATCCGACTGGGATACGTGAATGAGCGTAAGAGCAGAGCAGACTGTTCCTAACAGGAGAAGCCGACAGCCGCACAGGACACTGGAATTAAAAAGTCACCATTTGGCAATCCTAACAGCAATGGTTAATGAAAACAAGAACTGCTCGAGGACACTAAGACTGGTGAAAGCGGGGCACGGAGCTGGATTTTACCCAGTCTCCAAGTATTTCCCCCCAAAAGACTTACCAAACACAAACGTGGGAGAATGACGTCACAACGGCAAGACCTAGCAGACACCGTCACAATCCTGGGCTCAACGCCAATGCCACTGGCCTGGACAGACCGCCGTGCGTGCCCCCACCCAGCGGGCAGCTCGGAGCAGTCTGGGATCTTCCAGAATGCATAGCGTTCATCCGCTCGTGAGGAAACGTCAGAAAAATCCAAACTGAGAGCACTTGACAGAAGGCTAGCCTGGAACACCAAACATGTTGAGGCTGCGAATGCCATGGAAAAGCCCGAGAATATCCATGTTGAAGACTGATCAGCAAGCGGCCCTTGCCTGGGCTCGCCAGCGGGAGGTCAGGACTGCAACAAGGGTCCCACCTACTAGGAAACGTGAATGGGGTTTCTGAGTGCGCACGAGTTCACTGAAATACTCCTTGAAATACACCTCTGTAAGCTTGCAATGGTTTTGAGATAAGCAGTAACAATCAGCACGGAGGAGAAAAAATGAAAGCCAAAGGAGATTCGACGCGGCGGGGCGGACCAGAAGGCCCATGGCTCCACGCGGTGGGAGGGACACGGTCCGCTCGGGAGCGTTCCTGCCTGACCCTGAGTCAGGTCCGGCCCCGAGGGACAGAGGGATGCGTCAGAAGCCACGGGACCCGCGCCATCCGACTTGAGCCTGTGAGACACTCCGTGGGGCGACAGCCCAGTCTCCTTAACAAATAAACGGCAGCAGCTCTAGGAAGACGCTCGCGAGATTCTCAGCTGTCTGAGCGCGGCCGGGATATTGGGGGACCCCCGGGGACCTGTCGTCAGCCGGGACAACGGCACTGCCGTGACTCTCAAAGCCCGCGTCTCTAAGCGCTTAGACGTATTTGTGGACGGAGCAAGATGGTGTCTGGATTTGCTTGAAAATGCCAGGGTCACAGAACACAAAAGGACAGGACGGACGGATGGACACACAAAATGCGGACGAATGGACACACATGGAGCTTCGCTCGCCGCGACAAAGAACCCGTGACTCACGCGAAATCACCTCGAAAACATCGTGAGTGAAAGAAGCCGCTCACGAAAGGTCAAATATTATTCTCATCCCCCTTATACGAGGCACCCAGTTCCTCACGCTCATCAGGGCAGGAAGTGGGAGAGGGGCTCCCAGGGGCTGGGGGAGGGAGCGCTGGGGAGCTCCTCTCTCAGGGCACCGAGTCTCTGTTTGGGGAGATGGAAACCTCTAGAGCCGGCGGTGGCGATGTTCGCACAACACGGTGAGCGCACTTAACGCCACACACCTGTACACTTACAACTGGTTCAAACGTAACTTTCATCTTTTATCTACTACACCACAATAAGAAAAAAACATCCGCGTGGTTGAACCACAGGCTGAGAATCTTAGAAGCCGCTTGACGGGCATCGAGATTTCTCTTGGGCCTCACCCCGCTTCTGTGCGCGTTTGGAAGTTTTCCACACAAAGACGCTTTTGTGGAAACTTACCAGTGGGGCGCCCGGGACACTCAGTCGTTGGGCGTCTGGCTTCAGCTCAGGTCGTGGTCCTGGGGTCTTGGGATCGAGCCCCACTTTGGGCTCCTGCTCCGCGGGAAGCCTGCTTCTCCCTCTCCCACTCCCCCTGCTTGTGTTCCCTCTCTCGCTGTGTCTCTCTCTGTCAAATAAATAAATAAAATCTTAAAAAGAAAAAAACCAAAACAACAACGTACCAATAAAACAACAGTCCGAGCACCCAGGGCTGAGGAGGCTGGGGATGAGAAGCCCTTGGACAAACGCCCGCGAGATTACGGATGCCTGTATGGTGTTTAAACCGTACGCAAGAACATGCATTAGAGGAAAAGTCTGGAAGGAAATTCACGGCAATTACATGAGCGAAGGTGCTCGGGTGGTGGGATGATGGGTGAGTTCTTCCTTTTCTCAGCCGTCCTGGGTAGAGCTACCTGCTCAGTGTTTGGAACTGGTCTGCATATACCCGAAGGCGGTCACAGGGGAGAGGGTATTAAAAAGCGGGTTGTAAGGAGGAGGCCGGTGATGAGGTGATAAACTTCCCAAGAGTCCCGGGAGGGCTTCCTGGAAGAGGCAGGCTGAGCTGTGGGCTGAGGGCACCCAGGGGGACCCCCCCCCATCTGTCTAACCCTCTGGCTTAGAGCTCGGCGCCCAGCGAGCATGGGCCACAGCCCCTGGCCCACGAGCCGGGCCCTTGCAGCAGCGTGTGGGACCCCAAGGTGCCCTCCGTGCCCAGAGGGGCCTGCCCGCCCCGGGCTGGGGGCGCTTCCTGTGCCAACGCCAGGCAGCTGCGGCGTCCTCGGGCTGTGGTTGCCCGGCCCCAATCTGGGCTCCGAGTTGCTCAACCCGCCATGCTCTTCCTGTTCCCCTTTAAACCAGCAGGCGCAGTTCCTGCGGCGGGGGTCCAGGCGGCTCTGCGGGCTCGCCGCAGGGAAGCGCCGGCTCCGTGCTCGCCGGACCCCCCCAGAGCTGTTTCCACGTCTCTGATTGTTTTTTCCCTCCCTGAGTTGCTAAACAGCTTGTGAAGAAACCCCTTTCTTTTGCTTTTTTATTTTGGGGAAGGAGTCTAGAGCTGTCTGTTCGCGAAGACGGCTCTGACGGTCCCGCCAAGGGGGTGGGACAAGCCCCGTGTGCCCCAAGGACAAGGTGGGAGCAGCTCCTCTCCTCTGTCTCCCTGAGGAAGAGTGCCCCAGTGTGCACCATAGTGACGACCCCTGGTATTTACTGCTGCTGGGGGGTTGGGGGGAGCTGGCCCGCGCCATCCTCCTGGCCGCCCTCGGAGTGGGCCAGCTGGGACCCCGGGTGTCTGGATGAGGGAGCAGCCGTCGGCTCAGGGAGGGGACAGAGTTGACCCGGGTCAGGCAGGCGGGGGAGTAACCAGAACCAGGACCCCTCACCCGCGAGGGTCCATCCTGCCTGGCCCCCCGGGGGCCCGGACGCCTCCAAGACTACACAGGGGAAGGCTCCAGGCCGAAGGACTGGTCCTTTGGGAAAGGAAAGAATCTTTCCTGAGTCACCCCTTCTGGAAGGAAATTGCAAGGGGATAGTGCCCACAGGGAAAAAACACCCCTGCGAACAGAGTGTCACTTCCAGGGGACAGAGCTGGTGGCCGGGAAGGGGACCAGGTAACGTTTCATTTCTTGCGCCAGAGGATAGGTTCCCCGGGTTCGCTGTCTTATCCCTTAGAGCGTTTTGTAGGTCTGAAATATTTGATCGTTTTAAGCAAAACAAACAGAGCACCCAACTGCGTAGACCTTTTCTCCTCCCACACCAAGTCCGTACCCGGAAGATTGCTCGCCCGGCGGCGGGCGCCCTTTGCTTCTGAGACCCCAGGCCCCACTTCTTACACCAAGACACAGCCTCAGGATTTAAGTGCCCTCCAGCCAGCGAAAACAAAGCAAGCCCCTTCCCGACCATGGGGTCAGAGCCGTGCAGAAGGCCACACCGCAGTCCCTCAGGCTGAGCTGGGCCCTGCGGACAGGCCATCCCAGGCCGCCCCCAAACACGCCTGCCCCCCCCTGAGGGAGACCCCTGACCGTGCTCATACGGTGTGGGGGAGGGAGGAGACCCATGTGTTTTCCAAGCCCGAGGGAAGAATACTTCAGCCTGCTCGGACATCTGAAGCATCCGGTTCTGAGACCCACGGGCATCTCGACTGGGTAAATATCTGAAAAATCTGTTCCCTGCAAGTGGACCAGACACATAAGTCACTCGCAACGTAACCAGCTTGGCCTCCGAGTGCCGCAGTCCCTACTTACACGTTATTATTTCAAAAACCCCATAGAGGGTTTCGTGGCCAGGGACCAACGCTCTGTTTCCACGAGCACAACACACTCTGACAGGCGGAGGGCTGTGGTCTACACCTGCACAGCCCACCTCGTGAAACCTCGGCCTTTCATCCACCAGCCAGGGAGGGTAGACGGACCCACTGCTGGAACACTCCCCTAGGTACAAGGTCCCTGGGTCGACGCCATGCAAGGTCCTAACACTGGGGGTTCGGCCGCAAGGAACAGTGCCCAGCCCCCGACTAAGCAGAGGAAAGCAAATGTGGAAACACAGAACCAGGAAACCCCGAGCTAGATCCACGGTGAAGCGGTTGGGAGACTTACATAAAGCTGTCGGTATTCAGTGTGTGTGTGTGTGTGTGCACGCGTGCATGCGTTGTACGTGTGTGTGCCTTGTTCGTGCGTGTACATATCCCTGTATCCTGTGTGTGCACATGTGTGTGTGCACACTCCTGTGTCCCCGTGTGTGTGCCTTGTGTTGTGTGTGCATGCGTGTGCTTGAGCGTGTGTGCACACTGTGTGCGTACAAGGGTACGCGTGAAGCCTGCAGCCTGCTAGGGCCTCAGAGCCAAGGCTTCACGGAGAATCCATGGTGACACACCGAGCAGACCCCGGGGGGAGGCCTTCCTGGGTCTGTGTCAGACTCTGGACAGAACTCCGCACAGAGGGAGCACAGCCCTCCGTCCTGCAGCCCTCCCCAGGGGCAGTCCCGTCCTGCGGCCACCCGCGCCTACACGCCCGTGTCATGCCCTTCCCCACAGGTGGAGGCACCACAAGGATGGTGTGACTGCCTTGTCCAGCACCGGTGCACCGGGGAGAAGGACCTTAGCACCTTGCTCCCGGTGCCTGCGCCGTGGGGCTCCGAGACCTTCCCTGCTGGAACTTGGGGACCGGCAGCTTCCACAGCAGCTGTAGGATGGGCCACATGTATTTCTCCCCTCTTGACACACATGGGCTTGCTTCCCGTCTCTTTCTCTTTCTTAAACAGTGCCGCAGTGCACTACCTCGGAAGCTGGGCAGGTCTTCGTGCCCAGCCCCCGTGCCCAGCTCTCCCACCATGGCCGAGGACCCCACCGTGTGGCCATGCCCATCTCCCCCCACTGCCGGGAGGCAGGCGGGAAACCCCAAGGTGGCTCCAGGCAGGGACAGGGAGGACCCAGGCCACACAGGAGATGAAGGTGCAGGTACCCCACGCGGCCACGGGCTTCCATCAGTCTGGAAGGCAGACAGACCCCTCCACAGGGCTCTGTCTCCTCTGGTCTCAGAACCAGGAAGGACTCCAGCGTGGCACCCGAGAACGTTCTAGCATTTTTTGGCAGATGAGTTTCAGCTTAAGATTCCCAGTATTTCAGTCCATGAAAGAGACCCGTGGAGCCTACAAGTGTGATCGCACGCCCCATTCTGTGTGCTCGTCCCTGCTTCTGGGGAAAGGAGTCTTAGTTTTGTTGGATTCTCCAACCAGGTGTTGACTCCAAGTCTTTGAACCTGTGTGTTTCAGTTGTGTTCTTTCTGTTATGAATGACCGAAAAAAAAAAAAAAAAAGAGTCCAACTTAATCTGGCTGGAGCAAATAAAGGGGGGAAGGAATTTATTGGAAAAATCAAAAACAAAAAAAGGGATTTATTGGCTCGTGCAGCCAGAAGGTCCACGAGCAGCTGGGCTCAGGTGAGGCTGAATCCAGGGCTCAGACCAGGCCTGAAGGCCCGACTCTCTCTCCATCTCAGGCTCACTTTCCTCTGCAGGCTCTGTCGGGCTCTGTCGTCAGGTGGGCTCACTCCGCCCAGCTCCCCCTGCCCCCACCCCCACGGTGGGTCCAGAGTCACAGCCTTGCTGCTCCACAGGCAGCACTTCCTCCTGGCTCTCGGGCAGGAGTGCTAGAAACCACGGCGGGTCACGTGCCCACCCTCGGACGGATCCCTCTGGCAGAGGACAGGAATGCTTCGAGGGGCTCAGGCCAGGCCCCACACCCAGCCCCAGCTCGAGGGGTGATGAGTCACCAGCAGAAATCCAAGTGGTGCCACGAGGAAGGGGTCATGGCACAGGGCAGAGGCAATTATCCTCCGTACCCTGCACTCTGAAACAGGCTGACCCCTACGTTAGCTCAGGTTCAAGTGCTCCAGTAGTGGGCGAGAGCTGGCAAGTCCGCTGCCGTCTACAGGGATAGCCTGTTGTGGGGTTGGACTGTGTCCCCAGAGAGGTATACTGAGGCTGTTGGGAGTCGTGACCCCGGGACCTGTGCATGGGACCTCATTTGGAAATAGGGTCCTTGGAGATGTCGCACTGGACTGGGTGGGCCAGAAACCCAATGCCAGGGGCTCTTACACGAGAAAGGAGAAGGAAATAGCACAGACACAGGTCATGTGATGATGGGGTGTGAGACCGGAGTGCCGCAGCCACAAACCCAAGGAGGCCAGGAGCCGCCAGGAGCAGCCAGAGGCAGGCAGGGTCCTCCCCTACATCCTCTGGAGGGAGCATGGCCCTGCCCACATCTTGATTCTGGACTTCTGCCCCCTGGAATGGGGAAATAGTAAATTCCTGTTGCTTTAAGCCCCCAGCCTGGACTATCTTAACAGCCACAGGACACTTTTACTCTGTCTTATCCCAACATCAGGCTGTGACCCAACAGTGAATCCGGGATCCCGACACGGTCCTCGGTCCCCCTAGCCCCTCTCCCCACAGCCCCGGAACAGTGGCTCTCCCAGACTTGTGAGGATCCCAACCTGGTGTTTTCCGATGGGTCTCTGGGAAGGTTTGAGGAAGTTGTGACCCTAATGGCTGGGAAAGTCCTCTAGGCAGCCTTGTGATTCTGCCTTACAGGTGATCCCAGCCAACTCCTGATCAAAGGGAAACCCCCCACAAGACCCCTTCCAGCCCAGCAAGGCTACACTGTGTCCAGTGTAGGAGCCAACACAGCTACTGGCCAAGAATCCCCAGATATGAAATTGTTGCCTAAATCCTGCTGTCACACCTTCTGGACACACGTGGCCAACTCCAGCTGGAGTTCTCCCGTACTTGCACACTGGCTTGTGTCCCTAAGCAGTGGAAAAGCTCATTCAAAGGCATCCCTGACTGAGGCAGCCTCACGGGCTCATGCCCCTCAGGTGCAATCTGATGACTGCACCAGGATCTTCAGGCCACCATGATTCAAGGTAGAACACTGAAGCACTACAGTCAGACAGACCTGGGTTTCGATACAGACTCTACCATCTACTCGGCATACAGCCTCTGGAAGTTGCCCAGCCACTCTCCGTGTCCTCACTGGGGACAGATAAATGTACTTCCTATAGGACATCTTGTAGGACTGCAGGAAGCAGTAACTGAGCTAATACACAACATAGAATTTAGCTTGATTCTATCATGCCCAAGCACCCATTTAGTAAATACTTACTGAATACCGAATGTGTGTCAGGTGATATCCTAGAAACTGGGGTTACAGGAGGAAACAAAATAGACAAGCGTTTGGGAGTTTATGAAGATGAAAAAGAAGGTGGTGGTGGTGATGGTGGTGATGGTGATGAGGTGATGGTGATGGTGATCATGGTGTTGGTGATGATGATGGTGATGGTGACGGTGATGTTTATGATGGTGATGGTGATAGTGGTGATGATGATGCTGGTGGTGATGGTGATGAGGTGATGGTGATCATGGTGGTGGTGATGATGATGGTGATGGTGACGGTGATGTTTATGATAGTGATGGTGATAATGGTGACGATGATGCTGGTGGTGATGGTGATGATGGTGGTGGTGATGGTGATGACAATGATGGTGGTGATGATGGTGACAATGATGGCGGTGATGATGGTGACAATGATGGTGGTGGTGATGGTGACAATGATGGTGGTGATGGTGACAATGATGGTGGTGGTGATGGTGACAATGATGGTGGTGGTGATGGTGGTGATGGTAAAGCTGAGATCCTCTCTAGACCATGAGACCGTCACAAGCTAGAGCAGCATCTCCCATTTCCTGGCTCCCTCAGGGCCTAGCACAGTATCTGGCCCATACTATGTACTTCAGAGATGTATGTTGTTTGTGGACTTATTCTTCAAGTTGCTTTAAGCAGAGGAAAGAGCCCCTCCAAGGGTAGTTCAAACCCGGCCCCCATGCAAATCTCTTTGAAGTTATGCGTTTTATCTTTAAAATTCACTTAAGCTTTTCATTCCATTCTATGGTCTATCCATGTTTGTTATACTTATAAACAAGAACTTATTTCCAAAACTTTGAACGAAAATGATGCCCCAAGAAAACCTACCTTGTTTATTCCTGTGGCTTTTGAGATACTAACCACACACACACACCAACCCCCTCAGGCCACCCCACATACATCCGGAGGTCCAGAGCCCAGGGCCAGCAGCATAGACCCAAGCAGTTAGACACTCCAGAGGAAATGCCTCTTTCTCCTGGTGTTGCTGGAGTCTGGGGAGCCAGAAAGGCAAGGCCCTTCGAGGCAGCTTGCACCCTGCTCCGTGCCCTAGATGGCAAGGAGGTTGAGCCTGCACTCAGCAACTTTATGCAGAGAGCCAAAAGATGTCACAGTAAGAAGGTCCCGACAAGGTCTCTGGAAACTTGACTTTCCCCGTAAAACCCCGGTGTTCCCAGCACACGGGCCACACCAACATCCTCGGTAGACTCTGGGCCGGGAAGCAGTCGTGTCCGTCCCAGGGGCTCCTGCGGATGCCGTCAGCTTGCATTTAGAGAGCTGCCACGCGTGGCCAGAGTCTGCAGATTGGCTCTGGAACCCTCCCCGCCGCCCAGCGGCCGCTGTCCTCCTGCGACTCCCCCTCCAGAGGGTGACAACAAGCCGGAAGAAGCAGGGCGCCCCCGCCCAGGCCGCCAGGCCAACCAGAACTCGACTTAGAGCCTGGCTCCCCAATTCGCACGGCCCGGCTCCCTGAGTTTCTGTTTCCCCATTTCTAAAGTGTGTCTTTGACGTGATGTTTTCCAGCTCTGTTACATAACAGACACCCGCAGAGCGTGGAAAGAGAAAGCGGTTAATTCAGCGGATAATTCAGTAACGGCACGCGTTCAAAAGCAAACTGGAATTCACCGAGCAGGTGGAAACGGGCTCACCTGAGCCCCGAGAACAGGGCCCCATCCCCCCACCACGGGAGTTTGGCATCGATGAGAAAAGAACCAAGCGTGCGGGGTGGGGAGGGCAGGGGGCGCCTGGGTGGCTCAGTGGGTTAAAGCCTCTGCCTTCGGCTCAGGTCATGATCCCAGGGTCCTGGGATCGAGCCCCGCATCGGGCTCCCTGCTCAGCATGGAGCCTGCTTCTCCCTCTCTCTCCCCATTGTCCCCCCTCCTACTGCTCTCTCGATCTCTCTGTCAGATAAATAAATAAAATCTTTTTTAAAAAAATTAAAAAAAGAACCAAGGGGGAACCCATCAAGCTCGTGTCCCCCCTGCCCAGGGCCGCAGGTAGACTGGCCGCTCCTCAAGCCGCGGCAGGTGCGTTCCCCTGGGGAGGGCGACACTGAGGAGCCTGCAAAAGCCAGTCACTCCCGTAGCGGGTCAGTGTCACTCACGATTTCTGGAAATACTTATTTCCATTTTCAAACAAACACAGCGGTGCGGGGGAGCAAGCTGCAAACTGCACGAATGTTCACCAGACACAAGGCTTTTAAGGGAACATCGCGCCCCGCGGGACCGTTCGGGCCACGGTCCAATAACTCGGATTGCACAAACTCGCCTCCAGCTTCTCCAGAGACCAGCGAGAGGAGGGGAGGTCGGTTGCTGGAAACGCAGAGCCAGACTCGGGGGCTCCGGGAAAAGCACGGGGCTTGGCTGCCACCTGGTGTCCACATGGGGTGTAACAGCCAGCTCGGAGCCGCGCCAGAGGGTGTGTGGTTGGGGATATCCAGCCCTTTAACAACGCAGGAACCTGGCACTGAAGACCACCCTCCCGTTTCAGCACCTGGGCTCCCCCCTAGTTAACAGGCTCGTTTGGGTGAGGTGGTGCCACAAGAGCGCCTGTGCGCTTGTTTCCCCTGGAGATCCTGGTTTAGGAACGCTGGGCTGGGGCAGCGGTCTGTGGGTCCAGCCCGTTTCCCAGGCCGCCTGGGAATGAGTGCAGGGGTTTAAACCTGCACCTGGGGCCGATGACAGAAACCCCGAGGGTGAGGGACACGCCTCAGGGCCTTCCAATGGTTGCCAGGTGACCCTACCCTGCAGCCCTGCAGCTTAATGAACTTCTTCATACAATTCAGCGTCCTTGGGAGGGAAGCCTGTTCTCAACACGACTGCGGCCGGCCAGCCCTCCGAGTCCTTGGGGTCCTCCAGGCACCCAGGATGTGCAGGACGCCTGCAAGGACATTTCCTCTGCCTCTGACGGGGCTTTGTCTGGACACCCCACGTGTCCTACCACATACTTTCGTTGACAGCCCTAAGGACGTAGAACTTTTGAGCGAAAACTGCAACGGTCCCGGGCCAACCGGGACAAGGGGGTCCCCCGCATCCTCACCTGCCTCGGACTGGCATCGACTGGGCCTGGACCTCGATGGAAGCATTTTCAAGAGCAGCAGC
The DNA here is from genome assembly GCF_009829155.1 of Mustela erminea. Classification (NCBI taxonomy): domain Eukaryota; kingdom Metazoa; phylum Chordata; class Mammalia; order Carnivora; family Mustelidae; genus Mustela; species Mustela erminea. Next base: position 57,661,721 of record NC_045632.1, on the reverse strand, counting down.
TGGGGTGTCGGTCGGATTCTTACAGGGACCTGTGCCGCCTTCCGCCCACCCTCCCCTGCGGGGCGTGCCCTCCCGGAGCTCCGGAGGAAAGCCGGCAGTGCCCCACACAGCCGCGCCTACGGAGGGCAGCGGCCGGCTGCTGTGATGTCACGGTCCGTTGGAGAACACGTGGCCCACCTGAGTGCTGACTCTGGTTGGTCTGGGGGCAGGGAGTGGTGGCCTGCTACAGGAACACGAGGAAATCATTTGAAAAGATCCTTCGAGGCGGCCTCGTCCTCGGACTTGGACGTGTTTACCCAGGGAGCACTAATGGGCACCTACCGCGCCGCGGGCTGTGTAAGGCGCTCAAGCAGAGACAACACGGCAGGCACAGGTTGGACGCTGGCACAGCCCCTCCGGGGCTTGAATCCCAGCACGGCCTTCACGGGCCGTGCGACCTTGGCCAAGCCACCGAACCTCTCTGGGCCCCCTTCCTTGGTTTGTGGAACGGAGTAAATACTCCCAGCTGTTGTGAGGAAATGCTGCCTAAGAACGGTGAGCCAGGGCCAGGCCGAGGTGGTGGCGGCACACTCAACCCCTCACCGGCCTTTGTGGGGTCCGGGGTTTCTGCCGTTTGTGGCGTGATTCAGCACCTGCGTCTGAAGGCTGCAGGAAGGACTGGGTGTGCTGGGCGTGCTGGGCAGTCACCCGGGGAGACCCGAAGCTCCGAAGGGCAGACAGACACAGTGACGCTGGCACCCCCTTCAGAAGCATCTCAGAGCACCCAGGAGACGCCACAGAAATTCAGAGTTTCTAAGAGTCGCTACGTCCTTCCTCCTAACCTAGTTTCTTTTTCCCGTCAATACCAGCATCAAGACACATTGTAAGATACACACTCATCCTCACCAATCGCTCTCTCCGGAGGGGGAAAATATGGACCATGCGTCCCCACGGTGACCCCCCCGGGGGACCCGGGATGTCTCAGGCTCCTCAAAGCCTCACACGACAGCCTCCGAGCAGACGGGAGGGCTCACGGAAACCTCTCCACACCGCAGGCCTGCAGCGTGCCGCTGTCCACCTGGACCAGGGCTTCTGGAAGAAATGCCGGGCTGACCCGGCGGGCATGGGAACGGCTCCGGGCTGACCCGGCGGGCATGGGAACGGCTCCCAACCAGACTCAGCGGCTGGGACAGAAGGAACCACCGAGGCTGGGTTCGAAGAGAAGCACGTTGGGTGACCCACGAGAAGTACAAAGAAGTCAGCTGCAAGCTGGCCGGAAGCAGACAGGACATAGAAAACAGGTCGCAGACAGGAAACGGGAAACAAACAAACAGGAAGCAGACAGGCGACAGGAACCGACAGGACACAGGAAGCGGACAGGAAGCTGACAGCTGACAGGAACAGACAGAAAGCAGGTAGGACACAAGTAGCAGGTAGGAAGCAGATAGGACACAGGAAGCAGACAGGACACAGGAAGCAGGTAGGAAGCAGATAGGACACAGGAAGCAGGTAGGAAGCAGATAGGACACAGGAAGTAGACAGGAAGCAGGAAGCAGATAGGGCACAGGAAGCAGATAGGGCACAGGAAGCAGACAGGACACAGAAAGCAGGTAGGAAGCAGATAGGACACAGGAAGCAGACAGGACACAGGAAGCAGGTAGGAAGCAGATAGGACACAGGAAGTAGACAGGACACAGGAAGTAGACAGGAAGCAGATAGGACACAGGAAGCAGACAGGACACAGGAAGCAGGTAGGAAGCAGATAGGACACAGGAAGCAGACAGGACACAGGAAGTAGACAGGAAGCAGACAGGAAGCAGGAAGCAGCAGGTGACAGGAAGCAGACAGGACACAGAAAGCAGGTAGGAAGCAGATAGGACACAGGAAGCAGACAGGACACAGGAAGCAGGTAGGAAGCAGATAGGACACAGGAAGTAGACAGGACACAGGAAGTAGACAGGAAGCAGATAGGACACAGGAAGCAGACAGGACACAGGAAGCAGGTAGGAAGCAGATAGGACACAGGAAGCAGACAGGACACAGGAAGTAGACAGGAAGCAGACAGGAAGCAGGAAGCAGCAGGTGACAGGAAGCAGACAGGACACAGAAAGCAGGTAGGAAGCAGATAGGACACAGGAAGCAGACAGGACACAGGAAGTAGACAGGAAGCAGATAGGACACAGGAAGCAGACAGGACACAGGAAGCAGGTAGGGCACAGGAAACAGACAGGACACAGGAAGTAGATGGGAAACAGGGCACAGGAAGCAGGAAGCAGATAGGACACAGGAAGTAGACAGGAAGCAGATAGGGCACAGGAAGTAGACGGGAAGCAGGAAGCAGATAGGGCACAGGAAGCAGATAGGGCACAGGAAGCAGACAGGACACAGAAAGCAGGTAGGAAGCAGATAGGACACAGGAAACAGACAGGACACAGGAAGTAGACGGGAAACAGGGCACAGGAAGCAGGAAGCAGATAGGACACAGGAAGTAGACAGGAAGCAGATAGGGCACAGGAAGCAGACAGGAAGCAGACAGGACACAGGAAGCAGGTAGGAAGCAGACAGGACACAGGAAGCAGCAGGTGACAGGAAGCAGACAGGACACAGGAAGCAGCAGGTGACAGGAAGCAGACAGGAGGCAGACAAGGAAGCAACAGGAAACAGGAAGCAGCAGGTGACAGGAAGCAGACAGGACACAGGAAGCAGACAGGACACAGGAAGCAGGTAGGAAGCAGACAGGACACAGGAAGCAGGTAGGAGGCAGATAGGACACAGGAAGCGACATGACACAGGAAGCAGCAGGTGACAGGAAGCCGATAGGACACAGGAAGCAGGCGGGAGGCAGACAAGGAAGCGACAGGACACAGGAAGCAGACAGGACACAGGAAGCAGGTAGGAAGCAGACAGGACACAGGAAGCAGACAGGACACAGACGAGGAAGCGACAGAACACAGGAAGCAGCAGGTGACAGGAAGCAGACAGGACACAGGAAGCAGGCGGGACACAGGAAGCAGACAGGACACAGACGAGGAAGCGACAGAACACAGGAAGCAGCAGATGACAGGAAGCAGACAGGACACAGGAAGCAGGTAGGTCACAGGAAGCAGACAGGACACAGACAGGAAGTGACAGGACACAGGAAGCAGCAGGTGACAGGAAGCAGACAGGACACAGGAAGCAGACAGGACGCAGGAAGCAGACAGGACACAGACAAGGAAGCGACAGGAAACAGGAAACAGCAGGTGACAGGAAGCCGACAGGACACAGGAAGCAGGCGGGAGGCCGATAGGACACAGGAAGCAGACAGGACACCGGAAGCAGGTAGGAAGCAGATAGGACACAGGAAGCAGACGGGACACAGACAAGGAAGCGACAGGACACAGGAAGCAGCAAGTGACAGGAAGCGACAGGACACAGGAAGCAGGCGGGACACAGGAAGCAGACAGGACACAGGAAGCAGGTAGGACACAGGAAGCAGACAGGACACAGACAAGGAAACGACAGGACACAGGAAGCAGCAAGTGACAGGAAGCAGACAGGACACGGGAAGCAGCAGGTGACAGGAAGCAGACAGGACACAGGAAGCAGGTAGGAGGCAGATAGGACACAGGAAGCAGACAGGACACAGACAAGGAAGCGACAGGACACAGGAAGCAGACAGGAAGCAGACAGGAAGCAGGAAGCAGCAGGTGACAGGAAGCAGACAGGACACCGGAAGCAGGTAGGAAGCAGATAGGACACAGGAAGCAGACGGGACACAGACAAGGAAGCGACAGGACACAGGAAGCAGACAGGAAGCCGACAGGAAGCAACAGGAAGCCGACAGGAAGCCGACAGGACACAGGAAGCAGGCGGGAGGCAGACGGCTCACAGAGCCACAGCCGATGCCCGTGACTTCCGCCTCCCGCTTGCTCCGTAGAAAGACCTCCTCGCCTCGTGTTTTGATAGATACTGTCAGCATGGTCTCTGGCTTTGCTCTCTAGTTACTGTTTTTATGTGGGGATTCACAGAAATTCAAAAAATATGTTGCCACAGGCTTCATCTTCCTGACACCCCTTCCCCTTGCTTCCAACCGCTTGTCCCCAGACCGGGTCGTCACGGTGGTCACTGTCCCATTCGGCCGGCCGGTCTGGGCAGACTTGCCCTCACGGTTTCCGGTTCCCTTGCCCTTGTACCCTACAGCACCCCCTTCCTCTGGCGTTCAAGCCCCTTCCCGGGCGATGCCCGTCAACACTGACCTCAACAAAGGCCAGGTAGCGACACGTGCCCGTAACCTTCGCCTGCGAAGATCCGTTTCCCTGCTCGTCATAGTTTCACGGACGACCCCATTCAGGGGAAACGGTTGTCCCACTGCCTTCTGGCTTCCAGAACTGCCTGACACGGCAGCTACTGGCTGTCCCTTTGCCAGAAACGAGTTCTCAATTGTGCAGGGTAAAACGCTGCCAGCTAGTAACCAGGTGAGCACCGAGAGGCGAAGTCACAGTCAAAAGGGACGAGGTGCGTTTTCGATGGCAAGGAGCTTGCCCAGCGTGAGGGCGGCAGCAGTGAGGCAGGGACGCTGCAGATGGCCCCGTATGGAGACCCAGTGCCTAGGCCTGTCAGGAGCCCCAGGAAGCACGGGGACCCCTCTGGCCTCCAAGAAGCCAAGCTGGGTGCTGTTCCAATGTCCTCCCAGACCCCAGCCCCAGCTTGCATCCCCTCCCCGGCGGCGCTCCGGCCCACGGTCGGACTTTCAGCGCCCTCCTCCCCGGGCCTTCGTCTGCAGGTTCTGGAGTCTGGGACCGTCTCCACCTGCCACCAGCACCTCTGCTTGTTTTGGCCTCTCCTACTCCCAGCTCACATGACATCCTCGGCGTGCTCTGCCCCAACCAACCCCAACTTGTCCCCACCCCCGCCCCACCCCCCTCCATCAGCCCCGAGGAGCTGTATCAAATCTCCCCATTCTGCCCATTGCTTTACTTGTCCTCTGTGTTTCTGCGAGCCCGGTAAGGGAAAGGGCTCCATCACTCAGACCTCAGGCCGGAGCTCAGGGCTCGGCTGACCTTCCCAGGCCTGCGGCCACCCACTTCCAACAACACTGACCATTTCAAAGAGGGGGAGGCCGGTTCCAGAAGAAAAGTAGCCACCAGGACTTCCAGGGATCCAGCCTCCGCAACGGGATATTACGCTCCTGAAGATCTCCTGAAACACCAAGCACCTCCCATCACAGGACCCTACACTTTCAGTTTTTCTAGGTTTAAAACAACTTAAACAACTTATCCCTTGCCACGCGTACCCAAAAATATATTTACATCAGGCACTTGGGAGAAACGGTTTCCGACAGGTACTGTCACGCAGGCATCAAAGAAGCGACCACACAGCTCGTGTAGACTGCTCGTTTATTAGCACTGGTGCTGCGACACGATGGTTTCCAGGGACGCTGCTGAGCCGTGCAGAGGTGGGACCGCGTGGTGAGGCTCGGAGCGGGGTGCAGACTCCTCTACTTCTTCCACTCGTTCTTGTCGTAATCCCACTTGGCCGAGAAGCCCTGAACCGGGCTGACCTTCATGTCGAGCATCCTCTTGGTCTGCTTGGCCACCCAGTCCTCCTCGAAGGTGTGCGGGACCGGGCCGTACACTAAAGCCCAAAACAACGTCATGAGACCACTGTGCCTGATGAAGCATCTCTGAGCCCACAGCTCCTGCGGGTCAGGTCCTCCCCAACGCATCACACCGCCGCCAGGCTTGCGAAGTCATCTCCCACGCAACACCCACACACCCACACACACAGGCTCTGAATTCTGGGCATGGACAACTCTCAGTATTACTCCTTTGAGGATAAAAGATGAGTAATCAAGTTAGAGCCGAGAGCACCCAGATTTCTCCACAAGACGCAGCTCATGGGGCGCCCGGGCTAGCACAGGGTACAGACAGAGCCCCCACCGACTCGACTAGTGAGATCAAATCCACAGGCATGAGTAACCCATGTCCACAGCAGACCAGAAGGACAGGACTCCCGCTGCTGGGAATGAGAAAAGCCCATTCTGCCTGGACACAAAGAACCGAGAGAGATAACACGGAATGAGCAGACAAGCCCAACACGGTCAAAGCAGAAACGGAGAGACCTGAGGACCCAGGACTCCGCTTACTGAGATGCGCTCGTCCTGCAACGGAAACAGCCCTTCCGTGAGCATGCGCGCCCTCCCGCTCGATCAAACCCTCGCCACGGCACCACAGTAACCGTCTGGTGAGCCAACACGGCGCCACGGAAGGTGGTTGCCAGAACAAAGCGGGGAAGTCATTCGCTGCCAAGCACAGCCTGGGCGCGTCCGAGCCCGCGCACACCTGGCTCCCCGCACGGAGGTGCCTGCCCCACGCACACGCCCTCAGACCACCCCTGCGCACCGGACCCAATCCGGCCCCGTGCAGCTGCGACCCGAGAGGCCAGGCCTGCGCCGCTGCCCGCTCACCGTAGTACTTCTCCCAAATCAGGATGAGCGCGGTGAAACCGACGAAAAACAAGGCGGCGCCCACGACCGTCTTCCACTCGTTGGTGCTCCGGTTCATCTCCGCGAAGCTCTCGTTGAACTTCATGCGGTACACTGCGGAGAGAGCACACGCACTCGTGGGAGCGAGCGCAGCCGCGGCCTCCTCCGCAGGGCTCTCCCTTTCTCCCCGCAGAGCCGGGGGACCAAGCGCGCATGCCTGTGCTCATACATGCCTACACGGCATGACGGAGGGGAGAAAATGCACAGTCTGCTTTCGACAAAAAAACCCACAGTGAATTCCTTCTATGCATTCCTACGCACAGGATCTGCGTAATCCCAGGAACTTCCACTCCCCTTCACCAACTGACAGCATATTGCTGGGCTCATGTCCCATCAGTAAGCCTCAGAGGCCCCGGTCCTGCTAAGCAAGGCGGCAAGAAGCCACAGCCACCAGACCCCCACCTGCCCGCCCCGCCCTGGGGACCAGAGCCCCACAAGCAGAGAGGGGCCTGGGTGGAGGCGCAGCCGGCCACAGAGCCAGGGCCCAGCGGAACACAGCACGGCGGGCCCCCGAGCACGCTGGTCTCCGGGCAGCAACCCCCAGCTCGCAGCCCAGAAACCAGTCAAAATGCTCTCCCGCGCTCGGCCAACACTCCCGCTTCAATACCCACATTCGACTTTCTCATCCATGGAGAGGCTGCTCCAGGAAGCCTTCTCCTTCTCTTTCAAGGCCTTCTGGCCGGCAGAGAGGTTCCTCACGTGGGCCACATCGGGCAGGGGGTAGTCCCGTCGGTCGACGTAACTCGGGAGAGCGTAGTCTTCACTCTTCACGACGCCTCCTACCAAACGCAGCGGACGAACATGTGAATGTTCACATAGGTTCAGTTACAAAGCAAGGCACATACGCCCTGAAGACCTCGTTACCCTGGCGACCTGCAGCCTGTTTCAAGCGGCTCAGGGACAGTCGTGTGAAGGAGGGAGTGAGCAGGCCCGTCCCGTGTGGCCCAGACGGCAGAACAAGGGGTAACAGCAGCCCTTCATACAGCCGACACGCACCTGCTGGGGCAGCTGTCCACGGGGGAAGCACAGCCCACGTGTGATGGGGCTACAGAGAGGGCACCCAAGGGCTCCCAGGACACCCTATTGGACTCGAGCAAGGCCCTTCTTTTTTTTTTTTTTTTAAAGATTTATTTGATAGAGAGATCACAAGTAGGCAGAGAGCCAGGCAGAGAGGGGGAAGCAGGCTCCGTGCTAAGCAGAGCGCCCAACTCGGGGCTCAATCACAGGACCCTGAGATCATGACCTGAGCCAAAGGCAGAAGCATAACCCACTGAGCCACCCAGGTGCCCCGAGGAAGGCCCGTCTCTTGGAGACTCCAACGAAGGAGGAAGCACAAAATCAACAGAAAACCCATAAAAGAAACATGTGTTCAAAGGTCAGAAACCGAAACATGTAACAAAACATGAGACCCGTGTCCACTAGAGGCTGCAAGCAAAGGGCTTCACAGGGCATCAGGGAGCCACTCACTCCCGGGTTCGGGTTTACCGGGCACCTACCACGCGCCGAGCGCCCTCTGGTCGTCTGAGACCAGGGAACAAAACGGCTGGAGCACACGCGCCAGAAGCGGGACGCGACGGACACGGACACGTCATCAGAGGTTACGGAGCGAGGGCTCAGGAAAAAGGCAAGGCGCAGCGGAGAAAGGGAATCGGGGGCGGGTGCGCATACAGTGGCAAACAAGACCCGACACTCAGGAGAGGGAGACCCCTGTGCTCGACGTGGACAGTCGTGCACCCGGCGAGTCACAGGCTACGGATCTGCTCTTTTTCTAAGACTACACCGCGTGTGTTTCCTTACACATACACGAGTGTACATACAAAACTCCTGGCAGGATAAACCCCACTGGTTGTCAGTGGGGAGAGGACAAAATGGGGTTTCTGATCACAGATAGAAACCTCAGTGCCTTTAGACAAGCATGTATTTGGGTCGTACTCAAGGAAAGAGGAAAACAGTTCAGAAAGCAGGAAAGAAAGGGTAACTTTACTTTTATTTAGAGGTTTCCCTAAATAAAACTGCTGAAATCTGCTTTTTCAGTTCTACCCTATACCTGCCAAGAAAACGTTGTGATCCAAACTGGCCTGGAAATATGAAGTCCTGTAGAAACACTCATTTCCCTCAGCTTGTACCAATGACTACATTCTCCCAAGTCACATTAACAACAGTTAAAATACATCATTTCACCTCAAAGTAGAATTTCTCTGAGGCTGATCTTTGCCATGCAAACGGCCAGCATGCTTACACATACCTGAGCTTATCCCCAAAAAATTTAACGTAGAAATGACTAGAACTACTTTCCAACTTTAAAATTCTAAGTTCGCTTAAAATGAGCGCACTAAAAAGAACGGCTGTACACCAGCGCGCAGCTCGCACTTTAACCACTACAAACAGAGGTGGACTGGGGTGATGAGAACATTCTAAACCTCACTGTGGTGGTCAGGACACACCTCGGGGACTGTGATGAAAACCACTCGGGCACACTTTCAACGGGCAGATGTCTGCTGTGTGAATTACATCTCAATAAATTCTCACAACCGCGGAGCACCCTGAGCATAAAACCGCATTTTCTAGAACAAGGACAGGAATCTGTGATCTCACGGCTGCCGGGGTTCCTCAGCATTTTGGGCTCAGTCCCCCACACCCCGCGAAGACTAGCATCCCAAGCATTCTTTGAGAGAGAGAGAAGAGACTTCTGCATTCGAGAGAGCATCTCGCCATCTGTCCTCAGCTGGGGTTTTCACTGAGGCTCTGCTGAGGAAGCCCAGGGTATGGGAACTGCCCCCCCAATCAGACAGGTCACCGCACCAACACCCAAGTGCAGTGGTGGCCGCCGGCGGTGCGTCACCATGTTACTATCCTGTGCAGAACCAGTCTGTGTCCTCAGGTAGGACCTGCATGACTAACAGTTAAAAACGAAAGGACAAGACTCGCTTGAGAGACTGCGGTGCCATCTGCCCACTGCACGAACACGCGACAACGAAGAGTAGGCAGGTCCTCAGCCGCACAGAGCTGGCACTCCAGAAGCAGAAACAGACAAAACACACAAACCTCAGTGTGTCACTCCCTTGAGCAAAGACAAAGCAGGGCGATGTAGGACAGGCGGCATCTTCACAGTGGCTGGCGAGGGAAGGCTCTTCTAAAATAACCTTGGCATTGAGGCTGACGAGTAGAGAAAAGCTCCCACCCACAGCTCTGGAGCTGCGGCAGGAGCAGCAGCTCGCTGCCTGAGAGGACTGTACCACGAGGGACTGGACACAGAGCAATCCTGGAAGGCTCGCGTGGGTACGCTGCTCGCTTCTTTCAACAGTGTGACGACATCAGAAAGGCTAGCTGCAGACCGTAACTGAGGCACAAGAAGCCACTCAAGGATTTCAAAAAGGAACTCTTTTAGGGGTGCCTGGATCATTAAATATCTGCTCAGGTCATGACCCCAAGGTCCTGGGATCGAGCCCCATATCGGGATCAAGCCCCGTATCAGGCTCCCTGCTCAGTGGGAAGACTGCTTCCTCCTCTCTCTGCCTACTTGTGATCTCTGTCAAAAAAATAAATAAATAATCTTTTTTTAAAAAAAAAGAAGAAACTTGATTTAAAAAAATAAATAAAATTGGGGCGCCTGGGTGGCTCAGTGGGCTAAAGCCTCTGCCTTCAGCTCAGGTCATGATCCCAGGTTCCTGGGATCGAGTCCTACATCGGGCTCTCTGCTCGGCAGGGAGCCTGCTTCCCGCCCCCCCTTTGCTGCCTCTCTGCCTGCTTGCGATCTCTGTCTGTCGAATAAATAAATAAAATCTTTTTAAAAATCAAAATAAAATAAGGAAAATCCTAAGAAACAATGTAATTAAAATTATCTGTGTCCACAGCATTATCCTAGGCAGTTTAAGGAACAGAGGAAAATGTAAGACAACAGTATTAGCAATTCAAGGACACAACTTCAGGGAAAATCTCACACATAAAGCAGTTACTTATTATTGACCCCAAGATACATAAACCTTGCTCTCCAAATTATCACTATTTAAGCCTTGCACCTGACCCCTCACTAACACATCCTTCCCCGTGAATTTGCATTTTTCCTTTTGTTTGCTCTCCCTCTCCCTGGAATGCTGTAGCTATGGGAATATGAACTTAAACCTATGGAGGTTAGGGGCATCTGGGGGGCTCAGTCAGTGGGGCACCTGCCTTCAGCTCAGGTCATGATTGGGACTGAGACCCATGTCGGCTCCCTGCTCAGCAGGGAGTCTGCTTCTCCCTCTGCCTCTTGGCCCATTTGTGCATACCCTCCCTCTTGCAAATAAATAAATCAAATCTTAAAAACAAAAAACAAAAACCGAGGAGATTAAAACTACTAATCCTTGAGCACAGTGAAGCTTCCCCTCAAGAAAAAACATTCCTGAACCCCAGGCCAGGCTAAATGGGTCTCCTCAAGGGCTGTCGCTTAATCAAACACCGCCTTCACGAATCTGTCCCTCTCCCGACTGCGAACACCCTGTGCAATGATTCCTCTCGTGTTCTTTTTGTTCTCAATGCCTAACAACATCTGGTACAAAGATGCTCGATAAACACAAAACTAAACTTGCTACGTGCCAGGCTCCAAGCTAAGCTCTTTACTAATATTCCTGGTGAGAAAAGAGATCCCTGCACCCAAGTTGCTCGTCCAAGACAGAAATGAGATTAAACTCGGCTCAGGCTAGGATGTCCAGGGTCTGTCCCTTCCACACCCCAATAATGTAAACGATACTGAAGAAAACTGGTTGCGGTTTTTTTTTGGGGGGGGGGATCATTAAAATCAAGTATGGTGGACATCTCTTGAAAGGGGTGGAACTGGAACCTGAAAAAATGGGAAAAGGAAGGGAAAGAAATAGCAACATAAACTAAGATCGAGACTAGTACTCAGAATGATTTATAAATATTCTGTAATATTTTTACCTCCCCCTGAAGTCCCACAGCAGCGGAATCAGGCTCTCAGACCCCTTGGGTCACCTGTGTTTGAAACTGCAGCACGAGGGCTTACACACAGTGGGAGCAAAATGGAATGAGCTCAGCGCGTGGAGAAGAAAAATGAGACTTACCATGGGCTCGGACACACACAGAGGTGGAAATCGCCCGCTTGCCGATGAGGCTAAACACTCTGGTAGCCAACATTCTGCAAGATAAAAACGTGCCCCTTCTCCGTGAACGCGGGCAAACACCTATTAGGGATGCCAGGGCATTTCGTTTTTGCTTTCTTCCCCACAGCACAGACGACCCATTCTTCCTTAGTGACCTTGATGAACCCAGAAATAACCGAACACGAGGTTTTTCTTAGCAGTCAACCCGCTTTTACGGGGCTGCCTTACAAACCAGACGCCCTAACATGCACACGCTCCGGGAAATTAGTAAACCGGCTTGCTTGAGAGACATGGAGGAGTGTTTTCCTAAGACTGAAAAGGTGGGAACTCGCCAGCGCTGGGTGACCCAAATGGGGTCCACTGTCCGGCGGAGGAGAAACAGCTGGAAGGGACCGGCACGCAAGGCCCGCGCTGAGGGGTCGCGGAAAACCCGGAACGCGCGCAGCACCGAAAGGGACATCGCGCCGGCCGGCTGCAAACACGGCCTGGTCCGCTTCCAGCCCCTGCGGACAGCGCACGACCCGGGGGACCCACCTCTCCCCTGGGCCCTCCGAGCTTCGGGCCCTGCTCCGCTCTCCCCCTCGCTCCCCCTGCTTTAACACGGACTCGCGGACGACACGAAAGGGGCTCCGGGCGCCTCTGCAGAGCGGCCCCTCGGAGGCAGAACACACTGAAGCGCGCCGGCAGGCCCGGGCTCGCGCGCACCCTCGTCTTCTCTCCCCGGCCCGGCCCGCGCGTGGGCGGACGCCGGGCGGCTGCGGGGCGGCGAGGCGGGGCGCCCCTCCCGCAGGCCCGTTAAACCCGGGCGGTGGCGCAGCCGTCGCCGGAGGGCTGCGAGCCCAGGCAGCCGCTGCACGGACCCCGCGCCCCGCCCTCGGTCCGCGGGCGCTCCAAGGTCAGAGCCCGAACGCAGCCCGCGGCCGCGACGGCGCAAACGCGGCCGGGCCAGATGCTGCGGGGCGCCACACAGGCCGCGAAGCGGCGGGCCCCCGAGCCCCAGCCCCAGCCCCAGCCCGGCGGCCTCAATGTCACCGGACTGCGAGGCCCAACCCCCGCTCCCGCCCGGCGCCGGGGCGCCGAGCCGCCGGCACACTCGCCCGCGGGCTCCCGGCCCCTGGCGCGCCCCGACCCCGCGGCGAGGGCCGCCTGCAGCCCGCCGCCGCTCACCTGCCGCTGCCCCCCGCCGCTGCCCGCCGCGACCGCCGCGACCGCCCTCTGTGCCCCCGCTGCCCGCGACCGGAAGAGAGCGAGGGCGCGCGCGGAGCACCACGGGATCGAGGAGGACTCGGCCGCGCCGGAGGTCACCGGAACGGAAGCGGAGAGGCGCGCGAGCGTCGTAAAAGGCCGGGCCGAGCCGCTTTACGGCGGCGCCGAGAGACGGCTTTACGGCGGCGCCCGGCCGGAAGCGCGAGCGGCGGGTGAGGCGGACGCGTCGGCTTCTCCCGGCCGGGAGTCGGTGTGTGAGGAGCCCGGCCGGCAGCCGGGCCCGGCCTGTGTGCGCCTCCGCCGGCCGCGGGGCCGCGCCGGGCAGCCGCCGCCTCGTCCCGCTTCTCCGCGGAGGCGCCGCGCGGCCGGGCAGGGATCCAGGCCTCCGCCGGCTCCGGGGCCTCCGGGGCCCGGCCGGGCTCAGCATGCCCGGGGTGAAGCTGACCACCCAGGCTTACTGCAAGATGGTGCTGCACGGCGCCAAGTACCCGCACTGCGCCGTCAACGGACTGCTGGTGGCCGAGAAGCAGAAGCCGCGCAAGGAGCACCTGCCGCTGGGCGGCCCGGGCGCCCACCACACCCTCTTCGTGGACTGTATCCCCCTCTTCCACGGCACCTTGGCCCTCGCCCCCATGCTGGAGGTGGCCCTGACCCTGGTAAGCGCGGGGCGGGCGGCCTCCCCTCCGCTCGGGGTCTGCGGCTGAAGAGCGCGGCTTCCGGGCTGCGCCCGCGGGGCGAGGGTCGGGGTGCGGCGCGGGCGTGCGGGGAGGGCTCGGCGCGGGGCCGCTGGTGGAGCAGGAGCCGTGGCGGGTGCTCTTTGGGGCACGGGCACGGGTCGGGGCGCGGGTCGTGGTCACTTCTTCGAGCCCGCGTCCTGTTTAGAAACAAGCCGCCGCCCACGGGGGCCGCGGCCCCGCAGCGTTGCGGTCGGGACGTAGACGCTGGAGCTTGGTTCCCGCGCTCCGCCCCGGGACGCGTGCCTTGTCTGCCGCGGGTGTCGACGCCGTGGTTCTGGGGACCTCAGTCCACCGCACCCGCCGACGCGAGACACGTCTCTAGACGAGGGTAGCCTTGGTAGGGCGGGCGCTCGTCCTCCGCTTACGGAGGACGTCCCGGTCCCCGCTGGTGCCTTAGCCACGCTGCGCCCTTGGGTTCAGTTTGCTTGCTTTAAGCTAGCTCTGCCCCCAGCGCGGGGCTTGAACTCGGCACCTCGGGGTCGGGAGCCGGGCGCCCTCTGGAAGCCACCCGGGGTTTCAAAGGCCAGGGGCTCTTTGTGACATTAGAAAGACCTTTTTGGCCAGCGCTCTGGGGTGTCTGCTCCAAGGACGGCCTTACTGCGGCGCGGAGCGGGGAGCTCGAGCGTGCAGATCGGCCGGCTGGTAGCGGGGTTGTAGGCTCCTGGGGCTGATGAGCGGCGGAGGAACGAGCACTTGCGAGTTCCCCCCAGTGGTCACACCCTCCGGTGTTAAACCCTCCCGTAACCTCAGAGCTGCCTCAGTACCTGAGTTGATACTGTTTAACTTCCGCTTCAAGGTAAGCTAGTTTGAGGTGTAGGCAGAGCTCCTTTGTCTGTACTTAGCACCAAGCGAAATGAACCGGTCTCATGACTCCCTGAGTTATGACACCCATGGAAGCAGGAAGTACCCGGGCCAACAGTCCTGCCCCGAGGTTACCGGGCACATCTTTGAGTGCCTGTTAAACGGAGCCGTGGTGTGAATTTCTTCATAGGATCTCCGGGGAGGACATGGGTAAGACGTAGGTATTTAGCCCTTGAAGAAACGCGCTGTCAGTACAGATCATGGCTGAGGTGTGCGTGGGTATAACGCACGTCTTCACCCAGCTGCCTCCATTACTCTGTTCTCGGGACGCGCAGGGTGGCTGGATGTGTGAGGCGCGGTCACTTGCAGGGAGCTGGACTTACCAGGAGCATGAATGCGAGATTGTTCCGTTTTCCAGCCGCGTGCCAAGCCTGTGCTGGGCTGTGGGTCACAAAACCTGCCAAGCACTCGAGCTCGCAGGAAGCAGAGAGCACATACCGAGAGTAAGTGGTGCATGGGTTCAAGCAGAAAGTGGTGAGAGGTCCCCAGCTAACCCGGGAAGGCAGGCTAGGCTGCCGGAGAAATGGACATGCAAGGACTGACACAGTGGGCCAGCCATGGCAATGGCAGGGGCAGGGGGCTGGGTGCGCGGGTAGGGGGAAGTGAAGAGAGAGCATTCAAGGCAGAGGGACCAGTGTGTGCAAAGACCAGAGGAAATGGGGTGGGGAGGGGCGCTGGAGTGTAAAGGGACCAGGGGCAGAGAGGGGTGAGCAGCAGACAGATTCCATTGTGCAGCAGCTTGCAGATCACGCAGAGAAGCTGGGCACCATCGTGAGGGCCGGGAAGCCACTGGAGGAGAGTGGCGCAGCTGGATTTGCGTCCCGCAGTGATGGCTGCAGCCAGGAGACCAGAGGCAGTGGCTGCCCACACTGAGTGCAGTGTGCCTGCAGACGAGACATCGAGAGACCAGGAGGGAGAACCCACAGGACTCGGTGACTAGTCACGTGTGAACAGAGGGAGAAGGAAACAAGGGAGACACCTTGGTGTCTGATTTACGCATGGGAAGACAGTGGTGCCACTTATTGAGGGAAAGTGGAGATGATCCAGTGTTGAACTTTGAAAATGGGTCTGGAGTTTAGAAGGTGAGGGGCTGGAGACGTAGGTTGAGAATGGGTAGCTTCTCGGTGACCGTTGAAGCTGGGAGAGCAGGCTGTACAGGGCAGCGTGTGGAATGAGGAGGGAGCTGTGCGCAGACGCACGGGGAGCTGTTGCTTCTGCGGGGCGGGCGGACGGAAGAGCCGGCCAGCTGGCCCAGGAGTAGCCAAGGGGCCAGGTGTATTGCCTTAAATCCATTCAAAATCCTATCAGAAATACCTAAGCATCTTAAAGACAAACTGGAGCCTCAGGTGGGATCGTGAAAGTATTACTAGTGCTTTTCATCCTTAAGCAACCTTCACAGGGTGAAAGCGTCGTGTTACTGTTAGAAGATGTAAACGCAGCACTGGAGGGAATTAGACGCACAAACTACAAGCAGCTGCCTTGGAACTGCGCTTTATGTGAATTCTCCCCGAGGAGCAGAGCTGCCTCCCAAACCACTTACCAGGGAGGGAAGATGCCCAGAGGAGACCTCGACTCTTAAAATAGCCCGCTGCCATCAGGCTGTTAAGAGGGAGAGGGGCACCGCGTGAGGCCCTGTTTCGGCCTTGCTCCCCTGTCACTCCACTCCGCCCTGACCCTCAGCTTGCAGCACTTCCCCCAGACATGCCCATCAGAGTTTAAGGCTCCCGTCCGGCATAGTTAAGTCTAAACTAGATTCTCTGCAACAGCAGTTTTTTTTTTTTTTTTTTAAAGTGAAGCCCAACTCGGTGCATGAATTCACAACCCTGAGATCAAGACCTGAGCTGAGACGAGGGGTCAGACACGTAACCGACTGAGCACCCAGGCTCCCCCTCTGAAAAATTTTTACTGGGTGAAGGTATTTAGGTTTGTGCTGTTCAGCGTGTGACTTAGCAACGTTACAACCTGAAGGCGATGAAAACTCTCGGCATGGGGAGCTGTTCTTGATCAGCGTATCAGCCGCGGTAGATGTGATTTTACTAAGGTCTAAATCCATGAAACCATACAACTGAGGCTTTATGCCCAGGCTTTTTTCTACTCAGGGAGTTTCATATCGTAGTTATTTTTAGTAAGGGGGAAAGACACACTTGATGCGCGGCCGTCAAAGGGCGGCATCAGATTCCTTTGAAAAGCTTTGCATTATAATTTTCCACTTAAAATCCTTGCATTTCTGGGTGCTTTTCGTTTTAAGTACTTATGCCTGTTATTTATCCTTATAACCCTTTGACGTAGGTAGTGATGGAATTATTTCTAATAGCAAAAATCCATAAAATGTTAGCGGGAAAATTAGCATAGATCTGCTGTTTCTGTAATCCCTTTTTGTCCTTTTCCCCTCGTTGATTTCCTAGTTCTGCGGAGCTGCGTTTGATTGCATTCTTCCACGTGACTTTCTTATTTGCCATTTGGTCTGATCACCTTGATTTCGGCCCAGAATTCTTTCTGCCGCCTCCTGTGTGCCTGCTCCGTGCTCATTTGCGTGGGGCGCTGTCCTCTAGCTCTTCCCCAGCCCTGTTTTCTCTCCAGAACAGTGACATTGACCTGCTAGCCAGGGAGAGGGAGACGGCTGCGCGGGTCCTCTTTTCCGTTCTGCCCTCTGACGTCACCCTCTCCCCTTTGCCTTCAGAGCTCTTTCATGGCTTCAGCTCCGTCCCAGGCCATAGAAAAACCAGCCTCCCACTTGAGAAGGAGCTTTTCTTCTCAGTGAATCTAGCCAGCCCTCTCCTTGGGCTCCCAAGACCTGCTTGTTGCTGCAGACAGTGAGGCTCCCAGACTCCCTCAGCTTTTAAGTGGCAAGTGTGGGAGTGGCGCCCTCCTCAGAGTGGCTCTTACCAGTTCTCTCTTACCTGCTTCGTGGCAATGGCACAGTTGTGTGAGGTAACGGTGCGGATTACAGTGTCACGCGTGCAAATACAGGCAGGTGTGCAGAGAGGAGCCGCTTTCCTTGTGCGGAGCTGAGCTGGGAATGAACGAGTAGGGTCCAGTGCCTTGCGCAGTTCTCCTGTGCACCCAAGATGGAACAAACCAGAAAGGCACTGGGCAGAGGGTGGCGGGCTTATGCACGGTAGAAGTGTCCTTCTCCGCCTCTGGAAGGTGAAAGAAACTACAGAGCCAGTGTGAAGTTAGTCCCTGTAGCAGTCAGTTGTAGTAAGTTGACATCAGGTTTCAGGGTGCCGTCCTGAACTGTGGTCTTCGTTTGGATTGTTCACACGATGTGTGGCAGGAGAGCAGGGGAAATGGAAAATGGATTCACAGAGAACAGAGGGACAGCTGCTCAGTTCCTTTGCCATGACCTGTCCCGCTTGGGCATGAACTGGCTTAACTGAGCCAGCTGCCTCTCAGATCCACTAAAGCTTTTCATTAATGAGCCATTTGGGCTTTCTCCAGGATTCCGGAGCCCCTCGAGCCCTGCCCACCCCATCCTTGCCTCCCCCCGCTCACTCTGCTCGCCTTCTGGCCACCGACTTATACCACACTCCAGGTCACTCTCACCCAGTAAGGTCTGGCTCCATTTCTGAAAGCGCCAAAGAAAATGCTTCCATCTAATTAAAAACTTGTTCACGCAACCTCTCTGCAGGCTCTGGTACCTGATGGGAGCCCTCAGTTCTACATGCACCCTTTGGTGTTTTCCATTTTTCATTTGTGTGTCTGCCTGGACAGCTGTGGACAGGCCGTACATGCCCATCATAAGCATCCTCAGGGGCACCTGGGTGCCTCAGTCATTGAGCCTCTGACTCTTGGTTTGGGCCCAGGTCATGATCTCATGGGTTTGGGGATCGAGCCCCACAGTTCCACACTCAGCGGGGAGTCTGCTTGGGGGGTCTCTCCCTCTGCCCCTCCCACTGCTCAAGCGCGCTCCCTCACTGTCTCTCAAATACATAAGTCTTTAAAAAAAAAAAAAAAACCTAAAATAAGCACCTTTACAGTTAACTTGGTTGTCCTTGCTTGAATCATTCGAAAGTTTTTTTGTTTTGTTTTGTTTTTTTAAAGATTACTTATTTATTTATTTGTCAGAGACAGGAAGAGAGAGCAAGCGAGCACAGGCAGACAGAGAGGCAGGCAGAGGCAGAGGGAGAAGCAGGCTCCCTGCTGAGCAAGGAGCCCGATGTGGGACTCGATCCCAGGACCCTGGGATCATGACCTGAGCCGAAGGCAGCTGCTTAACCAACTGAGCCACCCAAGTGTCCCGAATCATTTGAAAGTTTTAAAACCAAACCAGAGCTTTTATGACCTGATTTGCTTTGGGGCAGTCTCTTCAGAGAGTTATCCTGGAAGTTCAAGGTCATGACGCCATTTTCCTGCTGGACTTGGTTAGGTCCTTATGTTGGTCACAAGAATCACCTTCACGTCAGGTACTTTTTGTGCTCCCTGAGGACAGATGCAGGGTGATACCGTGTGCCTCTGCTGGGGGACAGGTCCCCACTGTACCTCCCTCCCGGGAAGGGATCTAGGAGCAGCTTGGAGTGCTCACTAAAGACAGCTCCTGGAGTGGTCAGAACAGCCGCAGCAGCGAGTAATAATCCGCAGAGTAAATGTAGCTGCAGTCTGCCAGAAGTGGTCCCCAACACGTCTGCATCCTAATGCTTGGAGCCTGTGACTCTGTGACCGTCCTTGGGAAAGGGACTTTGCAGATGAGTTTAAGATAAGGACCCTGAGGCAGGGAGGTAGACCTGGATTATATGCTGGGCCCCTTCCTTCTTAGAAGGAGATAGGAAAGGCAGGATCAGAGGAAGGAGATGTGACTAGGAAGCAGAGGTCAGAGTGATGTGGTCACCTGTCAAGGAATGTGAGTGACCTCTAGAGGGAGGACGAGACAAGGAGTCGATTTTCCCCTAGAGCTTCTAGAAGGAATCAGTCCCTCTGGCTCTATTATTTATCTATTTTGAAGATTTTGTTTCTTTGAGAGAGGGAGAGAGCACAGAGGAAAAAGTAGACTCCCTGCTGAGCAGAGAGCCCCATGCTGGGCTTGATCCCAACACCCTGAGATCAGGAACTGAACCGAAGGCAGACACGCTTAACTGACTGAGCCACCAGATGCCCTTATGCTGACCCATTTTAGACTTACCTTTAGTTCTGACTCTGGATAAAGGTACAGGCGTCATCAGAGAGCCAGGAGAGGGATGCCCAAGTGGTCAGCGAGGACACACTCAAGAGGCTGGTCTCTGAGTAGACGCAAAGGCTGAGAGGGCTCCACTGAAGGGGAGGCTGGTCTTTGGGGTTTGAGGTCAGGGAATGCGGCAGATGCCAGATTTTAGAGCCAGGCTATGCCCTTTGGTGCTGCAAAGAGACAGGTTTAGAGGAAAGGGAAAGAAATTGCCACTGTAAGCAGCAAGAGAAAGTTTCTGGAACCCATTCCTTTAAGAGGTGATGGAAGCAAAATGTAAGTGATTTGGAAGTAATTGGTAACAAAGTTACAGTTACAGAGCCATTGTAAATATTTTGGAGACATAGCCCTAATCTTTTGGGTGGGTGACCAAAACATGTAATTGGTTCAGTGAGCCTTGGTTTTGACCCAATATGGTAATTTGTGAGCTCTTAGGAGGCCAGAATTATTATTCTAATCCTGTGTGAGCCAGGGAACCTTGGACTGTAACCCTCTTGTGAAGTCTGCTTTTAGTCGTAGGGAACACTTTGCCCGAGCCCCAAACTAGAATCCAAGAAAAAAAGTAATAGAGCCATGTTTTTTGAAAAAGAAGAGTATTTTTAACTAGTTAATTTGCTTTGAAAAACGATTAATTTTATTTTCTCTTCTGCAGACTGAGAATAGAATTTATCGCAGTATATTATTAAAATTCCATTATGGCAAAAACAGGATGACATTTTGTTGTTTTTAGTAATGGCATTAGACCTGCAGGAAGTTAAATCTGATGCGGGAAGAGTGGCATTATAAAACAGACAAACGCTTTGACAGGGAGTTGAGTGGAAGAGAGTGTGTTTGTGCATGCCTGTGTACACACCCATGTACCCGTGTACCCCATACACTAACATGAAGTGTTTCTGTGGTTTGTTGCTAGGAACACAGAGATTTAAATACAACATAAAAAGACTTAGCTTCAAGAGACCAAGGTCCCCATTCTGGTCCTGCTCCGTGGCTGTGCAAACTTAGGGCACCTCTAGCTTTAGTTTGCTTATCTGTGGAGGCTTGACCCCAGGAGCACAAGGGCTGCTCAAGCCCCAGAATGCCTCCATTCTTTCTGTCTTAAGAGCAGGTGGGTAAAAACGGCCCCACCTCCCCACGGTGCCACACCTGCACTGTGTGTGTGGGCACCGTATCCCCTCAGTGAGGGTGAGGCCACGCTCTCCTGTTTTCTGTGGCCTCCCACAGACCATAGACAAGAAGCTGGTGTGACCTTTCTCCTGGGAAAGAGGACTCAGAGATTAAACTGTCTCTTGTCCCAGCATTGGAGTTATGGGGGTGGGGCCAAGGTCTCCTGTGTTTATTAAGAGGTGACATTTAAGGGAAAGTCACTCATCTTTTCCTCCCAATTTCTGTTTCCCATTCAGATTGATTCATGGTGCAAAGATAATAGCTACGTGATTGCCGGTTATTATCAAGCTAACGAACGAGTCAAGGATGCCAGGTATGTCCGTGCAAAAACCCTGTGGTCTGAGGGAATGATCGTGGACAGATAGTCTCTGATGTGCCTTTTGACCTTCTGTAGGCTCTGTGAGAACAAAACCCCTCCCTGCGTTCTGTGCTTGTTTCTAGTATTTGAGAGGAACTGTGATGTGGATAATTCCAAACAACAGAAATCTTAACAGTTACATTAATTTGGGATTGTGTTTGTATCTTCTTTATTTTTGCTTGGAGGGAGTTCATGCAATGAAAGCAACAGCCAGGGGCCTCGATTTCTGTCCCAGCTAGGAATGGTGTAGGGCAGAACATTAGGAAAGAATACTGCTCTCCTTGGGGACAAAGAAGAACTTTGAGATCCGGCGCTCTTGGGACCTGGTGCTGTGAGGAAGACGGATGCTAGCGGCTTCCTTCACATGGGCCTCTGGTTCTCACTGAGCAAGGCTGAGGACTTGGTGTGCTGTCTCACTGGAAAAACCGATGACACACTGGAGTTCGGATGATTTGGGAAGGGCTCATCATTGGTTGTAACCTAAGGTCTGGCCGTATGCGCACACGGAGGGTAGTGGTGTGACAGAAGGCGATACCATCCCCAGGCCCGAAGGGACAGGGAAGGAGGAGTGTGGCAAAGAAGTCCACATCAAAGGAAGCAGTGCCTCTTGGTTTAGGGCCACGGCCAGCAGCCAGCCTGCTGTGTATGACCTGTTAGGGAAAGCTCCAGAAGAGTCACTACCCTGACCTCCCTGGGATTTCCACCAGCCGGAAGCCAGGAGCAGATAGGAGGTCCCCCGCATGGCGCTCTCCTGCTCTCCTCACGTTGTCAGATAGCGCCGGCTGACTTCTGAGTCCAGGCGTCCAGGGGCTGCAGTAGAGGGTCCCAGACCAAAGCCCCACCTGGATTTCTGCGCAGCAGCTTAGCACCGTGAGAGGGCGGACTCGGCAGTGTGTTTGGAAATACACGGTGAGCTGGTGCCTAAGTGCTGGTAAGGATGAGGCGCCAGTGCCCTGGGCAGGACTTGGAGGGAGGCGGGGTAGCCAGCGAGGTGCTGGGCTCTACACAGCCCCGTTAAAGCCCCTGCTTGCACAACCACACACGGGGCCTGTGTGGTCCCAGGACCCACCGCTCCCCCTAGGACCCCTTCTCCGTCTGCTGCTGTCCGCCTCCCAGGCATGGACGACTCTGTCTCTGACCCGGAGCCTGTGCCCAGGGCCCTTGTCGGTACTGGTCTTTGTTACACGGAAGACGGACCCCAGGCCAGGCTCTGCAGGGCAAAAGCTAAACACAGTTGGCCTTTGCCCTCAGGTTGCTGGAGGGACCGTGAGAGATGCTGCGGCCCAGCACTCTGCTGCCAGACGGGGCCACGAGCCCTGAGGCGGGTGCAGAGGCTGTGACAGCAAGCGCCATGAGGAAGTCCTCCCCTGGGATCACCAGAGAAGCCCTCGGGGAGGGCTGTCGTCTGAATGCCCGGGAGAGTCCTGTCGAGTACCCGTGTGAGGAGCAGGAGGGAAGAGTGTCCGGAGAGGGGCTGTGTGCGGTGCACACCAGGTGGACTTGGGAGCGTCACTTCGTAAGCAGCAGGGAGCTGTCCTTGGAAGGAGGGTTCCCTGAACCGAGCGGTTCTTAGCCGCTCTTGCAGAAAGACCAGGGGACCAGGCAGGAGGTAATGGCACCAGTTTGTCAAGGGTGATGCCTCCCTTTCCACCCACTTCTCCCCAAATCCCCACCTCACATGGTTGCCCCAGACGGATGTGCATGGCTCTCCCCTGGGTGCCTCATTTGGCTCACGCTACTCCCATCTTCCTGCCTCTGTTCAGACCTCATTCTAGCCCCACCCAGAAGTCTCCTACCCAGACAGCATTTTCGTGCTGCTCGGAGCTTCTAGACTTTTCTGGTACCTTCAGCTGCTCTGCTTAGGAGCTTTTGCATTCCCCCATCACTATGTTTATCTACCTACTAACAGCCCATTGCCAGGTCTGTAGGGGATTAAACATGAGCCGGGGGACAAGAGTGCCCCATCACCCTTGAGTCCCTTCTGGTGAGTCCCTGCTGGATGTAGGGGTTCAGTCCTCAGGATGTGTGGGCCGGTGCTGTGTTAGGATTTACTGGCGCTGTCCTGTCTAACCCTCCCAAGGACACTCAGGTGAAGAAAGTAGCCAGAGATGGTCACTGCACAAAGGCCACACAGCTCGGAAGCTCAGGAGCTGAGATCACACTACTTTCCTCCGCTAGTACTATCTGCCTCTGCCTAGAAAACCGCCACTTCTCTCTTCAACCAGACTTGGCTAAAAATTTCCTCTTTTTTTAGAAATATCAGTTGATTGGGACGCCTGGGTGGCTCAGTCGGTTAAGTGTCTGCTTTCAGCTCAGGTCATGATCCCAGAGTTCTGGAATCAAGCCTCGCATTGGGCTCCCTGCTCAGCAGGGAACCTGCTTCTCCCTCTCCCCGCTACTCCCCCTGCTTGTGTGTGTGTGCACGCGCTCTGTCAAATAAATAAAATCTTTAAATACATATACATACATCTTTACAAGTGAGACACACACACACATATATATATGTAGATCAGCTGATTAACAGTGTCTCATAGCATGAGCCTTAAAACCAGGTAGACTTGGATTCAAATCATAAGTGACTTACTAGTTTACCTCTTGGGCCTCAGTGGTCCTATCTGTGAAATGGTAGTAAAAGCTCATGCCTCAGAAATTGGTCTTGAGGACAAAGTGAAGCAACATAAACCATCTTTAGCTTCGTGCTTGGTTCAAAGTACAGGTTTGTATTATTACTAGTCCTGTGTATACTTTTTTCAAAAAAGGGTCATTCAAACAAACTGTTGGGACTACACCAAAATAAAAAGGTTTTGCCTGGCAAAGGGAATCATCATCAGAACAAAAAGGCAGGCTAGTAAGTGGGAGAAGGTTTATGGAAATGATTATCCCACAAGGGGTCAGTATCCAAAATATATAAACAAACAACACCGAAACAAACAAACAAAAATGGACAGGATCTGAATAGATGTTTTTCCAAAGAAGACATGCAGATGGCACAAGAGACTCGAGAGAGGATGGTCAGCACCACTGATGGTCAGGGAAGTGCCTATCAAAACCACAACGAGATGTCACCTCCCGCCCATCAGAATGGCTAGGATCAAATGCACAAATACCAAGCGTGGGTGAGGGCGTAGAGAAAAATCCCCTGCACTGATGGTGGGAATGCAGCCTCTGTGGGAAACAGTGTGGAGGGTCCCAAAAAGTTAAAAATAGAAATACCCTATGATCCACTAATTCCACTAATAGATAATTAACCAAAGAAGATGAGAATGAAAACACTAATTAAGAAAAATATGTACACCACGGTGTTTGTCATAGCACTGTTCCTAACAGGCATGGAAGCAGCTCCTGTGTCCGTCCGTGGATGAATGGACCTGGAAGACACGGCGTGTATTTACATAGGCTAGGACTCAGCCTGAAACTGTAGGAGATCTAGCTGTAGTTTTCCGAAACACGGATGGACTTACAGGGCATTAAGCTAAGTGAAATAAGTCAGACAAGAGAAAGACAATACCTTGTGATTTCCCTTACATGTGGAATCTAAAAAACAGAACAGTTCTTGGAGTGCCTGGCCGGCTTAGTCGGTGAAATGCACAGTCGTGAGTTGGGCCCCATGTTGAGTGTAAAGATTACTTTTTTTTTTTTTTGTAATTTTATTTATTTATTTGAGAGAGAGAGAGATCCCAAGTAGGCGGGGGGGGGGGGGGGGGGAGCAGGCTCCTCGCCCAGCAGAGAGCCCGATGCGGGGCTCAATCCCAGGACCCTGAGATCATGACCTGGGCCGAAGTCAGAGGCTTAACCCACTGAGCCATCCAGGCGCCTGGAGTGTAGAGACTACTTAAAAATAAAAACCTTTGAGGGGCACCTGGGTGGCTCAGTGGGTTAGAGCCTCTGCCTTCAGCTCGGGTCATGATCCCAGGGTCTTGGGATCGAGCCCCGCATGGAGCTCTCTGCTCAGCAGGGAGCCTTCCTCCTCTCTCTCTCTCTGTCTGCTTCTCTGCCTACTTGTGATCTCTGTCTGTCAAATAAATAAATAAATAAATCGATCTTTTAGAAAATAAATAAATAAAAACCTTTGAGGGGCGCCTGCGTGGCTCAGTGGGTTAAGCCTGTGCCTTCAGCTCAGGTCATGATCCCAGGGTGCTGGGATCGAGCCCCACATAAGGCTCTCTGCTCGGCGGGGAGCCTGCTTCCCCTGCTCTCTTTGCCTGCCTGTCTGCCTACTTGTGATCTCCGCCTGTCAAATAAATAAGTAAATAAAATCTTATCTAAAAATAAATAAAAAATAAAAATCTTTGAAATAGACATGAGAAATTAATTAAATTAAAAAAGCTCTTAATTGCAGAGAACAACCTAGTGGTTGCCAGAGGGAGGTGAATGGGGGATTGGGGAAAATAGGTAAAGGGGATTAAGAGGTACAAACCCGCTACAGATGAGTCACAGAGATGAAAAGTACAGCATAAGAAACATTGTTTGTTTGTTTTGTTTTGTTTTGTTTTGTTTTAAAAAGGTCAGTGAGCTTTTATGTTATAAAGAGAAATGTAAGGTGCTTGTAACAGTTTCGCTTGATTACTAAACTCTAGGTCATTGTGTCGAGTTTTATTGTAGCACTTCCTAATTGCTGGGGTTTGCTTTGTGATTTACATATCATGTGGATAAATGTCAGTACCAGGCACAGCACACTGGTCTGAAATTAGATGCTCAGTAAAAAGCTTTCAGGTCGGGATTGGTCAGGCAAATGCCTAGCTTCGTGCTAGTTGGGAGGGGGAAATGGACAAAGCAGTCTCTGCCTCCAGGTGCCCTAAGTTTTATTTGAAGGCTGAGGCTTCCGAGGAGCAGAGTTGATATAGCCTAGTAAGCAAAGTAGTGACGTTACTGTCATAGCGTGACAGTCCTACATTAGGAATGCAGTTAGGATTGGGGGAGGTCAGTATTTGAGACAAAGTGCATTAATACCAAAAAATGTAGACAAAATTGGCAGTTCTTTCAAATACTTTTTCAGTTTATTAACTATAATCTTATAAACTCTTTTCAAAAGAGTACATTTCAGGGGTGCCTGGGTGACTTAGTTGGTTAAGCGTCTGCCTTTGGCTCAGTCATGATCCTAGAGTCCTGGGATAGAGCCCCAGTCAGGCTCCCTGCTCTGCGGGAAGCCTGCTTCTCCCTCTCCCACACCCTCTGCCTCTGTTCCCTCTCTCACTTTGTCTCTCTCTGTCAAATAAATAAATAAAATCTTTAAAAAGGAAAAAAAAAAAAAAAAGAATACATCTTAGAGGTACCAGTGTGGCTCAGTCAGTTGAGCATCTATCTTCAGCTCAGGTCATGATCCCAGGGTCCTGGGATAGAGCCCCACATTGGGCTCCCTGCTCAGCAGGGATCCTGCTTCTCCCTCTCCTTCTGTCCCTCCCCACCCCTGCTTGTGTTCTCTTTTTCTCTCAAATAAATAAAATCTTTTTTAAAAATTTTAAAATTTGAGTTCTTGGGCATCTGAAGTGGTAGTTCTTGTTTTTGATGAATGTTTCTTGACACCTTTCCTGATAAAAGTCACTGGCCACCATGATCATCATAAGTGTTAGGATGATAGTTTTGTAAGTTTCTTTATGGCAGATACTTTATACAAATGCTCACTTCTTTTCCCTTTGCACCTGAGGTGTGAACGAGCCAGGGACAGGAGTGTGTGTTGTCCACATTTTGTGGAAGAACAGGCGGGCCTCCGTGGCTCCAGTCCTGATTGTTGCCTTTGCCGTCTGAGCCGCGGGAACTGTGCACCTCCCGGCTCCTGGGAAACACAGTGTAGCTCTGCTGCCCTTTGCACACCTTTCCATGGTGGCCTGGGGGACAGGAACCCCTGGGGCCCTTTCTCTTTGAAGCTGCCTTGTTGTTTCCTTTTTCCTAATTCTGTAGACTTACAGTCAGCACATCACTACAGATTCTCAGTTTTGAACCTAAAACACTATTAATCTGGGGCACGGGTGGCTCAGAGGGTTAAAGCCTCTGCCTTCGGCTCAGGTCATGATCCCAGGGTCCTGGGATCGAGCCCCACATCTGTCTCTCTGCTCAGCCGGGAGCCTGCTTCCCCCTCTCTCTGTTTCTGCCTGCCTCTCTGCCTACTTGTGTGATCTCTGTCTGTGAAATAAATAAATAAAATCTTTTTTTAAAAAAAAAATAGGACTATTAATCTGCTTTTTTTTTTTTCCAGCTCAGTCACTACATAATTGTATAGTATGTTTCCTTAAGTAAACCCGCAATTATCAATGTGTTTTTATGGCCGTTAAAATATACTTGGCTCACCCCTTGCTTCAAAAAGCAGAGGCTCTCATTGTGCTGGGAAGATAAGATGCACGAAAAGTCAACTGTGTGCTGAGGAGTAGGTGTTAAAGCACTTTAGAAATAAACAGGGTTTAGAGACAGGACAGACGGGCCCCCTTGGGGGCAGTGTGGCAAGAGCTCCCACAAAGGACGGTGTTTTCTGGGCGTGAAAGATGGGAAGCGATGCAGTCAGCAGAGACCGATGTGGAAGGGCATCCCAGCAGGGAACAGTGGGAGTGAGGGGAGGGGCGTGTGGGGGAGACCGTCTGTAGACCGCTCCCCCGAAATTAAAGACGCACAAGACTGCGTCTGTGAGCAGGAGCGGCGGCTAGGTCCGCGGGGAGAAAGGCCTGGCTCTCCCAGGCTGAGGACTTCACAAGCAGTGGAGGCCAGCAGGGGACAGGATAGAAGTCTCACTTGAGGAAAATGGATCTAAAGAGAGTTTTCAGGATACATGAACTAAGAAGAGCCTAGAAATTGAGACCAGTTAGGAAGCAATTTTGGAAACCCAGATACGGAGCGAACACCTGAACACAGCAGATGGCAGGGTGACCAGAGGAGGCGGAGGCAAGGAGCGGGTCTGCAGCCCCGCCGGTGAACAGCCCTGGTGAGGGGCCAAAGACGAGTAGCAGATCCCAGAACCTAGAGCAGGCTGGCAGCCCAGATGCAGGGGACTCTAGCTGGGTGACCAGGGAGGGTGGGGGTGCTTGGCAGGCCTCCAGGGTACTGCCCCTCGAAGGTAAGGGGCAGGCGCCAGATTGCACAGTGCGGTGACCAAGTGGCACCAAGGGACAAGACTGTCAGTTCATTAAAGTATTTCAATAAAATATATTAATAATATTAATATATTAAAGTTTAATCAGAAATATGGTTGAGGGGCACCTGGGTGGCTCAGTGGGTTAAAGCCTCTGCCTTTGGCTCAGGTCATGATCCCAGAGTCCTGGGATCAAGCCCCGCATCGGTCTCTCTGCTCGGCAGGGAGCCTGCTTCCTCCTCTCCTTCTGCCTGGCTCTCTGCCTGCTTGTGATCTCTGTCTGTTAAATAAATAAGTAAAATCTTTTTTAAAATATTAAAAAACAAATAAACAAATAAAGATGCCTCTTCCGGAACCCACTGAGGTGCTTTGCACCATGCTTCCCATCACCCTTTCCTTGGCACAAGGTCACCTCTGACGGTCATGAGGAGCGCACAGGTGAGGGGCGCCGCCCTTAGTGGCCGTGCCTGTGAGCCCCGCCTTGGGGAGGCTGTGCACGGCGGCGGAAGCTGGCTCGCAGTCGACTCACTGCCGCGTCTTTTGCAGTCCGAACCAGGTCGCAGAAAAGGTGGCCTCCAGAATCGCCGAGGGCTTCAGCGATACGGCTCTCATCATGGTGAGTCCCTCTTGGGTGCGGCGGTGTTCTCAGTTGCCAGGACGGCTGCTGAGCGTCCTCTCGCTAACACGGAGCTGGAGCCCTGAGCCGTCTTCTGTGCAGGCGCTCCGGCAGCCCAGTGCTGCCCTCTGTGGTCTCCTCCCGCTGCAGAGCCAGGCCTGCTGAATCCCAGGCTCGCTCCATGTCTCCACAGCCCTCCACAGCGGGGGCGGGGGGGAGGGGAAGGAGGGGGGGCATTCCTGCTCAGCGGCTCTCAAAGTGGGGTTCTGTGCCAGCCGCATCAGCACCGCTTGGGAACTTGTCAAAAGTGCAGATCCTCGGGTCCCGGGTGGCTGCTTCAATAAGCTTCCAGATGATTCTGACTCACACTCAAGCGTGAGGGCCACTGAATTAGCCGACCGCCCACAGGGAAGGAAGAAGTCAGGTAGACCGTAGCGAACATCAAAAGCCTTGTTAAACGGGCTCCGTTCAGACAGGATTCGAGCAGGGAGAGAAGTAGTACTCAGAAGCTCCGCTGTCGTGGAGACCCTGTAGCCCTGTGTGTGTTCTGCATAGCGCACGGTTAGCCTCGGACCACGTGCGAGGCGGGACCGCACGCATCGGATTTGCAGTATCTGCGCCGCGGGGGTGCGAGCAGCCCTGCGGAGCCGCTGCCGGCCCTTTGTTAGCCGTGTTCACGAGTGCGTCCTCTGTCTTGTGCACAGGTGGACAACACTAAGTTCACGATGGACTGCGTGGTGCCTACGATCCACGTGTACGAACACCACGAAAACAGATGGCGGTGCAGGGACCCACACTAGTGAGTGCCGCATTCTCGCGATGACCTATGCGCGGCGTGGGGCTGGGGGGGTGCTGTTCCCGGGTACCCAGTGCCCCCAGGAGGCTGGCCCTGCCCTTCTGCTTTTAAGTTGGCATGTTCTCCGGGGCAGTGTACAAACAGAAATCTTGCATGCTCCCCGGCTCCTGAGAGAGCCTGAGTGTTCCTCCCGGGCTTCTGCTCCCCGCCCAGGGGCGCCACTCTCGGCATTTGCTTTGGTCATTTATAATCACACCGCCCTCCAGCATCTTCAGACTTTCCTCTGGAGGGGGTCTCTTTCATGTCGTCACCGTGCTGCGTAGTCTGTATGCACATCTGTGTGTTTGAAACGTGCGTGTTCGCTGCCATTCGCCATTGTCCCCCTTCGTGCCACTGGGTGTGCCGCCGGTTTTCTGATCCTCTGTCGGAAAGCCGCCTGTTTCTCACCGAGAGGCTGATCTCTCCGGTTTCACCTCGTAGTGATTACTGCGAGGACTGGCCAGAGGCGCAGAGGATCTCCGCGGCGCTCCTGGACAGCCGGTCCTACGAAGCTCTTGTGGATTTCGATAACCACCTGGACGACATTCGGAATGACTGGACCAACCCAGAGATCAATAAAGCTGTTCTGCATCTGTGCTAGGGAGGGGTTTGGTGACTGCTCTCTGCATTTCCACTACACTGGGGAAGAAAGCTATTTTTAAATGTAAATAAGATCTCTCCTAGCCTGTGTGGAAAGCTGACCGTTTTCAGAGGTGGCACATGCCCGGACAGAGGCAGACTGTCCATCAGCCGTCTTTTTAATGCAGAGTCTAGAGAGGGGCAGACTGTCCCATCTGACCGTCCCTGTGGAGTCCTTCCCACTTGTATGTTGCTCTGACCTCCAAATCAAAGCTGTTTCTGCTCGTCCGAGATTGTTCCTATTAAACAGTTTTAACTAACCTTTTACAATCTGGAGAGAATACTTTTTAAGGCTTATGAACTACCTTTTAAAGAAAAAAAGAAAAAAGCCCAGATCTTATACTTGTGTGAGTGTTTGTGAGTTTTCATCCCATCGGGTTCATGTCGTCCGGGCCCGGGCCTCGGTGCGCGCGGCTGTGAACAGAGCCGCCCCAAGCCGGTCGGGCTCATGGAGCTGTCACGACCACACAGTGGGAATAATGCCACTGTTGCCCGAGAAACCTTCATCGTTAAGGGTAAAAACAGCGCCGCCGGTAATGGGAACGTGGATGGGAGCAGAGTGAAATGCTTCTCAGTCAGACAGAAAGCTTGTAAACCGGTGGAATCAAAACAGGGAAAATGGAATTGTGTTAAGATGGTCTTTAAAGGGGGGCCTGGGTGGCTCAGTGGGTTAAGGCTCTGCCTTCGGCTCAGGTCATGATCCCAGGGTCCTGGGATGAAGCCCCAAGTCGGGCTCTCTGCTCAGCAGGGAGCCTGCTTCCCTTCTTCTCTCTCTGCCTGCCTCTCTGCCTACTTGTGATCTCTGTCAAATAAATAAATAAAATCTTTTTTTTTTTTTAAAGATGATCTTTAAAAGGCAAAAATCAGTCCCAGCTCCTAACTCACTTCGTGCTTATCGTAAGTGATTCTAATCTGTTCTCAGAATAATTTTTTCTTCTGTATTTGAAGCAACAGAAGCCAAATAAAACTTAGACCCCCCCAAGTTTTGCAGAGCACTCTGTAGTGTGTATGGTCGGAACCCTGGGTGAGGCTTTTAAACGCCCTCCTGGGAGATCATGGGGAGACTTGGTGGTTCTGCTGCATTTTTTCTTTCCTAGATGAGTCATTTCCTCCGCCCTTTCTTCAGATACATCCCCTTAATTTTTGAAGCTGGTGTTACTTTGTGTGCGGACACGGATGGAGGGTGACGGGTGGGCGCGCTCTCTCCGTCACTCCCCGCCTTGGAGGCCGGTCCCGTTCCAGATGGAGGGCGGTGAGCGGTCTCGCTCCCCCTGGGCTTGTGTGTGTTTCAGAAAGGGAGAAGGATGGCCTCCAGCCTTTACCTGGATTAAATGCTCTTGTCCTGGATTAGACAGAGTCTGTGCTCCCTGCAGCTCCAGGTCCAGGAACCGGCAGAGCCATTCCGAATGAAGGTGCGGCTAAGGCCAGTTTGCAGGCGTTGCGTTTTGAAGACCCACTCTTCTTTTCCCTCATTGTCACCTCTCCCAGCAGCGCTTGTGCTGGCTTTTCCCACGCTTTCCAGGAGCGTTGTGCTGCCCTCCGGTTCGGATTTCGGCCTAGACCCACGCCCCCCTTTCTGTGGCTGAGTCAGGCGTATGTTTTCAGAAGAACGTGTTAAATATTCCAAAAGGAAGAATGTATCCTTAAAAAAAAACAACCAGATTTCCAAAGCGTGGATGCCACCTCCTATATCCTTGTGAAAACAGAGGAAGCCAGCCGGGGCTCCCTCCCGCTCACCTCCAGGGCCTCGCTCTGGGGTCTCGGGGCCCTCAGGCTCCCTGGCCTTGAGAACCAGCTTCTTGTTTCCCTCCCAGGGATGAACGTGAGAATCTGCCAGGTAGCTGCACATGCATAGTCATCCTCTGCCTTTTGATAGAAAAGACTTAAAGAACTGGCACAACGTGTATTCCTAAGTAGTTCTTAACCACTTGACTCGAAGGGATGGGGGCGGGGTGGGGGTGTAGAACTGCCCCTCAGAGCTAGCCACATGCTTCACATCATTTAGGTGGACCTTGTCTCTTCCACGACCCCCATCCAGTAAGAAATGAGAGGAACAGATGAATTATTAACGGATGTAAATGTCATTTCCATTTCTAATCATGGTGGCCTTTAAGAAGGAAGGACACTGAAAGTGGAAAGTCTACGAGAACTTCCCGCATGACAAAAGCAGCTTGCTTGCTAGGGGGAAGTCAGCCTGGCTCCTTCCAATTAAATTAGGTTGATTTAGAATGGAAAACAACTTGAAGATCTCTTGAGCAATT
Source organism: Mustela erminea (assembly GCF_009829155.1). Lineage (NCBI taxonomy): Eukaryota > Metazoa > Chordata > Mammalia > Carnivora > Mustelidae > Mustela > Mustela erminea. The sequence continues at coordinate 57,629,225 of NC_045632.1, read as the reverse complement.
TAAATTTCCAAGTCCGAATTCCGGGGATCTGGTATTTTCAAGCCACCTTGGTGTTCTTAGAAAGTTCTCGTGTAATTAGCCTTGGTTGAACAGCGTATTTCTCGGATATACCTGGGAAGCCCATTATTCCCGCATATGGTGACTCCTAGGTACAAAAGAAAAATACTGGCTTCTAAAACTGCCCCTTCTCGGTGCTGTATCCGTCTTACCCCAGTTGCTCTTTCATAACATCGTGGTAGATAAGACGCCAGAAAAGTCGTCACCAGCATCAGTCTCTGTACCCTGTGGACGTTATAGCCGTTTCAGTCAAGAGAGTTGAGGCTAAAGGTAGACTTCTGTTTTACTCATCTGGCATTCCTTGAGGCTTTCCATCAACTCAGTGCCTCTTAAACATAGGATTGTTTTCTCCCAATTCAGGAGAAGGCCTGGCAGAAAATGGCTGTGCCCCACCGCCAGCTCTGAGATAGCGCAGTAATCTGACTTGACTTCCGTGTGCCTCAGAACCCAGGGGATAACGCGAGTATTTTTATCTTCATAATTCTGACTTGTTTCTTCTTAAAATGCGTAAGAGATCTTTTGAATGGGATGCAAAATGTGATCGGCTTTGCCATTTCTTAGAATAAATAGCTATCTTCCAAGGATGCTTCTTTTCCTTAAGGATGAACATCGTGGGGTCGACGTTTCCTTGCCGTGCGATCCGAGGATTCTTCTGTAGAATACAAGACCTCGTCAGCTTCAGAATGGTGCAGAATTGTGTGCTTCGTCTTCTGCTTTCAAAGCAGTGTCACAGGAGCCATCAGAGCATCCACTTGAATGGGACTGGAGGACACCTTTGGCCTGAACTTGTGTTGCCTTGCAAAGCAGAATAATGTCCTCTGCTCAGTGCTGTCCAAACAACGTTACAGACACCACTAATAAGCCCGTAAGTAGCAGCATTTCAGAATGATGGTGAAGTTCCGTGGCAAGGCTCCTGGCCTGGCCCGGCCCATAGTCGCCGGGGAGTCTGTCCCAAGGCAGGACACTGGCCAGTTTGCCAAGGGCCCTGGGTGCACCTCTGGCACTGGGGGTCCAGGGAAGCCCAAGGTGGACAGGATTCAGTGCCCTCTGGGTCCCCCGCTCCATAGAGGCCTCATTCCTGAAGAAGAGTTGCCCATTTCTCAGCACTGGGTTTTCTCAAAAAGGGGATTCTTCCTGTAGCCTCCAGCGGTGCCTCCTCCCCGCTTCTCCGGTGGTAACTCCAAAATGCAGCGACGGCCGGTCCCCGCTGATGGGAGGAGGTGTGCGGTGGGGAGTCGCCGCCGGGGCCAGGTGTGAACGCTGGCGTCACCGCCTCAGCTCTGCGGCCGTGAGCGCGTTGTCTCTCGTGTCTTGTCTGAAACAGGAGGCGATAATGCTTGTCTGCAGGAATGGCCTGAAGAGCCCAGGGAAGAACGCCCGCACTCGGGCGGGAGGCGTTAGGGCTCCGCTGGAGGGAGTTCTTCGCGGCTAATTTTGTAACCATTCCAGGCCAGACCGAGAAGGAAGGAAGTGCTTGCTTCTAGTAGACGTCCAGTGCACGGTCGCTGAATGACGGAGTGAAGGAATCAAAGCATCTTCTCAAAAGACAACCACAGCTTCCATCTCTGCAACCCGGAAGGGGAGGGGAGGCAAGGGCTTCAGGTGCGGCGGCTCCCCTGGGAGAGCCCTTTCCCAGTTCCCCTCCACTTCCTGCCCCAGCCCCGGGGTTAACATTTTCCTCCTGACTGTGATGTCAGCGTGTGCTCCCAGCAGAAAATCAGGAATAAATGTAATCACTCCCTTCCACCATCCTCCTGCCCCCCTCCCCTCCGCAAAGGCTGGTAGAAAGCAGTCTGATCTGCAGAGATCACCTGGGCGTCTGTAATGTTCTGGATATTGAGATAAAAAGAATCTTAAAGGAGCTTTTAAGAGGTAGAACGTGTAAAATATTAGGAAATGTGTGCAGATCCCCGGCCCCAGGCCCCAAGCATTCTTTTTTTCTTTTTTTTTTTAAGGATTTTATTTATTTGAGAGAGCAGCATAAGCAGAGGGGAGGGGCAGAGGGAGAAGTAGACTCCCCGCTGAGCAGGGAGCCTGATGATGTGGGGTCTCCCGATCCCAGGACCCCAGGATCATGACCTGAGCTGAAGGCAGACACTTCATCCACTGAGCCACCAGGCGCCCCAACCGCAAGCATCCTAATTCATTGCGATTCTGAGCCCAGAAGCTGACATTTTTAGCCAGTAGATTCAGGCCATGGTTTTAAAACCCTAGTCTCTGACCAAAACATGTGCTTTATAGAGAAGAATTTCAGATCCCCAGGAATGCAGCGGTTCATGCATCGGTACCCAGACAGCCAGGGCCTGAGGCACGGGACCATGTGGCTGACCTCTGAAACTGCTAAATGGAGAGGACAGCCGCTGAGAGCGTCACCGCTCCACGGGGCTCAGGCTGGCTGAGCGGGGCTCCTGAGTGAACTCCGTCGCAGCAGGAGGTGCTTTGATTTTTTTCTCTTTTAAAATGTGCTGCACACAGAACACACAAAATGTGCACGTCCCCTTTGAGCACTACAAAACAGATTGATGCCAGACTCCCAGCGTTTGAACAAGCTCAGAGCCTGAGACCCAGCATGGTAGAGCAAGGTCAGTGTCTTCCACTTCTGCCCTCTGAGGTGTCTTACACGTGTTTAATTTTCCAAGTTTGGTCTTGAATCGGGCCTGCGCTTCCCGCTTCAGGACCCTGTCCTGGTCCCCGCGGATCATGACACGCCCACAGAGACCTGCTGTACAACAACTCAAACAAAAAAGGGACAAGCCAAGAAAGCAAACGCCTCTGAAGTCTCATCATTTTCTGAGTATAGCCTTCTAATCACCTCTCCCTTGATGTCAGAGCTCTGTATTTTGGAATTCTGAAGCCCTAGATATAAACTTATTGAAAGAGATATGCCGTGAAACACCTTTACAAGATTGTAATTCAGACTTTCCGGACTGCTTAAACACTTCCTTCCCGGAACCCGTCCATCGCCCACTTACATCCATGTGCTAAATTTTCTGTATCCCTACCTCAGACATCCTTGGCAAGAGTTTTTTGTTTCAACGTGACATCTATTGAAGTACAGCGTATACAGAAAAGAGTACAGCTCACAAACGTGGGGCTCGGCGTATTTTCACTAAGTGAAAGAAGTAGACAGGCTCCTGTAACCACCACCAAGCTCAAAACATAGTCTCTCTCTTTTTTTTTTTTTTTTTTTTTCATTTGACAGAGAGAGAGAGAGTGGGAAAGGCAGAGGGAGAAGCAGGCTCCCCACCGAGCAGGGAGACTGATGGGGGCCTCCATCCCAGGACCCTGGGATCAGGACCTGAGGTGAAAGCAGATGCTCAACCAACCGAGCCACCCAGGCGCCCCTCAAAACGTAGTCTTTTGGGGGCAGCCATGGCTCAGTCAGTTGAGCGTCTGACTCTTGATCTCAGGTCAAGTCCAGTTCATGATCTCGGCGTGGTGGGTTTGAACCCCACATCGGGCTCTGCAGTCAACGCAGAGTCCGCTTGTCCCTCTTCCTCTGCTCCTTCCCCTGCTCCCACCCTTTATCAGATAAATAAAATCTTAAAATATATATAGAGAGAGATCTATAGAGGATGCCTAGGGGCTTAGTCAGTTAAGTGCCTGCCTTCAGCTCAAGTCAGGTCACGATCTCAGCGTCGTGGGATCGAGTCCTGCATCACTCTGCCTGCTTGTGTCTCTGTCAAATAAATAAATAAAATCTTTAAATATATATATATATATAGATACATACAGAGAGAGAGACTCTTTAGAACCTTACGGACACCCAGGAGTCCGTCCCTCATGCCCGCGCCGGGGATGAGGACTGCCTGGTTTTTGAGCTTGGCAGAAATGCAAGTTGACTGCACATATTCTGATTGTGTCTGAGATCCGCTCACATCGTTGTGTGCGGCAGTTTTCACCCATTTCTGTGTAAATAACAGTATCAAGGAACTGTAGATGCATTGTAGATGCATTTCCCTGGTGAGGGACATTTGGGTCCTTCCACACTTCCTGATACAGACATGGCCGCTGACACTCCCGTGTGGGCCTTTCGCACATGTGGGTGCATGTGTCTCTCAGATCACGCGTAGCGGCGAACCTGGCATCGGTGCGTGCCTGCTGCCTTCTAGAATGTTCCGCCTGTCAAGCAGCCGGTCCGCAGTGTGGAAGCAGTCCCGTTTCACCAAGACGAGCTGTTGTCGGACTTCATTTTAGACATTTCCGTGGTGTAGACCGGTGTCTCCCAGATTATTGGTCTAAATATGAAAAGCAAAATAATACAGCTCCCAGGAGGTCACAGAAAAATGACTTCTGACCTGGACTTGGCAAACCTGTTTAAACAGGACATATAAGTCAGTTGTGCTGCATTGAAGTCAAGAGTTTCTGTTCCAAAATCATCATCAGGGCAGTGAAAAGGGAAGCCCCAGGAGAAGATATATATAATACAGTCGCCACACAAAAAAAGTTAATATATGCGTCCATATACACTAAAAATTACAGATCAGTTTTTTAAAATAGTTTGACAACCCAGACTGATCAGGCACTTCCCAAAAGAAGATCCCGAGGGGGCCAGTAAGCCTGTGAAAATGTGCTCAACCAGTGTCACCAAGAAGCAAATCGAAAGCACGAGAGCCCGTCTCTTAATGGGAAGAAAACGTCAGGAAGCAGAACCCTCTAGCAGTGCGCAGGTCAGTTCCCCGGCTGGCCCAGGACAAGCTAGAGGTCAGAAGCCCTCCAAAGACACAGCCACCTCCCGCTTCTTCGGTCCTGGGGTTACATACACTCGAGACTCGGCTTTAATACGTCACCCAGGCAAACGGGGAGCAGCAATGACAGAGTGTGGGCCTCGGCTGGGTTTCTCCTCCCGACCTAGGACGTCTGCCTCTGCAGATCTTCAAGGAAGACTGCTTGTGCGGCCTCCCACCTCGTCCTGCCCCGCAGCTCCGAGCTGGTCTTTCCAGAGTGGGATTGTTCTTTTAATCGCCTATAATGCCTGGAATTTACCCAGCGCCTGCCTTCTGAGGAGCTCAAAGTCATTTGCAGATCCTGCTGGTAAAACGGCTGCCCCGTGGTCAGGCTCTCCGCTAAATTACTTCTGTACTAAGAGGCAGTTTTCACTGCAGCTCCTCGACAGTCCCAGAGACCTGGGGCGCCTTGGTGAGCAGGCTCTGTGCTGGCTGGAGCCCCAGGAGGAAGGCACTGTTCGTCCACGCTCTGCAGGGTTATCCGGGACGGATGACGATCTCCACAATCACGGGAGCGTGGCGATCCACGTGGGCTGCCGCACCTGCAGACCCAGCCCACGCATCTGCTCACTGCTCACGCCTGGGCAGGGGGAAACTGAGGCAGGGCTGGTCCCAGGTGAATTCAGGGAGGCTGGATGCAGAGAAGAGGCGAGTGTGTTTCGGTTGGGGACCGGGAGAGTGAAGCAGATGCGGAGAAGCCCAGGACCCCAAAAGTAAGTTAGGACTCAGCTGCGTATTTTCTCCCTCTCAGCAAGGGATCCCATGGCTTCCCTGCCAATGCGTCTCCCAAGCAGCCCACCGTTCAGACAGGCCCCACGCAGGCAGGGCCTCGGGTTCCCTTCTCCGGACCCCTCCCTTCCAGAGCCAACCCTCTGGGGAAGGTGGAAGCCACGGGCAGAGAGACATGTCCCTGGGGGATGCCCCCCTGAGCAGGGAGCAAGGAGGGGGCAGCCCCAAGAGTTTGGGCCCAGAGAAGCAGGGCAGGCAATGGTGAGTCAGGAAAAGGAAGCATTCTTTTGTGCAGTTTCTCTCTGTGCTGGTGACCAAGAATCTCCTTGTGGTGAGAGAAAATGTGGAATCTTCCTGCCCCCTCTCACCTGGCCTTTTATCTCCCAAGAAGCTGCCAGCAACGGCTCCAGCTTGCTGAACCCTGGGGCACCCAGACCCACTCCAGACCCCCCGAAATGCTGCAGGGAAGAAGCCTGGAAAAAATGCATCTCAGCCAAGCCCCCCCACCCCCAGCAGAGCCTGGCTTTCTGTCTCAATGTCCTTGGGTTAATCTGGAGAGGAGAGGGAGGGACACCGGCTAAGCCTGAGCTCAATCAATCTTGTCATTTATTGTCCCCGATCCCCCAGAGCCATCAGCTGGGGCGAGACCTCTGCAGCACCCCACACAGCTCAGCCCAACCTCTGGTTTGCTGAGTCACCGGGGAAGGAGCACCCCAGGCTGACAGCCACATTGTGGCTCACCTCCACCACCCCCACCCCATGCCCTCCCAGGACCAGGAGAAGTGTTTGAGAGGTGGCACACTTAGCTTTCTTTAGGCAGAAACTTCTAGTGCTGGGGTGCCTGGGTGGCTCAGTGGGTTAAAGCCTGTGCCTTTGGCTCAGGTCATGATCCCAGCATCCTGGGATGGAGCCCCGCATCGGGCTCTCTGCTCAGCAGGGAGCCTGCTTCCTCCTCTCTCTCTGCCTGCCTCTCTACCTGCTTGTGATCTCTGCCTGTCAAGTAAATAAATAAAATTTTTTAAAAATTTAAAGAAAAAAAGAAAGAAAGAAAATTCCAGTGCCCCAGGGCAGGTAAAACCTCCCCGTCAGCTAAAAAGAGGAGGTGCAGCCACAGGGCCTTTCCTGGGGGCCTGGCCACCCAGCAACCCAGCCGCTGACAGGATACAGAAGCCCCAAACACAGGGCCTCCTTCCGGCCGCGCGCCCTTGCAGGAGTATCCGGTCGCCGGTTAGCTCGCTGGGCCATTGGCCGGGCCTCCACTGCCGCCGCCATCCGCAGCTCCTAGGACAGGGACTTCCACCCCAGCCGAGGTCACGAGGGCCGAGGAGGCCGAGGCTGGGTTGGATGACCCTCCAGGCCTGACCGAGTCTGGGCGGTAGCCACCCTCCCTGCATCCTGTCGGCCCCCAGCCGGTGCTGGCGGCGTCCTGGAGAAGACAGAATCCCGGAAGTCTGGACCAGTCTGGAGAACTGCCCCAAGGCCGTGTCCCTCCCGCTCCAGAGGCGCCTCGGGGCTCCCTCACTTACCCCCGAGGCCTTGGGTCCGACTCTGTGTCAGCTCCTGTCCCCCAGATCAGCTCTGTTATGCCTGATGTGGCCTGAAGCGTAGCGGAGAGCGCGGAGGAGCAGAGCCCAAGCTCGGCCACCGGCGGCGTCGCCACCCGAGGAGGCCCAACCCAGCTCGCCGTTTACGGAAGCACCAGGACCGCAGGGCCCCCCACCACCCCGGGGCGCCTGAGGGGCTCCGTCAGCTAAGTGGCTCCCTTCGGCTCGGGTCCTGACCCCAGGGTCACTCTTTCTCTCATAAATACATACATACATACATACATACATACATACATACATACATACGTAAAATCTTTTGTTAAGATTTTACTTATTTTTTTGACTGAGAGGGAGAGTACAGCGTGGAGAGAGGCAGAGGGAGGGGAGAAGCGGCTCCCCGCTGAGCAGGGGGCTCGTTCCCAGGACGCCTGGATCATGACCTGAGCTGAAGGCAGTTGCTTAGCCGAGTGAGCCACCCAGGCGCCCCATAAATAAAATCTTTAAAGAAAATAAAAGGATTGCGGGGCTGCTAAAGGAGCTCTAGGAAGGGAACGTCACTAAGGCGTCCACAGCCCCCTCGGGGCCTGCCTGGACTGAGTCACGGCTCCTCGAACACTGAGGCTTCCCATGGGGTCCAGAAGACCCTCCGTCTGGCCCCTCTCCAGACCTATCTGCCTCTGTGTTTCTCAGCGTAGGGCTGGGGTCTGGGCCCTGGGCTGCCGAACGGGAGCACCCGGCCTCCCCGCAACAGCCCCCCCACCCCCCGCCAGCCACTCCACTGCTTCTGGCTCCCAGGCTCATAGCATTCCAGGAACGCTCTCCTCCTAGGGGCTCAGAGCTTGTGGCAATGCCTCCATTCACACTCCAAACGGCTCAGCTAAGTGGCAGCCTGGGAAGCGCACTGGGAAAAGACACGACTACTCACTGCCTTCCCAGAACTGGCATGGCAGGTGGGTTCGGCGTCCCACAGGCCTGAGCAAGCGACCTCGGCTTGTCCTTGGCCACGGCTTCCTGGACATCCCTGCGCTCAGCCAGGCTGGTCTTCACCACCACTGGCCACAGCTGGGGGCCATGTGTGATGTCCTTGGAGCTCTGTGTTTCCACGCACTCATCTGCTCTCTACCCTGGCCTGTTTCGGGTCAAAGCCCCCAGGCCAGAATCAGATTGCTCTCTCACCCTGGCACTGCCTATCCAGCATCTCCGGTGGCCACCCTTGGAGCCCGCCACCATCTCCCACCCCACATCCAGGTTCCCCTCCCGCTGCCGGCTGTGTTCTGCACTTCCTCCCTGAGCTCTGTGTGGCCCGTTTCCAAGTGCAGGCCCACAGGCAGGCTGCTCACGAGGAGAAACCCTCCCTTCTGGGCTGGCACGTCATGGGGTCAACCTTCGTGAACCAGTGTGGTTGATATACCCAGACTCGGGCACTCCCTGGGCCTTGAGGCAACTCACCCCACTTCTGACTGCCAGAAATTTCCCCCTCTGTTATACATAAACCAGTCCCCTGCTAACCCCAGTGTCAGCCCCCAGGGCCCCACAAGAGTCCCAAAGCCACCTTCCCAGGAGAGCCTTTCAGAAATGGTGACATCCTCCACCCCCCCACCCTTCCCCCACCGTGGTTTTGATTCCCTTCGCCACATGGGTTCTATCTCCAGTCGGTCCATCCCTCTATCCTCAAAGCCAGGAACTGGGGATATGAGCCAGGGATTAATTGCACAGAGTAAGCTTCCGAAAGTCACGGGGGCCACTGGAAGGTCTGAGCTTAAAAATAATTTCCCTTCTCTGCAAAGTCCAGGCATTTAGTCCAAATGGGCAGAGTCAGGAGAGGACCAGGCCAGCAGGGGACAGGGAGCAGCCACAGCCCAGATGGCCGCCCCAGAAGAGCAAGCTGCTGTCCCCAGCCTGAGATGCAATACGGCCACTGATCTTTTCTCCTAGAGGTAAGGGGGCTGCTGCTGGGGGCCTTGCAAGGGGCTTGGAGGGAAACACAGCCTCACCCCCTTGCCCCATCTCCAGACCTCTCCAGGTTTTGGAGAGGGCCCCTCTTCCTCACTCTGCAACTTCCCATCAGTATTTAACACCACCTTCTTGGTGCTGAGCAGTGTGCCAGGCACTTTCCTGGAGCTCTTCTCATGAATTTTTAAACCTGTGTTTTTATTTTCTCATAGCAGAAGCCATATATATATACACCTGGGTTTTGGGTTTTGTTTTGTTTTTTTAAAGAAAAGATTACAGAGAGTTGTGCCCGAGAAGGAAGCCGGGGTGCCTCTCCTCTCTCCCCAGCAATCCGCAGTTTAGTGGCAGGCAGAAAAGAAAGTTTATTTTCCTCTCTCTGTCAGCTGACTGTGCCCCGGAAGGAAGACGATGCTCCCTGTTTGCACGGAGGCTTGGTGGGTAGAGGAGAGCCCGCTGCCCAGGAGGGGACCTCCAAGCCTTCCGAGTTTCGACTCGAGGTGGCAGGGAGGGGCACCTGGGTGGCGTAGTCGTTAAGTGTCTGCCTTCGGCTCAGGTCGTGATCCCGGGGTCCTGGGTTCGAGCCCCACATCGGGCTCCCTGCTCAGCGGGAAGCCTGCTTCTCCCTCTCCCACTCTCCCTGCTGGTGTTCCCTCTCTTGTGGTCTCTCTCTGTCAAATAAATAAAATCTTTTAAAAAAAAGGCTGCAGGGAACGGTGATTCCCTGCCCACCCCAGTGAAGACAGCCAGACCTTCCAAGGGCATGAGCAGCTCTCCGGGGTCCCAGGGCACCTTGCAGGCGGACCCAGGACCTTCTGTGCACACCGTCATGCCGCTGAGTATTCTTATGGCTGGGGACATACAGGTGAGGTTGCTGGTGGCCACGTCCTCAGCAGCGTTTAACCTGGTGTTAACTTGGTGCACACCTTTCAACTCAGTGTGCTTGGAGGGCCCCTAAAGTCCGTGGGTGGCTCTCCGGTCTCTAGGCGGGCTCGTCTGTTCCGGGGAGAGTCATCCGCAGCCAGAGCCAGCACCACCTGCCGCTCCAGGGCTTAGCCGGGGACCCCAGCCTGGGGCACACCTGGGGACCCGCAAACCTGAAAAATGGTTTCAGTCTCTGGAAAAGGAAAGTAAATCAGTGCCGATGAGAGGCAGTATATGGGGGAGGGGTGACAAAGCCCAGCCTGACAGTGGCAGGCTGAGCTCGAATCCCCGGTCCGCGGGAACCAGCCGATACCGCGGGCCCGCCTGGTGTCCTCTGTAAAATGTTCTCGTCCTCCGGCCAGGTCGTTTTTTTAAAGATTGATTTATTTATTAGAGGGACAGCGTGCAGGTGAGCGTGGGCGCGGGGAGGAGCAGAGGGAGAGAATCCTCAAGCTCACGGCCCCAGCGCGGGGCCCGATGCCGGCACCCTGAGATCCGGACCTGAGCCGAAACCAGGAGTCGGCCGCTCACCCGGCTGAGCCACCCAGGGGGCCCTAGCCCGGTTCCTTAGTGCCGGGCACACAGCAAGCATTCGACGGACATTCGCGGCCTGTTGATTCACGTTCTGGTCGCGGAGACGCGGCCACAGGTTTATGCCACCGGAGCTCGGGGACACGGGGACTCGCACCCTCTTGGAGGTGTGGAGATGAAAGCACAGGGAGGACGGGTGACCTTCGCAAGGCCGCTCTTCAATTCCCTCTCTAGTTCAGAGGGCTTCAGTTCTTTATTATGAAATACCTGAGCTACGGGGAGCACGCTCTCGTGCACTCTTGTACTCAGCACATAGGAGCCTCTTGCCGTCTGTCGCTGCTGAATTTGTTAAGAGTTAAAATGTCGAGCTAAGTCTCCTCTGACCTCCTCTCCCCTGTGGGACTCACCCACTCCTCTGAGGCTGGGGGGCGTCCTTCCCCGAGCCCGCTCGCGTCGCCGTGTGAGCTTGTCTTTCCAAAGTGGCCCAGTCAACACCCCACCATCCCAGTTGGCGTCTCCCCGCTCAGTAAGCCTTCGAGTATTTTCCGCGCGGACGCCCCCAGGTCTGGTCCTTCCCCCCAGCCGCCGTGCAACCGCCCATCAGATGAACAGGTCGTTCGTGAACGACCATAATGTGCCGCAGACTGTCTATTCATTCTTCTGACAGACAGCAACTCCAGGGTCACAGTTTCACCCGCGGTGCTAAGTGAACACCTTCACGCCTGCCTGCTCCCACCGGCTCGTGTGGGTCTCCCAGGACACAGGCCCCCCAGGGCAGTGGCTGGGCGGCAGGGGACGAACCCCTCAGATATGAGTAAGGAAGCGTTCTCAGCACTCCAGCCAGAACCAGCTCTTCCCAGTCGTCTGCCGGGCGGGCACGCAGTGGCATCCCCCTGTGGTCCAGTGGTTAAATGCTGGCCAGCACCTGCGGCTTGCCAGGGGCCAGGCATCATTACCAATGGACAGAGCAAGGACCAGAAACCCTGTCTCCTGAGCCCACATAGGACACTCTGGACTGACCATCTCTACCCTGGCAACCTGTAGCACCTCCCAGCTCTGATCTACGTAACGGGATCTTTAGATCCCTCCGCCCCCCGCCCCTGCCACAGTGCCACTGGGCCGTGAGCCCCTCGCCGGTGTCACAATTTGTTGTAGCTCTAGATCTGTGCTGTCCGACACAGCAACTGGCAGCCACGTGTCGCTCCCGAGGACTTAAAATGGAGCTGTTCATTTTTTTTTTTTTTTTTTAAGTAGACTCCACGCTTGGCATGGATCCCAGCACGGGGCTTGAACTCATGGCCCCGAGATCAAGACCTGAGCTGAGATCAAGGGTCGGATGCTTAAGCGACTGAGCCACCCAGGCGTCCCCGAAATGTGACTGCTCTGAACGGAGACGCACTCTAAGTGTTAAATACATTCCAGCTTTGGAAGACCGAGTACAGAAAGAGAGTAAAGCCCCTGATTAGTAGTTTGTGGATCGCTGGCGCGGTGAGAGAGTCGTTTTCTGATAAACCGGCTTAAGTGAAATGGGTCCTTCAGACAGATGTCACCTGTGTCTCTTTTACTGCTCCTGAGAAGGCCTGTAGATGGCAGCTCTGCTGTAAATGAGCTGTCGGGGTGTCCGAGAGAGGGGCCAGCCCTCCGCGCTGCCGGCCAGCCCTCCTGCGGGCGCCCAGGCGAGGCGGAGGAATGAGTGCACCGAATCAGATACTGTCTGTAGCCAAGCCCCCAGGTGCTCACACGGTGCAGAGGCTGGGTCCTTCCCTGAGAGCACTCCCTTACCCCTGCCCCTCCTGCCCCCGGGAAGAGCGGAGCGGGCCCCAGGAGACCCCACTGCCTGGGTGAGCAACCTGGGCTCCGCTGGGCCAGTCTCCCCCAAGCAGCCGGGCCATGTGACAGCCCTACCCTGCTGGCACTGTTCCCAAGCCCACAGGAGGCCGGGACCACACTGTGGAGGGTTGCAAACCAGCTGCTCTGCCTGCCCAAGACCTCACGGAAAAAGAATGTCCCTAGGCCCGGTGCCCAGGCCCTGCCCTCCATGGGGCCACTTTGATGCCCTGAAAAGGTTAACTTTGAAGCTGCCGGTGGAGGGACAGAGCCAGGGGGTCTTGAACAAAGAGCCCTACGGCTTCCAGCTCTGGGCTCCCTGCAGTTACCCCTGAGCGATGTGGGGCCTGCTCTGAATTGTCAGGGATTCCCCCTCCTTCCAAAGATGTGCAGAAACCTCACCCATCTGGAATCTTTGGGAAGAAATCTATGTCCCTTGAACTTTCAGGGGACTGCCTGCTACCCCGGTGGACACAGTGCTTACACACATTTTAATGGTTTTACGTGGGAAATATTTACCCATGACATTGATCCTTTTCTCTATGACAAATGGTGACCATTAGGTCCAAGGCTGGACATCTGAATGGCGACACCCTCAGGCCCCATGAGCATGGAAGTCTGTCCTGCTGCTGTCCCCAGCGGCCACATTTTCTGGGCCCCGGTCTGCTTTCCGGAGTTCTCTGCTCTCCTCCTCTGCTGCCAGAGTCTCCGTCAGCTCCTGCTGTATTGGGCCGGCCGCCGGCCGCGTCCGTCCCTGACCTCACTCTGTCCCCCAGCCCGTCTAGATCCCCGTTGATGTGACCCTGACCCCGCTGAGCTGGAAAAGCCGAACTTACTCACGTGCGTGTAAACTAGGGCCTGGACCTCACCTCTGGCCCCTGCGTGGTCTTCGGCACAGGGCTTTGGGGTGCGGGCGGGCGAGGGCCCCAGATGTGCCCGCAAACGTGCGGCCTTACTGTCCTCGCCAGCGCACACTGGTGCACGAACGCCGGTGTCAGTCAGGAGCAACAGTTCCCTGCAGCTGGCAACGCGCCGTCCTGCTGTCTTCCAGATGGTTCCCAGACCTGCTGTTTGCCTGAATCTGGCAAAATCAAAATCAGTTCAACAAAGCAAACTCACCTATGGGCTGGAGGAGGCCCAAGACTGGGAGCTGTCCTTGATGCCTCTGTCCCCACCCGTCCACCGGCCACGGATCCCATGCCCGTCCTGCACCCAGGGACGCCCCCTCTGTCTCCCCATCCACTGGCCACCGATCCTGTCCCTGTCCCCCCATCCAGGGACGCCCCCGTCTGTCTCTCCACACTCAGGACCTCAACCCCAGCCCGGGTTGGGGCTTCCAAATCTCCCGCTTTATGAGGTTTCACCCCAGAGCCCAGTGTACTGATGAAAATCTCCCGCACACCCACCATCGAACACCATTGGCCCCGGAGGTTGGGTTTGGTTTTGTTTTTTTAAGATTTTATTTACTTACTTGAGAGAGAGAGAGAGTGAGAGCGCACAGGAGTGGGGCGAGGGGCAGAGGGAGAAGCAGGCTCCCCACCAAGCAGGGAACCCACCACAGGGCTCAATCCCAGGACCCCGGAACCAGGACCAGAATAGAAGGCAAAAGCTTAACCGACAGAGCCACAAGTGAACTTTTCTGACCCTCTATTTCACAGCTTTTTCTGTGTGTTAGAACCTATGGGGTTTGGTTTCTTTTTTACATTGAACCTTTGGACTGAGTCATCCGTTCTCCACTTTCGGTTTCAAAAGGGACTAAGGGTGTGAAGTGGAGAGGGTCCCCGGCCTTTAAAGAAAGTCCCTTTAAAGTCCCTCCAGGCACCTGGAGCTCGGCCAGACACAGGCAGAGCCACGTCCCCCGACCCTGCGAGTGAAAGGGCGGGGCACCCCTGGTCCTCGGCACCGGACAGACGTGAAGAGTGGGTCTCTGCTATGGCGGCAGAGGGACTGTACTGGTCGTGCTTACTGGGCCCTTCCTCCCTGCACTGCTCCTCAGTCCCGGGCCTCCCCGCAGCCGAGCGCAGCCCGCCCTCCCGCACGCCTCCCTGACCCGTCCAGTCCCCTGACGCACCCTCCACTGTCAGGAACGCCATCCTCCAGGACACACACCCAGGCCCCCGCGGGGTCTGGCCTCTCCGACCTCTGGCCACAGCTCTGCTGCCCTCAGCCCCTCAGCGCCTCCCTGGGGCTCCTGACGGCCTTCGAGGCGGGGCTGTCGCCCTGCCCCTGCCACCTTCCGTCAGAACACCTTGCCTTGTCCCTGGACCCTGCCATCTGCCCCTCCTCCCGTGAACGTGGCTCCTGTGCCCCCCATCACGCGAGCCACCGTCACGGCCGAGCTCTCCCCACTGGCCCACGGTCTCCGTGAGGGAGGGGCTACCTTGTTCCCCAGGCCGCCGGCACCTGTCAGAGGACGGCCACTTGGGCGACGCGCAGTAAGGAATGAGAGAATGAGCGTGGCTAGAGTGTGGGCAACAGCAGACTCGATGCCAATCCCACAAGTGTCCCTGGCGCCCGAGTCCTTGTCAGAGGGACCGTCCTCCGCAGACTCCCCAGGGTGCCGGGCAGCGCTCCGGCCTCCGGCCTGCATTCCCCCCCGTCCTTCGACTCCCCTTCCTCCCTCCCGACCCTCCTGCCTGTCCTCCTAGGGCCCACTCTCTGTCCCCTTGCCTCCTGCCCGCTGGTGTGAGGGCCCCGGCCTCCCCTCTCCATCCTGCGGGGGGGCTCTTTCAAAAGCCTCAGAGCCCAACCCCGTTCTCAAACCTGCTGGCCGCCTGGTCGTTCCAGGCCCCAGGTTCCCAGGGGAGCGGGGTGCTGCCTCTTCCGAGGTGTTTCCGTGTCCTTGTGGCATTACAGGTAACGAGGCGTCACTTACATGCCAGAGAAGTCACCTGTTCCGCCATGCGGTTCCATAACCGTCAGTCAGCGCCCAGCCCTACCTGCCCGGCGGCAGCCCTCCTCATTCTCAGCCCAGCCCAGTCTGGGTCCTGCCTGCACACCTGCCTGTTCCGCACGCCTCAGGTGAAGGGACACGGGCAACCGGAGCCCTTTCCTGTCCAGCCCCTCGCACCGGGCACCGCGGTTCTGAAGTTCACGTGCCTTGTGGTGTGAGCGGGGGCTCCTCCCTCCCTGTCTGCGCTGTGCGCCCCCCGCCCCCCACCCTGGGAGGCCGCCTGGGCGGTTGCCAGCTGTGCCTGCTGTGGATACAGCCTCTGGGAACCTGCGTGCATGGGTCTTTGCGTGGACGCAGGCTTTCGTCCCACCTCTCTGGGGTCTCTGGGGGAGTCGGTGGGGTCTACGGTAGACGAACGTTTCAGTTTTTAAGAATCTTCCCAGTTTTCCAGCGTGGCCGCGTCGTTTCCCGTCCCCAGCAGTCCGGCCAGATCTCCTGCACGTCCTCACCAACATCCGACATCTGCCGTCTCCCTGTGTTATCGTCACGGCAAACCTGGCAAACCTCCTCGTGCGTTTGACTGGCCTTTCCCTAACGACTCATGACCTTGAACTTTTTTTCCAGGGCTTCCCATTCGTATGTGTGTCTTTGGTGGACTGTCTTTTCAAATCTTTTTTTAATTTGATTTTTTAACTTCAACGTAAGTTCTTGAGTTCCTTGGCTCCGTGTTCCTGAGACCAAACGCTTCTTTGTATGCTCAGTCCTTTCTCAGGTACGCGATTTGCAGATACGTCCTTCCTGTCTGTAGCTCGTCCACTCTTTATAACGGTGTCTCTCGAAGGTTCTGATTTTGGGGACGTGGCCATGGTTTCTCGTGACTTTCTGTCTGTTGGCAGGTGCTGCCTTGCCTGCAGACTATGGCCGCCTGGGCTCTCGCAGGCCAGCTTTCTGCCCTGTCCCTGACAGGCAGCCCCAATTGTCCCTGGTTGGAAGGGGATGGTGCCCTCGTGGTGACTGTCACCTACAGCGTGTGTGGAGAGCAAAAGAGGGACACCTTACTGTCACGCACAAACCCAGGCTCTGCCACCCCTAACCCAAGACCTGGGGAGAATGAGGTACTGGTACCCTCAGCCCCTGGCCTGGACGAGGTGGGGGTGATTACGGTGTCTGTGTCAGACGGCCACTCGGCTTACCATGGTGCCCAGCACGCAGCCAGCACAAAGCACGCATTAGCTCGGATTTGTCTGGTTCTCTCAGGTTTACAGCGGGCTTACGGGCACCCTGACGTTTGACCCTCCTGCAGGCCTGGGGGCCAGCGCTGCCCACCCCACCCGTCTCCTGCAGACCCGCTGCTTAGCTCCTGTGCCTGACAGCTGGCCATGGCCTCATCAGGGCGACTCTCATCCACTCCCCTGTCCACTGGGTGAATTCCAGGGGCCCCGTCCATCCTTCCCGCGGCCCCCACGTCCAGCTTCCCGCTGCACCGTGCGAGCACACACACACACAAAACTCCTCCAGACGGAAAGAACCACCCGCCGCCCCCTCTGTCCTGGAGGGTCTTGGTGCAGGGGGCCAGGCCTCCCGCTCTCCAGCCGGGCATCCCCAGCCCACCTCTCCGAACCCCATTTCCGCATCTGTAAAGGGGGACGTCAGGGCCCGATGTCTGGGAAGGTGCCTTCAGAGGCAAGCCCCCCAGACGACCACAGACTGCCTGCGGACGCAGAGGGGAACAGCAGGCAGGACACACAGCAGGGAGGGCCGCCTCCAGCAGGCAGGGACTAGAACGAGGGTGGGGAGAGGGGCACAGGCCCCGAATATCTGTAGCACCAGCACCAGAAACTCAAGCAGATAAAGCGAGTTGTAGGTGTACGTTTTCTCAGGCCGAATCCTTGTTTGGGGCCTTTGGGATAATCTATCAATCTAACCACAGCAGGCTGAGGCCAAGCTTACAGAAAGCAGGAGTCCAGGTCGCGTCTGTCCGGTAGAAGCTTGTCTCTGCTCTCTGTTGCCGCATAACAAAATGTCCCAAGACCAACTGGCTTAAGACAAAACCACTTTGTATCTCCTCCCAGTTCCGTGGGATGCGTGGGCTCGGCCGGTTGGCTCTCGGGCACCTCGCGACACCGGCTGGGACGGCTGTCACCTGATGGGGATCCGCCTCTGTTTGGAGGTGACCAGATCCCTGCAAAGCCACCTGGGACTGGCTGGTACTCCCAGCAAGCAGGACAGTTGGACCATAGTGACGGGAAGGCCCACACTTCATAGACCACGCGTGGGGTCTCCTAGGAGGCCAGTCTGCAGGAAGCCCCGCCGGCCCACCCTGCTGCCCCATCACAGGCTGTCCAGAATGGGAATGATGTCCATCGCTCCCTCCTCACCCCTGCTGAGCCTCGGGCCTGCCCTGGTGTCTCTCCTGGACCAGAATGTGTCCAGGACGACCGTCACGCCTCTCTCCTCTTTGCTGCCTCTGGCCCTGTCTCCTGATGCGGCCCGATGTCCCCACTGCCACCGTCCTCACTCGAGCTGCCATTTTATGACAGCAGAGGAGGGACACAAGCTAGCCGGGCCACAGAGACAGGGTTGGGCACAGCATCCTCAGAGAGATCTTGTCCCCTGCAGCTCCCCCAGGCCACTGTCCTTCTTTGGCATTGTGGCAGAGGACTTCCTTGGGGGACGGGGGGAGCTCCAGCATCTGCTCCTTCACTGAGGACTTGGGTTCCTCAGTCACTCATTCGAACCCTGTCAGTTCTGAAGTGCGGAGCACTGCACTGGGCTGGGGATAGGACAGTCCGCAAAGCAGACCCGGTTCCGGCCCTCTGGGGCCTTACTTCCCAGAGATAGACAGACCTTCGGCGAGCACACCAGGGAGCCCAGGACAGGACACCGGTCCAGGAGCCAAAGAGACACTTGCTCAGGGCTCTGAAAGTCAGGAGGGGTCTCTTGGGGCAAGGGCAGGGGGGGAAGGAGACGTTTCAGGAGAAGGACGTTGTCTTACAACTCGGGTCTCTTTTCTGCTCCTGTGGCTGTTCTACGTCCTCTGCGGACCAGCGGGTTCTGCACCGAGAAGGGAGGGCTTTGGGGGACAGGTGTCGGGGGCCTGAGTTCCCCACAGACCCGCCGGGCCCACACCTAAGGAATCCACACATGGCTCACAGCACCTGCCTCTTCCCAAGGCTCTGGGTGATGCTGCGCCGCCCTGGCTTGGTCTCTGCAGGGTCTCGGCCGCCAACCCCCGTCTTCACCTGCTGCCAGGTGGGGGTGCAAGGTGAGCCCTCGGAGCCCGTCTCTCCTCCCAGAGCCCCCTCGGCCCCACCCACCCGCTTCCCATTACCCACCCCGACCCCCAAACCAAGTTCCTAGAGAGGCGGTCACCTCACTTGGCTCCCAGGAACACCATGTCCAAGGGGGCTCTCTCTCTCTTTTTTTTAAAAAAAAGGGGTTTTTGTTTGTTTGGAAAAATATCTTTTTTCCAAGATTTATTTATTTAAGTAATCTCTACACTCAACATGGGATTGGGGCTCATGACCCCAAGATCCACCAACTGAGCCAGCCAGGCGCCCCTCCGTTGGAAAAGCAAACACACCCAGGTGGAGAGTCTCCACGTGACGACGATAGTCACCCACATTTCCCGTCATTGCTGCCGCTCTCCTCCCGCCCTCTTCCATCTGTAAATTATCCTGGACACTTTTGTTTTCTTGAAGATTTTACTTATTTATGTGAGACAAAGAAAGAGAGTGAGCGCACGAGCTGGGAGCGGGCAGAGGGAGAAGCAGGCTCCCCGCTGAGCAGGGAGCCCACCTTGGGCAATCCCGGACCCGGTCATGACCTGAGCCGAAGGCAGACGCTTTGCCCACTGAGCCCCCCAGGCGCCCCCCAGAGAAAGGCTTTTAAAAGCATGACAATACCACTGTCACATCCGCTCAAATTAGTAATAATTTATGAATATTATCTAATACCCAGACGGCGGCCCCTTTTCCGACATTACCGCACACGTACCTTTTCACAGTGCGTTTGTTCCAACCAGAACCTGTACACGTTTCATCCCCTGTACTCGGCTGATGTGTCCCCCACATCTTCAGTCTGCCATGTGGGCTCTGAACACTAGATTCGAGGTTCTCCGTGGGAACGGCCAATTAAGGCCACCTGGGAGTTTTTAATTAATGAATTAATTTGAGAGCAGGTGAGTGCCAGGGGGAGGTGCCGAGGGGGAGGGAGAGAATCTCAAGCAGGCTCCGTAGCCAGCACAGAGCTGATGGAGGACTCGATCTCATGACCCTCAGATCATGACCTGAGCCAACATCAAGTGGGGTGCTGCACTGACGGAGTCACCCAGGCACCCCAGGGTCACCTGGGAGCATTTACAAAACACCCATTCCAGGGCTCTCCCTGGTTCCGGCTAGGTTGGGATCCTGGGGAGAGCCTGGGTCTGAGCGTTTGCTCTGCATTTTCATTCATTTACTTGTTAAGCTTCACCCCACCCCTCCCCGTGATCCCATCCGGGCCAGCTGCCAGGACTGGGAGCCACTGGAATACTTGCACCCCCCAGTGGGCAGGTGGCAGTGACCAGTTGTCACAGCTTGGAGAGGGGAGGGGATGCTAGTGGCCTCTAGTGGGCGAAGGCCAGGGAGGCTGTGGTAGCCCACAGTGCCCAGGACAGCCTCCACGACAACAAATGAGCCAGCCCCGGACAGCAAGCACAGACACTGAGAAATCCTGACCTTGAAACACAGCCCCACTGTTCTCAGCGGACCAAGGACTCCTGGGGAAGGAAGCGAGTTAGACAGGATTTTTTCCATCCCTCCGTTCGTCCCCTCAACCCATAGAGCCGTCACCTGGCTGCCTCCCACTGGCAGTGCCCCCCCTTCCCCGCCAGCTCCTGAGACGGCGGCTCCACCACCCTCCGCCGGCTTGGGGCTGCGAGCCCGCTGCCTCGGTGACCTCTGACATCCCTGTCCCCCAGGTCCGGGAAGTGGACAAAATAAGTGTCTCCTCCTTGCAGGGCCGTCCTGAGCAGGTGGTGACATGGGGGTCCCGTGCCTGGGGGGCACTGTCCGTGACAGCCCTTTCGCCACGGTACCCGGGTGTCTAGCACAGAGTAGGTGCTCAAAAAGCATGTGTAGAAACAACAAATCCCCACTTGTCCTGGCGGGAGCGGAAGCCCAGAAACAGGCTGATCTCACAACCAGCACCGAGCATTCGTTCTGCCTGCTGAGGACTTCTCTGCCTCCACAATGCCGGAACCAGAACCTGGGGGCTGTGCCTGCTGTCCCAGGGCCTTCCCCACCCCCTCTATCACCACCATTAGAGGAGACCATTCAGAGAAACCCTGCCCCACAGCTCACAGCCAGGACACAAGACCCTGGGCAGTCCACCATCCCTCTGAGGGTGGGGAGTGGGGACCCTTGGAAGGAGCATCCTGTCCCTAACCCTGCCCCCTTTTGTCCTTCTTTTGGGAGGGAGGGGGGACATGACACATTTTCCACCTGTCACTCCTGACAAAAGATTGCAACATTTTTAGGAATGACTCAGAGGGAGAGCGCACACATAGGGTGCTCACTCTATTTCCTGTAACTCAGTCCGCTCCTGCTTTGCCGAGGGAGCGCCACTGTCCTGCTCCGTGACTCAGTTTCCCCTTCCAAGCCTCCAGAATTACACACAGCACAGGGTGTGGAGACCTTGTGGGCATGAGGGGCTTCTCACAATGACACGAAGAACCCACGGTAGTGGGGGTTTTGTTCCTCCTAGCTAGCTGGGTATACCGTCAGAGACCCTCTCATCATGAAGCCTCCTAAGAAACCTGTTTGGGTAGAAGGTCTTCACACCCACCTGGAGAGGAACTGGAGAGTTACTCCTAACTGGGCATCAAGAAAACCTGAAGCCGGGGCCATTGGCCAGGAGGTCCCTTCACACGCCCCTCTTGGTGCACCCGGGTTGACCTCCAGAAGTGAAGCTGAGGGCCAGACCCTAACACCAAGGAGGCTGCCTTCCGATCACGATCAGGAAGGCCATCTGAAACCTCGCCACTCTCCGAAGACTGAGGGGTGGGGTGGGGGCATGTTGCTTACTTGTCCCCAGGGACCCCCCTGGGCAGGGCTAGGGAGCTGCGGATGGCGGGATGGTGGGGCCTCCCACTTCTGGCCTCCCCTCCCCGCAGCCGAGCGATGGGGCCCTCTCATCATGGGAGAACCCCGGCGCCCCTTCCCACCCCACCAGGGCTGGGGTGCACGGCCTCAGGGAGCCTGGCAGGCAGCCCCGGGGAGGGGCCCGAACTTTCCCCGGGCCACACCCTCCAGCTCCCGGCCAGGCCGGGCGAGAGGAAACTGAGGCGGGAGGCCGGAGGCGCGGGCGCCGGGCGCGCCCCTGGCACGGTCCCCGGGAGGCGGCGGGCGGGCCTGCTCCGCCCCCGCGCCCTGCCCGAGCAATCCCGCGCCCGCGGGCGGGGCGGGGCCGCTGGCAGCCCCGCCCCGAGGGGGCCGGGCGGGGGCGGCGGGAGGCGTGCGCGCGGCGGCGGCCCGGAGCGCCGGCCGGGGCGTAGCGGGGGCCCCGTGCACTGCCCGGCCCGGGCCATGACCCCCGCTGCTCTCTCTTGCAGGCTCGTCGCCCCGGCCCCCGGAGCCCGGCCGCCGCCGCCGCCTGCGCCCGGGCGGGTCCCGTGCGCCCCGGGCGCGGCTCCGCAGTGAGCCCCCAGCAAGCGGTGAGTGCCCCGCGCCGCGCGCGCCCCGCTGCCCGGCCCGGCGCGGCCCGCCCACCCCCTCCAGAGGACGCCGCGCTCCCCGAGAGTCCGAGCAGGCGGCGTGCACGCCCCGCCGGTTCCGGCGGCGGGAAGGGCGCGCCCGGGGAGGCCAGGGCGTTCCGGGGGGCGGCGGGACACCCTCGCGGGCCCGGGCGTCCCCCCAACTTCTCGCGGACTTTTCCGCCGAGAGGCGGATTTGGGGAAAGTTGGGCCCAGAGCCCCGGCTGTGTTGCGCCTTACCCGGCCGGTGGGGGTGTGTCCGCGCGTGGACGCCTCTGGCCCCCCACTCTCCGCCCGGCGCCCCGCGCTGTCACGAGCTCCTCAGGAACGGGCCAGACCGCCATTCCTGAGAGCTGGAAAGGAGCCCGGCCGGGGTGGGGGCAGGAGGCCTCGAGAGGAACCATTTCCCCTCTACGGAGGCTTTCAAACTATATTATTCATGAGCCGCCTCACTTAGGGGCCCCTGGCCTCCCAGGGCATCAAAGCAGGTTTGCAACCGCAAAGGGCGACCAGTGTGAACGCACGCGCGACTTCTCCGGCCGGCTGAGCTCAGCGGAACCCGGGGAGGCTCTGGAGACCCGGGACCCGCCGGCCCGGCCGCGTGAGGGGCGGGGTCAAGGGCGGGCGGACTCGGCGCCTCTGTTGGGCCGCGGTGGAGCCGCGAGGCGAGTCAGTCCCCACCGCCTTCGCAGCCGGAGGGTCACGGAGGAAGGGCAGGTGGAGGCACTTCTGAGAGAGTGGAGCCTTTGTGGCACAACACCCCATCTTACAGAAGGGGAAACTGAGTCTGCGAGAAGCTGAGCTAGACTGGCAGGCCCTGGGGTTTCCTGCCCCACCGTCGGGAATGCCCTCGCCTGTCCAGGCCACACCCACCTTGGGTTCTTTGTCCCACCCTGGGTACCGGTTCCGGATGGATGGATGGATGGATGGATGGATGGATGGATGGATGGATGGATGATTGGTTGGGAGGGAGGGCGGGAGGGTGGCCTGCGGTGTATTTATGGAAAGACTTAATCCCTTCGCAAGCCCCAAGGAGGCTGAAAGCTTCGCCACCTAATCTCCTCTCCCTGGAAGCCCTTCCCTTGCTTGTGGGGTGCCACTCAGTGGGCACTGAGCCGGAGTTTAGGTCACCTCGGAGGCCTGGAGCTGGGAACCTGCCCTCGGTGGCCGTGGGAAGGGAGTGATGCTCTCTAATGTATCCCCAGCACCTGCGGTCCCTATCACCTGCCTGGCTGGCCCCTTTTCATCCTCTGAGTGGTGGTGTCCCCATTTTACAGATGAGGACACGGAGGCTTGTAAAATTCATGGGGTGGGTAAGTGGCAAGGCCGGGCCTTGAACCCTGAGCCTGACAGTGAATTGCTCTGGAATATGGCAGGGGTCAGGCCAGGCCTCTGGGACCAGCAAGTGCAACACCTCCCCCCATTAAAGCTTTATGCATGTAGCATATACACATAGGACTATGTGCACATGAAGAGTGTACGCCAGATCCGGAACTAGGAAATCCCCAGGAATGTCCTCCTGCCCCTCCCAGCGGCAGTCTCCCTCAGGTGCCAGCGGTGGGCCCCACGTCTCCCACAGACGTGCCACATCCAGAAACCCTCAGGGGGTGAGCTGGTGGGTTCTCTCTGACGTGGGCTGGTCGTCTGTGGGTCCTATCGTCAAGGCTGCTGTGAAAAACAGTTGCATGCTTTGGGGGGCACCTGGCTGGCTCAGTCAGAAAAGCATGTGACTCTTTTTTTTTTTTTTTAAAGATTTTATTTATTTATTTGACAGTGAGAGATCACAAGCAGGCAGAGAGGCAGGCAGAGAGAGAGAGAGGAGGAAGCAGGCTCCCTGCCGAGCAGAGAGCCTGATGCGGGAATCGATCCCAGGACCCCGAGATCACGACCTGAGCCAAAAGCAGAGGCTTAACCCACTGAGCCACCCAGGCGCCCCAAGCATGTGACTCTTGAGCTCAGGGTGGTGAGTTCGAGACCCACATTGGGTGTGGAGCCTACTTCAAAAAATTTTTCTTGAAGATTTTATTTATTTGAGAGAGAGAGAGAGATTGAGAATGAGCAGGGGGAGCAGCAGGGAGAGGGAGAAGCAGGTTCCCCGATGAGCAGGGAGCCTGATACGGGAACTCGATCCCAGGACCCCAGGATCGCGACCGAAGCTGAAGGCAGACGCTTAACTGACTGAGCCATGCAGGTGCCCCTAATTGCATACTTTTAAATTAACCCTGTGGTGAATTCATCGTTAACTTGACCTCTAAGAACATGCCCCATATTTTTAAATAAACATTAGTATGGACATAGAACACGAAAAGCTACACAAACTGTAAGCATCGAGCTTGATTATTACGCAGAGGTTCAGAGCAGGCAGTGAGCAAGTATTTTGCTCAGAGTTACAGGGTCAGTCACAGAGAGGCCAAGGCTGGACCTCAGGTGGCCCAGGCCCCTTCTCCAGGACACAAAAATAGGTGGGGATCTCACGGGGCGCCTTGCCTCCCCGCCCCCCATCCTCTGTGACTTCCTGTTGGTGAGCCGCGGTGGGGGAAGCAGCTGTCCCCGCCTCCGCCTCCCCCTCCCCTCCCGAGGAGCTGAGGAGCTGAGGAGCTCGCAGCCTCCTGCAGGTCCGTGGGCTAAGGTCAGGGAGATGCTCATGTTTGCACTCCGTGTACCCGGATGGGAGGCGTGTTAACACTTGTAGCATCTGTTCCCGGCACAGACCCTTTGGCTGGAATTGCAGGAATTCTAATCCTGTTACAAAAAGCAAGTGCCTTTTCTAAAGAAGGAAGAAAACCAAGATGTTCCCTGTGCCTGACTAGGACCCCAGGGTGGCCAGCCCGTCCGAACCGTCTTCCCCTGAATGCAGTGAGGAAACAGGCGTGGAGAGCTGGCCCCCGTCCCCCTGGCTGCGAGTGGCACCTGGTCCCATCCTCCCTTGGCCGGTCCACCCACCTAGGCCAACTGTCACATTCCTCAGCTCTGAATCTTCACCCCGGCCCTCTGCTTGGGCTCAAGTGAGGTCTTTGTTCAGTTCAGTGACTCATGACCTCCAGGGGATCTTTCCGATTCCCTCTAGGACGGTACTCTGCAGAGACCAAGACCCGGCTTCCAGCTGGACCCGGCCTTGCACTCACGGTCCCTCTCTGGGCCTCTCTGTCCTCATCTGGGAAGCCCACGTGAGCACCCAGACCACTGCTGTGGAGAGCTGCCGGATTTCGCAAGTAAAATATAGGATGTACCTGGCACGGGACGCTCACTCTCGAGGTCGCGAGTTCAAGCCCCACTTTGGGCGCAGAGATTACTTAAAAATAAAATATTTTTTTTAAAGATTTTATTTATTTATTTGACAGATCACAGGTAGGCAGAGAGGCAGACAGAGAGAGAGGGGGAAGCAGGCTCCCTGCTGAGCAGAGAGCCCGATGTGGGGCTCGATCCCAGGACCCCGAGATCACGATCGAGCTGAGGGGAGAGGTTTAACCCACTGAACCACCCAGGTGCCCCAAAAATAAAATCTTAAAAAACAAACAAAACAGGAAACTGGACACCCAATTAAGTTTGAATTGTGAGTTCATGAAGGATTTGGGGTCTGAGTATGTCCCATGCAGAAACTGGCACTGGATATTTTATCTGGAGCCTTTTAACTCCGGCCCCCTCCAGCTCTAGGTGCCTAGGACTGCCTCCAAGAGAGACGTGGCCTCGCACTCCAGAGCCCAGCCTCTCTGGTCCACAAAAGTAGTGCCTGAAGGGAGTCAGCCTGCCCCCCGGGGTCAGCCTTCAAGAAGTTGGGTCTCCCCCCCGTCCCTCGGTGGCTCTATGCCAGGGGCTCGGTACTTCGCCGTGACTGTGTACTTAGTGCAGAGAATAGCTCGGCTTCCGTTTCTCTGTGCCGCCAACGTGTGGGAGGCAAGCTGGAGCACTCCCACTGCTGTGGGCTGGTCATTCCTTCCCGAGTGCTCTGAAAACAGTCGCGGACAGCTCAGCCGAGTGTGTCCCTCCCCTGGAGATGCTCAGGCTTTTAGAGAAGGCGCGTGGTGTGCAAAGTAGCTGACGCGCGGCTCCCGCATCTCTCCGAGGCTCGGCGGGGAGGCAGACCCCGCGGGAGGAGGTGTGTGTCATTGCCCTGCCTGCCTCGGTAGGACCCCGCGGTGGCCCCTTGGTAGTAGGGGTGCAAGAAAGAACCTGTTCAACTTCAAGCTGTTGTGCAAATAATCAACAATCTGAGATTTCAAAGGGAACATCGAGGAAAGGGAGGTGTTTCACACTCCTGCCCAAGTGTGAAAGAGGGAATGTTTATACCTGAGCTAGCGGTTCCCTGGGCCTGGCGGCGCTGCCCATCTAGCCACACGAAGGGGGTGGACCCCTCCCCCGAGATTGCTTCCCTCCCATTGACTCTATTTTTCCTCGTCGCAGAAACCTGTACATTTGTACCGAACGTAGCCCTGGTGCCACCTGGGTCAGGCTTCCTGGCCCCGGGACCCCTCAGAGCTCTGTCCCCCCACCCCCATCTGTAAAATGGGGAGGCAGCGGTGATATCTCTCTCGGGACATTTTTAGGGTGGAGGGCAGTGATTTTTATAATAATCTTGGCCCAGGACTTGGCCTCTTAAAATCCTCAGGGAGATGGATATCTACGGGCTCTCACGGCTGGAAGTGGGAGCGGCCTCACTGCCCCCCAGTCAGGCCTCCATTCACCCAGCTGTAGAATCAGGCTTCGGCGACTCCCCTTCCGAAGGGCTCGCCCATTCATGGGGCTCTCCCCGCAGTCGCTGCCCGGGCTTGCCACCTGCCAGCAGCCCCAGCAGCCCCAGCAGCGGGGGGTGGAGTGGATCACCTGTGGGAGTGTCTCCTCCTGACCCAGCAGCCCAGAGCCGGGGCCCATGATGTGGGACACCCCTAAGGCAGTGCCTTCACAGGAGTGCTTGGGGACAGGACCGTCCCCCAGGCAGGGTGCCTAATATTTGACAGGCGAGGACACGGGAACCTGGGGAGCCGAACGTCAGCACCTCTGGCTCAGAGATGGCAGTGACTTGCCTGAGGTCACACAGCTCTTGGACCCTGGTTCTTCCTTATTCCTCCGGGCCACTCCCCGCCTGCTGCCTCTGTCCTGTCCTGTGGGGAGGGAGAGGCGGGGTCACGGCCTGTGTGCTGGGATGAGGAACTGAGGAACGCCGGTTTGTGACATTTCTCCATCTGGGAATTTTAGGAAGCAGACACAGAGTCGCTGCACACCACATGACCCCTGGACGTGACCTGGCCTGACGCCGCGCAGCTTCTTGTCCCCGTGCCCCCTGAACCCAGGCTGCGGCCCGTGCTGCTTCCTCCTCCTCCTCTTGCTTCCTTGATCCGTCTTCACTTTCTTGGGGTCGGGCACAGAGGCTGCGGACCCCTGTTGCTGCCTGTGTCCGCTCTTCTTTCCTTGCGTGACTTCTCTTGAAGTAGTTTCAGCCTTCCAGAAAAGCCGCAGGAACACAGAGGGCTCCTCCGAGTCCTTTCCCAGAGATGAAGCCCCATTTGCCTTAGGGTCTCTGCGCCTGCACACGCATATGCTGATTTAGCTGACCCCTTGGAGTCACGCGCTGCAGGCACAGTGGCCTCGAGCCCAGACGGCTGGGCGTGTGTGTCGCAGGAGCCACGAAGGCCTCTCACAAACGCAGGCCGATGACTGAGATCTGAGCCCTGAAAGGTGACCGCATCCGGTCACCTCAGAGACAGTTGTCTTTCTTTTGACTATTTCAGTATTGGTCTTTTTTTTTTTTTTTTTTAAGATTTTACTTATGTTTTTGAGAGTGTGGATGAACTATCCTCCCTGTGCCTCTGTTTCCCCCTCTGTGGGGTGGGGATGGGGAGGGTCGCAGCCTCTAGGGGCTGTTGTGAGCATTGACCGACCAGCCATCTCCGTCCTGGGCTGTGACGGGCACACAGTGAATGCTCAAGGACCATTAGTCCTACCGGACTGGCCTTGGGCTCTCTTTTCCTCCAGCCTGGCCCTTCCTCTCCCCCTGAAGACACCCCCTCCTTGGTATCAAATCCCGCCCATGATTAGAATCCCTTGGGGAGCTTTTAAAAAGTCCCAGTGCTAGGCCCACACCCTAGGCCCATTAGCCTAGAATCTCTGGGGTGGGACCCAGGCGTCTGTATCTTTTTAAGGGCCCAGGCGAATTCACAGGGTCATAGGAGACAGTGCTCAGGGTCGCTGCAGTGGTCATGGACATCCCCTGGGTCTCGTTTTGAGATGAAGGTGCCGAGCCTGCAGGTGGGGCAGGGCCTGCGACCCTGGCGTCTCTCACAAGCTCCTGGTGAGCCCACGCTCCGGTCCCAGGACCGCACTGCAAGGAATATGCCCTGGAGAAAGGCCCCAGCTGGAAACCACTGCCCGTCTTCCCTCTGTGGCTGGTGTAAATGATAGCATCGGACACTTCTCGGACGGGAGCTCTGCGCCCTCCGGATGGTTCCGTCGTCCTGCTGCTGAGTGAGACTTCCAAGACCATCATCCCCATTTTATTTTATTTTTTTAAGAGTTTTAAAAAATGTATTCATTTGACACAGAGAACATAAGCAGGGAGAGGGGCAGGAGGAGAGGGAGAAGCAGGCTCCCCGCTGAGCAGGGAGCCCAGTGTGGGGCTCCAGCCCAGGACCCTGGGATCATGACCTAAGCCAAAGGCAGAGGCTTAATCATCTGAGCCACCCAGATCCCCCGGCATCATCCCCATTTTAAAGATGAGGCAAATGAAGCCTGGGTTGGTAGAACAGCCCATCCGTGGTTACCCGGCTAAGCCAGGCTCTGGTCAGCCAGGAGGGCACAGCTCCACGACCTGCAGGCAAGTCAAGAGACACCGCACCACCGTCTGCCCCTCACCTGCCCTGTCTCCCCCCAACACACACACTCATTTGTGCTCTCTGCCTTGTCCCCAGGCCCCCAGCCCATCTCCTAAGAAATGCATCCGGGCCCCTGCCTTCCCACCTCTCCCACAGACCCAGCCTGGATAAAACCGAAGCCCTCACCCGGGGTTTCTCCAGGCCAGCCCCTCCTGGTCCCTCCAGCTCCCGAGCCTGCGTGCCTCCCAGACTCCTGCTTCTCCACACCCTCACTCTCCCCCACCGCCCGCACCGGTCCCCCACCCCACACACCCCATCTTCCATCTTAAGGCCCAGAACGCGCTTCTCCAACCTCAACAGACACACGACTCCCGGGGGGCCTTGTTAGAATACCGACTGTGGCTCAAGGCTTCTGGGTGTGCCTGAGATGCGGCATTGCTAACAAGCTCCCGGGGGCCCGAGGCTGCTGGTCCAGCAGCACCGCCCGTGTAGCGAGTTCCTGGGGGAACCCCAGCATTTCCTAGCCACAGACGCCGGCCTCTGGGCGGGACAAGGAGAGCACAACGTGGGGCCTCGCTCACACACCCGTGGTGGAGATCCAAGGGGCTTCCCTTGTGGCCACCCTCCTCGCCCCTCCCCCAGGCAGCCTGGCACGGAGGCAGCCCCCTCCTCTTCCCCAGAAGGGTGTGCAGAGCCTCACAGGCCCCAGACCGGGGTTGGGGCAGCCCCGGGGTTGGAACCCCCGCTCTCTGAGCCTCGATTTCCCATCTGTAAGTGAGTAGCACGTCCTGGGGCTGGAGCACACGGGTGCCGAACGCTGTCAGCCGCGTCCTGTTTTATCCATCGCTCCAAATGCTCAGGGGGAATCCCCTTGCTGGCCGACTGTGGGGACAGTTTTAACTCCCATGGACTGAGGCCTTAGTGCCCTTAATCGGTTAGATGTCCACCTGCATTTTAAATGAGGGGCGGTGCCCTGACAGCAGGTGAGCTCACCACGTCCTCCTGCTCCTGCTTCTGAAGCCAGCCACCACTGTGGCCCCAAAAGAAAAGGCCAGGTCAGCCCCGACCACACCCTCACCTCGACCGCACCCCACCCTCCAGATCTCCCGTCTATGCAGTTCTGAGGCGCCGGAAAGTTTTTTCCACCAGCACAGACTCATCTTTGAGCAAACTCAGCGCAGATGTCAGCACGCACCCTGACCTCACCAGGCTCTGGTGGCTTCTCTCCCCGCTATTTCCTGTTGTGTACCCGTGGGGCGGGGGCGGGGCGGGGGCCAGCTGCACATGGCCAAGACCAACAAGCCCCCTCTCTCTCCACAGGCCCACAGAGGCGCCGCCATGGGGCTCAAGCTGTCCTGCCTGAAAGGTAAGGGGAGAGCTTCCCCACCAGCATCTCTGGGCCTGGGAGAGGGGTGGCGGGGGGAGGCGTGAGGCTGGAGAGTAGGAGGATCCACCCTGGAGAGGGAGGGGGACCACTGCTTAAGGCAGCATCTGTATACAGCAGGTGCCTTATAAAGGCTTGCTCTGACTCTGAGCGCCCCTGCAGGCCTTCCCTGTCACTGACAGAGAAAGTCGCAGTGCCCCTGGGCCTTGGCTTGTCCCTCAGGGGGATTAATCCCAACCCTGGAGAGTAAGGGAGGAAGAGCCCCAACCCTGCAGGCCTGTTACCACTGACATAGCAGGTCCGGCCTGCTGGGGGCTGGGCAAGGCCAACAGGGAGAGGGTCTGGAAGGACACCAGGTCACTGTGGAATGTGGTAGGTGTTGGCAGAGGGACCCCAGACACCTGTCCTGTGTCCTAGACCCTCCTGGCCCGCGTCTAGATGACCCAGGGGCACTACAGACCAACATGGCCCCTACAGAGACCTCTCCCCTTGATGCCCGTTATTCAGGGACACATGCTCCCTAGCTGGAAATCCGGGAGTCGTTCTGGTGGCCCCTCGCCCATGTGTGGCATGCCCGGCAGCGCTGACTCACCTCCTGGATGTTTCGGAGGTGCCCTGGCCCTGGCCCTTCGCTGCAGGAGGTCAGGGGCGCGGGAAGGTGCAGGCCAGAGTGAAGGACCACGTTGTGTCCCGCTGCTGGGATGGGTGAGCTCAGCAGAGGCCCCGTGGGCCCAGTTTACGGATTATGCCCCGCTCCCTTGGCCAGGGGGCGAGGCATCTTGATGGACAGTTCCTCCAAGACTACGCGTGTGTGCAGGGCAGTGGCTCCCCTGGAGAAAATCAGGGTGTGGAGGGCAAGGTGGGGATGAGATGCTGGAGAGCCCGAGGCAGCCCACGCCCCTCCAGGGCCTGGCCCCTCTGAGGCCGCAGGCTGAGCCCCTGAGGGAGTGGGGGGCATTTGTTGGGCCAGCATCTGTGGGGGTGGAAAGCCCGTAGTTGCCTCTGGATGGAGCCCGTGGTGCCCCAGGACCCTCAACCCTTGGACTTCGCGGCCGGGTCTCCCCGGCGCTGGGCACAGAGTAGGCATTCAATACAAGCTTTTTGTTTTGGTTTTTAATCGTGGTGAGATACGTGTCACGTAAAATCTGCTGTCTTTACCATTTTTAAGTGTACAGCCCCCAGACGTTCCGTGCGTTTATGGTATCGCGCAGAGGTCCCCAGCGACCAGACCTTCTCCACCGTCCGGGTCCCACTCCCACGCTCCCCCTGCCCCCCCCGCCCCCCGCCAGCCCCGCCTCCCTCGTCCTACCTTCCGTCTCTGCGGATTTGCCTACTCGGGGGGCTCCCGCGCGTGCAATGATACAGTAACTGCCCTTTCGTGACGGGCTGATTCACTCAGCGTAATGTCCTCATGGCCCGCCCCTGCTGTAGCAGGTGTCAGAACAGCCTTCCTCTCCAAGGCTGACTTCTGTTCCCCGCGTGTCTGGACCACCTGTGGTTGATCGATCATTCCCGTGGACACGGGGCTGCCTCCACTTTCGGCTGCGGGGACAGGACGTCTTTGACGAGTCAGCCAAGGCCCTGGAGGAGCGAAGGGCTGGAATGTCGCCGGGGCAGCGAGGTTTGCTCGCGTTTGCACCACAGCTCGTCAGGGCCTGTCCCCGGCCCGGGGCTGCCAGCCCTCTGCCCACACCAGCCTCACCCAGCCCTGGCCTCCGGAGGCGGCAGATCTCTGGGGTGTGACAGGCAGGGGGAGGGAGTGGGGGAGCACAGGGAACCGAGCACTGGACCTTCTCTCTGTGCTTCACCAAAACGACCCAGGCCCGCCAGCCCAGAGGCCCCAGACCCTCCTCCTCCTCCCGGAAGGGACAGGCCAGCTACAAAGGGCACAGTGCCCCACGGCCCGTTCCCTGCGCACTGCTGTCCACATTACTTCTCGGCCCTCACACCCACAGGCGTGGTGTTCCCCCGCGGTGGGACTGCGACGTGTCCGGTGTCCCTGGTCTGTGTCTTTCCATGCTCTCTAAGGCCTGTGTCCCAGCCCGCCATGAGTGGGCCTCTGGGTGGTTTCCAGCTTGTTGCTTTTGTAAATTGTGCCGTTTTGAACATCTTTGATTTCTGATTTGTTAAATTAGTATTTCTTTGGGATAAATCCCAGAAATCAGAAGGACCCAGTCAATTCGTTACAATATATGGTGAGTTCTTCCTGGGGGCCCAGCCGGGACAGGACCCTGTTCCGCGCCTATTCTGTGTGGATCCGCTCCCCTGTCTCCGCGACACCCAAGTGAGTCCCCCCCAAGATCCCCAGTTTCTAGATGAGGACACTGAGGCACAGAGAGGCAGTGCCATTGGCCTGAGGCCACACAGCCGGGACCCGGTGCGATCTGAACCGCGGGGAGGTTCGTTCCAGAGGCCTTGCTTCAACCACCATTGGCTTGGCCTCTGCAGAAGGTAACATTTTAAGTTGACATTTGAAACAGTCGCTGTAGCCAGAAACGTTATCAACACGTTCTCATTCAGCTTCACAGTCTGTAAGATGGTGTCGGAGTTTCCTGGAGCTGCTGTAATGTATTACCCCAAACTGAGGGGCTTCGAGCAACAGAAATGCATTCCCCCATGGCCGGAGGTTATGCGTTCTAACCACGCTGCCTCTCAAGGCTCTGAGCGAGGGTCCTCCCTGTCTCTTCCTGCTCCTGGGGACTCCAGGCGCTCCCAGGCATGTGGCCACGTCCCCTGGGTCTGCCTCCGTCCTCACACGGCCTCCTCCCTGTGTCTCTGTGTCCTTTCTCTTAAGAAGACACCAGTCTTGGACTTACAGCCAGCCTTTTTTCTCTTTCTTTTTTTTTTTTTTTTAGATTTTATTTATTTATTTGACAGACAGAGATCACAAGTAGGCAGGGAGGCAGACAGAGAGGAGGAAGCAGGCTCCCCGCGGAGCAGAGAGCCCGATGCAGGGCTCGATTCCAGGACCCTGAGATCATGACCTGAGCCGAAGGCAGAGGCTTAACCCACTGAGCCACCCAGGCGCCCTCATCCCCAGATTCTTAATGAATCACATCTGCAAAGAACTTATTTCCAAATAAGGCCACATTCTAAGGGTCTGTGTGGATGTGGATTTGGGGAATACTCGTCAGCCCACCACGAATCCTTTCAGCCCTGAGCCCCGCACAGGCAGGGCAGGAAGGTGCTTCTTTGGCCTGACAGCAGAGACAGCCTGAGGTGGGGACACGTGAGTGTGGCATGGAACAGAGGAACACACTTGTGCCAAAATCTTTGTTTCTGGTCCCAAAGGGGAGCGGGCACAGCAGAGCACTGGGAGTGGGTCCTGCTGCCCAAGGGCCTGGCCGTGGCAGCTGTGACATGTGAGAGCGCTCCGCTGTCCAAAGAGCGCCTCTCCCGTGCCCTCTGGCGGAAGGGCTGGTGTGGGCCGGGCGTGGCTGGGAGCCAGGCGCTGCTCCCTTGATGTGCCTCATTACAGCTGGACAGCGTAGGTGACTTCACAGTGGGGAGACTGAGGCACAGGGCCGCTCTCACCAGCCCTGCATCTCCTGGCCGGCCAGGAGGGGCTTGGCTCAGCGGGCAGGAGAGGGGCGAGTGGTTTCCCAGTTTGTGCTCAGGAGCAGGCTCTCTCCAGGCCAGCAGCAGGCTGCACTGCCCCAGGGAGCAGCAGGGTCGGGCCCCCAGACCTGCGGCCTCCACTTCCCCTGGGAACTGGTCAGATGCGTGGGCCCCTCCCAGACCTACTGAGTCAGAAGCTCTGGGGGTTTTTAATAAACCCTGGGGGGGATTCCAGTGCCTGTTCAAGTCTGAGAACACTGGTGCCCGGGCTCCAGGGTCAGAAGGATCTGAGTTCAGATCCCAGGTGTGTCCTGGCAATCCACAACGTCGTATAAATCAGTTCACGTGTCAAAGCCTCAACTTCCCCATCTGCAAAATGGAGTGCCGAGTGGGGACATCTCCCGGGCCAGGCTTCGAGAGTTATCTGAGACTGGCGCTGTAGATGGACGGGGTTTCCTGTGTGCCCGGCCCTTTGTGCCTTCCCATTCTGGTGGCAGCCGCAGGTGCAGGGGAACTCAATCTGGAGGTGCGGGCTTTCCCGTGGGGCTACCTCGGGGGCTGGTGTGGTCTCTGGCGTTCCCCTGAGGGCACCAGCACCAGCCCCGGCCAATGACCGCATCGCTGTGGAGACAGGCTCCTGGGCCGGGCTGGTCCCAGCGGACCGTCCTTCTGGGGTGCCCGGGACCAGGTGGGAAGGCACCAGGAGATGGAGACTGGCTCTGGGGTTGGTGCCTCGCTCATGTGTTCTAAGGACTATTTGTTAGGACAGTTTTAGATTTCCAGAAAGTAGTTTCAGGTTCACAGTTTCCCCTCTAGTTAAAGCTTGCCTCGGCTGGGTCCCTTCCTCGAGGGCCCTGAACGCGCCCAGATAAGTCATTGCCAGCCGCGCTCCCGCTTGGTTCAGCTTTCCTGTTCTCCCTGCAGGCCCCTTTGCTGTCCCAGGACCCCACCTTATAGTTCCTCGTCACGTCCCCTCAGGCTCCTCGGACCATGTCAGTTTCTGAGACGCTCCTGTCTGCGACCTTGACTGTCTGGAGGAGCACTGGCGGTCTGTTTGGGAGGACAGCCCGCTGTTGGGATCTGCCCGATGCCGGTGGGGTCTCCAGTCTCTTGTGCCGAGCACGTGACGATGGTGACGGTGGGGCCCGGGACATGGGCCCGCCCTCCCCGGCACCCCTGACTGCTCAGGCATTTCTCCCCCTTCCCTCGCAGGGGGCTCAGAGCCCCTCCCTCCATCCGGCCTGTACCCAGGCATGGGGCGGTTGGGGGCGGGCCGTCGCAGTGCCCGTTTCTCACGGGTGTCAGGGAGCCTGAGACTAGCCACGGGTCGGAGCGGAGGTGAGAGTCACGATGCGGCACTCCTCCTAGGGCCAAGTCCGGGTGTGAGCCGTCCGACGCTGCGGGCAGAGCTGGTCGAGAGACTGCTCGTTGCACAACTATCGATTGTATCCCTACTGTGCGCGGATCCAGGGCTGGCCCCGGGGCTTCCGACGGGAGCAAGGCAGCCGTGCGTCTTGACCGCGGGGAGCTGGGAGAGGGAGGGAGAGGTGAACATTACGCGGAACAGCCCCCCGAGTGCCAGCTGCCGTGTGACGGAAACCCGTGGCCGGGTCTGTGGGCAGGGGTGGCACCAGGGAAGCCACCCGGCCTGGGGGAGCCGGTCTGGGAGACAGGGGGAAGAGAACAGCAGGTGGTCAAGAAGAAAAGCAGCCTGATTGGGGGGGCAGGGAATTTAGGGGTTACTCCAGTAGGGGCTGGGAGCTCCGTGGAAAGGGAGGGATCAAGGCACCCATTGGGCTAATACGCTTTGAGCCATTTTCGGATTGCATCGGGGCTTCATGCGTTTGAAAGGACGGTGACATGGTGGGGCCCCACATTGAGGTAGAATGTGGCCAAGGTCAACGTCTTCGTGTACTGAGCTTCCGTGTCCCCAACTGGACAGCTTCCAGCTGCCCTCAGGGGAACCCCAGCTTCCTGAGCGGCAGCTTCCTGCCTGTGGGGGTCCTTGCTGTCTGCCCTGTACCCCCTCCCCACGGGGTACAGAGCCCAGACCCGCACCGTGTTCCCACGTGACCTCCCAGCTGACCGGCGGCCGGCCGCTGTTGGGCGTCTGCCCCAGGCCCCAGGGAAGGGCCGCGGACGGCTCTGAGCCCTGTCCCCACGCAGGAGAGGCAGAAACAAGGGTGTGAACGTGAGACCCAGACCGGCGGATGGTGTGGCGACAGCGGGAAAGGGAATTGAAGTGGTGCCCCAGTGGGCGTGAGACAGGCACGGGCCTCCTGCAGCCCTAGTATCAGAGCCAGCCGCACGGAGGCAGGGAACAGTGCTCCAGGCTGAGGGAACAGCGGACGCCAAGGCCCTGAGTCGGGAACAAGTTTGTTGAGCAGAGGAGCAGTGAGGACGAGAGTGTGACAGGGACAAGGGCCGTGGGGCCAAGTGGGGGGACGAGGTCCCTGGGGCGGGCAGGGCTGTGGCTGCTGAGGTGTGCTCCTGAGAGTTTCTTGTGTTAGTAGTAGGGAGCGCGGAATCAGGGCAGACCAGGGGTCTAAGCCTCCCACAGGGGAGGCTTTCAAGACCCGTGCAGCCCTGGCCCACTCCCCAGAGGGCTGGGATTCAGTTACTGTGGCGGGGGGTCCTGGGTACGGGTGTGTTTCTGAGGCTTCCCGGCTGATTGTCCCGCCCATCCCAGGGTGAGAACCACTCTCGGAGGCCGGCATCCTTGCTTTTCACATGGAACCTGGGCTGGGGGCTGACCGCCCCAGGGGACAAGGTTGGCTTGGCTGGAAACCCAGGAGGCAGGGGCTCAGAGGACAGGGAGACCCCCACCTGCTCCAAGGAGGGGTGGATAATCAGAGACTATCTTAAATGCCAAAGCAGATGGTACTTAACGTGGCCCCGCCCTGTCTCCCTGGGAGAACCAGCATGGCTCATGGCCCGGATTTAGCCCCGTGTCCTGCTTAGGCGGACCACCCCCCGCCCCCACCCTGACCCGCGCCTGCTGTCCTGAGGAAGGAGGGAAGGACAGCCAAGAGGGTCACGGTCAGGGTGACTGGCCTGGGGCGTGCCTGAGGACCTGTACCCAGGGTAAGCTTGGGCTTCCATGCATGGGGGCTCTGGAGCAGAGATGGCCCTGGACAGTTGTTCCAGATCAAGGGGCACAGGCCTTTAACCTGCCCGTCTACGGGACATGCTGGACAAGTGGGCCAGGAGGGGCGTGACCTTGGGCAGAGCCGACATGAGGAGAGTGAGGGTGTGCTGGCCCTGAGGAGGGGGCCCCTCAAATTGTGTACCCTAAGCTCCTTGAGTGCTCCACTCAGTCCCTCCCAGGTTGGGGGCAGAGAGGTCCTGGGGGCCATTGGCGGGCAGTGCTCAGGCCCACTGGGGACTAGCCTGGGGCATAACGCACAATGTTCACTCGGGCCACAGGTTCCAGTGGGGGACTGTGGGGCCAGGGGCTGTGGGCCAAAAAGGCACAGGCTCCGAGGACGCCTGTCCTTTGAGTCCTAGCCTCCGCCCCACAGCCAGCCTCAGCTCCTGACAGCCCACCCTGGCGTCCTAGGCACGCGCTTCCCATGTGTCGGTCAGAAGGCGGGACCATGCTGGGGAGACCATGAAGGCATGAGAAAGGACAGGCAGCTCTGTCCCAACAGCTGGGGAGCCGTGTCCCACGCACACGGCTCCGCGAAAGGGACCGGGGCAGAACGGCAGGTCTAGCACGGCCACGTGTGTTGGAGAAAGGAAACAAATGCGCCGAGGAGGGTGTTTGACGTGGAGGCAGAGAGTGTTCTGGAAGGAGACACAGGAACAGCAGCCATGCCTGCCTCCCAGAGGAGAAGCCATGAGAAACAAGGTGGCTGGGGGTCAGCCAAGAGCAGGGCCCAACAGGCTGGAGTCTTACGCAGCCGATGTCTCTGGCCTGGAGGGACCAGCTGGGCCCAGTGTCCCCGCCCTCTGGGACTCTGGAGACGTCCCCGGGCCCCGTGACCACACACTGGGCCCCTCTCCTGAGAAGCAGGATTCCCAGCCCTGCCCCTGCCTCTCTCTGTCTCTTCACTCTCTCACTCCTTCACCTTGATCAGACCTCTCCTGCAGCAGCACAGCCCACCTTCCTCCTCCCTCCCCCCGTAGCCCGTCTGTCTGTGTCGGCCCCCTTTCAGGAAATGTTTTATTGCTCCTTCTCGTCACTTTATTTTCTGAATATATCAAATATATATGCAGAAATATGTATATGATATATTCAGTGGTACAGAACGTAAATTCCGTGGTACAGAACGTAAAATGTAGAAAAGAAGACGTAGTGAAGACTCCGTCTGCCCCTGCTGCTCTCCTAGCCGCCTGATGGGAGGCAGCCCTAGTTAACTGCTTCTGTGGGTCTCCTTCCAGAATGTTCTACGTCTGCATGCCCAGACATGATCCTGGGCGTATCCCTTTCCTTTATGCAACGTGCATGGTGGCATTAGAGCTGCCGTTCCCCGGGCAGGTGTCTGCAGGCGTGGGAACAGGCTCCCTTGCGGACCTGCTGTTTGCTCTTTTGCACAGTGGCAAGTAGTCCCTCATGTGGCCCGGTGTCCTGGTGTCCCCTTTCCCCAGCCCATCTTTCACCTGCCAGGGAGCCTGGCCGTGGGACATTCCCCGGAGTAGCTCTGCTGGGTCAGAACACGGGCACCCTTGTCTTCCTGAGAGTCTTACCACGTGACCTTAGGAGTCGCGCCCGAAGCCTCTGCATTCCCACGTGGGGAGTGACTAAGCTAACAGTGGTAACAGCCTTTTTTTTTTCCTTCATTCTTGCTGATCTCACGGGTGAAAGGTGCTATCTCGGAGAAGTTTCGTTTCGTTTCCGCAGGAGAGGTTTGCCGTCTTATTGACGTGCGGTGCACGGGCAGAGCAGGGTCCCAGGCTGTCGGGGAGCCGCTCCCCGTGCCCTTGCACACACCCGCCAGTGTTCTCGCGGAGAAACAGACCCCCACCCCCACCAGCACTGGTGGCTTTCTCCTGCCTCTGTCCTTTCCCTGCCCCTGACCTCTGGGTGTGTCACCTCTTTTGTTGAGCAGGTGCCCGAGCCCTCCGACCCTCCTCTGAAGTCACTGGGGAGACCCAGGGTGGAGGCAGGAACTTGTCCCGAGCCTCCGTTTCTGCACAGTGAGGGCTGGGACACCCTGGGACAGAGCTGAGTGCACTTCCTGTCTGTCACCCTCGCACGTCATTTGTCACCAGATTTTTATAGCCGGCATGGTGCTGCCTCTGGGGTGACAGGGCGTGTGACCAGGGAGCTGGCCCAGAAGCCCACGGAAGGAGGCAGCCAGGCCTCCCTGGAGGATTCCCTGGGGGAAACCACAGCCTCAGCTGTCCTTGGTGGCTCTTGCGTCCCCAATGCCAAACGCCACTTGGCCCAGAGCTTTTGATCTGCTCTGCTGTGTGGCCGCCCATCCGTGGGCCCTGCCCTGCGTCAGCTTCCCGCAGCTGGGCACATCCCGGTCCTCGGGGCTCACGGCGTTGCTCAGGATGGCCCTGCCCACCTGCTGCCTCTGGCACCAGCTCAAAACTCCTTCCCGGGGCCCCTGGTGGCAGTGGTAACAGTCCCAGGCCCACTGAGTGCTGCTCTGGGCCAGGCTTCCCCAGACACCTTCCACTTAAGCTCACACAACCTTAGCAGGGCCCTGCGGGTTACAGGTCACTCTCCAGGGTGAAAGTTCTTGATCCTAGTAAGGGATCAGTCACCCTGTCTGTGAGTTTGCAAACAGAGGCTCAGAGAGGGTAAGAAAGTTGCTCAGCCCACACAGCTGGCGGAAGGCAGAGTAGGGCCACTAGGGCCCTGTGACTCTTGGCCGTCCTCAGCCGGGTCGGTGACTCCTTCCCTGCTGCAAGGGACAAAGGAAACCAGCAGCTCTCCGGGGCCTGCTCAGAAAGGCCGAGGTATCGGGGTGATTAGTAACAGCTATGACCGTGGTTCTCGACTTCTTAACGGGGGGAAAAGGTGTTTTGCTCCCCACCCCCACCCCATTACCTAGAGTTGTCAGATTTCCGGGGGGGTGGGAAGAAAA
The DNA here is from genome assembly GCF_009829155.1 of Mustela erminea. Classification (NCBI taxonomy): domain Eukaryota; kingdom Metazoa; phylum Chordata; class Mammalia; order Carnivora; family Mustelidae; genus Mustela; species Mustela erminea. Next base: position 57,589,521 of record NC_045632.1, on the reverse strand, counting down.
CAAAAAAACTGGATGCCTAGTTACATTTGAACTTAAAGTAAACAAGGAGTAACTGTGTAGTGTAAGTATGTCCCAAATGTTGCACGGAACTTCTACTAAAAAATTACTTGGTTTTTTGGGTTTTTTTTTTTTTTTTTTTTGGTTCTTTAATTTGTATTTCATCTGGTAACTCCAACCCCCAGGAGCCCTGGCCGCCTCTGGAGACATTCTTCGGTGTCACCGCCAGAGGGCGCTACAGCCTCTAGTGGTCAGGGACCAGGCGTGGGGACCTCGGAGCCGCACTCAGCAGCATCTCCCACAGGCCAGGCGCTGCTGTGCCTACTTTCTGTGACCTGGGGCCTCCCTGCACGCTCAGCCCCCTGGCCGAGTCCCACAAAGCCTCCCAGAGAGGCTGGGGTCCGGAGCCGGGGCCAGGAGCGCACCAGGGTCCTCCCTGGTGCTCGGCAGCACGGCTGCGCAGGTGGGCAGGTGGGCTGCAGGGGGCACAGAAGGGGGGGGCTTCACCCTTCCTTTTTTCTTTTTAAGATTTTATTTATTTATTTGACAGAGATCACAAGCAGGCAGAGAGAGAGAGAGGAAGCAGGCTCCCTGCTGAGCAGAGAGCCCGATGCGGGGCTCGATCCCAGACCCTGAGATCATGACCTGAGCCGAAGGCAGAGGCCTTAACCCACTGAGCCACCAGGCGCCCCGGCCTTCGCCCCTCCCTGTCGCACCCCTCCCTCTCTCCGGCTCCTCCTCCCGGGCTCTTGCTCCAGCGGCTCATCCCTGACGCAAGCTGGGGCTTTTTCCTTAATTAAAAAGAGATTTAAAATATCCACTGCTGGCTCCACTGGGCCCAGGCTGCCTCCAAAAGGTAAAACCGTCCTCACCGCCCTGGCCTGGTCCATAATAATGCAAGGCTTTCTGCTTAATTGGAATGAAAAAAAAAAAAAAAAAAAAAGATTAAGTGCATCTGAAACCCTTGGAGGCAGTTGTCGGCGTGTTTTTTGAAAGACCTACACTGAATCCGACATCTGGTCATCTCGAGGAGTTAGTGCTGGCCCCAGCGCACCCTGTTCCCACCCCAGGGCCTTTGTGCCTGCTGCAGCTGACCCAAGTGCCCTGGCCTTCCCTCTGTGTCTCCTGCCGCCCTCCGACTGGCCCCGCCGGGAGTCCTTTGCGGACTCCCACCTCCTGACCCTATCCTGCTGCTCCTTCCCATCATCTGCTTCTTACTGCTGACCCAGGCTCTGGAAAGTGTTTGCTGGCTGTCCCTGGGAAGGCAGGCTCCATGTCCATTCCCACGTGACCCTGGGCACGGCCTGACTCCTCTGCACCTCAGTGTGCCTCTCTGGAAGATGGGCTTCTTGTGCTGTCGGCCTCACTGGGAGGAGCACCTGGTGACTCCCCTCGATGAGCCTCACACACTCCCAACAGTGGCTTGGGCTTGAAACACCAGGGCCCTCTCTCTTTTTTTCCAGCCGATGCTGAGATCTTTGGGTCCTCGCTTCCACACTGGGGGCCCTGGAGGGTGGAGGAAGGCACGATTTGGGGGGGGAGGAGCGGAGAAACATGCTGAGACTTTCCTCCTCTGCGGCGTCCCCAGCACCTGCAGCGACGCCGGGGACATAGCGGGCACTCGCTCACCCCCTGCCGACTGAGCGCCTCCCCGGGCCCGGCTCTGTGCCGCAAGGGAAGGGCGAGTTGGGTGAGAAGGCCGGGGCCAAGCGAGGCGGGGTCCCAGCCCACTGGCAGTGCTGAAAGTCAGGGTCCAGAGTCCCCGGAGCCTGGGGCTGGTCTGATCCAACCAGGAAAATGGGTCTCCGAGGGTTAAGTTGGGACCGGGAACATTTTGGGGGAGCTGCCCTCCCCCCAGCTGTCCCACAGCAAGGGTGAGACCAGGTTCCTGACCTGAGCTCAGGGGGCTAGGAGTAAGAGCCGCTGGGCGGCACCCAGTAGGTGCTCAATATTGGCTCAATCTGAGGAGGTGCTAAGGCCAGAATCTCGCGCTATTAATAACCACATCCGCTTTCAGAGCACACTCTGCAGGGCCAGCACACGCCCATAGGACTTGCACCTCCCAACCCCCCACACCCCCACACACCCCCAACCTCCAGCGAGGGTGTGGACTTCAGCGCGTCTTAGTCCCCCACAGCGGCCCTGGAGGTGGGGACAATGACTTACCTTGTTTGGCCGGGGAAGAAACAAGGTCCAAAGGGGGTTCCCTGCCGGCTGTGTTGAAGCCTCGGTGTATGTTCCGGTGTCCACCACACTGTGAGCCCAACAGAGCCACTGTGTGTGTGTGACGGCGCCTTTGGGGAGATGGACACAGCCCCGGGGACATGGTCCCAGGCCATCTCCAAGCCGGGCACCAGTCAGCATGCCATTCTCCAAAAAAGCAGCAGGGGGCGCCCTTGAGCCACGCAGCCTGCCCAGGGCCACAGGTGTCGGTGGTGGTCCGGGAGGGCCTGGGGGCAGCTGGGAGCCGCAAGGGGGAACCGAGGCATCCTGGGCATAGGCCTGGCTCTGGGCTTCTGAAGGATGAGAAGGGGTTGCGGATGCCAGGAGGGGCAGGGCGAGAGCTCAGGCCTGGAACCGGGCCCCGCCCTGCCAGCACCTTCTTTCTCTGAGCCTCGTCTCGAGGGTCCTGGGCCCCGGACCCACCCCACGGGGTGGTGTGAGGAAGCGGCGCGGTCCCCAACCCCGGGCTCCCCCAGGCGCCGGCCAGCGGCTCACCCTTGGCCGTGTCTCCCACGCTCGGCAGCCACATGCCCCACGCCTGGTACTTCCTGCCTGCAAAACTGGTGTAACCCCTTTTGCAGCCAGAAGACAGGCTCAGAGTCGTGCCCTGTGTTCCCACAGTCACCCTAGCTCGCGGGTCCCCTGCCCCTGCTGGTAGAGTCACTTGGGTACTTTTATAAAAATCCGTGGCAGCCCCAGGGGGGGCCCGGGTGGCTCAGTCAGTTAGGCATCCAACCCTTAATCTCAGCTCCTGTCTTGAGCTCAGGGTCATAAGTTCAATCCCCAAGTGGGACCTGGAACCCTTAAAAAAAAAAAAAGTGAACCGAGGCGCTCTGGGGGTGGGTCCTCCCCTGGTCATTTTCATACTTCCCACGTGATTCCCAGTGGGCAGCCAAGCTGGGAAGCCCCTCCCCTCGAGCCGGGAAAGGGGCAGAGCCAGGTCTCCGAGGAAGTCTGTCTGGCCTTGCTGCACAGCATCTCCCCACTTCTTTCTTTCTTTCTTTTTTTTTAATATATTTATTTATTTATTTATTTGACAGAGAGAGAGCGATCACAAGTAGGCAGAGAGGCAGGCAGAGGGAGAGGGAGAAGCAGGGTCCTCCCTGAGCAGAGAGCCCAATGCAGCCCGATCCCAGAACCCCGAGATCATGACCTGAGCCAAAGGCAGAGGCTTTAACCCACGGAGCCCCCCAGGCGCCCCCAGCATCTCCCCATTTCACCCGCAGGGAAGGCCGGTCCTGGAGGCCAGGGTTTTGGCAGATGGGCCTGCTCGCGACCGGGGACCAAGAGCAGAGCGTGCCCCAGAGCAGGGCCCAGTCCAAGTCAGGGGACCTCCACCTGCTGGAAAGCCTCCCTGTGGCATCCCGAAATGTTTCAGTACTTCTGGGGCACTGGACTCTGCTCCCCATCCCCTGCTTCCTTAGGGCCTGGCCCCCTGGAATCCCAGCCAAGCCCACCCCTTCAGGAAATGGGTTTTTAATGGCGTGAGGCGGGCCCATAATTAACAAGTAACAATTCTGGCCTTAGCACAAATGAGCTCCTTGTCTGGGGCAGGGTTGGCATTTGGTTTTAATCCCCAAAGTAGGCTTTATCTCCTGAGAGCTTTTTCCCTCTTGCTAGAGGCGGGGCAGCCCCCCCCCCCCCGGAGTGGGGGTGGATTTAAGACTCGCGGGAGTCCTGCTCTCCTTTCCGCCCTCCTCCCAACCCCCCCCACCCCCCCACCCCACCACCCCCACCACCCCCCCCACCCCCCCACCACCCCCACCACCCCCCACCCACCCCCCCCACCCCCCCGGGCCTTGAGCATCTCTCCAGGGCCCACTGAGTGACCTGATGCTTCATGAGTAAGAATGTGGGCTTTGTCGCCAAGCTCCCAGAACCTGTTAAAATGCAAATGTGGGGCCCAGGGAGGAGTGTGGCTCTTCCCCATTAGCATTTTATTTTAGAATTTGGGAATATTCGAAGAGGAAGTGGCCTTGGAGAGGGAGCAGGGAGGCTCCCCCGCGTTAGAGATAACAATAATCAGAGCCTCCTTTTGTGGCCAGCACTCCATGCGACGCTCTTTATGGATGATTATAGAGAAAGCTAATAGGGATTGAGCACCCTCTAGGCCCCTGGCTCGCTAGGCAAGTGCTTGACGTGAACTCATTCATTTCCTCAAGCCCAGCACCCCCATCTGAGGTAGGGACTGTCACTGACAACAGCAGCCGGGGCTCAGATTTTGTTCTTATCTTTGGCGTTAAGCAGGCTCAGGCTTTTCGCGTTCTGTTACTGCCTGTTAGAACCTCGGGCATGGCTGTTCCAGATCCACACTCCTGACTTCCGAGGGACCACTGGCGGCCCACAGCCCTTGGGCCCGCTGCTTGTTTTTGTCAATAAAGTTTTATTGGGCGGGGGGCCTGGGTGGCTCCACTGGTTTCAGCATCGCCCTCTTGGTATCAGCTCCGGTCTTGATCTCAGGGCGGTGAGTTCCAGCCCCATGTTGAGTCCCTGGAGTCTACTTTAAAAAGAGAAAGGAAGAAAGGAAGGAAAAGAAAAGGTTTTATTGGAGCCCGGCCCCTTGTTCATTGGCCTACTGTCAGTGGCAGATGTCCTGTGACGATGGCCGCGTGAAGCAGCAGGAGACTGCAGAGCCCCCAAAATGGAAAATTCTTCCTGCCTGGCTCTTTCCAGGCAGTTTTCTGGCTCCGTTGTGTAGCACCGTGGTTACGAGAAGCGCCAGCGGTCAGGGTCAGACAGACTGTTCAGGGTCTGCCCAGCTGTTCAACTGAGGGCAGGTTCTTCTTCCGTCTGGTCCTCAGTCTCCACATCCATGAGGTGGGTCTGGTTAGACTTCTCAGCTCAGTGGGAGCCGTGAAGACCGACGGAGAAAGCCCCCGTCACGCGCCTCGCCTGCGGCGAGTGGTCCGTAAGTGCGGCCCTGACAGGTGATAACCAGACGGCCTCCTCCAGCTCGTTTTCCTGGGCCTCACATTCTGGCCGGTCCTTCTTTCCATCAGGTTGGCGACCGCCTCCGTGGGTGCTCCCGAGGGGCTTGGAATCTGGTGGGGAAGACACGGCCTCTTCTTGCAGAACTGACCAGCCTGGCTGTTTCAGGGTAGCACCACCCCAGGGAGGAAGTAGGATCGGGGTTCAGGACGGGGAGGAGGCTGGGGCGGAGGCTGGGGCGTTGCCCGGGAGAGCCGGTCCAGGCTTGACTTTGGTGTGAGTGAAGAAGGAAGCCGTGCAGGGAGACGGAGGCTGAGTTCCCTGGAAGCGAGCAGGCGCCCGCCAGGCGCCGCGTCGTCCTCTCCCGGCCCACAGACGTGGGTCCGGCCGCCCCGTTTTCTCAGTGAAAACAGGAAGTCAGAGGGAACACAGTTCGGAGAACAGCCTCACTCCTGACAGCAGCTGCAGGCTCAGGGCTTCCATGATTCCCTAGAAAGACGCATAGAACTCACTGGAAGTTCTTGTACTCGTGGTGATGATTTATTACAGGGAAGGGACACAGATTCCAATCGGCCAGTCTGAGGAAGTGTGTAGGGCAGAGTCCAGCCAAGCTCCGGACAGAGCTCTTGTGCTCTCCACAGAGCCCCGGATGTGTGATGCTCTTGGTGTAGACGTGCCACACACACACACACACACACATACACACACACACACACACAGTGTGCCAACCAGGGAAGATCGCCTGAGCCTCAGTGTTCAGAGTTTTTACTGGGGGTTCTGGGCTGAACTTTGCCCCCCCAAATTCATATGTCGAAGTCCTAGCCCCCAGGACCCTAGCATGTGACCTTATTTGGAAATGGGGTTCCTGCCGACGTGACGGGTTAACAAGAGGACATCCTAGGTGAGGTAATAATCCGGCATGGATTATTATGGATTATAATCCATGACCCAATATGCCGGTGTCCTTAGGAAAAGGGGACATTTGGACAGACTCACACGCAGGGAGAAGCTGTGTGAAGACGAAGGCAGAATTCAGGAGATATGTCTGTAAGCCAAAGGACACCAGACTTTGTCCACGAACCACCAAGAGCAGGGGGAGAGGCATGGGGCCCGATCTCGCTCACGACCTCAGAAGGAGCCAGCTCTGGAGGCCCCGTGCTCTTGATGTCTGGCCTCCAGACTGGGGGAGAGTGAGTCCTGTGGTTGGATCCCCACAATCTGTGGTCCTCTGTCCCAGCAGCCCAAAGGCACAAACACATTGGGACTTGATTACAAAGGCACGGTTGACTGCCCATGAGACATGTCTGTCTCCAGTCCCTCTGGGTGTCACTCCGAGTCCGCGTGGCTGGACTGTCCAGTGTAATGAGGGCCCAGACCAGGGGCTCGGCGGTGGCCTCCTAGAAGGCGAGCACGAGGCTCCTGACCACACAGAGGCCCGGGGAGGGGACGTGGCACCCGCAGCGAGCAGCTGGCCTGAATTAGAGCCAGTGGGCTCACCACTGTGCCTGCTGCTGCTGCTGGCGGCTTTTCCGAGCGCACAGCCCGGGTTACGCTGCAGATGGGCCAAGAAATTGGCCTGATTCCATTGCTTTAGGTCACCTAATGGTCATGCTTTTGTAGCTTCGAACAGGCCGTCTTTGACAGTCCAGGCATGAGGTGCCCATCAGAGGAGCACCCCTTAGGGGACCAGGGTCACCCTGAGAAGCACCCCGTGGTTTTCCCACAGCACCGCGGGTACGGCCTTCCCACTGTGCACCTGCTGTCTCTTCCTCCTCCTGTGGTCGGGGCGAACTCTGTGGCCTGCATCAGCTTCCAATTCCGTGTGACAAATTACCCTCAAACTCAGTGGCTTGAACATGGATTATCTCCGTGTCTGTGGCTTGGGAATTCAGGAGCGACTGCGCCGGGAGCCTCTGACACAGGGCCTCTTGTGGGGCGACATTTAAGCGGTCAGCCAGAGCTGCTGTGTCGTCCGAATGCGTGGCAGGGCTGGAGGACCCCGTGTCCTGGTGGCTCCCTCACAGGGCTGCTGGCAGAAAGCCTCGGTCCCTCATCACACACCCCCATGCCCAGCTGCTTGCTGGCCCCGCAGCATGGTGGCCGGCTTCCCCCAGAGCCAGACGGCAAGGAGGAAGCATCAGTCTTTTGTGACCTTGTCTTGGAAGTCCCACGCCATGCTTTCCGTCAGATGCTGTGCGCAGGAATCCGTGCTGAAACCATCTACACGGGAGGGGAGGCAAATCAGACACCACTTCTAGGAGACAAGCTGGAGAACCACGACCCCTCCCCCAGGGGCCATCAAGGAACAGCAGGAATGACAGTCACCCCTTTCCCCAGCTCCTGCTGGGACAGGGACCCAGATACCTGAGCGAATGTCATCCCAGTCCGGGGCTCTTTGGGGTGAAGAACAAAGAGGTGTGGGGGCTGGAGGCGGGGATTTAACACCCAGCTCGGCAGTGCCCGAAGGTGTCTCTCATTCCCAGTTGACAGCCCACCGCTTGCCCTCTCCCAGGCACTGTGTGGGCCCAAGGGAGACCGAGGAGTGAGGCACTGGCCGCCCTCTGCAAAGGGAAGCAGAACTAAGAACTGATGCTTTGGTACAGTGTGATCAGAGCTGGAGGAAGGCGGATGAGTGGATCAGGGTGGACGGACAAAGGAGGGAGGGATGGCATTTGCCGGGACAGCTTCCCCGAGGGAGAGCCCATTTTGCTGGGCTTTGCAGGCTAAGTAGGAGCCCGTTGCCCTGGCAAAGGAAGAAAGAGCATTCCAGGCAGAGAGAGTAGCACGAGCAAAGGCCCGAAGGCGTGGGGAACCCAGGGTTTTGGGAAACTGAGCAGTTTGGGGAGTGCGGGAAATGGCAAGGAATGAAACTGCAGGTAGTTTGGGCCAGATTGTGAAGGCTGGCGTGATTCATGATCAGCCTTTCCCAAAATGTACTTCATAACTCATGGTTCTGTGAGGTGGTAACAGGCATTCCTTCCAAAACAGACCCCGAGGTGACTTCAGTTCAGGAAGCCCAGGGTTAAGCTCTATGAAAGCGGCTTCCCTGTTGCAGGACTTCTCAGAGCCTTTAATTTCTAACCTGCATGAGAATCTCTAAGACAAGGATAGACTAGATGGGATCCAGTCAACACTCAGGTATGTGGTATTCCCAAACTTGTGTGATCGTGGAACCCCCTTCCCGAGGGAGTCTCAGGAGGCCAGCGTTCTGGGGAACACACTTTGGGAGCCACCGCTTATAGCTGGGTGGTCAGGAGGAAGTGAGGGTCCCACAGGTATGTGGGAGGGTCAGGTTTGCGGTTTCCTGTGGAGAGACTGGTTAGGGGCCTGGGAAGGAGAGCAGAGATGCTGAGGGACGGCACCGCGGGCTTGTCCCGGGCTCGGATGGCTCGGGGGTGGGAGGGGGACGTGGAGAAGGGAGGCCTTGCGGCGGACACTCTGCTCTCTAGCGTGCCGTGTTCCCCTGACTCAGGGAGGAATGGAGCGAGGCGTGTGGTGCGGGTCAGCGGGTGCCTTTCTGTCAGCTGGAGGTCTGCAACGGGGCGTGGCGGGCCCCCTGAACCTCTCCCCGGCAGCCCCAGGACCACAGAGTCACCAACGGGGTGGAAATGGGCAGATTCCCGGGAAAGCACCGCTGGCCCAGACTGACACAGGAGGACACAGAACACCTGACCTGCCCCCCATTGCGGTCAGAGACGTGGGGGAGGGGTCCTGGGGGGCAGGCTCGCCTTGAGAGCCCTGTTCTGGGCGCCCGCCACTCTGGGGCCACGTTAGTGAACAAAGCAGGTGAAACTCAGTGCCCTGCCCGAACGAGGCCGGCGTGGACAGGTCATCCTGTGGCCCCGCGCCTCGGCGACCCCTTGTGTGCAAAGCGGGGGCCGGCAGACCGCCCGGTCCTTCACGAGGAGCGGCACTGAGGGAGGGAGGCAGGCCGCCCGCCCCGCCAGTCCCCAGCGCCCGCTGACGCTTGTCTCCCTGTCGTGTGTGTGTACGTGTGTGTCCCACGGCCCGCCCCCTCAGGCTTTAAAATGTGTGGCAGCAGCGGCGGGAGCAGCCATGACGAGGCCCCCGTCCTGAGCGACAAGCACCTGGACGTACCCAACATCATCATCACGCCCCCGACCCCCACGGGCATGATGCTGCCGCGGGACTCCGGGCAGACAGGTGAGGCCGCCGGGCCGCCGCTGCCCAGCGTGTCTGGGGGGCCTGGCCGGGGACAGCTCGCGGGGACCCCCCCTCTTCGTGCTGGGGGTGTCTGAGCTCACGTCCCCACCTGCCAGGGCCAGTTAAAAATTTATGCTCGGATCTGCATCCGCTGCCCCAAGGGCCCCTCGCATGCGCCAGCCCCGGCAAGACGCGGCCTATCAAGTAATTCGCGTGACAGCCCCGGCCAGCAGCTGGGGCGCCTGTTGGATGGGGCCGGGCGGGCCCAGCAGGGTAATGGATGGAGGTGCCTTCCCTGGCCAGCGGAGGACGGGGGCTTCGTCTTGCCGGCCACAGCAGCTCAGCTGGACAGGGCAGGCTCGGAAACACACCATGTCCAGGCCCAGCTGCTCCCCGGGCTTCGAGATGCTGCTGGCTGCGGGGAGTGGGCAGGAGACAGACCGGTTCCCAGAGAGGGGTGCAGCCCCGGGGCCCCGACCTGGGGACACTGTGGACACTGTTGGAGCCAGTGGGGTGACTTGTTTGTTCATTAGAGAGATTGATGGGGCCATGCCTGTGCTCGGTGTCGGGGCTGCCGCTGGGAGGAGTGAAAAGTACTGATGTTAGCCGTGGGTGATTTCTCATTGAGTTCTCAGGGTAACTCCAGGCCAGGTTCCCGTTTTACAAGCGGGCCAAGTGAGGTTCAGAGAGGTCAAGACACTCGCTCTAGAGAGCTGGTCAGTGGCAGGGTTGGGAGTCAGGGCCGGCCGTGTGATCTGTGGCGTCCTCCTGGTGCCCTCCAGGTGGATAGCGTCCGTCCACCACCAGCCAGGGGTAGGGTAGACTCTTCCTAAGTCCAGAGCTGCCTTACCAGGGCAGGCGATCGGGGGAAAGCCACTGGACCCCCTCGGGGCTGGGCCTTTCTCACCGTGGGTCACCTTCCTGTGTCACCTTCCCAAGTGCCAGGTACCAGGCTGAAGGCTTCTCACAATGTTTGTTCTCCTGCCAACACTGAGGGCTGTGAGTAACGCCCTCAGATGGGAACCCTGAGGTCCAGAGAGGGACAGTGACTCACCCAGGGGCACACAGCAAGGTGGGAGAGAGCTGGTCTCTTGTTCCCGTGTCAGCTAGAGAGCTCTGTGCAGACAGCAGAGACTCAGGCCCTTTGCTCTGCCATCAGGCTCCCTGTCCTGCCAGCCTTGGTGTCCCCATGTGTAAAATGGGGTCATAACTACCTTCCTTGCCCCCAGGGCCAAGGTGATTGTGGGGAGACTTAGGGTTACTTTACTAGGTCAGAGTCCCTGAGCTCAGAGAAATTCCGAAACCCCAGGAGGCCCCTGTGAGTGCAAGTAGCTCCTGGGCTGGGTCAGCGCAGAGAGCCTGCAGGGCCGTACCCTCCAGTCCTACCTGGCCGGGCCCCGTCCCTCTGCCTTTTCCCTTTCAGAGAACGGAGGCATGGGATAAAGGGCGCAGACCTCGGCGTCAGAAGCCCTCACTTCGATCCCTGCTCTGTGGCTTAGCACCTAGTGACACTGAGCAAGAGGTACTACGTCCCTGAGGCTCGATTTTCCCATCTGTAAAATGGTGCCTCTGACAGGTTGGGAGGACCGGGGACGGGACAGGTAGGGTCTGACGTCATGCCCTGCACAGAGGCTGTGCTGTTCATGTTGTCACCCATGGCATTTAGGGTGGGCGGAGACCACCAGACCTGGGTGACACCTTATCCAGCGCTCCTGGCTCCAAGGGGCTGTCAGAGACCTGGGCCTCCCCAGGCTGAGGGTTTGGGCCTCCCTACCAGGCTTGGAGCAGGTCTCCCCACCCACCACCGGGCCTCAACTTCCCATCTCTAGGACAGGGGCCTGGAGGTGCAGACCTCGGGTGCAGCCCCGGCCTTGAAGGCACCTCCTTCCCAGGAGATGCTGAGCCAGGGATGGGGCCCAGGGGTACAAGCCGAGGAATCTCAGCCAGCGCCGCGGGCGAGCTCTGCGTTGGGTGCGGGCTGAGGGAGTCACGGGGTCGGCACCCTTACCTGCCTGTATGTGGGGGGGAGCGCGAGGTGGTGGACAAAGCGGGGAGCCCAGAGGCTCTGGCCCTAGAGCTCTGCAGGGAAGGGAGCCGGAGGCGGTGGGTGCCCACCCAGATGCTGATTCCTCCTTTTCCTCCTAGTGTGGCTGGAGGAGACGGGGTCGTGCCCAGAGGATGGAGAGATAGACCCCGAGGCCTGAGGAGGAGGCACAGGTCCCCACGCCCCGCTCCAGCCGCCCCAATCCACATGTCCCTGGGGCCGTGGCTGCCTGGGACAGATGCGCCGAGCCCGCCGGACACTGGACGGGAGAACGAGGGATTCAGGAGCCCGACCGGTTGCGGTTGCGAGGTGGCAAATAGAACAGAAGATCCGCTGGCCCCAGGGCCATGTTTCCCAGGCCCCGCTGAGCGGACCAGACCCCTCACGCCGTGCGGTCATGGCAGCAGCTGCCGGGGGCGTGGGGAGAGGCTTTCTTCTGGACAGAGTCCCCTCCCTGAGCCCTGGGCCACCCCGACCGGTGCGCACAAGGCCAACACACACAAGAACTTGCAGAGCGGCCGCTCCGTTTTTTACACGTTGTTTCACAGACTTCCAAGCAGTACAGAAGGTGATTCGTAATTCCTTTTTTGCGTTACAAATAAAGGTCTTCTGTCACCATCAGTGAACCCCACTTGTTGGGCCCGGCAGCGGCGATGGAGTGCACACAGGTACAGAGGTGAAGAGAGTCGCTTCCTGCAGAGGGAGGGGTGGGGCTGGCCGTGGGGCGGGCATCGGAGAGTCGTGCCCCCCCACCCCTGCTCCCGATTCACACATGGCCACAGGAGCCTGTGGGCCGAGGCATGGCCCGGACGGAGTCCCAGCTCTGTCCTCGCCAGCTGTGGGATCCTGGTCATGATCCATCTCTAGGACGGGGAGGCAGGGGGTCTGGGTTCGGTTTTGTCAAGAACATGAAATCGGTGCCCCGTCCCCCTTCTAGACTGTTCTGACAGTGGCCCCTGTGTCTGGCTTCCCTCAGAGGTTGTGTGGCCCCTGCTGAGTTGTCCCTTTCCTGAAGCAGCAGATCCTAGAGCAAAGGCTTGTGGGGAAAGACTTGATCTGGAAGGTGATCCGGGGCCACACAGGGAGCGGGGAGGGACCTGCGGTTCAGGAGGGACCCCAAGTCCACTCCTGGGTTCAGGAATTCACCAGAGGGACTCAGGACTCAGGACTCAGAAAAGCCACTCGGGCTGCTGTATTTATGGTTTCCTACAGCAAAAGAATGTAGATGACAATCCTCAAAGGGCAGAGACGACAAGGGTAGGGCCCAGGAGAGAGCACACAGGGACGTCTCGCAGGCAGCGTTTGACTTTCCAGCCTCCGGGATGACGCACGCTCGGGGCCGCGCCAGCCTTCGAGCTGGGGCGGGGGTGGGGGGTGGGGGGGTGGAGATGGTCCGTGGTTTTCCCTGGGGGTTGGCCACGTAGACACGGCTGGCTGCCCACACGGTGACCTCAGTCCCCAGCCCCTCTGTAAATCACACCGTCAGCCTGTTCTGTGAGGCGGAGGCTCCAGGTAAACAAAGATAGTCTTATCAGGCAGGACATTCCTAGAGCCTTGAGGTCACCTAGCAGGAGCCCAGAGCAAAGGCCAAAACTCTCTGGGGGGTCTGCTCACTCCCTCTCCCCCAGTGCCTCCCCCCCTCGCCCCTCCCCCAGGGCTTGCTCCCTCTAAATAAATAAATACATAAAATCTTTTTAAAAAGCGAAGACAAGATTCCAGAAGGCAATGACACCGTCGCGTTGGCCGCGTGTTCCCTGAGCTCACCCACGGCAGGTGCACGAGGTTTCCGTGACTTCGCGCTGTTCTGAGCACATCGAACTCATAGGAGTCTCTTAGAGGAAACTCCTAGAAGTATTAGTCAGCGTTCTTTTTTGCTTTAACATTGCTATATACGAACAAGCCCCACTCGAGGCTGAATGTGGACCCCCCCCGCACTGGCATGTTGAGACCTAGTCCCCCATGTGATGGGTGGGGGGAGCCGGGAGGTAACCAGGCCATGCGGCTGCCGCCTTCGGGAGTGGAGTGGTGCCCTTACAAGAGAGACCTCCGAGACATCGCACCATGAGAGGTCATGGCCAAATGCGTCCAGGGAAGAAGGCTGTCACCAGACGCCGGAGTACTCGTGCCTCGATCTCAGACTTCCCAACCTCCGGAAACGTGAGAAAGAACATTTGTAGCAACCCAGAGAGACTCGGCGACACAGGCTCCCCAAACTCGGCTTAGGTTAGCAAACATCGATGTCTCGCTCCCTGGTGTTTGGGTGGGTGGCCGCAAGGAGCCGGGTTCACAGCGGCTTCCTTCGTGTGTCTCCTGTTGTGGCCAGCCACTCCCCAGGGTGCTGTCCATGAGGGTGCCATCTGCACGAGTGTATTCACAGCTCCTGCTTATCACGTGGGGCCCTAATCCCCCGCTTTGGGCCCCAGGGGGTGCTGGGCAGGAGCCCTGAAGACCAACTAGGTCCACAAGCCTGGGCGCGGCAGGAGCCCCACAGCTCCCCCCGGCACAGCTCAGAGGCCTCCAGCCCACTCAGCAACCTGCTGTGGCTAATCCCGGCTTCATCCCAGGCTTTTAGTGCCCATGGCAACAGCAAGAGGGCTGCGAGCTGCAGCCCAGGCAGGAGGGGCTTGGTCAGAGGCTGCCCAGTCCCAGGATGCTGGCTCCGGCTTTCTTGCAGGGGTTCCTTGCTCTCATGGCGCCCAAGGTGTTTGTGCCAGTCCCTGGCTTTGTGCTTCTTGTAGCTAGGACCTCCATCCTCGATGAAGCCAGATCCTTAGTAACAGGAGAGAGACCTTTCCTGGGGACATCTGCATCCCCGAGCTGCAGCAAACACCGTGACGCGGCCCAGCACCTGTCCCTAAGCCTTTGCCTTCAAGCATGCTCTGTGTCCCCACAAGGGAGGGCCGAGGCGGAGGGGGCTTGCTCAGTGCATGCTCTTGCCCTGGGAGGGCTTGCAAGGAGGCAGCAGGGCCCCCCACTGCAGCTGTAGCATCCCACATAGGAGCTGTCGGAAAGAAGGGGGGTGTAGGTACGAGCAAGGACTTTGGGGTCAGCAAGACCCACGTTGTACTGTGTGACTTCGGAAAGTCACTCAACCTCTCTGAAGCTTCTTTTCACCTAGAAAGTGCGGATAAGATGGGGAGATGAGGATTCAGTGAAACAGTCTCCGTAAAATCCCTCCTTGGTGCCTGGCAGGGATCAGACTGCCGATCCGCGGTATTCATTCCAGTCGGGCTGGTCGCCAACCCCCCTGGGCCTCTGTTCTCAGCTGGGGAGTGGAGACAGTGCCCGGGGACCTAAGGATTACATTGACACTGAAGGTATGAACGTGGGGTGGGCGGTGAGAGTGGGGTATCCAGAGCCGTCCACCAGGGGTATGTGTGGGGGGCCTAGGGGAGCCCAGCATTCCAGAACAAGCACCTGGGGCTTTCTTGGGAGTGGGAGCAGGCAGGCAAAGGACTCTCAAGGCCAGCTGGTCCTACCAGGGTCCCCCCCTTTGGATGGATGAGCACCCCCTACCTCCCCCTAGTGCCGTGCACTCTGAGGAATGTTCTGGACTACACCAGTGCTTCTCAGGCCTGAAGCTGCTCCCCGGTAGGCATCTGGTTCACATGCAGATTATGTTTTCGGAAGTCTGGGGCGGAGTCTGGGACTGACGGTGGATTCCTGCTTCCCAGCCTGAGCCCTGAGGTCAGTTCCTGTGCCCCGTTTATCAGCGGGGGGCCTCGAACAGGTGCTCTGCATCCCTGAGTCTTCGTTTCCTCGATCTCCAAGTGGGGATGATAACTAGGCTTTGGGGGAAGATTAAACGAGTGAACACGCAGAACCCAGACTAACATGTGGCATGGGACCCAAAGAGTCCTCCAGAATGTTCGCGGGGATGCTGACGTTAGCACAGCCGCGTCAGAGAAGACCCACCAGGCCCACCCGTGTGGTCACAACCACCTGCGTGGGCTTGACCCTTAACGACCTAGCCCGGGGCACAGGGAAGCAAGAGCGTCTGGTCCCAGCTCCCGGGCAGACCTCACCGCCCACTCGCTGCCGACAAAACCCGCTGCGGTAGGAAAACAAGAAAGGAATTTATTTCGGTGAGGCCAACACCCAGAAGACAGGGGACTAGCAGCTTGAAGGCTGTCTCCAAAGTGCCGAAAATACTTGCAGTTTATCTAAGGAGAACGTGGGGCAAAGGTCGGTGGGTGCGTGCCGGCCGGCAGTGAAGGTCAAATGCACTGCGGTCTTGGGTCAATCACGAGAGACCTCGCAGGCGGAGGGCGGGCCTTATCGCTTGAGGGGGTAGCGTCTGCTCCCATCACGGGATGCTGTGCTGGCAGGGTCATCCTTGGGAGCCCAGAGACAAGCGGGAAAGGAGAACCCAGACTAACACATTGGAGGTCCGGGGGCCCCGGGCTGACTCAGTCGCTGGAGCAGCAGTTCCCGACCTTGGAGCTGTGAGTTCAAGCCCCACGTTCAGTGTGGACATTACTCAAAAATAAAAACTTAAAAAATAAAAGTCTGCGGCCAGGGTGGAGGCCGCCGAATTCCTTTTTCAATGAAAGGTGGGGGGGGGTGCTTATATAGGGGGTGGGGGCAGGGTGGGTGCCTATTGAGGGCTGGTCTGAAATGATGACTTAGGAGCCCCGGGCACGGCTCCCTGACTTCCCCCTTCTTCAGTCCGCTCTTCCTGGAAGACACCCTGGAAGAAACGGACACCGAGGTCGGCAGTGTATTTTTCATTTACTCCTAATGCCGAAGTCGTGCATACAATTAAAGCCAACCACAAAGCGTGTTGTGAGTGACCCCCCCCACCCCCCGCCGCCAAGTGTGGGTCATGAGGTGTGGCTCGGAGCTGCTGGTCACTGGCGACGCGGAACTAGACCGACCTTAGCCCGTCTGACCCCTGAGAAGGCCGGTTTGCCCCCGTCCTGGCGCGTCCCGGAGAAGCTCCCAGGTTCCAGGAGGCACGGGAACGTTCCGGCCCACCGCGAGGGATGCGTGCTGTGCGCCTCCAGCAGGGGAGGCGGGGAGGGGAGAAAAGTGTGAAAGCAGATGGAAATGTAGTGTTTTAATGACAGCAGCAGATGGCAAAAAGACACAAGAGTGTATTCGCACCATGTCAGACCCATTTGAGATTGCCCGCCCGGCTCCGTGGAGATGTGCGTGGGTGGCTGGCAGGACGGCTCCCCCCCACCCAACCCCGGAGCCCTGGGAGCTGCGGGGAGGGTCGCGCAGGCCTGCAGGAGGGGCGGCCGCCAGGAGCCACAGGTGGATGGGGAACTCCCTTGGCCACCTGGGGGCTGCCGGGCTTTTATGGGCCCTGGTGGACGTTTATGGGCTCTGGTTTCACACAGTCTCTACTCCGGGACCCCTGGGGCTGCCCGAGGCCAGGACATGGCCAAGGCTCACCTGGGCTTCTGCTCACAGCCTCGTGCTGCTGGACCACAGGCCCACGTCCACCGCGGCCACCAGAGTTCTTGTACCTAGAACGTGAGTCTATTCTGGTCACTCCCTGACCTGACCGGCATCCCCCAGAGGACCTCCCGTGGAGCTCATGATCCTGTTCGCAGGCCCCGGAGAGCTGACCCCCGCCTCGCTTGCCCAGCGCGTTCCTCAGGGAGAACCGCACCTCGTGGTGGGCCGCCGCCAGAGAGGAGCCGCCCCTGCATCCGCCGTCCCAAGCAGCGGGGCCCAGTGGGCCGGAGTGACCGCTGGTGCACGAGGACACGGCTGGCTCCCCGTGGCCGGGATGCAGACTGGGAGGTCAACTAATCAACGGCGGAATGAACACACTCTGCGGATTGGACCCCAGGTCCTGCCCCAGTGTGCTCAGCCCAAGCCGCAGGACCCCAGACGCGACGCAGTGGCTGACACCTCAAATGCCGTTTCCACACGGGGCTAAGTGGCCCCCCCACTGGACGGGACGGCGGTAGGACACTTCAGTCATTGCAGAAAGCTCCCGTGGAGCTCATGATCCTCTGTCATTGACCTCTGTCATTGCGGCTTTAAGGTCTGAAGGCCAAGGTGCCCCTTCCACCCCGCCTAAATGCTGCTGTGACCAAAAGTACCACGGTGCCGACTGCCCTGAAGGGGGCGCTAGGTTCCACCGTGGGAGTGCGTAGGGGCCCGGGGAACCTGGAGGAGAGATTTTTCTTTTAAGTAATCTCTACACCCAACATGGGGCTCGAACTCAGGATCCCGAGATCAAGAGTCACATGTTCCACCAACAGAGCCGGCCAGGCACCCCAAGACTTTTTTTTAACAGACCTTTTTTTTTGCCCCCAGAATAATTTTTTTAAATTAATTTATTTGTCAGGCGGAGATCAGAAGTAGGCAGAGAGGCAGGCAGAGAGAGAGGAGGAAGCAGGCTGTCTGCCGGCCGAGCAGAGAGCCCGACACGGGGCTCGATCCCAGGACCCCGAGACCATGACCCGAGCTTTCCCCAGAAAGCCCCTTTCCCCAGAACAGCTTTAGATTTGAGGTGCCTGTGTGGCTCAGTCAGTTACGCATCTGACTTCAGCTCAGGTCACGATCTCGGGGTGCTGGGATGGAACACGCGTCGGGCTCCCGTCAGCGCCGAGTCTGCTGGTCCCTCTCCCTCTGCCCCTCCCCCCACTCATGTGCATGCTCGCTCGCTCTCAAAAAAATAAAATTTAAAAAAATGTTAAAAAGAATAACTTTAGATTTATAGAAAAGTTGCAAAAATAGTACAGAGAGGGGCGTCTGGGTGGCTCACTCATTAGGTGTCTGCCTCCAGCTCAGGTCATGATCCCAGGGTCCTGGGATGGAGCCCCACATCAGGCTCCCTGCTCAGCGGGAAGTCTGCTTCTCCCTCTCCTACTCCCCCTCCTTGTGCTCTCTCTCTTGGTGTGTCTCTATCAAATAAATAAATAAAATCTTAAAAATAAAAAAGAATCTTATAATAAAAAACATAATACAGAGGGTTCCCATACAGTGCCCACCCAGGTTCCCCTGCCCTTAACCTTACCTTCCTCTGGTCTATTTGTCAAAATTAATGAACCGATTTTTTTTTTTTTAAAGATTTTATTTGGGACACCTGGGTGGCTCAGTTGGTTAAGCAGCTGCCTTCGGCTCAGGTCATGATCCCAGCGTCCTGGGATCGAGTCCCGCATCTGGCTCCTTGCTCAGCAGGGAGCCTGCTTCTCCCTCTGCCTCTGCCTGCCATTCCGTCTGCCTGTGCTCGCTCTCTCCCCCTCTCTCTCTGACAAATAAATAAAATCTTTAAAAAAAAAAAAAAATATTTTATTTATTTATTTGACAGAGAGAGATCACAAGTAGACGGAGAGGCAGGCAGAGAGAGAGAGAGAGGGAAGCAGGCTTCCCGCCGAACAGAGAGTCCAATGCGGGACTCGATCCCAGGACCCTGAGATCATGACCTGAGCTGAAGGCCGTGGCTTAACCCACTGAGCCACCCAGGCGTCCCAATGAACCGATTTTTATACACTATTATTTTTTTAGGTACAAGGCGCTCTCTCTCTTTTTTTTTTTTTTTAAAGATTTTATTTATTTATTTGACAGAGCTACAGAGAGCACAAGGAGGAGAATGGTAGAGGGAGAGAGAGAGGCAGGCTCCCCGCCGAGCAGCGAGCCCCACGTGGGTCTCCATCCCAGGACCCCGGGATCATGACCCGAGCCGAAGGCAGGTGCCCAGCCAGCTGACCCCCCGGGTGCCCCAGGTGCAGGACCCTTTCCTGTCCAGTTAACAGGCAGTGCGGTGTTAGTTTCAGGTGCACGACACAGCGATTCAACACTTCCACACGTCACTCCGTCCTCTAGCAAGGGCGCCCCATCGCCCCCATCCCCCATGCTACCCATCCCCCACCCTCCGCCCCGGGCGTGTGTTCTCCAGAGTTAAGAGTCTGTTTCTTGTTTTTTTTCTCCCTTTTACCCCTTTGCTCATTTGTTCTGTTCCTTAGAGTCCACGTACAAGTGAAATCATCTGTATTCGCTTTTCTCTGACTTACTTCACTTCGCGGTATACTCTCTAGCTCCATCCGTGTCGCCGCAAATGGCAAGATGTCATTCTTTGCACGGCCGAGTAGTGTTCCGTTGTGTGTACACGCCACCGCCTCCTCATCCGCTCATTAGTCTCGTGGACACGTGGTTGGCTTCCACAGCTTGGCTTTATTGAGCACGATGCTGTTATAAATACATCCCTTCCAATTGGTGTTTTTGTATTCTTTGGGTAAATTGTAGTGTCATTGCTAGATCATATGGTAGTTCTATTTAAAATTTTTTTTAATTAATTGATTTATTTAAGTAATCTCTACACCCAGTGCAGGACTTGAGCTCACAGCCCCGAGATCAAGAGTCACTCGTTCTCCCAAATGGACCAGCCAGGCACCCCTCTATTTTTTTTATTTTTTTAAAAGATTTTATTTATTTATTTGACAGAGAGAGAGCACAAGCACAAGTAGGCAGAAAGGCAGGCAGCAGGAAAGGGAGAGGCCCACTCCCCGCTGAGCGGGGAGCCCGATGCAGGGCTTGATCCCGGGACTCCGGGATCATGACCTGAGCTGAAGGCAGATGTTTAACCGACTGAGCCACCCAGGCACTTCTATTTTTAATTTTTTAATAAGGATTTTATTTATTTACTTACTTATTTGAGAAAGCAAGAGAGGGAGAGCATCAGCACGTGTCCAACTGGGGGAGGGGCAGAGGGAGAGGCAGAGAAAATCCTTTTTATTTATAATTTTATTTATTTGACAGAGTGAGAGAACATGACCCAGTGAGGGGCGAGGGGTAGAGGGAGAGGGAGAAGCAGGCTCTCCACTGAGCAGGGAGTCCAACACAGGGGTCGGTCCCAGGACCCCAGGATTATGAGCTAAAGCGAGGCAGACGTCTAATGGACGGGGTCCCCCGGCGCCCCTTGTGTACCGTGATCACCTAAAGTCCCTTCCTCATTCACGCTTCCTCAGGTTTTCCCTCATGTCCTTTTTCTGTTCCCAGATCGCACATACACTCAGGCCTCCTGTCTCGGGCTTCTCCTGGCTTTGGTAGTGTTTTAGACTCTCTTTTTGACAACTTTGACAGTTTTGAGACACGCTGGCCAGGAGCTTGGCAGAATGTCCTGCTGCTGGTACTGTCCAATGTGCATCTCAGGACCGGACTGGGACTGTGGATTCTGGGAGGAAGGCGCGGGAGGTCAAGAGCCCTTCTCTTCCATTTTGTCGGGGGTGCATGCCCTCACCTTGACTTGTTGCTGCCCATGGTAACCTTGGCCACCTGCCCAAGGTCGTGTTGGTCAGGTCTCTCCACTGTCAAATTACTCTGTTTTTCTCTATTCCCGACCTGACCTCTTTGGAAGGAAGTGGCTATGGACAGCCCATCCTTCAGAAGTAGGGAGTTACATGCCACACTCTTCTTCATTTTCATTTATTTATTCTAAAGATTTTATTTATTGGGCGCCTGGGTGGCTCAGTGGGTTAAAGCCTCTGTCTTCGGCTCAGGTCATGATCCCAGGGTCCTGGGATCGAGCCCTGCATCGGGCTCTCTGCTCAGCGGGGAGCCTGCTTCCTCCCCTCTCTACCTGCCTCTGCCTACTTGTGATCTCTGTCTGTCAAATAAATAAATAAATAATCTTTAAATATTAAAAAAAATTAGATATCTTAAAACAAAGATTTTATTTATTTGACAGAGAAAGAGAGAGATTGAGCAGGGGAGCAGCAGGCAGAGGGAGAATCAGACTCCCCGCAGAGTATGGAGCCTGACATAGGGCTCAATCCCAGGACCCCGGGATCATGACCTGAGCCCCAGGCAGACACTTATCCACTGAGCCATCCAGGCAGCCCCAGAGTCACTATTTTTTTTTTTAAGTAAACTCTACCCCCAACATGGGGCTCAAAGTCAGGACCCCAACATCAAGAGCTGCACGTGCCTCTGACTGGGTCACCTTTTGAGGACAGAGTCTCTACGTCGTCGTTTGTAAATCTTCCGCACAGTGAGGTCGTTCCTTCATCACACTTACTTTGTCTCCAGCTCTTAATTCATCACCGCGTGGGTCATTCCCATCTTCTAGGGGAGGCGTTTCTTACAACGGGGGACAGTGGTGTGAGCGCTCTGACCACCGCGTCTGAAACAACAGCTCGCCTCCACCACACCCCTCCGGGCTGGTCCTGTGCCCTTCATGTGCCCTCACCTGTGTCCTGCCTCCCCGACCTCCGGAGACCAGGCGTGAGGATGGGCATGTGGAAGTCTTCTCTGGATCTCAAGTGTGGCTCACTGCTGGACCGGATTGGGGCAAATCCCTTCAATCCCCAATTTTCCCAATTATAAAATCCTCCTGGGAGCCAGTTACATGTGTGTGGTCACTGAATCAGAAAATCTAAATCTGGAGCTTAGGGAAGGGCATTTTACATAATAGCTTTATTGGGGAATAATTCACAAATTCACCCTTTTAAGGTCTACAAGTCAGTGTTTTTTAGTATATGTACAGAGCTGTGCAACACCAGCATTCTCTAGTTCCAAAACATTTCCATCACCCCTAAAAGAAAGAAACTCCATACCCCTGAACAGCTACCCCTCTCCCCAGCCCGGGAAACCAGGAATCTAGTTTGTTTGTTTGTTTGTTTCTTTCTTTCTTTCTTTTTTTAAGATTTTATTTATTATTTGAGAGTGAGAGAGAGAGATCACAAGTAGGCAGAGAGGCAGGCAGAGAGAGAGGAGGAAGCAGGCTCCCCGCTGAGCAGAGAGCCCGATGCGGGGCTCAATCCCAGGACCCTGAGATCATGACCTGAGCCGAAGACAGAGGCTTAACCCACTGAGCCACCCAGGCGCCCCAGGAATCTAGTTTCTATCTCTACATCTCATCTAATTGCTAGATTGTTCATATAAATGGACTCAACATATGTGGTCTTCTGTGACCGGCTTCTTCCACGTAGCGTCATGTTTTCTGGCCCATCCACACTGTAACATCAATCAGCGCTTCGTCCCATTTGTGGTGGGTATACTCTGCACTGTGTGGAGACAGTGTTTTGTTTATCCGTCCCTCAACGGAGGGACATTTGAGTGGTTTGCGCCCTTCAGCTATTGTGAATGACACCTCGGGGAATGGAAAGACATTTAACGAGCCTCCAGGTCCCCCGACGTTTGCTCTCGTTTGGGGCTCCAAGGCGCCGTCTTGTTCCTGTGTGCAACACTGCACACGTCTTGCTCTCTCAACAGCCTCGTGAGGCAAGCAGCCACGCTGCCCCCACTTCACAGACAGGGACAAGGACACTCAGGGGATGTGGACACTGGGCTCGGCTAGTTCCCCTACTCATCCCGCCACGCACGGCCTCTCGGAACCCGGGCTTTCCTACCAGCTCTTTTCGTTTGCTCTCTTCTGCGCTATGGAAAGCAGGGAGGCAGGCCTCGCCAATTCGGGAACACAAATATTTGCCAGTCAAGAAAACATTCCGCTATCAGTCAAAACCCAGACGAGCTGGCACACGTGGTCTACAGATGCCGGAGGGAGCTTCTATTTTAGGGGACACCAGGCTTGCAGCGTCTCCCCCTCCCCAGACAACCCAGGCTCCTTCTCATTCCTACCTCGTCTGCTGATGAGGAGACTGACGTTCAAAGTCATCACTGGCCCTCTGTCACACCGCATCCAGACAGACCTTTTCTTTCTTTTCCTTTTCCGTTTTCCTCACGTGATCTCCACACTCAATGAAGGGCTTGGACTCAGGATCCCAAAAGCAAGAGCGGTTCCCTTCAGGGCGCCCGGCTGGCTCCGTTGGGAGAACACGTGACTCCTGGTCACAGGGCCATGAGTTCGGGACCCATGTTGGGTGGAGAGAGGACTTAAAACAGCGACTGGCTCCACGCATGGGGCTGGTGAGGCTTTGTATTAGTCTTCATAAATGACACACAATGAAGGTGATTTCCAGTTCAGATAAAGAGCAGACATCGCCTTTCTAGGCCATGTGAGTGGGCAGAACTTAATTATGGCTTTATTTCATCTCTCCAACAGCCTTACAGGAGGCAGGTTTCTGGGGGCTTAGGGAGGACTGCATGGGGTGATCTGGGGGGGGGGCAGCTCTCCTGTGGGGATTTAGAACCCTGGAATCCTCCGTTTCCTGTGTTTTTTTTTCACAGGGCACAATGATGAAGTGTTCAAATTCAGCCACTGCCTGTCCCTAACAGCCTGTCCTAGCAGATTCACGCCCAGGAAGCCTTCTGGCCCTGGTTAAAATTCCATTTTCTGTCCTCGCCCCAGACCCCTGACTTAGAATTCTCCAGAAGTGTGCACGTTTCTTTCTTCTCTTTTTTAAAATTTTTATTTATTTGAGAGAGAGAAAGAGAGAGCGAGCACAAGCGGGTGGCGGGGCAGAGGGAGAAGCAGGCTCCGCGCTGTGCAGGGGCCTGATGCTGTGGGAATCGATCGCAGGACCCTGAGATGATGACTCAAAGGTAGAGGCTTAACCCCCTGAGCCATCCGGCCGTGTGCATGTCAACGCCACAGCCCGCTGGGGGCTCCGACCCAGGAGAGGGCGTGAGCCCCCCGAGTGGCGGGGCAGACAGAGCCCGCATCAGCTGGCGCGGCAGCCCTGCGAACCTGCCCCTTCCCGAGCCAGCTGCGGGGCCGACCAAACCACACTCTCGGGGTTTGAATCGGAAGGTGTGCGTGGGGCGGCGGGTCCCTTTACAGACTCCAGCCGGGTGTAGGGAGGCGCAGAAGATGGCCAGGTGAAGGCAAGCAAGGCCTCCGCGGCCCTGACCTAAGCATGAATGCATTGACTCGTGGCCCGATGCGGGACCCAGTGCCCACGTGCCCCGGACTGCACCCCCAGCCTGACTCCGTGGAGGCGCCCGGGACGGGCGAAGGGGCACGCAAGGGTGGAGACAGGGCCAGCCCCGCGGACAGCGCCAGGTGCACCGCGCGGTGCCCCGCCCACGAGAGGAGCGCGGCGGGGGCGGGGCCGGGCCGCGGGAGGGGCGGGGCCGGGCCTGTCCTGAGGAGGACGGAGCGCCGACGCTATGGGGCGTGGTCTGCTCCGCCTCGTTGACGTTCGCCAATCCGTGCGCTAGAAGAGGCCATGGTCCCCGCCTCCCGCCGCCACGGGGAGAGCGTCGCGTTGCTATTGGCTGGCCTAGGCGCCGGCCTGTTGCTATAGGCTTCTTCCGCCGGGCGGGGGGCGGGCCGGCACGTTGGCGGGAAAGCTGCGGCGGCGGTGCCGACCCTCACGCCGCGGCTAGTTGGGGGCGGCCGGCGGCGACGGGTCCCGGGCGGGTCGCTGTGGCCGGCATGGACGCGGCGGAGGTGGAGTTTCTGGCCGAGAAGGAGCTGGTCACCGTCATCCCCAACTTCAGCCTAGACAAGATCTACCTCATCGGGGTGAGGGCAGGGCCGGCCATTTGCCTCCGGCCGCCGCGCGCGGGGAGGCGGTCGTGGGGGTGGGGGCGCCCGCGGACCCCCGCCCGGCCTCTGACCCGCCGACCTCTGACCCGGGAGGAGTCCCTGACGGGGGAGGCAGCGGGCGCGGGGGGGCTGGGGGGCGACCCCGAGGGGGGTCCGGGGGGTCAGAGCGGCCGCGGAGCACGCGGTGGGGGCGGGGGCGGGGGCGGGGGCGGGGGCGGACCCGGTGGCCGCGTCTCCGGGTTCTCGGGGCGGGAAACCGGGCTCAGGTGGGCCGGCCCGGTGTGCGGGGAGTCCGGCTCGGGTCGGGAGCGCGGGCTCGCGGCGGCCGCCCTGGGCCTGCGCCCGCCGCCGGACTGGGTTTTCCGTCGGGTCCAGCTGGCGCGGCGCCTGCCCCCGGTGGGCCGGCCGCGGGGCCCGCAGGGCGTCTGGTCGCGTGCGGTCTCACCCGGCCTGGGTTTCCGTTCCGCAGGGGGAGCTGGGGCCCTTCCACCCGGGCTTACCGGTGCGAGTGCCGCTGTGGCTGGCCATGACCCTGAAGCAGAGGCAGAAGTGTCGGCTGCTGCCGCCCGAGTGGATGGACGTGGGTGAGGACCGGGCTGGGGCGGGCGCGCCGCAGCCTCCCCGGGGGCGCGAGCCGGGCCTTTGGCGCCCCACGTCCGCGGCTGGTGGGCTGGGGGTCGCCGCTGGTCGGCTGGGGGTCAGCCGCTGGTCGGCTAGGGGTCAGCCGCTGGTCCGCTGGGGGTCAGCCGCTGGTCCGCTGGAGGTCAGCCGCTGGTCCTCTGGAGGTCAGCCGCTGGTCGGCTGGGGGTCAGCCGCTGGTCCGCTGGAGGTCAGCCGCTGGTCCGCTGGAGGTCAGCCGCTGGTCCTCTGGAGGTAAGCCGCTGGTCGGCTGGGGGTCAGCCGCTGGTCCGCTGGAGGTCAGCCGCTGGTCCGCTGGAGGTCAGCCGCTGGTGGGCTGGGGGTCAGCCGCTGGTGGGC
Organism: Mustela erminea; assembly: GCF_009829155.1. Taxonomy (NCBI): domain Eukaryota; kingdom Metazoa; phylum Chordata; class Mammalia; order Carnivora; family Mustelidae; genus Mustela; species Mustela erminea. The sequence goes on along the minus strand of NC_045632.1, from coordinate 57,563,833 downwards.
TGGGGGTCAGCCGCTGGTCCGCTGGGGGTCAGCCGCTGGTCCGCTGGGGGTCAGCCGCTGGTGGGCTGGGGGTCAGCCGCTGGTGGGCTGGGGGTCAGCCGCTGGTGGGCTGGGGGTCAGCCGCTGGTGGGCTGGGGGTCAGCCGCTGGTGGGCTGGGGGTCAGCCGCTGGTCGGCTGGGGGTCAGCCGCTGGTCCGCTGGGGGTCAGCCGCTGGTCCGCTGAGGGTCAGGGGTGGCTGGAGCGTCGCCTCTTAGTCTTCGCATCGCGGTGACGAATGTCGTGGCGGCTTGAGGCGTCCACACCAAATGTCGCGCAGATTTTGGTTTTAAGATATTCCAGCTTGCTTTAAAATCAGGGATATTGGGGCGCCTAGGCAGCTCGGTGGGTTAAGCGTCTGCCCTCTGGGGTCACGGTCGGGGCCTGGGAGGAGTCCCACGTTGGGCTCTCTGCGCTGCGGAGAGCCGGCCTTTCCTTCTCCCTGCTCTTGTGTGCTCTCTCTCAAATAAAAACCTTTTCTTTTTTTTTTTTTAAGGTTTTAGTTAAAAGACTGAGCAAGCAAGAGAGCACAAGCTGGAGGAGGGGCAGAGGGACAGGGAGCCCCATGCGGGGTTCGATCCCAGGACCCTGGGATCATGACCTGAGCCGAAGGCAGCCGCCTAACCCGCTGAGCCACCCAGGTGTCCCAAATAAAATTTTTTTTAAAAAAATAAAATTAAGTGCACGTGGGGCACCTGGCCAGTGGGTTAAGTATCTGCCTTTGGCTCAGGTCATGACCCCAGGGTCCTGGGTTTGAACCCACAAGGTTGGGGGGGGGTCCTTGCTCAGTAGGGAGCCTGCTTCTCCCTCCCCCTCCGCCTCCTGGTCTTGCTTTCTCTCTCTCGGTCAAATAAATAAATAACATCTTAAAAATTAAAAGTAAAATTAAAAATAGCGTAGGACTTTGAAGAAGCATATATTTTTTTAACATTTAAAAATAATTATATTGGGGTGCCTGTCTGCCTCAGGACAGCACACAACCCTGGTCCTTAGGGTCGTGAGTGACCTCGGGGTTGTAAGTTTGAGCCCCATGTGTAGCATGTGAAGGAGCAGAGTCTCTCACAGTGTACAGAACACATGAAAGCAAGGCATCGTCCAAACAAGGGAATAGTATTCAGCCATGTGAAGAAATGACGTCCTGCTCGGGCTGCAGTTGAAGGAACTTAGGACACATGCTAAGTGGAAAAAAAGAAAAGGCATGAAGATCACTTACAACCCTGAATATACTAAGAACTATTGAATTGTACTTTTTTTTAAAGATTGATTTATTTTAGAGGGAGCAAGAGCTGGGGGGACAGAGAACCTAAAGCAGAGACTCAGCAATGAGCCTGATGCAGGGCTCTGTCCCGTGACCTTGAGATCATGACCTGAGCCGACACCAGGAGTTGGATGCTTAATGGACCGTGCCTCTGAGGCACCCCTGAATTGTACATCTTATTTATTCTTAAAAATATTTTATTTATTTGACAGAGACACAGCGAGAGAGGGAACACAAGCAGGGGGAGTGGGAGAGGGAGAAGCAGGCTTCTGGCCGAGCAGGGAGCCTGATGGGCTGGATCCCAGGACCTGGGGATCATGACCCCAGCGGAAGGTGGATGCTTAAGGACTGAGCCCCCCAGGCGCCCCTGAATTGTACATTCTTAAATGAGTGAATGGTATGGTGCATTAATTAGGCATCAATAATAAAATGATGGGGGCACCTGGGTACCTGGGTAGCTCTGTCTTTGGCTTAGGTCATGATCTCGGTCCTGGGATCGAGCCCTAAGGTAGACTCAGTGCTGACCGGGGAGTCTGCCGCTCCCTCTAACTCTGCCTCTCCCCGCCACTCCTGTGCACAAGGACTCTCTTAGATCTTTAAAATAGAAAATAATGTATCAGCAGTGCAGACAGACTTTATCCTGAGCCTTCACAATCTTCCTATCTCGGAGACGAAAGTGGCTCATTATAGCAAAGGAACATTGATTTTACTTGGAAGGGGCCGGGGGGGAATGTAGCATTTGAAAAGCCTCTGAGTGATTTTGATTATCCACTCCCAACTGGGAATCTGCTGGGGGTACCTCTTCCCTGGAAGCAATGTCATTTTGGGACCCCTGGGTGGCTGAGTCGGTTAAACGTCTGCCTTCACCCAGGTCATCATCTCGGGGTCCTGTGATGGAGTCCTATATCGGGCTCCCTGCTCAGCGGGCAGCCTGCTTCTCCCCCTGCCTGCAGATCCCTCTACCTGTGCTTTCTCTCCCTTTCTCTTTTTTTATCTCTCTCTCTTGCTCTCTATTAAATAAATGAAATCTCTAAGAAAAAAAAAAGCAGGGACACTATGAGCTAGGCCCTGAAATACAGTTTCAGAAGGACCGCTGGGCGTTTTCACCTTCTGGTCCGAAAAGGGGTGGGCGGTGGCCCTGGCGCGTCTGCGGCAAAGGGAAGCTCCCAATCCTTTTGCTGAGGGGCTCTGGCAGGGCGCCCCGCCAGGTCTGGCTGTTAGCACGACATCTCCTTCTGGCCGTTTTGGCCCGTCCACGCTGAAGGTGATGAGGGTGAGAGCCTGTCTCCTCGCAGGCCAGTCAGAAAAGTGGGGAGAGCGAGCCCGAGCTTTCTCACGGCCGGGGTCACGCTGCGTGGGCAGTGCTGAAGCCTCACTGGCTGGTCTGTAGAGCGTGGCCGAGAGCCTGCCGCCCTCTGCTATGCTGGGAGAGGGGGTGGCTCTGCCTGCTCTGGTCCTGTGAATGGAGTCCCCTAGTAAGTCTGTTTTTGTCTCTTGACTTCTCTGGGTTTTTTTTTGTCTGTTTGTTTCAAGATTTATTTATTTGTCAGAGACAGATCACAAGGAGGCAGGGAGGCAGGGAGAGAGGGGGAAGCAGGCTCCCCGCTGAGCAGAGAGCCCGATGTGGGGCTCGATCCCAGGACCCTGGGCTCATGACCTGAGCCGAGGGCAGTTTTGTTTTGTTTTTAAGGATCTTACTTATTTGACAGCACAAGCAGGGGGAGCGACAGGGAGAGGGAGAGCAGACCCCGCTGCGCAAGGGGCCCAACTTGGGGCTCCCTCCCAGGACCCTGGGCTCATGACTGGAGCTGAAGGCAGACACTTAACCGACTGAACCACCCAGGCGTCCCTGGTTTGTTTTTTTGAGATTTGTGGATTTGGGAGAGTGCGCCCTTGTGAGTGGGGGAAGGGCAGATGGAGAGCATCTCCAAGCAGACTCCCACTGAGCACGGAGCCCCCCCCACCCCATGACCTAGGGAGCATGACCTGAGCTGAAATCAGAATCGGGTGCTCAACACTGAGCCCCCCAGAAGCGGCGCTGGCACTGGCTTTGGGATCATTCCTGTGGCTACAGGTAGCGCTACACAATCTTCTGCTGCCCAGCGCCGCGTCACTTGCAGCCCCCCCTTCCCCCCGCCGCCGGGTCACCCGTTCTTCGGCCGCCGGCTATTTGACGGCTTCCCATTTCTGGCTGTGGCTAGTGAGGCTGTTGGGAACATTCCCGTCTAGGTCAGCTTGTGGACACTTGTTGCTTCTCTTGGATAAATACGCAGGGTCATAGGGCAGACCGTGCTTGGCTGTGTAAGGGCTGCCTCCCAGCCCTCCAGAGCGCTTGAGCTGTTCTGACCCCGCTGAGACTGGGGAGAGCTCCCGGTTGCACATCTGGCCAGCGCGGGGGGCCTCAGTCTGCTGGATTCATCGCAGGCGCTGTTTCATGCTCTGACTTAGGTGCTAGGAAGGAACCTGCCAGCCGCGTGGAGAAGGTGTGTGTGGGGAGAGGGCAGCGGGCAGTTTCCAGGTGGCGAGTAGTGTGGCGGCTGCTGGAGGAGAGCTCCCGTGGTTGGAGTCTCGGTGTGCTTTTGTTTTTTGTTTTTTTAATTTTTTTTTTAAGACTTTATTTATTTATTTGACAGAGATCACAGGTAGGCAGAGAGGCAGGCAGAGAGAGAGGAGGAAGCAGGCTCCCCACTGAGCAGAGAGCCGGATGCGGGGCTTGGTCCAAGGACCCTGGGATCATGATCTGAGCCGAAGGCAGAGGCTTTAACCCACTGAGCCAGCCAGCTGCCCCGTCTCGGTGTGTTTTGAAGGGAGAATCCGCAGGATTTGCTGAAGGACGGGCCATGGGATCTGAGAGGAAACTGAAGAGGGACAGGCAGGGTCGCTGGCCCGGACTGCGGAAAGACACAGAGTTGCTGCCTCCTGGGCGGGGGAGGCTGTAGGAGCATGAGGGCTGGGGAGGGACCAGAAGCTGGGGTTTGGCCCTGTCACCCTGGAGGTGCCTAGCCGATACCTGGGTGGAAGGGTCGTGGGCCGGAGTGTTTGGTCAGGAAGTCGGTGAAGGCGCTTACTTGGGGATATGCAAGTGTGAAGTCCTCACGAGTGCGTTGATGGTATTGAATTGAAGCGGGAGGACATGGGGTGGGGTGTGGGTTTCGGCGGTAAAGCGGGCAGGGTCTGAGCTCTATACCGCAGTGCCGAACGCGGTCAGGAATGCCCAGAGGTATCCCAGGTGAGGACTCAGGGTGGTGTTCCAGAAATCAAGTGATAGATATCCTCCAAGAAGAAGTCATCTTTTTGAGGTCAAGGACGAATGGTTACGGTTGAGGAGAGATGGAACCACTGGGCGTGGCTGAGCAGAGATCGTGGGCCCTGGCGTTGACCGGCGTGGGTCGGGGGGAGGACAGGCACCCACGCGAGTGGTCGACGAAAGGAAGTTAACTTTTAAAAAAATGGTTTGGGGGCGCCTGGGTGGCTCCCGTTGTTGAGCATCTGCCTTCGGCTCGGGTCATGGTCCTGGGGTCCTGGGATCGAGCCCTGCATTGAGCTCCCTGCTCAGCGCGAGGCCTGCGTCTCCCTCTCCCACTTTCCCTGCTTGTATTCCCTCTCTCGCTGGGTCTCTGTCAAATAAATAAATACAATCTTAAAAAAATGATGGTTTGGTAGCTGGCGTTGGGAGGTTTTTTTTTTTTTTTAAGATTTTATTTTTTAGGGACACCTGGGTGGCTCAGTGGGTTGAGCGGCTGCCTGCGGCTTGGGTCATGGTCCTGGAGTCCTGGGATCGAGCCCCACATCGGGCTCCCTGCTGGCAGGCAGTCTGCTTCTCCCTCTGACCCTCCCCCTTCTCAGACTTTCTCTCTCTCTCTCTCTCGTTCTCTCTTTCTCTCTCAAATAAAAAAGTCTTTAAAAAATTTTTATTTTTTAAATCTAAAAAATTTTTTATCTAAACTCAGTTAATTAACATAGTGTAGTAGTAGTTTCCGAGGCAGAGGTCGGTGTTCATCAGGCGCGTGGAACACCCGGTGCTCATCCATCCCGTGGTCACCCTGTTCGCCTGTCCGCACGCCCACCTCCTCTCCAGCAGCCCTCCGTTTGCTTCCTGTAGCTACGAGTCTCTTACGGTTTGTCTCACCCTCTGATTTCGTCTTACTTTACTCTCCCTTCCCCTATGATCCTCTGTTTTGTTTCTTAAATTCCACATATGAGTAAAATCATATGACCTTTGTCTTTCTCTGACATGTTTTACTTAGTAAGGTTTTATTTATTTATATTTATTTAAACAGGTTTTTAAAATATTTTATTCACTCATTTGTCAGCACACAAGGAGGGGAAGCAGCAGGCTCCCCACTGAGCAAGGCCCCCCACCATGTGGGACTTGATACCAGGACCCTGGGATGATGACTTGAGGCGAACGCAGATGCTTAACCGACTGAGCCACCCAGGTGTCCCTTATTTATGTATTTATTTTAACGATTTTATTTATTGAGGGGCACCTGAGTGGCTCAGTTGTTGAGCAACTGCCTTCAGCTCAGGTCATGATCCTGGGGTCCTGGGATCGAGCCCCACATCAGGCTCCTGCTCAGTGGGAAGCCTGCTTCTCCCTCTCCCACTTTCCCTGCTTGTGTTCCCTCTCTTGTGGTCTCTCTCTGTCAAATAAGTGAATAAAATCTTAAAAAATTTTTTTGTTTATTGAGAAGGAGACAGCAGAGTGAGCGTGAGCTGGCGGGGAGGGGCAGTGGGAGAGGGAGAAGCAGGCTGCCCGCCGAGCAGAGAGCCCGATGCGGGGCTGGATCGCAGGACCCTGGGATCATGACCTGAGCCGAAGACAGGTGCTTAGCCAACTGACTCACCCAGGAGCCCATATTTATTTATTTTTATTTTTTTAAAGATTTTATTTATTTGAGAGACCGAGTGAGCAAAGGAGAGAGCACACGAAGCAGGGGCAGAGGGAGAGAAGACGACTCGCTGCTTATTGGGGATCCTGACTCGGGGCTGGATTCTAGGCCCCTGCGCTCATGACCTGAGCTGAAATCAAGAGTCAGGGGCTCAACCGACTGAGCCAGGCGCCCCTAGGATTTTCTTCAGGTGGAAGATGTTGCAGGGAGCTGATGGGATGGTTAAGTAGTGAGGCTCAACCAGCTTGAGTAAGAGACTGGGGTGGTGTTCTGTGCTGGTCGGAGGGGAGTTCCAGAACACACCTGGAGGGATGTCCATTGCGCACGGGGACAAGTGTGGAGGGGCGGTGTGCTGGCAGCTGGCAGGAGTGTGCAGGCTCTCAGAAGGGCATCAGGTAAGAGCGGGAGTGTGAATGGAGCAGGGCAGTAGATTGGGTTCGGCATGGCACCAAGGGCCCCTGAGGAGGGGCCCAGCGCTGAAAGCCTGCTCCCCCCACCCCCAGCACAGTAGTGAGTGTGTCCCTCAGCTTCAGTGGCCAGTCCAGATCCAGGACTTTCTCAGACCCGAGAGACAAGGAGAGAGCGGACCTGCTGCTGGGTGGAAGTGGGACTCCACTGCAGGATTCGATGCTGGGCTCAGGCCCTCTGTGATCCACATCTCGCCCCCAGGCTTAGAGGGGGTGCGGTTTATGTCCTCTTGCTTCCCTCTGAACAAGGGTTCACCGGGTGTATAAGTAAATTTCTCCAGTCACTGGTTACTTTCATCACCTTTTGTATCAAAGATAGAATGCTGTCTCTTTCCCCTAGAAAAGAACTTCTGACTCCGGCAGTTTCTCCAGTAATATATCCTGCAGGCCAGAGCAGCAACACAACTAGAATTTTTTTTTTTAAGATTTTATTTATTTATTGGACAGACAGAGATCACAAGTAGGCAGAGAGGCAGGCAGAGAGAGAGGAGGAAGCAGGCTCCCTGCTGAGCAGACAGCCCGATGCGGGGCTCGATCCCAGGACCCCGAGATCATGATCTGAACTGAAGGCAGAGGCTTAACCCACTGAGCCACCCAGGCACACCAATGCCAACAAGAAATTACCAACTTCTATAAGAAAAACTTTTTTTTTTTTTTAAAGATTTTATTTATTTATTGGACAGAGAGAGCACAAGCAGGCAGAGGGGCAGGCAGAGAGGGAGAACCAGGCCCCCCGCTGAGCAGGGAGCCCGATGCAGGATTCGATCCCACGACCCTGAGATCATGACCCAAGCCGAAGGCAAACGGCTCACCAACTGAGCCACCCAGGCACCCTCCCAATAAGAGAAACTTTTGAGGAAAGGGGCCCTGAATCATCTAGTGATATGTTATTCCAAAAAAGTGTTTTCTCCTGGGGCGCCTGGGTGGCTCAGTGGGTTAAGCCTCTGACTTTGGCTCAGGTCATGATCCCAGGGTCCTGGGCCGCTTCGGGCTCTCTGCTCAGCGGGGAGCCTGCTTCCTCCTCTCTCTCTGCCGGCCTCTCTGCTCTACTTGTGATCTCTGTCTGTCCAATAAATAAAATCTTAAAAAAGAAAAAAGTAAAAAAAAAAAAGTGTTTTCTCTGTTTTTGTTAGTTGATCCAACAGGTAATAGACACTTGGAAAATCCGGAAAGCTTCCACGCATATTGGGCGTGGTGATGGTAAGATGTGTACATTTCTCAATTTCAGAGCAGTTGGAGAAGACCAGGGAGCGCGAACGGCGGGAAGAAGCCTTCACCCCCATGCCCAGCCCGTGCTACATGGAACTCACCAAACTGCTGCTGAATCAGTAAGTGCAGAGCCGCGTGGGAGGCAGCGCTGCTGACACTCAGCCCTGACCCTGTCTGCCCTTCCTGTTCCATGCTCGATCCAAGGTGAGGGCTGTCCCGGCCCCCAGCTCCTGGGTCCGTAACGCGGGAGGCGCTCGCGCGCTCGCACCCTTTTGCCGGGGCTCTCCCGTCTGTCCTTCCCTTCCCAGCCCTCCTGCTCCGAGGGAATTCCTCGCCGCTCAGTCGCTTGACCTTGGACACTAGTGAGTCTCTGTTCTCCTCTCTAACCTTCTTAACCGCAGCTCTGTTTCACAGGCGAGGCTTTACCCTCCGGTCTTCACTATGCACATGTGAGTTCTGGCATGTGTTTCACAGGAAAGGCCGGAGGCTCCCACTTGCTCCGAGCCCTGGCCGTGATGACAGCCCACGGTGGCAGGAGGTGCGGGGCAGCAGCGTCCTGCTTCCCCGTGTTCAGTTCGGCCTCCCCACTGGCTTTGATTCCTCCTCCACGTTGCAGCCAGAGTGGACTTTTAAAGATGGGGCTGCCACGTGGCTCATCTGTTCCTCGGAGCCTGTGCAGGGTCATGGCCACGGTCCTCTTGGCGGCATGCGGGGCTCTGCCTAGCCGGACTCCCTCTGCCTTCCTCTGTGGCTCCGGTGGGCTTCCCCCTGCTGCTCTGGGTTCTGGGCCCACATCGGCCTCTTCCCTTCCACATACCAGGGTCCTCCGGGCTTTCATACACCGTGTCCTCTGTCCAGTTTGCCCGTCTGTTGTCTGTTCGTCCTTTGGCTCCCCCTGACTGGGGCTCTTTCACAGGTTAAGGGTGCCTGTCCTCCTGGGAGCTCTGTAGCCCCCGCGCCTTTTGTCACCAGTAATCTTCTAATCACTAGTTGCCCCCCCCCCGCCCCCAAGTTCTAAAGGGCATGGACCGGCACGCCTGTGCGGCTCAGTCGGTGAAGTGTCTGATTCTTGATTTTTGGCCCAAGTCATGGTCTCGGGCTTGTGCAGTTGAGCCCGTGTCAGCATCCACGCTGGGCATGAAGCCTGCTTGAGAGTCCGTGTGTCCCCGCTGTTCGATCATGCTGGGATGCAGCCCTAGTGCCTGACGGTGTCATTGAAGGGATCCCAGGCTCGGAGGAGGGAAGATTCACTGCAGAAGAAGACGCTGTGGGGAGAAGCGGGGACGCGTGGACGGGCACACACGTTCGGGCGAGCGGAGCGGTTGGGGTTGATGTAGGCCAGGTAGGGCATTGGGGAGCTGAGGCCGTTGCTCTGAGGCTGCATGTTCTGGGGACGGTGGCTGGCTGGGGCGTGTCGTTTGACGAAGTGGAGAGCCTTCTGTGGCAGCGGGACTTGGAAGGGAAGACATGGCGGCAGAGGTGAGGGGCCTGTTCACTTTCAGTTTTGGGGGTTCAGGATCTTACGTGTGTAGTTCCTGTCGGAACTTCGGTTTTGTGATCCTTTTAGCTCGTTTGGCCAAGGGACCCAGTTTTGCCTTTGTCCTGCACGTCCGTTAACAAATCGACCGTCCTTTGTTCCTGAACATGCCGTTCAGAGTATCAGACCCAAATGTTTGGATCCTAAGTATAACCCGCTACATAGCTCCTAAGTCTAACCCGTCATGTAGCTCATAGCCCTGGACTCCCTGCTGCTCAGCACGAGCTGTTTTCAGCAGGGAGAGAGGCCGTTTCCGCTCTCCCAGCGTGCCCGGCAATGGGCCGTGTTAGCTTCTGCTTTCAGCTTGTGTTTTGTCTTTTCCTTCAAAGCTTAGTTGAAAATACGGCTCACAACAAGGGGCGCTGAACGGCTCAGTCCGCTGCGCGTCTGACTCTTGGTTTCAGCTCAGGTCTTGACCTCCGGGTTGTGAGTTCAAGCCCCACACTGGGTTCCACGCTGGGTGTGAGCCTCCTTCAAAACAAAACAAAAAACAAGAATGGCCTAGAAGGATCCAAAACGCAGCTAACCACAGGACGGCTGTCACACTGACCCTCGCTGACTCCTGTTCAGACTTTTACCCAGAATTCACTGGGTGGTGGGATGCTCGGTTATACTAATTTGCAGTTTATCCTGTGGTTTCTGTAAGTGGACTTGTGTTTCCTCTGCGGAGTGATGTGGTGCTTCCTTCAGAGTGTGCTGGAGGATAGAAATGCCCTGAATGCGGAGCACAGAGCCTGGCACGGAGCTGTTGTCTTTCCCCGGGGGGTGTAAGCCCTTGGGTCAATGACGTGGGGGCAAAGGCAGTCGTGACCTCCGAGCCAGCCCTTGGAGCAGGTTCCTTCAAGATGGAGATTCTGCAGCACAGAACACTCGGTCACCCCGGGAGGAGGATGTCCGACTCCGTGCTTGTCCTCTGAAGTCGGTGTCACAGCCGCCGTGAGCCGCTTAACGTGAGCGCAGACGGCGGTGTGGATCGTGGTGGAGTTGTTTTTTTTTTTTTAGGATTTTATTCATTTGAGAGAGCGAGATAGCCACAGACCTAGCAAGAGAGCACAAGTGTGGGGGAGAGGGAGATGCCGACTCCCTGCTGAGCAGGGAGCCCCGTGCAGGGCTTGGTCTCGGGACCGCCGGGCTCGGTCATGCCCCCCACCGAAGACAGCTGTCCAACTGATTGAGACACGCAGGCGTCCTCATGGCTGAGTTTTCTTGGCACCAAGCTTAACTGTTAAAATTTTTACATTTTAAAATTGAAAACAAAGGAACACACATTTTGCTTGTGTTTTCAAAAGTCCTGTCCACTTGGAGGGCTCCTGGCTGGCTCAGCCGGAGGAGGCCACGACCCCTGACCTTGGGGCTGCTAGTCTGGGCTCCACCTTTGCTGCGGGACCTGCCGACACCAGCACACAGGCTACTTCCCCCTGGTTGTCGCATTACTTTACCAAGTGCCCCCCCCAGTGATCTGTCGCCCTGCTCTTGCTTCTGTAGCGCTTCGGACAATATCCCCAAAGCAGACGAGATCCGGACCCTGGTGAAGGACGTGTGGGACACTCGTATGGCCAAGCTGCGGGTGTCTGCCGACAGCTTCGTGAGGCAGCAGGAGGCACATGCCAAGGTAGGCGTGCGCAGGGCCTCCCGTGGCCGCTGGCCTTTCCCGCGTGCCCCCAAAGCCCGGGGCCGCCGGTGGGAGCCAGCGAGTGGTCCCCGCACCCCGTCTGCTCGGACCGCTGCCAGAGGGATTCCCAGCTGTGCCCGGCCTACGTGACTAAACCAAAACCAAAACCCCATTATTCATCGGCTACTCACTTTTATTCCGTAGATCGTACTTTTTTTTTTAAAGATTATTTATTTATTTATTTGAGAGAGAGAGACAGAGAGAACATGAGCGAGGAGAAGGTCAGAGGGAGAAGCGGACTCCCCGTGGAGCTGGGAGCCCGATGCGGGACTCGATCCCGGGACTCTGGGATCATGACCTGAGCCGAAGGCAGTGTCCAATTAACTGAGCCACCCAGGCGTCCCCGTAGATCGTACATTTTGTCAAATCAGACCCTCATCCTGGTTGGTCTTGTCTTATGTTTCAGCTGGACAACCTGACCTTGATGGAGATCAACACGAGTGGGGCTTTCCTCACGCGAGCGCTCGATCACATGTACAAACTGCGCACGAACCTGCAGCCTGCTCAGGGTGTGCCGTCCCAGGACTTCTAGAGAAGGGCCCGGCCGGTGGCGAAGGCTGGTCGCTTGCGCCTGTGCGCCTGCCGGCCGGAGGCTTACCAGGCGCCGTGTGAGCGCGAGACCCGACTGAGGTACTGTGATCTCGGAGTTCTAGAACCCTTTCTGAATGTACGAAAAGCTGTCATGAAACAAGGAGTGGTTCATAACGTTGCTGGGAAGCAACAGGTTTGTGCTTGGTTCTTGAGACGGTCTCGTCCCAGTTCTGTCTGTGGGAGCCGCGTTCGTTTGCGGGGGAAGGAACGCAGCTTGGGCAAAACGAGTTACTTTCCCGGCAGAGCCTGCGGTCTCCTGCAAGGTGTCCTGTGGGGGAACAGTCAGTGACCTCGAGGGGTGTTTTCTGAGAGAGAGACCGTGGGAGTGGCGAGGTGGCCCGGGGCTTTATCCCCTTTTCTGATCCCGATCTCTTGGGCTAAATTTGGACACCCCAGAGTTCGTTCACGCACAGAAGGACGGCAGATGAGCGGCAGACGTTGACTGGGTTTGCCATAGGAGCCCCCAGAGACGGACCCCGCCCAGACCCTGCGTGGGGTTTTCTCCCCTGCACTGCTGCCGAGGGCAGGGAGCGAGTCCCGTGGCTGGAAGGGTCTGACTGACCACATGGGGATATGTGGCAGGAAGGGGTGCCCTTTAGACTGACACTGGGGGCGCCTCTTGTCCCTGGGCTGCTGCGGGTCAGGGTGTAGCGGATTTTTGTCAGGAGGAAAGGCGGGAACTCCCTGGCTGCTTCACGCACAGCCGCCAGCACGAGCAGCACCATAACTGGCCAGACGGGGAAGTTCACGACCAACTGGCCTCCTTCAGTGGAAACAGATGGTCACTGATGTTCCTCACCCCGGGAAGGCGACGCTGCCTTCTCTGAGAGAAATGCCGGGGAAACTAGCCGCAACGGACAAGACCACACCAGATGTCACCTTTGTGTTTGGATTCAGAACCCATTTGCTGGTGGCAGGACGACTGGCAGGGCTCAGGGCTCCGGGCTCCTTGGGTTACGCAAAGGGAAAACCGACCCAAACACTGACACACGAACAGCCTCTGTGAGGGGAGAGACCCTAGGAGAGCAGCACAAGGAACCCCAGCGAATGAAGGAGTCACGGGGACTGCAGGAGCCAAGGCTGGTGCTGGCGAGCCGCTCGGGACTGGGAGACGGGGGCGAAGATCCCGCAGGGCCCCGACCTGTAGGACCGCAGAGCTCTCCTTCGTTCGTATCAGCTAGAGAAAGGCCTGGGACGAGCGGTCCGGGTTGTGTGAGGCTGGAGTCCAGCTGCTGGGGGGGGACGTCGGGCCCGTAGCGCGGCTCTTGAGGGATGGACAGGGAGACCTGACTGGAGGCAGCAGCGTCTCAACCGAGGGTCCGTTCCCAGGAGCAGCTCTTCTCAGTCGTAGTGGTTGGAATTACCCTGAAGTTGGAATTGCCCTGGAAGTGACCTGACCTTGACAGTGGGAACGATTGTCTATAATAGAGTCCTAGAGGGACGGAAGCGCTGGCGGCCCGCTGGGTGTGTCAGAGGCACCGCCAAGCAAGTTCTCCCTCTGGAGTGAGCGCACGGTCGCCTGAGCCTCGGGACAGCTTCTGGGTTTTGCCCTTCAGTGTTCAAAGCCCAGCTACCCCTGTTCTGCAGACACGTTTTCTCCATCCCAGATGGCCAGGCCGCTGTCCCTCCGGAAACGGCTCGGGTCGTTCTTTGAACACCGAAGGGCCAGACTCAAGCACACAGTCCCCGTCATATAAGAGGATGGTTCTAGAGGGTCGCTTTCCGATGGTGGGACTTGCCTTTCCAACTGGGCACTCTGCCAGAATGAAACCACATGGCACGGAGGAGGGTCCGGGGACCCTCGAGCTCCCCCCACCTGAAACCCTTGTGCTCCTGAAACCGGGCGAAGCCGCTGGCCAGCGGACCTCATGTCTGACGGGGGAGGCTCCGTGGCTGAGCTCTTCTCCCCCACCCGCCGCTGTGGCCCTGTCAGAACAAAGATTTCCCTCTTAACGTGATGTAGGAAGATTTTATTTTTTTGGATGTTGTCAGAAATTACAGGAATATATTCATAAATATCTAATTACTACATTCAACAAATAATATTACAATACAGTTAATTCAAACAAGTACACTTAGAGCAGGTTTAAGTTCACAGCATCTAAACCGCCCCCAGGGTGACCGAGGCTTTCCTCTTCCCTCCCGCGTGCTGGTGCTGCCACTGTCCCCGAAGCACGGGGCACACACCAAGTGACAGCCAGTTAGCGCGGTCTTCCTCGGGTCAAGGCGGAGATCAGAGTCTCGCTCGAGTGCTGGATCAGACAGCTGGGACAGACAGACAGACCACGGCGGGCGGGGAGGAAGCCAGAGGTGGCTTCCTCAGGGGGAGAGGGCATGGCTGCTAAGCGGCTAAGGCGCACCTACGGGGACAGGATGGGCTTGTGCTGACCCCTCCCTCTTGTGGGAGATCCTTGGAATTTCCTACTTAAAAACAGCTCGGAGGATCTGGGGGTGTATGTAGGGTTTTTGAGATTTGGCAGCGTGACTGAGCTACTTGAGGCAAATACCGTTCCTCATACGAACTTGAGATTTGTGTAGTAGTTCTCGGCCGCCGCCCATGTGCCCGCCGTTTCCTATTCCTGGAACTTCCTCAGGGGCGTTCGCTGTTGGACGCTCAACGCAAAGTAGGTGCTGAGCCTGTGCTTTCTGCAGGCGAGACCGGGCAGGTCCCATCTCGCCACTTGTCTGGGACAGTGGACCGGGACCCTGTTTTAGGTCCATTTGACTCTAATTATGCGAAACAGAACATTTCCAAGCGAGGTTCTGTAGCGCTGAGTGGGGGGGGGGGGGGGCTCTGGTCTGCTTCTAGTGACCTGACTGCACGTGGAGCCCCACACTGGGGCTTCGCGGGGTGCCCTTCCCAACAGACGGCAGGGGCCGCGAGGCGGGAGCTCACGGAACAGGGACGGGCGGCGCAGCCACTCTGGAGCGAGTGTGCTGTGCTGCTCCTAAGCCCCGTGTGGCCCGGCCTCACAGAAAGCTCCAGAGATCGTGTGCGTGTCAGATTGCACACCTGAACCACAGAGGCTCGGGTGCTGCTGTGCGGTCCGTGTCGTCGGAGAACGACCACGCGGACACTGTGGCTGGGCGCCAGGTCTTAGTGGGACACTGTTTTCTAAAGATGATTCCTTGCCTTTCTCTGAGTCTTCACGCTACCTGACGGGTTATATTCTGATTGTCTTATTACAGATCAAGAGCGGGAGGCAGAAGGACAGGAGGAGGGCAGGGGCAAGGTGGCGGTTTCCGTCGGAAGGGACAGGGGCAGTGCCGGCTCAGGGACACAGCGTGTGCCTGCGCACACGGACCTCTCGAGTGCTGCCTCCCTTTACCCCGGGACCTTGCCCAGTGTGGAGAACCACCGCACCCCCTGGCTGGTGAAGGGCTGGGCTGGGCTGGGCTGGGCTGGGCTGGGCTCGGCTCCCTGTTCGCTCTGGCTGTTGCCACGCTGATGAGCGGGCCTTTCCTGCTGAGATCGGACTCTCCAGTGGCGGACTGGCAGTAGCGAGCCGACTCGAGACTCCGTACGTGCTTCCCCTGCCTGCTGGCAGCAGCGCTCCCTGCGCACGCCCGTCCCCACCTGTGCCACTGCTGCCCTCCCTGCCCTTGCTGGGGAGGAGGCCCCCGGAACAGGCCTTCGTTCTCTTCAAGTCATTTTTGTGGTGAGGAAGGCGCTTGTTGACTGCTGATAATACTGGCGGCACTTCTTGTCTGAGTTTGCTAATAACTGGAAGATTCTTGGCAGACGCACAAAGCAAACGGTGTGGGGACAGATAGAGCAACACAGTGCCATCTGCCAGCAAGCTGTTCCGCACAGCTGAGGTCTGGGGCTGGGGGCACGGCCGCTGATCACGGCACGGAGCCTTCCTGAAGGTCGGCCAGCCTGTCCCCTGACCCAGGGTGAAGGGGACAGGGGCCATGAGGATTCTTGCCACCACCCCCACCCTCCGACAGACCAACCGTTGGCTGCGCTGGCCTCTGGCTTGGGCTGGATTCCCTGTCGGAGAGACTAGACGCTGCCTGAGTGAGCCGTGGCGGGGTTGGGGGGGACACGCTGCTCTGCACGGTGATGGTGGTGCCGCTTCCTGGCTGCTCTTGTGCTCCTGACAGCTCAAGAGGAAAAGTTCAGCTCAGACGTGGCTTACCCTACTTTTAGGCTTTTACAAAGCTTTGCATCTAGATAAAGCTTCTAAAGTTTCTACTTTGCACCTGTTCTCAGACTGCTGTAGGACACCCTACAGGGAGCTGTAGGCTCCCTCCCTGACCGGGCCTTTCAACAGAGCCGCACGCGCACGCAGGGCCCTGCTTGCCCCCGCCTGGGGCCAAGCCCCTCCTCAGCAGCACCAGGTGCTTCTTGCGGCCCGGAGCCAGGCGGGGACAGGAGCAGGAGCAGCACGTGGCTTTCTACCTCACCTTCCCGTGCGACTCAAAATGAAGTGAGCGGTAGGCGCCAGTGGTAAGCTCTTTTACTTTTCTTCTTCTTTAATTTTTAAAAACACTTCAATATTTTAATGTCCTGACCAGCAGCAGTACAAACACTAAAAGCAAGTTTTTTTGCCCAGAAAAACGAAAGCAAAAAAACAAAACCCCCAAACAGGAAAACAAACAAAAATCCCCCCAGACCACATATTAAAAATGGCAGGCTTTTTATAACAATAAAGTAATAAAAACATACAAAACTTTGTTTTTTAATATATATACACAGTACAAGGCTGAAGCACCTTTGACTTTTCTCAAAATTTACGTCTGTATGAAAACACAGCCCCGTGCAGGAGCGGCCAGCGGGCGCGAGCGCGTGTGCACGGGGCTCTGCGCGTCCCCGTTCGCCGACGTGCGCTAGAGACGAGCTGTTCCGGGGAGAAGCCTGTGCGTGAGGCTTCGGGACTGCTGCTCTGTGCGCTCCCAGGACCCGCTGCTTCGGAAATTTCGCAGAAAAGTAACACAGATAAGCCCTTTACCGGCGACGCGGCCCACCTTCTTCCCGCTGAAGCGGGTCCCGGTCCTGGGGAGGAGTGAGGCCGAGCGGGGTCTCGGGGCACGCGGGCCGGCCACACCAGGGACGGACGCGCTCCGTCTGACCCAGTCGGGCGCCCGGGGCCGCTGGCACTGGAGCTTAGTGTTGGTACGGGAGCCTTCGCTTTCAGATCCAGAAAGAATGCCGGGGGAAGGGTGAAACCACCTTCAGGAGAAAGAACTAGGGGCGTCCTAGTTGGTGGCTCGCTGGCGGACAAAGGTGACTCAGCTGCATTGAAGTCAAGGCGAGTCCGTTCTTCTGGAGCCTGGAACCCTTTGCTTCATGCATGGCACATTCTCGTGGTTTTTTTTTTTTTAAGCTTCAAACCTCCCAGTGAAAAATATTAAATATTCAAGGTAATAAAATAGATAATATTTCTATACTATAGGTTCGGCCTAGTGCAAGGGAAACCGTCACCTAGGATATCCCTTAAAGTAGCCTCTAGGCCAGTGCATGGCAGGCAACGCAAGGCACTTCCTCAAGTGGTCCAGTTCGGCCTGGAGCCGCTCCCTCTCCGACACGACCTTCTGCTTCTGGCTCCTCAGCTCCTGCACAGGGAGATTCGGGTCAGACGTCCCCTCCGGGGCAGGGGTGCGGGTGCAGCAGGCGTGCTCTGGGGGCTGTGAGGGAAGGAGCACCTTCCCGGCTCAAGAAACCTCCCCCACTGCAGCCGGAGCTCCGGCCCCGGTCTCCGGAAGAGCCGGGTCAAGCTCTGCCCCAGCCTTGGCTCCTCACAAGGGCCCCGCTCACGCTCACCCCTGCGAGTTCAGAACTCCGCCCTGACTCGATGGGACTTTTGCTGCTCTGCAGCGGCCCAGATCTGCAGCCCGGCCCCACGGGCCAGGACGGCAGGGAGCGGCTCGCGCTAGTGCCGCGGGCGTGGACAGGGCAGGCAGCAGGGCCGGCTCCGCTCCCGTCCTCAGCAAGCGCCACAGTGGAGACGCACATGGGTCTGAGCTGCCCCGAGGGGTGCGCACAGCCCCCCCCCCCGCAGCTACAGCTTAGAGCACCGACCGGCTGACCCCCCCCCCCCGCCCCAACCGCCGACGGTTCTGAGCTGCAGCCTACAGAGCAGCATCCCCTTCACCACTCCGGTGCGCGCTGAACACAGGCTTGGAAGGTGAAACAGCACGGGGTGTGTGAAGACCACCCCGCTCCCCGACTGCTTTCTAGTCCCCTCCCCGGTGCGTGGGGGCCGGGACTCACCGCCATGCTGTGGGAGAGCTGCTCGGCCGTGAGGCTGAGGCTGTAGTGCTGGGCCTCCAGCCGGCGGCACTGCGTCTGCAGCACCTGCCGCTCCAGGTTTTGCTCTGCAAAGAGAAGACGCGTCAGGATGTTTTCCGGACTCAGGGGCCCCGGGCAGGGCTGCCCTTCTCTCCAGGCGGCCAGACTCGTCCTCCGGACCACAGCGGCTCCTGGCCCTCTGCACCGCCAGGAAATCCAACCCCGTGGGGGGAGGACACATAGGTCCTAGTGTCAAAAGGCTATTAGGACGCACAGGTTAGGAAGTCATTAAGGGTAAATTCACGGTCTTAAAATGCATTTTTCAAAAGAAAGCTTAGATAAGAAAGCTTTTAATAAGGTGCTTAAAAAAAAAAAAAAAAAAAAAGGCCAGAGTAAACCTAGACAATGCAAGTGATTTTAATTAGGGTGGTCGCTGCCTTTCCCAAAGATCCTGGGCCTGGTTTGAACAGGAGCGACTTCAGACTTTCGGGGACCAATCTACGCCTTCTATGAAGTGTTTCTGCGCTGAAGCCTTTCCTGTTGGTGCAACACAACAGCTCTCCCTGCACAGTCCCTGACCCCTGAACACCAGAGGGGGTCAGAGGCTCCAAGCAGTGTGGAAGGCTGAGCCCCCTACCCGGAGGGCAGCTGTGAGTCCCGCGGTCCTGTGGTGGGCTTGACGGGAACGAGAAGTGACTTTTTTTTTTTTGGTGGAAGCTTAGTAAGGGCAGTGAAAGGCCAGGAGAGGCTGACTGAGTTACAGAAGCAGGAACAACTGACAACAAATGCAGAGCAGTGAGATGCACTCCTGACACTTAAGGAGAGCGATGCAAAATATTAAAAGCACTAACGAATTCAGCAAGGAGCAGGCCACGTCAGAAAACACCAAAAGGGAAAAAAACCAAGGCTGTCCCCTCCGCAGGCCTTGGTACCCCATGAACTCTGACGGCCTCTAAGAAGAACCTTTATTTCTTCCCAGCTCATAAACCAGAGAGGAGCCCCGTTAGTGCCGTGCTGTTTGGTAGCTCAAAGGCCAGTCCTAGGCAGGGCAGTGGGACAGAGTAAGAACTCAAAAAAGAACTAAATTTGATTTATGGAAGATCTGACCGGCTGTGACCATGTAAGGAATAAGAAAAAACAGAAACTGAAAGTCCACGATAATCCCACTGATGCCTACAACTCAATCTAAAAGGATGTTGTTTACGGCAAAAAACGGGGTGGGAAATGGTTTAATGCAATTTAATACAATAATCATAGAGGAAATAGCATTGCTATCAAAAATACTAACTCTCCCCAAATCTGTAAATTCAGTGCAACTGCAAATTCTAACAAGAATTTTCTGCAACGAACAAGGTGACCCTAAAATCCACAGGGGGACCCCAAGGGCCGAGAGCAGCGGAGCTGCCAGAGAAGTGTAGGTCCCAGTGTTCTCCGCAGCCAGCAGCCAGCGGCAGAGCCAGTGACCCCACAGGGCGGCCCAGGGATGGCCACACAGAGCGGGGTGCCACGGCTTGCCCTGGGCACAGGTGGGGGGTGGAAAACTGTACCCCATAAACCACCAGGGTAATGGGCTACTCAGGGGGAAAGACCAGGCTGAATTTCTGCCTAGTCCAGCATGGAAATGAATTCTAGGCCTAACAAAATCAGAGCCTGAAGAACTTCAGAAGACTATGGACAGAATCACGTCCTCAGGGCAGGGAAGGATTCCCCGCGAGGCACCAAGAACCTAACCCAACCGGACAGACACGCTTCACTCTGACAAAATGCCCCGTAACTGGTTCTGGACACACAGGTTCACTGGGAAACACCATGGACCGAGCAAGCAGTTCAGTTCAAAACGGGGTTCCTCCCGGAGGAGGAAGTGGGCACAGGGGTAGACAGGCTGTTTGCAGCCACACAAGCAGGCATTCCTTTCCTCAGTGATTTAAAGCGGCTTTTCAAAGGATTTGTAATGATCAGGACATTCCATAATCAAGTGCACAAGAGGGCTCCCCTCCCTGCTCAAAACGAAAACCCCTCTGTGGCTGGTTAAGGCCCGCGTCCGGGAGGCTCTGACCCTGCGCCCCGCTCACCCCTGCCCTTCCACCGAAGTCACAGCACCGCTGCCTCCGAGCCAGACGCCTCTCGAAACAGAGGACCAGAGAAAGGAACCAGCGTGCTAGAAGCACAAGGACAGGACGTAGACCCTGGGACCCCTACCCAGAGCCCCTCACCCCGAAGCACTAGGCCCCGGGAGGAGAGGGGTGCTGCTAAGGCCGAGGGCTCGCTCCCTGCACAAAGCACCAGCCCAGCATGCAGGCCGGGGCAGTGACCAGGCCTCACTATTTAGGGCTCAGCTAAATTCACAAACCTCCCATTTTCAGGACGCTGGCGTGTAGCCACAGTCCGGACCGCCAGGGCATTTAGAAGCGCGGTGGGAGACAGCAAGCACGGAGGGCGTGGTCCAGGTCCGTGCTGTCCCACTGAGTGGTGGCAGCCACTGGTACTTAAGTTCCTCCAGGGACCGTGGCCTCCAGTCTATAAAGTGGGGCATCCGCAGAAGCCCAAGGAACGGTTTGGGAAACAGGCGGGGCAGCGGACGAGAATTACGTAGTTGTGCCCCAGGAATGCAGTGTCCGTGCCACCACGGAGAGTCCCCCGGTTGGCAGGGAGAGCCCACACAGATGGGTCCAGTCCGCTGCCTTTTACTTTCTTTCCCACGGCCCTGGCCCCTCCCCCACGTACCTTCTATGTGTTCCTGGTAAGCCTCGAAGATTGCCTCGATCCCTTGCCACTTGCGCCTGGGGGGTTCGTCGTCGTCCTCCTCTCCGTCGTCTTCGTCCTCCTCCGAGTCCTGGTCCATCTCCTGCGTGAGGGGGCCCTTCCTCCCGGGGGGGGCCTCCTGCCCGTTGTGCTGGGGCGGAGGGAGCCGGCTGGAGGACTGCAGCTCCGGAATGTTGTAGTGGACGGACGCGTCGACTTTGTGGCTCTGCTCGGCAGACAGCACGGCCGCGCTCCCTGCGGGGAGAGAGCAGCTCGTCACGGGCCGCCGGGACTCTGCGCGACGGCGGTTCTGCTAAGGGAGGACGGAGAGGCCCGTGCCCTCCAGAGGTCGAACGTGGCAACCAAGGGCAAGGTCGGAGAGCCACGACGACCCCAACAGCCGTGTGTCTCCTCCACTCAGTCCTAACGGGCGTGTGGTCTCAGCCACGCCGATCCCTGAGCGACACTGCACCCCGTGTCCTGTCTTAGGAAACGGGGCTTGAACTTGGTCTGCAGCTGGCCCTTGTGGACACTAGTCAGCGCCCTCTCGGGAAGTGTGGTCCTGTAGGCTGCGGGCATACCCCCTGCTGGCTGCTGCCGGGACCGGGTTCGATGAGGCCGGCACTGCCCCGTGGCATGGCCCTGCACGGCCCGGACTGGCAGGATGCGGAAGGCTTTAAGTCCTCAGGAGGGGGCGCCCGGGGGGCACAGCTGTTGGAACGTCCAACTCTTGGATTCAGTTCAGGTTGCAGACGCTGGGCCTCTGTGCGGGGCTGTGCGGGGCTGGGCTTCTCGCTCTCCCTCTCCCCTGACCCTTGCGTGTCACTCTCTGAAGTAAACGAACGCGGGCGCCTGGGAGGCTCTGTTGTTAGGGTCTGCCACAGGCTCAGGTGGTGATCCGGGGTCCTGCTCAGCAGAAAGCCTGCCTCTCCCTCTGCCTCTCTCTTTTTAAAAGATAAATAAATCTTTAAAAAAAAACAACCCTGAAAAAACGGTCCAGTGTACTGTCAGGAAAGGGTTGGTGTAAAACAAGGCGGGAAAAACGAGTCCCAGGTCCACAGGAAAGCCCGTGACGTCGTGTGTCGGAGAGGACGAGGGTATTTAACCTGGTCACCTAGTCAAAATATTTTCTCCCTGAAAACGGGACTCGTTCACATATATCCACAACAAACACCCAGTCGAGAAAACTCCTCCTGACTCTGACCGTGACCACCACTGCCCTTTAGCCCGTTACTTCCTCCTGGCTACTGGCGCACACGCAACGTCACCCTCGGTTGTTACCGAAGCCCCGGGCGCTCTCCCTCTGGGCAGTTTCGACCTTTGATTCAGCGAGAACGAGCTGTAGCGACCCCTGTTCTCCCCGCTTTGGGGACTTCCACGAAACTATCCAAGAGGAGTGCCCGAGTGTCCCACAGAGTACCCTCGGAGGCTGCTGGAACGAACAGCCGCCAGCCCGGGTGTCGGAGCGGGGAGACCCAGCGGCACGTGCGCGGGAACGCTGGGAAAGCTCGCGCTACAGAAGGACAGAGCCTCCCTGTGCCTGAGACCGGCCTTGCGAAAAGCAAGGGCTTCTACAACTCAGAGGACGGCCCTTGCTGACTCCTCCTGAGCTGGGGTCGGCAGGCCAGTGGCAGCAGTGGCACCTGCCAGCCACGGAGCGCTCCCGGCACCTCGTGCACACTGAAGTTTGAGGGCGACCCCCGATGCAGCCCGGTGCTCCAGGAAATCCCGCCGGCCACTCTGGTAACACGGGAGCGGGACAGGGACAGGGACAGACCAGGCAGCCTCAGTACCTTTATGCTTCTGCAGGGCCTTCTGGGTGGACTGCAGCACAGACTCGTGGAACTGGTGCGCGAACTCCTCCGCCATGAAGGGCTCCCACGGCTTGCTCTTGCCGTTGATGCTGTGGGACAGTGGCACGGGGACATCCTTGGGCGCGGGGCCACGGATGTGATGAAGCAGGCTCAGGCTCTTCTTGCCCCCGGAGGCCTCGCTCAGCCTGGCCTTCTCGCCGCTGGGCGCCACTGGCTCCTGGACCCGCGACAGCTCCTGGGGCCGGAGCTGCTCCAGTCTCCCGGGCTCCGTGGCCTTGGCAACGTCAGACAAGGAAGCAGCGACACCCACAGGCTTCTCCGTCTCGAGAGAGGCTTGCTGCGTGGCTGGTTCTTTTGGAGAGAGAAAGCGAGGACAACGGTGAGAGCGGGGAGTGACCGGCCAGGCGCTGACCTCCAGAGCGGAGTGTAATCAAGACCCAGCGCAGAGAACCACGACCCGGGGGGCCGTTCAGCTCAGCGTCCGTGAGTGCGCGCGGTCGGGGTGGGGGTTGGGGGGCTGCGTGCCGCAGCAAGTCCCTCCTTGAATGGTGCCCCGGGAAGGCAGCCAGGAAGAAAGAGAATCTGAAGGAAGCAGCAGGTCGCTTCAAGTCACCCACAAGGGAGATGTTAACGTGCCCCAACCCAGTAAGACAGACCATGTTAGGATCTGGGAACAGGGCCGGACCACAGAGATTTCCGGTTCCACGGAGCAGCGCAGCAAGATTTGACGGAAGCCGAGAGAGAGAGAGACAGAGAGACAGAAGAGGCGTGAAAGCAAGTGTCGGAGAGGCCTGCAGGGCAGAACAAGCAAGACGGAGATGCCAGAGAGCGCACCAGCTCGGGGCCGGCAGGAGCCGCAGGGCAGGGGCAGCCGTACCGGGATCCGGGGCTCGGGGCTTCTGAGGCCCAGCCGGGTGGCGTCTGGGACGGCACCAAGCGACCGTGGACAGCCCCTCGGAAGCCGGGACCCTCCCCGTCAGCCCCCGGCTCTGCCGTCCTGCTGTCCTGCTCTGTCCCGAGGACAGCCTGCCCAGCTGTGCGGGCAGCTTGTGAAAGAGCGAGATGGAGAGAAACACCTGCTTCCGGGAGGAAAGATTCCTGACGAAGAAGACCTTGAGGGGTCGCCTGACCTTGGGCAGCCCTCGGGACAGTCCCAGGCGGCCGCGGAGGAAGGGGCTGTCCTGCCCGCCCTGGGCCTTACCGCTCAGGGAGACAGCAGGACTGTCCCTCGGAGAGCTCCTGAGTGGGTCTGCCACTGCTGCGGACAGTGCCTTCTGCTTCATGGCACGGAGCATTTCAACAAGTTTCTCTTTGTCTATGAGAAAAGCAGCCTGAGATTAACACCACAGGTGGGTCGCTGGGGAGCAGGCTGCTCGCCCGGGCCCTGGCTGGCAGGCGCGAGCCCTTCAAAGCAGGAGCAAGAAGCGAGCACCGAGGGACAGGCTGTGTTGGAAGGAGGAAGCCTGTCATTCAGAGCGAGCCCAGATTCCGCTCAGCTCTTCCTGCAGAGCCTTCCGGACCCGCCGTGAAAACGACGCCGTGTGCACAGCGAAGGAACGACGCCCCACGCGGCGTTCGTGTTTAAGGCTCGTGCGCACGAGCGGCGGCCCGGGGAGTACAGGCTCCAGGCGCATCCTCTACCCCCCCATGCCCGGCCTGTGAGCATCTGTCCCCGGGTGGCTGCCGTTGACCGAAACGGGCCGGACCTGCCATGACGCCCGGTGTGGCGAGTTCCCCTGGCGGTGGCCCTCGTTCCCGACCCTGAGTGCCTGCATCACTGTGGCTCCCTCTAGGGCTTAAGTCAGGCACAAAGACGCTGGTTACAGACCAACCACGACTCTTCCTGGGCCCCGGCGTGGGCGACCAACACGTCCCTGCCTCATGGGCGCACGGGTCCCACTAGACCGGCTAAAGGCCGAAGGCGAACGAATTAGCCCGTGAAGGCCGCCAGTGGAGCAAGCCCGGGACCGGTCAGCGCTCCTGCCTTCATCCAAATTCCTTTCAGAGAGAAGCGACCGCCTCGGTGTCTGCAAGCTGCACGTGGAAGTGTGCACGGAGCACCCAGACCGGCCGAGTCCGCACCCGAACGCACAGATACTACACGAGCGTGCGGAGCGCACGGAAGAGCGGGACGCCAGACACACTAGGAGCGCGCCAGTCCCGCGCCACTCCTGCCCCACGGCTCCTGCTCCAAGACGCGGCCCGGGCGCGGCCCCAGTGGCCTCACGGCCCCAGAAGCACCTGCCAGGGCAAGCTCGGCTGCCCCGGGCCTCCTGCTGTGGCAACACAAAGCGCGCTGGGCCACGCTGGCCCCAAGAGGAAAGCGGCCACCACAGGAAGGTGTGACGCGCCCCTGTACCCAGGGGTCACTCCGCTTGCTGCGCAGGTGCCGAGACGTCTGACAAGCGACAAGAGTAGTGGAAACAGAGGCCACCGAAGCGACGAGAGAAATGCGCTCCAAGGAGGGGGACTTGCATTTCGAACGGAGAGAAAATTGATGCCAGAGAGACACAGGGGCAGGCCTGTGACAGCAAAGCGGCCGCCTCGCGGGGGGCCGGACGGAGCGGAGAGAGCCCCGGATGAAGCGCCTTCCGGTCCCACCGGGAGCCCACGGCCCTGCCTCTCCAGAAGCCCGTGGCCGTGGAGCGACCCCAGGCCGCGAGACCCGCACTGGGCCGTACCTTTCCTCTTCTCGGCGCTGATGTGGGTCAGGTTGAAGATGGTCAGGAACTGCTTCTTCTCTTCGAAGTTGGGGCTGTTGTTCATCTCGTCGGGGCTGTAGCGGGTGGACAGCGCCAGCCTCGGGGAGGGCGTCTGCCGCTTGTTCTGCATCGTCGGGGGCGACGGGCTTCTCTCCCTCAGCATCCGCCGCCGCTTCCTCCGCTTCTGGGTCAGCAATTCCTCCTTCTGCTGTTGGGTGGTCAAGCCAAAAAGTTGCAAAAACTCTAGCTTCTAGATTGGGAAAGAGAACAAATGAGTTTGAAACCTCGGGCAGTGGCATGCTTCCACGGTCCCAGGGGCCCCTCCTCAGGTCCGTGCAGCCCGTGTGCCGTGGCCCACAGAGCAGGACCCCGACGGCGAGCACATCCAGACAGCGGCCACCAGCAGAAGAGCAGTGCAGGGAGTCCCAGCAAGGGTGGGGCTGCCCGGGACAGCGGGAGGGAAGCCAGGACGCAGGCGCTGATGGGGGCACCGAGAGCCCAACCTACAGCCCCAGGCAGCAGGGACCAGGTTCCAGTACCTCGGAGGATGTGTCCAGCTTGAGTGGTGGCTGCTCAGCCACACAGCGGAGGTGGGCCCTGACCTCCTCCTCGTCACTCTCGTCATAGGAGTCATCTAGGTCGTAGTAGTACCCTGGGGGCGAGAAGGATTTATTTGGCTGGGCAAGGGGCCTCATCCTCCAGTGGGGCACACACAGGGCCCCCCGACTTGCGTACAGATGCTTCTGTCAGACCAAGCCCGGCCAGCCTCTCTAAGCACCCTGAAGCCCAGACTGCTGTCAGCTCCGGTGGAGATGTGCACTAACTCCCAGTCCTAGGGTTTTCGTGCTGGACAGGGCCAGTGGCTCGGCTGGGGCATGGAGGCCGCAGGAGGCAGATGCTGGGTTTCCTCTGGACCCCAAGTGACCAGGCTGAGACAGCCCGAAAGGACAGTGCGCTCTCTGCAGGGAGTCCTTCGTCCCACAGGCCTGGGCTGTGTCCATGGCAACGCAAGGCTGTGTGTACACACCCACCCCCTCCCTCTGTGGCCATCTGGGTCCCTTACCCAGGAGGGGACAGGCGCACTCAGGTCCCTAAGGCATGGAGCACGCACAGAAACTCCGATGCAGAGGACCACAGAACCCCTGCACCAGGGGCACCGGAGTAGCCCCTCTTCCTTCCTCACGAGCCAAGTGGAGATGAACAATACTTGTGGGCCTGGATCCGGCCTAGAGCAACCTGGGAAGACCTGGCCTTGGCCGCAGCTCCCGGCTCAGAGACTGAGTTCAACAGGAGAAAAGCTTTGTGCTGGGGCAGCCCCCGGGGCCTTGCCCCACTCCCACCCCTCCCCAAAGACGACAGCCCCCACGAGGAGCCCCCACGAGGAGCCCCCAGAGCCCCCACGGGGCCCAGGCCTGTTCACTCAACAGCCTCCTGCCCTGTCATGCTACACTATTAGTATGTAAAACCACCTTATTAGCTCTGGTCGTCACTTATCCGTCGTGCCTGTCTGTGGAGCCTTCCTTACAGAGAGCTCGGTCTGGCTTTTTGGCCGATCTGCGCTGTAGCAGGACCGGCAGGGACCCCAGGTCCGTCTCCCCAGCAGAGTCAGAGAGCGACACAGGAGCCAGCAAACCCGCTCCCTGAGCGGCTGGCAGCTCGGCCCGGGGGGGCTCCGGCACCACTGTCCCCCACCGCCACCCCAGCGAGTCCGAGAGCCGGGGCGCCGCACCTTTCTCCTGGGCCTCTCGCCGCCGGCGCTCCTCCAGGTCCAGCTTGCTGACCAGCCGCCGCCGCTGCTGCAGGAGCTCGTCGTAGATGTAGGCCGGGTCGGGGCCCCGAGGCGCGGGCGGCCGGTAGGGCGAGCCCGGCTTCAGCGGCCCGGCCAGCTCGGCGAAGGGGGCGGGCTGAGGGAGGGCGGCCCGCTGCTGGCCCAGGAGGGTCTGGGTGGACTTCTCGAGCTCGGCCAGGAAGGGCCCGGGCCCGTGAGGAAAGGCCTGGTGCTCCAGGCCCCCCGCCTCCCTCGGGGGTGGCTGGTACTTGTCCAGGGGGGCGGCCTCGCGCTTCCGGGGCCCCTCCTCCGCCTTCTCCTGGCAGTAGACGCGCTCCACCTTCACCAGCGGGACGGCGGCCTGGCGGCTGGGCTCGAACGGGGCGGGGTGGCTGTGCAGAGGGTGGCTCTCCGGGGCCCGCCGCGGCTCCAGGCTGCTGTCCATCAGCGACACCGGGTTCCAGAGGCCCGCGGGCACAGAGTGGTGCTGGGGCTTGGGCGAGATGAGCGGCGGGGGCCCACCAAAGTGCTGCGGGGGGTCTCGGCTGCCCGGCTCTGGGCGGTTTGGTCCTGGCCTGGGGAAGGAGCAGAGCAGGCCGTTGGTCACGACAGCAGATCCTGCGCTGAGTGGGTGCCTTTGGCTTGGGTGCCAGGATGAGCCCCACGCTGGGCTCCCTGCTCTGAGGAGTCTGCTTCTCCCTCCCCTCCTCCCTCTCCTCCCAAAGAAACAGTTTTGGGAGGGGGAGAAGGCCGACAACCCCACGTGGCCCCAAGGCAGCAGCTACACCAGAGAGTCCCCACGGAGCCAAGCCACTTGGTGGGGTGCAGCGCCGCACACTCGGGGGGGAGCCGCCCACTGGGTAAGTCACTTCGCCTCTATCACAGCTTCCAGAGTCCCCCCCGCCTGGCCAGGGGGCGGGCACTGAACCACAGCCACGAAGTTACTCCCAAAGGCGGGTTGGGGGAATGCCCCCGAAGGCCACTGCACCGCTGAGCAGCAGAGACAAAAGGCCACTGTATCAAGAAGCCACAGGTCCTTAAGTAAATGGCCAAAAAGCGAAAGCTGTCAGCAGAGTAAGTACGTCCTGCACCGCAGCCGAGCACAGAGTGGTTTTCTAGCTCGGAACACGCGGGCCCGTCAGAGGTCAGGTTCACGCTGCTGTGCGGCCAAGTGTGCAGCCGGCTGCTGTGGGGACCACGGAGGCCGGGAGAGGGCGGCTGGGGGCCAGATTCCGCCCCCCACCCCAGTGCCCTGGCCCGCCTGAGGCTGCTACATCCCGAGGCAGAGGCTGCCCCTACTGGTGACAGTGGTGCCAGGCTCCTCGGGCCTTGGGCAGAGAAGACTCCGGTGGAGCCAGAATACCCAGACTTCATCAGGCCAGCGGGCTGTGCCGGCTGCTCTCCCAGGCCCCGGGCGTGAGAAGGGAGGAGCAGAGGTCAGCTCACAGGCAGACAAGACCTCGCCTCCGAGAGGCCTCCGAGAAGCAGAGGAACGGCCAGCAGCAGAGACGCCCTCACTGCGGCCACGGTGGGCAGTGCCCCCTGCCCGCATGGGGACACCAGCTCACAGCACATCAGCCAAGCGAATCCCTGCCGCTGTCCTACCCAGCAGATGCCGCTCAGGGCTGCGGACCAGGCCAGCAGCGCCCGGGGCAGTTGGCCAAAGGCTAAAGCAAAGAGGCGACGAGTACGTGGACATTGGAAAAGCCTCCACCAGGCAGCATCCCAGACACTGAGACCTTCCTGCCTGGCTCCCCTCGTGCACGACTGGGGAAACTGAGGCCAGCATCCCCTGTCCCTGAGACATGGCCAGGAAGAGAGGGATGGACGGTGGGGTAGGGACGCTCTAGGTGACAGCCCGACCACCAGGTGGCGGTGGGGAGGCTCGGGCACAGCTGTAAGTGGAGGCTGGGGCCCAAGGACGGGCACAAAGGCCTCCCGGGGGATCCCAGAATGGGGCTGGGAAACGGGTATTATTGCAGCAGCAATAAACTTAATTTTCTATTTGAATGAAAATTAAACGTAGTCCCCTCTCTTATTAAAGAAGCGTTTCGGCTTGAAAGCAGAGGCCCACAGCGATAGCCGGCGTAAGGATCAAAGCCTCTCCCGCCCCGTCCAGGCGCCTCGACTGTCCCTGTGCGGACGCAGCCAGGCTGTGCGGGAAGGCCCTGGCTCTGCCGGCGCCGTCACCGAGGGACAAGCACCTCTGTGGGCCTCACCGGTCAGAGGCAGAGCCCGTGGTAGCAAGTGAAAGCACTCAGGAGGCGGTGCAAACCGCAGGCGCCCCAGCAATGCTGGCTGGCTCGGAGCCAATCCCAGTGTGAAGCCCCCCTCCCTCCCAGGCCGCCCCCCCGGCCCCGCCGAGCCCCACCTGGCACTGTCCGGCCTGTGCTCCGCCTCCGTGGGCACCGGGGGCCGGCCCATGTCCAGGTGCTGCTCCAGCACCTGCTGCCGGAACTCCGACACCTGCGACTGCCGGTCCTCCTTCTCCTGCCGCAGCCGCCGCTGCCGCGCCAGCCACTTCTCCTCCTCGTTGGTGCGCTGGATGAGCAGGGCCGTGGCGGCGCTGCTGCCCGGCAGCGAGAAGATGCTGTGGTTGGACAGGAGGCCGGGCACGGCGTGGTGCGCGGCGGGCGCGGGGTGCAGGGGGTGCTGCACGGGCTTCGGGGCCTGCAGTCCAGTCTCCTTCAGCTTCTCTGTGGGGACAGACCGCCGCCGCCGGACCTCAGCGCCCCAGCCCGGCCCACGCGCCCCCTCCTCTCCCCGGTCGCCTGCCCCCAGGGGCCCCAGGGAGCACACGGGGTTCCCCGTGGTCCCCCCAGCCGGTCAACAAGCCGGCGCGAAGTCTGACCGCAAAGCGCTCGAGGTGAAACGAGGTATGTTTAAGGCAAAGAGAAAAAAAACACTCAAAACTCTTCCCTCCCTTCCTAAAGCACTCGCTGTCCTTGGCCATCGTGCGCCGCGGCCTTGGTGGACCCACTGTCCCCACTCCCGGCCACGGCCGCCCGGGCCCCGTGGTACCTGGGCGCGTCGGCGTCAGCTGCTCCGAGGGCTTGCCGCGCTCCTCGCCGGCGTGGCCCCGCAGCCCGTGCAGCTCGGCCACGGGCAGGAAGGCCGGCTCCAGCGCCTTGGCGGCCAGCAGCTCCTTCTCGCGGGCCCGCTGCTCCCGCTGGCGCTCCAGCTCCCGCTCGCGCTCCTTCTCCCGCTCGCGCTCCAGTTCCTTCTCCCGCTCGCGCTCCTTCTCCCGCTCCCGCTCGCGCTCCTTCTCCCGCTCGCGATCCGCTTCCCGCTCCCGCTCGCGCCTCAGCTCCTCGTCCAGCTGGAGCCTGCGGGCGAGGGGAAGGAGGCGCTGACGGCCGCTGCGCTGCTGCCGGGGGACCAGCACCGTCACTGGCACCGCGACAGCAGACACGCAGGCCTCCGCGTGGACTAAGTCACCGAGAAACTCCGAGGCCCCCAGACCGAAAGCCGCACACCTGCTCCCCGAGCCTCACCCGCACGCTCGCGCCAGGAGGCCGGCGACGGGCCACGGGGCTCCCGGGCACCGGCCATGCCCCACCTCCCAAGTGAGCAGACTGAGGCCACGGGGGCCACCCTGGCCCCACGCCGCGCCCCGTGAGCAGGGACACCCCGGCCCAGGACGCGGCTTACCTCTCGGCGCTGAGGCTGGACATCCGCTCCGAGTGCAGCGCAGCCAAGGACGAGTGGGAGAGCTCAGGGGGGTAGCGGACCCCGGAGAGGTGGAGGTGCATGGCCGACGGGTGCAGGGGGGGCAGGGAGCCGGGGGTGGGGATGGGGTAGAAGGGGGACCGCAGGGCTGACAAGCAGTATGAGTCATCCATCCTGTGCGGAGAAGATTGGGCCCAGTGAGACCCAAAGGGAAAGACACCATGGCCAGGCCCCTCCAAAGGTGCCGCGCAGCCAGGGCAGAAAGGCGGGGAGCTGCCACCAAGGGCCTGCGGACAGAGGCCACACCACAGCCAGCCCCCAAACCCAGCCAGGACGCTTTCAGGCTTGACCGCAGGCGCCCTGGGAGCAGCAGCCCATGGTCCACAGATGCGTCAGGCCAGGACTGGCAGGGCCCCCGCACAGGGCAGAGGCGGGGACACGCTTCCCCCGGGGCTTCCCAGTGACGCAGTCCAATAGACGGCCGCTGCGGGAGCGGCAGTACGGACGCCGGCGGGGGTGGGGGACGGGGCTCCGCCAGGGGTGAACCCCCAACGGCTAACTTGGAAGGCCGGGGGCTGCTCGAGGCACGGAGCCTGGCCCCAGAACGTCACGCTGACTCGGGGGGGGGGGGCCTCACCTGAAGGCCGGGTGGGGGAATGGGTGCGGGGCCAGGTAGCTGGGGTGGTAGTAGGCGGCGGCGGCGGCGGCGGGGTCCAGGCCGAGCGGAGGCAGCGAGGACATGCGCAGGTCCTCGGTGGTGTGGTAGGGCCGGAAGCTCCTCAGGTAGTCTTCGGTCACGGTGCTCGGGGGCACCACGTGGTGCACAGGCCGCTGCAGGCTGCGGTGGGCACGGACGGACGTGGGAAGGACTGCGGTGAGCAGAACTCCCGCATGGGGCCGGCAACGGGCCAGTCTCCCCCACACCCCCCGCGTGCCCCCGCCAGCATGGAGGAGCTCTGGGGACAGGGGACTTGCAGAAACAAGAGGTGGGCCACGACGGCTCCTCAGGCCCCCCACAGCCCGGAGGCACCCCTGGCTCCAAGAGCCCCGACCGGCGGCTTAGGCAGTGGGGAGAGCCACCCAGCACCGGACCCCCTGGCACACGCTCCCCCACTCCCCACTGGACGCCCCGGCACACGCGCCCCCACTCCCGACCTGCAGACTTACTTGAGCGGTGGGAAGCGTGAGTCCTGCACCACAGAGCTGGGGGAGATGCCGAAAGGGTAAGGGGTGCTGAGCAGGTGTGAGGGGATGGCTGGGCCCCCCGCCTTCTCCTGGGGCAGCGGGGGCTCCACGATGAGGCGCTCCCGCCCACTGCTGCTGCCCCGAGAGCCGGTGTCCTGCTGGGGGACAGAGAGCACCGGGTCAGGCCCAGGGTGCAGGGCAGGGGCCTCCTCCAGACCCAGGGAGGCTTGTGTTTTGGGGCGTCTAAGATGCGCTTTCCTAACGGGTTTCCACCCCATCCCCGGGGGCACGTGGGAGGCAGTCCCCCCACTTCCGGGAGGACACGGGTTCTCGTGGCAGGAGGGCTGCGTGGAAACCCATCTCGTTGTAGGGGCCATGAATGCAAGTGCCCGTGAGCAGACGCGGCCCGGAGTGGAGCCCCCCCCTCGCCCTTCCCACGGGGTCACCAGCGCGGGGAGGTTGGTGTTGTGGCAGCAGGCGCAGGAAGTGAGCTCCGCTCTGCAGCAGGGAGCAGCGAAGCCAGTCGGGCCCCCCACCGTCCACGGATCACGGAGCAGGCACGGGCGACCCCCAGGGGCCGGAGCGGCAGCTGTGCTGACAGCTGCCTGCGCGCATCACAGACACCTCGGCCCCCTGGCACCCGCGGAGTCGCAGCCGAGAAGCTGGCACGGCCCCCGGGCAGAATGCGCCGGTCTCAGCCTGCTGCCAACCCCCAGGGGTGGTCCTGGCACCGGCCACAGCAGGCAGCTGTGGGACCCTGACTGGCCGGACCCGTCTGGGGCCACCTTTGCACACACGGTTGGTGGGCTGGGGCCCAGCGGGGAGGCAGACCCTGGGAAACCGGAGGAGGGGCTTGCTCAAGGCGGGGGGGGAAGAAGAGCCCCGACCAAGGCCAAGGGCAGAGCCTGCCATGTGTGGCCACTGGAGGGTCCAGCCCCGGGGACGCACACCACCCACAGTCGTGACTGCTCTTGTCATGCCCGCGGCTGAAGGGAGCCGAGCAGCCAGCCTGAGGACATCCACGGCAGTCGGGGGCTCCTGACGTTGGTTCAGAATCTTCTGGATTCTGGAGCAGCTGGAGGCAGGGGAGGAGCCTCCACCATCACAACAGCCCTTCCCAGCCCAAGCGAGGTCACTGCCAGCCCAGGCCTGACCTCAGCCATGGGGGTTCTGAGGCCATGGCTACGGGCGTCCCCAGGCCCCAGCAGCTTCTCGACCAGGCCCTTCCTTCTCCTGGCTGGACCGCCCCCCCACCCCGCCCCTGCCCCCAGGTCCGGCTGCCCGCAATGAGCGGAGAGCAAACCAGGGCCACAGGAAAGCAGGGGGCACTCGGGGGGTCAAACCCGGCTTGTCCACCCCGAATCCACGGTGTTCCCACCAGGTCACAGAACACCAAGCACCCCTTGAAGACAAGGGGGGACTACGACTCTTGGGACGGTTGACTCAGGGCGGCCCAGGCTGAGGAACACCGGACATGTGGCGGCTGAGCCCAGTCCCCGGAGGAGATGCCCTGCTCCCTACTCGCCACCCCACGTTCCAGGCTCTGCCGGGTCCAAGGCCGCCCGGAAAGGCTGGGAGGAGGGGGGACAACAGAGCTGCTGCGGCCGCACCAGACCCCCCCACTACCCCAGCAGCAGCCACAGGCCAGTGGACCAGGCGGGGTGGGCCGTGGGGGCAGCCGGAGGGCCTGGCCGGTGCCGCCGCCGCGCCCTCCCCAGCCTTCCAGGAGACACATCCATGACAATTAACCGAAGGAGACAGCCGCTGATGGGAATTTTTAATGAGCGGCCACATCTGCTCCCGCCTGCAGGCTGGCACGGCCCCACTGCTCACGGCGGGGTCCTCGCAGGTTCACGAGATCTGGCTTGCCCTTCCCTGAAGGGGCGTTCGCGGGGCAGGCATCAGGGGGCACACGTGCGTGCACCAATAGCCTGCCTGGGTCAGAGCAAGCCGTCCAGGACCCCCACATCCTCCTGTTCCAGAGAGTTCTAGGGCCCATGCCTGGCTTCGGGTCCTGCAGATGCCTGTGTGGACAGCAGGGTGAGCTCCCTATCTGGTCCTGGAGACCCTAGAGGAGACCCACTGCTGCCTCGTGCCTCAGTTTCCCCATCTGCCAAGGGGGCCAGTCACAGCCCCAGCTCCTGGTGCGACAAGGACAGACGCGCACAGCAAGGGGAAGCAGGCGGAGAGCCGGCACATGGCCCGCCCACGCGAGCGTCTTAGGGGCTGTGTGCAGGCCGGGGCTTGCTGGGTCTTCCCACGGGCCCGTCAGCTGGCACGCGGGCTGCGGCAGCACCCTGCTCCCCGCGGGGGCCACCGTGGGACGGAGAAGACCCTGTGGCTGTGGCCTGGGGTGGAAGGAACAGGGTGCACCACTGGACAAGGACAGTAGCCAAGGAGACCATCAACCCAGGGAGCCGAACCCCCAGTCGGGGTCCTTGCCCTGAGGACCCCATCTGGGGAGGGGCTCCATCCAGGCAGCCCTTGGCATACCGGGTCCCGGCCTGGTCGCATGCACTCCAGGTACACAATCCCTGTGCAAGGCCAAGACCCCGGGGCAGCCACTGGCACGTAGGAGGCCCCCAAGGGCACCGTCCTGAGAGGCCCCTTCTCTCCTCAGTGGGACAAAGCCCAGCTTGAAAGCGGCTGGGCCAGATGGCACTTTGCCACCGGCAGAGGAAAAACACGGCGCGGCAGGACCTGGGGGAGGGGCAGGTGGACCGGCGGGGGCCGAGGGGTTGGGGGGGGTTCAGTGGGCTGGACCCACGAGCCTTCCGTCTGGCTGGAGGCCTGCCAGGCTTGTGGCAGGTCCCTGGGCATGAGATCACCCTCTGGGGGCGCACAGAGGCTGCCCGGACTGGCCCAGCCACCCCGGGGCCCCCTGAGAGTGCGAGAGGCTCCCGATGTCCTGGCAGAGAGCCGCGCCTCAAGGAGCATCTGGGGGCAGCTTCCCCTCCTGAGCGTGGCGGCTGCAGGCCCAGCGGTACAGACCAAAGCAGGACGAGGGGCAGGAGAATCCTTCCTTCTCCGATGCCTGGAGAGAGTCCGGTCAGGCGGGCAGGACACGCCCTGCTAGCTTGAAAATAAACCATTTTTCATCTCTGCTGTGGGCTGTGGACCCCCTACCTGGGAGACAGGACCCTGGCGACTGGGGACGGCCAGGCCCAGAGCCCCACCCCCACGAGTCCCCACCTGGCGGGGGAGTGAGGGACCCACCCCCTCCCCGCCTTCACGCCTCCTGCCAGCTCCGCTGCCCAGAAGGATTACGTTCTCCACGGAGCCTCTGTGCCGGGCCGATGAGCCACACATCATCGCTTACCCAGTTCCCTGCCCGCCGCACCCCCCGGCGGCGCGAGCGTTTCAGTCACCGCTGCGGTGGTCCGCGGCGGGAGCAGATCGATCACAGCCCGTCCTCGGGGGGGACTAAATGCTTCTGAGGCAGGCAGGACCCTCGGAGGGGGCCCTGGGAGGAGTCCCGCGGCGCGGGCGAGCGAGGAGGGCATACGTGGGAGGCACCCTGGTCGGGGCCCATCAAGGGGGAAGGAAGCCGCTCTGGGGCAGGGCAAAGGGGACAGGCCGGGCCCCTGCAGCTGTCAGCAGCCAGTGCTGAGCCTGGGACACGGCAGGCAGGCCCCAGGAACCACCACCCCACCCCGGAGCCCTAAGGTCAAGACGGATGGCCAGGAGGCGGACAGCAAGACGCAGCGCACCCCTCCCACAGCAAAAATCCCCGGGGAAGACCCTTCGTCCTCCCTCAAACCAGGGCCAGCCCTGGGGCCCGCAAACCCCGCTGGGGCTGGAGTCTGGCCACCAGGCCCCACCTGGGCTCTCGTGGCCTCAAGCTACACACAGAGCACAACGCACAAAGCCAAGGGCCCAGACGGCAGCTTGAGACGCGCACACGGCCACCCAGGAGAGCCCCAGCCCACAGCTGTTTCTAGGAATCCAGGGATCCTGGGTGGGTTCCTTGTGGATCCTCACTGGGGCCAGGGCCTGCCTGACGACCGCCCCCTCTGTGGACACAGGCAGGCTACCCCCGTCCCCCAGGGCAGAGAAAGAAGAGACAGACCCACCAAGAGGATGCACCCACCAAGTGCATGGTGGGGCTGGGGACGGCCTCTGTGCCCACCTGCCTCTCCGCTTCCATCTTTCTTGTGGTTTCATTGGTATTTTCCAGGACTGCACCCCCACCCCCGCCCGGAGCTTGGTAGGAAAACCCCGGAGGGAAACCCAGTGTTCCCAGCCCCCGACCCCGCTACTGGGACTCTCGGGGGGCTGCTGGAGGGGTGGAAGTGGGAGGGGGGCACGCAGCCGGGACAGGGCTGAAGAACCGCTCCCAGGGCCTTCTGCCAGGCAAGCGGCCGGGCAGCAGCCGCACGGGGGAGCCCCAAGTACCGGGGGCGGCTCTGGAAGCTACAACGGAAGCCGGAGTGCTGCCGCCTTCCCTGCTCGCGTCCTCACTGGGGCGGCGATCCCAGCAGCGCCTGCTCACCAGGGGCCGGGACGGGTTTCCCATGCAGCTACGCCTGGAACCGCGACCCCCGCCGCCAGTTCTCATGTCGGGGTGCGGACCCCCGGGGCCTCGGAGCGGGAGCATGCTGGGAGAGCTTCCAAAGGGTCACGGAGGTGGGCCGTGATCCAACACGACCCGTGGCATCAAGAAAAATGAGAACACAGACGTGCACAGAGGGCGGGCCCGGTGGGGACAGAGGGAGAAGGCAGTTTGCACGCCCAGGAGAGGCCTCAGACCCCCAAAGAATAAGCGTGTCGTGGGAGCGAGCCCTGGCCCAGTGCTTGGCTGTGGCCGCCCGCCCGACACCGTCGCGTTTTCTTCCAACACAGGGACCCTCCAGGCCAGCGTCGCACTTGCCGCACCGGCCCGCGCGCCCGCGCTCACCTGCCGGCTCTCGCTCCTCCACACGCCGTTGACGGTCTTGGTGGGGGCGATCGTCACCACGGGGGGCGTGCTGGGCACACTGTGGCCCCCAGGGGGGACGATGATGGGGCCCATGGGCACGCGCTTCGGCGTGCTGGCCGGGGAGCTGTGGTTGGTGGCCGGCGAGGACACGGGGGACGACTCGCTGCTCAGTGAAGACCCTGCGGGAGAAGGAAGGGCAGAGCAGCGTGAACGGGGGGTCACACCCACCGAGGGCTCTGGCTGAGCCCAGCCAACCCGGCGCCGGCCGCACCCGGTCTCTGGCTTCCCTGGCCCCTCGGCCTCCAGGGACCAGCAGGGGCACAAGTGCAGGGTCCCAGCGCCGCTCACCCGGGCCCTGAACCCCAGCCCGAGGTGAGAGGAGCCGGGAGCGTAAGCAGGGCGGGCAGGAAGGGCGACCCCTCCCCACGCTGATGGGGACCCGAGCCCCGGGCTCCGAACAGGGCCCTGACCCCTGTGTGCTTGCGGACGGAGGGGTCACGGGAGGGCCACGGGAGGGCCTGGCAGGGCGGGGACCAGGAGCAGTGGCCATAGGAGACTCATCTTTTTCCTTAGGTATCAACTGTGTTTAATTCACCACTGAAACCATAAAGGTCGCTGGTTTCCAGCACATTCTGAGTCATAACCATCACCACTACTGGCTCACCTCCGTGGCCCCATAAAGACCGGGAGCCCAGCCTCACTCCCACCTGCTGTCTGCCCCCCGGGAGGCGGGTGCGCAGGGCCTGGGGCGGGGCGCGAAGCGCTCTGGGGCTCCCGAGTGCAGCCAAGCCGGCCAGCTGCTCCGGTCAGTGGCTGCTGCCCCTGCGACGGGCATGGCATGAGCAAGGCAGGCACACTGGGCTCCCCAGGTCCGGACCTCCAGAGGGCGTCCAGCACTGTCCAGGTCCTCCAGAGCCCTGCCTGGGCCCGGCTAAGTGCGCGCACACACCCACCCCGCCCACCCCGCACTCCAGGTGGGGGGCGGGGGGGAGGAGACCCCTCACGTGACCACACCGTGGTGGGTCCACAGACATCGGCTCACGCAGCCCAATCCCCCGTCCCAGACTGGCGTGGACCCTGGGGGACCCCACTTCATCTGGAAGCGAGAGAGCAGCCACGGTCGCGGGTGAGGAACACGCGCTTGGCTACAGTCACGGTGGGGGACGGGGAGGTCCAGGGGCTTCGGCCGAGCTGGACCACAAGCAGTGGCTTGCAGACGCCCCGTCAAAGGGCAAAGGCTGCCCCTTCTGAAAGGTCCCTACGGGCACCTTCTGTCAGCAAGAGCCCCCCCGTGGGCGGGGGCAAAGGAAGCAGGGTCAGCAAAGACAACCCCCACAGGAGGAGAAGCCCACCGACGTGCAGGCGTGGCCCCGGATTTTGCTCTCGAGGGCCGAGGGACCCTCACTGTGCCTCCGCACCACCTCCAGGGGCCACACTCACGCTACCGGGTGGATCCTGTGTGTGGAAAGGGGCGCCGACAGCCCCTCGCCCTGGCGGCCACGGCGTCGTCAGTGCGGGTCCCCGTCCTTCCTGCCCCAGGGCCCTGACCAGCCAAGCATGGCTCACCAGCATCGCCAGGAAGCAAAGCGGCTGCACGCGGAGGCCCAGCAACGTGGACATAGCCTTGACCTGGACGAGGCCCTCTTGTCCAGGACTCTTCAACAGGACTCCCTAGTCTTGTCCACGGCATGTACAACTGTACAAGGCAGCCCCACGGGGAAACCCCGGAGCAACCCCGGAGCAGCACGTTCTGCTCTTAGTATCAGCAATATCAAGGAGGAACGGGTGTCCCTCAGGGAGCTGCTCAAGGGCTACTGTGACCCCCGAGTCCCCAGGTTAGACAGCAAGAACGGCCGCCACCCCACGTCGGTGGCTAGCTGCCCGCTAGCTTGGGTGCGGTCTGAAGCTCCTGGTCAGAGATCATTACTGCAGGGGAGGGCCAATGGCCCTGAGACAAGCTACATCTGGCCAAGCTGGTAACCACGCTGTTCTGCACCCAAAGCCGGTTTCAGGTCCCCTTCGGCCGGGGCAGGGGTGGGGGGCTGTCACAGGCGGATCCAGCCAGTCCGTGAGCAGACCTGACCTCTCCTGGAAAGTGACCTCCCTGAGGTTCCAGCATGGCCCTTGGGGTCTGGGGGACCGTGCCCGTACTGACCAGCTGACACAGAGAGCACTGGGTGTTGAGTCCTGTACCCTCGCCCAGGTCTGTGCAACTCTGCAAACTGGCGGCACCTTCCAGGGAATGCACCCAGCAACACGGGGCCAGCGCCCACCAGAGAAAGGGCAGCCAGCAAGGGGGCTGCGGGCAGCAGAGACCACCTAGGGCTGGTTGCCAGCCCGCAGCGCCCCCTGCAGGGGAGGCTGGGTCACACCAGCACCCAGGGCAAAGACAGGAGGAGGCAGCCGACGGGGGTGGGGGGGTGGGGAGGGATGATGCAGCCCGTCCCATCGACAGCGGGGGCGTCTCCTGATCCTCCTGATCACTGAGAGCCTGCCCCTGCGCCTTCCTGGAGATTATCTGGATTTTGATAAAAGTTCCACTTTGCCTTTTTGAAAAAAAACAAACACACACAAAACGTAACAACACACCAGATAAGGGATCTTTTTCCTAAAAGAGCATTTCCACGGAAACCCTGTGGCCCTCCTTTCTGGGTGGCAGGGGCTCCGTGGGGGCGGTCCCTGCATGACAAAACGCCCCACTGCGAGGCGGTAACTCACTGGCCCTGGCAAATTCATGGAGGGGTGGCCGTCACCCCGAAAAGGAGGCCGGTACCCCAGCCCTCAGTACATGCATGTGCCCATTCCAGGAGGTTGCCCTAAACGATCTCACCTGACGTGACCATGAGCACCGGCAGCTGCTCACTCAGTTGGTGTTTATGGCGCGTCCGTCTGGTCCCGGGCGTCGGGACTCCCCTTCTTTCTACGGCTGGCAACGCTTCCTTGTACGCGGAAACGCGTTTCGTTTCGTGTGATCCCCACCCCCTCACCCAGCTCTGCGAGGGCTGCTGTGTCTCCTGCACTCACAGCTTGTCTCCCACTTAAGCCCCACACTCGGCTGCCAGGCCCACACCCTGGGAGGCCCCTCTGTCCACGGGGGCGGACAGGACTGTATGTGTGTTTTGGATCCAGAACAGGAAGGCAGGAAAGCGCACACAGGCCAAGAGCACCCGGGGTCAAGGCAGAGGCCACCAAGAGCCTGGAGGAAAAGCTGGGGTCAAAGGCCAAGCAGGCTCGCGGCCTCTAGACACTGGGCAGATGGACCGGGCAGCCCACACAGCTCGGAGCCCTGCAGTGCAACAGCCCGGGGGGGGCCTCGCAAGCCGGAGCAGCTGACAGCACCAGCCCCCCCACGAGGGGCTCCGCCTCACGCCATTAACTCGCCTCTCTAGATTAACCTCATTTCTAATCACCAGGCCAGGTGGCAGGGGGAGCTTGGGGGCCCAGGTGCACTCGGACTGGGAGGCCACCGGCAATTAGCAACCTCCTCCCCCCAGGACTGGGGCGGGGGGGCAGCATCCCTGGCCGGCCAGAGCCCGTAATCGATCCCTGACCACGCACCCACAATTAGCATGCGGCCACCGCGACCCCGCTCCTGCGACCGCCCTAATTAACCGGAGGCACACGGCAGGAGCCTGTCCGCGGGCGCGGGCAGCCGGGATGACGGGAGGCCCTGCACGCCGTCACCTCTGCCGTCTGCCTCGGAGGATCAGCACCGCGGCCGCCGGGCACATGTAATTAACAGCTGAGACCCCAGACTCGGGAGACCGGAGCGGGGAGCCTGGAAACCAAACTGCAAACCTGCCACGCCGTCCGCTCTCCCTGACAGACGTGCCGTTGGCCACCACCACAAGGACCCGCCATCCGCTGGACGCTGCCGCAGGCACCTCCGTGCCCCGCTGCAGGACCCCTACCCACCCCTCCAGCCCACCACACCGGCCGCAGTCTCTGGGCCTCACCCTGCACCGGGTTAGGGTTCTCAGCACTGATGACAGGGAGGACATGAGGGGACAGTCTCCCTAGAAAAGGACCCTCGGGACGTCTTCCTGGGAGGTCCGCTTACGGGGCTGGGCCACCCAAGCCTGGCGGGGTTGGAAGGGGAGTACCCCAGGGACAGACTCGTGCAGGAGGGTATGAGGGGCCCAGCCCCCATGCCAGCAAGGGTTTCTCTGGCTTCCACCAGGGCAGGCATCCACCCGGGCCCCACAGCACAACCAGGGTGGGGCAGCGGCCCCCCGAGGACCCCATGTGCACCTGCTGGCCAGGGCCCTCTGCTTACCCCTGCAGTCTGTTCCGTCCTAGGTCCATCTCGGGAGGTCCCTGCGCAGGCTGCTGGACTCCAGAGGACAGCCAGCCTCCAGCGCCCCACAGCCCTGGGGGGGCCCTGCCCTCCCCCTCCTCTGACCTCCCCTAGGCCTGGCGGGCAAACACCATCTGCCCCCAGAAAGCAGGGTGGCTGGCGGCACGGCGTGCTCTGCTCACTGAGGCCGAGGGGCCGTGGGGCAGGAAGACACCTGGCTGGCGGTCACCCACACGCCGCTCCCCGGACAGCCGCGAAGTCGGCCTCCCTGGGACGTGCCCAATGGAACAGCCACAGCGTGTGCCTTTTGGGAAGCTAAGTGTGCAGGTGACAGAGGCCAAACGCCATCGAAGGCAGGGGCATTTGCAACCCAGCACAGTGGGGACAGTGGGGGTGGGGGGGCACCGGCAGTCCTTGCCCAGCTGAGGGCCCTGGTCCGTTCCGATGACCCGTGGGCCTGGGCAGAAGGGCTGGGAAAGAGGCCCTGCAGAGGCCCTGCACACCTGCTTCCAGGCCGGGGGTCTCCCTACCTGCCCACCAGCCGGAGTCCTCACCCCGCCTCACGGCCGCCAGCCACCAACACGGTCCTGGGCCCAATCTTGGACACACGACGGTCCGTAAACCCAAATCCGCAAAGACAAGGCGTTGGTCTTTCTTATGAGCCACGTTTCCAGGGGCCCATTACTGGCCGGCGGGCGGAACTGGGGCTGGCGAGGACGACCGGCTCGGACGCTGGGGGCAACGCGGTGGGGGCCGAGGAGCACCAAGGCAGGGGGAGCCCTGGGAAGGCGACAGGGCCAAGTTGGTGCCGTGTCACCACGGCCAGGGGAAGCCTGCCGTGCGAAATGCCCCTGGGCCGGGCATCGCCCCCTGGTCCATTGCTCTGGTCAGACCCATCTTGCCCACCCAAGCCTTCCCCCTTCCCCCACATAGCCCTGCGTTGGGGGCACACGTGGCTTCTCCAGCTCCAGCCTCCCGGGCCCTCCAGCTCTTGCCTCCAGAACCCTGAGGGCCCAGGGTCAGAGGAGAAGGTCCTCCCAGCGCAAGCTCACACCTGTACTTGGAGACAGATGGGGCCACAGACACCCATGGGGAAATGCCAGCGCTCGGGTGACCTGCTGCGGGGAGCAAGCGTGCCAGGCCAGATCCTGCCTTCCCTGGCTTGGCTGTTTTCTTTGAAAGAAAGAGATTTCGGGGGGCAGCAGGGAAGCCCCACCCTGCTCCACCGGGCCAGCTGTGTGGCGGCAACACTGGGGGGCAGAGTCCCACCCACACGCTCTGCCAAGGGAGGGGTCCGCCCCGCCTCCCTGGGGCTCGGGGACAAGACCCGGGCTCCGGCAGCTCCCCAGGCCTGGCAGTAACCAGACCCGCCTGCCAAGCCGGCGACAAGACGAGGCAGAAAGCCAAGAAGTGCTGGGGAAGGAAGCCAGGCAGGGGCGCCCGTGGTGTTTGGGGCCCGGGACCTGGAGTGTTAGAAATTCACACCCCACAGCCCCCGCAGCCAGTGCTCTCGGCAGATGCCCCCTCGGGAAGGCCACTCCACCACCCCATGGGGTCCAGGGTGGCAACGCTATGCGCCTGACACACTGTGTAGAGAGAGGAATAAGTCCCAGAGGCTTCGGGGCCCACCATGCTTCCTCTGCCTAGCCTGGGCCCCCAGGCCACACAGGGACAGCCCAGAGACACTTGCCCTGGACAGGGGCACGGAGTATGCACTGTGCAAGGCACAGAAGGTGGGCCAGCCACGCACCTGAGTTAGGACCCTCCAGGTGGGCTCACGGGGTGGGGTCAGGGGAGACGCACAGCCCCAGGGACCTGGCAGGCTCCCCACACCACTGCCCCTGCCCGGCCCTGGGCAGATGGGCGCTGCAGCCCTGCGGGAGGCGAGATCGCCCCACAGCCAGTCACAGCCAGTGCCGGGCAGCGGCCCCTGCCGCGTCATGCCCCAGCCGGCAGGGATGCGGGTGCCCAGGCTCGCCCTCTGCAGGGAGCTCAGGGGAAGGGTCAGGGCCGCTGGGGAGCTGCGGTCACACTCCAGGCGAGGCCCCTCCTGACTCACGCCCTCACTTAGTCATTCACAGGCACCTCCCCGCCCACAGAAAGCCGGGGTCCCAACAAGCCCTGCAGGGCAGGCCTCGGAGGCTGGGACACTCTGAGGGTCAGTGCAGTCTTGGGGTTCCCTAGACTGGGGCTCATTCCAAGGCTAAAACTGGGGCTTCCATGCCAATGGAGGGGTGTGTGGGGGGTGGGTACAGTCTCTGCGCGGAAGAGGCTCCTGCGTGGGGACAGGCCGGATGAGGCGGCCAGGCCGGTGCTGGAGCTGGACAAGCAGCGTGGGGACGGAGGGCCGAGTGGCCCGGGAGGACATCCTCTCTGCGGCCAGAGACACGGAGGAGCCCCACGCGAGCTGTCTCAACAGGGCGCCCCAGCCCATCACGGAGAAGGAGTCTCCCGGGTTTGACCGGGACCAGTGGGGGCTCAGACCCCGAGCCTCTTCCAGAACGATGTGCGGTGTGGGTGCGCTCACTCCCCGGGCACCCTTTATGCCCAGGGGGGAAGAGGAGGAACCTGGAGACAGACAGCAGCCGCGGCGGTAGCAGCTGACCCCCAGCGCGGACGGGGGGGCCTGCGGGTCCAAGCCCACTCTCTTCCCACGGAGACCCTCTCCTTTCCAGGACCCTCCCAGGGACGAGCCTCCACCCCTCCCTGCGCAGTGCTCAGAGGTAGGGGAGGAGGGCACGGGCGGCCACCGGTGGCACGCAGCTGCTATATGCCTGGCCCGAGCGTGTTCTCTCTGAATCAAAATCCAGGACGACAAGATCACTAAGAAAAGAGAGAAGCCCAGAGAGGTCAAGCGAGGTGCCTGGGACACACAGCAAGGACGTGAGCCAGGGCACAAGGCAGGTCCAGGCCCTCGTGGCACCCACAGTCCCACCCGGAGCAGCGGGCACCCCCACTCCACACGCCCCCCCCCCCGGCAGTCTGGCTGCACACTAGGCGTCTCCGAGCCCCGGTGCGGAGAGACCCCCCATCAAGTTCTCATTCCTTCTCTCACGGTAGAGCAAAGCACGCAGCGGAGAGGACTTCCTCTGAACGGAAGGTTTCGACGGTTCCCTTGGGGCACGACAACGTGAGCGAAGACATTAGCCCGAGCAGCGGAGGGGAGAGTGTGGGCCAGAGCTCGGCCTACACGGGCACTTCACAGCAAGGTAGGGGTGGCGAGGCAGAGGGTCCCAGGCGACGGCAGACACGCCAGGATGCATGTGGACGGCCAGACGGGCCCTGCCTCTCCCACGGCCCCTGCGGCCCTCACCCCACCGCACCACGGGCGCCCACAGAGACACGAGTCCTGGGGAGGGCAGGTCAGCGAACAGGCCAGGGAGGGATCCGAGTCTGTGGCTTCCAAACTCCCCTCTGCTGCCGACGACGAGGGACTCGTGTCCTCCAGCCCTGTGATGGCGGACGGGGGGGGGGTCACACGCACCCGTGACAGATGCAGGGTGCCAGCCGGCCCTGGAACATCAGGTTGAGCGCGGGAAGCCAGACACAAGTGCTCAGTGTCCCCCCACCCCCGCCAGCCTATCAGGGCTCCCGGGACAGGGGTGGAGGAGAAGACGCGGACAGGCACAGCCCTTCCGCAGGGGCAAGGACACGGTCTGGGAGCTTGGGTCACGCCTGCACGACTCTGGACACCATACACGACGGCATCTTACTGCTTCAGAAGGGGGCTCTCATGGCCCTGAACGAATCTGCAGAATTTCACAAGTATCCGGCTCCTTCCTGGACCACCAAGCCCACCAAAGCCCCCTCCCACCCCCCCATCCCCCGGCGGGGCTCTGGTTCCAGGGGGAAAGGCAGG
Source organism: Mustela erminea (assembly GCF_009829155.1). NCBI lineage: Eukaryota > Metazoa > Chordata > Mammalia > Carnivora > Mustelidae > Mustela > Mustela erminea. The sequence goes on along the minus strand of NC_045632.1, from coordinate 57,518,981 downwards.
GCAGAAGCCCTGGGACCTGCTGGCTCCCTCCTCTTGCCGCCACTTCCCCCAGGCTTCCGGAAGCCGACAGCCCCATCACCCACGACCCCCCACCCTGCACCACCAAGGTGGGTCCAGGGGCGAGGGGCTGCCGTCCTAACCCCAGCTTTACGAGCCTGCTTCGACAGGTCTCAGCACCAGCGAGGGGCAGAGGCACGCCTGCACAGGGTGGGCACCTCGGGCTCACGGCTGGACCTCTCTGCGCCTCGGCCTGGCCATCTGTACACCGGGCCGCTATGGGCTGTGACCCCTTCTACTGACGGGCGGAGGAGACGGCCAGGTCACCCTGGGGGCGACTGAGTGATATAAAGGAGACCAGGCACAGCTGCAGCCCGGAGATGCTCCCCGAGAGGGACACCTCCTCCTGGTGTCTCAAACCGAGGCCTGATGGGGCAAACAGGGCTCACGGTCCCGGCTCCAAGGCTTCGAACTCTCCCAACTCGGCCTTCGGCTGCCAGAAACCCCTCAGCTCGCGAGATGCACCGTGACGAGGGCCGAGAAGCGCCCACGGTGGGACCCACGCGAGGGGCGGCCGGATTCCAACACGCTCCACGGACGCGGAGCCCCCCAAGCCCCAGCCCCCCCCACATCGGAAGGACGGGGCGACGGCACACCAGCCGCCGCCGAGGCCGCGCTCCCGTGCCGGTAAGAGCTCCAGCGGCGGGGCCGGTGCCCACCTTCCCTCTCCCGGCCCCTCCCCGCCAAGTCACTCTTCTCAGGGCAGGAAAGGCGAACGCCCTGTCACAGCTGTGAACTGGGCCCCGCGGCCACAGGACCGGCCCCTGCAGCAGCACACTTTGTTTCCGGCCCCTTCCCACCCAGAAGCCTCTGGCCCGTCTGCCCAGCCGGACACCGAGAGCAGCCTAGGGCTGCAGAGAGCAGACAGGGCCATGGAGGCAGGCTCCTTCCTGCCCCGTGCCCACGGCCCTCGCGTGACCCCCCAGCCTCAGACCTCCCCTGCCTGCCTCTGTGAGGAGGGAAACGGCCCTTCCACGGCTGTGTCCTCGGCCGCGGTGACGCGTCACCTCAGGACAAGGCCGGTGCGCCAGAGGATGGTCCAGGAGGACTCCGCATTCTCCCCTGTGCCAACACTTGCCTTCTGAACGCTGGGAAAGGACAAGGCCAGAGCAGGTAAACTCAGCCACAGGGGTGGCCTGTCCCCTCCCAGGGGACGATGGAGTCACAACCCCTCCATGCCCGCCATGCGTCGCCCTCCAGGTCGGCTGGTCTGGGGGCCTCCACGGGCCCGGGCAGGGAGCTCGCAGCCTCCTGCGGGCCATGTGAGCCCCAAGCATGTGGCACGCTGTTGCTGTGTGCAGTAGGTGGCCAGGGAGTGCGCCCCGGGGGTGTGGAAGGCTCCGGGGGGCGTGGAAGGTGAGGAGGGGTGTGGGTGTGCACCAGGAGCCACGCTCTGCCCAGGCGGACCCAATGGCCCCACGGCAGGCGGACGCGCAACCAGGCCCCAGCGGTCTGGTCTCACGGGCCGCGGTCTGCTGGTCCCCTTACACGTGCCCCTCAGCCCAATGACCAGGAAGAGGGGAGATTCGGAACTTAGAAGACCCCCCAGCCAGTCTCCATCAGGGCCAATGTCCCCTCTGCCGAGCCCTGAACCTCTGGGGCAAGACGGATCCCCAGGTCCTGCTTCCTCTGCCCACGTCCGAGCAGGAAGTCCAGAGATCGGCCGGGGTCTCCCAGCAGCCCCAGGCACAAACCCCCCGACTAACACGGGCACCTGGGTAGTGGTCCCCACGAGCACCTGAAGCTGGGGACCCCGAGAGCCCCCAGATCAAGACCAAACCGCAGAGAGGGTCAGTATTCGCCTAAAGCCACACAGCACGTCACTGCCCGAGTGACCCCAGAAGCCAGGGCTCCGAATCTCGGGGGGACACCCATCCACGCCAGCACGTGATCCCTGCCTTGGGGAGGTAGGTAGTCATGGGGGGGGGCGCTGTCCCAAAGACCCCCCCCACAAAACTCTGAGACCAACAGGTTTCTGGAAACCGTGGCCGCCCCCGCGGCGGCTCCCGGAGCCGAGGCCAGACAAAAGCGGCAGAGAGGCAGAAGCAAAGCGCAGGTACCAGGGCCGGGAGGGGGTCCCGGAGGGTCTGACCGGAACCAAGCAGCGTGGCAGACCCGAGAGTGGCGGGGGGCGGGCGCGGGGGTCCTGTGAGCGCGGCTCCCGGTGGCGGGGAACGGCCGGCTCTCGGCCGCGCTCACCTGCTCCCCCCAGGAGCCCACGAGGCCCGGGAGGAGGGGGCTGCGCTCGCTGTCCCCCCCTTGGGCTGCAGCCCGGCGGGCGCGCCTCTTACCTCTGGGCTCCTCCGCCTGTTTGGCGAGCTTGCGCAGCGCGGCGGCAAAGCTGGAGGACGGCGCGGCCTGGGCCGACAGCGTGCTGCTGCTGGCGGGGCTGCCGCTGGGCACCAGGGCGCCATTGAGCGGCGAGGGGGTGAGGGGGCTGACGGTGGCGGTGGTCCTGGTCGCGGTGGAAAGCATCCCTAGTGAAGGGGACTTGGGCTCATGGCTCATGCCTGAAACAGGAAAAGAAGAACCAGAGGTCACCCAGAGAGCAGGAGGGCCCAGCACCAGAGCGGGGGGTCCGCGGGGCACCAGCAAGCAGCATGCAGGGACAGGGACGGGGAGCAGACGCGGGGGGCCCCGGCAGGACAGGCGAGACAGAGGACAGGCAGCGGCGCAGAGAGAGCAGGGACCCCCTGCCCTGCCGACCCCCAGTCAGAGCCTCAAGTGCACACAGCACCCAGTGACCACGGACGCCAGACGGCATCTCCGGCCACATGCGGGAGGGACGACAAGGTGTGGGCTGGTGTCCTCACGGCGACAAGGACCGGGCGGGAGGCAGAGGCCCCAGCAGTGGGAAGGGAGACAGCCGCAGAGCTACTCCCCACTAAGGTTTCTGCACCGGCCCACCCCACCCCTGCCTCCCACCCCCACAGGGAAGGCCGGCCCTGCTCCTGCCCCGGGGAGGCCAGCCAGGGATGCTGGCAAGTCCCTACAGACGCAGGTGCCTCAGGGAACGGCCCCACGGGCAGCTGTGCCAGCCATGGCGGGGGAGAACGCGGCCGCCCCGTACACCCTGCCTGCAGATCGAACCCATGGGGGGAGCCTGCCCTGCCGGTGGGGGCCGGGTTCAGGCCTCACTGACGGAGGAGCTGCTGCCCGCCAGGGGGACACCAGGTGCCATGGGCGGGGGACACACACAGCCATCTTCCCACAGGCCTTCCCCGTCCTGTCCAAGTGTCAATGAGGCGGCTGACCGGCCTCCCGAGAGCCCGATCAATAAAGGCCCAGCTCCGTCGGGCAGCCGAGGGCGTCGCGCCATAAATAAGTTTTCCATTAACATCCCTGCCCTCTCAGGGCCACCTGCGTGGCCCGGCCCCGCTCCCCGCGCGTTCCAGGGGCATAAATCAAGCCCGATGGCCTTGCGGCAGGCAGGGGCCACGGGTCATGTGAAGGGAGAAGCAAATCGACTTCCAAACCCCCAGACGGACACCCAGGAGGGGCAGGCATCCAGGAAGGGTCCCGGGAGTCGCGGGTGATGGAGCACGCAACACGACAGGGCAAAGAACACACTCTACTCGCAGGGTGGCGGCAAGGGGCGCCCCCGGGCAGCAGCCCACACCCCAAGAGGCTCTCTGGGGCCCCCAGAGCCCCCCTGGGTTCTGCGCTGAGCCTAAAAGAGTCTAACTGGAAGCGGCTTCCACATCCAGCTCCGTGGGCCAGCAGGCGAGAAGGGGGAGCCCCCCAGGAGGTCAGGCAGGGGGTCAGGTGCCGACCTGCTGCCCCCCTCCCCAAACTAGCCAGGAGAGGCAGTGGGCCCGCATGCACACGTTCTTAAGCCTGAGTCCCAGAGCACCAGGCGAGGCAGAAAGAGCCATCCTCGGGGGCGGGGGCGTAGGCTGAGGGTGAGGGCTTGTGCTGGGGAACAAAGGACCCCCACCAGGCCACCACACTGGGCAGCTCCACTGAGCGGCTGAGACCGCGCCAACCCCCGGCTGACCCATACACCCATACGTCGTCCTCCTTCTGGAACAGCGGGGGCAGGGGGTGAACCCCAGGAGAGAAACCCGAGAATCCAGGGGGTGTGGGAGGGGGTCCCTTCCCCAGCAGGCTGATGGCCAGAAAACGCAGGTCTCAGGCCCGGGTCATTCCTGGTCAAATCAGCACTGGGCCAGGCCCTAGAGGCCCTTCCTTCTGAGCAAGACGGAAGCTGGCGCTCCGGGAGTGCGGCCCCAGGCCACAACCAGCACCCTCTCCTCCTCCTGCGGACAGCACGGACAGACTGCGCAGGAGGGGTGGCCAAGGTCACAGAGTGAGGAAGTGGGGGTCCGAAGGTCAAGCTTAGCATCCCTTGGTGACCAGGTACCTAAGCCGCGAATCCCACTCTGCAGCCTCAAAGCCATGTGACCTCAGGCAAGTCACAGCCTCTCTGGGCCTGTCTCCTCGTCTGGGAAATGCAGTTAAGGACAAAGTCTACCTTGCGTGTTCACCGAGACAGGCTTCAAGGAACTAATTCACACAAAGGGCTTTGGCCTGTGCCCGGCGCACACCAGGGGCCGCTGATGGAACCACCAGCCCCCAGAGGGGCAGAAACACGGGTCCGGATGAGGAAGGCGCCCAGCCGCAGCCACCCTGGCCGGCCTCCGCAAACCAGGACACACGCTTCCGGAACTGGGCTGCCCGCCCCGGGCGATGTGGGGTCACAAGCCCACGAGCTGCTGGGGGCGGCCCCCACGGCCCCCACGGCCCCCCGCGGCCCGGCACGCCGCAGGAGCTGACGCGGGTGGCCCAGAAGTCCTCCAGGGCGCACTGAGCACCCACAGCCAGGGCAGCGACGGCTGATCCGGGGTGGGGTGGGGTGTGGGGGAGGCAGACAGTGCTTGGGAACACCACGTGGTGAAACGGACACGGGGTTGAGGCCCACCGGTCCAGGCCAAACGCTCAGGGGAAGGCGTGGCTACAAAGGGCAGCTGGGAGCCAAGCTGCCTCAGGAGAGACCCTGGGCTCTCTCCCACAGGGGACATCAGTTAGGCGTGGCTGGGTCACCTCCCCAGATGCCTCAGCACAGGCCTGGGGGAGGCCAGCAGAGCACTGCGGAGGGGAGGGGGAGACACACAGGCCAGGAGCTGTCCACAGTCCAGTCCTGGTCACACGCACGGTGCAAGGCCACACAGGCTGGCTCCACGCCCAGGACCTGCACCCCATCTCCGGGCCCCACACGGCATCCCTGCGCACCCTCACCACTGCCCGCTCCGAGGCCTCAACAGGACGCTCGACCAGGAACAGACGGACGAGCACGCACACGCACGGCTGAAATATGGGTCACCATAGGGTCTTAAAAACACACCCACCAAATCTTCGTTCCTCAAGCCCTTTCAGGGACGGAGAGGAGCTCTCTTGCCCCGACAGGGGCCAGACTTACGGACTCACTTCTGATGAACAGAGCACGGCAGAAGCGACGGCGTGACTTCCAAGAAGAGGCCGTCAGAGGCACGGTGGCCGCTGTCTCGCCTCACCTCAGCGGAGCTCCTCAAGAGGCCGGGGACAGTCCCAACTTTCCTGCCATCTCCAGACAGAGCCTTGTCCCAACCCTGGCCCGGCCGAGCCTTCGGATGAGACCACTGCCCCCGCTGCCAGCTGGACCACAGCCTTCCTGGAGCCCGAAAAGTTCGATCATCTCCAAATACTCTATTGCCTTTACCCACGGTCTCCAAAATGGGCCCCCTCGACGCCATCGGGGACCATCAACCACACCCTCCCTGTCTCCTCATTCCTTGGAGAGCCAGCCGCCTCTCTTTAATCCCCAATTCTCTGAGACAGGTGCCAGTGTGCCCGTTTTACAGATGGGGCAGGAAAGCCTCGGATCCCGGGCCCGACAGAAGGCCCACAGCAGGGCTGAGGTTACCACAACAAAAACCCTGTTTATGCGAAAGTGGCCAGGGCCCTGATGCAGACCCCTCCTGCCCACAGCGCACGCGGAGCTGAGATGGGGACGAGGAGCGGGAAGGGAGGGAGACAGTGCGGTCACTGCGCCTCGCAGCGACCAGTCCCCAAGGCCCAGGAGCTGGTGGGAAGCCACTGCCTAGTGGCCATGTGACAGGCCGGCCAGCTGGTGACCTGGGCAGACCTGCTGTGGCTGCCAGCTGACAGTGCTGGCCAGGGTGGCAAAGGGCAAATCCCAGGCCAGACCCCAAGGATCACAGACCCCTTAAGGTATGGGCGGGTGTCTTCCCCGAGTGGCAGCAAAAGGAACAAAGGTCTCACTTTTGTCCTTGTGTCTACGCCGTAACTTCCCTGCACTCAACCAGGCTTTCACAGAGCAGGGGGGACCATGAGGGCACCTGTGTGGCTCAGCTGGTTCAAGAGTTTGCCTTCGGCTCAGGTCATGGTCTTGGGGTCCTGGGATAGAGCCCCATGTGGGCTCCCTGCTCAGCGGGGAGTCTGCTTCTACCTCTCCCTCTCCCTCTCCCCCTGCTCGTGTGTGCATTCTCTAACACACGAAAGCTTAGTAAGTAAATGGGCAAGGGGGGCGGGGTCAAAGAGACGGACACTCAGCAGCGTGAAGCTGGCCGCCAACAGAGGCCCCAGGGACGCCCCTCGGGCCAGGGCCTCCCCTGCTGGAACTCAAACCCAAAGCCTTACCTACTGCTCCCCAACCTGGCCTGGTGACAAGGGTCTTTAGGGATCAGCTATCCTGTGAACATCACGGTCACACTCCTGCTGGCCCCGAGTAACCTCCCCTCCCGCCTAAGTCTCCCCTCAAGCGAAGCCCAGCACCAGCTCCCTGGGCTCTGGCCAGAGCCCTCTGGGTTCCTGGGGGTCCCCCAAAGCCGCCGTCTCCGCCGCGGTGTCGGCTGTGGGCTCCAGGGGCGCTGCACGCCAGGAAAGCTGCTGCGGCTGTCAGGTCACTTAAAATAGAATCTGCACCCAGCCACTTCATTACGGAGCTAAAATTAGCAGCACTCCCGCAGCCTGCAAACCCGGAGGGCGGGCGGGGGGCCACCAGCCGCTTGGATGGCAGTTCCCGGCACCCACGACGTAGCACCACAGGCCAAGCTCACAGGACCCCGACGCCTGGCAAAGGGTCACCCCGGACCCTCTATGACTCGACGCAGCCTCGGGTGGGGTCCCCCTTGCCCCCCCAAGCCCTGGCCTGGGAAGCAGAGGCGGGCCTGGGTCTCCCCCCACGCACGTGCCCTCTGGCCAAGTCCGCAGCGGGTGCTGCCACGACCGCGGAGCCCACAGGGGTGGGCTGAGGGGAGACGGGGCCTTGGGGTGGCCCCCGCACCCTCAGGAGGCCCCAGGGGAACGGGGGCACCTGCTCCCCGTGCCCTCATTAGAGAAGGTATTTATTAACTTCTGTGCTCCTGGCCGTTGACTGAATTCTTGTCTACATTATCAGCTCATGTAAATTCATTATCCTAACAGCTGGGAATAAGCTCCGCGGCGTGAAGGCCGGTGATGGATGAGAGCCGGGGGGCCGGGGGCAGCGCGGGCTCCCTCCGCACCGCGCCCTCCAGCTCTCCCGCACGTGCGACTCGGGGCGGGTGGCCTCCTGGCCTTCTCATCTACATCACGGTCAGCTCCTCGGGCCGGGACTCCTGCCACCACGGGCCGCCCACGCAGCCTCCCCAGAGCAAAAAGCCACCATGGACAGAAGCCTGGAGGTGAGATCCCACCGTTCCTGAGCCCCCTTGTGGAGAGGCCAGGATGTCCGTCCCCCCCCCCCCCCCGGGGGCCAGCGCCGGAGCGGAGAGCCCACTGCCCTGCCCCCTTCCCGGGGCTCGCCACTCCCGCGGCTCCTCCTCCCCAAGGTGGCGTCTTTAATCAATACTTTTCCTCTTCAGCCTCTGCTTCTAATGTGGCCAGAAGCAGCACAAAGCTTTAAAAAAAAAAAAAAGGCAAAAGGCAGGAAAACCAAGTGCAGGGCTGGCCCCGCGGTCAGGGCGGCTGCAGTGCCCTGCTCTCCAGAAACCCACCTTGTCCTGGTTCTCCAGAACGAACCCCATGCTCTGATCAGCAGGATTTAAATGGGGGGGGGGGGCCAACACGCCGTGAACTGTGGTCCCGGCCCCCTCGCTCCCGTCGGATTCATCAGCACGCGGGCCTCCCACCCGGCCTCCCGCAGACCCTGTAATTACCGCTTCCTTTCATGGGTTCTGCCCGGCACCAGACCTCGGGCCTGCTCCCTCCATGCTCTCTAATTACAAGCTAATGGCTGAGATGAATTTTCTGCTGGCTCCCGGTTCAAGCACCCGTCCGCCCCTTCCCCCACAGCGGCCCCCCCCACCCCGGAGTAATTACACCCCGCGGGGCCGGCCCGGCGGGGGCCTCCCTGTGCAGCCCAGCGTGCACAGTCTGGACTGGGATTCTCGCCCTCACCCCCCTGGTGAATCTTCATTACCACGGAGAGAAATGTTTATGAGCAAATACAGCACGTCCCTGGGCTCAGGACCCTCCCCCCTGCGCGCCTTCCACTCGGTGACCCCCGTGCCCCTCGAAGGCGGTGTCCCTGCTGCCCTGACAAGGCCAGGGTGACCCCGCCGCGGAGACCGGGCGGGTGGCGGCGGTGTGGGGTGCCACGTGATCCTGGGAGCCCGAGAAGCTTCATAATAAATTCATTATTATATTTGCCGTTGGCGTGTTCCTAGCTCACTCACATGAAGCAATTTTTCTTGGGGGTGGGGGGCGGGAGAGTCGGGAAGGCCTTCCTACTCCGGGTGCCCAGGGTGGCCTGCTTAGGCCTCATGTCCTTTCTCGACTGAGGACAGCCCCTCAGGTCGTAGGCTGCTAAGGGACTGGGGCCGCTTGCTTGTGCCGAGTCCCAGAAGAGGACCTGCTCCCCAAGACTATGGCGGCAGGTGCTGGCCAAAGCCACGGCGGGCCTGGCCGCTGGAGCAGGGAAAGGCCCCAGCAGACGTCCTGGGTCCTGACCTGGAACCAGGGAGAAGGGCAGGGAACGGAGGGAGGGAGAGCGGAGGGGCAGGGGCAGAGCGAGGCCGGCGTGCGTGTCCACAGGAGACCCCGGCCAGGCCGGAAATGAGTAAGAAGGCAGCTCCCTCTACCATGCGGCGGCCACCCTCCCCCGCGCGGACCTGTCACTCAGCAGCATCAAGGCACCAGGGAGCCCAAGACAGGGGCCTCAGAGCCGCGGAGAGGGTCCCCCAGAAACAGTCAGCGAGCGTGGAGCCCACCCCATCCAAAGCCAATTTCCAGGGTCAGCTGACAGCCGCCGTGAACCCGGAGCGGGGTCCAGCCCAGGCCACGCAAGGCTCACACCACAAACGGTGCTCAACAGTGGGAGGCCCTCAGGGAGACCAAATCCAAGCTCTAAGGAAAACAAGAGAGCGGAGCGTTCAGGAGAGACCCCTACGCCCATCACTACAGGCCCACGCACCCGGTAACGGCTTAACAGGTGTGGGCCACGGGGGCCGGGGGCTGAGAGGTTCCCGGCAGGGATGCCCTCTCCCAGCGGGCGCGACCGGTGGGACACAGAGCAGGTGCGGGGTGGCATCCTGGGGAGCCCCCATGCCAGAGCTGGCCAAGGACAGCCTAGGGGTTGAGACCGAAGGCTGCCGACGGTGGGGACCGGCCGAGGCCGCGGGCGGAGTAAAGAACAGCAGACGGGGACACTCGACAGCATCATCGCTGAGCGGCCGCTGCGTCTACAGAAGCTGGACAGACGGAGGAGGACAGATGAACGGCAGGGGCGGGGGGCGGCAGCCGTCCTGAGGGGGCGGGAGAGGCAGCAACCACAGCACGGGGAGAAACAAGAGAAGGCCAAGAGACAGGGTCGGGCTGCAGCCCCGAGTCTGGGACCCGGGGAGGAGTTCCCCAGCGACGCGGACGGTCCTCATGGCCGCCGTGGATGCACGGACCGCTTTGCCCGGGACATCAGAGTAACTCTGTGAACAGACCCCAGCTGGCAGGGAGGTCAGGGAGGCCCCCCAGAGTCACACCGCAGGGCAGAGCCAGAGAGGCCCCAGCCAGGCTGATTCGGCCCACCCCACGCCCGTGGTTTCTGCACATCGCTGCCTCCTGGAGGTGCACGGCTACCGGGAGTCTCAGGGCCAGAGACTCTCCCACCGCAAATGATCCCCAGAGGCCTTGCCTCTTCGGCCCACTGTACACATGGGCAAATGGAGGCGGGGAAGAGAGTGGTGCCCTCGTCCAGGGCTGTATGCAGAGCAGCTGGAACCCTCTCCCTTGCTGCTATGCTGGGAATCAAGGTGGAAAGATTCCAGGAGGGCCACCCCCTGGGGTCACCTCGTTTTCGGCAGACCCCAGTCCTAGGACAGCACCCAGCAGACCCGTTTTCCACCTGACACACAAGCCGGGAGCGAGGAGGAGGATCTGACTGTGGGGCCCGCGCCTCCCCACAGCTCCTGGCCGCAGGGCATCCACCCTGGGGCCGCCTCAGGGTCCAGGTGACAAGCCAGGTCTGGGACCCTTTCAGTGGACTCCCAGAGGCACAGGGTGCAGGAAGCGGGTGGGGGCCAAGGGGTCCGATGGAGAGGAGAGGTCTCCAAGGCAAGAAACGCAACCCCACCAGGAAGTGGTCACTGAAACTCCCCACCTTTCCATGGAGCAGCAGGTGAGGAAACAGACCGGGAGGGCAGGGGTCAAGGCTACGTCCTTCTGAAACAGATTAAACCTGACTGAGGGTAGGGGGAAACAGACATTGAGAAGCAGTGGGAAGAGGAAGCAGGGGCCACTTCCTGGCCAGCCTAGACCCCACCGCCTGCTCCCTCACTGCCGTTGGCCTTGGGCCTGGAAGTCCGGGTATTTCAATGGCTCCTGCCTTACCCCTCCGGTGAGGGAGGGACAGAGAATGTCAGAGCGCTGTCCCTCCAACAGTGGGTGTTGACAAAAGGTGCCCGTGGAGGCAGGCTCGGTTCCCGCTGCAGTCTCACCCCAAAGGACACTGGTGAGGTCCTCCCGACAGAACCGGGATGGAAGACCACCAGCCACGCCCTCCCAGGGGCTCAGCCCACCAGACCTGATGGGGAAAACGGTGATGCCTCGCATCCTTGCTCAGGCAGGGGACTGGACTGTTGGAGAACTAGCCTGAGGACCAGTTCCAGGTCTAGCTCCGATCCCACTTCTCAGGAGGACCCTGCCATACCCAAACCTCAGTTACCCCGTCAGCGATGGACGGGGTGGGGGAGCGAGATGCGGGGGGGCAGGGGCGAAGCAGGCCTCCTCCGGCCCTCCACCTGCCTTTACTTGGCTTGATGTCAAGCCATGTTGCTTAAAAGTGAACGAATCCACGTTGAAAATGGGAGACTTCAAGTCAAAAGGAAGATTCCAGTTTCTCAAATAAAGTCAAAACCACCCAAAGCCATCAACCTGGGAAGGGCAGTTGTCCCAAGTCCCCACCCCTCCCTACTGTCTCAGGCGGGTTTGCCTGCTGGATACAGGGGTGTGTCTCACCAGGTCCGAAACTACCTGGGCTCAGGCAGCGGATAGTATCTGTGGGAGCTTAGAGCTCGCTGTGCACGTGGCCGGGACCCTCAGCCCAGATGTCACCAACACCTTAACTCCATCCCGACTCGGCAGGTAGAGGCTGACCCCTCCACACGCTCAGATGTGGGGGTGAGGGCCCATCAGAAAGGAGGCCGTGATCCTGGCATCGGTCACCACCATGCGAGCCTTGCTTAGCTCAAAGCCAGCACCTGCCGCAAATTATAAAAAAGATTTTCGCTTGTGTGTAAAAAGGTCTACTATCATCACGGTCAAAAGAGAAGACTAGACCCTCTCCTACTGAAAACATACCTACTGAATTCCGTAACGGGATGTGCCAAGTTCAAAGCCCCCCTGTATGTACAGCATCCACGAACACGGGTCATAGACCCCCAGGGCACAGCACACTTTATGACGTATGGGAGCCCCGAGAATTAACACCTGTTCCCAATGTTATACACCAGGGGCCAAAAAAATAGGGGGCATCAAAGGAAAGTTCTGAGGGTACTTCCTACTGGGCTCATCTACCATCTGCACAGCCCCATGTGCTATGCCCAGACACCAGCAAATGTTCCCCTTCCCACCCCCAAGAAATCCAACTACCTTGTGGCCAGAATGGGACCTTGAACAGGGCCCCCGGGGAAAGGTTCACCAAGAGCCATGAGCCCCCAGGGTGAACCCTGCCACAGGCCAGGCCGGTCCCCTTCTGTCCACAGCTGTCCTCCAGCAACTGCTGGGAAGCGAACTGTCCAGGCCTGACCATCCTTCACCTCCTAAACATGAATCCCTCCAAGCCTGCAACTGCGAACCTGGAAGGTTCCTGCAACCCAAGCAGGACGCGGAGGCCCAGAACCGGCTCTCACAGGCACCGGGCTTCACCCTTGGGGTTTTCCAGCTCTTCCGGGTCACACGGCGAGAAGCGGCCCAGTCTGCCCCGGAGACCCACCGGGGTGGGGGGCGACAAGGTTCTGAGGGACAGGTGTCGGCTACACGAAGGGGTTTCTTGCCCCCTCGGGGGCCAAGGGCTGAGGGGTGCAGAGGGGAGCTGGCTCAGCCAGAAGCGGGTCAACAGAGGTCTGGGGTGCTGTGGTGGACGGAAGCAGCATCCTGACCCCATGCCTAGACGTCAGTTCTTCACACTTCACCTTTCCCTTCCCGGCACCCATCCCCCACCCCACCCCCGCCAGTCACGGCACTGGAAACCAACCATCAGGTTAAAAATGCACCACCTGTGCCCAGGGAACAGGCTCCCAGGGGCCGGCATCCCCAGTAAGGGAGCCCTCCAGTTAAGCAAAATCCTGTAAGACCTTACAGGCAAAAACTGCACAATGCAGAAAGTCTACGTGCCCAGAAGGGAAAGTCCCAAACATCCATCTGATCTCAACCACAGGATCTCAGCCCATGCCCCTGATCCCCCTGGGAGCTCGAGCAGTGGTGATCAGGTGGCCTCTGGAAGGGACCATCTACCCAAATGGGAACCAGAGGCCAAGGAGGGGCCAAGCGTTCCATGGGGACTGATTCCGTCTGAGCTTAGTTTTCTCCCAAGTTACCAGGGAGGCGACATGGGACCTCCCCCGCACTCCGGAGGTGGCAGGGAGCGATCACACCGCCCCCACAGCCTCCCCCAGCTCCACGGATGCAGGAGTCCCGCTGAGAACTAGAGCTTTACTTATTCTACTTTGTATCTTCCTGTCCAGTGAATGAACAGTCCCGCCCTCAGCACGTGTAAGATGGTAACAAAGACGCAAAGATAATGCACTTGGCAATTTCTCTACCAAGAACCTGCTTCCCAGCGGGCAGGCAGGCACAGGCCCCCCGTGGAGGGCCCCCATTTCTCCTGGACGATGGTCAAACGAGGATGATCCCTACCTCACAGTCAAGGCCCTCCGCAAGGACAACACGGCCCCTGTCCCACGAAGGCATCCGCATGCCCCCCTCCCACCACGGGCTGGGTGGCACAGCAGTGGATGCCCCCAGCTCTGGCTCGGCCCAGTAGAGAACACGGGGGGTCAGCATGAGGGAGGCCCCTGCCCACCTCGCTTGGACGCCTGGTCCCGCTCAGTCTGACACACAGACTTTCCTCCGGGTCGGCTTCACCTATCCGACCTTGATACCGCCCTGACCAAAAGCTCACCCATTCCTTTTATTGCTGCCTGTGGCCACACCCCACCATCTGAGCCCAGGAAAGGCCACTGGGGGAGGGGTCCTAAATCGGCTGAGAAGAGGGATGCCCGCACACGCTTGGTTTCGAGAGGGGGAGGGGGTGGAGGCCAGTAGGTGAGACTCCAGGAGGGCACCGGAGGGTCAGCATCTGGTGGGGGGTGGTGGGGAGGAGTGGCCGCAGCCCCTCCCACATGTGGCGGGCAAGGCCCAGGCCGAACAGAGCTTTCAGGTTTTCACAAACTAAAACCCCAGGCATACTGGGGTCACCCAAAAAGGCGGCGATGTGGTGTGTTTTCTTGGACAAACCTGCACCCAAGAACCCTCTGCACCAGGCACCGCCCTGAGCTTTTCATGAGAAAGCGTTTGACCTCCAACAGTCTGAAGGCACAGGTGCCCCCGTTCGTCCCATTTTACCGATGAGAAAACAGACCCAGAGGTCAAGTGCACAGAATCACACGGGTGGAAACGGGGATGCCGGTGCCCTTGGCAGATGCCCGCGGGGCGCTCCCCGCACGCCTACAAGGTAGCCAGCTCCTCTGGGCTGTTGGCCACTCCGGATGTGGGGCATCCGTGTCCCCTAAACCCTCAGCCTGAGGGAGGCCTCTGCAGCCCGCGGTACAGACGGGACACAGCCGGAGGGATGCCCCACACCTGGAGGGCTCTGGCAGCCCCCCACCCCCCGCCCCTACAACGTGCAACTCCTCACACATGTCAAGTTCTCCCGCTGGAGGAACCGGTTCCAGGACTGGAAGGCTTGGCGGTCCATCCACACGCAACTCTGCATGCGAGGCCCCTCAGGAGCAGCTTGAGGCTCGCCCGGGGGGCCAGGTAAGGACAGTCACCTTCAGGACCTCATCCCAGGTGAGCACAGCGCCCAGAGCCATCCAACAACCCCGGGACGGGGTCCCCCCGCCCACCGGCAGGCGAGGGCTTCCGGCTCCCCGGGTTGCCTCATCCAACTCTGGGGCAAAAGGGACAGACTCTGGTTTCCCGGGGAAGACCCCCGCTCTCCCTAAAGAGCATCAGTCCACCCGCACCAAGGGGAGAAGTCCCTTTCCCGCTCCCCCGGCAGCGGAAAGCACTCCTGGCTCCGTGCTAGGTCTGCGGTCACCTGGGCTGCGGGAGGGGGCGGGCGCTTATAAAATACAGATGTCCGGGTCCCACTTCTAGCGACTGGGCTCTGTTGGCCACAGGTGTTTTAAAGTTTCCTAGGCAACTCCAAAGTGCGGCCAAAAGTGAGCCCCGATACCTGAAGGCTTCCTGCTTCCCCCAACCTCCTTCAACTAAGTCACTCCCCCAAATTCCCAAATCCCACGGGAGCCCCCAGAGTCTCAAGTTCAACCAGATCTTCTCTCTTGCATAGATGCTCACAAGCCCGCAGATCCCTCCCCCGGCCACCTCACCTCACCCTCCCCGGAGCTGCTTTCACTTCCCCTGGCCCCACAGCTGCTTCCCCTCTGCACTTGGGAACAGGCTTAAGGCATGAAGAAGGGCACGGCAGGGGCCTGGCCTCAGGGATCCCAGGGTGGTTTGGAGCTGCCTGCGCAGACACAGGGGCCGAGCACGGAGGCCGCGTGGTGTGGTCCCGCGGAGCAGAGGCCGAGAGCAGAGCGGCTGGCGGAGGGGAGAAGCTGCAGAGAGCAGATTAAAAGGCCCCCGGTGCGCGTTTTGGCAGGCGTGCAAAGGGCGGCTCTGGACGCGCTCCCGTGTTATCTGTCCCCACACCTCCCAGCAGCCAGCCCCGGCTGGGTTCACAGGAGACGTTCAATAAATTCTCATTGACAGGAACACTCTGCAACGTCACCTCCCGCCTGTGGCCTCGGCTGGGAGAAGGGCCAGCGTGGGGAAGTGCGGCCGGCAGCATGCCCCCCCCCCCCCGGCCCTGCACTGCACTCCGAGAGAGGGAGAAATGAAAGCAAGACGGACGGTCTCGGACGCAGCGGCCTGGCTGAAATGTCGCCCGCCCCACAGCTCCTGCAGGTTCCCAACCAGCTGCCCCGGCACACCGGGGAAGGGCGGCAGGCGGCTGGACGCAGCCCTGTGGTTTGGAGCCTCCCTGTGTTGCCGTAACAGCGATAATTAACGTGCTACCACCCAGCCCCAGCCCGGCGTGGACTTCGAGTAACCCAAGCTGGGAATTCCAAGCCTTCAGATGGGGCCAGGAAAAACCGGCCTTGCTGGCTGACTCCACAAGCCCCTGCGAGTCCCTGGGGCAAGGAGAGAGGTAGCAGCCAGGTCTCACTCGCCTGCATTCTTCTGGAAAAGTAGGAGCCACCAGCACCCACCCGTCAGGTAGGGGCGCAGAGCACAGCGGCCCCTCCTTCTCAGGGCAGGGAGGGGAGGGCCTCACCACCTGCCCAAGGGTCAAGGGCAGTTAGGAGCTACTGGAGCTGGGGAGGGCTCAAGTTTGGAGTTGCAGGACTCAGATCAGCCACCGAGTGGTGCTGTGTAGATGCCGCTCCGGTGCCCCAGGTGGGAGATGCTGACCCAGGGGCAGGCGCCTTCTGCTTTGAAAATACAAGGCTCTCTGGGCGGCTTCCCAGGGACAAGGAAGTTACTGGCAGCCAGACAACCGCCCGAGGGGACGGTTTTGCGAAGCCCCCTGGAGCCTCCAGAGGGATCCCCTTCTGGATGTCAGCTCTGGTGTTGCCCCCCATGCCCCTCTGAGTCTCTCTGCCCACCCATTAGGGGACTGATTCTCAGCCCTGGTCTGGATATTAGATCACCTGGGGTGTGTGTGTGGTGGTGGTGGTGTGGGGGGGGGGGGTGCTTCAAGCAACCTCTAGTCTAGGGCCAGGAACCCAGACGCTATGGCTTCACTGTGTCTGGGGAGACCAGGCCACTAGCCATGTTAGAAAACCAACCTTGGGAATCTACAAACCCTTTTCAACTTTGACAAGCCAGGATTCTGAAAGCTGTCCCCAACAGGTCAGGGCCTGCACCAGAGGCCAGCCTGTGGCCTTGTCTGGAGCCTGGCCCCACAGATAGGCCGCTGCCTGGAAGCAGGATGGGCCTCCCAGCTTCCCCTCCCAAAGTGGGGCTGACCCTGCTCGTAGCCCCAGCCCCTCACTGGCTCCAGACTCACAGGCTCCAAGAAACCCTCCAAGTGTCAAAACCTGGCCGGCCCTAGCTGCCCCCACCTTCCCCCTTCCTTGCTGCGCCGTGGTGACCAAGTGACAAAGACCAACGCAGAACCGGCCATCAGGCGCCTCCCCACCCCCTTCACCCAGGGGTCAGGCCTGAGCTGATTCAGGCGCTCAGATCTAGCAGTGCAGCTGCTCTGGCTTCCTGGTCCGCCCGGCGGGGTGGAGACTCCTCAGGGCGGCAGGCGGCCGCCGGGATGACACACTCCCAGCCTGCCAGTCGGAGCCTGCGCCCAGGGGCCCCTCACCTGTGGCGTGGCCCGGCTGAGTCAGGCGGCAGCCTGGGCTTCGGTTCCGCCATCCCCGTGGGTGGGGGGGGGCTGTAAACACGGGGTGAGCAACTTTTACGTGCCCCGATCTTAAGTAACCCCATAGGAGATCCAGACACGGGCTCATCACCAAAGGTTTCCCACACCCTGCTCTCCCCCATCCTTGGCCAGGAGGGCCCAGAAGCCCAGGCGGAGAGGAGCCGGTGGGCCAAGCAGGCCAAGCACCCCGCCAGGACCTGCTGGCCCACTGTCCCGCCTCCTAGAAATCCGCTTAGGCCGGGAGGTTCCCACCCAGAGTAGCCGGGCCTTTTGTTCCGGTGCCTTCACAAAAAGGAGTCCCTTTTTTTTCATCTGGTGGTCTTGCTTTTTGTTTCCAAACCCCAACCTGTGTGGGCCCCAGATAAAGCACCGCAGGGGTTAACAAGGTTTTCATGTATTTTAGGTGCACTTTGCAGACAAAGGCTAGTTTACAAAACAACAGCCAAATCAACTCCACTCGGGGCTGGTAGCCATCAGCCCAGCTGGGGGCAGCAGGTGCTTCCCCACCCAGCACAGGGCCCTCCAAACTTGGGGTAGGCGCTCTGGCCAGGGGCCCCCACACCCACCAAGTCGGGGGAGGGGGGCCTCCAGGCATCTCTTCCCTCCCCAACCCGAAGAACCCCCTTCTTCCCAGGTCCTGCGCCGGCAGCCTCCGCTACACACTTCTAAGTGGCCCCCTTGTCCCCACCCGGAGCTGCGGAGGGCCAGCCAACTCCCGCTCCGCCTCCACGGAGGGAATTTAATTAGCCTGCCGGAGAGGCGGCCGGCCGACGAGGTGTCTCTGGTGCTGCAATGTAATTGAATCGGCTCCACTCGGTCGGGCCACTCGCCGCCCATCAGCGCGGCCGCGGGCCCGGGAGGGCTGGGGGCGGGGAGGCGCATCCAGGCGGAGCAGGAAGGGCTGGGGAGGGAAAAGGGCAGCGCGAGTGGGGGGCGGCGGATCCAATCCCCCTCCCACCTCCGGGGCTGGGGCAGCCATCTTCGGCAGGAGGAGGGGCAGGGGCACCAATCCAGCGGGGGGAGGGGCTGGGGGAGAGGCGGGAGGAGAGAAGCAGCGGAGCCCCGGGCGCGCCCTTGGGAAGCAGGGCGTGAGGGTCGGAGACCCGGGAGCCTGCAGCCCCGCCCTCCCCGCGGTCTACCCCGCTTCGAGGGGAGGGGGAGGGGAGCAAGACAAAAACCGAGCCGCGCGGCCCCCGCCGGCGAGCTCCGCCGCGGGCGCCCCCTCCCCCGCCTGCCCCAGCCGCCGCCAGCACCTGCCGCCGGGGTGCACGGCCGCCCCCTCGCTCCCGCCGCCGCCGCAAAGTTTTTGCCCCGGCTCCGGAGTGCCGACCGCTCGCCCAGAGCCCCCCCCCCAGCTTCCCACTGCCCCCCCCCACGGCCGCACGCACTTACACGCTCCTCGCTGGACGCGGCCACCGAGCCCGAGTCCCGCGGCGGCCTGTGTCCCCACCCCGAGCCAGGCCGCCCCGGCCGCGACCCGTGCGGGCGGGAGGGGGGGCTTTGGTTACCCGCCCGCTCGGCTCTTATCGCCGCTCGCACTCCGGGGGAAGTTGCCCGGGAGCCGTGGGCGGTCGCCCCCGCGGAACCCGCGAACTTGGACGAGGTCGCGGCGCGGTGGGCGTGGGGGGGTTACGAAGACCACCCCCCAGCCCCCGCCCGGCGCGGCGCGCTCACCTTTCATGCCAGGGCCCCGCAGCTCCGCCTCGGCTGACACATGCTGCTGCCACCGTCGCCCCGTGTTTGTCCAAACTGCTTATCTCACCCGGGGCTGCGCGGCGGCGGCGGCGGCGGCTCGGGCCGCTGGGGAGGTGGAGCTTCCGGGGCCCCGGCCAAGAAACACCTGCTGCTGTCGCCGCCGCCGAGGACACACCCAAGCGCAACGCCGCCCACTCCCGGGCCACTGGCTCGCTCCCGGCTCCCTGACCTCAGCCAGCGGGAGGTGTCGGGTTTCAGCCGCAAACACACACGCGCGCGCGCACGGACGGGCGCCCGGGTACACCCGCGCGGGCACACGCCCCTCCCCAGCCCGATCGGCCAGGTGAGCCGAGGACACCAGCAGGTAGGGGAAATGTCACCCTCACGTTCCTGGGAGCCCGTGGCTGGACTGCTCGGGGGTCCCAGGTACAATGGCGCCCACGACCGGCCACTCAATTTCCAAAGTAGGGAGCAGTGACTTCCAACACGACCGCCAGGCGAGCGGGGCCCTATAAGGTCTCGTGACCGTCGCGTCCCAGGTGCCTACAACAGTGTCTGGCCCAAAGAAGACCCCGTAAAGAGCGGATAAACTCACATGTCCTAGAGGCCTTCGAGAAGATAACTTTTTTGGGGGGGCTGGTGTGCGTGTCAGCGGGGCGCGGGTGGGGGGGGGCAACTCAAGACTGGCTGTGTCCATTTATCCTCCCGACCCCGCCGCACAAGATTCGTGACCTTACCGCCCCAACTTGAAAGGGCCGAACGTGAAAAAGTCGAGTCTCCGCGTCTTCCTCCTAAAATTCTAGGAACTACCCCCTCCCGTTGTTCTAAGTAACTTTTGGGAAGGCCACATGCGAGGGGCAGAGGGGTAGTTCTCTAAAGAACCCACGTCTCAGAGGCGGCAGAGTCCACGGAGGCGCCGCTCCACCAGGGGGGTCATTAAGTAGCTGGGGTTGCGGTCAGAGGCGAGGCCGCCCGCCTCCAGAAACTGGCACGACCCACTGGGCCTCCGGCCCCAGCGCAGCGCCTCCCCATTCCTGGCACCCCCCCACCCTACCTCACCCAGGCACTTGACAGACTGGAATGACTCAGGGAGCGTCCTGAAATTCCTGGGCACCCACAGGCGGCAAGGCGAAGGACTGCGCGCCCCAGCCCCCCTCCCCCCACCACCCCCGCTCCGCCCCGCCCCGCCCCCACCGGCGGCGGGCGCCGACTACCAGCCTGGAGCCCACCCCCTGCGCCGCCTGCGTCTCCAGGAAGCGCCGGGTTAATGGGGCACGCCTCGCCCGACGCCCCTGGCCTCGAAGCATTCCGGCGCCCCGGGGTCTGACCCCGCGCGCGTCCCAAGCTGCCGGCAGTGTTGCGATGCCCCAGGGTCTCTCCCTGTACATTCTCTTTTGAAAACGCTCTAATCCACCGCGTTCCTACTTTTGAGCCTGGAGGCAAACCAGTACCCCCACCCCCAGGGCGGCCGCCCCAGCGCCACGCTGCGGGTTTCAACTTTCGGACCCAGGTGCCAGCCCGCGCTTCTGCCAGCCCCAAACCTGCCCCGGGACATGCCCGCGCCGCGCTTGGCAGGCGCGCACGCTGCCGTCCCCGCGGGCCCGGCCTCCCCCGCCTTCCTCCCTCCCGCTCCCTCCCTCCCCGCGCCAGCCCGGATTGCGATGGGAGGGAGCTGGGCGCCTGCCACCCCCATCCATCTGTTCCAGATGACGCTGGCGGGCCTGGAGCATTCGGGGCCCGCGCCAGCAGGGAGCCGAACCCGCCTATGTGCCCGCTGCGGGGCGAGGGGCAGGGCCCCGAGGGCGCCCCCAAGCCACCCTCTCCCCTCTCGCCCTACCGCCAGCTGGGGCACACGGAGTGGGGGCGCACGCGGGTCGCCGCCCCCGCCTTGCACAAGGCTCCTGGCCGACCACAAACGAAAAGGGAAACGGACCCGCGAGGCCCGGCCAGGGGCCGTTACTGGCTCCTACCTGCGGGCGCCGGCCGGCCCTGACACCGGGCGGGAGGGGCGCTTCCCCTCCCGACCCGCCTCCGCGGGGCTGTGCCTCCCTCCTGCGGGCCTCAGCGCGCGCGCGACCCTTCAGGCTCGGCACGGAGTCTCCGCAGCGAGACCTCCCCTCATCGACACCCAGCAGCGACCGGCAGATTCACGCGGCCCAGGCGGCCAGGACGCAGGGGAGGGGAAGCCTCCATCGCCGCCAGGACACCCTGGCGGGGGCAGGGGAAGGACGAGTCAGGAGGGAACTCAGCAACAGGCCTAAGGCCTCAAAAACAAAATTAAAAACCTCTGGGGCGGTTCCAACCTTTTCCCACCTGAATCTCAGGCGGCGGGGGAGGCGGGGAGGGGAGGGGCGCAGTATGCAAATGAGCAACTCGCACCTGGCCCGGAGTCTCCTCCCAGCTTGGCCGTCTGGTCCTCCAAGGCCGGCCGCCGGCCAAGAAACCTCCCACCAGGACTGACCCCAAGCTCCCACTTCTTTCCCTCCAACCCTGGGAGACCCTGGTAAGGGAGGGGGGTCACGTTCTTCCACCTCTGTGCAGAGGACCGTACAGCTACACAGAAACTGCTGCGATGGCCACGACCACCATGCAAATTTGGCTGATTTTTAGAGCGGGCCGATCCATCCCTGCTGGACGTGGGGCGCCATCGGATTGCCAGACGGGTGGTCTGCTCCCATTTCACAGATGAGGAAGCTGAGGCCAGAGCCGCTCAAAGGTCACGTGGGCACTGCTGCCCCGGGAGCCGCGCCTGGAGCGGCTCACACCTGCGGTCGTGCCTGCCTGGCCCCGCCGCGGGGAGGCCAGCGGGCGCGCTGCAGGAAACCACAGCGGCCACCGGGGGGCAGCAGCGAGCCGGCGGAGCGGCGGTGCTGGCGGCCGCCAGGCGGGCTGGCCCGGGGGAGATGGATGACACTCCCTGTCGGTGCGCCCAGCTCGAGGAAATTAGTAATCCGGGAGCACGGCCTCCGAGTTTAAGGGTGGGAATTGCTCTCCTGCAGCCCGCGCTCCTCGCTAACGAGGTTTGTAGCTTGACTCCTCATTTCCCGCCACTGGGGGCTCGGGCTGGCGGGCCTCCATTTCCCTCCAGGCGCCTTCTTTCTCTTTCCTCGTCAGCAGCTCCCACCGCACAGCCCTCCTGGACCTCCGCTCCCTCGTGCCCATTTGCCCGGCAACAGAAGGCAGAGACAAAAGGTTCCGGGTAAAAGGGCACGATGCCAGAGCCAGTCCTACAGGGACGATGTGGGGACGCCTCCAGGAGCTGGGACATCCGCCCGGACCCTGTGTGCCATGGGGAACGGGAGGCAGATACCTGCTTGCCTGCACCCTCGCACCCCTGCCAAGCCTCACCTGGCTCTGAACACCTACTCACACGGATCCCTGCAAATCCAGCCCAGCCTCCCGGAGCCTGGAGCCTGGAACCCGTGAAAGCTGCAGAGCCAAGATCAAAGAGCCGACAGTCAAGGATAAGCTTGAGGGGCTCCCTTAAACCACCCCCCCGCAGGCTAGCAACTGAGAAGGGGGTTCATGATGGACCCCGAAGGGATCCGCTGGAAAGAAAGGGAGACCTCTAACCACGAAGGTGGGGCATTCAGTCAGCAAACGCACTGAGCCCCGGCCCTGCTGCACTGGCCTTCCCAGATACAGAGCAGAAAATGCCAGTCCCACGGCTCTCCCCACCGTGGATTCAGAGCCCAGGCAGCAGACACCAGCGCAAGGTGTGGACAGAGGGGGCTTCGGGACGCCAAGGATCTGGGAAGCCACCGGGGAGGGTTGGCCACTTAGCTCACCACCACCATGTGGACCTACTTGAGGGGAGGTTCCCAGGCGTCTAGGGGGAGCACCTGGTCTGTGACAGCCCCTTGAGGCCGTGGAGGGAGCCCCGTGTCCTTCTGGGGTCAGCGGGAGGTACAAGTAGTTTACCAGTGCCTTTGGCCCTGATCGGGGCTCCCAGTCCACAGGGACACCACCACCATCACCCACCCGCAGACCCCTCGGCATCTGAATCGGCGCCCAAGCAGCAGGGACCTGGACGGCGCTGTGGGTGGAAGGGAGTATGGCTTTTGCCGTTCACCAAACCCCCAACATGTGCCAGGACAGCCCAGCCGGGGTCTTGCAACATGAGCCGCGTGAACCCCACTGCAAAGCCAGGGCTAGGAGACCAGAGGTTAACTAACTTGCCTACGGTACACAAATCCCATCCAAGCCTGACCCAGAGCCCGGCCATCTGCCTCTCCCGGGCAGCCCGCGTGCAGACGCACCTGGGGGCAGGGGTACCCATCACCCAGAGCCCGACACCTGGGGATTGGGGCAAGCCCTTCAACAGGAGTGGTCCACGATCCCCAAGGCCACCAGGCCACGAGTGTCACATGCACAGGCCCCAGACCCCCAGCACCAAGGGCTGCTGGGCAGGGGGTCTGCCCTGGTGCCCCTCCACCTACAGCCTGCCCTGTGGCCACACTTACCCCCTCCCCAACTCAGACACCACAGTCCTCTTTCTCTTTCCAGCCACCACTGCCCAGGAGCCTCTCCCTTCTTCAAAGCTGGGCTCAAATCTTATCTCTTCCAAGGCTTTTCCCATCCCCGCCTCTGGAATTCCTCCCTCCAGGCACTGGGTCCCACAGTGCAGTGGGCCTTAGATAAAGGGGGGGGGGGTGTCTATGTGTGAGACAGAGTCCCCAGGCCACCCTACAGAGCTCCTGTCTGGGCCAGGAGGGAGCATCCCTAACAGGCTGGGAGAGGGGGTGTCGGCCTCCGGGTGGTGGTTGGCGCCCCAAGCTCTCCTCCCGGCCGCCCCCTCCTCCCCTGGCAAGGCAAGCCCAGTGGGCAGAGGCACTCCATGTAGCGGTGACACGGCCCCAGCGGCCAGGCACACTCCTGCCCTCAGACTTCACGCAGATAAGCTGCAGGCAAAGAACTGCACAGAGGGCGGTGGGGGGAGGAAGCGCCTGAGACCCCCCTCCGGGGGTGCTGGGGGGGTGACCCCGCCCCCACGCCCTCTCCGCCGGCTCCCCGAGGGCCAAGGTCACCTGCCGGGGAGCAGCAAGGGTTAAGGCCGGGTCGGCTCCCTTGGCCGCCCTTGGCCGAGGTGACAGGAGTTTGCCTCTTAACCCCGGGCTGCCCCAGCACTTCCGGCCCTTCCGCCAGCCTCGAGCTGCACCCGGCACACAGCTGCGCTCCCTCACAATCAGTTAACAGCTGTTTTGCATAGATTTTCAATTCTAATTGCCTCGCTTTGTGAGCGCCGCCGAGCCCCGGTGAATGGGGAAGCCGCCGCGCGGCGAGGCAGCGGGCGGGGAGGGGACACTCGACGGGGACTAAAAGGAAGCCAGTGTGCGCGGGGCGGGCGGCCTTTATTTCTTTTAAATAAGAAAAGCACACCCCTGCCACGGACGGCCCCCCGCCCCGGCCCCTGCCTCCCCCGCCCCAGCCCGGGAGTCTGAAAGGGCCCCCCAGCCCCAGCCCGGCTCTCCTGGGGGCGGCGGCCGGCCCCGCCCCGCGGCAGGAGCCGCCCCCCTCCCCCAGCCTCCAGGCTCCCCGGTACCCAGATATGGGAAGCTAATTGGACAATAAAGTTGAGCTGCAAGCAAACGCGCTCTCTGGAGACAGCTGGCATCTATAACAGAGAAATATTTGCATTTAAAACCTTTAAACTTTAGACGGCGGGGCCAGGCCAAGGCAGGAGGGGGAGGAGGTGGTTGGGGGGGGGGCAGCGACTCTTGGGGGTCCAAAGAGGCTCTTCTGCCATTGCTGACCCCCCACGCCCACCCTGAGCCCACAGCCTGCAAGATGCCAGTCGCCTGGGTGGCGGAGCCGCGGGGTGAAGCACGGGCCCTCCTCGCTTGCCCTGACACCCCCTGGGGGAGCTTGGCATTCCCTTTCCAGCTGAGCTCTGGGGGCCAGGGTCCCCCACCTTCGGGTGGGGCCTGAACTGCTGCCCATCCCCCCCAGCCACCTGGGCAGAGCATCAGGCCTCACTCCACAACCTGTCCCTCCCCCGGCCGCTGGAGGAGGGAGCGGTCCCCACAGCTGAGCTTCCGGCAAGAAGACACTTGGCAGCAAGGGGCCCCGAGGGGGCACAGCTGCGCGAGGGCACTTGACCCCTTCCGCATTCAGAGCCCTCTGGGCTGGCGCCACCCTACCGCCCGGATGAGGAAATGGAGGCGCAGAGACATCACCCCGCTTTCCAAGGGTGCCCTGGGCATCTCGTCCTCCACACTGCTGGGAGGGGGGGGTGCGCGGGGAGCAGGGCTTCATTTTCTGACTCGCCTACTTCCCATTTTTCATATTTGAGAGAAACCTGGCTACATTTTCCTACTGTCAACATTCGCGATGTAAAGCAGGAGAGACAACGTCCCTGAGTGGTCTTCCTTTATTTAGGAGGCTTTTAGGGAATCACAGAGCGCTCAGGATCCCCAGCTCCAAAGTGCCGCTCCCTGGCAGGCCCGAGAGCCGTGGGACAGGCTGCCAGGCCCTCCTTCCAGGGCAGCCACGGAAGCTTCCGGGGTGGGGACGGCCCCAGAACGGTGGCCAATGAGGTCAGCGAAGCCAAAACCCCATGCCCCCTGACCCGTTGACAGCGGCGCAGAGAGGAGTGTGCTCCTCTCAACCTCTGTCCCCACCAGGAGCGGCGCCATCTGGACTCCTGGACTCCTGGGCCATCAGTGTCCAGGCTGGGCATTCCAGGCCCCAGATCATGGGTCTTTCCAGTGTCCCCTTCCTCTTGAGCCCCCCTACCTGCTTCCACACCCCCAGCAGGTTTTTCCACTCTCTCCTCCTACACATAAGCTCCTGGGTATCTTTTGCGTGTTAACCTCGGTCAATGACCACCCCAAGAGCAAAATGCTGAGGGGCTGAGACCCTGAGGCTAGAGGCATGGGCCTCAGTAAGCCCGCAGGGCCGCAGGCCACCTCCCCCTGCACTCACAGAGCCTGCGATCCACCAGTGAGCATTTCCCACCGCTTTAGTGAGGCCTCAACAGGATAACCAACTAGAAGGGGCCTTGCACAGTGCCTGGGACACAGCTGCAGCGCAACAGAACTGCTTGCATTGGCTGTGAGGAGGAAAGGCAGCTGCAGATGGGAAGTCTTAGGAGGAACCGCTTCTCAGACGGGGGCGGGGGGCAGGCTGGCCGGCCCAACGGGGAAGCGGCACTGGCTCTCTCTTACATGTCCCAGCAGAAACAGCCCTCCCTTTGCCCACATGCAGGAAAAGGCCTTCAGGAGACCACCACGGCCCCCTGCCCCGCTATCGGCACTTCCTTCCCAGAGACATGCATCTTTCAACCCCCCCACCCCAACTAGGCGCCTGGGTGGCTCCATGGGTTATGCATTGCCTTCGGCTCAGGTCGTGATCTCGGGGTCCTGGGATGGAGCCCTGCATCGGGCTCCCTGCTCCGCGGGAAGTCTGCTTCCCCCTCTCCTTCTGCCTCTGCCCTCACTCTTGCTTGCTCACTCGCAAACAAAATCTTTAACAGATTAAAAAAAAAACACCTGACCCACCCCAATGTCCCCCACCACCCCACAGATGAGTGGCTGAACAAACGTGGTCTCTAGCCACACAGAGGGGTATTATCCAGCCACAAAAAGGAGCGGAGTCCAGACACAGGCCACAGCAGGGTTGTCTCCTGGGAAGGGAGCAAATACGGGTCTGCCCCACGCTGGACACGAATATCGCGGGCAGCGTGGTTCATCAGTGGCCAGAAAGTGCAAACGATCGAAAACATCCATCAAAAGACAAGTGGGTATTAAAGCCCATGGGCTGTCTGCAGCCTGGAATATTCCTTGGCCATGCGAGGGAAGACAGAGGGACACGCAGGCCGAGAGGGTGCGCCTTGAAGGCAGCATGCTGAGGGACAGAAGCCGGTCCCAGAGGGCCCCATCTCGTAGGACTCCAGCCCCAGGAAATCCAGAAGAGGTAAAGACAGAGGGACACAAAGTCCAATGCTCATCGCCAGGGGCTACGGCAGAAGGAACAGGGAGTGTGGGCTCCCGGGGACAGGGTTTCCTTTTGTGGAGGAAAAAAAACAAGTTTTGGACCAAGACGGAGACGGCGGTTACCCCAACTTGGGAATGTAGTCAATGCCTCTAAAGGTTCACTTTAAAATGGTTAATTCTGGGGCTCCCGGGTGGCTCAGGGGGTTAAGGCCTCTGCTTTTGGCTCAGGTCATGGTCTCAGGGTCCTGGGATCAAGCCCCACATCGGGCTCTCTGCTCAGCGGGGAGCCTGCTTCCTTCTCTCTCTCTCTCTGCCTACTTGTGATCTCCGTCTGTCAAATAAATAAATAAAATCTTAAAAATAAAATAAAATGGTTAATTCTACCTCAGTCTAAATAAATAAATAAATAAAGATCCGAGCTGAAGCCCCTCGCTTGTCCCGGGGGGCGGGGGGGGGGGGGGGAGGGGATTGGGGGCAGGGAGTCCACAGGGCAGGACCTCCGTCTGCCGAGAGCCCCCAAGCAGATGCCGCGTGGAGACAGGCCTCCCTGTGAAAATCCCTTCTCCGCGGTGATTCCAGAGAAACCAAGACTGTTCAAGCTTATTTCCTTCCGCGGCATTTTCCCGGCCCCAGCCGGCCCCTCACACACACAGACGCGTTCAGTGCGGTCTCCGCAGACTCGACCTCGGAGCCCTGCGGGTGCACAGTGCACAGGGCTCTGTTTGGCCTTATCAATAGTTCTGGGCCCCAGGGGGAGGCCAGGCCTTGCCCTCGCTGAGCAGCTGGAGGTCAGGACAGGGAAGGGCACACACCTGAGAGCAGGCTCCGGCCACCAGGCCCCACCCAGCTGGAGAGCTGCCAGCTGTGATCTGGGCAAGGCCTGCGGGACCAGGGAAGCTAAACCCGCTGCGGGTCGCTGTGGGCCGGGACGCCCTCTAGTCCTGGAGCCCTGATCTGAGGCCAACGTGGGCCCTTCCCGTGGGACGGGGGTAGGGTGGGGGGCGCAAGAGCGCTCCCATAAACCCACACATACACTGGCCCAGTGTCATCTCCTAGGCCCGGAAGCCCAGTGGACACAGAAATCTGGGTGGTTTCCTCAACAGCTTCTCAGGAACAGCCCTTCTTTGTAAAAATTAACCAGACACCCTTGCGCTGGCTGAGGGGGTTTTCCTCTCCCTGGGCACTCGGCTCACTGGACAACACACCTGGACCCCCCGCCAGCACTCCCCCCCATGCAGGCAGGCCACAGGCCCAGGGGAGCACTGGGAGACCTCGAGTCACCCTGAGTCCCAGACAGATCTGGGTAGGCCCAGCCACTTGACCTTGCTCAGCAACAGACCGGGAGATGTCCTAGGACCCAGTTCCGCAGAATTTCCAGTAAAACCCACACCTACTCCTAAGGGATCTTCAGAAACTTCAGGGGATCCATTCTCCAATTTTCTCTGCATGTCCGAAAGCCTTCGAAGTTTTTTAAGGATCAAATCGCCAGGAAGAAGCGACATTTGCACATAGGTGGGCAGCGCTCCTGCCCCATCT
Organism: Mustela erminea; assembly: GCF_009829155.1. Lineage (NCBI taxonomy): Eukaryota > Metazoa > Chordata > Mammalia > Carnivora > Mustelidae > Mustela > Mustela erminea. Next base: position 57,490,685 of record NC_045632.1, on the reverse strand, counting down.
CCGGGGGCCTTGAACCCTCCCCCTCGGTGTGGGGTGGGGTGGTCGGGGGGGTCTGCTACCCGCCCAGTCTAGGGTTCCCCGAGTGCCTCCCGCGTGCCAAGCGTGCTGCTCTTGGGGCAGGAGGCCGAGCGGGGGTGAACCCTGCAGCCTCCCCTTGGAATGCTCTGCACTCCTCCCCGCCGCCAACCTTTCGGGATGTCAGTGCCTGACAAATTTCTGGATTAATTAATCTGCCGCCTGTCATTAAAATCCCAAGCTGTCACCAGGACAGTAAGATCCCAGTTACCCTTACCATCCGCCAACTGGACAAGCAACACGCACAGACACCGAGACCTGATGTGAACAGAGGGGGCACGCTCCCCGGGCCTCGGCCCCCGCTGGAGGCCACTGCGGGGGTGGGCGGTGGGCCTGGGACCAGAGGTCAACGCCAGGCCCGGTACTGCTGGATTCAATCCTTGCTGCACTGTTGTCTTTATAATTCGGTCTCCCAAACGGAAATAACCAAAAGAAAAAGGGTTACACTTTACTGGCCATTTTCACAGCGGGAAGCTGCTGGAGCGGAGCCCCAGGGCACAGGCCTTGGCTGTGGCCAGTCTCAGACGCCTCTGGGTGTTCAAAGGCCACCTGCCCCCGCAAAAGGTGGGAGGTGCCGCCGCACTGTCCTCCCCTCTGAACTACCTGCGGGCACCAAGAAGGGCCTTCATGTTCCCTCCTGCGCAGGGGGCCCATCCAGCCCGGGTCTGCAATGCTCCCAGCCTGGGACACCCTGTTCCCAAGCTCCAGGCTCCCACCTGGGCCTCCACCTGCCAGCCACTGCCGCTCTGCACCCGCCCCCCAGCCTCTGCTGCCTCCCCCTCAACCCGGGCATCCCACTGTGACCCAGCACCCTCCCCACCACCTCCTCCAGCAGCCCCTCCCGGGCTTCCCCCCACCCATCGGGCCCTGCCTCTCCGGCTTTGGGTCTCCATTTTCACCTTCACCCTCAAGACCCCAGGCTTCCAGCTTGGTGGTGGCAACTTGCAGATCCACACCCCAGCCACCCCACCTTTCCGACCCCCCCCCCCCGCCCCATCAGGTGCCTCTTCAGACACACCTGCCCCCCCATCTGCCTGCCCTCCCCAGCCCTTCCCCAGTCTCGCCAGGGTGCTGCTTCCCTCTTCCCGCAGGCCCTGGCTTAGATCCGCCTCCTCCAGTAGCCTTCTAGGATGGGACTCTAACCCCCTATGGAAGCTGGCCTTCCCCTACCCAGGGTGACTTGAGTGTTCTGTGCTCTGCCCTGCGCTCAGGACAGGACCAGCCACTGGAGAGGAAAGGGGCCTTACTCATTTCTGGGCCTTCACAAGCTCTTAAATAAACACTTGCTGTACGGATGCAGAAGAAATTAGGAAGCCCCCTGGGAGGACAGAAACCCTTATCAGCCACAAACGCTGCCCGCATCCCTCCTGCCCCAAAAATAAACCCAGCCAAAAACAGAACACGGGAACCTCCTGGAACACATGCACGGAGCCCTCTCTTTCCAGAATGCTGAGTGCCTTCCCAGAGCTGATGAGCATGGGGTTTTTTCCATCGGCGCCTACAGAGTCCCCGTCTTCGATGCCACACCAATCCCTCCCCCTAAGAGGAGCTAGGACATTCTGCAGAGTCCCCAGGAAACAAATGCTGGATTACCGGGTTTGGGGTTTTTGGTTTGTTTTTTTTTTTAAACACTCCCTGATGATCTTAAAAGAAATGCGCAAGAGGCACACACGGCGGCCTTCCCAACTCCCTGCCATCCCCGCTCAACACCAACCTCTGGGCCAGAGTTCCAACCAGCCTCCTCTCGTAGCAATGACGGCGACACTGGAGAAGGCTCTGGCCTTCCCCGTCCACAGGGGATGGCGGCTCCCAACCCCTCCCCGTGGCCCACATACAGGGCTCGTGGCGGGCGGCTCCCCGCGGCTCCCCGCACGGACCTGCCTGGCTAGCAATTTGAGCCGGGGTTGGCACGGCCCAGCGCAGGAGGTCTATTCCTGGCTCAGCGGCAAATTGCTCCGTGACCTTGGGAAAGTCCCCACGCCGCCTGACCCCATCTGGGAGCACCGCCTTCGCCGCTTGCTACCGACCGGTGTGGCGCGTTACAAGCAGGCCCGGCTGGAGGTCGAGCTGTTGGAGGTGACCCCAGTGTCACCGGCCAGCTGCACAGAGCTGGGGGAGGAGGGCCTTCTGCACCACACCTAGAGGGCCTCCAGGGGCACGGCCTCAGATGCTGCCCCGACCTCTGTCAGAGCGGGACAACTGCCACCTTCCTGCTACGGACAGGAGCGTCTCGGGGCTCTGACCAAGGCTAGCTGGCATCGAAAGGAATGAGGAGGGGAAGAGGGAGGGGCCATCCAGAGCTTTCTCCCAGCCGGGGCATCTCTTCTGGGGATGCAGAGCGGCCAGACAGGTGAAGTGGAAACACCTGTTGTCCCAGTTGGCCTGCCTGCAAAGGAGAGACCCGGGAGACGGCACCATCACCTGTGACCTCCGAACTCCACACCCCCATGCCCCTCCCCTATGTTCTGATTGGGGGTGGGTCTGGACTGGGGCCCAGGAACCTACATTCTCAGCAGGTAAGCCCGCCCCCACTCTGGGGGAGGGGAGCCCTGGGGCTCACCCTTCCAGAACCTCCCTGTCTGTCTTTCCAGCTTGCTTTGTCATCTGACTCGTGGCGTGCTCCTCTTTTAAAAATTAATTTTAATTTATTTCTTCCCCGCCTCTCTTCCCCCCAAAGAATTCAAAGCAGCAATGCCAGCCTCTGATACGGAGACGTGTTTATTATTTTTACGTTTATCCAGGAAGCTCCCCGGAACTCGAAGGGGAATTATATTCAGAGAGAATTGGGTCCCCAGCGTAAGTAAACATTATTCATTTAACAACTTCTATCGACGCGTGGAGATGTGCGCGGGGCCGTACCCAGAGCCGTCTCCTGTGGCTGCTGTGAGATTTAATTCACAACATCCAAGAAAAATAATTAGGGGGAGTGGGAGAGAGGAGGGCATGAGGAGCGCCATGGCCCTGCCCCCCTCCATCCGCCCAGGGGCTCTGTCACTCTGTGGCCGCGGCTCCACCCACTCGGGGACTCCACACACAGACCAGGGGGCCCCGGCTGCACAGGACCTTGGGGAGCACGGATTTCCAAGCTCAGACCAGCCAAACCACCCCTCCCCAGCGCTCAGCTGTTGGGGAAGCAGCCCCAGCCCAGAGTGTCTACTTGGGGGGCCCGGCCCCAGGAGCCCCTTCCCTGCCTGCTAGCTGGCTACCCAGCTCCCCTGGCCTTGGCTTGGACCCTCAGAGGTGGCCGAGGGAGCCCAGGGGGGCTTAGGTGTCCCCACTCAGCCTTTGGAGGGCGGGTGCTTTCATTAGCACGTGTAAATTATCCCGGCAATTCCTGAAAGATGGAAGTTGTTTTTCATTGTGCACCTCTGGAGGTGGCACACACAGCTACCAAGTCAGGTTCTCTGGGAGGGGTGTGCGCACTGCTGCTGAGACCAGTGACTGGAGGGGAGAAAACCAGGCAGGGGGCACGCTCACCCCTCCCCATGTGACCAGGCCAGCACTCCTCTCCCGGGCCTGGAGGGGTGAGGTCGGCAGCCCACGCTGCGGACGGACGTGGCACCGGGTGGCACCCAGAAGGCAGGAGAGCGGACACCGTGAGCACACAGGAGACAGGACACGGGCCCCGAAGAGAAAGGAAAACATCTTTCTTTGCAGACAGGTCCCTGCGGAAGAGGTAAACGCTCTTCCTGAGACCGTTCAGAGTTCAGGCGAGAGAGAGGAGCCACATCTCCCCACTTTTATATGTTTTTATGCTCCTAACAAGCCCATCCTCTCCGAGCCCCAGGACTGCTCCACATCCGAGCCGGCCCATGTCTGGCTTTCCTCTCTACCATTCCAAAAGACAGCAGGGACACCCCCTCCTCCAAATGCCTCCCAAATCTGACCTCTAAAGGCCAGAGAGGTTCGGTGATCGGATCCAAGGGACACAGCCCCAGAGAACAAAGATTCGTATCTGATTCCCAGCTCAGACCTCCCCTCCTCGTGGGAGAATCCAGAAAGTTCTAACCCAAAACCAGTTAACGGTCGAGGACAGCCTATCTTTTGGTTAAGACTCTGCATATGTGAATGCTTAGAACAGGGCTCCCCCGCCCCCCCCCCACACTTTCTGGAAGACTGAAATGTCCTCTGAGCTGTCCCGTCCGGTTGTCACCAGCCACGGGCGGCTGCTGAGCACTTGAAATGTGGCCAGTAAGCCCCAGGGTCTGAAATTTTAATTTTAACTAATTTATTTATTTTTTTTAAAAGTAGGCTCTACACCCGGTGCAGAGCCCAACGCCGTGTGAGCCCAACTCCTAACCCTGAGATCAAGACCTGAGCTGAGATCACGAGTCAGAGGCTTAACCAACAGAAACACCCCAGGCGCCCTGATTTTAACTAATTTAAAAGGGGAAATTTAAATGTAACTAGCCACGCGTGACTAGTGGCTACTATACTAGACAGCAGAGAATATTAACAATAACCCTTTTTCTGAGTCACAGACGGATACTCAGTCCGAGGTACATGGGAGCTCATGGAGAAAATCATCCGAATATCTGAACTCGGGGCTTCCAGAAGAACGGGACATGGAGGGGCTCCTGGGTGGCTCAGTGGGTCAAGCTTCTGCCTTCGGCTCGGGTCATGATCTCAGGGTCCTGGGATCAAGCCCTGCATGGGGCTCTCTGCTCCGCTAGGAGCCTGCTTCCCCCGATCTCCCTGCCAGTCTCTCTGTCTGCTTGTGATCTCTCTCTATCAAATAAATACATAAAATCTTAAAAAAAAAAAAAAAAAAAAAGAGTGGGACATGGAGCTACGTTGGGTTCAGACCCCCGTCCCCTGTCTGGCCTCGAGGGAGTCTCCGGAAAAGCCACACTACAGAGACATCACAGGAGACCGAGAACGCTCCTCTCTGGGAAACTGCCTTGAGGCCTCATTTCCTGAGTGCGCGAGGGGTCTGTGGCTGAGGCTTCCCCTCTCCCTGTAGGGGGACACATCAGGATGGAGTCAGGGGAGCAGATTCAGGCTGTGGGACGCAGCAGCGGGAGGGGCGGCCCAGGCCGCCGGAGAGGAGAGCCCACTTCGGGGCGGAGGAGGAGGATCTGGATCAAGGGGCCGGCGGATGAAGGAGGCAGGAAGGAAGGGGTTAATGGATGTGCGCATGGACAGAAACCAGGAGACATCTGACGGCCCAAGTCCCAAGTCCCAAGTCCCGGCCACCCGGACCGCGCCCAGCACTCTCCCAACAGGCCTCGGTGGCTTTTCAGGAAGCAAGACACTGATGGCTTCTAGTCAGTAAGGTCGCAACACTTGAAACGGAGTGGGGAAATTCGCCCCGGGGCTCCTGGTGGCCAGGAGGCATATCGCTCTCCCCTGGGCTAGGCCTCTGTCTGGGGAAAGGGGCCTCGAGCTCTCAGGATGCCTTCGGTCAGGCTGACAACCGGAAGCCAAGCCCCCCAGAAAAAGGATGCTTCCAGGGTCTGTCTGGTGCAGGGTGCGTGCGTGAGCCCGGCAGGGCCAGCTGGCGAGGCCCGGGAAAGGCCTTCCAGGGACAGTGCTGTCCCCAGACGGGGCCGCAGGGGCCTGGGAGGGGGTGAGGCGGCTCCTGCACTGGTTTGACCCCACAGATGTCCTGGACGCAGGGACAGCAGGCCTGGCCAGCCCGCCCACCCTTGCCTTTCCTCCCTGCAAGCCCCCCGGGGTTCCTTCCCCAGGCCCCCTCCCGTCCTGGGTCCTTCCTACCGCCTGGGATACCTCTGCATGGGCATAATCTGCACGGCCTCCTGCCCCGGGATCGCTAGCAGAGGGCAGCAACCATGCTGTCCCCTTCCATGGCAAGGCGTCGCGTCATGCCCCTGCGGCCACAAGTACTTAGGGCAGCCGGACTTTATCCCTCTCGTGTCCACGGATGCTCCCGGCAAGCCAGCAGGCAGCAACACGGACGGACTCATTCCACAGAGGAAGCAACAGCCACGAAACGTGCTCACATCCCACAGCAAGGGGGACCCCGTGGGTACATCTAGAACCCAGACTCAGAACACAGGGAAACGCTCACCCCATGTCTGCTGGATGAAAGTGCGCCCGGATGAAGGAGCCAACAAAGGACTGTTGGAAGCAGCTCCCAACGGTCCGGGGGACCGAGGCTCGGGGGAAGAGATGTGTGCAAGGCAGGCAGCCCTTACAGAAGGCCCCGGCCAGACGACCTGGCCAGCCCAGGCTCCCCGACTCCCCCGGAGACTCCCGGGCTCACAGATGGGACCTGCGGCACGGAAAATAAAAACACGCCTCCAGCAAAGAGCAGATGGAGAAGCTGCCTGCGGTGGGCAGAGATCTGAGGGCTCTGACCTCTGCCCACCTGCCCCCGCTGGCGCCCCAGGATCCGGGGCCCCGGCCCTCCCCAGCGGGCCTCCTGCCCTGGCTGTCAGAGCCGGGCGCAGACCGCAGGCAGGCCAGGCCTTGGGCGGCCCCCACGGGTCCCTCCCTCCCCCAGCTTCACTCCACCCTCCCTTTTCTGCAAAGAAGTCAAATTTGCCACTCTGATGCATTAACCAAGCCGGGTAATGAATGGCGAACGAGAGAGACGCAGGCCAGGCGCGGACCCCAGCAACCGGGCAATTTTCCAGGCTGTGCTTCCGAGCCCCTCCACTCAACCCACTCCCCCCCCCACCGCCCGCCCTCCCCAGCCCCCCGCCCCCCGTAAGAGAGAAGCAGCATGCTTCTGTCATCAGAACCGCATTGTTCTGGCCAGAAGAAAAAACGGGTCCAGCAGATGGCAGGTGTAACAAAAGCAGCTTGCTGTGGCCAAAGCAATTATTTATGTAATTATGATTTACCACTTAACCACATGATCTTTCCGCAGAGTCGTGGGCAATTAAAACCAGGGTGACTGTGTGGATTATGCAAATGGCTGGAGCCCAGCGAATAAAACTGGAGATTAGACATTCACACAGGCAGGAGCTGGCACAGGGCAGCCCCCGGGGTGGGGGTGCGGGGAGCAGAGGGGCCTGTGGGGAGGGGAGGCCAAGGGGCCGGGCTATGGGGGGGGAGCAGGAGGGAGAGAGGGAGAGAATGGAGGGGAAGGGGCTGGGCGAGCAGGGGAGGGGGGAGGATCTGGCTGTGGGAACGGCACCTCCCTGCTCCCTGCCCGGGGCCCCCAGGCTGCCCCGAGGGATGACATCAGGCCCTGGGAGAGGAGAGTCAGGGCAGCTGGGCCACCAGGCATGGCTGGGCCCCATGGGGAGGCACCCCAGGTTGACCTGCAGGCCAGGCTGGACCAGACATGCTGACTCCAAGGACCAAGGCCACCGGCAGCCAGGCACCAGGGCCTGTGAGGGCGGCTGGGGGCTCTGGAGGGGTGCAGGGACAGGAGGGGACCTGGGCGCCTCCGTCCAAGGCCCCAGAATACCCGTGACTCCCCGGGGTCCCCTGAAGCCACAGCCCCACCCCGGCTCGGCACTGTGGTATGAATCTGTTCACCTGCTCTTCCCCATCCCGGGGGCGCGGCACCCGTGGCCCCATTTCACAGAGTAGGAAACTGAGGCTCAGTGAGGTTCAAGTACTTGCCCGAGTGGTCTTCCCGAGAGGCCGCGGGGCCAGCTCCCTTCCTGGAGGGAAGGCCATTCGCTCTGTTCTCTGGGGCCTGTCCTTGGAACGACTGCCCCACGGGGAGCGGCTGCTAGCAGGAGGCTGCCAACAGGCCTGTTCGGGTAAGTGACACCCAGCAACAGTGACCTGCTTGTCCAGAACGTGGGACTCCCAGGATGGGCCCCAACTCTGGGACTGGCCAAACAGCCGTCCGACCCCAGCCAGGTCACTGTCCTCTCTGGGCTCAGTTTCCGAACCAAGGGACAAGAAATGAGAAAGGAGTCCTCCGTTCCTTACTGCTCTAAAACTGGAGGGGCCGTGGGTACCCAAACATGACCCAGGTCTCCTCAGGACGGCTGAGCAGAGAAAGGAGGGACCCGGAGAGAAATGAGCAGCTGCTGGGAAGGCCTGGGGACCACCGCTCGGGGCTGGCTTCCTCTATTACTGATAGAAGCAGCATCTAAAAGCACCTACACGGGGCCCTGCCACACCCGCTCCACAGGCTGGGGCGTCTCCCCCTCCATAAGCCTCCTAACAACCCTGTGAAGTAGTTTATTGTTACTGTCACAAACGGAAGCACAGAGAGGTTAAGCAACTCGCTCAGGGTCACACAGCCGGCAGATGGCCGCTCTGGGGCTGTCGTGCATTCGTTCCCGCCGGCACTCCTCACACAGCTATCAGCAGCCCCGAAACGCCAAGCTCGGGACCAGAAGTGAAACACAGAAACCAACCTAAGAGACGGTCCCCCACCTCAGGAAGCGGGGTTCTGCTGGAGCCCATCTGCTGCGATTAAGGCAACCCTCCCCCTCCAGACGCTGCTGGAAGGTTCTGAGACACGGGAAGGGGGTCTGGAAAGGAAGACCCAGTAGAAACCTGTTCCTGCTGTGAGTTTTCTCGCATTCGATCAGCGCCCTGTCCAGCGGCCGGGTGGCCTTGGGCCACAGGTGGCACATCGAAATAAATCAAAAAAGTAAATAGAAGGAAAGCTCCACTCCTCGTCGAGGGAGGCACATTTCAAGTCCTCCACAGCCCCACGACGGTGGTGCCCTCCAACTGTGCATCGAATCCCTAGAACATTCCTCCACCGTCCAATGTGCCGCGAGACAGCGCTGGCCTGGAAGGTCAACTGTGGGAGGCCAGGAATTTGTTTTGTTCATGGACAAATCCCCAGCACCTGGACAGAGCAGCCTGGCTGTTCGCTTCTGCCGAGAACCAACGAGTGACGAGTGTCTCCTTGGAACGCGGTGTCGGCGTGGAAAAGGAGCAGGATGGGAGCCCTGGTGAGGCCGGAGCCCTGACCTCAGGGCCTGCTGACCAGGGAGAGAGACAGCCCGCGCCACCAGCCGGAGCCTGCCGAGGTCCAGGGCGAGGTTTGGGGCACAAAGCCCCCACCAGCTCGGGAGACACCCCCCCCCACTGCTGCCGACACCTGGTGACTCTCTCCAGGAGCCTCTCCGCTGCCCCAAGCCAGGCCACAGGAGGAGGGGGCGGCTCTCTAGAAGCCCATTCCTTGCCAGCGCGGAGTCCCGGGAAAAGGGGGAGCGGAGAGAGGACGCCTGGGCGCCCAGGCCTCCCGTCCCATAGTCTCAACGGCCGTGCTTGCCTCCGCCCTCCCGGGGTTGGGGGTCTCAGCTCCGGGGTCGGGGGTCTCAGCTCCAGGGTCGGGGGCTGGGGGAGCAAGGTCACAGAAAACTCCGCCTTAACAATCCGGTGCCCGGGGTCTCGTCAGGAGCCCTGGGATAAAGCAGGTGCGGCCTGGAGGGGACCCCATGCCTTGGGGTCAGGTGTTCTCTCTGATGACGTCAATGGACGCGCCCCTCAAAGACTGTCAGGAGAACCCCTCATGCCACATCGCCGGGGTCGGGGGGACGCCCTACCGCGTCTTCACACGCTGGGGAGAACAAGGCCTAAGGCAACACCCACAACTGGCCTCCCCGGAGATGGGCGGGAAAGGGCAGGTGGCCCGGGCCCTCCTCCAGCCGGGTCTCAGGTGGCCTCTGGGTCTGTCCCACAGGCACCCGGCCGCACGCCATCCCCAGTCCAGTGCTAGAGCCTGTCCTGTCCTTAATCCCACAGACCGCCCGGCCACTCTGTACGCACAGCACTGTCCCACGGATCCTCCTGCTGAAACTTGGGGACGTTCTGCGGGCCGCCAGCAGGTCCCAAGAGTAGGTCCCAGGAGTAGGACCCGGGCCTGACCGCAAAGGCCGGCCTCCTTCCACCGAGGAGCGGCCAGACCCCTCCACGCCTGCTGTGTTCCCCCCGCCCCCGACACGCTGTCTCACACACCCCCGCTCCCGGTCTCACGCGTGCACGTGCGGGCTCACTCACACCGCTGCTCACACGCTCACACGCAACGCTTCCTAAACGCTATTCCTTTGAGGAATTAACTGGTGATATAAAAAAGGCGGGATCTTGGGGCGCCTGGGTGGCTCAGTGGGTTAAGCCGCTGCCTTCGGCTCGGGTCATGATCTCGGAGTCCTGGGATCGAGTCCCGCATCGGGCTCTCTGCTCAGCGGGGAGCCTGCTTCCTCCTCTCTCTCTGCCTGCCTCTCTGCCTACTTGTGATCTCTCTCTGTCAAATAAATAAATAAAATCTTTAAAAAAAAAAAAAAAAAGGCGGGATCCACCCCTTCCCAGAGACACCAGGGAAACTCCAACCAGGGCCTGGGCCTGACCAACCACACCCAGCTCAGCCTCCAATGGGCGGTGGGTCGGCAGCTCAGGGGGCACCGGCGTGCACCCACTCTCCCACCCCTGCCGCCGAGCAATGGACCCGCCAGATCCCCAGCCACCCTGCAGGCCCCGGACGGCATCTCTGGGTGTGATGCCTCCCGTGCAAACACCCACTCCAGAGATGAAACCGGGCCAAGCAAGCACTCTTCTTGCTCTGGCTAGGAGGGTGGGGGCAGGGGAAGGGCAGGTTGTGGGGGGCAGGCGGGGGCTTAAGTCAGGACGGCCAGGCGCAGAGCCGGGCTGGGGGCAGACAGGCCGCAGGCCCCCACCCCCAGCAGCCTGCACCCCCGCTCGACGGAGGCCGGCCTCCCTGCAGGAAAGCACTCTGCCGCCTGCCTGAGTTGATAGGAGATTTATGCAGCCTGCAAAGTCGGGAAATACAGAGGTATTCCTGATAATACTTGTCCTAGCAAAGGGCACGGGCAGGGCCCATCAATCCCGCGAAATAAAAAAGAAGGTCCTGGTTTTGCTTGTTCTTCAGAGGAGGAGGAGGAGAGCCTTTTAATCGCCTCATTTGGAGAGCCGGCTGGGGCTGTATGTCATCCGAATTACAGATTCAGCATCAATTGACCAGATGTGGGGGGCTCTCTCAGGGCCCCAGAGGACCATAAAGCCGTTCCCACACTGGTAATTAGCAGACAGGGCGGCCCGGCTGGGCCCCGGCCCCCCAGGGCACGCTGTGGGAAGGAGGGGCAGCACCAGTCATCCCTGGGCACGGGCAGTGCCTGCTCCAGGTTTAGGGGCGGCCTGAGGGGCTCAAAGGGCCACCCTCCACAGCTGGACTGAGACCACGTAGGGGACATCACATCGGAAAAGCAGGTACGCACAAGGCTCCCTTCTCCCCAGCAGGCGCGGTGGATGCATCCGGGGGGTCGGCCCAGTTCTGCTCTCCTGCAGGGTGCACCGAGTGGGATGCCGGAAGTCGGGGGCGGGTGGGGGAAACCGAAGCTGCTGAGGACGCTGTTCCCACCCCCAGAAGGGTGGCCTCACCAGTTAAGCTCCTGGCAACTGGGAAGGGCTGGAGAGAACCAGGAGGAGGACCACAGGGAGGTTATAGGGGTAGGACCCCAGCAAGACTAGAGGCTGAAGCAGGGGTCCATCCGGGGCTGCCTGTCCTGCAAAGACTGAACACTCTTCTTGCCCAGACGTGAGAGGCTCTGAGGCTGGAGGCCGTGGTTGGGACGGGGAGCCAGGGACCACCAGCCCTGCTAGCACCAACTCCCTGGGGACAACTGGGGGCAGCAGTGGGTTCTCGTGGGGGAGAACTTCCCGGGGGGTCCTAACAGGTTCCCCCAACCCCCTCAACCCAGGGCTCTACTCTGTGAAGCCCCCACGGGACCCGGGCGCACACCTCCAGGGCCCCGCGCTGAAGGTGGGAAGCCGAGGGCACGTCCCCAGGACCCCAGCAGGTGCGTCTGTGTCCCCCGCGCCCCCCCTTGGCGCCCGACCACCCGGAGCCCCACATGCACACTGCCGCTCCGTTGGTTCTGCTGTGATGTATTTTATGAACGTGCAGATGGCATGGCTAGGGCCAGGGGGAAGGTTTTACCTTGGGATAAGAAATTAACACTGGCAAATAGCAAATTTACTGCATGTATTTTCATTTTCCTAATACCAGCACCATCTGCTAGCAATTGGGGCTCCACATCGCCGTTTCCCCCCCTTATTTCTCCCGCCCGCTCTTATTTATTTATTTATTTATTTTCATTTTCCGCAGTCGGCCCTCCAGACTCCCGCCCGTGGGAGTGGGGGTTTCAGTCCTCCCGCCAGAGTGTCCAGGCGGCGTCCAGCGGCCCGGGGCCAAGGGCCACCCCGTTTGTGCTTCTCCGGGCTGCTGAAGGAATGGAGGTGCCCCTGCTCACATTCCATGCCTCGGAGGGGGGACGGCGCTCCCCGTGAGACAGACAGACATCAACCAGCCCGCACTCCCAACTGAGGTTGCTCCGTAAAAACCAACTACAGGAAGACCCCTGGCAACCGTGGGCACGTCTCTCTCCCTCATGACTTGCTGCAGTTATTGAAAATTTAAACGTCAGCCAGCATTAGGTTCCGCACGCGTGCTCCCCCCACAACCCGCTCCGAGGGCAGGAGGTGTGATGTGGGCTGGGACACCTTTCCGGCCCAGCTCACGCTTGGGAGCTGGAAGGATCCCTGGGTCTGAGGCCATGCTCAGCTGAGCTCGGCGCTGAACGGTGTTCCCCCTCCCCCCAGAGTCCCAGGTTGGTGGTAGCTCTGATCCCAGGACCTGAGACTGGGACCTCATGTGGAAACAGGGTCATTGCAGATGTCCTTTAATTAGCTCACATGAGGTCACAGGAGCAGAGGGAGCCCCTAATGCAATGGGGCTGGCGTCATTTTGAAGTGTGGACCCAGAGACAGACGTGCATGGGCAGATGCTGTGAGGAGACTTTTGGGGGAAAAGGTGGCCGTCTACAGGCTGGGGGAGGGGGCCTGGGACAGATTGCAAGGACCTCAGAAGGACCAGCCCTGACGACAGCCACCTTGATTTCGGACTCCAGGACCCCAGAGCTGGGGGAGGATACCCGCGTGCCATCTCAGCCACGAAGCTGGGGGTCCTCGGCCACGGCGGCCCTGGGACACTCATAGCTCATCAGCCCTTTCCTGGACATCTGATATGAAACAAGTCACTACCTTGGTAAGCCTCAGACGACATCATTACTGTCCTACCTCCTAGGTAACGGACAGAAAATTTATCAGTGTAATAACGGCAGTCGGCCATTCTGGGTACTTAACGTGTAATCCCGGCAAAGCCCCACATCTTACCATGAGGTAGATTCTTCTGTTACCCCCATTTTACGAGGGAGGGAACGGAGGCCCAGAGAGGTTAAGTGTTTTGCCCCAGGTCACACAGCTGGTGAGTAGCAGAGTCAGGAAGCGAAGGCAGGCGGGCCAGCTCTGAGTACACGCTCCTCACGGGGCCACCATGTTGCACCTTCGGGCCCTTAGAGGTGAGACTGGGGGCGGGTGGGTGTGGGGGCAGGAGACCTGGCTCAGTGTCCCGCCTGAAATCTCGAAGGACCCTTGCTAGCGCCGTCGCCACCAGGCTGACAAGGTTGGTAACTGAAGCACAGAGAAAGGAGGTGATTTGCCCAAGACCATGTCCCGGTGCCGGGCTGCAAACACAGGGGAGGGTTCCGGACTCCAGCTGGGATGGAGCAGGAAACCCTCTCTGCATCCCAGCCCAAGTGGAGGTACAGCCAGGCAGAAAGACAGCCCCCAACACCAATGCGCCAAAGCAAGAGGTCAGAGAAACGGCGAGCAACACTGGAGACGCCCGATGGGGTTGGCGTCCCCTAGGCTGTGCAGGCGGCCGGAAGGTGTGAAAGAAGCCAGCCAGCCCAGGCAGAGCCACCGGCCAGAGCATCCAGACAGGCCCCTGCGGCCACACAGAGAGAGACCTCGGGGCTCCCGGAGGCCAGAGCCACGCAGGCTCAGCTGCAAAGCTGCAGAGGCTGGTGCCTGGAGGCCAAGCGCGTTCTCTGGGCCCATCCTCTCGGCCCGCTCCTGAGACAACAGCAGGTGGACGCCATGGCTGCCCTCTCTCTCCCCTCTCCCTGCAAACTGCCCACAGCTCATCACGCCTTTTGGTGAGTTTTTCTCCTCCCCCCGACCTTTTAAAAATTGCCCTGGCAGCGCTTTCCCATCAGCAAAAGGGAGGAGGAGGACTTGCAGCCCCATACCACGGGATCTGGCCCTGGAACGGTTCCCCCGGTGCATCCCGGGTGGGCCCGTCACTGGTCACGGTCCAGACCGTGCAGACCCCACTAGTTCTTCCGCAGGGGTTTGGGAGGGAGGCTGTGCGGGCAGTGGGGGTGGGGTGGCCTCGGGCAACCTCTGCGTGGGCACAGGCGCTCTGCTCCACCGGAACCGGCCCCCGTGAGCCCCTGCTCGGCCCCCGCGGCTCCCGCCAACTTTTCTGGCCAGAGGGAAGCAGAGCACGAGATTGGAGGATAAAATCTGATTTGAAAGAATTTTATCGCTCAGCCCAATGATGGCTTTAAATATTAAAAAGGCATAAAACGGAGGGGGAACGGAAAAGCCGAACCAAGTCCCAGCCTCAGACGGCTTTTGCCAAACAGGCTGCCATCTGAGTAAGGAGGGCGGGGAGAGAGGAAGGCTTGGGGGGGGGGATGCGGGGAGGGGGCTCCCTCTGCCTCCCCGACCTGCTGTTGTGCAGACGGTTTCAGAGCAGCCTCCCGGATCCCCCCAAACCTTACCCGGAGACAGGTAATACATTCATTATTGATGGATCAGTACCCGGAGAGTGTAAATTACTGAAACAAACACGGCATAATTAGGGCATTAGAGGGAGCGTGGAGGGAGGGCAGGGCGAGCCGCGCTTGGCTGTGGCTTTCATCTTTGCAGGTGTTCATCTCGGTGGCAGCCAGCATCGCAGCCTGCTTACCATATGCACATCCCGGCTAGCCAGTTCTCAGCTGGGAGGTCCGCGGGGAACTCCCTCCTGCCCAAAAAGAGGGCCCCCCCCACAACCAGCCAGGCATCTTGGGGAGCGAGCAGAGGGGACGAGGCAGGTCTCCAAGCATGTGCTCGCGCGCGCACACACACAGCTGAGCACGCGCAAAAGCGCACACGCGCGCGCGCGCGCGCGCACACACACACACACACACACACACACACACACAGACACTCACACAAAGACCCAAGGCCAGCGTTCGGGGCCGTGCAGCTGGCGAGCCTGTGTCCCCGTCCCCATGCGTGCCCTCAGGATTTCATGACAAGAATGAAACTGATCAGGCAGCCTCCAGTTCCATAATTAGGGCCAATTGAAGGAGACAAAGAAATCTACGGAGATCACAGTGGGAAGCGGTGGTGACGAGCCCTGGCTTTGAAACAGCATTTTGTACTCACTGGACCATCACTGTCTTGACAGAAAAGCGGCCTGCCTCCTTTCTCTCGCTCCCTCCCCCCGGGGCAGGGGCGGCCGGGGAGGCAGGCTCCAGACAGCCCCCTCCACCCACTGCCTTTTCTGGGTCAGGCCTCATTTTGGGGTTTTTGTGTGTGTGTGTTTTGGCAGCGGGAGAAGACAAAAGACAGGCGCGGAGAGCAGACTGCCTCCCAGATGCGTCTGAATCACGGGGAACTCGGGAAGGTGACGAACTTGCCGGCTCTCTGGGGCAGGACCGTGGGTGCGCACGCGTGTGTGACTGCGCGTGCACCCCCACGCTGGCATGAGAACGTGGGCGGGTGTGCGAACGTGCGGGTCGTGGGGGCGGGCGGACCCCAGAGCCTGGGCATCGGAGGGGTCCACAGGCCTTTCCTCCACCTCACTTCACCTCCTCAAAAGTTAGGACGACAAAACCAGCCCTGCGCCCAGGCCCGGAGGCCGTCGACTCTGGGGGGCCCCAGATCAGGCAAAGAAAGGCAAGACTCAGGGGGCAAAGGAGACACCAGAAGAACAGAGCGTGGGGCACACACACTCACTCCGCGTCCAGCCACCTGTCCCTGCGCGGGCGGAGAGGTGCGTGAGGGTGCCGGAAGCCTGGGCCGGCCTCACTCACCACTGGCTTCTAGAATCCCACCCAGAGACCCCCAGGACAACGCCCCCCTGCGGCAGGTGGCCACTGGGCCTCAGGGCCACGTCCCATTGGGAGAAAGGCGGGAGGGGGGGCCGGGAAGCATCCCGGCTGGCATCCCCGGGGCCGTGCCAACCTGCTCACGCGTGCCTGTGTGGCTTCCCTTCTCGTGCCCCCAGTAATCCTCCGACTTTACAGCAAATTATTAAAACTCACTTATATTTAATCTGTCTTCTGGAATTAATTGAATTTTTACGCTCAGCAAATGCCACAGTTTGTGCTGCTTCCCGATCGCTGGCTTGGAACAGCTAAATGACAAGGCTGCCGACCAACCGCGGGCTCCACAGACGGGCACTGGGAGTGAAAAGGCATTAAGAGGCGAGGGGGGTGCACAGGACGGCCCAGCCCCACCCCTGACGCCCTGAACCGGGGAGAAAAGCAGCTCAATTTACCAACACAGGGAGGCCCCAGCTCGGGGTGCTCCTGGGCAGGGTACCGGCCGGAGGGCTGGGGGGGAGGCCACAAGGCTCCAGAGGGCACCCAGGGGCAGGAGCAAGCCAGGAGGGACCCCTCCCCTTGGCGAAGGGGCTCTCTTGTTGATCTGGGGCCAAGGAGGCTCTGTCCTCCTCCAAGCGACTGGGCTCTGGCCGGTTCCCAGAAAGGCCCCGAGAACACCCTCTCCTTTCCCGCGCTTGGCATCGCCAGCACATGGGGGCCTCCCGAGCCCCCTGAACCCCAGCCAACGACTGTCGCCGCCTCCCACCCCGGACGCACTGAGGATCCGAGGTCACGCGGAATCTTGGCACGCTCCCTTCTTGCCGGGACACATTAATCCGCGGGTGCTGACGCCTCCAGGGAGGAGGGCGATGTTTGCAGAGCCCTGTTTGGGGTGCTAAGTGCATCCTTTTACATCTGCCAGGTTTAGAGCTCTAAGTGAGGTGACACCAGGGTTCGCGCAGAAGCGGCTGCGTGTGCCCCCCACGCCCTCCCCCTGCGTCTGCGCCCCTCACGGCAGGCCGGGCGCCCAGTCTCCACGAGCCCGCCCTACTCTGGGGGTTCAGACCCCCCCCCACACACGCTCGCACTGCGGGTACCTGCTTCCTGAATCTGACGGGCCGTGCGGGTGGGGTGAGGGTACTCTGAGAAGCGCAGACCCCCAGGCTCTAGCCCAGGTCCCCTGAACCAGAGTCGCTGGCCGGGGCTGGGAAGCTACAGCCATGGGGCATGCTGAACGCAGGCTGGAGGTCAGCCTGGTGCACCGAGTCACGTGTGGAAGTTCCGGGCAGCTGCCAGCAGTGCCACGCAGACTCCCATTCAATCCCTAGGATCAGAGACGGGAGGTAAAGCAAGGCTCAGTGCCCACTGGCCAGCCAAGTCACCGGACCAAGCCTGTCCCTGTCCCCTGCATGTCTTCACACATGCCTCTGCGGAGTCAGGGAGCCAGGACCCAGGAGGACCAGATTCCCCAGGGGCCTGCCTCAGGGTCCTACTGCTCAACAGTGGCACAGAAACAGGACAGGTCCATCGACTCTCAGCTCCCCAGCTCCCCCAAATCCTAAACCCAGGAGCACGCCCCCAGGGCTTATCGTGGCACCAGAGCTCCCAGGATGTAAGTTCTGCACGGCACTGGCCTTGTCAGGCCTTGTCCCGGGACACGCTGAGCATCCTGGACCCCGGCAACCTGCTCCCCACGGCCTGACCTCAAAGTCTGTCTCCCTGCCTCCTGCCTCCCCACTCCCTCTTCAGAACTGCCACTTGCCTCACTCCCAGCACGGAAGGAGAGGGAAAGTGGTCTCTTTGTCCCTGCAGAGCGGTGTCCACCCCCCACCCCCCATGCCCCCGCTCAGGGAGCCCCTTTCCTAGATTCTACCCCAAACCCTTATTAAAGCCATTCACCAGGTCAGGCCCAGGGCTTGGCTCTGCACGCAGGGAGGTCGGCCAAGCTGCCAGGCTCACATAGCGCCTAGCAAGCCAGGGACACCATGCCTGGGGTTAGATCATGGCCTCGGTCACTGTCATGGTCTCCGCTTGGGCCATGGAGCAAAACAGCACGGACCGAGCGGCTCCAACAACAGGTTCTTTACTTCCTCGTTTACAGGTCTGGACGCTGAGGTCCAAGACCAAGGCACTGCCAGGGTGAGTGTTGGGTGAGAACTTTCTTGGCAGGGTGCACGTGACCTACGATCTCACGTGACCGAGACAGAGAGCTCGCCGGTCTGTTCTCGCTAAAACCCCAATCCTACCAGAACACGGCTCCTCCCGTGGCCTCACTGAACCTTAATTACGTCCTCAGAGGTCCTTTGTCAGAACACAGCCACATGGGGGGGTGGGGGGTGGGGGAACTGGTGCTTTAACTTAGGGATTTGGGGGGCACGGCACAAGCATTCCATTCCTAACAGCGATCCCTGCTCCCCACTACATGGGTCAGCCACCGCGGCCAGGCTTGCTTGGGCCAGCAAGACACGGACCTCCTGGGGGTCAGTTGGGGCCTGGATTGAATGGAGCTGAATGTGTCCCTCAGCTGAGGGACGAAGGGGCCAGATGAGGCTTGACAGGCTTCTCTGTGTCCCCACAAAGGAAAGACACCAGCCCTGCCCTCCTGTCCTGGGGTTCAGCCTCTGCTCAGCTCTCGAGCTCACACCGCCTGCTGCCCTAGGCCTATGGCTTCTCCAGGAAGAGCACACCCACGCTCACTTCTCCCCCACTCACCCTCTCTCCGAGCCATCGCTTTTCCCCTATCACCACCGACTTTCCCACTGCGGGGCAAGAATACCTGTCCAACCCAGAGTCCCCTCTTCATCTTGTACACCTTCCCCACGGTTTGCAGGAGCTCCGTGAATGCTGACAGAGCAGACATTAAGAGCTGGGGGACCGAGGAGCTTAGCAAAGTTCTAGCCACAGGGCCTTTGCACATGCCATTCCCTTGGTTTGGCGTCTCTTCCCCTAGAAATCTCCTGGGCTGGCTCCCTCACTCCCATCGAGGCTATTACTCAATAAGGCTCACCCTGGCCTGTCCACCTGAAAACCCCACCTTGCCCTCACCTCCGCACCGCCATCCCCTTTCCTTCGTAACAGTCTGAGGTATACCTAACTTACCCCGTCCGCCGTCTGCTGCCCCAACTTCTACGTCTGGTCCAGGAGTTCAGGAATTTCTGTCAGCTTAGTTTAGTCCTGGAACCCCGGTGCCCAACACAGAGTAAATGCTCCAAAAATGTTGGCTGAATGGAGTAAGTGTCACATTTGTGAATTCAAACCAGGCCTGGATGACCTTTTAGGGCCAGTTCTCACCTAAGACTCGATAGGTAACGAACTTCCTCCTAGCCTGGACCACAGACAGCTCTGCCGCAGGACCCGTGGCCCAGGTGCTGAGACGGGGCTCCTTGGAGGGGCCACTCTACTCAGACGAGGGCAGGTTAGGGAACCACACACCACAAAGAAACCGTCAGTGGGGGCTCCCCCCACACTCGGGTAGAGGGAAATCCCCCAAGCCCCGGCCCAAGTCCCTCAGGAGTGACGCAGCCAATCCTGCTGCCCCCAGATCCCCAGGACATGTCGCTCTGACCCCAGCCACCCTGCCCACAGCAGGCCCAGGCTCCCAGCTGACACAGGCTGCCCAGCAACGGGGCCAGGCTGGATTATCATACATTACGACATAATTACTCGGTGGAAATTTACAATACAAAGCGCCCTCCCCAACAAGTTGGCAATAGAAGGATTCCAAGGATACAAAGCAGGCTGTGTGTGTGACTGACCCCGGCCCCCAGCTGGCCCCAGCCAGAATTTCAAAAGAAGTGGGTGGGTTGGATGGTGCAGAAAGCCCTGGTGCACCCCAAGGCAGAAGTCCTGCCCAGGGGAGGGCCCCGCTCTGTCCCGCCACCCCTGCCCCGAAGCCCACTCGGGTTCCCCGCCCCCCACCCCAAGAGTTGGCATCACTAGGGTCCTCTCTGCTGAGGCTTTCTAAGGACAGAGAACCACAGATCCTGAGCCACAGACTGGCTGTGACCTGCACGGAGATGGAGCTTCCAACTACCAGGCGTTCGTGAGCGTCTCCTGCATGCCAGGCACTCTGTCAGCACAAGATACGACTGTGAACGAGACAAACCAGCTCGCTCTCTCTCTCTCCCCCTGTTCTGGCAGAGCTGACAGTCCAGCTGGGGTGATAAACAGTAAAATACACAGGAAATGCATGTCAGGTGCACGAAAAGCACTGGCGGGGCCACAAGCAGTGGGTGTGCAAAGGCCCTGGGGTGGGACCATGTGCAGTAAGGGAGCACCATGCACAGCACAACCAACAGTGCTGCTAAGATCACTGCCAGGGGATCCACCTGAAGGCACCACTCAGCCCACTGCGTAGGGAAGAGCAGGCCCAGGTTCCAATCGCCCTCTTAGGCTTTCTCCTCGGCAGCACAAAACCAGGAACAGCTACCCCATTCTTGCTGCAGAAGAACAAGAGATAATATAAGCAAAGGGCCAGGCACACAAGCTGGTGAGTGGTGGGAAAAAGTTCTCCAAGCCTTCGCTGGCCCACCTGTAAAAGGGGTACAGCCCTGGACCAGGGGCACAGAGAGGCTGAGGCACCCGTGCTTTCATCAACTGCGAGCCCAAGCGCATCAGGCTGAGGCCACACCCACTGCAGGTCACTGCACCAGCCCTGAGTGAGGCCCCTACCCCCACCCCGGCCCACACTGGGTCCCAGCCGCCATGCTATCGCTGTCAGTGTTATTAGGGGCATTCAGGTGGAAACGCTGACAAGGGGTTACTTATCCTCTGCCCATAAAACCCAGGGCCGGCCATGCAGTGGCAGCTGTCCGGCACCGCCACCTCAGGGGCCCCCACACAGTATCTGGGGCTGCTCTGGCAGTCCCAGAATGGGGGGAGGGCTGCTGCCAATCACCAAAGCCCAGTAGGCCAGCAGGAGGGTGTGGGAGGAGCCGGCCCTGAAGATGCCCAAGGCGCTCCCACAGCCTCCCAGCACCAGGTGGCTGGCAGCCACAAGGTTCAGACAGGGACGGTACCTGCCTAGAGCCACACAGCACCAGCCACTGCTCTGCCATCCATGCTCAGCTGCGGCAGCCAAGCCCAGTCTCTCTTCTGCTCTGCAGAAGGGAACCAAGACAAGGAAGGCAACCCCCCACCTTCCTGTCCTTAGGAGCCAGCCCACCGGCGTCTGACCAGCTTGGAAGGCCCATCTGAGAATCACAAAATCCTGGAGACCTGGGGAGCTGTGGGACGGGCCAGGGACAACCTCGATTCAGGGCCTCTATCTCTACTGCTGCCAGGTCACCTTGACTTGTCCCGGAAACTCTTGCAAAGGTGGAAAGAATCCTTAGGCACAAGGGACAGGTTGTGCCTACCACTGCAACTCTCTGGAGCCACGGATCGAACCCACCCAGCCACCCCAGACCTCCGTGCCACTGTCACACCCTGGATGGGGGACTCCCTCTCCAGGCTCCGCTGCCTCCTCTGAGCAATGGGAGGGTAGGAGGACTCAGAGGACTAAGGCAGGCACAGCTGGGCTGGGGTGCAGGGCAGGAACTCAGAGGTCCCTGCTGCAGGACAGTGGGGTCCCTGTCGGGCAGAGCCCCCTTGCCCACTCTGGCTGGATCCGAATCACTCCCTCCATCACCCTCAGCAGGGCCGGTGGGCCCCTGGACACGGCAGCTGAAAACAAAGTACATGGAACGCACAGTCCACTTCTCAGCAAGAACTTCCCCAGGGTCCCCTGAGCACTCGTACTGGGGTGGGGGGGCCTGCATCCCTGCTCCCTCCTTCCAGAAGGTCACCCACCCCGTGGCTGCCTCCACACCTGGCGCAGCCTCGCTCAGCTCTGGGAAGCTGCCAGGGGCAGGTCATCCCACCTCCAGGAGGACACGGGGAGGGGGGATATAAAGGCGGCCAGAGGCCAGGCAGACACATGAGGTACCCAAGGTCACCCCACGCCTGGCCAGGGGGGCACCTGCCCAGCCCCGGGGCAGTCTCTCCTGGACCTGGTAGGAAGGACACAGGGTAAAAACTCTACATCGGGCATAAAACTGTCACCACACCCAGCACACACCCCTGTCCCCAGGAGGGCTGAGTTTCTAGGAAAACAGGGCTCTGCTTTGGGACACCGCACAGCCCCGAGGCCTGGGAAGAGGTGGGGGGCTCGCGGAGGGGCAGCGCCTGGCTCCCGCTGGCTTTTCAAGGGTAACCCCGAAACCTCTGCATTCATTCCAAGTCCTGTTGGGAAAGATAAACTCTCCCCTCTCGGATTCTGCAAGACCTTCTATTTCCAGCGTCCGGTGACATCCGAGACCACGTCCCTTGACGTGTGCCTTTCTCTTCAGAATCCACGCAACTCCGAAGCATTTGGTAATCCTGTGTATTAAGGACGCACCATAAAAATAAACTGCATTGTAAAAGGGGCCTCTTAACAGACAACCTTGGCTCTAGGGTTAAATGCCTAATTTCACACTATTATCCACAGTGGGATCAGATAAATCAGAGGGCGCCTGGGATTCCCAGGCCTGCTCCTGTAAGGACTCGGCCTGGTGCAGAGTGGGTTAAACTGGGGGGGCGGGGGACCTCTTCCAGGTAACGCTCCCTAGAGCTGCTTTAATACCAGAAGATTCCTCGGGACCAAATGCTCCCGAAGACAGCTGTCAGACACATTAAAAAACAGGAAGAAAAAAAAATACACACACACAAAAATGAGACAGCGTACCAAATGCCAAAATATCATGAAAATTCAAGCAGCTAAAACAAATATAACCATAAAAAGACTGGAATTCTAGAAAAGCGATCTCTGCAATTAAGCAGTTTTCTGCTATATAGTGATAATCACCTAATTATACTATTAATGACAGTTCAACCTGCTTTGAAATAAAAGGACATTCTTCCATAACAGGATGCCAGCTGTTAGTTACAGATGTCAGACATCTTTAAAGCATTATTATTAAAGGGGGAAAAAAAAACCCTATAAAATGAACACATCCATATTTCGCTCCCCGCCCCCAACGTGGGAAAAAAAATTCACCATTAGCCACGTTGCGCCCAAGCGAAAAAAGTGAAAACAGAATGCCACAGCCCGAGTGGGAGATCGGAAGTGGGGAGCCGGGGTGGGGGCGGGGGGGTAACCCCAACCTCTCCGGGGCCTGTGCTCCGGCGCTGGGCGGGGTGGAGGGAATGCAGCCACGTTTTGGGGTGGACTGACCACCCCAAAAGAAAATGCAAGGAGGATCCGTATATATTTTAAGGCATCTTTAATTCCTTCCAATGAAATAATCTCCGGAACCAGGATGTTTATGCCAGATAATAGAGCTCCCGGCGAGGCGATCCTGCCAGAGCGAGCCTGGTAAACACACGCTGTCAGACTCGTGGCGGGGAAAGCACTGCGCGGTGGCCAGACCGGGAGGAAGTGCTCGCAGGTCAGCCGAGGTGGCAGCGGCCGGCCCGCCCACTGTGCGTGGACCCTGCAGACATCTGCGGGGGCCTGTCCTCTCTGCCAGGGTTTCTTCCAACTGGGTGCGCCTTTGACATTCAGGAGTGCCAAGGTGTAATAAACATCCAACTTCGTCACCCGACAACAGGCAGCCACATTTAATTAACTGGAGTGTTAAAAAAAAAGGGGGGGGAGGAAGGGGAGAGGGTGCAGAGAGTAGCAGCCACTGAAGGGAGCAGGGATGAACCTCTTCAGCACACCGCTGGCCGGGCAAGCGCAGGGCACAGAAGCAAGCTTGATAAAGCCAGGTCCCAGCAGTTACATCCCACCACCCCCAACCCCCGGACAGCAGACTCTGATAATCCTCGAGGGCTTCCTTAAGGCCACCCACCGCCCCGCCCCCCCCCCACCGGCCAAGTGTCCAAGACAGCAGGGCCAGGCTGCAGACGAGTGAGGAGACCCAGCCTCTAGAAGCGCTAGAGAATCCCACCCAAATCTTGGCAGAGCTGGAAGGAGGGCAGCCCGGCTCTGTGCTTTCTGGGAAGAACACCTGCCACATTCCCAAAACAGCTCCCCTGCGGCTCCTGGCCTGGTGGCTGGGGAGCCCTTCAGAGGCGGGGTGGAGGTGCCCAGAAGGCACGCTTCTGTAAGGTCACTCCAGTGGCCTCCTGACCCTGGGGCCTTGTCAAGCAGGGGAGGCGGCAGCGCTGTGGAGTGTCCCTCCCGCTGACCCTCGGGGGCTAAGCCTCGGGTTTTAATGGGATAGAAAAGGCTATGTCAGAGGCCAACAGAGGATTTCAGGGCTGCTGAAAGGCACCTTCCCAGCTCAGCTTGACCTTGCTGTGTGACCCAGGCCAGCCACGCTCCCTCTCTGGGCGGCAGCTGCCGAACGAACACGGGGATTTTCCCAGGCCAGATCCTCACTGCAGAGCTAAGGAAAAGCATCCTGGAGGGCCATTTATGCCGTTTACAACTCCCACGGCTGGCCCTCAATAGCTTCCTTTCTGTCCCACAAGAGCACCAGGGCCAAGCCAGCTCTGCACCAGTTGGACGCCCTCCAAGAAAAACTCAGGCTCCAGGGGCTGCCTGTCAGAACCAGACGGGAGGCCGAGGGGCCCCTCCCCCCAAGCAGGGGGACTGGGCCTCTCCCAAATCCAGCCTCCAGAACCCAGCATGGGCTGTCCCGCTTCGGCCCCGGCCAAGGAAGCAGTGCCTGCTCCGATTCTCCAGAAAACCCCCAGCGGAGGGAGGTGCAGGTCACCCACATGTGCCAGCATTTCATCCCTTTTCTATGGAACTGGGCTTTGGAGAAATCTCTCCCAAATTCCCAGTAAGTTTCCCAGAAACACTTGACAGCCACTCATGTGCCACGGGTCGGTTCCGAGGTCCGAGGGCCTAGGGCCTCCCGGCTCTGCCCTCACCGCTGGGGCGAGGGAACAGCAGCAAAGGCCACCATTCGGCTCTGGAGAGTCTCCAAGTAACACGCATCACTGGCCCAGCAAAGCAGCAGGTCCCAGGACACTGCTCCCCTTTCCAGCTGGGAAAACGGAGGCCCGGGGAAAAGCGTGCCGCTCCTGACGAGCCTCCGCGGGGAGCCAGCACAGGACAGAGCACCCCCGCTCCGCAGGACACAGGAATACCCGGGGCCGCGCAAACCCACGTCCACGGACGTTCACGGCGGCGTGAGTTGAACAGCCGGGAAACGGGAAGGGCCCAGACATTTGTCCGCAGAGGAGCAGACACAGCGGACGCGGTCCGCCGCACGACGAGGTTCGAGGTGGTCGTGGAGCCGTGACGCACACGCCGCAGCCGATGAACCTCGCGGGCACGGTGCTCATGGAAGAAGCCGGTCGCAGAAGACCACATGGCGCGGGACTCCACGTGGACGGGCAGGTCCCGGGAGACACACAGCCGATGAGCAGCTTCCTGGGGTGCGGAGGACGCAGTGAACTGGGGGTGACTGCCAACGGGGGCAGGGGTTTCCGTGGGGTGAAAACTGTTGCGGGCCCCAACGGGGGTGGTGGCTGGCCAGCTTTGGGAATGGGTTAAAAACCATGGAATGGCACACTTTTTAACAGAGGCTGGAGAATGGGGGTCGGTACCACTTCTGGAAGTGGAACGCTGAGGTTCAAACCTTGGCTCCACCGCTTTCTGGCTGTGTGACTTTGGGCAAGTCACTTAACCTCTCTGTGCCTCAAGGTCCTTCTGCCTCTGCCAGTGGGGCTGGTGAGAACAGTACCTGCCTGACAGGGAAGGGACAGCTGCATGGACCAGTCTGGGGGACGCCCCTCGAACCCCTGCCCACGGTTTCAGGCACCCCTGTAAACAGGTCCGTCCGTGCCCCAGAACCCCACCAGTCCGAATTCACCTGACACCCAGGCCTTTGCCCACTCACGTGGGATGTCCTGATACAGCAGATGGAGACCCCACCCACCGCTTCCAGGAAGCCCTCACGGCTGATTCAAGATCTCCCTTCCCTGGGACCATGTACACGTGCACGCAGACACGTAGACACGTGTACACCCGACCCCCAAATCTCCAGGCTTGTTCCCCAAGGCCCCCGCCAGCCTGCAGGTCCAGCACCACCTGACAACGGAAACTACCCCTTTCATCACCGAACGGTCACTTGGTGGTTTCTGTCCCCACCCCCGTCCAACTCACTTCCCCGTGTCATGGCCCTCCCTCCCACCTCCACGCTCTTGTCCCCCACACGCGACCTAGCCAGCCTGATGTTCGTCATGGCCCTGGCCCCCGCCTCCCTCATGTGGGCTCCGATTAGCTCGGAACCGTCCCCAGACTTCTGTCTCTCCAGTGTTTAATGTCCCAGGTAGGTCACCTCTCTGCTCCCCGAGTTCCCTATGGCCCCCAAACACAACAAAGGCCCCAATCCGGGCTCCCAGGGCCCTCCTGCTCCCCGCCCCCCGCCCCAGGCATCTCCCCAGGTCACGAGCCCAGCGTCGTCCATGGGAACTTCCTGTGACAACAGAGATGTTCTCTTCCTCCGCCGTCCCACATGGTGGCCACCAGCCCCACACAGGCTATCAAGTACTTGAAATGGGGCTGGTGTGACAGTTTTGATTTTGTTTCATTTTAATTTATTTTCGATCCAGCGACCATGGGGGCGGTTTCCTCTGCAACACCCACTGCTTCTTCAAAATCTGCTTCCAACGCCGCCTCCTGCAGGAAGCCCTCCCAGATCACTCCAGCCCCGAGGGAACTTTCCATCCTCCAGGCCCCTCCAGCGGTCCGCATCCCTCCAAGCGCAAAAGCTTGCAGCCCGGTCCCAGCCAAGTCCCTCCCCTCCTCAGGTGGCCAGGAGGGCCTTGCAGGCACGACCTGTGACTCACTTTCGATCCTGCCCTCCGCCCCTCTCAGGCCTGGCACCCAGCAGGTGCTCGGGAACTGCCCCAGCAGCTGCAGCTGCAAGAGACCAGCAGCTCTTTCCAAACCAGGGCAGGCAGAACAAAGTTGGTTGCGGGCTATTTGCTTTATTACTCCTTCCACTCAGCTCGCCCCACCGGTCTGACCCGCCGACTGCCTCTCTGAGCAGAGCACCTGGGAGGGGACAGAGCCCTGAGTCAAAGGCATCAAAACCAGGATGAAAAGCAGGCAGGTGGAGTTATTGGTTTCAATAAGCCAAATAAAACCTCACACGCTTTTCATGAACCTCTCTGCAGGCCGTGATCGAGTGGCAGGCTTTGTCACCCAGCAGGTGTCCGTCCGCCAGTAGCCCACCTGCAGACCCCGAGGGCTTCCCAGCCCCCCACCCCCTCGCCCCAAGAAACACTGCCAGAGGCTGGGGGGGAGGAAAGGGCGAAGTCTTCACTGCCCCCGGCTCCCCACAACGTTCCCTCTTACAACCACACACTTGGCAGCCTCCCACACACTCTGGGCTCTGAGCATCTCCCCCGATGCCAGGGCCGCGGAGGCTCCCGCTGACCCAGGGCCAAGGTTGCCCACAGCTCCCCTGTCCTGGCAGAAGCCCCCAGAAGCTGCTTGGGAGCCTGGGGTTCAGACAGGCGACATTTAATCCCATCTACACTGCTCAGCCTGCACTCCGCCTCCCCACCCCCCCCCCCCACTCCAGCCCCCTCCACCGCCCCTGAGCCACTGCTCTGGAAACTTACTGCAGGAGCGTCTGTCTCAGCCTGGGAACCCGGAG
Organism: Mustela erminea; assembly: GCF_009829155.1. Lineage (NCBI taxonomy): Eukaryota > Metazoa > Chordata > Mammalia > Carnivora > Mustelidae > Mustela > Mustela erminea. The sequence goes on along the minus strand of NC_045632.1, from coordinate 57,463,177 downwards.
GCGCGCTTCACATCTTGGCTCTAACCCCGGAAGCTGCCAGAAACCTCACTTTTCCGTGTCCTCCTGTGCCAGGCAGAGGATCGAAACCCCCACCCTCACCGCTCCCCCACGCCCAGAGCTCAGCAGGAAGTGGCCTCAGCCCCATGCAGAGGCGGTCCCCAGGGGCGACCATACGGATGGGCCTGTCCAGGCTGGCGGCAGGCGCAGGGGCCCCAGGGAGGGCCACCAAAACCCACACACATCTATGCAGCCCCGAGGCCTCCCCAGAGGCACGCCACACCGGTTCCCAAGAAGCAGGGAAAACACACGTTACCACGAGACCCCAGTCGCAGGCCGATGCGCTCTGTGCCCCTGCACCAAGCCAGGGAGGCCTGGAGCATCGAGCCCCAGCCCGAAACAAGACGACGGTGCTGGTGGCACTCACGACCATCCCGACGGCCGGGAAGTACCCCAAGGACCACGCGGCCCGCCCCGAGAAGCACTTGAAACGTACAGACCCTTTCAATTCTCACGGCCAGCTTGGGAAGGATCCTCCCGCACATCCGCCGCACGTGCACCCCGGGCACGGAACCCCCGAGCCCCCTGTCCCGGGCCGTGTAAGGAGCAAGCGGCAGAGCGCAGATTCGGACGCTGGCCGCCTCGCTTCCTGGTCCCTGAGCTCCAGAGTTCCACTGGCCCTCGAGGCCGCCTTATGAATAAGGAGCTACCTCGGAGGCCACTCCTGCTGGTGACAAGCCGGGAGCACAGAATGAGGAGGAGCCCGTCCCCAGGGGTGAGCCCGGACGGGCTCCCAGACTCCAGGCAGCAGGCGGGGAAGGGCGGGCGGGACAGACAGGCAGGGGAGCCCCGGCAAGGCCTTGCCTCCGCGCTGGGAAGTCGGGCTGCCAAGGACATGCAGACCCCGGTGAACTGGTCCCACAGAACCAATCTGGAGAGGTGACGATCCTGGAGAGGTGCCGTACCATGAGGTTGGAATACGGACGGGGGAGGGCCTCTTCCCTGCCACTCCAGCTTGGAGGTGTACTTGGCAGCACAAACCGCACTTATACCCCAGGACCAGAGGGTGCCCGTCAGAGGGGACTGTCACTTTTATGGGCTCTGCAGCACAGAGCCCCGGGAGACCCTAAGATGGGCCGAGGCAGGAGACAGTCTCTCAGGGTCACCCTCAGCACCAGCGGGCTGTTGTGCAACTTGGGGGGGGGGTCAGGAACCCTCTGACTCAAGTTTCTTTCTGTCGAGCTGGTCGCGGCCGGTCTAGCTGCAACCGTGCGGATGAGCTGGGAGTTACCAGCCCCATCGACAGGCCGAGAAACTGAGGGACAAGGGCACACGGTCTCCCACGGGCCTCCTCCCCACAGAACCTGCCCTGTATCTGGGTCAGGAGTCCGGCTGGCTGCCCTCGCCACAGATCAACCCCGGCGTGCTGACGTCAAGGATGAATATTCATGAGCCTATCCGGTTCTACACTTTCATTTCTGGCCCAAATTAATAATTTACCACGGCGTTTCATAAAAACCAGGCAGAGCTCATTAGCAGCCCCCCACAAGGCTCCGCAGCCGTCGCAGACACCGGTGACGGGGTGAGGGGCTGGTCTTTCCTCTGGGATGAGGAATGGCCCCCCCCGCCCCCCCGCCTCCGTCTCAGGAGACAGCCCTTCTCCGTATGGGGCTGGTGAACCTGCAGTGAGGGACCCCTCTGCCGTGAAGGGGGATCCCGTCGGCGCACCAAGGCCTCTGCTCCAAGCATCTTCAGGACACATTAGCAGCCGACTGCAGAAGACAGCGACCTCTTCTCCCCTGGTGAAGGAAGAAGGGAGGGCCGCCACCTGCCCAGTCGTGGGGACCGCACGTGGGCGGCGTGTATGGAACAGTTTCCCAAGGAGACAGGGTCCGCACCCGCGTCCCGCACGCCCCCTCAAAAGCCAGAGCCTTGCCCCCTCCAAACGAAGCCGGGATGCCTGTCCCTCCTAAGGGACATGGTGTGACCCCTTCCCCCCCCCGGGGACTGGAGCCCAAAAAGCCAGGCAGTTCACCCTGGTGAGCTGGGACGTGAGCCTCCGGAGCCCCGAGCAGCCACGTACAAAGCAGAGCTTCCCTGAAGCCGCCAGGCTGCGAGCGAGCCCCGGCCACACTTACGGGCCGCGTGGAGGTGCTCAGAGGGGCAGCCCCCTCCCCACAGAGGCCCAGGTCACAGCCAGCGTCGACCAGGCAGATGTGAGGGAGACGGGCCTTCCGATGATGATTCCAGGGCCCGGCCGCCCAAACCCCTCCGAAACCCCGCCAGCACCCAGGGTGCCCTGATGAGGCCCCAGGAGCCGCAGGCCAGAGACCAGCGCACCCCACCATGTCCCTTCTGAGAACTCCTGAGTGACCCCACCCACGAGCACAATAAAACGAGGTGTTTCAGAACCACACCTGGACTCAGGAAGATGTCCTCCGTCCCAGGGCATCCCGGCGCCCTGCAGACGACTCCCCGCCCCCGGCCCCCGCTGCTCCCCCAGCTGCGGGGCTGGCCTGCCCACCCTGGGCCTGGCGTCCCATGCATGGCGCTGGGGTAGAGACAGCCTGAAATCTGCCTGTGAGGGAAACTTCCCAAAAGGGAAACGGGGAAGGGAGGGAGAGAAAGGGGGGGTGACACCTTTGTCCCTGGGCCCAGAAGACCTAAGATGACGGCTGCCGGTGGTTCTGACACACATTCCCAGAAGGGGGGGAGCCGGGCGCCGGTGTGAACCGCCCCCCATGCAGCTGCCGCCCTGGCCTGCCCACCCCACGCGTTACTCCAACTGCTCCCCAGCAAGCAGCTCGCCTGCTGGGCCCCTCCTGTGAGCTCAATTAAGACCCAGGCATTGTCTCCTCCCCCCTTCCTTTATGTTCCCCGCCGGCCCCCCTTCCTCTTGTCAGATAATCACGGGAAACCAGCAAACGGTTGACACAGTTACCAAGACAACAGAAGTTAGGACTGGCGAGGAGGTCTGAAAGCTAATCCTAAATGAATTATAGGGCAAGAGTGACAAGGGGGTGGGGACCAGGGTGGGCCAGCTTCAAAGAGGGCCCAGCGCAGGACACAAGGTGCCGTCGGCCTCGCGCCCCTGGCCGTGGGCTCCACCATCCTCTTGAGGGTGACGCGGGGGTCCTTCGGGGTGGGGAGGTCGAGGAAGGAATTCATTAACGGGAAATTCTCCACTCAACATGGGACGGCACCAGCATCCTTCAACCGGGAAGACGCAGGGTCTGGGGTGCCCCCAGTACAGCTCTTCTGATTTGGGGGGGGTTGTGGGAAAAGAGCAGGGATGGTCTGATCAAGGCGATTCTGTTTCCTTTACTTATTCAGAACTTGCCCTCCTGTGACCACAGCGCTGAGCACGCCCTGGCTGGCCAACAGCCATTTCGGGAGCCTGAGCACGGTCAGGCGCCCCGAACTCCTCTCTGGCCCGCCCATCCCCGTGGGGACTGACCAGTGATGCCATCCCTGCCCCGGCCAGCGGCCCTGTCGTGAACGCCTCAGCCAGGTCTCTGGGGGAAGGGCCGGCTTCTCTGACACCAGCTCAGAGCCCAAGGCACGGGCAGCACGAGGCCCACGCGGGCGGCCGCAGCTGACAGCTCCAGAGCTCGGGGCACGATGACCTCCTCGAACGCTCAGACCCACCGGGCTGGTGCCATTTAAACAAACGGAGCGAGTGAGGCCCAGAGAAGGTAAGGAACCTGCCCAGAGCCACACAGCCAGATGGGTGTGAAGACAGGATGGAACCCAGGGCTCTCCGCCCGGCATGCTCACCTTACCCAGTGCTCCAGCATCAGAAAAGCTGCTGGCCCTGAGCCGCATGGGCCCTGCCACGCCCCTGCCCTGCCACGCAGAGCCTGCCAACAGCCTCAGCTCTCCATCGGTCAACACCCACCCCCTCTGGAAGGCCACCCTGAACCACAGGATACCCCTCCCTCTGGATTCCTCCACACCCCCTCTCCCCCAAGCCCTCGGGGCTTTCACTCAGGCAGGACTCCCCTCCAAGGGAGCTACAGCCCCATTCTCAAACTTCCGGGGGACTCCGTCACCCACCTCAGCTTCCGTAATCGGGGCAGTGTCAGGCCCGTGCGCACACTTGAGCGAGCAGGAGAATCCCCTGGAGGGCTGGCGAGCACACAGACTGCCAAACCCCACCAGCGCTTCTGCCTCAGGAGGCCTCGAGGAGGGAGGAGGGGGTGTCTCCCCTCAGGAGAACACGTACCTCTCACAGCTCCCAGGTGGGGGCCGGAGCTGCCGGCCCGGGAACCTCACTTTGAGAACTGCCAAGATCTTCGCCCGGCTCAGCCTCCCTCTCTGTACTGTGGCCTCCCCGTGCAGGCCCTACAGCCAGAGGGCCCCAGCCCTCCCCGCCTCCCGCAGGACCCCAGCACTGTAAGGAAAGCCTCTGCTGACTGCTGGAGCTGTCTTCCCAAAACAGATGGGCCCAAGGCGTGCCGCCATCCAATCTGTCTCCACCTCCAGACTCTCCCCACCTCTCAGCGCCTCCACACTGCCAACACAGTCTAGCCTGCCACCTGTCTCTCGCCTGGGGCCATGGCAGTCCCTCCATGCTGGTCTCCCCGCTGCCCCGTGGCCGCCTGGAGTCTCCCGGAGGCCTGCAGCCAGCGGGGAGCTGAAGGCCAAGTCCTGTGACCCCTCCTCTCACCCTTACCCTGCTGGCCAAGGGCAAGCGCCCTGTGGCCTCACACACATCCCTGGGGCCCCAGGCATGACCTCTGCACAGGCATGACCCTTTGCCTGGGCCCCTGCCCCTTACGTTTGGCCAGGGCTAACACCTCCCTTTCTGGCCGCCCGGATAAAGCAGCCTGCACCTACACTCTAGCTACCCCCCGCCCTTCCCCTGCTCCCTTGCATCATGGGGCACCATGCAATGTGCTCATGGCTGGAACGGGCACTCCAGGCGGGCGCGCCCTTCGGGGCTCCTTGGCCGCATAGCCCTGTACCTGGACCAGGGCCTGGCATGTTGGAAACATGTACTGAATGAACAGAAAAAACTCTGCTGCTTTTAAGGCCTGAAATCACCACCCCCAGCCCCACTTATAACAGAATCAACTGAGCTCACGCGCTGCTGGCCTGCTGACATCCAGGCCTTCCAGAATGTGCTTCCAACTCGCCCCAGGGGTCCCTTCCACCACCCAGCTTTATCCCTCCTCACCAAGCTCTCTCCCTTCCCTCCAAAACTATCCTTCCTGGGAGGCCCACAGTGGGGGAGGGGAGCAGCCCAGCCCCCTGCCAGGGTCAGCTCCGCCTCCACCAGCTGGGCCTGTCTGCCCTGCCCCCACTCTGAGGGCAAGAGCGGGTCCCAATGCATCTGTTTGGCTTCCAGGGTCTGGCACCTGCGGGAGCAGAGCCCACGGTCACCGGCGGCCAAAGAGGCCCTCCTGCCTGCTCACTCTCTTCCCCCACGCCTTGGGTCCAGGACCCTCATTCTGGAAGGTGCTGCACTGGACACCACCGGGGGAGGGGTCCCCACTGTTCTCGGAAGGCTGCACAGGCTTCAGAGCCCCGCCACTAGATGGCACTGCTGAGAAGCAGGGTAGGAGATAGGGCCTTCCCTCTCAACCGTGGACAGGTGTGGGGGCTGGGTTTACCCCGTGAGGAGAAGGGCCAGCTCCCATCACCTCCTCCCTGTTGCCTCTTAGAAAGTGCCTCCACCCCCACCTTAATCCCAGTAGGTGCCTCCCCTGCACTCCCAGAAAACTCTGCACACACCAGCATTCATTCGTCCTCCTGGATTTCGGAACCCGCCTGTCTGCCACCACCACCGCAGCAGGAACGGCCCAGCCTGTGTCCTCAGCCTGCCCAAAGTGCACTGAACATGCTGAGTATTTTAAGAACAGCTTCCTTATTCTTGTTCATCCTTCCTCGCTGTACAAGCCTCCTTCCACTCAGCCTCACTCCGTGTTCCTCACTTCCAAGGCCGGCCTTCAGTGCCGCTTCTTCCAGGGAGCCTTCCTGGATTTCCTCCCTCAGGGTGATCCCAGGAGATTCTGGCCTTGTTCCTGAAGCAATCGGGAGAAAAGACACAGCTCTCTTTTCTCCCTGCTCCTGCCTCCATACCTCGACACAGCACAGGGCCTGGCACCACGGCAAGGGGTTAGAGAAGGGGTGGGCAGGCCTTGTTCAGCAGGGGTAGGGGCAGATTCTAAAAGGAGACAGACCTGTTCCTTGCCCCCCAAGGGCAGAACTGGGTCAAATGCACACACACACTGTGTGTTCTGTGTGAAAAGCAACATTCTAACAACCCACAGTGGCGACGCATTCTCTCTATCAGGAACAGGACCCCGACGAGACCACTAAAAGGAGAAAAGGGAGGGTTTGGGCCATCTGACCTCTGAGGTCCCTTCCAAGTCCAATGTTCCGTGACTTCCCAACCCCACAGGCCATTAAGCAAGTGGCCAAATGCCCACTGGGCAGCAGTCCAGGTCTGGTCAGAGGGTGCTTCCTGTCTCTGAAGGAGGAAGACCGGGCAGCCGTGGATCCTTCGAGGCCAAGGACGGGGGCTTCTGGTACGGGGTGGGCTCTGGCTCTGGGGGCGAGACATGGGCCTGTCTTCACGCAAACCCAGCCGCCCCCCACCCCGCCCCGCCTCAACGCCCCTCAGCTTCCAGCATGCCTGAGATCTGGGCTGAAGGGTAACCACCAACCCCAAGCGAGAGCTGCGGAGGGCCTGGCATCAGTGGGAAAAAAGCCGGAAAAACGCATTTTCCCCTAAAGACTTGTAAAAAAAGTCTCACTGATTTTTTTTCCCTTTTACCCCAAGCCTTCACAGCTCTAAATATGCCACACTTTGTAATTTTACGAGCAAACCAAGCTATACATCACACGGTTTTATGTTCCTAAATTAACAAAAGGACTTTAAATCTATATGGAGCTCTTAAAAACACACAAAAAAGCACGCCATCTATTTTTATTCCCTCACCCCCAAATTCCCTCTTCCCTTCTAATGCACTCCCCCCGCCCCCCACCCAGTGGCTGCGAAATTCCAGCTAATCCTGCAGCCAGACCACCAAGGACAGACAATTCCGAATATGGCAGAGGACCTGCTTTGCTGAGAACCCCAAACACAGGGGTCCCACTGCCCTTTGGGAAAGGCTACTTTAGGGGTTCCAAAAGCTTGATTCCCCCCCTGCAAAATAGACTATCATAGGGTGTCCCCTTGCAAATGAAGACGCCCCATCTCCCAACCCAGTTTCAACATAAAGTCTCAGGAGAGCTACAAGTCTGCAGGTCCTGCAAAGGCTCCGGACCGCTCGTCTTCTCAACCGCAAAATGCCAGGGCGGACCGGATGACTGCAGGGCCCATCCGCACTTGCCCCTGGAGGGAGGAAGCACGGGGACACGGGGACACCGGGACACACACACAGACACACACACACACACGTCCACATCCAGGGGGAAGAGGGACAAGGGACAAGGGAGCACTAGACTGGGAACAGAAACCCGACTCCAGACACTTCGTCCCACGGCTGACTGTCCCTGGGAGCTGGGTGGCCCTGGCCAGCTGCCCCTCTAGCCTTCTTCGGCCTCCTCCTGAACTGAAGGAAGAGAATCCTCTAGACCCGGTCTAGGGCAGGAATCCAGGTATGATAATGACTGCTCCAAGAGCATAAAAGAAAACTTTTCCTGACTCTCAGAGTCAAGAGATAAGAAGCAGGAGTGTTTCCAATGGGGCTCTATCAGATTCCCACCCAGGGAGTAAGAACAACACATTTAAGCAAGAAAAAAAAATCTTAATGAGAACCAAATTGAGCAGGGGGGTGGGAACCAACCCAGGCCCCTCTGAGAAGGGCTGGACCGCAGCAGGGACAAAAGGGCCCCTGGCTTTCCCCGCCCCGACAGATGGAAATGTGGCAGCCCCTCCCCAGTTCTCAGGGGTATCAGAAGATTAATTAGTGACTGCCTGGAAAGTGCTAGATGGGAGCCGAAATGCCTGTCCCCGCTGAGTTTCGGAGCTGTAAATAAGCAGCTTTCTCAATCGCCACTGAAATAGCAATGCTGTCCTTTTATCTGACTCAGATCCCTCGGAGCAGGCCTTGAGTGGTTCCTGAGCGCGCCCCAAAGCCACGGCTTTGCTTAGGACCCAGCCAGAAGCCCCGTCTGAGCTCCATCACCCCTCCATGGGAGGCATCTGAGCGGGCACCTGAGGACGGGGAGCTGGGGGCCTGCCCTCCCCATCAGCCCCCTCCCTCAACCCAGGTGGGCCTGGGCAGAGACCCGCACCCAGCCTCCCACACTGGGGCCTTCTGGCGGCAGGCGAGGGGAGAAAGAGAAATCCAGGCAGCCGGCCACAGGCGGCCCGGGCACCCTCAGCTTCCCCAAGGCAGGGGGACGCCCACGTCTCCGGCCAGCCTCTCCGGCCAGCCTGTCGGAGGCTGACCTTGGAAAGGGGGGGTGGTGGCAGCTAGGGGCAAGGAGATGTCAGACGGCCTGACAGCAACCGCCAGCACGCTGTGTGGCTTGGGGCCAAGCCCCAGCCGTCTCTGGACCTCAGTTTCTTCCCCGGAGTTTGGAGTGTCCTTCCCAGCAGTGGCCAGTAAATCCTGAGGGGCAGCCGGGGTCACCCAGAGTTCAGCATGGGGCCAGGGTGGGGTGAGCTGACAGCTGCCGAGCCTCCCTCCGTGAACTCCAGGAACAAGATAAGGGGGCCGGCAGGGCAGGGCGCCGCCGCTGACACCAACCGCCAGCTCGCTCCCTCCCTCTCCTTCAACAAATATTTATTAAGCTGGGACTCTGGAGCCGTGCTGCCTGCGGTCAGAGCCCGGCCGGGCCGCTTGCGTCCTGTGTGACCGCGGCCTTGCCGTGCCTCAGTTTCTTTCGCTGGCCAGTGGGATTCGGTATACACCACAATGGGCACTGAGCGGATGCCCCATAAGAAGTGGCCGCCACCGCCTCGTCCTCAGTGTTCTATTATGGCTGCTAGGGTCTGGCACTGAGCTGGGCACGAGGTAAATGCATGGTCCCCTCCAGCCTGGAGCTTGCGGGCTGGTGGAGTTCAGGAAAGACGGTAGCTGGGCGCAGGAGCACACGGAAAGGAAGTCTTCCAAGGAGCATTAGAGAGCCCACCCGTCCGCCAGTCCCCAGCTTCCATCCCACATGCCCACGCCTCTTCCTCTTGGCATGACGAGTGTCCCCCTGCTGGGTACCAACCCTCCCCCTGCACCCCGCCAGTGAAGGAGCATGCAGAAGCCAGCTACACGGTCATGGGGTCCAGGAGGTCTGGCCCAAAGACCTGAGTTCAAGTCCCAGTTCAACTACTAAGCAGCCCAGTGATTTTCTGCAAATAATTCCACCTTAATAATAACAATGTGTGTGCACGGGGTGGGGGGGGTGCTGGCTGGCTGAGTCAGTAGAGCATGTGACTCGATCTCAGGGTCGTGACTTTAAGCCCTATGTTGGGTGCAGAGCTTACTGGAAAAAAAATCATTTTTATCCTAGCTATAGCTTGCTATAGCTTGCTAATTGTTAACTTTGTTGCAGGCCCGTAGGCCTGTCCTCACCAGATGTAGCAAACACAGGACACAGCTGAAATATCTGCCCTGTTACAACTGGTCAGCACTGCTATTGTAGCTCCAAAGCTTGCCACAGACCGCAGAGCAGGCGTGGCCATGTGCCAATAAAACTTTATTTACAAACACAGGAGGTGGGCCAGGGATTGCCAGCCCCTGCCTCATACCATACTGAAGAAGATACCATTACCGATCCCAGTTCAAAAATGGGAAAAATCGAGGCCCAGAGAGCTCAAGTCACCCGCCCAAGGTCCCAGCTTGTACCAGGTAGAGCAGGACACGTTGCTGCTTGGCCTCAGTCCTGTCACCTGTCAAGGAGGAGCAGCAGTTGAGGACTGTGAACTGCCTGGGGGTGAGGGCTGGACAGGCAGGTTCTGGGCCCTGGCTCCCCGCACTTACAGATGCAGCCTGGGGATCTAGCTGCGGGGCCAGAACCAGGTCCCAAGGCTCCAGAGCATTGGTGTCAGGCCTCCAGAGACCAGGAAGGCTATGCCTCTTCTCTAAGAGGTGCCTCTAGGCCTCTCCTTTCTGGAGCAGTGTGGCGGGCAGCAGCCAGTTCCACATCCCAGCTCTGGCCAAATCACTAGCCCCTTTGAGCCCCCCTTTCCTCGTCTGTGAAATGGGCAGCCACATGCACGGACCTCGGAGATGGGAGAAACTCCTGCAAAGCACTCCCAAGGGGGTCTGACAGTGGTCAAGAGAACTAGGCCACTGCCTACTCTGAGCTCATAGAAGCAGGGAAGCAAAGCCACTTGACCATGGTTCTCCCCCATGAAGCCTGTAAACTGCAACAGCAAAATTATAAAGTACAAAACCCTAGTGAGGGAGTTAAAAAAGAGAAAACTAGAAGAGAGCAAGAGAGAGAACTCGAGTGGGTGACAAACCTCTCTCCACAGGCTGAGAAATGACTTGTGCCCTGACCTCCCCCGGGGGCCAGGCGGGCAGACCTTCCCCACCGGGCACCCGCCCCCCCCCCCCGCCCCCGCCCTCCTGCCCCTGGGGCTTAACACCAGCCAGGACTGATTTCCCTTAATTGCTCTGAATTTCCTAGCCTGACACTTCCTCCTTTTCCTTCTGAATGCTCCAAGTGTAAATAGAAAACCGGTCACCTGATGAATAGTAAGTACCAGCAGCCACCCAATGGCAGGTGAAGTGGGGTGTAGATTACAAACACCTGTGCTTTTAAGACGCCCTGTACTTAAGAAGATTCATTCTTGCCACAAACATGCACTGAGTGTCTATGAGGGAAGGGGGGCTCCAAACAGGAAAGAACTCTCCCTGCTTTCCTGCAGCTCCGGGTGCAGGGGGGAGGCCCACAGGAAGAGCAGCTGGGGTTCCAAGAGCCCCCATGCATCTCGCCAGCTCTCGGCTACCTATGGGGGAGATGGCTCCCCACCCGTCCCCCAGCAGCCCTGTGCTAAAACGCAACCCTTTTGCAAATTGGGGGTTCCTGATTCTAATTTGGATCAGATCCTTCAAGGGCAGTGTGGAGGGCAGGAAGCGCTGGATTTGCATTTCAGGCCGTGAAGGGCAAAGAGACCAATACAAGAGCAGACCCTGAGAAACACACTTGCTACAAAAGCGGTGTAGACACCAAGCATTAAATGCAGACCATGTCAGTTCCTGGGAAGGGCTGGGGACCTAAAACAGCCACAGACACTCAGAAAGAGTAACTGTACAGATTTCATCCAGAACCCATTAGTCTTTCCTACTTTTCTTTTCTTCTTCTTTTTTTTTTTTTAAGTCTGTTGGCCTCTTGGACGACCTCCTCCCCTTGTCCAGGTTCACCCTGGCAAGTGCCAGATCCAGCAAAGCTGGGTCCCGTCCAGGCCATTTGTGGCTCCCACATTCCTCCTATGGAACGTGGGGCTTCTGTGGGAGCCTCAGCCAAAGTGACAGGAGCTTCTTCTGAACCTACAGTAAAAAAAAAAAAAACCCCAAACCCAACACCCAGCCACCTGCACCTTCCCCCAGCAGAACAGGGCAGAAATTACCCTCCCCAGGCAGCCTCTTATGCAGCATTTTAGAAGCCCCAGTGTGAGCCCAGGAACTTCCTCTCCTCCCTACAGACCCCCACATCTCCCCTCCCCCAGATCCATGGACCGCCCCCCCCAACTTCCACAGGAACTGTGTGTGCCCTGCCAGGGCAGATCAAACTCTCAGAGGCAAGAAGGGAGGAGAAACCAGCGGACGCAGGCTGCCATGTGCTCCTGACCGGCGGGTCGGCGGCCCACAGAGGGCAGGCCTAGTCAGTTACTCGCCACCCCAGGGACAGTAGAAGGGGGTGACCAGGAGGCAGCCGGAAGGGCCCCAAGGGTCACCGAGGTCCCTACCTCCTTCGCCAGGAACCCCTGGCTTCCCAGCCCCCCCCAACCCACATGTCCTTATTTTTCAGGTTTCAAAGTCCAAACAAGGGGAACTCAAGAGGGGCTCCCCAAACCTCCGGCTGTCACCCCCTCCCCGCCCCTCCACTCTGGCTTGCAAGCACGACTTGCCCCGAAACAGAAAGTTACACGGCAGGCGGCTGTCAGCGCGCAGGAAGGTTAGGGAAACAGGAAGCCACGCCACAACCACCCTCCGGAGCTTCCCCGGCCCCCTCCTCCGACCTCGGCAGGAACAAAACCTTCCAGGGAAACCCGGGCAGGAAGGGGGGCGGGGGGCAGGCGCGCCACGCTCGCGCGGAGACGGCGCAGGGGGCTGGCTGGAGGCAGAGGAAAATAAGCCCCCGGCTGGGGGCGGGAGGGGGGCGCAAGCCACCGATCGGGGCGGCGTGCAGCAAAGTAACTTCACACCCGGGGCTTAATTCACCTTGGAAGGCGGCGTGCCCCGGACGCTCGCCGCGCCGCCGCGGCGGAGCCGGCTCCGGGCAGACAAAAGGAGCGAGACGCGCAACCCCCGGCGGCGGCGCGGTGGGGGCGGCGGGCAGGGTGGGCGCTCCCCGCCGCACGTCGCGCACACACCGCCCGCTGGACCGCAGCGGGAGCCGCCGGGCCGCTCGCGCCCGCCCGCCCGCGAGCTGGGGGGGGCTGGGGGGCTCGGCCGACCCGCTGCCCCGACCCAGGCTGCGGGTCTGGGGGGTGGGGGGGTCCGGGACGCGCCGGCGCCGCGCGGGACCCGGGGAGGCGCGCACCGCTCGCTTACCTGGTAAGTAATACAGAGGCGGCTTCAATCCAAACATGATTCAAATTAGAATTCCATAGTGGCCAGAGAGGGATGAATTAGGGGAAAAAAATTTTTTTTAACCCAGCAATGAAACAAAAAGAGCCGTCCGAGCCAAGGCGCTCAAAAATGTCCAAAACAATAAAATAAAGACAGAAGAGCGATTCCGAGAGCAACGGAGAAAAATGTCTTTTTTTCTTTCTTTTTCTTTTTTTTTTTTTCCCCCTCCCTAAGACGATGGAAGGGCTCTCTCCTGGGCCAGCGCCCGGGCAGTTTCGGCCACCTCGGCCCCGGGGCAGATCCACAAGGAGGTGACTGACGACCGAGGACGGGCCGGAGCCTCCACGGCTGCCCGGTGTCTCCGCCGCCGCGTGTGTATTTTCTGCCTTTTGGACTTGAGATGCAAATAAAACGGCGGAGGGGGGCGCACGGCGGAGGGAAGCAGGCGGGAGCGCGAGAAAAATAAAGGGGGGAGGTGAGGGTGATGAAATTGGGGGGTTGAGATCTTCAGGGATTACTCATTTGAAAGAAAAAAAGGAGCGAGAGAGACAGAGAGGGGGGGGGGGAAAAAAGCAGCCCCAAGACGTGTGAGTAGCAATCTCTCCTCCATTCAGCCATTTGAATGTCAAGGGCGAGGGTCAAGGGACCTGTTTCCAACAGGGTTTCACGTTCAGAACCAGAAGGAAAAAGGAAGGGGGGGGCGGCGGGAGGGGGTATCTCTTGTTGCCAAGGAGAAATCGGCTTTGTTTTCGTTTCCCCTTAGCTACTGGGTGAGGAGGGGCGGGGTGGGGGAGAGGAGGAGGGGGCGAGCAGGAGAGGGGAGAGGAGAAAATTAATACCCAAACAGCCAAGAAGTACCGAGGGGGAGATTTCTTCTCGTAAATAAAGGAGGCAGCGATTGCAAACAAGTCTCCGGCAGGAGAAAGCAGGCCGGAGAGACGGCTCCCCTCCCCCCTCGCCACCAACAACCCCCCACCTTTTTCTTTCTTTTCTCTCTCTCTCTCTCTTTTTTTTTTTTTTTTTTTTTTTTTTTTTTTTTATCTCCCCGGGCCGGCGTCCCACCACTGACTCAGAGAGCAGGGGTGGGGGAAGGAAGAGAAAGAACTCGCCGGGGGCTCAGGCGCCCGGGCAGGAGCAGGAGGAGAGCGGGGAGGCGAGCGCGCGCGGCGGTGGAGAGCCCCTCGATCAATTTTCATGCAAGAATCATTATCGGTAAATTGGAAAGCTGGCTGCCTGACAGCAGATTTGTCTCCCCTAATGAAAGCGAAAGGGTAGGGGCGCAGCGGCGGGCGGCTGCAGGCGGCGGCGGCGGCTCCTTCCGTCTCTACGCGGCATCTTCCAAGAGCTGCATGCTTTGCAGAGCGATAATAATAGTTTCACTTGCGAGCTTCTCCCCGCGCGGCTGCCGAGCCGGGCAGCAGATCCGTGCGGACTGGGATCCGGGCGCAAGACAGCCGGGCTCCCCTTCTCCGGACGCGGGCAGGGTGCCGCGGCTGGCGGCGGGGCGCTCCGCTCTGCCCCAAAGCCGGGCCGTTTGCAAACAGTGGGCGGCCGCGGGCGCCGCCGGGCCCCCCTCGGCTGCCCAACTCCGCGCTCTGGCCGCCCGCCCGCCCTCCCCTCCCACGGCTGACAGCTGCGGGAGCCGGAGTTCACCCGCTGCCGGGGCCTAGGAGGAGAATCCCCAAACCGTGCCCGGGGAGGCTCTGGCCAGCCTTTGGTGAACCCACGCGGGACTGCGGAAACGCACACGCCGCCCAGCTCGGGGGAGCTCCAAAGGCGAGCAGCTCCTTTCTCTCCTTTCTCTTCCTCGCGCCCCGCACCCCACCCTTAAAAATCCGTGTTGTAAGTGTAATCAAATGCTTGATACCATCTTCCACACTCTCCGTGCACCGGTGCATTATCAGATCCGGGAAGGCATGCTTCCAGGCAAATAGACCTAATAAATGCTATTACTGGGATTCTGCAAGCCGCGGCTGCACCATAGTAACGAGCGCCCTGGCTAATTTGGTTTAAGAGAACGATCAACTGCACCCAGTGTGAGTGTGGAGTCTGTATCTCTCCTCCCCACGCCGCCTCTCTTTCACACCAGCTCAAGAAGGCCCCATGTGATAATTCCCCAAATCGAAGGGGAAAAAACCCTGCCGCCAAACCACATCCTGTGCGCTCATTGTCCAGCCCAGCGATTTTAAAGAGACAGACTCCCTCTCCCCACGCCCCCACACACTCTGGAACGCGCGCTGCAACGCCGCCTCTTGACGTGACGGCTTATTTTCAATCCCTTTTCCCTTCTGAGGGCCCCTCGGTGGCCCAACCAGCCGGAATCGCGGCCGGGTGACACTAAGGGGTCACCTTTTGACCCCACAGACAACCAGCCTGCTTTGAGGAGCAGACCTGAGCCCGCAGGTACGCAGGGCGGGGCCCCGCGAGCTCGCCAAACTTGGGTTCCTGCCAACGCTCCCCAGCCCCTGCGTACATCAGGGGTCCCCCGCGGCAGCCCCGGGGTCCCTGCTAAACGCCGGGGCTTCAGATGACAACTGAACTCCCGGAATAAGATACGCTAGAGGCGCGCTCCGGAGGGCAAACTGGAGGAGGTGGGGGCACCAGGCGTGCCTCCGGACCCCTCTAGGCCACTCACGCGCGCCCCCACCCCCGCGCCGCCCTCCCCGCCAGAAGACTCAGATGGGCTGGGCGGAGCGCTCGGAGCCGCGGGAGCGAGGTGGCGCTCCTCCCCGCCGCCACCAACGGCTGGGTGGGTGCCGCACGCCGGCGGCCGCCTGCTCGGCCGGGGGTGCGAGGCGCGTCTTTTAGTCCCCCGGCTCCGGCCGCGCCCCGCCCGGCGCCTCTCCCCACGGGCGGCCGGGCGCGCGCGGTCACCCGGAGCAGCGCCGGGGCCGCTGACCTGGAGGAAACGGGCCGCGCGGGGCCGCCGGCGCCCGCCGCGGGCATCTGGCCGCTCCGCCCCGCGCTGACCCCGGAGGTCGCGCCCGGCCCTCGGCGGCGGCGGCCCTTTGTTTCCGGGGCTGCGTGGCGGCGCGCTCGGCGCTCCCCGCGCCTCCCCCTGCGCTCGCCGCCGCTGGCGGCCTGGCGAGGGAGACAACGGTCCCGGCGCGGCAGGGTCGGGGTCGGGGTCCAGCACCTGCCCGCCCCCACCCCCCTCCCCGGCTCGGCTCGGCCTGGCCTCGACTTGGACCCCAGCTTTCGCCTCCTGCCCATTTATCACCCGCTTATCACCCGCACGCTTCATAACCTGCGCCCCTCTGGGAGTGGGGGTAACAGGGCGCGCGGGGGGGGGGGTCGTGGGAGCTGCCGCCCACGCGCCCCTCCAGGTCCCTCATAGGCTTTGAAGATCTCTGATCCTACTGGGGGGGGGCGTGGAATTAAACTATTTTTAAGAGACCCTAAACTACCAGTTTCTGTTGTCATTCTTTTATTGGTTTTTAATTCTCCAGGATTACATGAACAACAGTAGTAATTAATACTAAACCTTCCTCTACTGTATATGCTAATGGCAGGAGCCATAAAAATTAATTTGCAAACATGTCATTACACAATAGCTATACAGGCAATAAACCTGTAATTACGGGCCAATCACAGGCAGGGTACAGAGGGAGAGATGGTCCCCCAATCTGTTGGGTGCCCCCCCTCCCCTGCTAAAATGGGGAAGATGATGCCAGCAAGGAGCTGGTCTTCTAAGAGCCACCTGTGGACAACGCTCCCAGCTCCCGGGGCGGCAGCTCCAAAACGCCCGGCTTCAGTGCAGGACCCCCTGGAGACAGCCACTCCCCAGCCCATCAGGACAGACATAAGGCGGAAAGGCCAGGCCGAGAGATCCCCGCCGAGCCGGCAGGTGGGGGACTGAGCAGTAAGAGGGTGGGAAGCCCCCCTCCGGGGGGCCAGCCGCGGCCTCCCAGCTCCCCAGTAGGAGGCAAACATCTCTCCCTATAAGCATTTGAATGCCTGCATTGAATTATCTCTAGACGCTCCCGCCAACCCCTAATGGCTTTCGGCCACTCCCTCGGGGAAGAAGGTGAGCACCGAGGTTCTAAGCGAAACCCAAGCCTCCTTCGGGCCTGCGTTGGGGCAGCTCGGAGTAGGTTGGTGACTTTTCCTGGAGACAGGGACGTTTGGAAGGGAGGAAAGGAGACCCACTGTGAGAGCACGGCTGCACCACGGCTCCTGACCTGAAGCCAAAACAGCTGAAAAATAGAAAGCCACCCCCGCCGTGCCAAGCAGCCTGCTTAGTGGGCCGACTCTCCACTGAATGGCTCGGTTGTTTGCCATAATGTGGCTGAACGAGGAGCTGGAAGGATTTTCCCTTTCCCACTGGCCCTTGTGGCTTGGCTGGCGTCTTTGGAACGCCTCACTGTGGCCATTCATTCCCAGGGGAGCCATCCCAGCTCGGAGGGTGGCGATGGCCTGGCTGGCCCGGGGGGCGGGGGAGGGGGTGGCGAGAGGGACAGCCAGCCCGAGCCACACCTGGCCCAGGTGAGAAGGGCAGCACTCTCCTGGGAGTGTCACTTCGATGGGATTCGGTGCAAGGACAAGATGTCTCTCTCCAACCCCTCTTCTCTCTCAGACGCAGGTCACGGCCATAACCCTCCCACCGTCTCCGTCCGATCACCTCTGGGGGGAGGAGGGAGGAGAGAGGAGGGCATTTCTAGAAAAGAGGCAGGCAATGGGATAGGCTGAGCCTCCAGTGCCCCTCCTTCCGTCGGGGCCACCACAGGGCAAAGTCGCCCCCTCCCGCACCACCCACCCCGCCACCTCCCTGAAAGACCCCTGTCCACCCTGCAAGCCGACCAGGGTCAGAGGGCAGCTCGGGGCCATGTCCTGGGCAGGGTGGAAAGAGAAGAAAAGCGCGTCGTCGTCTCTCAATGGGGAAAGCGGGCTGGGGGCCGGCTGCCTCTCTGGAAGCTGCGTGGAGCCCCCCAGAATCCCACACTGAAGCAAAGGGGTCCCCCCGCTGCTCCTTCAAAATGGAGGGGCCCGAGACTCCCCCTAGCGGGACTGCCGTTGCCAAAGCACGGAGACAGCCCAGCCGGCCAAGAGCGTCAGCTGAACGCAGTAAAAATAGCCTCCCTGCACGTGCTGAGGACCCGGGCTGCAGCCAGGGTCTGGAGAGCGCAGCCGGAGGAGGGGGGACGGGGGGGGGGGCGGTGGCGACACTTGCAGCCGCGGCCCGCCAGCTCTGCATGCCCACTGCACCCTGCTGGCCGCCCAGGCCAGGCCCAGCTGCCACCAGGCCACCAAGGCGTGCCCCCGGGGGATCTGAGGGGAGGGGGCAGAGGCCATGCTGGGAGTGTGGCTAGCCCGAAATGGCCCTCTGGGTCTGCCCCTCCACTTCCCTCTTTGGGATAATCATGCCAGCTGATGTTTCCTGAGCGCTCCGTCTGTGCCAGCTGCTGTTCTCAGCACTTTTCACAGGGAACTGACTGGATCCTCCTAACATGCTGTTCAAGGTCACCATGAGTTTCATTTTCTAGATGAGGCACAGAGAGGTCAAGGACCTCGCCCGGGGACACACAGTCGGGGAAGTGGCGGGGCTGAGATCTGAACCCAAACTTGTTCCAGAGTCCATGTTGGAGCAGGACCTACCAGAGTTCACGTCTCAGCTGGGCCCCCACCCACCGCAGGCCCTCAAGGCCATGACATCACCATCTGGAGACCTGGCATCGTCACCGGGAAAATGGGATGAAATCGCTCCCGCATTCCAACGAGAGGCGGGTGTGGAACCAGCCTGGAGCCTGGCACAGGGGAAGGACTCTGTAAACAGACCTGTAGTGACTCCCGTGTGATAGGACGGCCACCAACCGGAGCTCAGCACACCCAGTCCTCCCGGGGGCGTGCTTGGCTAAGAGCGCTATCTTATCCGGAACCTGCCCCCGCCCTAGGAGGCCGACCTGCAGACCTACAGAGATGAACCCATTTCATACCTGAGGACCCTGAGGCCGGAAGAGGTGAAGTCACTCGCCCAAGGGCACGCAGGGAGCGGACACCTGCTTTCGCCCTCAGTCCAGCTCCTGCCCTTAGGTGCCCGGTTCCAAGTCTCAAGACAACAAGCAAGTCTGAGAGGTCAGAAGAGAAAAGGGGAACCTCTGTCCAGGCACCCCTCGTGGTGATATTTGCAAACCCAGGTCTGGTTTCCATCTTTGCGTGCTTTGTGTGCTCACCTCTGCTTGCCTGCTGCCTGGGGCAGCTCCAGCAAGCCCCCCATCCAGACTGTGCCATCCTGTCTTGGGGGATGGGGGGTGTCTAGACGGGTCTCCTGGGGCCTCCTCCCCCTGCCGCCGTGTCGTGGTTTGAATGGGTCCCACCGAAATACATGTCCACCCAGAAGCTGTGATGGTGACCTTATTTGGGAAAGGAGTCTGTGCAGATGTAATTAAGGATCTTCATCTTGAGATGAAGTCATCCTGGATTATCAGAGTGGGCCCTAAATCTGATGACAAGTGTCCTTATAAAAAGAGCAGACCAGAGAAGACACAGGGAGAAGGCCATGTGAGGACAGAGGCAGACACCAGACAGAAGATGGGACCACGGCTCCCAGCAACACCTGGAGCCCCCAGGAGCCGGAGGAGGCAGGGAGGAGCCTCCCCTTGAGGCTTTCGTGGGATCGTGGTGACCTTTCTGGCCTCCAGAACTGGGAGAAAGGAAGGTATCTGATGTTTCAAGCCACCCAGTTTGTAATAATTTGTTACAGCAGCCACGGGAAACTAATACGTCCTGTCGCTTCTGCAGGAACAAATGCTCCCTCTGTGCTGTCACCCCAGGGAGGCCCTGGGTGTTGTCCGAGGCCAGACGCCATGGACCTCGGGCCAGCAGAGTCCATGTCTCCCACAGGTCTGCAGCAAGGGCCTGGATGAAGGGTCCAGGGCCCCTGGCAGCAGGCAGTGTGTGCACAGTCGCCTGTCCTCTGTGAGGCCGCAGTCAACACCCCACCGGGATGGGGAGGCTCTTGAGCGGCCTGTGCACCCCCCGCTCTCCTCTCTGGGAACCCACATTCCCTGCCTGAGGTTTGGGTGGCAGCCAGCCTGTAAGAGATCAGCGGGTGTGGCCATCTGCCCGGAAAGGGGCGGGGGACCGCCAACCAGCCTTGCCAGAGGAACCCAGGAAGGAGGGCTCAGCTGGCCTTCTGCTTGCCAGCGGCCCGTGGGGCCTGGGAGAACGGTAACCAGCCAGGAGCCCTGGTGGCCAGCTTTCCACCCAATCTGCTTCCCTTCCCGCCCCGGGCTCACACCCCAGGCTAGACCGCTCAGGCTCGAGGGCAGGAGCAGGGGGCTGGATGACCCAGAGGCGGCGGGCAGAACGTGGTGGGGGAACGACACACCAGTCTCAGGCCCGGCCCCGCGAAACCTCCCACCCGAGCCTCCAGGTTCCCCTTCTGCGTCTGCCCACCAGACGTGCGCTCCCAGGACGAGCCTGAACCCACCGATGGGAGGCGCAGTGACCCCCCGCCCCCCAAAGGTTGTTAAGAGCAGGTAGCCTCCCACCAACTGTACGTTAACGTGGGCACATGTTTGAGAATGATCTCCTGTGTGCCTTCTGCTTTGAGGGTTCCAACATGTCACGGCCAGTGTGAGGAGCCCTGGGGACGCCCGGACCCTTCATCACCGCAGCTCCGGTTAGCTCAGCACGTGACCAATAGACGCCCCACCCACGCACAGACATTTACTCAATACCTCGCCCGAAGCCGGATGCTTTAAGGGCATGACCGTGTTTTGTCCCTGCAGCAAAAATAAGTCTGTCGCGTTGCCTCCATTTTGCAGGTGAGAAAACTAAGGCCCAGAGGTATAAAGTGACCTTGTTTTTAAAAAAACGTGCTCTGGGGCGCCTGGGTGGCGCAGTGGGTTAAGCCGCTGCCTTCGGCTCAGGTCACGATCTCAGGGTCCTGGGATCGAGTCCCGTATCGGGCTCTCTGCTCGGCAGGGAGCCTGCTTCCCTCTCTCTCTCTCTGCCTGCCTCTCCGCCTACTTGTGGTCTCTCTCTGTCAAATAAATAAATAAAATCTTTAAATAAATAAATAAATACATATATACATACATAAAAAACCGTGCTCTAAGGAACTCTGTGTCAGCCTCTGGTAGGACCCGGTAAAGAGGCTGGAGCCCAGATACCCATTTGTTTAATGAAAAGCAAAACAAACAAAAAGCCAGAAGGGCAAGGACCGTGCACGCTGCGGTCTGCCCCCGGAACTGGGCGTCCGACCTCCAGCTCGGGCCTTTGGGTGGAGCTCGGGACTGGAGGACTCTTTCTTTAAGATCCTGGCTTGAGGAGCCATACACAGCAACTGGGCCAAAGCCCACCCTTCTCGTGGCTGCATGGATGCCAGAGAAATCAGCCAGAGCCCGTGTCTGGGGCTGCTGGGGCCACACAGCTCATCCCTGACAGGGTCCCCCCCTCCACCTCCGCCCCCGACCGCCTGTACTCATGCGCCTGCGACAGGCCGGCCACTTCTGGAAGCAGTCCATTCATAATCCAAGACAGCTTTTGGTCGTGAATGTTCTGCCTCACTCAGAGCCAACAGGGGCCTGGCCACCAAGGGAGGTCTCTGGGAGAGGGAGCCTGCCGGCGCGAATCCCAATGGGCACCTTCTGGGGACCCCACAACAGCCCCGTGGGCGGCCTGCCCCCAGGCAATAAGGCTTTCTTCTCTGAACCGAGCCTGCACCCAGGGAACAGGGCTCGCCTGTTCAAGGCGACGAGGCATTCGTGAGCAGCAGTCCCACTACCTCCTGCTGGGGAAGGGCAGGGGGTGACGGACGTAACTGCACGTCTGGGGAGAACATGCGGCTCTCTCCGTGCACCCCTGGGCCTGACTGCTTCAGGTCTACGCAGCCCTCTGGCCAACAAGATGGGAGTCTTAAAAGGCGGCTTCATGCCTGCTGTCCCCCTCACGCTGGGCGCTGGCTTTCAACACGATGGCGCCATTGGAGGGGGACACCCCAGAGCCCTGTCATCCCCCTCTGCCTTTCTCCCGTGAAGAAATCCTGACTCAGCCCAGCCACCCCCCTCCTCTGCACCTGTCCGTTGTCCCCAGTGGCCTGACTGTTCTTTATTCACCCTCCGTGGGTCATGCCTGAGCCCACGAGGTTCTGCCGTGTCCCGCATGAGACACCCTCCCCGTGACTAGCTCCTCTGGCCAGAGGGTTCACAAAGCATGGATGTGGCACGGGGCTCCCCACCTCCGCCACACTGAGGGGGCTGGAGAATTCTTGGCTGGGGGTGGCGGTGTGCCCTCTGGGATGTTTGGCAGCACCCCTGGCCCCACCTACCGGATGCTAGGAGCACACTCTAGTTGTGACAGCGAAAATCTCTCCAGAATGGACACGTTTCTCCCATGGGGGATGGACAGGGGCACAAAATTACCCCAACTGACAGCCATCACTGTAGCCTAAGGGGTCCAGCCAGTATAATGAGCAACCTGAGCTTTTTAGTTCTGCTGTCAGCCTTGGACAAACAATGGTCCTCTCTTGGCCCTAATTTTGCTGCATAAAAAATTCGAGGGTCTAAATGGGGTCTTCTATCTATTTCTGATTCTCTGGTGCTGCTTAGAAGCAATGGTTCCAAAGTGGGGACAAGCTTGTGACTCAGGGAACAGGACCAGATGGGAAGGAGTCCAGTGATTGAGGGCTCATACAGAAACAAGGGGTGAATGGACCCATGGGTTATGTGGGCAACCCCGGTGCCTTGGGCCTTTCCGTGTTTCTCCCTTTCCTCCACAGACCTCCTTCTCTCCAACCTCAGGAACATCTGCTTGGGGGAGAAAAAAAAGAAAGTAACTGCTATCAGTCATTTACACTCTAGTATGATTTAGCCCCACCTCTACTCTCTTCACAGAACCAAGCTGTGGGCCTGGTGAGAGCCACCTCATGACTAACTAGAACAGCTGTAGCATGTGTTGGGAAAAAGGCAGGACAAAGAGCTATTCTGCCCGCTTGGGTCAAAATGGTGGTTTCAAGTTCATAACCTCATGTGAGGAGATGAGCTTCCGGGTGCCCTGTGTTAGAGTCTGTTTCAACAGCTGCCTCTGGGGGGGAGGGAACAGTCTCAGCCGAGCGCTCAGCTTGGGAGGAGCTCTGTGGCTCAGAGGAATTGCGATAAAGAGGTGGGCCCAGGAGGGACCCCCCCAACGAATCAGGTCCTCTGGGCTTCGCGACCGTGTCTCCTGCCCGCACCCGGCCAACATGAGCTCATGCGGCGTCGCACGGTGCGCCAAGGCCGGAACATTCTCGGTTGGCAAGCGCCATCCTGACCCATGTGTCCCAAAGGCAGGATTTCCGGTTGTTTGTGGGGGTGGATTATCCCAGAATCAGCTTGGCTTCAGCTTTTAATTGGGAGGTAGGATGGCTGTTCCTGAAGCAGGCGGGAGCATACACCTGTTTGGTTCTACAAAGTGGGAGGCATGTGGGAGCGTTGTGGGGGGGCAGCCTGGGGGTCAGCACAGCTCAGTCCCCATCACAGGTGCAGGGTGGCTCTGGCCTTCTCTGGCCTTCAGTCTCCTCCTCGGTAGGACGCACGGACTAAATGATCCTCCAGGCCTTCCAGCTCCATGAGCCCATGATTAATAAAACTCAGACACACCATCTGCTCACTCTGACATTTAAGAAACAGAACGGGTTTCCAAAGAGAAGGCCGCCCGGTGCGACTTGCTTGCAACTTGCTTCTCCTCCTTCGCCTGCTGATCGCGTGTGGGTTCACACCCTCCCCACGTCCCAGCACCGACTTGGAAAATCCCGACACGCGCACACCCAAGCACACACAGAGCTGTCTCCCCCATCCCTCCCCTGAGGTCAGACACGGAGGAGTCGGCTGGTGACACAGGCCTGCCCTGACAACACTCTGAGCCAGCCCCCTTCTGGGGACTGCACCCCTCGACAAGGCCTTTGCCGGCCCCAGAGCCAGGCTTACGTCTCGCCACCGTGTCCCCAAACTTCACAACTGTTACCACTGACTCATCTAGCCCACGTGTTCGGCTCCTCCTCGCTGTCGGGGAGGGAGACTGGCTGCCCCCTTTACGGAGGGAAAACCGAGCTTGAAAAGTGAAGGGTCAGGCCCAAGGTCACACAAATGACAGGCTGCAAGGCACGACAGTGTCCTGATCCAAAGGGATAAGAAACAGGGTCTCGGGCCCACTCCGTGCCATGCCCGTGGCCCTGCCGTGGCCCTGCCGTGGCCTCTGACTGCAGGCCGGGAAGCCCAAAAGAAGAGAAAGCAGTGGCAGGGGAAAGGGGACACATTCGGGACGGGTGAGACCCTTCCCCACCAGCCAAACTCCAGAAGTGGTTTTAACTTAGCCCAAGAGCTGAGCAAGGGCAGAAGAGCGTGGTTGGATGTGGCACCTGTGTGGCAGCCCGGTGTCCAGATGCGCCTGCTCTGCGGCTTCTGCCAATGACCCAGGTTCTCGCCCTGGCTGGGCCCCACAGAGGAAAGCCCTGGGGCCACTTCTGGCTGGGGATCTAGGATTCCCCATCGGCTGAATCTCGGCAGCCCCCAGTCTGAGCTGCCCCTTTGCTGCTCTTGGTCCTCAAGGAGTTCCCTGGGGGTCCTCTGGTCTTCAGACTCTCTGCTGCTCTTCTCTTAAACACCGGATTTGGCTGCGGGCTCCTCCCCTGACCAGTGTGGACATCTGCCCCTCCCTGCCATGCTCCACACTGAGCACAGCCCTCAACACCCCTCTGGGGCTCTGTCCACTGTCCCCACCCCCTCCCCACAGCACCCCCAAACCACCAGACTTAGAGAAGTGCCCTGGACTTCCCGTTTCTCATAACGACCCACAAAATCAACCCTAAAAGCTGCATAAAAATAGTCCCGCAGTTTCTTAAAAGCACCCAACAGCTGGCAAGACGGTAAGGAATTACCAGGTCAGAGGGACAGGGAAATTGGAACCTGGGGCTGACCTGCTCCAGAGGCCATGCTGGCCCCAAGGGCATCTGAAATCCTGCGAAGTCGGAAGGTCTGGTCTTACGGCCTTAAAGAACAAGGGGTCAGAAAGCAAAGCCTGGGGCCTCTGCACAAGTTGGAGTGCTAACAGAAGACCCTCCCCCTAAACAAGGCAGGACCCCAGGGAACAACCTGCTCAGGGTGAGAGCCAAGGGGAAGCTGGCCAGGCAGGCCCCGTGCAGAAGTGCCGTCGGACTGCAGCGACTTGTGCCGTCCTGCAGTCCTCAAACCCTGAAGTGGCAACGCAGTAGGGTCTCTGGGTATTGGCTGGAGACAAACACCATTTCTCTTAAAGGAAAGCACTTTCATCTCAGGCTTCAAATTAGACCTGCGTTTCTTTCTTTCTTTTTTTTCTCAACTGCGACGGCCAGCACACAGCAGGCCAAGACAACGAGGCACACCAGAAATCCGCACTTCCGGGTTGCAAGTCAGCAGCAAGAACAGCCGAGACAAGCAGGTCCACTGTCCCCCAGAGGCTGCAGCTGCAGAAACCTGTCAGTCTGCAGCTGGGACAGAGAAATAACAGACGAGCCTCACGGGATCCGTGGAGGAGAGTCCGGAACAAGAGAAGCACCACGGTCTAAGGTCACCGCAGATGGCGGAGTCCTCCCCACCAAGGCTCCACCGCCTCACCCACACCTCGCCGAGACCCACGCCCGGCTCACAGCGGGAGCTCAGACGGCAGCTGCGGACTCATCAGGCACCCACCCTGGACGGGAGACCCTCGGGGCTTGAGGCAGCCACCACCCGCCCGTTCCAGGTGAGCCTGGTGACAGGTTCCGCCGGCCGACCTGCGGAGGAGGTGATTAACCTCCTGCTTCCCTTCTGGGTGACATTTCTGTGTGTGAAGGCAGGTGCCAATGATAAAACAAACCCAGCCACAGAGCAGCCTCAACGGTGGAAAAAGCAGCCCAGAGGTGTAATGGCTGCTGCAAACAGCCGAATCCTTCAGGCCCGACCCAGCACCCCCTACCGCTATAATTCTGAGTTATCCGTTCTTTATTACAACTCACGGCCTTGGCTCCCAAAGCATCGACCGGGGATTCTTTCTGTGGGGGCAATTTTGGTGCCTGCAATTAAGCTGAACAGGCATCTTTTGTGCCCGCTGCAGCACTCAATTGCAGGTGTAATTAGGTCCCCTCACCCCTGAAATCTGCAGAGAGCCGCCCGCCTTGACTAACTGCACCCACAATTAAGTGCTTACGGGCATGCGGCTGAAGCCGGCAAACATGTGCACGCGGCTAATAGCGGGGGCACCGAGCGGGCTTTCAAAAATAGACACTGTGTTGGAGAAACCCAGGCTTTTTGCATTTGTTGTTCAAACGGCTCTGTCCAGCTGGGAATAATGAGGAAAGACAAACACGCCAATTAGACTAGGTCCATACATAAATAAACTGCACAGCTCCTTAATTAAGCCACTTACGGGAGTGGGCAAGGCTGCACGGGGAAGCGGAAGGAGGGCGGCGGCCCCGCGGGCAGCGTGGCATCAGGGGCATCCGGCTCACAGAGGCTCGGACCCCCGGCATCGCGTCGTTGGCTGCCTGGGGCAGGGCTGGGCGGGGGGTGGGGGTGGGGGGTGGCCAGGGCTGGAGGAAGACAGGTGGGAGCAGGCAGGAGGGAGGAAAAGGTGGCCTGAATCCCGCGTCAGGTGGACAGCAGCGTCAGAGGAGAGCCTGACTCCCCTGCCCTTTCCCAGAAGCTGGCTCTGCCTGGCGGAGGACCTCTTCCCTGAAAACCTCCACATCTGTTCTTTCCGTCTCCGCCTCCGCCTCGCTGGGGCCTCAGAAGGGTGGCAAAGCCCCAGATCAAACCACCTGCCTGCTTCCTGGGTCGGCTCGCTCAAGATGCCTTTAGCAGAGACCCTCGGCCCCTGCCGAGCCTCCCTGCTATCCGCGGCTCCCCACACAAGGCGCACGCACGGCTCAACAACAAAGGACACGTGTGGCCCGGGACGGGGCCGGGGATGCCAGGCGATGCGTGGCTATTAGCGATGGTGGGCAGCTCTGCCCCTTTCCTGCCACATCCACTTTCTGAACTCCCTGCCATGTCGCCGTATTGTTTCCGAACAATAACACCGAGCAGATTATACGTGCTGTAATCAGACAAGGGAGAGACGCTTCCCGCGCCCCCAAGTAGAGCCGCTGAAAGCGATTTGCCTTTTGCAGAGCACAGCAGTCCCGGCTGGAAGCAAAGGGCAGAGGCAATATTTAGGTAATTAAAAACCCATTGCTGACGGGCCAGCCGGGGGACCACAGGTGGCTTCAGGGTGGATGAGCAATGGGTCGGAATGGCCGCCGTGCCTTTTTTCTTCCCCTCCAGCCACGACTGAGGGAAGCAGACAGGTGACCACTGGGAAATTCTGCCCAGACAGGAATCAGCCTCAAGCCTGGGATGCTGGTTCCATGGTCCCTGTAAGACTTAGAAGATACAACCTTGGCCCTGCCTTACCTCTACTCTGGCAGCACCAGTCTCCCAACCGTCTTCCGGCCTCAGGACCTTTGCACCGGCTGTGCCCTCTGCCTGGGACGCTTTCCCCCAGCTATCCACAAGGCTCCCTTCCTTCCTCCCTCTGCTCAGGTCTGCTCTGGGGCTCTGCCCTCTCAAAAGGAGCTTCATAGCCTCACCCCTGTTGCCCCATCCCCTCACTCTTCTGTGGGGTTTCAGCAGCATGTCATCCCTGAATTTACACCTAATGGTTTTTGTCATCTTGTCTCTCTCTGGGACTTGACCAGGCTTCTTCACCCCCAGGTCAACGGCACCGAGCAAGGTGCCCGGCACATAGTGGGGTCTCGGTCCTGAATAAGCAAGCAGATACAAAGCGACAGAGGGCACGGCCTCAGAACAGGGGCTTGCATCTAACCTGGATTAGGACTGGGGTTCCGGAAGCTTCCGAGGAGTGTGGGGCCCTGCTCCGAAGGAGCTGGAGCTGGGAGGCTGCAGTCCTGCCCAAGTGCTTGGTCCCTGGGCAGCCGCAGGCCGCAAGGGTGACCACCAAGTCATTCTGGCTGCGCAGCCCTGTGTCTCCTCCTTTAGCCTTTGAATTTTTAAAAGCTTGACTTGGTGCCAAGAATCACTGAGCTCCCGGGAGTGGAGCCTCGCTCCTCTGTCTGACCCTCTTCCTGCACCCCCCTGCCCAAGCAGACGCCTGTGAAAATCAAAGTCAAGATCGACTCCTCTTTACAGCGGCTAGACCTGGATTTTCTGCTGTCTTTGGGGCAGCAGGAGCGTGAAATCCTGCAGCACACAGATAACCCCAAGCCCGAGTTTCAGGCCCTGCGATGGCCATCAGCCTCCTGGTCAGACGTGGTCTAGAGCACCTGATGAACCATCAAAGGGACAGCTTGCGTTTCATGGCCTCCCTTCCTCTCCACCGACCTTGGGGACTTCCCGGGCGGGTGCCTGGCCCCACCTGTCCAGCTCGCTGCCTCAGACCTTCTGCCTCTCCCTCCTCCACCCTGCAGGGACACCCCTGCAGCGCGTCCCATGCACCATCCAATCCGTCCCTTGTCCCTTGCCAGCCCCAGGGCCATGCCAGGAGTCAAGTTTCTAGAGCCTTCCCCTTTGGGGGCAAATGAGCAATCCCGTCTAAGTCTGCCTCTCCTTGAAGGCCCTCCCCTCCCCACCCTTGCACTCCTGCCCTGCTTTTCCCAGCGGGTCATGTCCTGGATGCAGGGAACAGGCAGCTATTCCTGCCCAGGCAGCACCCCCCCAACTCCCGCCACCCTGGGGGTGAGAGCCCAGGGCCTGGACAGTCTGTGTTCCAACCCACCTGCCACCCGTGGCCTGTGACCTTTCTGTACCTCAGATTCCTCCCAGCAGTGAGTGTGGATCAAAGACCTATGACCTGGAAAGTGCAGAACCTTCTGGGCCCTCAGGGAGGCTCGCACATTCCACTACCTGAGAAGTTTGGCTAATGTCCCCGTGTCACAGACGGGTCCCTGCCTGCAGCCGTAGTCATTACCGAAAAGGGGGGATCATAGAGGCAGATGCCTTGGAGACCCTCCCTGTCTGGCCCTGGCTTCCGAAGGGCCCCTGCCTCTTCCACACTCTGTATACAACCAAGAGTGGCCCTACTTCTCCTTTTCCAAAGAAGCCCTGATCCAAACCTGAGCGTCAGGTCACTTCCCAGAACTTCTGGCCTCTAGTCAAACCCACAGAAGCTTGGCTCTGGAGCTGACCCGCCCTGCTACGCCTCAGGACCTTGCCAGGCCTCCCTTCCTGGGACACTTCTCCCGTAGATGTCCTCTCCATGTCGTCTCCGGACCTTCCTTTCATGGAACCTTGGGGTCTACACTGTCACACTGCAGCTTCTGATTGGGAATCCCAAAGCCCAGGCCTGGGGCCTGTATACAGCAGGTGCTCAGCGCAGGTCTTCATGTGAAGACCACATGAAGGGGAGGCAGGCCTGGGCCCAGAGGCCACATCTGAGGGCATCTGGAAAGCTGATCCTTCAGGCACAACCTCCACGCAGAGCTGGGCTAGGGGAGAACATACTGATCCCAGGGGAATCTGGGTGAGGGGCTGATCTGGTGTGGCCCCTGACACCGGAGCTGGGGTCTGGGCCACGTGCATCTCCAGATTAGCAAGGGGCCCACCCACTTCTGCTCGGAGGGCCTCCTCCCAAACCACCAGCCAGCCTTCCTCTTATCAGCAAACCGTCAGGCCCAGAGGGCTGTGGGCGGCTTTGTTTTTTTATTCTTCCCTCCAGGGAGGCCAGATAAGGCAGCCAACCTTTACCCTCTGCCACTGCCGGGAATGCGTCCCCATTACAGGAAGGATGGGTCTGGGGCTTCCACAAGATTGTTCCACGCCCCCCCCCCCCAACCGCAGCCTCAGCAGAAGGAGAAGGAAGCCCCCAGGGCAGGACAGAGGTCCCCCAGGTGACCTTGCTGGGGCCCCAGGCTGGAGGGGGTGAAGACGGGAGTGTGGGCGCCCCCCCAGGGCCCTCGGGGCAGACTCAGTGGGTGGTCTCGGTGCTGGAGCCGCTGGGGCCAGGCGGCATCTCACGTCCAGCAGCCCCCAGCCCTGAGCCAAGGGGCCAGCTCACGGCG
The DNA here is from genome assembly GCF_009829155.1 of Mustela erminea. Lineage (NCBI taxonomy): Eukaryota > Metazoa > Chordata > Mammalia > Carnivora > Mustelidae > Mustela > Mustela erminea. Next base: position 57,433,498 of record NC_045632.1, on the reverse strand, counting down.
CAGAGGGGCAGGCCGTGCACAGGCCAGCTCTGAGACACAGATGCGGCACCCCGACCCCTCACTCCCAGACAGCCCCAGTGGCTGTCCCTCAGCCAGAGAACCGCCCACCCCCATGCTGAATGCCACAGAAGAACATCGAGCGGCAACCAAGAGAGCAACAGACAGACAAACAGGGCGACCTGGACAGGCATCTCAGAGGGCAGGCGGAACGGAGGCGGCCAGACAGAAGGGCCCACAGCTCCGTGTACACGAGCTCCCAGATCCCGTGGGATCCCCCACCCCCAACCGCAGAGACACCCAGGAGAAATGTAATCTGTGCAGACTTGCCACAGCATGACCCACAGTGTCCGGAGTGTAGACGCCAGCCAGCTGTGTGGCATGGAGGCAGGGATGAGGGACACGGGTGACCACCCCACCCAACTGACGTTAGGCTCCACAGAGGAGGCCGATCACAAAAGGACAAGCCCTGTAGGATCCACTCGCAGGACATCCTACAGCAACCAGACGCACAGAGACGGAGCAGCTGGTCAGGGGAACCGCTGTGGACAGAGTCCTGGTGTGGGACCATGGAAGCACTCTGGAACGGGGAAGGTGACCACAGCAGTGCCACACCGAAAATGTACTCCATGGCCTTGAACTGAACACTTAGAAATGGTTAAGATGCAAACTTTTGCTTTGTGTAATTTACCACCATTTGACGCCTAATGCAGAGTGAAGGAAAACCATCGTCGGGTGAAGACAGGGAAGGAACCTTCCAGAATGATAGCAATGTGCTGCCTGAGGGCTGGGGTGGTGGGTCCGCAGATGGGCACCTGTGTCAGACGCCAGTAAGCAGAGCTCTTCCGATGGCTGGACTGCGGGGCACCTGGGCGGCTCAGTCGTTAAGCATCTGCCTTTGGCTCCAGTTGTGATCCTGGGTCCTGGGATCGAGTCCTGCATCGGGCTCCCTGCTCAGCAGAGCATCTGCTTCATCCTCTCTCACTCCCTTTGTGTGCGCGTGCTCTCTCTCTCTCTCCATAAATAAGTAAAATCTTCTTAAAAAAATTAGAAAAAGAGTTCTGGTATATTCTTGCATTGCTGTGTCCCCTGCTTTTGGAGGACAGCGGTCAAGGTGGGCTGTGTGAGGGCCTGTTTCGGGGCACATGGGGAACGTTCCGGGGGAAATCGCCAGCCCCTGAAGTCCGTTGATGATAACCACAAACCTCAAGGCCACGGGTTCACGGCTTGCAGGGGAGACCAGCCCTGTGCCACACATCTCCCTCTCCCTGTCACACGTAAAAGAACAGACGTGACCCTCCCCCTCCTCCAGCCAAATATTAACGGTGGGGGGCGGGGGCAGATGCAGCAGAATTCTCAAGGGAGTGCAGAGTCCCAGACCAGAGGGACGGTTGTATCCTACCCCCCCCCACCCCAGGGGCCTCAGCCTCTGCCCAAGGTCGCGGCTGGAAGCAGAGCTGGGGAAGGGGCAGTCCCAGGCAGTGAATGCGGGGGTGGGGGGGAGCCCAGCTTCCAAGTGGGGGGGGCAGCGGTTATTAATGAAGGGTTAGAGCAAGAGCACCAGGTTCAAATCCTGCTCCACCACTGTTGAGCTGTGCGGCCTTGGGCACATTCCTCCGTGCCTCAGTATCCCCATACGTAAAGTGAGGGCGGCACACCCTGTGGGGTAGCTGCAGGAAGAAGAGTGAACACAGGCGGCCTTCAGAGCAAACCGGGGGCTCTCCACTGGCTGTCCCTTTCTCTGGACACCACCTCCGGCCCCTGACCACCCCTACTCTGGCCACGTCTCCCCTGGGTTCCACGGAGGAGTCTGCCAACCTCTCTGCAGCCCAAGTTCATGTCCACGGGCGGGTCTGTGTTTATCCTTAAGTCGTCCTTTTCCTGCCCTGGGCCTAGCACCTGCCCCCTCCCTGGCCCATTGTCTCAAGACCCAGGGCCATCCGGTCCATCCTAGGGGGGGGCAAGGGAGCCCCCCACCCCCATTTCCTTACAACAGTTCGGACTCCAAGTCCCTGACCCAGCCCTTGGCCGAATAAACACAAGTGCACACAAAAGAAATCCCAGCAGGGCTGTGAGGGGCAGCAGGAGGGCAGCTGGGGCCGGTGGGGACACAGCTCCCAGGGTCTTCTGCTGAAGATGGCAGAAGCCCTGTCCTCACGCTCAGTGGTGTCTCCCGCCCAGCAGCCCTCGGGTCCTGGGGGAGTTGGAGCCCGCCCAGAAGGGGTCTTTTAGCAGAGGTCCTCCCTCTCGCCCACCTGACCCTTGCAAAGGCCTCAGCCATCCTGTTCTGCCCTGAGCGCTCTGATCTCGGGCCGGCTGGGATCCGACAGTCTGTGCTCACCTGTGCATCCAGGCAGGCGCCTCCCACCCGCCTTAGGAGCAGGCAAGAGACAGACACGGTTGTTGAAGCATCAGAGCTCCCCACCAGCAGCCCCTGGACGACTCACCCCTGCAGCGACGCAGTGTATGGCGCACCTGACGCTCTCTGCCCCCGGGACCCTGAGGACAATGGAGAAGTGTCCCTACCACCTGTCAGGGGTTCCCAGCAAGGCCAAGCTCCAGCCGCCCACAGCAGGCTCAGGGACGCCTGTTCGTCAGCTCCTCCTCCTCCCACTTTCTCTCCTCAACCACATCTCCCAGAATCACCTCCCAAATAAAACCCCTGGAACCCAAGTCCTTGCTCCAGACAACCAAACCCTCTAGCCGGAGGCCAGAGTGTTCCAGGAGTATGGCTGTGGGGGGGTCTGGCAGGGTGACAAAGACCACAGTGCCCAGCGATGGTTTATGCCCCACAGACAGTGCGGTGGGCTGGGGTCTCAGCCTGGGACAGAGGACAGGAAAATAATCATCCCTGCTTGGACCTCAAAGCTTCTCCCTGCCTCTGACGAGGCTGGATTTTCCCTCCCTAGTTAGACCCCACTATCTCCAAAGGAATGGCCGTGCTGGTGGCTGTAATTGTTTCTTCCGTGTTCGATCCATTAGCGGGAACTCAGATCCGTGGGCTGGCTGCTTGCTGAGGCTTCAGGTAGCAATTTTCCATTTGTGTTTCAAATTTTAATGAACGTGCCTGTCCCCTGGGCCCACAACACGGGGCTATAAACCTCGCAGAGCGGGTCGCGGGCGCACCACCCAAGGCTGAGGCCCCAGAGGAATTTCTAAGAGGGCTTGATTTCTCCAGGGAATAGCTCCAACGAAAAATGGTCCTCGCAGCAGCCTCCCCGGCCCCCACCATCCCTCCCAGCTGGCTCAGTGTAGAGCAGGCTGCAAATCGTAAGATGATTATTTCTTTCCGACATCCCCAAAGTATCCTATATCCCAAGATGGAGAGTAAAGTTCAGCTCTGATAAGATTGCATCACCGGGGAAAAGATACATTCTCACCCCTGCTCCCTCTGCCTCCGGCTAACATAATTCCTTTCTGATCTTACCCAGGGCATCCAGTCAGGCTGGGAGGCAAACGGGATAATCCATTTTAGAGAGATTGATCAATATCGTTCGGAGCCTTTTAATGGTTCCCGAGGCTTCAAGGAGCCCAAGCAGACGGCGGAGCTGGAAACTGGGGGGCCAGGGGTGACAGGAGGGCAGGCACAACTCACAGAGATTTCCTGACAAGCCTCTCATTTCCTACTAGACTTGAAGAGCAGGTTCCAGTTGGGGCAGACGGGCCAGATACATGTGGGCAGGTTGTGCACTGCACAAGAGGTTGGGCCAAGAGGAGGACCCGTAGGCTGAAGCCTATAGTATACTGCATTCAGGACACTGGTGTCTGGAGGAAACAGAAGGACACATGCCCCTCCCAGCACAAGCAGGGGTAGCTCCCACCAACAGGTGCCCAAGCTGGAATGCAGACCCAGTGTAAAGAGAGCTTCAGGCTTTTTAAAGTGAAGCTAAAAATCTGGGGTTAAAAAAATTTCCTGTTTTTTTTTTTTTTTTTAAGTATTGGCAATACATTTTCAAAAATAAATAAGACACTGCGTGGGAAGCAAGTAAAACATAGCTGCAGGCCAGATATCGGGCCGTCCTAGGTCTTCCACCAGCCCCAACCAGGAGGATCGGCTTCTCCTCCAGGACTCCCTACCCACCTGCCACTGAGCCGCCCACGTACACTGGCTCACGCTGCTTCTCCGCTGAAAATCTTCCAACAGCCCTATCCCCTTCGCTCTCACACCCACAACCCGATCCAGCGCCCGTCAGCCTCTTTCAAACGTGGAGTAGGACTTCCTCTCACCAAGAGACCTCACTCTGCCAGGACTAGTGCAGTACCTTCTTCCCGGCGGCCGCTGCCCCCTGCGCCCCCTGCAGTCTATCCTTGGTACAGCAGCCGGAGGAGGCCTGTTACACCAAAGTTGGATTCCACTGCACAGAATCATCCATGGCTCCCGTCTCCCTTTGAGTGAGAGACAAGTCATCACAACACTCTCTGGGCCCTTGTGCTATCCTCTGCTTATCTCTCTACCCCTCAGTGGCCTCATGGCTCTCACTCCTGCTTCAGGGCCTTGGCCCTTGGCCCTCTCTCCGTGTAACCCGTCTCATCTCTCCTAGACATCCACAGCACCAAGAAGGGGCTCTGTTAACGATCTCTCTGGAAGACCAGGCACACGTTGGGGCTGCCTGCAGCAAACAAGCATCTCCATCACTCTTCGCTCCTCCTGGGCTCTGCTGAAGTGTCGGAAAGTCCTCCCTGAGCACCCCATAAAAAGCCGGTAGTCTCTGCCCTGCTGCTTCGATCCCCCCAGCCCAGCGTGCTGTCTCCACACCACTTTGCACCATCAAACCTAGTGCTTACTTATCTGTTTTCTGGTTTCTTACCTATGGCCTCGGTCTGATTCTACGCTCTCTTGAGGGCAGGGGGTTTGTGGGTGGCTCCCCAGTGGCTGTGTGCCCAGGTTAGCACAGCAATAAATGGACAAACGTCTCCCCACAGCCTTCAGGGGCCCTGCGAGCTGCTTAGCACCATGTTCAAGGCCCCTCAGCTCCCTGTCTCTCCAGCCACACCCCCAATCATCTCCCTCCCTGCCTACCATCTGCTCAGCACCAGCTCTTCTCTCTGTTTCTCAGAATGCCCTTCTTCTCCCCATCTAGCAGCTGAACTCCTAGTCATCCTTCAAAACCCAGGCAGGAAATCCCCTACTTTAAGAAACGCCCCTAACTGTCCCTGCTCCCCATCTCCGTTAATCTCTCCTTCCACTGTCCCTCCCACGTGCGCTCAGGGGCGTGTGTGCAGCCTTCTGTGGCCATCCCGGAGGGCAGGGCCGGCTGCTGTCCTCCAGATTCTCTGTGCCCACACCTGGTCACTCAAAGCTGTCCACCCCTCCCCACCCGGGGCCGGTGCACTGTTGCCATGATCCCTCTACAGGGCAGCTCGATTTGGGGGTGCAAGAACCACCTCCCGGAGTATGTCTGAGCTCCCCAGCACAGAGTGACCCCCGTCTCTGACAGCCAGTGTTGCTGAGATGCTGTGGCCCTGGTCCTCCCTGCTAGCCACCTAAGCGCCCGGAGCCAGCTCCTCCCTCTGTCCCCCATGGTGGGTCCTGACTCTCTGGTAGGGCTCCCTTCTGATGGCTCCTTTCTGCTGTCCTCCCCGTGACAGGGCAGCACTTCTCGGAGACCATCAGCCGGAGGGGCTGGCCTCCGCCACGGCCGTCCACGTGCCGCAGCACACGTGTGGCGCAGACGCCGGGGGCCGGGCAGGGGGAGGCAGACAGCTTCTCCCAAGAAGCGCATCTGTTGCATCTGTCCTGGCTACAGTGGCCCGCTGGAAGGGACTCCGGCGGCTCTGGGCAGGCAGGTGAGGCGCGGGTCAGGGCACCAGTGCGCGAGCCGCTCGGAGGCGGGAGGGGGCCAGCCGCACTCCTCCCCAAATCCCCGCGCCACCGACGGTATTTTTATAACACTGTTTTGGCACGTCTGCTGCAAAGGTAATTTAACATCCACATTGCTGCTACTTAATTAAATAGATGAACTCATTCTACATTTACAAGTCTTAATTCATCCTGAACAAAATTGGCCATGCTTAGTTCTTTCTACTCCAGCAGCTCTCTGGAACAAATGGTGGCCTTTCCGAGTTAACGGCAGGGACAGGTTAAAAGCTAATTATCGGCTCTGGTCGCCTGTGTGAGAAAGAGCGGATGTCTTTATCCATCATCGGAAGGGAGCTGAGGGGCCACCAGGTTCCCTCTTCTCCAGCTGGGGGCAACCGGGGGCGACGGCCCCCCACCCCAAGGCTCCCTGGGTCTTCCGTCTCAGGGACGGGTGCGTGGACTCCTTCCTCTGTCCCCCAGAGGACTCTGCCTCTCACAGAACTAATGGAGCCTCCGGAGGGGCGTTACTGTGTGCGAGCTCCGTCTGGAACCCTGACTCTCAGGTACGTGGGCCCCACACAAGGAGCTGGCCTCCCAGGCTGACCTGACGTGGGCACCGTGCACGGGGCAGGAGGAGGCCAAACCACGAAACAAAGAAGTGCGGCCACCTCCCTCCTTCTCAGGCCCCAGGACACTGCTGAGGAGACAGCAGGGCAGCAGGCCTTCCTACAAAGGCATCCTGCCTTCTAGCCGAGCTGCCTGCCACTCCTCCCTGGTCCTTTCGGGCCTCTGCCAAGGAACACTTGTGAGTAGGACAGGGGAGCTGACCCCAGTGGAGGGGCTATCTGTGCCCCCAAAGCAAGCATCCCACCAGCCTGGGGGATTGAGGGGTCCGGCTGTGGGCAGGGATGCCTGGTTCCCCTAGGCCAAGTAAGGCCACCACGTTGCCCAAAGGCTGCTGCCCGGCCCGCTGGCCCTGGGCTCCACACGGAGGCCTGGAAGCAGTGAAACCCCGTGGGCCAGTGGGTCTTGGTGACGCAAGCCCCGGGGCCGTTTGCAGCACAAGAACCGGTCACCCTGGGGAGATAGTTCTTTGTCGGGAGGGGGGAGCTGGTGATGGGGGAGCACTCATTAGCTTTCATCCTGCTGTGAATTCACTAAGGGCTGCCTCGGTGGCCTCAGGGGGGCTGGTGGGCGAGCCCAGAAATGCACACAGGAGGCTTCAGCTGCCCTGGGCAAGCCCCGTGAGCTGGCTGCCTCCGTTTCCCCAGTGTGTAAATGTCTCATCCTGTCCTGCCTCCTGTGCACACAGGATGCCAGGAGGCCATCGGAAGCGGACTGGTCCCTCTGCCCTCTTCTCCTGGTGATCACAGGCCTGGCCCCAGCTTCCCAGCCTGGGGATATGAAGAGGCTGGAAAATACCCAGCTTCCTGGATACGGGGAGCCAGCGCAGGGACGCCCCACCCTGGTCTCTTGGCCTCAGCCATGGCTGCTCAAACCACGGCCAGACACACCTCCCTCCAGTTCTCCTGCCCAGGCCATGAGGCTGTCTCCAACAGGTGCCCCAGGCGGCCTCAGCACCCCTAGGGCCTCCTCCCGGGAACCTGGCCCCATCTGCCAGCCCCCACAATACCTATGGCCACGCTAGTGTTTACGAGAGCCTCCAGTCTGCCGGAAGCATCTATACCTCCACACCAGTCATCACAAGCTGCTTCACAAGCTGCTCCCATGACTGGATGAGGAAACAGAAGCCCAGAGAGGCTGAGTTCCTTTCCCAAAGCCACACAGCCCTCCAGAGACACGAGCACAGTGGGATCCCAGCTGAATCGGGTGTCGAGGCTAGAGCTCTAACCACACTCCCTTCTCCCATCACCTGAGCTGATGTCCAAGGAACAAAACCCACGGGCCCACGCTCCCGCCAACCAGAGAGGGCAGGCCGTCTCCAGGCCGCGCTGGCATCAGAGAGTGGAGAGGCTCAGAAATGTGGGCACCACACCCTCCCCAGAACAGGGCCCAGACTGGCAGGAAATCTGGAGGCCGGGGGAGTTCTGGCAGGGTCCCCACCGTGGGGTCACCCCTACAATGCCACTTCCCAAAAGTTCCAGCCTCCATCCTCGGGAGAAACTAAGCAAGGAATGGGAGTCAGCGGCCTGGCCCCCCCCCACCGCCCGGGCCACGTCCAGGGCTGTTTACGCCCCTCCCCAGGTCCTGAAGACCCCTCACCAGTGTGCTTGTCTCCCCAGCTGTCAACAGCGGGCTGGAGAGGGGACGAGCGCTTCCCTGGGGGGTTGGAGGACACAGAGAGGGGACCTTGGGATTTCTCTATTCTCCTAGTGCCCAGGGAGCCTTTGTGGGGTGACGCCTGGGACCTGTGGAAGGTTCTCAGGCGCAAATGGCTAAGAGGGAGGGGCCCCATCCCCTGGCCTGTTTCCTCCCTTTGCAGATGCATCTGCTCCAGCCCCCCGAGCTGGGGGCCATGGCGGGGTGGGGGGGAGGCGGCTCCCAGGGGCCCCCAGCTCCACCTCCTTCAGTCCCTAGAGACCTCCACCACCAGCTCCCCTGCCCCAGAGCCTGTTTCATCAGCCGGTCAACAAATATTTACCTGCAACCTTCCGAGTGTGCAGAGGTCAGGGACAAGATTTCAACAAAAGCAGAAGACAGAGAAGTGGCCGAGAGCTGGGGCGGGCTCAAACACGGGCGCACGCAAACGTGTGGCCCGTGATGGGGGGCAGGCACGGCTCCTTCTCCATTCCCAGCTGAGCATCCCAGGGCAAGTCAGTTTGCCTGGTGCCTCAGTTTCCCCATCTGCAGGATGAGAGGACTCGCCCACCCCACTGTGACCAGTAAATGAGTTCGCACACTCAGGACAGCAGCTGCCCAGGGCCCCAGGGGCCCGCGCGGCCATGCTGGACACACAGTGACATGGGCGGAGGAAGCTGAGGGGGAGGGCATCCCTGACCGGGGATGCCAAGGGGGCAGGGCCTGGCCAGGCGGAGAGGGGAGGCAGGGCTGCACCCTCGGGGGCACTGGGATTCGGGTGGGCCTCGGGCCGGGCTCATCTTTTACACAGCCCTGAGCCTGTCCTGACCACAGACCCCGGGCAGGCGTGGGGGAGGGCACCCCTATCATATTGACCTCAACAATGGGGGAGAGAGACAAGACGGGTAACACAGGAGCCACCTCCTGGCAAATCCCACAGTTCATCGGGCGCCTACAGGAGGCGGCGGGCAGATGCTCCTTCATAAAGTGGGGCGTAGGGGACTGGCAGCTGCCTGGTGAGGTCCTTCCAGCAGTGCCCCTCCCCATCCGGGTTCAGGAGGCCCCCGCTGCAAAAAGAGAAGCAAGCTCGGAGAAGGCGCAGCCGCCTGGCCGGCAGTGCCCGGCCTGGCTCCAAATGCCCTCTTCTGGGGAGGGCTCCTGGGATTTCGAGGAGTCCCTGGAGAGGGTCCATAGGAAGGCGGCCAAGGGGCCCGCTCCTCCGCCGTCGCGAGCTAGGAGATGCCACTGGCTTCTGTGAGTGGTGCCCAGTTTCTTGTTGGCACGCACAGCCACGGGAACACTTGGCATTGCCAGGGCCCTCATTAGCAGAGGATCTTAAAACAGTATGTGGAAACCCTTCAAGACCCCCTGGGCTGAGCGCCAGCACGCTCCGGGTTTTACGGGGTAAGAACACTGAGACAGAGAGGCTGGCTGCTCTGGGGGCAGCTCTAGCCCATAACCAGGCCCCCGCTCCCACCACACAGCCTTCCCCACTTTTGCAGAGGTGCGGCTGGACACCCCTTCCCGCCCCTTTGGATGCGAAAGAACGGAGAGGCTGCACGGGCACGGTCTTGAGCGCAAGGAAGGCTGCCCGGGCAGGAAGCGGATCTGGGGACAGGACTACGTAGAAGAAACCGAGGTCCACGGAAGACACACACGTGCCCAGAGCCGGTCTACAGAAGGCGACGCTGACCCTCCTGAGGCCCACAGGCCCAGCCCTGGACGGGACTCTGCACCGGGCAGCACAGAGGGCCCAGGCTGCCCAGGGAGGCTGCCCGGGCAGGCAGGGCTGGGAGGGCAGTGCCGGCCCCAGAAGCAGGAGGCCTGGGACCCACTCCCAGCCACATCACAAACTCCCTCGGGGTCCAGCTCCTCATCCACGAGGGCAAGTTTGAAGTGAGGCGTAGGTGAGGTTCATTCTTCAGTTTACATGTCCAAGTCTGGAAAGAAGACCCGCGTCCAGACCTGGGCCCTGGGCCCTCTGCACCCTAACCTGGTACCCCAGTTAGCATCACTGACCTGCAGCCAGAAGTCGGGGGATCAGACACCTCCCGGCGCTGGGCAGGGTAGAGGGGCAGCCCCAGGCTCAGAGCTTCCGCAACTGTGTGAATCCCGGGATCTTCCAGGAGACCCCAGACTCACGTCTCAAGCCTCCCAACCCTGGAGCAAAGAAGACCTGTCGACCCTCCTCCCGGCTACGTGGCTGGCGAGAGGAGCGGGGGTCCTGCAGCAGACGGCACCCTGCTCCCTCTCCCACCAAGGTCCCAGACATCGTGACCGCAGAGTCTTAGCTCCTGGTGTGAAATGAGAAGAATGGAACAGGGGAGGGGCTCGTGGCCTCCCAGAGGTTGGAAGTGACGCAGGAGTGTGGTCCAGAAGATTCTTGAGAGGAAGAGTTCTCCTGGAGACCACCCCCAGCGTTGTCTTCTCTTGGCGGGGTTGGGGGGGGTTCCTAGTCTCCCTGCTCAGCTAGAGAGCTCAGAGGACAAAGCATTCTGGGTCACCAGGGACCCTTCCCCGAGTCCAGGGAACGGCCCTTCCCCACAACTATCCACACCCAGGCTTCCGGAGCCCCAGACCACCGGCCTCAGGGAGGACAGCATTCTCCAGGGCTCTGCAGTCGTGACGGGGAGACCGACGCGGATGAAGGTCAAAGCTGAAAACAGGGACAGAACGCCCGGAGCCTGCCTTGACCGGCGACGCTGGGGCTCGGGGAGCTCCGCAAGCTTCCCGGCAACCCCCCATGGCAGCGGCTTCATGGTCCCAAATGCCCAGAGGGGAAACTGAGGCCCACAAAGGGAGAGGGTCTGTGGTCACACACAGTGGGGGAGGGGCCAGGATCTCTACCCAGGCAGCAAGTTGTCCCAAGGGGAGACCCGGTCCGGACCCGGCTCTTACCCAGGAGCCACCAGACACATGTGGACCCTCCCTTTTCCAGCAGTTAGCACCGGTTCAGGCCCTGGATTGTCTGAGCCACGTTTCAAGTGATCAATAACCACAGGTGGCCGGGAGCTGTCCTACTGCACGGTACAGATCTAGAACATTCCATAGTGGCAGAAAGGACAGCTGGACGGAGCTGGTCTAAGGGCTCTCTCGAGGGGGGTCAGGCAGGGGGAACAGAGCTGTATGGGGGGCTCTCACGTGAGTTTCCAGACCCCATCTTGGCCTCTGGTTGGGAACCGAAACCAGCCTTTCCTCAGGGCCTGCGTGACCCATCCTCACGCCGCAGCCTGGGTCCTCTCTTGTCAGCACCGCCGGGCTGGGCCGGGCGGACCCATGGTTCGGTGTCACGTGTGCCCTTCGTTACGACCCACGGAGTTCCCCGAGACGGAGGCAAGACCAACAGAGAGCGGGGAGACAAGACAGAGGTCCCCCCGCGGGGCTTCTCACACAGACCCCGGCGAGTCTGGAGTTGATGACAACAGGTCCCTTTTACACCATGTGGGCCCTAAACATGCACCAAACGGTGTCCGCACGCAAAGTGTCCCCTGCACACCAGGGGACGGAGAACGTGTCCTCCAAGGACTAGCGTCAAGATGGGTTCTGAACCTCATCCCTGCACGGTGCCTTCACCGGGGAGGACACGGGGTCTTAGCGAGGCAGCAGAGGCCTGGGGCAGATCTGGGACTGGAACCCGAGTGCGGCCACCGGGAGCTTTCCTGGGCAGCCCACGTCGCTCTCTGGACCTTCGTTCTGCTCCCCCGCCCCCACCCGCAGGCAAATGCTGACCATCACCACCCCACCTGCCTCCCAGTTAAGGAGCCGATACAGCAGTCCCCGCCTCAGACCCAGCGGCCCCCTCCCTGACCCACGCCTGCGGCTGGCCTGTCCCTTCCACAGGGAGCATCTCCAGGCTCTCTCTGGCCCCAGCATCCCGGGAGAACTGGCCTGCACCTGCCCAGGGCCGCCGCCACGGGGCGCTCCGGCCCAGGCCGCCCAGAGGCCCTGCAGGGGTGAGATAAGCAGCCCACGCCGCAGTCCCCCCCACCCCCCTCCCCGCGAGGGGTCCCCCCCTCCACCACCGCGCTGGGCGGGAGGCAGCAGGAAGTGACAGAGAGGCAGAGCCAGGGGACAGCCCCTCACAAAGAGTGCGTCCTCTGTAAGTGGAGATAAAGCTCGGGCAGGAGGAAGGGGCGCTCAATCAGTTGTCGCCCGATGTCCCACATGCTGACAGGGCAAGTGTGAGGCCGTTCACGGCCACGCGGCTTTCATCTGCCGTTACTCAAGCGGGAGCCGTGCTTTATCTCCCTCACATTATGTGAGCCCACGAGGCAGACACTTGCTCTGGCGCGCACGGGGCTCCCTCGGAAAATATTAATATGTAAATGTCACTCTCCGCGGCCCAGAAATGAAATGGGACGACCGGCTGGAAGGCGCGCTGCGGGCGACAGAAAAAAAAAAAAAAGAAGAAGAAAGGGAGAGAAAGCCGCTCAGGGCTCGGGCGACTGGCGTGGGCAAGGAGGGCCCGCAGGAGCGTGGCACCGGGGGTCAGCCTCGCCTGCCACGGCCTCTCCCTGGGCGAGGGTCTCTGGCGGGAGACCAGGGAGCGGGGAGGCAGCCCCACCTGCCTGCACCTGCTTCCGAGAGAAATTACACAGATGCTGCTGGGGGACTGGGCTGTCACTGTGCACCAGGGACCTTCTGGAGAACTTATGGGCAAGGCCTGGTTTGGCCACGGACACCCTGATGGCCCCATTTCACAGATGAGGACACCGTGGCACATGGAGTTTCAGGGGCCGGACCAAGGACGTGCAGCCCGGTTCTGTCCCCTGCCTCAAGGCCCTCCGCTTCCTCCAGGCCCCCAGGACTGAGCATGTCACGGGCCTGGCGCCCTACCAGGCTCCGGCACAGCAGTCTGTCCACAGGCAAGGACCACGACGTGCGGGGCGCAGGGAGGTGCCTAGGTGAAGACACGTGAGCCCACAGGGACGGCAGCCCGTGGGGGCTCCCCTTCCTGCCTTGCCTGGGGCCAGGGGCCGCGCACGCCCTCCTCCTGCACTCTTGTCCACATCCAGGTCCTGCTCCGCTGCCCCGCGTGCCTGAGGGTGAGAAAGCTGGGCCAGGAGCGGCGTCCAGGGGGCGGAGTGGGGTGCCCAGGAGCAGCAGCCCCAGCCGGCGGACAGGAACCCGCTCCCCCACGCTCTGCAGTATGCTGGAGAGGGCCTGCTGCGGCTCCCAGAGTCCCCGGCCTCATGCCGCCGTGTCCTCCCACCCCAGCCCTGCACAGCCGGCCATGGGGGCGCCTAGATGAACATGGGGGTATCTCCAACCCCCACACCCCCTATGTGCTTAGGGGTCTCCCCATTCACAGAAAATACTGCCTCTGGGCCCCAGGAAAACTCAGGAGTGGGCCGGGGACCCGTGGCCCCTCTTTCTGAGGCTGCTGCCTCCTCTCTGTCCCTACCCCCGGTGGACTCCAGGGTGACCCCATCCAGCAGGAGCCCACGTGTTCCCTGAGACCAGGCTGCCCTTGCCCCCAGGGCAACCCCCCCCCACCCCGGGGTGGAGCGCAGGCCCCTGGGGACAGGGACAAGCCAGAGCAGAGGTGGGGCGGCGCCTGCAGATGGAAACTGACTTCAGAGAGCTGGAATGCTTCTTGGGAAACAGCAGCGCTCGTTCATCAACGGGAGGCACACTGGGAGCAGGAGGGTGGCCCCCGGGCTCCCCCCGAGATGGGGTGTGCACATACACACGCACACCCGTGCAAGCTAACTTGTGCTCACGTGCACACACACACAGAGGCAGGCGCACGCGTGTGTACACTCGCGCCACACCCATACGTGTATATGTGTGCACACAGACACGCGTGTGTACGCACACTGGTGCACACACGCATAAACACGTGTGTGCACGTGCACGCACACATCCCAGCCGAGCCTCCGACTCCCCAGGCCTGACCTCGGCTCCCAGGACCTCTGCAGGCCTGGGGGCAGACACAGGCCAGGGAGGGGGCGAGGAGCAGCTGCCTGGCAGCAGCCGGGGGCTCCGGAACCCGAGGGACGGGGCCGAGGGGGCACTCATGGCCGGGCCTTGTGGTCTGGACTTGAGAAATCTCCATCTGGCAACAGGGCCTTCCCCAGAACAATGGGCTGCAGAGTCTCTGAGCTGGGCAGGCGCCTGTGTGTGAGAAACGGGGCTTGGCAGCCTTTCAGGGGCCTGCGCCAAACCTCCAGCGGGTCTGTGCTCCCCAGCAGGGCTGGGCCAGGGGGCCGCAAAGCCAGGACGGCCCACCCCTGCCTGGGTGGGTCTCCCTGCCTTCTCCCCTCCTCCGGGAAAGCTGTCCTGGGTCGGGGGGGAGCATAGGCGGGACTCACAGGTACGAGGGAGGGGAGGGGGCTGGGCGCAGAGATCTGGTCTGTTTCCAGCGAAGCCCTAGGCTAGTAGGCTACAGGACACAGTGGGAGCCTGGGTCCCTGGTCCTCCTCCGACACTGCCCTGCTGGGAGGAGAAGACAGGAGGGGGCAGGGGCGGAGCCAGGAGGGGGCAGGGGCGGAGCCAGGAGGGGGCAGGGGCGGAGCCAGGAGGGATAGCAGAGGAGAAGGGGGAGGAAGAGAGAGGAGAGGGAGAGGCCAGGAGAGGGCTGCAGAGGCCGAGGGCTCCTGCGGGAAGCGGACCCCTGCTGCCTCCCGTCTCAGCGCTCCCAGAGGCCCTAACCAAAGCCTGGAATCCCCTGGGGGAGCGGAGGGTCTTTTGTTTGCCCAGGGGTCCCCGGTTCTCCAAGCGGGGTTCCCACACATCAGCAGCATCACCTGGGGCCAGACATGCCGATTTCCACCCGCGTTTCCCCAGCTAGGGCATCCGGGGGATTCTGGTGCTTGGTGGAGGGTGGGCCAGACGCCGTCCCTGCCTGGGGTGTGTTCTCAGGGGGCCTCCAAGAGCCAGCGGCTTTCAGGAAAAGTGCCAGGCCTGGGGAGCTGGGGGAGGGCCCTTCTGTTTCCCAGAGGAGGGTGGGGCTGAGGCCAGAGGCAGCAGGTGTCCCCAGTCCTTCTGGAAGTTGGGCAGACGGGGGACGGGGAGGCCAGCAATGGGCAGGCCCGTGGTCGCCTAGGGATATGTTCAGTCAGAGGAGCAGGAGACAGGGGAGAAGAGAAAAGTTTCTCATCAGTGGGGTGAGGTTGGGGACCTCAGGAGGTGCCCCAACATGGGGGCAGGAGAGGCTGAATACGTGGCCGGAGGTCACCCTGCTGCAAAGGGCTGGACCGGAGGGAAGAAGACCAGCATCTCAACTGCTCCCCCTGCAGACGGGAGGAGGGAGGGGCAGACCCGAAGGTGACAGGAGTCGGGGAGCAGCAGGGAGTCCCGGCTACGTGATGCCCAGGAGCGGCCCCCACACGGGCCCACGGACCACAGCGCAGAACCACGGGGCAGCCACGTCCCAAGCAAGCAGAGGTCGGGGCAGAAGAGTGTTTCAAAGGCTTCCAAGGCCCCCAAGGTGACCTGAATGCCAAATGCTGGGGTTGGGGGTCAGAAGTATGGGAAGGACCTTCGAAGGCCGGGCCAGTGACCTGCCCAGCTGTCCCCACGCTCAGGCGGGGGACGAACAGGTGAAACTGGGGTTCTTGGCCCTCTTGCGGATTCGCAATTAAAGAGCGTTTTGTCTCCTGTGCTCTCACACAAAGCTAAGGAGCCCTGCCCTTTGGGGCCTGGGGGCTGGGAGGGCTCTGATACAAGGCCGGACTGGAGTCCGCGCGGTGCGAGGGACCCTGAATTTATTACGTGCCGGTAATTGATGTTTATATAAAGTAGCTCTCACAGCTACTCAAAGTACAAGATGAAAAGCAATCAATCAGCCATCCGCCTCAAGAGAGAGAAAAACACCACGCCTATCGAAAGCACCCCTCCCCCCAAAATTACTGGGCAGGGGTTGGATCTGCATGTCAGTGGCTCGAAGCTTGGGGTTCCAACCACAGACAAGACAGGGAGAGTCAGCAGCAGGCTGCCTGCCATGCTCAGAGCCGGGCGGGCCTGGGGTCCCGCTGAAGAACCCAGGCTGCAGGGTGCTGGGTGCTGCTGCCTGACCCTCGTGCCTGATCGGACTCCTCTCTAGTCACCTGTTCTGCTCCCTGTGGGCCCCAGCTCTAAGGAATGTGGCTGGAGTCCCCGGCGCAGTTTGGAGGGGGCCCCAATGAGCCTGAGGGTGACCCCAAGGCTGAGCGAGACCCCCCCGGGCCCCAGGCTCCCAGCTAAGGTTTAACGATTCCCACCCGCACATCACATCTACCCTCTCCATTCCTCCCACCCCAAAGCAGCTCAATCCAGCAGCTTCCGGCACACCCAGAGACCCAGACTCGGAGCAGCTCGGGGAGGCCTGCTTTCAGGGAGAGCGTGAGCCCCCAGACGCATGTGCAGCCCTCGCCGTGCTGCTGGAGCGGACTTCCGTGTTGTGTGGAGCCGTGCTAGGTGCTGCCCTCGTGTCCCGTGGCGGCCACGACACCGTCCCTGCACTTGGGGGGTTCAAATACCCACTTGTTCGTCACAGTTCTGGAGGCCAGAAGGGGGGACGCTGGTGTCACGGAGCTGCAGTGGGTGTCGGTGGGGCCGGGCTCCATTCAGAAGCTCTCCCCAGCTTCTGATGGCGGCCCGCACTCTGGGGCTCGGCACTCCAGGCTCACACGCCTCCTCCGCCTCTGCGCCCCTGCTCTCTGTCGGCGCCCCTTGTAAGGACACTCCCGGTCGCATTCAGGAACACCCCGAATGACCCGGGATCCTACGGCCTCACCACCCCTCACTCCGTCACATTTGCAAACGACTCTTCCAAGTCAGTTACCACGGGTTCCAGGAATGAAGACACGCGCTTTGGTGGTGGTGGGGGGGGGAGCACTTTTCAGCCTCCCGTAAACAGAAAGCAAAAATCAAGCCAGGTTCCTGCTTCCTTACCTCCCACTCAGACGGCCACGGAAGCCCGTCCACTCACACAGAAACGACCTCGTCTGGCAACTACTTCCCGAGAGCCAGGCTCTGTTCTCAGTGTTGGGAATATGGCAGTGAGGAAAACCGAGAGCAATCCCTCGTCTTCGTGGAACTTACGTGTGCACACAGCTTAAGGGTGACTGATACAAAGGGAAACCGGGACAGGAGGGGAATTCAGGGTTGCGTTTCAACATGGTGGCCGGGGCTGAGCAGCTGACTTTTGAAGGAGCCAAGAGCATGAGCAGCGTGGCGATCTCAGGAGAACTTTCCAGGCAGAGGCAACCGCAGGTGCAAAGGCCCTGTGGCTGCAGCGTGCCTGGCACGTTCATGCAATAGCAGGGGGGCCGCTGTGGCTGGAGTGACGTGGATGACGAGGGAGTCAGAGTTGGATGTGTTCTCTGCTCCTTTCTAGTACTTTCTTTCGGTGGTGAAGAAGCAGCCCCGAGGCTTTACTAAGTATGCAGTCCAGAAGCCTCTGCTCACGCATGCACCCAGCAGCAGGCACCGTGCGAGGCTCCAGCTGTGGCGTGTGTCCTGGCCGAGGCAGGAGGTGCGGGCCACACACACATGCGTGCACACACACACACACACACACACACACGCATTGGAGTGCCAGTCCCAGGCTGGGGGTGAGCCGTGGGTGGCATCGTGCTTGCTGAAGCTGCAGCCTCCATTAAGAATTTATCAGCCCAGAGGGAAGCGTCTTTAGCTCTGGGTCTCCCACGGTGGGGTCCGCGCAGCAGCAAAACTTTGCTTCTGGGAATAGAATGGAAATTCAGTCCCCGGAGGACAATGAAAAGCCGGCTCACAAAACATTTCCCTTTGAGCTGGGCCGAGGGGCCCCCTAATGACGATGGGAGGACTGGGTGGGCAGGCGCCCCCCCCAGCAAGCATGCGAGATGGCGGTCGTGCTGGAGGCTCTCGGCCCCCAGGGCCCCACCTGCTCGGCGCCGCCGGTCCCTAATAAACCCTTTCTCTTCGGAGTCACATCTGATGCGGTTCCAACAGGGAGCCATACGTCACCAAATCCAGCAAAAATTTGTGCTAAATTGAATCAATCCATCTTGGAAATGGCTCTTGTCAGGTTCTGTCAGAGAGACCGTCTGCAGGGGGACAGAGAGATCAGGAGGGGCCCTCGCAATGTGGGGGCTGGGGGTATGAGTCTCAGCACCTCAAAGCCTCCCACAGCCTCTGGTGGGGGGCTGCTGTCACTGTCACTGTTGTGAGCGAGGCTCCTGGAGGACAGGCAGGCTTGGGGGGGGGGGGTCGTCTGGTTAGCAGCAGCCCCTCCCTGCAGTCTGCCACTGTACTACCTTCCACAGAGACTTCTTGTGGCTCAGTTCGAGAAAGATCTGGAATCACAAGGTGCTTACTCATTGCCAAGTATGCTAATGGCAGGAGGCCAGGGCCAGGCCAGCCAAGTGGACAGAACTCGGACGGGGCCAGGGCACTCCGTGGTCCAGAGAGCAGCTGGGGGCTGGGGTGCAGGTGTCCCGAGGGGAGGGCAGCGAGGAAGACACCCCCTCCCCCCAGCAGCTGGCTTGAGAGGCTCCTCTGTGGGGGACACGGGCTGCGCCCCGGGCACAGGGTTCAGGTTGTGGGCAGCAGACCTCATGTCCAGAGCTCCAGGCTCCCAGGAGAAACCAGGCACGGCCCAGCTGCTCTGGGTGAGGCCCCAGCAGCCCGGGGGGAGCCCCCACAAGGACGACTGCCCCCCAACCAGAATGTCACTCCTGCCTTTCAAAATTCTGGTTCTCAAAGTTGTCCCCATCACAGATACAACCCTTCTGGCTGGCTTGGTTTCTGCGCATGCCCACACAAACCCGCACTCTGGCCACGCGGGCGGCACCTTCCCGACCCGGCACGAGCAGCCTGCCTGGTCCCTGTTTGCAGTCCTTGTCTGTGCCATGCCCTCCCCTAGGTGAGCCTTCTGTCCAATCCTGAGATCAGCACCACCCACCTCCCCTTCCGGTG
The DNA here is from genome assembly GCF_009829155.1 of Mustela erminea. NCBI lineage: Eukaryota > Metazoa > Chordata > Mammalia > Carnivora > Mustelidae > Mustela > Mustela erminea. The sequence goes on along the minus strand of NC_045632.1, from coordinate 57,414,558 downwards.
GGTCCCTGGCCTCGCCACCTCCTAAAACTCCGTCCCCACCGTGGGGACCCCCAATCCTGCCGCCACACCCCGAGGGTCAGCTCCTCAAGGACACACCGCCAACAAGCTCGTGTCCTTCCCAGAGGAAAACGTGGTGCCGGGCACACACAGATTTCTGAATGTCAGGTTCACAGGCGCCAGGACGCAGGTAAAGGACAAAAAGCACTATGAAGTTCTCGAGAGTTCCTCTGTGTGATAAGAACAAGCCAAGAAACCAACGTCCCCCCAGCACACCGACCTCACCGGGCATCTACCTCCCCCGGTCCATGTTTCACGAGCCCATGAAACAGCTGCGGGACCCTGGGCGCTGGCCAGGCCCACCCGGAGACATGCCTGGGGCACGGTCATGGGGACAGCTGCATCGCGTCTCCTCCCACTGCCTGGCCCCCTCCGCCTCTCCCCTGTCGCATCACCACCACCCCCTTCCCGCCGTGGTACGAGGCAGCTAGATCCAAGTGACCCAACATACGTCCCCTGGGAACAGCACCCATTCTGAAAAATTATCTCATGGGCTTGGTTGTCGGGGCGGCAGCCTCCCCAGGGGACAGTGGCTAACCACGAGCCCCACGAGGGGGCTTCTGGGAGCTGGCTGGGCTCCATCTGTTTTGTTTCCAGGTGCTGGTTACATGGTGAGTTCAGCTTGGACGCCCGCACGATGGGGACATCGACACACACTTTTCTGACGAATGTCCTCCTCACGGAGGCGATCAAGGAAAACACAGGCTGAATCGCAGCCCCTGGAACTCCTGTGTTGAAGCCCTCAGGCCCAGCAGCTCCGATGGTGACTGTGTTTGCACCACGGTCTTCAGAGAGATCTTTCATAACGTGGGGCCATCGGGGCGGGCTCTGGTCCGACATGACCAGAGTCCCTCGAAGACGAGATCAGGACGCAGACGCTCACGGAAGGAGGACCGGCTGAGGACGTGGGGAGAAGGTGGCCATCTAGAGGCCCAGGACAGAGACCTCAGGGGACAGCAGCCCTGCCCACACCTCCACCTAGATTTCTAGCCTCCAGCAGCACGAGAAAATAGATCTCCGCCACTCAAGTCACCGGGCCTGTGGGGCCTGGTGATGCCCAGTGGTGACAAAGCCCACTGGGGAGCAGGGGTAACCCCGGTTGGGACGGGGAAGGCCGGCCCCCTGCAGGGGGTGGGGGAAGAGAGAGCCTTCCTTGGCGGCTGGGGCTGCTGTCCCTCTGAGTCCCCGCAGCCCCCAACTCCATTTCCAAACCGCAGAGCGTCGAAGCTGGAGGCTGGGCCACAGATCCGCCGGAGGATCCGTCAGCAGGCCGAGGAAGACAAAAGCAATCCGGCCTGACGCTGATGTAGACGGATACGCGCACCGGAAACCCGCAGACCAGAGAATTAAAACGCGGGTCGGGCTGGAAGCGGAGGACGCCGGCTGACGGATCTCCCCCCGCCAGACGGCCCGGCCCACCACGTATGTCGCCACGACACGCTCTCGAGAAACGGTACCCCCACGCGGACCCCTGAGGGAGGGGAGGAGGCGGCTGTGTCTGCGGCCGGCGCGCCGGCGGGGCCGTGGACCCCCAGGGTGGGAGACAGTGCACCAGGCACAGCCAGCCCGTGACTCCGGGGGAGAGGAGGTGTCACCGGGAAAACGCAGGCCGTGGGGACCCGGCTTCCGCTGCTCGGTCTTCTCCCGCGGCCACGGGGCTCAGCGTGTCGGGGGCTGGCTCTCCCAGCAAGCTGCAGGGACTCTCAGAACAGCTGATACACGCGTGCATGGACGGACAGACGGACGGCAGGCACCATGACTGAGGTGCTCTCCACAGCGCTGGGAGCCCGACTCGACGACGTGAGCCAGCCCTCCTGACTTCCCGCGCCAGCACCGCCTCCCGGGCTCGGAACCGCCCTGACGTGGATGGTCTCTGCTACCAGCCAAGGCACAGCCCCCAGGGATGGCGCTCCCAGCTCTGCCCCGTCCGGGCCACTTCGCTGTCCCGGCTTTTCCGCTGGCTCTACACCTGCCACTCTGGAAGTCTCCGTGAGGCCCGGCAGGCTCTGTCCCTTCGGGCTCCTCCCTGGCCAGCCCCGTCCCCTTCTCCGGGAGCAAGCCTCCCTCCTTCCTCCGGTAGGTCCCTCTCCCTGCAGGGCTGAGCAGGGACCCCAGCCACCTATGAAAGGCTTCCCTCCAGGCCTGCTTCCTCCCAAGTGTCCCCGCAGAACTGTGTCCTGCGGGGCAGCCGCATGTGGCTGTTTACGGCCAAGTATTAACGTGGAAGGAAAAGGGAACATCAGTTTCTGGGTCTCCCTGGCCCCATTTCAAGGGTTCAAGAGCCGCAAGTGTTTGGCGGCGACAGTCTTAACAGCGGGGACATCCTTCCCTCCCTGCAGGAAGTGCTGCCAGATGGGGCTGGTGTCGCATGTTCTGCTACGGGATGGCCGGAAGCGGGTCCCTCCTTGGGGATGGCGGGCACCCCCCGGCCCCGGTCTGGTTCATCAGTGAGCCCCTCTCAGAGCCTGGCAGACAAGAGGGGATCCAAACTTGTACCCTGGATTGGAGACATCTAGGGATATCCTGGACACCACCTTTGTTTACCTTCTGTTGTCTGATTCTCAGAAAGCACAGTTTCTGCAAGGTTCTGGGGAATAACAACCATGGCAATATATGATGTGCATCTGTGTGCCAGACTCCAAGCAGGGGCTTCTCACGGGTCACCTCGTTCACACTCTGCCAAGAACATTGCCCCCTGTTTGGTGACCAAGGCTGAGGGCACACTGGGTAGCAGAGCTGACTCTGGAACAGATGGTTCTGCCTGACTCCAGAGCGGCACCCGTGAACTGCCTGGTCTCGAGCTTGGGCTCAATTTAGCAGGTCCCTCCTCCATAGGAGGGGACACAGTGAGGACAGGGCCCCCCAGGCAGAGTCCTGGGCACTCACAGGCCTCAGGGGCATTTGCTGTATGTGACAGATGTGGCAGGGTGACAGCCTCAAAGACAGGGGAGACCTAGGCCGGGTTCCAAGACTCATGGGGGGTTGGGCTAGACGTGGCCGTGGGTCACCCAGGCCGCAGAAGCCCGTGCTCCTGCCCCCACGTCACGCTGCTCCCCGACTCCCCAGACCCAGGGCTTCACTCTCCTGTCCTGGGTGCTTCTCCTGGTGTCGCACACAGCTCACGGGGCTCGCTCAGGCCTGCCCTGCAGAAGAAGGGTCCAGACACCAGGACAGAGGGGGGTGCGGACCAAGCATTTAGCAAACACCAGAATCCAAACTGGAGAAGGTGTGCGTGCGCGGGCGTGTGCGTAGGAGCACGAGCACGCGTGCCAGTAGGCGTGCGGGCGACAGCGTGGTGTGTGCTCAGTGTGCGGGCTGTGCGGACAGCTGGGGACACGGGGAATCCTCTGTCTAGGGGGTCGACAGCTGTGACTTCTCGCCAGAACCTCAACTTCTTAGATTCTTCATTTACGTGACGACCGAGCCCAAGGACGTCACCCACCGAGGGCAGAGCCAGGCCGAGGCTCCGGGCCCCGAGCCCACCTGACCTCCCTCTCCAGCCCTTGCTCTGAGACATCAGAATCCCTGACTGTTTGAGCTGGTTCAGGTCAGGCTTTCTGGTACTCGAGGACCCAGGCATCCTGGCAGCTGGACTGACTTCGTGTTTGTCTAAGGGGCCTCACTCACTACTGGACCGTCATCCTGGGCCCCGACACCCAGACCCCACAGGCTTCCTAGGCTCACCGTACGTTCTCTGGACACACGTCCAAACAGAAGTCGGAACCCCCACGAGTTTGCAGGCACACATCTGTGCGCCATCCGTGACCGCTCAGGGGTGAGGGCCGGCCTTCAGGCTGCCAAGCGGGGGACCGGCTGCTAGGGCCTCAGAAGGCCTGTCCTGACCGGGTGTCCCAGTTCTGAGGACAAGGGGAGGAACAGAGCATCGGGAAGCTGGAGAACACTTGGGCAAGACAGGCTTTCCGAACTGTCGAGGGCCATGCTTCCCGTCTACGCCCCCAGAGCCTGGGCTGGCAGCGCACTCCTTCCACAGGGAGGACCCAGGCCCCCTCCCAGGAGACACCCTCTGCCAGACAGGGTGTCTGTCCCCCGCCCCGGCCCTCTGCCCAGGGGTGCGCCCACATGGGGTCTCCCGGAACCTTGCCGCCGTGTCGGGATCGGTCTCGGTGGCCTGGAAGCGACATCTAGGCAGCCTGACGAGGGCAGAGGGACGCACGGGTGGGGGAGGCAGAGCTTTCTGCCCGGTCAGCAGCCCGGGTCCCCCCCGTGACCACGGCCACGCCGGACCCTCGCTCCTAATGAAGGAAGGGAGAAGGTGACCGACCATCCATCTTTTGCACTGCGGGTCCTAATTAAGCGTCAGCGAATTCCCCGACCTGCCTGCTTTCCGTCCCCGGCATAATATGTTATTTACCTGCAGCTAATAGGTTCACGGGTAATGATAGTCTTGTATCAAATGACGGCCGTTTGGCTTCTGACAGTTTTAAAGACCAGTCTCGGGGACACTACAGTTTCTAATTACAGGGTCTGTCACCGGCGATGTTCAGTTCAGCACCACTCCTTCTCCCGCAGGTGACACTTCTGTCCAGATAGGAAATTTAAGCTCGGCCGTGACAGTTAAGGTTAAAAATACTGCTCAGGAAGAGGCAAGGGATCATAATTTGGGTCGCTGCCGTGTTTAATTAATTGGACTGTGGCAATCAGCACTCCGTGGGCCGTAATTACAGGCGGGGTGAGAGGGCCCCGTGCCCCCCTCGCCGTGTCTTACAGCTGTAATTTCGCGGGGGCTCTGACCTGGCTCAGAGCAAGGGGCCCTGGAGCTCTCTCAAGGCGCGCAGCACTTCGTTAGGCGGCTGTGATTTGTGAGCGGGAGAGAGGAGCGAGCCCGCAGAGGCTGGGGAGGCGAGGCAGGAGGGACCACACCAGCACCTGCCCTTCTCAGCTGCAGGCTGCCCCCCTCCCACGCCTCTCGTCATTCATGACAAAGACCGGCGATCCCCGGATGCCAGAGAAAGCCACCAGGAAGAGAGAATCGGGCTCCTGCATCGGCGGTATCCATGCCTCACTGTTCTGCAAACAGGCCAGACCAGGTCAGACCACAGGGCCTTTGCCCATGCTCCTCCCTCTGCCCTGACGACCTTCCCTAGATGCCAACTTGGTTTGCTCCCCTCTCTTTGTTCAGATGCCAGCTCAGTCTCCTTGGCAGTGGGGGACATGGGGGGGGTGGTTCCCCCTCCCTGCTTCCTGCCTCTTCCCTCTGATAACCTTCCCCACCATCGGAGACCATGTTTTTGCTGTACGTTCCAGCCTGTGTCTCAGAATGGGTGATCTTTGCCGCCCCACTTGCCACCCAGTCCCCTGGGGCCACTGCCTGTCTCTGTTCAAGGCTCATCTTATTTAGGCTTCGAGGAGGGTCCCTCCCACCAACACCGACAGGTCAGGCTGGATGCAGCCCTTCCCCCTCCAAGAACACCTGCGCGGCTCCTGCTTCCGGACAGTCTGGTCTGTGGGTCAGGAGCGGCCTCGGCTCCGTCACTCCGCATCCTGTCCCCATCTGTAGTGTTTGTGGCACACACATGGCCTGGAGGACAAAGGAATCACACTCAGGACACCAGACAGGCCGAGAAGCTGGACCACGGCTCTTGAGACCTGGGCTGGGGCCTGGCCCCAGTGCTGACCAGTGTAGGGAACGCAGTTCCCCTGGGACTCTGTGTCCACGTCCCCGGGCACAACGGTGAATGGCGGGGACTCTCGAGGCAGACCGCTCTCTTGCCGGGATGTCAAGTGCTGTGACTCGGCCCAACCCCAGTTTTCCTCATCTGTAAAATGGGCAGGCGGTCCCACTTCCTCTCACACGGGGGCAGGGGAGCAGGTCTGAGGAGCGGATGAGCTGAAACACGGGAGACACTTAGCAAGGGGGGTGCAGGGCAGACTCCGAGATGCTCCAGGTCATGTCACGCGGGAAGTCGGGAGGGGTCAGGCTGACCACCTCCACCCCCAAGGCAGCGGCCGGGGTCCGCGCTGAAGGCGCACGTCCATGGTCTCGAAACAAAGGGCTTGAGCCTTCAGCAACGTTTTGGAACCTCAGCCCCTGGTTGCCACACCCACATGCTTACCTGCCCTTCTGGCTGGGCCCTGAACCGGGCACTGGGGGCCTCAGTCTACCCTACTGTGGGCGGACGTCCCTAAAGCTCAGTGCCCGCAGGGTATACACTCTATCCCACGGTCCCCCACGGAGCCTCCCCCATCGCACACCTGCCAGAGATTCCCTTTGGCCCCCAGCTCCCCCGCTGGACCTCCCAAAATGAGCACGGAGCCGGCACTCGGCTCAGGATGACTTTTACGCACGTTGAATGGGGTCTGCACCAGGAGCTCTCTCGCCGCTAACCTTGCCGTCCCTACCCTCTGCCGCCCCCACAGTGATGGCAGGAGAGCTTTGCCAGGACCCGATGGGAATCCAGGAATGACGTGACTCATCGGGAGGGGACCTCGTCCCCAAACGGGAGGGGAAGAGACAAGGTCACCGGGCTCCCGGTGCCCCACGTTGGGGAAGGGCTCCCATTCCAAATCCACAGGCAGAGGGGCCGCATCTGTCGGCAGGCAGCCTGCCCTTCGAGGTGCTCACCCAGAAGGGGGTGTGGTGGACGGAACTACATACCCCCAGAAAGACATACCGGAGCCCCGTCCTCCAGGAGCCCCTGACGCGGCCTTATTTGGAGATGTCATTAACACATCACGAACACGTGATTACGTCGTTAATATATAAGCTAAGACGGGCTCGTGCTAGAGTGGGGGTCATTCCAACGTGGCATTCTGTTATTCCACAGCGGGAGAAGGCCATGTGGCCACAGAGACAGAGGCGGGAGGGATGTGGCCACAAGCCGAGGGACACGGAGGAGGCCCTGGCCACCCCCGGAAGCTAGGAGAGGCGAGGGTCCTCCCTGGAGCCTTTGGAGGGTGCACGGCCCTCCGTCTTCTGCCTCCGGATGGAGAACAGAGCTGTTGTCCACGCCCCCTGTTTGGGGACTGTGTAATGTAGCCCCAGGACACGGCCATGGCGGTCACAGGAGAGGACAGGCCGAGTGGCGTGGCTGACTGACTCCCTGACACACCAGACACTGGTGACCTCTGCAGGGTGACCCAGTCCATCAGGGCCAGGCCGTGCCCCTCCTCCCGGACGCTGGCCTCGCGGTTCCCATGGAGCTGGGGACCCGGGGGGTGGGGGACAAGCACGCCTGTTTATTAATCGAAGGCTGGGCTGCTCACATCTCAGTGGAGAGCCGCTTTTGAAGTGCTGAGTGATTTATTTTAGCCAATTACGGGTTCGCTTCCCCTTCCAAGGACCCCACGTAATTGATTGAAACCTATTGAAAACAAATTAGCCACCACCAGGATGCAGATCTGTTTATCGCTCCTCCGGAGGTCTGCGGGGAACCCACGTGAACTGCGAAACCCACTCCCGCTTGTCTTTCCCTTCCCCGGAAGGACAGGAGGAGAAAAAGGCACAGACCTTTCTCCAGGGTGCACGGGGCCCCTCGGTGCACTGGGCCGCCTGCCCTTTGCTGGCGCCCGCAGGGGCTGGAAGGACCCCGGGGAGTCTGCCTCGACTCCCAGCGCGCAAGGGTCGGTGCCCAGGGCTGGGGTGCTCGGGGCGGTCCCGGGTTTCCGCCGCAGCAACCCGCACCTGCCCTCCGACTGTGTTGTTGCCTCGCTTCCTGAGAACGAGCCCCTGTGTGGGGCCTGGGGTGTCCGCGTGCAGGCGCAAGCCCGTGGGTCTGGACACAGCCCAGCCTTTTGCTTTTCCAAAGGGGGCTCGTCCCCTGGGCCAGCCACGCACGTGGTGCTGCGTTCCCTCCGGGAGCGGACGCGGCAGGTATCAGGTGTCCCTGGGAGAGGATTTAAGACGCATGTTTAGGTGAATTAGAAGCATTATTTTTAATCATGGTAAAACGCATAAAACTGACCACCTTCACCGTTCTTAACTGTACAGAGTTCAGTAGTAGGAAGTGTACCCACGTTACGGAGCATTAAAAATTTTTTTCTCACTTTTGTGACCCTCACTCGGGGACGGCGGCTGGCGTTCTCTCCCTGGTGCCGAGCTTACCTGGCCTGCACTTGGCCTATCCTTTCCTCGCCAGGCCTGCCGCACCTGCCCGGGCCTACCTCTGAGGAGTCAGCGGCTGGCATGTCCCAGCCCCACCTGCACACGGTGCCTGGAAAGGGGGGGTCCTTCCCCATTGAAAACCCTGCAGGGTCCACCCGACCACCCCATCAGGCCTCAGCTCTTTCTAGAAAATCTCTGTTCTCCCTGTAGCCCTGACAGCAGGGGCCCCGCTCCCCTCCAAAGAAGCCATTTTCTCCCCAATTCCATTTCTGCCCTCAACCTGTCAATGGCTCCCCAGACCCATTCGCCAAGGTTGGGTGCTGATGCCAAGGTTCCAAGTGCTGGAGCTGGTGCGGTCTGCCCCCTGCCCGGTGACGACGGCCACTCCCAGCCCCGAGACTTCAGGAAAGAGCGACGGCAGATCCCCGGGCCTCAGTTCCCCCATCTGCAAACAGGGATAACCAGAGCATCGCCCTCACGGGGAGGTCACAGGGGCAAACCATTACCACGGCGGGGGCCAAACCATGCAGCCCCAGCAGGCCCTCCAGGGACCCAGCATGCTTCCCGAGGCTCCCCGCCCTGTGACCTGAGCCAGGTGCCAGCCAGCTGTGTGGATGTGCTAGCCCCTGGCATCAGCAACGGGGACCTTTATCTGGGGACTGGGGCTGCGTAGCCGTGGTGTAGACATGAGTTAAGAAGCCGAGTTCCCTAGCACACGAGGCTGGGCACTGTCAGCACGTGTGTGCATGCTTGAACTAGAAATACAGACTTGAAAACTCCTGCAAGATGCCTTCCAGGGACGTCCTGCTGACCCTGTGCCAGGCAGTGGGCCCAGGAATTCACACACCTGATCTCTTCATTTAATATCCATGCCCCTATGGGATAGCTCCACGGCCCCATTTACAGATGGGGAAACTGAGGCCCAGGGCTGAAGCCTCTGGCTCCGAGGACACGGCTACAGCGATTCTGGGATCCCTGATGTCAGCCATAGTGGGCCGGGGAGGAAGGGCCTTGGAGGCCAGAACCGTGCCGGCTGCCCATGGGGCCACGCTAAATGACAGCTTCAGTGGCACTAGGCCGGTGCAGACACAAGGGGGCCATGAAAACACCGCAGCGCAAGGCTCTCCGGAACCCCCAGCCAGCCTGGGAGACAGGCAGCCGGTGGGGGACGTTTCCCAGCAACGCTGTCCTGAGTCTTGGTGACAGTTCCCTCGCTCCCTCTCCTGCAGCCAGCCGCTCACACGCCCTCCAGGGAAGCTGGCCTTGGAGGACAGCGTTCGGAATCCTCCCAACACTCCCACTCTGCTCTTTGCCACTGACAGCAGGGGCCCGGCTCTCCTCCAAAGAAGCCAATTTCTCCCCAATTCCATTTCTGCCCTCAACCTGTCAAAGCCGCCCAGCACTTCGGCCGCTTCCAGACCCACGGGTGCACGCACGCTGCAAGCCTCCCAGCGCCCCGGGGTGGTCTCGCCTGCGGCCTCTGTGGCCTGGCTGGAAGCCTCCCACAGTATTTATGGCTCTGGTCTCCGTGAGCCTGTCTGTGGGGCTGCCGGTGCCGGTGGCGCCCAGCGTCAGCGGTGCAAACACCATCACTCACGCGGCATAAACCTGTTGTAGCAATTCCTGGCCGGGCCCCGCGAGAGGCACCGCTCACTTGTCCCCGACGCCCGCACGGGGAGGGGCAGAGCTGCGGGAGATGGATGGTTCTGGGAATTAGCGCCGGCTGCCAAGTGGGGGCCTTTCACCTCCGAGGAACGGGGTCAAGTCGCTGTCACCGTGGGCCCAGACCCTGGGGAAATGAAGCAGGAGACCCCTGCTCTGGGTCGTGCCCCCACTCCCCGCCAGACGCAAGCGTTTGCCCGGATCCACGTGGGATCCAACTCCAGGCCCAGAACGATCGATTCCCGGGACCCCCGACGGCGCCCCGAGGCAGAGCTGCTTGCGGCTTGTGACAATGAGAAATCGGACATTGCAGGACGTTGGGCGAACTGTCCCTGGTCCCCGGGCACCAGCATCCTTCCCAGCAGGATAAAGCCCACCTCCCAGCCCCTCACTGGGTCTCAGAATCAGCCCCTCCCCCGCCTCCCGGAGGCCTTCATTAGGCCTGAACTCCCTGTTCCCCAGTTTAAAGATTTCAAAGCACATTCTCATTTGAGCCTCAAAACCCAGTGGGACACGGCTACCTTTTATCAGCCGCCTGAGAGCAAAGGGTCCAGAGGCCCTGAGGGCTTGAGCTACATGCCAGGACAAGACAGGGGCCTGGACGCCAGCCCCGGGGCTCTCTCCTCCCCCGACGGCACACCCTGACTCAGGACAGGAGGGGAAGCACCCCCCAAACGCGCCTGAGGACGCCATCCAGGATGTTTCCCTTCCTTTCTCTCCTCCTCCTAGGAGGGCCGCAGAACACTGGAACGGCTGCGTTGGAAATACTGCGGTGTGGGAAGGGGTCCTGCGCGAGCACAGCCCGGAGGAAGGCCCCTGGCCTGACCGAGATGCTCTGGGGCCAGGCCGAGCCAGGCCGGGCCCTGGGCCTCCTCGCTGCACACACGGCCGCGCAGAAGCCCTCCGCCGACCTGGTCTCCTCGCCCTCAGAGGAGAGGGTCTCCTTGCTGAGCCCTAATGCTCCTCCGCCAAAGGGGGTCTGTCGTGGGGCGAAGAGTGTCCGCCAAGTACGTCTACCCAGAACCTCAGGTGACCTCGTCTGGAAATGGGATCTCTCTGGATGGAGTCAGCTTAGGATGGGCTGCAAATCTGACGTGTCTGGGTCCCTCCAAGAAGACAGAGGGACAGAAACAGCATCAGAGTGATGCGGGCTGAGGGACACCCAGAGTGCCAACCACACCAGGCAGCGTCCTCCTCAGGGTCTTGGGACAGAGCACAGCACGGCCCCCTGCCCTGATTCCAAACTTCTGGCCTTCAGACTGGGAGAGAACCCTCTTCTCCTGCTTTAAGACCCCAGGTCTGATGAGCAGGAGCAAGGCACCCGGGGACCCTGGCCAAGCCCATCTGGCATGGGCCCCTGAGGGGTGGCCAGCGGTGGCCAGCTCTCTGGGCCTGGCTGCCCGCCCAGGGTCACCTCCCCGACGCCTCAGTGGCACTGAGGGGGCTAGGGCACCCAGAGCAAGTCTTGAGACCCAACTGGGCACAGGAGGGAGGGCAGAAAGCAGCTCTTGTCCACGTGGGCCAGAGGCCACCATCGCCACCATCACAATCACACGTCCCCCATGTTAGGGACACTGTCCGGGCTGCACGCCCCCACCTCCTGTCCAGATGCTGTGTCCCTGCTCGGCCCGCCCATGCTTTCAGGGCTCCCCTCGTGGCCCAGGGCACCACTCCGCCCCCCTGACGGAGGCCCACTGTCCTCTTCCTCACCTGCCCCCTTGCCGCGTGTCCCTGCTTCTGCCCCTCACAACAGCCAGAGGGGCTCTGCCTGGCCCATTCACGCCCTCCAAGAATGCCCTGTGGCCCCTCAGTGCACTCGCCCCCGGGTCTGCGCCTTCGCTCTCTCCACATCACACACAGGCCCCATTGGTCCCTCCGCCTGGAGCCCCTTCTCTCGGACGTCTGGGTAACTCCCTGTGGCCTGCAAGGCCTCACTCGGATACCAGCTCAGATACCCAACTGCTTCTGAATTCTGCTACCTGCCTCCTGCCCCAGAGCACCCACGCTTCCAACCCCCACTTCTACTGACACACTGGGTTCGCGGACGGCTCTGAGGTCACGGATCTATCTGTGTGGTTCCTATATGTCCCCAGTGCTCCACAGGCAGAAGGACATGGATCCTGCGTCCCTTCCCCTGGCCCCTGGGACACAGCCAGGAAAGGCCTCAGTCAAGGCTGATGGTGCAGATGAGGCTGGACCAGCCCGCCCAAGACTGCCGGTGGTGAGGGCGTGGGCCGGGAGGCGCCAGGCAGAGCCGCGGGAGAAGCTGCTGGAAAAGAGCTTTCCAGCTGCACAGACGCTGCCCCTGGGGTGATGGGTGCATGTGGAGCCCAGCTACATCTTCTCCTCCGGGCAGCCACAGGAACCACCGGGAGCACAGCTGAGGGGTTCCCAGGAGGCTGGCACGAGAAGCAGAGACGTCCACCCTGCGGTCGGGGTCCAGGGCACGCCCCCCACCAGCAGCGGCCGAGGCAGGAGCTAATGGCTGCGCCCGCATCCAGCAGACTTGGCCGGCATTAATTTGACCATATATACACACGCTAATCAGCTGTGACCGTGGCACCCAGCTCAATTCAAATTGATTTACTGAGCCTGGAAATGGATACAAATGTGATTAAAGGCTTTTTATTTTACATAGGTTCTCTATAAAATGATTTAAATCAATTGCCCGGCAGGCCCCACGCTATTACTGCGCAGAGCCTCCTCTCACATTGATGGATCCGCGGCTCGGAGAGAGAGCTGGGGTGTCGGCAGCTCTCCCGTCCGGCCCCGTGACCAGAGCCGGGGCGGCCGGCCAGAGGGTCGCGGGCCGGCCTCCATGCAGGGTGACGCTCTGCGGCGCGAGGGGCGGGTGGGGTGGGAGAAGGCCACTGTCACCACAGCAACGGCCTCCAGGGCCACCTCCCCACCCACTGGCCTCTGGTCTGGGATGTTCATCTCCAGGGCTGACCCGGAGCCTGGGAGGTCAGCTTCATAACCTAGGCCTCCAAGGACAGCGCTGGGATGGCCGCTCCCACAGGCGTCACCCGCCCTGCCCTAGGGTCCCTTTGCCCAGATGAGAAGACTGAGGCCAACGGGCAGCAGGCGGCAAAGCAAAGTCTCAGAGACACCAGTCGGAGAGCGTGGAGTGGGCGTGGTGGTTCTGCAGCACGCGTCTCGTCCAGGTATGTGGGGAGTCCAAGATAGGTGGGGAGTGTTCCGCATGGAGCTGTGGGCTCAGCCCAGCACACAGGACGCCCGGCAAGGGGACACCAGTGCCACCAGGCCTGACACGTGCTGTCTGGGGCCACCCACCAGGAGCTTCAAACAACACAAGTTCATTCTCTCACATTCTGGAAACCAGACGTCTGAAGCGGACGTGCCTGCAGGGCCGTACTCCCTCCAGAGGCTCCAGGGGAAGATCGCACCTGCCTCTGGCCGCTCCTAGGGGTCCTGGGGGTCGCTGGGCTGTGGCTGCGTCCCTCCACCTCCGCCTCCCTCCTCACACGGCCTTCCTCGGGCATCTCTCCTCTGCTCCGAGGCAGTCACCGCATTCAGGCCCACCCGGATCCAGCATCTTAACCCCAACCCATCTGCAAACATCCTATTTCCAAGTAAGGTCCCACTCTGAGGTTGCGGGTAGAGGAATGCCATGCGACCGCCACGGAGGGACCCTGAGCCACCGCACCAGGAACACGGCCATGAAGGATCCATCCCGTTCTAAAGAAAGCTTTGGGCCATTCAGTCACAGATTAGAGAAGCAAGGCTCACAGCGGGGGCGGGGTGTGCTAGACCACGTGCCACGCCAGGTCTGTGGCTGCATGGTCCCTGCTCCAGAATCATCACCCCAGCCCCACTGAAAGCCCACCAAGACACGGGATGGGGCGCTGGGGGCAGGGAGGGGGCTTTCTTTGCACCCTGGAGCCCTGCTGCCCAGTATAGTAGCCACTAGCCACAGGCGATAATTGAAATTCAAAGTCAAACTAATTGGAATTAAATACAATTTACAATTCCATTTCTCGGGCATGGGAGCCACATGTGCCTCATGGCTGCCACGAGGGTAGAATCATGCACCTGGGAGCCCTTCTACTGGACAGCTTCTCTACACCGTTTTTTCTTGTGTCTTTGGCACCATGGGCAAAAGAGACCGATGCTAAGGTTAAAAGTAAAATAAAAAATATGAAAAGCATATAGGACATTGATTTCTGGTCACACCCAATCAGACCCCCTGGGGGCGGGGCTTGGAGTCTGCCTGAGGCCGCTGCCTCATCAGCTGACGTCCCATCGCTGACCAAACCGTGCACGTCCCTCCAGAGCCCAGCCCTGTCTCGGCTCCAAGAGATCGGCCACCACCTCTCCTCATTCTTGCCTAATTCTTGGCCTCGTCTGATCCTCTGGTGTGCTCCAGCTTTTCCCAGAGGCCCCACAAGGGTTACAAAGACTCCATCCTCTCTTCCTGACCTCACAAACTCCTAGGCATCCTTCAAAACCCCAGTCCAACTTCCTGACACCTGGGACTCCTCTCCTGCAGCATCTCGTGTTTCCCTCTCTCGTGGCATTTCCTGCCAGGAACTGAATTGCTAACGCATGTCTTCCCCTCCTTGGCTATGAGCATGCTGTAACCAAATTGGTCAGTTGAAGACTTGGCAGGGGACAGGGAATCTGGATACACTGTGGAAGAGAGAAGCCAGAATTGTCTCTCAACTTGACCTTGAGTTTATCCTAGAGAAGAACACTGTGCCTGGAGTGCTGGAGGCTCTGACAGGTGCTGGCATCAGGAACACATGAGTGAGAGACAGAGACCAGGGGTCAGGTCTTAGACCTTCCCTCCCACACTCTGAGCACACATGTAAGCACACAGTAGGAGCTTAAATGGAGGGGTGGGTAGATGAGCCGAATTACATGGAGGAACAGCAAGAGCACGAGGATACCTGGTGTGGACGCGATACCCTCCAGGGAGGTGGGCAGCCGGGAGTCCCCCTGGGAAGACAGACTCTGCCCTCGAGAAGCCGGCCCCTCTGCTTGGATTTGCCTCTGCGGGGAGCCCTCCCTGGGGTCTGTGGGGGTGGGCCTGGCACCCTGCACCATTTTAGGCCACTCTCCCAGGCCCCCGACTCACCTGCTCGTGCTAGAAGTCTCCATGGCTGGGAGGGCACTGCCCCTACCTGTTGCCCGTCTCAGGCAGCCCCGCAGAGCACTGAGCCGAGGGACCAGTGACATGGAGGGCCCCAGTGATACGTCACTGCAGCCCGATCAGACCTTCCCAAGGCTGGGGACTGGCCTAATGGAGCCCCAAAGGGCGTTTAACTGTCCAGGGTCTCAAAGACCCTGCCTGTCTCCCGCAGGCCGTGCTCCTGTCTCCACTCCGGGGCTGTCGTGCTCGTCAACTAAACGGAAACGGCTCCTCTGCTCACAACCCTTCAGACACCATGCAGGGGGCTTTCTGCAGCACAGGGTCCTCCGCTGTGCGACAGGAACTGCCTGGAGCCCACTCCCTCCCATGTGGCCACAGCCCTGACCTCAGACACCAGCCACAGGCCCTGCCAAGGCTGTCAGGCTGTCGGGATCCTTCCCGGGTTCCACGATTTCCTCAAACAGCTCACTGAACTCGGGCAAACGCTGGGCTTTGGTTTGCTGGTTTAGTATAAAGGCTCCCACTGAGGAGCAGCCGGATGGAAGAGAGGCCTAGAGCGAGGGAGGGGGGTGGCGTGGTGCTCCCCGGCCCTCCCCCCTGGGGCACGCCACCCTCCCAGCCCCTGCCCTCCTGGCAGCCTGACAGCTCTGCGACCCCCGGGCTTGAGCGATGTTTGGGGAGGCTGCACGGGACAGGAACTCGGTCCCCGGCCCCTCTTCCCTCCCAGGGAAACGAGAGGTCCTCTTCTAACCGTGGCTTGGCCCTTCTGGTGACCAGCCCCATGCTGAAGCCCACCGGGGTCACCTCGTCAGAACAAAACACACCCCTACCTCCCAGGACAGTCCGAGGGCGTGAGGAATTACATGTCAGGAACCGGGGCAGAGACCGAATACGCACTCCGTGTCCTGTCACCCGTTCTCCGCCCTCCTCTCTCGTCGCCCAAGAGCACAGCCCTGGCCCAGAAGCTCCCAGCTCCCCACTTCCTTCTCCTCCAAGGCAGCAGGCAGAGGAGTCCCACGTCAACCCTGTGTTCAAATCCTGACCCGTCACTCCTAGCTGGGTGACCTGCACCAGTCACCTAGCTTCTCTGCCTCAGTTTCCCCACAGGTAATATGGAGATAAAAACAGACTCCCAAGGCGGCCAGGAGAGGTAAATGCGTTTCTTTCCGTCTGCCACACTCAGAAGGAGCCTAACGTGGGTGTCGGTTAGGTCGGCTTGCCCGGGGCGCAAACACAGACAGGCCTCTCAGACACGACCCCGCCCCAGCGGCTCCCCTGTCTCTTCCCAAGTGGACCAGGGGGCCGAAGCAGCATCTGGAACCCTCTGGAATGTTCGGAACGTGTTCCTGCCTACACAGCTCAAGCATCCTGTGTTGAAATCCCTGAGCGCTTATCAACACCCTGGGTCCCTCGGACGCCTACCCCAAGTGAAAATGGGGGTCCTCTGCTCCTCCCCCTGGGGAGGACATGGCGCTAGGCGTGTGAGAAACTGGCAAAACACATTCTGTTCCAGGTTTAACTCGGTGGCCTCCATCCAGCCGTGCCCAAAGTCATTCCTACAAACGCACACTGGGACGCCAGCCCTTGGAACCCAAATGCAGACGGGGAGTGTCCGGGTACGGCAGGCCGCGTGGTGAAGGCGGTGATGGGGTGGGGGGCAGGGGAGGAGGGGAAGAAGGGCTGCGGAGGGGCGGGCCCCGTGCACGGGTCGGGAGAGGGGCCCGCTGGCCGTGGGGAGGACATGGCACAGAGGCCAGGCCACGCCGGGTGAGAACCAGCTCACCTTCCCCACCAGAGCCGCGTGGCACTGCCTCCGGCACGGGCAGCACCGCAGGGTCTTCCCCGGGCCCACGCGCCGACATGGAGTGCACGCCGGCTGCGTGTGCACAGCAGTGCCGAGGGGGAGGGTCGTGTCCCTGGAAGGCTCTCGGGCACAAGCACGTGTGAGAGCAGGTGTGGGCGCACGTGGGCACGGGCTTCTGAGGAGCGGATCGCCGCATGTGGGTCGTGGAGGGCAGCGTGTGCGGGGGTGTGCGGGCTGCGGGCAAGCACACACGCGTGAACCTGTGAGACGGCAGGTGCCACAAACATAGGCACCCAGGGGCTCTAGACGGCGGGCGGCCTGAGCCTGCGCGTGCACACATGCGTGTGACAACCAGAGCTGCGTGTGGGGGCTGGGTGCGGGAGGACCCCCGCGAGGGCAGCCCAGGCAGGGCCGGCTCCCCTCACTGCCCTGAGGCACCCGTATGGTCCCATCTGTACTGAAGGCCAGGACAAGAACGGGGGCTCTGCGGCGGGGAGGCACCCGCAGCCCAGCCTTGGGTCAGGGGGCGCTGGTCTTTGAGGGGCAGGAGGGCCCGGGGGGGTGGGCAGGGCTGGGGGGTGCCCAGAGCAGCTCCCACCGGCCGGCCGCCCCCGGGGAGGCTGGCATCAGGCTCCCAATTACAGGAACAATTAGGGCACAGTGATGCCCAGCCAGGCGCCGCGGCACCACCGCGAGAGTGACAAGCCGGCCCCGGCGGGCTGCGCGCCGGCTTTAATCCCGGGAAGGCTCTCGAGTGTTAATGGTGCAAGCAGCCTCATTAGCTGTAATCCATCTGTCCTTAATGCGGCGGCGGCGGCGCAGGTCCGGGGAATGAAGGATGCCCTCCCGGGGACGGCGGGCGGGCGGGCGGGCGGGCGGGCAGCACTCCCTCCTCCTCCTCTGCTCCGAAAAATGAAATAAAGGCAGGGGGAAGGCACAGAGGAGGGGCAGACGCAGCTCTCCACTCCCCACTGCTTGGAGAACAGGCTGTGCCAAGGCTGGACCCGGGGCCGGGCCCCACCCTGCTGTGTGACTGCGGCCAAGACACTCTCCGTCTCTGGGCCTATTGCCATCCTCTGGGAAAAGGCAGGGGCTGGAATGGGTGCCTCTGGGCACAGGAAACCAGGGGTGGCTGGGCCTGAGAGGCCTCCTTCTTGGCTCAGGCTGCCCCATCCCTTGTCTGGGGAGCTGCAGTTGGTGTGAACGGGGCCTGGAATATTCCATGTGGTTTTCTGACGACTATAAATCCTGCCTTTGTCTGTGGTGGCGGAAGGGACCCTACCACACCATCCGGGCAGTGGGTGACATGGCCCGGCGCCAAGGACAGGTGCGGGCGGCCAAGGTTGAACACAGGCACCTCGGGCTCAGCTCGGGTGCAGCTGTGCCCAGGGCAGCTGTAGGTGTCCTAGACCTAAGGGGCGGGCACAGGGGAGGAGCCCCTCCCCTGCCACATGTTGTCTGGGGACAGTAAGGGCCCTGAGCTGGAGGGGCTGCCCAGACGGACAGGAGGGCAGGAGAGCTGGCTGCAAAGAGAGTGGGGGCTCGGGGACGGGCTGCCCGCGTGTGAGTCCCGCCTCGACTATGTAATATAGGAGGCCACTCGGCCTCTCTGTGCCTCTGCTTCCCCATCTGCAAGATGAGGGGAAGTAGCAGGCCTCTCTCAAGGGTTAGGAGGAAGGGGCGCACAGAGCCACGTGTGAGACCTCCGTGTTACAGCTTCTCTGCGGCGTGTCACTCGAGGGCCACTCGGGATTGCCAACGCGCCTGCTCCTGTGTTATTCACTATCTTTGAATCGGCCGGGTGTTTAAGTTTCTGGAGGGGCCATTCACATCAGCTAAGTTTTTAGAAAACCAATTTTATATCCAGAAAGAAGCCGTCAATCACAAGCAGGAACGGAGGTGCGTACCCCTTCCCTGGACCCTCCCGGGGCCTGCGGGCTGGAGTCTGACACCTGCTCCCCTTGTTCCAACAGGATTCACGGATGCAGGGGCTTGCGGGGCCCTGGCACTGCAGATCAGAAAGCCCAGAGCAGGAGAAGCACGGCTCAGCCTTCCTCTCGATGATACCCCCATGTGATGGAACATGGCCCGGAGTGCCCCCCGGAGCCGCGGGAAGCCAGAGCCCGCTCCGCCAGGCTCAGAATACGGCCTCTAGCCACTCCCTCTGCCCCTGCCACCACGGCCTCGGTTTCCCAATCTGGAAAATGGGGGCACTCGATCAAGAGCCCTGATGGTCACCAGAGGGGGGTCTAGCCGGCACCCAGGTCTTAAAGGCCCCTGGTGCTGTGGGCGGAGGGGTCGTGGGCAGCACGGGGCTACGGGCAGGGACAGACATGGTGCCGAGAGTGGCTGTTTCCCTGATGCTCTTCAATTATTCAGACCAGAGCCGTACCCTTATTTAAAGTCTAGTCTTGCACCCACGGCATCCGGCAGCAGGCACCGGAGCTGCTGCTAGATTTACACGGGGACGGGCTCCCCTCGCAAAGTCAATTAATTAAGCAAACACTCCTGCCAGCGGGTTCTCAGGTGTGCGCAGGGAGATCCGCCGGTCTCAGCCCGCCGCCTCCGGGACACTCGATCCCACGGAACGGCCGGGTGGGCAGGGACGGTAGCCCCAGGCTGGGCGTGGCCAGTGTAAGAGCAGGGCGCCTACGGTGGGCGGCCGGGGCCAGTCCCTTCTCACCCCAGCTACAGACAGGGAAACTGAGGCACCGAGAGGGGATTTAAGTCCAGACACAGCCCGGCGCCCACACGCTTCTGTTCTCCCTTGCCCGCCCCCTCCCCCGAGCCAGGAAGCCAGAGCAGCTACTCCACAGCATTTCTAGCGGCGTCCGGCCCCTACCGCATGCCTCCCAGCCTTGTCACTCGTGCCCGGCTTCACGTGGACCCCGCAGGTGAGGACCACAGGACCCGTATTTTATGGAGGGGAAATGGAGGCACGGAGCAGGTGACTGACTCCCTCAAATTCACACACGTCGTAAGGAAAAGCGTGGGAGACTTGAGCCCAGGCCGTCGGGGCCCTGATCCCTGCCCCCAGAGCCGAGCCTCAGCCTCGCCACCTTGCCAGGCCCCGCTCACGGTCCATCCCCTCTGCTAGAGGCACATGGGTGCCCGTTCTCGGTCTCTTGCACCTGGCAGAGCGGGCACCACCCAGGGCGCCCCAGGTGATGTGCAGCCTGCCCGCTGGCGGACGTTCTGGAATGTTCCGGTGGTTTGTGGCACTGGCCCAGTCCCCGTCCCGACTATCTGCTGCTCTTCCCCGGATAACGACAAGAGCCAGCCCGAGGAGGGCACTTGGCTTGGAAAAACCCTTCACAAACACCTCCCGGGTGAGGACGTGAACTCGAGGTGAGACTACGCAGGCCAGCTCTCCAGCCAGCCAGCCAGCCAGTGGGCCTCGCTGGCCAGGGCCAGCCTGTTCCACACAGGTGTAGAGCATGACGGCGAAGGGGTCCGCGCCGGGGCGGAGGGGAGGGCTGTGTTCCGCCTGTCCCTGCCCAGCCGTTCACCAGCAATGGCTCCGGGTCTCAGTGTCCTGGTCTGTAAAGCGGTGATGGGGACAGAAGCGCCTCCTCGAGGAGTCAAGGCAAAGGGAAGCATGTAGAGCCGGCCGTCTTGTGTCCCTTGTCCCAACTCCTCCTGTGGCGGGCACAGAGCGGGTCCTCCAGAGTACCCCACCTGCTCCCGCAGAGGAACGGGGGCCATCGGGGTAACGTTGCTGGCCCCGGTCTGCACCGGCCCAGCGTCTCCGCTCCGGGAAACCGAGCACACTGGGCACCCTCAGCAAACAGACTGTCCAAACCCTGGCACGTGTACGGGACAGGGGATGTCGGCTCAAATCAACCACCCCGGGAATGCCCCGCTTGGAAGGAGGAGGGGCGCATCTACAAAGGGGACGGACTTCCACAGCTTGTCTGGGGGCCCCCTTTACCTGGAGCGCCCTCCTGCCTGCTCCTCGCCCATCTAGCCTACTTGGACGCCTTCAGAAGCCTTCTCAAGGGGTGCCTGGGTGGCTCCGTGGGTTAAAGCCTCTGCCTTCGGCTCAGGTCATGGTCCCAGGGTCCTGGGATGGAGCCCGGCATCAGGCTCTCCGCTCAGCGGGAAGCCTGCCTCCCCCCCTCTCTCTCTGCCTCTCTGCCTGCTTGTGATCTCTGTCTCTCAAATAAATAAATAAAATATTTAAAAAAAAGAAGCCTTCTCAAGCAACCTGCCCTCTGCACCCCAGAGCTAACCACTGCCTCCCTCCCACCCCCTGGCGTCTGCAAGCCAGGAGGACGCCTCTCCCCCCACCGAGACCGTGGTGAGCTGGACACACACTGAACACCCCATGTGCTCGAGTGTGCGTTCTCCTTCAAAAAGGGGGGACCGTTGTTTCTGGTCACAGATCAGGGGACTGAGGCCCGGAGCAGCCAGGCCACACACTGAGGCTGCACAGGTGGCCCGCAGCAGAGCCCGGACTGGACCCTGGGAGGCCTGGCCCCCACCTCGGCGAGGCTTGGCTGTGGCGGGAAGCGCAGGTGTCGGGATTGGCGGAGACTGGTGGCCGGCAAGGGGACATCGCCAAAGCCCCAGGCAGGAGGGCATCCGGCCCAGGGAAGGAGGGAGCCAGGCGCCGCTTAAAAACCAAACTGAAACGGGAGCAAAGGCAACACACGCCGTCCCGGGAGGGTGGCGAGACCCGTGGTTCCTGCACACGCTGCTCCCTGGGGGGCCTGCCCGCCACACTCCGTGCGAAACCCAGGTGCTTGGGGACGAGTTTTGTTTTAGGCGTTGGGGGGGGGGGCAGGCGGAGGGCTTGGGGCCACAGGCTGGAATTTCAGGGAGCAGGTGCTGGGGTGCCAAGCAGAAGAGTCAGACTGGGGACCGGGACCCCCTCCCTGGCATTGCCGGCCACCCAGTCTGACCCCCAGCTTTTCCGGGGAGCCTCATCTGGCCCCACTGCTCGCCACACCTGCTGTGAAAGTGACACCCCTCGGCGGATGGTGGCTGCTCTGTCCCCTGGGAGGGCAACGAGACACCTGGAGCAGAGCAGGGACAGGCCGCTGGGGACGGCTGGGCAGCCGGGCAGGGGCTCTGCTGCGCCTCGTGGGAGTGGCAAGGCCTGAGGAGGAGAGCTCAGGAATGGGGGGGTGGGTAGGAGGGCTCCCCAGGGACCTGGGAGCAGACACAGGGGAGGGGACGGAGGCTCAGAGGTCCCAAATTGCCCCAGTCACATGACCAGGAAGAAGCTGAGACACAGAAGCCTCTGAACAACCATCTCACCTCATCCAGGGACACCCACAATGTGCCTTCATTCCCATGCGGACGTCTGCCTCTTACCCAAACGGCACAGTGTTGGGGTTGAGGCAGTAGAATCTGAGGCCGAACTGCCCGAGTCCCACTCTGGCCCTGACATCTAAGGCCGATGACCAAGGCTGTGTGCACTTGGAATCTTGTGCCTCAGTTTCCCCATCTGTCAGGTGGGAACGGTACCAGTCCACACTTCACAGGGGAGGGGTGCTGTGAGAATCTGAAGGTTTCAGACAGGCGCTCGGGCGTAGCCAGGACCCAGGAGCCGCTGGAGGTACAGCCCCACTGCCACACCGCTCCCCGCCAGGCCATCTCCAGCACCCTGCCACCCTCGAGCTCTGGGTCAGCTGGTCTGGAAACAACCTGGAGAGCTTCCTGGAAGAGACAAACCCTGACACTGCAGCCGGACGCAGGTGCACCCGAGCCTCAGTTTCCCCACTGTGTACCACTGTGTATGGAGGCTGAGGCCTCTGTGCATGCCTGGGGCCGGCGCACAGGCACTGCATGACTCGCGAGAAATGGTCACTCCACCGCGACAGTGACACCCCAGCCGTCCCCAAATTCCACAGGAAGTCCACAGCACGGGGAGGGGCGGGAGCCCAGAGAACTGAAAACACATCTGCATGGAAACTCACACAGACAGGTTGACGGCGGCACCGTTCCCAACAGCCGAGATGGGGAAACCACCCAGACGTGCATCAGCGGATGAAAGTGGCCACCAAACGTGGTCCATCCACACTCTGGAATATTACTCAGCCACGAAGCAGAAGGCCGTCCTGCGGGACAGCTCAGTGAGAGGCACCAGACATGCAAGGCCCCACTTGGCGATTCCACGGATGCAAAATGTCCAGAACAGGCAAATCCACAGAGACGGAGCAGATCCATGGTTGTCGGGGGCTGGGGGAGGGAGAGCTAGGGAGGGGCAACCAAGGAGTACAGGGTTTCTCTGTGGGGTGTGGAGAACATTCTAGAAGGACACAGATGTCATACTGGCACCATCTGCAAATATATAAAGCCCACTGACTTGTACGCTTTAAGGGGAGAGGAATCGCATGTGAACCACATCTCAATAAAACAGCTAAATCAAGTAAAACCCTTGAAGTCTGTTCCGTGTCCAGCAGGAGGCCTGGGGCGCACCCGAGGACGGAGGCTGAGCGTCCATGTGGGGAGTGGCCTGACCAGGTGGAAGTCGGCCCTGGCCGCATCACTCACAAACAGGAAGGTCTCTCAGTTTCAGCTCTGGCTGTAGAGTCAGGAAACACATAAAACATTTAGCCACAATCATTACTGGGCACCTCCTGCATACATGGGCCAGGCCCTGGGGCCAGTCTCTTGAGCCTAAAAGCTGACCCTGCCCTTGTCCTGGTGCAGCCCAGCTTAGCGGGCTGACACACAGCCTCAGGAAGGCATGCAAGTACATCCGCATGGAGCATGCCAAGAAGATGTTCTGCGTGAGGGAGAAGCAAGGAACAGCATGAAGAATGTGGGAACAGCAGGTGCAAAGGCCATGAGACAGAAAGGAGCATAAGGAACTAAAAACGGCTGGTGAGGCTAGGCCCAAGAGCAAAAGGCAGGAATGCCGGTGGCGAGGACTTCTGTCCGGGATGACAGAAGTCTCCCTGCTCCATTCCGTACCCCGAATGCTTAAGATGTCCCCACTAGGCTGTGACAAATTGATCTTCAAATGCAACATGCTGTCCCAGGATGTACTGGCCTGCCTGATTTGGAACCTTCTGACGTGTGTGGGAGAGCGATTAGAAGGCGCGAGGGCGTCCCGCCATTCCTAGCTGCTCCCAACCCAACTCAGGTGGCGTTCTCTGAAATACCAGGGAACCCCCTCCAGGAGGCCCAGGCCCTCAGGGGTCCTGTTGTGTTCTTGGACAGGAGCCCTCGCAGGCCTCAAGAACACTTCCCACTGGGCTCCTCCTCTTCTTTCTCAGCAAGCTGCCCCACTTCCTCCTGAGCGAGCTTCCTGCTCGGAAAGTCACAGGCTCCAGCAGCCACTGACCTACGAGATCTGTAAGGCGCGGACCCACCCGGCAGGGCGTACAGAGCCACAGCACCTTGGAAATAACGTTGCCTCTGCAGGTCGGAGATGGTATTACTACAAGTCACCCTCCCCAAGCATAACAATGGGCACAGAGACAAAGGTCTGTCTCTGCTTCAGTCTGACCAAGCTGAGTGGACAGGCATCCCATGCTCCAGCGCTTACCTCCTACGGGACACCTTCCAGCATCCCAGGGGCGCAGCTGGAGGCCCAGCCTTCCAGGGGTTTGGATGTGGCCAGACACAGCCCACCAACTTGCAGGAAGAGCTCTGCCTGTGCGTGGTCTCATGACCCCCCAACCCGCCGGCTGCCAGAGGGAAGGCAGCTCCCAGCCAAGGATTAAAGTTTTAGCAAGACAAGGCTCCAGTCACACCTCCCTGCAAATCCACTGCCTGGGCTGCCCCAGGGGTGGGGATCTGGCTGCAAGGGCAGATACGGGGAAGGAGACAGAAAAGTTGGGATTCTATGGGGGGGGGGCGCACAAGACAGGGTTCAGGGGGCCCCCCAGAATGAATGGATTAATCCATGGGCGAGGCTCCCGCAGGCCACACTGTATGGTCCCTGGGCCACAAGAGCTGTGGCCTGGAGAGTGTGGGGTCACCCCAGCTGATTCAGGAGATGGACTAGAGCCATCTGGAGAACAGAACCAGCAGAATTCAGACACTGAGGCCCAAGCCTCGAATCCGTCTGTACCATAGAGTTCGTCTGATAAACTCGAGAGCCTAAGGACTAAAGGATGTGGCATTAAAAGCAACATTTGTTTTGGAAACTGGCATGAGGACATCACAGCCTCCCTCTCTCCCAGCGCTGGGGGCCTAGCTTCCAGGCAGAGGGCAGCTTGGAGGAGGGGGACGCAGGCACGGGGAGATGGGGATGGGGTTCCTGGGAGAAGGAAGCGCTTTCCCTGGAGCCCTAAGAGGCCATCAGCACGAGGCACTCAGGTTTAATTGTGGGAGTTGCTGCAGCGAGAGAAATGAAATGTGACCCCCTGCCCAGGCTGGCACAGCCTCTTCAGGGTCCCTGCTGCCCGGGTTCCCCGCCCCACCCCCTCCCTGCATCTCCAGCTGTTCTCCCTGCTCCCACTGACAACAGCTGTCACAGCGGGGTGGGCAGCAGGACACGGAGGGAGGCGGCTGTGGTGGGGCTGGATGTTTGGGAACATGAGACCGTCAGAAATCCTTAACCCATCAGAGAACCGGCTGTCCCCACCACCCCTCCCGCCCCATCAGCGGCCGCACGGAGATGCTCTCTTCCCCGGATAAGAGCCCCAACTGATGCCTCTCCTTTCCTTCCCCAGCCAAACCTCCCTGCATCTGTCGCCTGGACTGGTGCAGTAGCCAACTCACGGGTCCCGCTGCTTCTGCCCTGGCCCTGAGCTCCACCCTCCATGTGATGCCCGCCAGAGGACCCTACGGGAAGGGAGGTTGACTCGCGTCCCGCCCTCTGCCCCAAACCTCCCAGGCCTCCCAACTGGATCCCGGTGAGGGCTATGTCCTCGGAACCACAGCCCACACACCCTCATTCTTCTCCTCCTATCCTGCAGCACTGCCCATTGCTATCCTTGCCATTTCTTTGTGGTTTTTTTGAAAGATTTTATTTACTTATTTGACAGAGATCACAAGTAGGCAGAGAGGTAGGCTGGGGGGCGGGAGAGGAAGCAGGCTCCCCGCCGAGCAGAGAGCCCGATACGGGACTCGATCCCAGGACCCTGGGATCATGACCTGAGCCGAAGGCAGAGGCTTAACCCACTGAGTCACCCAGGTGCCCCATCCTTGCCATGTCTTAAACATTCCAGGGGTGTTCCCCACCCAGGGCTCTCCCCTCGGGTATCTGTGGGACTAGCTCTGGCACAGTCACTCGGAGGGGTCTCCACGCACCCCACTGAGGGGCACTGAACGGCCCACATCCTAAGCCCTGGAACCCGGAATGGGACTTTCGTGGGTCACAGGGCCTCTGCAGATGTAACTGAGGATCCCTAAATATGACCATGTGGAGGCGCCAGGTGGGTCTCAAATCCAGCACTGAGCCGTCCTCAATCGGGAGGAGAAGGCCACATGAAGATGGGGCAGAGAAAGGGGGTCCCAAGCCAAGGCAGGCCAGCAGCTGCCAGGGCTGTAAGGGAGAAGGGAGGCTTCTTCCCAGGAGCCCCTGAAAGGGAGCACAGCCCTTCTGGTTCTGGGACTTCTGTCTGGTCTCCAGAATGGCCAGAGAATCAATGTCACTGAAGCCCGGCGTTTGTGATCCTGCTATAGCAGCCCCGGGACGCTCATCACCTCCCGTTTCTCACCCCGGCCTACCGTGGTCCCCATAGCTCTGTACCCTGAGGCAGCTCTCATTTTGGCAGCGCCGCGCCTTCATACTAACGTCTGTGGCTTCCAAGTACTCTAGCCCGCTCTCCTGCAAAGTGGTGGGGCGGGGTGAGGCCCGGGGCAGGGGGTGGCAGACAGCTCAGAGCCCCCGGGGGGCAGGCAGAGCTGCCTTTGCCTCAGTTCCTGGCCAG
Source organism: Mustela erminea (assembly GCF_009829155.1). Classification (NCBI taxonomy): domain Eukaryota; kingdom Metazoa; phylum Chordata; class Mammalia; order Carnivora; family Mustelidae; genus Mustela; species Mustela erminea. The sequence goes on along the minus strand of NC_045632.1, from coordinate 57,388,024 downwards.
ATGCTCCCCAAAGTCGCCTCGCCTGGCCTGTGCAACGGCCCCTGGCTTTGGAAACGTCACCCTTCGCGGTCAGGTCCCTGCTCCGGAGAGGAGCCCACACATTTCCTGGCCGGATATATTCTCAGAAGCTTCTCTCTCCCTTTCCAGCCCAGTGTGGCTCCCTGGCCACCCCCCGAACTACATAGTACTCGGACTGCCTCTCCTGTCTTGTGCCTCACCCCTCCCCACCCAGTGTGGGTGGCCCCCTGGGGAGGCAGGCATCCCAAGAGGGTGACCTTCCTTTCTCTTCCCCTGTTTGGCCTCTCCCCAAAGAATCCCGGGGAAATACAACACTGTCCGGGTGCGTGACGGAGACCAACATCCTCTGTTCCCCTTGGAAGGTCGGGGGTCAGGCTCCTGGGGCTGACATGGCGAATTTCCCCACGCAGGGAACTCAACACACAGCCACCGAGGCTCCCCCAGTTCTGGGGGCCAGAAGCCCGCCATCAAGGTCCACGCTCCCTCTGAAGGCTCTGGGAGAGGATCCTTCCCGCCTCTTCCAGCTCCCGCTGGAGCCGCCACCGCTGGCCTTCCTCGCTCGTGGACGCACCCCTGCGGTCTCTGCCCGTGGTCACATCCCACCTGAACATCACTGTGTGTGTGACACCAGTCCTTGGGTTACGGCCTGTCATTACCCAATGGGACCTCATCTTAACCCTATGACATCTGTAAAGGCACATGAACAGGTAGCAGGCGTTTGGACGTGAATGGGTCTTTTGGGGGGACAAAATTCAACCCCCAAGGGGTGGGGACCAAACACCAGGTGAGAGGCCCGGCCCTTGGCAGCTGCCTGGGACTGAATCCTGGTGGCTGAGCCCGTCCCAGGGGGAGGAAGTGTCTGGACCCGTGGCCCCACCACCAAGTTCTGTAAACACAGCAGGAAGCCTTAGGGAGGCCCCCAACCCGGGACTCATGTTCCGGCTCCATAAAATGGGTTTGCTGAAATCCCACCTCTTTAGATGGGCATGGGGAGCGTCGGCAACAGAGGGCGTCCGCCGGTGCCTTCTCTCGGGGGTGAACCAGGGTCTTCGATTCCAGGTCAAAGCCATTCCCTGGACAGAACCTACCCGCCCACCCGCAGGCTGCCTGGAGCCCATCCCCTACGGTTCCCTTCACCGAAGCACTGCTGTGTTGCTGTGTGGGTTCAACGGTGTCCCCCAAAGTGCACGACGTCCTCCTGCAACCTCCGAAGGGGGCCTCCTTCACCCGTGCGAGTCTTGGCGGGTGTGACCGAGATACGATGAGGTCATACGGGGTTAGAGTGGCCCCACGCACAAGAACGTGTCCTTCCAGGGTGAGGGACTTTGAACACAACAGCAGAGGAGGACTCACCCACACACATACACACAGGGAGGAGGCCGGAGGCAGAGGCAGAAGGACGCGGCCACAAGCCAAGGGACGCCTGGAGTTCCCCGGAGCCTCCAGGGGGCGGGTGGCCGTGGGGGACACCTTGATTCGGAACTCTGGCCTCTGGAGCTGGGAGACAACAATTTTCTGTGGTTTTAAGTCCTCAGTTTGAGATGATTTTTTACGGCAGCTCCAGGGGACTCATCCCTGTACCTCAAGCTACCGCCGGGGGACCCCGGGTAACGTCTAGAAACATATCTGGAAGTCACAACGGCGGGCTGTGACAGGCGTACAGTGGGTCGAGGCCAAAGAAGCTGCCGATGTCCTGGGACTCACAGAAAGCCCGTAACAAGAAAGCACCCAGCCCAAAACACCAGCAGAGCCCAGCTGCTTTAACAGGTAACCAGCCCCAGGCGCTGGGTGGCTCAGTGCGTTCGGCGTCCGACCCTGGACCTCAGCTCAGGTCTCCATCTCCGGCTCCTGAGTTCAAGCCCCACACTGGGCTCCACGTTGAGCGTGGAGCCTAGGTTAAAAAAAAAAAAAAGTAACCACTCCTTTGAATGTTAAGTGATGGAGGAAACAAACTTTCCAACCTGGAGCTGCATATCCAAGACATCTCCGGGGAATGCCCGAGGGACTGGCACGTGGTATGGGTCAGGAATGCCGCCTCCGCTGGGCAGACCCGTGCCCCCAGCAGGCTCTGATGGGGGCCTTGCTCCTGGCCAGAAACATCGGGAACCCACCCTCTCTGTTCAGATCAGCTGGTGGGGGGGGGGCGTCCCTGCAAGAGGGTCTATGAAGTGAGGGGGCCGGGCGAAGAAAGCCCAGGAGGGCGGGTGAGGACCAGCCGGCGTGGCCCAGGGAGGGAGGGGCCCCCCCGGCTGCAGGCCACCAGCAGGAGCCCCGTGCAGCCCCCTCCCTCCCGCTGCCCCTGCTCCCCCCAGCATCAAGCTTCACTGGGCTTGTGTGTCTGCCAGATGGCCACGCGCTGTGTGTCAGGAGATAATCGCTATTAAAAATTCACTGGGTTTTATTTTATCTTTTTTTTTTTTTTTTTTTTTTTAAGGTTCCGTTTGGGCTCTCTGCTCCCTCCTGCAGAAGCTTCCACACCGCTACCCATTACACCACTTTAATTGTCTCTAATTAAAAGAAACATTGACTGGGTCACTGGGGTTTTCTCCACTTGGGTGGCTGGAGGGGGCAAGGCTGCTCCCCCCAGGACAGCTCCACGGCTGGGGCCCCCTGGCAGCTTAGCCACCACCAGCAGCAGAGTGAGGCCCCGCAGCACCTCCCCAGGGCAGTACCTGGTCCTCCCCGACCCTGTTCCCCCACCCTGTCCCCCCACCGCTCCCCTCCCGACAGACCCGGCATAATTGCTTTTCTGCCCCAAGGGGCTTCAGCGACACAGGCTGTGCGTCACCGCGCGAGTGCTGAGTTTCCCATCCCAACAAGAGGCACCAAGGAAAAATCCAGAGACAAAGAGGTCAAACACAGTGTCTGGAAGATCCCAGGACACAGTGGCCAGGTTTGGTCACATCCCACATGGCCACGTCACCTGGCAAAGACTCGGATTCCAGCCCTGCCCCTGCTCGCCTGGGGCCTCAGACAGGCCCTGACCTGCTCTGGGCCTCAGCTGGGCCTCAGTTTCCCTGTCTGCCCAGTGGCGGATGAGGTTCGTCGGATGGCCGCCGAGCACTCCAGCCTGCGGGGCTGAAGATGCAGGGCTGTCAGGAAAGGCAAGGGAGGCAGCTGCCCCGCTGGCCTCACAGGCCCTTGCAAGCCCGCTGGACTCGTTCCAGCACGTTCTGGGAGCTGGGAACACAGCGGCGAGCAGACCAGCTGGCTCAGGTTGCCGGCCTCCCAGGAGGGGGCGAAACGGATAAATAACCACACAATATGGACGGGGCTCCTGCTGGGTGGACCTCAGCTCCCAAAAGCCACGTGCCTCACCCGAGAGGGAGGCCAACGCGGGGGGCGGCAGGGCAGGGACGGGGGACGACGACCTGGGGACAGAGGGAGCAGCAGCGTCTCGGGCCGGGGATGACTGAGAGAGACAATCCTCCGCACCGTGCCCCCCCATCAGAGACGATGGTGAGAACAGGGTCCCAGGGCACCCCACGACCTGGCCAGAGTCTCCGACAGGAAAGGCCCAGGTGCCCGTCTCCACCGCGTCTCCAGCCTCTGGGGTCACTTACCTCCCACAGTGACAAGTGACGGCGAAGGGGTCTAGTGGGGCCAGGGCCGGCCTTGGAGCACTCGAGTCAGACTGGGGAGGCCTTGCTGTCACAGCAGCTTGTGTCTCCCGCCTGAGATGGGGACCCGAGACAGGGACGTCACAGCCTCCTGGGTCCCTGAAGCCAGGGCCGTCTGTACACTCAGCCACCCCACAATCCTGGGGGGCTCAGTCTGTGACGAGTACTGGAAGGTATTCCCAACCATTTCGTATTTTTAAGATATAGAAAAGGAAGGGAATGAGAATATATGTGTGTCCTGGGGCTGCAGTAAAAATAACCACAAACTTGGCGGCTTAAAACAACAGAATTTACTCTCCCACTTCTGGAGGCCAGAAGTCTGAGATCCAGGTGTGGGCAGGACGGTGCTCCCGCCAGAAGCTCTGGGGAGGGGAGATCCTTCCCACCCCTTATAGCCCCTGTGGCTCCAGGCCCTTGTCCGTAGCCCTGTCCCCACCTGGCCTCCTCCCTGTCCGCTTTCTTATAAGGACACCGGTCACGGGACTTCAGGCCACCCTGACCCAGAATGATCCCATCTTGATCTTCACTGCGTATTTCCAAATAAGGTGCCATCCTGGGGTTCTGGGTAGACGTGACTTTCGGGGGACACTATTCCCCCAGTAATGATCACCAACAAGGTCACCGCCCCCCCGTGCTGGCATTACTGCATTTCCTTCCAGAGCTCAGACTCTCAGACATCAAGAGACAAGACGGCCAGCCTTGCCAACTTCTGTTGTCAGTGACCCCTGGCGGGGGGACGCACAGCAGCCCTCCCTGTCCCAGGGCTCCCCGAGGTGAGAGGACCCCTGAGGCCGGGGTCCTCACCTGCCCTCCCAATCGGAGTCAGTCACTGAGCCCCAGGAAGCAAGGACCCAAGAGGCTGGGCCTGCCCTTCCTTGCCCACAGTCAGTGAGACAGACGCCCAAGAAGCCAAGTGCTTGCCCGAGGGCACACATTCACTTCCAGATTCTTCCCTGCTGCACCAGGTCCATCTCCCCATGCTTGTGGCACAAGGATCCCTTGTGCATACACATCAGAGACCCCCCGGGTGAGAGGGAGCCCACCAGGAGAGCCTGTCACCGGTTTCCGGGCGGGGGTGGAGCGGTGGCACCCAGAAGGCCGGGGACTTGGGCAAAAAGGGCGAGAGTGCACTCGAAAGGCTCAGAGTCACTAAGAACAAGGGGATGGGCCAAGAGAGAATCCGAACACGGAGCCGGTGGGCATCCAACCCCAGCCCCTTCCACGCCCATCTCCCAGGCCCCCATGTCCCTTAAGGTGCTAAGAATTTCTCTGGGACCCACGTTCGAGGAGCACTAACATTTACTAGGTTCTCTCCAAATCCCGAGTACCATTTCCACCCGTCAACCGCGTAGCCCAACAGCCCTAGGAGCTACGAGGGGGTTCTGAGACATGTCTGCAAATTCTGTGACCCTCTTTCCATCTGGAGCTGGAATCTGTCCCTTCCCCTTGAACCTGGGTGGACTCTGGTGGCGGCCCCCAGAAGAGAAGGTAGCAGAAGCTACCATGTAGCTCTGAGGCTGCATGAGCAAAGGCGGGGAATCCCAGCAGCTTCCCCGCGTCTGCAACCGCACGCCGCGCCCAGGTTCACGGGCGAACTCCGCGCAGGTTGTCGCTTCAAGCAAGGGGTCGGGATGGTCTCTGGCGTACCCACGGCTACCGGTGACATGATGCTGCTTTACGATCTCCTGTCATTGATGGAAGAAACAGACACAGAGTCTGAGTCTTACTCAAAGGCACACAGCCAATAAGGCAGATCCAGGAACCGAATCTTAGTCGTTGGGCTCCAGACTGGCCCTCCTGCCTGGTAGGCCAGGTGAGGCAGAGCCTCAGGGGCCACAGGCTAATGACCAAGGGTCTGGCCTTCCCAGGTGGTGGCTGCAACCTCAGCTGAGCCCTGGACCGACGGGAGAAGCACGGGGTTCAGACAGGCCCTGCCAGCCCCACGGGGGTGCCCCAGGACTCTGCTTTAGGAACAACCCCAAAACCAAGGCCACATCCTGCCTTCCCCAGCTCTCACTCCAACACGCAAGGACAGAGCCCCCAGGGGCCCAGCCCCTTGCAGACTGGCAGGGAGCTGGGGGACCCCAAGCTGGCTTTGGGGGCGATCCACCCCACACTCTCTCAACAATGGACCACGGGGCCTAAGTGGCATTCCCCAGAGCTGTCTGGATGCGAGCCTTCCCTCTGGGCTCCGAGGAGGTGTCCCCAGAGAACCCGCATGGACGTCGGACATCACTCCAGCATTTGTCAAGGCCAAGCGCATGGCATGAACACAGAGGGAGTGACAGGCCTGCCACAAAACGGTCGCCCTCTGTTCACTCAATAAGCCTTTATGGGACAACCACGCACACTCCACACCTTGGCGGGGGGGCTCTGAGGACAGAACGGAAAGGATCTTTCCTTGGGAAACCACTGCCTGGGAGAAGAAAGAAAACGGGCACAAAGCTCTGCAGCCCCAGAGGGAAAAGTACGGCTGTGAGCACAGAGGCGGCAGGAGGGATGGCTTAAGGCTAGGCGGACACCGGAAGGCTTCTCAGAGGAGGTGGCATTCAAGGTGGCCTTAAGGTACAGGAGACTATGGGAGGAGGGGAGAAGGGCGTTCCAGGCAGAAGACAAAGGAATACCAGCTGACCTTTATTAACCGGACAGCCCGCAGCTGCTATTAACTGGCCTGGCAGGTTTGGTTCTGGGAGGGCAAACCACACCCCTACTATAGGGGAGATTACAACACAGAGAGGTTAGGTCACCTGCCCGAAGTCATACAGCAAGGCCCTCCAGGGTCTGGCATGCAGCCCTTCTGCTATGTGCCTCCCCGGTGGCCAAGCCGCAGCAAGGACAGACACAGAGCTCAGCTGGCTGGGGACAGACTCTGAAGGCAGGCAGGGGGCAGGCCACAGAGCAGCCCTCACTCGGCCCCCAACAGAGGCTGCCCACTTGCTACAGACCAGGAGACTGATCTGTCCGGCCAGGGGCGTGGTCCTGCCGTGGGACGGCCTGGCCTCCATCATCTCTCCCCTTACCACCTCACAAGCTGTGTGACCCTGAGTAGTGAGTTGAACCTCTCTGAGCCTCCTTTCCCTCAGCTGCAAAAGCAAGAAGACACAAAGGCAGTGCATGTTTCCTGAAGCTACCGTGTGGCCAGGCGCCAGGAAAGGGTGGTTTCTGCGCATGCCCAGCCTGAGGTCCGTGAGGGGCTGTTCTGAGATCCCGGGGGTCATCCCGGACAGGCTCCTTCCGCCAGCCCTGTCCTCACTGCTCCGTAGCCGGGGTTCTCGAGAACAGGGCGGGGGTGGGGCAAGGGGGCCCTTGCAACTCCCAAGAGGCTGGCTTGACACTGGCGTGTGGGGAAGCCTGGGATCGGCCCACTGCCCCCTGGAGGCCAACGCGCCAGGCAGCTGGCCCTAGGGACACTGGGCGCCTTTGACCTGGCCAAGGGCACACAGCTGGTCAGGGGCCTGCCGGGTCTCCTGAGGTCCCAAGACCCCGGGAGGAAGGGCCAGCAGAGTGGAGAGCTGTTCAGACACTAAGAGGGAGTCTGGTAGCCTCATTTCACAGAGAGGAAAAGGGGCCTCGGCCACCTTGGTCGGAGCTGCTGCCCCGCCCCGCCTCCCCCCCAGGGGAGCACTGGAAACCACCTAAGCCGACATCTGATGGACGGGGATTTGTTTTAAGCTCTTTCTACCCACTGGACTATAATCACCAACTGTTCACGACCTCTCCACAAGCAATTCCTGCCCCCCTCTGAGTTTTCAAAAGGCAAAAAAGCTTTAAAAGCTGCAGTTCAAACAGGCGAAGAGGCCCACTGGAGGAGATGCAGGGCTGGAAGGAGGAGGGGCGGGGAGCCCCCCACCCCCCGCTGTGTGGCCGGGGGCTGGGGTGAGAGGAGGGGCCCCCTGGGGCCAGGTAGTTTCCACAGGCCACCGCCCTCCCCTCCCACTGGCCCACCTGGGAGAGGCGGCCATCAGGGGAGGCACCTGGAGGTCGAGATGCCCCACCTGTCACAGGCGCGGAGAGCTGAGCGATGCCATCATCCCACCCGCTGTCACCCTACCCGAAGCAACCTCAGTAACCCGAGTTCCTGTCCACAGCCACGTCACCCTGCTTCACCTGCCTCTCCAGCCACCAAACTGGGGGCTGGGGCTGCCGGCCCAATGCCACCTTCCCACCGTGGGCCTGTAGGGGTGCCCCCTGGGCCTCCGAGTCGTGCTCGGAGGACTCCCCGACATTTGTGACCCTCCTGCGGCCTCACTAGCACACTAGCCATCAGGGGTCACAGCCCTGCCCACTGGGATGGGCCGAGAGGGCACAGGGTGACCCTACTGCAGCTTGGGAAGGGGGCAAGTTGTGCCAAAACAGAACTGAAGCCACACAGCCCTCTCCTGGTCCCCACCTGTGTGCAAGTAAAGAGGGGGAGACCCCCCCCACACATTGTGCTTCCAGATCTGGATTCCCCTAGGCACAAAGGGGCCCAGCCAGGGCTGACAGGAGGAAGCCCAGCTTGCTAACTAGCGTGATAAGGCAGGCCCCTGGACAGCCCTAAGGCTGGTGCAGGCCTGCGGATCTCGCCTGGACAAAATCTGGGGATTCTCCACGCTTCTCATGCCCCAGACCCTGGACCTGCCAGATCGGCAGGCAGATGGGGCTTTTCTACTTTAAAAAAATAAATCGATTGGCTTCTTTTCCGAGTTGACAGGATGAGGAGGCGGCGGGAGGCATCCCTGGGGAGCACGTGCATGAACCTGGAGGTAATCCGGGGTCGCAGGGCCAGGCGGGGTGGGCGGTGCGCCCCAGAAAGTTCCACCCCGGACCCTCCCCCTGTCCCTCCCCGCGGGCGGCAAGCCCAGCACTTACTGAGGTTCTGAAGCAGGTTCGACCAGGTCTTCATGCCGAGCATGGTGTCGGGGGACTCTAGGAGGGGCTTCCCGGCATAGCGGCCGGCGTGGGCGCGCGGGGGGGGGGGGTCACCGAGCTGCGGGGGGAGCCCGAGCGCGCCGTGCGCTCCTCCTGCCCGCTGCGCGCCGGGGGCTCCAAACCCGGGAGGTGCCAAGGGGATCAGCGGGTCACAGGACAGCCCGGGATGTCCCCAGAAGGGAGCAGGGAACTGGGGGGGGGCGGGTGGAGCCCCGGGACTCCTGGGGGGGGTCAGAAGCAGCGGGGGGCGTCCGTCAGCCTCGCGCGCCCCGTGCGCCCACGTCTGCCTGCTGCAGGGACCCGGGGGAGGTGCCGTGGCGCCCGGGGGGCCAGAACAGCTGGTCACGCGGCCCCCGGGAGCGCCCCGCGCCCTCTCGCCCGCGCCCCCGCCGGAGGCTTCACGCACCACCAGCCGTGGCTGCGCGGCCGCCTCGCAGCCACCATTTTATTCCCTTCCCGCTCGGCCGGGGCCGCGCGCCTCCTCCCCGCCACCTCCCGCGCGCCGCGGCGCCCCCGTCGTCCTCCCCCTCCCGGCGGCCCCGCCCGCTCCCCGGGCAGCCCCCGCTCCCCTGCACTTGATAACGCGCTTGTCAAGACTGCTGAGTTGTTCCTGACCTCTCCCCCGCCGCTGCTAATTAAGGCTCCGCCGTGACAGTTCAAGTGCCGAGCATCAAGTTTGCAGAACCAAAGCCTCTAATTGGGGCCGCTTTTCATTTCTCCATCCCGCGGGCTGGGGCTCCCCAGACCTGGGCACTGGCGCATTTTCCTTTTGTATTTTTCATCAGTGAGGAGGAGGGGGTGGGGGGACGGGCACCGGGAGAGGAGGGCAGGCACACAACCAAAAGGCTAGGGGTGGGGGGCCCTCCTCCCGTCAGCCGGCCGCCGCAGGACACCCCCCTCTGGACCCACGCGACACCTCTCCTGACCCAGGGTCTCTGAGCTCCCCGACTTAGGGCTGCAAGGAGTCCCAGATCTACCCGCAGGAGGCGACTGCAGGGGCAGCCCCTGCCCCCCTCCCCCGTCCCCCCTCTCCCCGCTCCAACGCGGGGTGTGGCCGGGAGAGGCGGCCCCTGCGCGCTGGGGTGGGGGTGCCAGGAGCCCTAGGTGCCCACCACCCCGCGGAGCGCTCGGCGGAAGGCGGCCTTGCCACGCCCCCTCCCCGACGGAGAGGTGTGTTCCTTGACGCCCCAGCTCCCTCCCCGGGGCTGCCGGCCTTTCCTTTCCAGATAAGTGCTGGCGAGCATCGGAGCTCTTAGTGACTCTTCAAGCTGCCTTTCTCCTCCAACGCCTACTAAATCAAGCCGGCGCTGAGAGCCACCGGCTGGGAGGAGGGAGGAGGGCGCGCTGCCGGCAGGCTCTCCGGGGCCGGCAGAGGGGTGGGGGTGGGGGGCTGGGATAAAGTCACAGGGGAGGGGAAGGTGGGGGAGGCCAGCAGCAGGCCCAGACCCCAGGATCGGAGAAGAGAGAGGGGAGGACAGCCGGGAGGGAGCCCCGCGGGAGGCACTGGAGGGCCTGGCGAGGCTCTAGCCGGGGCCTTTCTGCTCAGAATCCTGGAGCCTCCCTCCCCAAGGGGCTCCCGGAAACGCGCTCGGCGGTTCCCACACTTGCCTGAGCCTCACCATTCCAGGTGATTCTAATTAAACTGGGAGGCATTACTTGGAGCCGGCACCCAGGTGATTCTATGACTCAAGTTTGAGAAACAGTCTACCCCAGGGGGTCTCAAACGCTGCTGCATATTAGAACCACCTGGGGCAATTTTACCCCCCCAAACCCCCCTTTTGTCTGGGCCTCACCCAGACCAATGACATCAACCTCTGGGCGCGGACCCAGGCATCATTAAAGTGCCCAGGGGATTCCCGAATGCAGCCGGGGTAAAGAGCCATTGTTCTAGTGAGCGGTTCTCAGTTGGGGGCGGAGGGGGGTCCCCACCAGGGTACATTTGGCAAGGTCTACTGACTTCAGTGGTTGTCACAAATGGGGGGGGCAGCCCACGGAAGGAATCGTCAGCCCCCAAAATCTGCAGGGCCCAGATGTAGGAACCTGGGCCACGCCAGTCCCAAGAGCAGGAAAAAGGCCCTTGGAAGCGCTCTCCCAAGAAAGCCCCGCGCAGCACCGCCCTCAAGCAGCCTCCCAGTGGGTCCCTGGCTCTCCCTCCCACCCTGGAGCCCCTCCTCCCCAGGAGGCTGGCATCAAGCTGGGCTGGAAATCTCCTAAGGGCCGGCCCTGGGCAAGCCCCGCCCATCTGTCAGCAGACCCGACCCCTTACCTGCTTGCCGCCCACTCGAACCCACCCTCCAGCGGACTCTCCCCACCACCGCTATTTCCTCAGCTCATTTCCCATCACAGTCCCAGGTTCTGGAATGTTCCTTGGCTTGTGGCCATCTTCTGAAAGTTCAGGGCTGCAGGACCACGACTGTGCATGTGTCCCACCTCTCAGGGCTCCACAGGGGACATTCCTGACTCTTCACAAGTCAGGTTACCCATCCTCTGCTTGCTTGCTTTTTGAAACTAAACGCTGGCCTTTAGCTACCTGCACTGCTTTTGATCAAACAGTTGTTCAGCAAATTAGCCAACAACTCGCTTTCCGGTGTAGTCTGGTGTCCCTCCCTTGTGTGTGGGTGTCTGTGGGATGGTGGTTCCCCTCTCTGCCAGACTTGCCAATCAGCTGGAGAGTTTGAGAAGTACCGGGCGGGGCCCCACTGCCAACAGAGACATCCGAGTCTCTGGGGACGGGGCCCAACCGTCAGTGTTTCTACCACACTGTTTCTGGATTTCAGGTGGTTCTAACGTGCAGCCAAGACTGAGAGGAGCCCCTGTAAACATTAGGGACACACACTGTCCCCCACCAGCCCGGCTGACCTTGAACACACTTGGGTTTTCAGGTGACACTGGCTGTAGGGAAGTATCTTTCTTATCTGGTGCTGGGACATGGGCTGGGTGCAGCCTGTGTCTCCCTAAAGGTCAGGCAGAACTCCCGGCAGCCAGGACAGCACCCACCACCACCACGGCCACCCTCGCCTTGTTGCTGGCAAGAGAGGCGCCCTGGCTTATCCCCAGAGCATCCATGGGGAAAGCTGGCCAGGAACTGGGAGAAGGTACATCCTGTGGGAGGTCCTGGAAGCCCCTTTCCTTCATCCCACTGGGAAGAGATCATGGGAACTGTGGGGGCTGGTGCCTGGTGGGAACTCTTCAAGAAGCTCCTGGGAGGAGACAGGAGTGTAGGCTCCAACTGCACCATTAGCTCACTGTGTGAGCTTGGGCAAAGTGCCCTCCTCTGTAGAGGACGGTAAACATTTCCTCAGCTGTGCATATGGCCAAGTATATAACACATGGGCAAAGGGACCAACCCAGGCAGTGGAAATGAGTATGCTGCTCTCCCTGGGGGAAAGGACTCCTGCGTGGTACTAGATTTGTGCTCTGAGCCCCTAGCAGCCAAATGGGGGTGGTGATGATGGAACTCAGTGGGAGCCCAGGGAGTAGTGTGGCCAAGCACAGTTGTCCATGTTGTTCACTGCATAAGAGCCCTTAGATGAAACGGCACATGGGAGCTGAAACTCAGCCCTTACCCTGCTCATCAACATTCACCTTAGCACGTGTTATGTCTGCTTAGAGGAGACATGTACCTGTGTGGGCTGGTCATGGTGCTGCTGGAAAGGCCTGCTGCTTCCCAAATCCTGACCGCCTTTTTCCAAATCCCTTTCCTAGGAACAGTCTTCCCACCCTCTCTGAGAGCACAGACTGGAAAGACGGCCACCCAGGAAGGACACAGGCTCTGAAAACCATGCGAAGGGGTAAATGATGGGACATCCACCTGTTCTGGGTACAGGTATAATCAGAACAAAAGAGGGCACAAGGCAGTGTTCAGGGTGGGCATGGCTAACACCCTGCATACACTCTGCCTGCCTCCTGCCTTGGCCCCCACGCCATGTTCAGGGTGAACGAGTGCAGGCCTCACCAGAAACCACCAACCGGAGGCGCATGGATGGCTCAGTCATTAAGCGTCTGCCTTGGGCTCAGGTCCTGATCCCAGGATTCTGGGATCAGGCCCCACATCGGGCTCCCTGCTCAGCTGTAAGCCTGTTTCTCCTTCTCTGCCTCCCTCTCCCTCACTGTCTCTCTCTCTGTCAAATAAATAAAATCTTTTTAAAAAAAGAAAGAAAGAAAGCACCAATCGAGGAGACGGGGTGAGGTCACTCACAGCAGAACCCCGGAAGCCTCTGGAACCCCCCAGGCCTGAGGACTAAAACGACCCAGGCAAACCTGAGCACCGCCCGGCTTGGAGACACAACACGGTGCAGGGATATCCTCTGCCCTGGGAGAGCACGAGGCTGTGTCCACTTGGCCTCCAGAACCGGGCCAGGCACGCAGTGAGCTCGGCAGAAATGTCAGTCGCTCTTCTGTTGTTCTTGGGCGGTCTGAGGTCATAGTCTCTGCGCTCACATCAGCTCCCTCTGCCCTGTCTGTCCATCTGCCAGGCCGTGCTGAAGCCAGACACCTGGGGCTGAGTGGACTCACCCTCGGTCTCATTCCTGGGGCGTGTGGCCCTCGCTGCTCCGCTGGCGGGGAGCTCCTAGTACAGCGCCTTTCCGTGCCTTGATCCTGCTGCCACACGCCAAGAGCTTAGGACTCCCAGGTCCTGGCTGTTGACACATTTCATAGGCGTGAGAGACAGATCAGACAGAGGAGAAGCCACGATGACCTGTTTCTTCTTCCCAAGTCAGAGCTGGCCTCCCCCTGGGGCTGTCAGATTCCTGGGATGGGTGGCCAGGCCCACAGGGGAGGGCCTTGGGCTCAGATCCTTCCCCAGGATTCCATGAGCCCAGAAAGAGGAGGCAGCCACAGGCTTTCACGTGGGAAGAGACCTCTTGGGGCGGGCTGGCCTGGGCCTGCTTCTGGGTTCAGGATGGAGATTCACACTCTCCTCCTCCTGCGCCCTTGTCGGGCCCACTCTGGGGGCCTGACCTTTTCCAGATAAGCCCCACAGGGCCTCTAACCACTTTCTCCTCTCCCCACCCTATCTGCCTGCTGGCCGTAGGATCCCAGCAGCCCTGGGGCCGACCAGCTGCGCTTTCTGAGGGACGGCAAAGAGTAGGGGACGTAGGCGCCTGCTGGCTCATCTCCTCAGCCATCCCGGGCTGGCAGCAAGCCTAGGACACCAACTTCTGAGGCTCGTTTACCGGAAGATGTCTTAGGGCCCAACCGGCAGTTGCTCCAACTGCAGAAGCCCCGGTCAGCTTTTCTGGGTGCCACGTCACCTCTGGGAGGGGCTCCTTGTGATTCAGCAGGAACAGGCCTGTTTCTGTCCTCATGTGGTATATGGTGGAGTGGCAGTCTCCCTTTCTTTTTTTTTTTTTTTATTTATTTGTCAGACAGAGATCACAAGTAGGCAGAGAGGCCTGCAGAGAGAGAGGAAGGGAAGCAGGCTCCCCGCTGAGCAGAGAGCCTGACGTGGCGCTGGATCCTGAGCCGAAGGCAGAGGCTTCAACCCACTGAGCCACCCAGGCCCCTCCCTTTTTTTTTTTTTTTTTAAGATTTATTTATTTTTGAATGGAAGAGAGAGAGCACAAGCCAAGGGAGGGGCAGAGGGAGAGAGAATCCTGGAGGAGACTCTGAGCTGAGCCCAATGAGGGGCTCTCAACCCCAGGACCCTGAGATCTTGATCAGAGCTGAAATCAAGAGTGGGCTGCTAACAACTGAGCCCCCACAAACACCCCCCCCAGCAAAATCTTTTTTTAAGAGTATTTTTTTTAAAGATTTTATTTATTTACTTGACAGCCAAAGATCACAAGTAGGCAGAGAGGCAGGCAGAGAGGAGGAAGCAGGCTCCCCGCCGAGCAGAGAGCCCGATGTGGGGCTCGATCCCAGGACCCTGGGATCATGACCAGAGCCGAAGGCAGAGGCTTTAACCCACTGAGCCACCCAGGTGCCCCAGCAAAATCTTTTGAAAGCACAGCTTGCCCGTGGTCTCTCCTAAAGGGGGATCCAGGCCTGCTTCTCCTATCCAGGGCCCCCATGCTCACCAGCTGCACCATTCCCTACCTGTGGATGCTGGACTAGTCTTCTTACACACCACTTGGCTTCCATGAGTCCTTACACACACGTGCACACACACAATCAGGCAGGAGAAGACCAGCCTTTCCTCCATGGCACTGTGAAATGGGTGGCTATACGCGGCTGGGAGTGTGGCCACCAGGAATGTGGAAATTCTAGAGCCCAGTGGGAAGCAGAGAGTGGCACGGATGGCTGGGCCCCACCTCCGAGCCCTTTGTCTCGGAATCCCTCCCTTCTGACCCCACCTCCCCTGGGCCTGCTCCCCCAGCTCTGAAGCCGGACTGCGAGTGTGCTGGCCCCGTGTACTGCCCGTAGTATCACGGAACGGGCACGCAGCGCCCGGCAGTACACCACCTGCCCTCTGGGGACCCTCCTCTAGGCCACCACTGTGTTCATTCAGGGAGATGCCCAGCTCCTCTGGACCAGGCCAGGGGGAGGGGCCATGGCAGGAGGGCAAGCAGGCACCCAGGTTCAAATCCAGCCCAGGTAAATCATTAGCTCCTCTCGGCGTTGGGTTCCTCCTCTGGAAGACAGGAACACCACCAGCACCTTCTCCCAGGATTACGGTGGGGGTGAGCCACGTTCATGTGTGTTTGGGAATGACTCTCAAAGAGTCAAGGCCTGACTCTAGGGGGGCCTTGGGAGGGAAGGGCGTTGCAGCCCAGGCTGGGGACGGGGGATAGGACTCAGCGGTGAGCTGCCCAGGAGGGTGTCCAGGCTTCAGATGGGGGTTCCTGGGGCTGCCTTGAGCGTTCTGAGGAGCAAGACAGCTTTGGAGAGGGGCACTGAGCAGGTGGGGCCGGCACTGGCCTTCCTTGGTCACACGTGCATCTGGGAGGGCTTTCCAGACTGGGGTGGAATGCGACCTTCCCCTGCAGATGGGGAAACTGAGGCTGGGAGGGCAAAGCGCATGGGCGGGGTCACTCCCAGGAAAGGGGAGGGCCGCCCCTTACCCAGCCTCCTGGGCTCTGGACCTCAGACTAGGCACTGAGCCCGGCCTTGGGGGCTGCCTCCTGGGCTGAGGGACACAGGACCACCCCAGCCCTCAGCAGCATCTGATGTCACCCCTGGGTCACCACCTGATGGGACCTGCCCCACCCCCACCCACGGACTTCCCCCTAATTAAGGGGGTCCAGCCCTCAGCAAGCAGCCCCAGGGCCCCTACCATCGCATGCATGGCTGGTGCTGGGCTGCCCTGTGGCCTCTCTGTTCCCGATGAACCACACTTCTCAAACACCTGTCGCACCCAGCGCCCAGCCTTCTAGAGTGTACCCGATCACATGGAGCCCCGCACAGCCTCCAACAAGGCGCGGTGGGAAAGGGGGCGCCGAGGGCTTGGCCAGCTGGCCCGGGACCCCCTGGCCCCAGAGCGGCTCCCTTCACAACCCCATCAGCTGTGCCGACACAAAAATCCAGACGCCTTACCCAGCGTGGGAACAGGAAGTGTGCTTTGGGGTTGGTAACCCACTATCCCCTGTTTAACAGAGGAGATCTGTGCCTCATCCAAGGGCCTGTGCTGGGGTCTGTGTCTGTGCCGGTCTGCCCAGGACGGAGCCGCCAGGGACGGGGCACCTCTTGGGTGGGGAGCACATAGGCCGGGGGGGAGGGGGTCACCCCTGCCAAAACACACTCCCAGGGCAGGCAAGCTCCCCGGCCCAGACTCTTGGTGCTCCCAGGGAGGGGGTGGAGGAAAGAGCAGTCCCCAAGCCCCTAGGCAGGGACCCCCCTCTGAGCAGGACGTCTGGCAGAAAGGAGGTGCTCAATCAATGTTTGTTAACACAGTAAACGGGGAGAGAAAACGCCAACAGCCTGCCTAGAAAAGACACCCAGAGTCCCGCCCACCAGATGTTTTTCTCTGGCAATGTCTCCACTGAGGGTCCCTGGGCTTGGATCCTTCTCCAGGATTCTGGGAGCTGTAAGGGGGAGACAACTGAGACAACCACAAGCTCTCGCGTGGGAACAGACTGTGCCCATAGGAGCCGGGGGAGTCCAAAGAGGAAGGCAGCCCC
Source organism: Mustela erminea (assembly GCF_009829155.1). NCBI lineage: Eukaryota > Metazoa > Chordata > Mammalia > Carnivora > Mustelidae > Mustela > Mustela erminea. The sequence goes on along the minus strand of NC_045632.1, from coordinate 57,371,415 downwards.
AGATCTGGGATTCTAGAAGGATCCCTGTGCTCTAGGCCAGGGGCTGTCAGTCACACTCACCTGGGGGAGCTGTGAAAGATCCCAGGGGCCTGGCAACAGTCCCAGATCGGCTGCTCTGAAGCCTCGCACGAGAGGGCCTGGCGGCAGCCTCCTCAACATCTTGTGGCGATGCCCTCCTGAGCCTTGAGGCCAGGGCTGGGAGCTCTGGAGGCAGGGGAGAGGTGGGTGGCCGGAGCAGGAACACGCAGGGCCCGGCCAGGCTCACCACCCCGGCCCCTCTCGCGTGTCCCCGCTCGTGAAAGTTGGGGAAATAAAGCAACCGCCACACGGCAGGGCCGTCAAGCTCCACCAAATTAGGGATGTCGAGTCAGACAGCTTGACTCTCAAGACATCATCAGTTTAATTGCGAGGCCTTGTCGCGGGCCGGGGTGGCGAACTGCTCCCGCACTCCCATCCGTTTTATTAAGTTCCAATTACATGCGCTGGCCGCGAGTCTCCAGCAGGGACAAAGAGGCAGCTTCAGCCACGGTTGGACCCAGTGCCAGGAGAGGCCGGTCGTGGGGGACAGACACCCCTGGCTCAGGGCACACGGGGCCCCGGGCTCTCCGGGTACCAGAAGTGGGGAGGGGGCTGGCAGGAAAGGGCCCATTCCACGGCCTCTCCCGCGGCGCGGCACGCGGGGAGGAGGCTGGCGCCGTGAACCTGGGTACCATCTGTCGGAGGGGTGGGAGGAACAAATGCCACAGACGTTCTAGGAGGCCTGTGGGCTGCTGCTGTGGACGGAACACTTGTGACCCTGCACATCACCCTGTTGAACTCTCGGTGGCCCCTGGTGCCACACAGTGTGGAGATGGGGCCTTGGGGAGGGGAGTCGGCTGGATGAGGTCATGGGGGTGGGGCCCCCTAGGGGATCGGTGTCCTTATGGACAGAGGGAGGGAGACACAAGTCACAGGCAGACCCCCTGCCTGCAGGCACGAACTGGACCATCACCGGGGCTCGTCTGCCCGGGGCCTTGATCCCGCCTCCTGGCCTCCCCACCTCTGCAAGCATCTGTGCCCGGGCCTGCCCGGTTTGTGGCCTTCCGTCACATCAGCCCGAGTGGTGAAGGGGCCGAAAGAAAATGCCCTCATGTCCGCCGATGGGCAGCAAAGGGACTAGCCCGTGGCTGTGCGCCCACACCACGGGCCACCACAGACCACCCCTCAGCCCGCGGGACACTCCCAGCAGCTGGGGGTGTGTGTGTGTGGCAGTCTCAGCAACAAGGGACGCAGCTGCGGAAGTCCTTCTACCCAATGCTTCTGACTACATGACATACTCCATGACATACTGGCAAAGCTATGGGGACCGAAAACAGAGCTGTGCTTCTAGGAACGGGGAAGAGTGGGGACAGGGGAGTGGCAGCAAGGGAACAGGACAGAACTGTGTCATCATCAGATCTGGCAAGGGACTCTTCTCACCCAAGCCCTGCATTTCACGGGAAGCAGGATCAGCGGGGTCAAGCCGTGGTGCTCAGGTCACACAGGGAGGCAGAGCCAGGCCCAGAGCTCCCATCCGCAAGCACCCTGGGGCTGCGTCCGCAGAGGAGCCGTGCTTGCCGAGCGACTCTCCGCTGGGCAGAACACAGGGCAGTTGGGCGTTCTGAGCTTTGCTCCGGAGGAGCTGGGAGGTGTCGCGCTCACTCCCACTGCTGTCAACGCTTACTGTGTGGGCTTTACAGAAACCGACTTCTCAGGGGACCCTGTGCCAAGGGTGGCGTGGCAGGGCCTAGATCTGGAAGCCAGGCCTCTTCCGGCCCTGGGCCCAAGCTCTCCCGGCCACCCCCGGCTTTGTTGTTCCAGGCCCTTCCAGGCCCAGCAGCATCCAGAAACGTCGGTTACGGTTACGCCACAACAGCTGCCTGGCGCCCCCTGAATGCCTCAGATGTGGTCCGCGGCGGGAGCCCCGAGCCAACATGCTGCCACTAGGTGAATCGGGCCTGCCATTAGAGTCACAAAGACCAATTAAAACGAGAGGAAAAACAGCCTCCCCATCTCCCAGAGCACCCGGCCAGCTGCTCCCACTCCTACCTCGCCGGCCCCACGAGGCTGCTCCGGGCGTGGTTTCCAGCCTGCTCCCTCCGCACCCGGGCCACCTGCCCCTGACAGCGTCAATATTGATGCCCCCCCCCCCCCGCCAGGCGCCCGCTTTGGGGGGGGGGCAAGGAGCGGGGGAAGGGCACCGGGAGACGCGAACAGCTCCCAGATTTTCGACTCCATTGCTGCGAGGAGAGATGAGAAATTGCCTTTCTGACCTAAAACCGGAGTTCACAGCTGCACTTCATTACGGGCTCCTCCAGGCGGCCCTGGGAGAGACGCGGCTCGGGAAGGGCTCACCTGTTAGCAGCAGCTGTGCCTGCCTCTCGCACGAGCACGTTGGTGGTTTCCTGCCCTGGGCGGCACGGGGCAGGCTGCCAGCGGTGCCCCCAAAGCCCCCCTCCCCCTCCAGTTTGCACGAGCTCCGCGGTGAAGGGAGAAAGAGGCACCAGATCAGCGAGCAGGAGGGGGAGGAAACGGCCGCAGGTCTGGGTCGCACGCTCTTTAGAAGGCACCAGAAGGCAAGGGGTGCATGTTCCCTCTGGGGTCCCACCTCATTTCTCCGGTCTCATGCACCCATCGCTGGGCAAACATGAGCACGGCGGGCACCTAGAGCATCTCTGGGTATACAGTAAGTGCTCAGTAAGTGCTCTCTTCCTTCCTCCCGTGCTGCTGGCCTCTCTGTGCTTCTGAGATGCCACCGTGCAGCATCTGACAGTCACGGAAAGGGCACAGGCTCCAGAGGACCAGGGGCTCTCTACCCCGGCTGCACATGAGAATCCCATCTGTGGAGCTTGCGGAAAGACCCAGAAGCTCGCTGCAGGACCCCTGAGGTCGAGCCCAGGTACGTTTCCAAAACTCCCGAAAGCACGGTGGGGCTGAGACGCTCAGACTTGAATCATTCTGACCTGAATTTTGACGTCTGAACATCCCTTTCTAAAGAAGGCCGCGGCCAAGGCAGGAGCAAAGGAGCCCAGAGCCGGCTGCGGAAGGAGCGCCAGGCTTCCGAGCCAGCCTCTCCAACCATGGAGCGGCCCTGGCCTTGCCTGCCAGCTGAGCTCCTCCCTCTGCCGCGAGGACTTGCACTCAGGTCCCCAGCGCTGGGACGTGCCGGCCTCAGGGTACTGGGCTCTGCTCCCCAAGTCTGCCCCAGCGGGAGAGAGCACGTCAGCCTGGCCGTGAGAAGAGGTGTGACAGCACGCAAGTCCCTTTTCTGGAACTTTGCTGACCATGCTGAGTGCAGACCGTTTCTGAGCTGTACCGGGGAAGCTGCGTCCCCTCCCCCTCCTCCACGGTCGGGCCTCACACCTAAAGTCCTGTCTCACTGCATCTCATGTGTACTGGCGAGCTCCTTAGGGTCGGGGCGGGGGGGGGGGGGACAGCATGGCAAGCCACTCTTTGCCGTTTGCACTATCTACAAGACGCTGTAAAAGCTCGAAGCCCCACAGAGCTTCAGCTGCCTCCTCGGGGAAGCAGGAGGACAGCCAAAACCCTGGGCTCACCGTGAAGCTGAAATGGGGAAACAGGCACTGGGGGCAGCTGGTGGACCCCAAGCACCCCCGCGTGCTGTCCTGAGTCTTGCACACCAGTGCAGCTGGTTCCCGCAGCAGCCCATTTTCTGGATTGGAAAGCCAAGGTCTGTAGAAGCTGCTTGCCCAAGGTCAAGGAGTGACCTGAACTCTGAACTCGTGAGCCCGCACTCTTGGCCACTACACGCTCATGGGGGCCTCGTTCCGGTGGCTTCTCTCACCCCACACTCTCCTGCCACAGACCCTGGTGTGGCCAGGCTGCGGGGGGTGAAGGAAGAGTCTTCTGGGGGAACAGGGCACTCCCAGGACCCTGGGCCACCGAGGGGATGGAGGGAACTGCACATGGCCACCGGTGTGCTCCACTGACGTCTGAGCTCAGAGCAGGCAAGGTGAGCCTGCCTTGCTTTTGTGAGGACAGAGAGAGGCCAAGGACGTGGGGTCCCAGAGAGAGGCAGAGTTGAGGACCCAGGGTGAGCAGCCCACGCAGGGCCAGGCCCTGGGAGTGGCCAACTCATGTTGGGCTGGAAACAGAGGCCCAGTCTGGGGCACACGGAGCACCTGATGCTTCAGGGAGGCTCCGGAAGGGGCTGCTGGCGGAAGGAAGAGGGTGCGCTAGAGCAAGCTGGATGTCAGCAGAGAGAAAGGTCAGGTGGGCCCAGCAGAGGCCCAGGAGGGGGAGAAGCAGGACGGGCCTGGCAGCCCTCCAGGGGGCACAGGCGAGGACACCCAGGCTCGGAGAGGTGAGCTGCCGCGCACAGCGTCCCCGTCACCCCTCCCCTCTGTCTTGTCCACATGTCTCCCAGGCTGAACTTCAGGCCACCAAGGCGGGGCACGCCATAGGTGGTGGGCCGTCTGTGGAGGCGCCCTGCCCTGGGCCTAGCCCCCCCAACCACCGCTGCTCTTCTCACTCTTGCCCCCGCGGCCCTAGCACCTGAGCGACGAAATGAAGAACCACCGCCAAGGCCACCAGCCACCATGTACGTGCGCCTGCTGGGCGCCGGCTGTCAGCCCCAGAGCTTAAAGCAGCCCGTGTCCCTGGAACCTTTCAACAGCGCCTCGAGGGAAGGTCTGATATCATCCCCTTTTGACAGCTGGGGAAACTGAGGCACAGAGCATGGCAACCGCTGCCCAGGGTCTCACAGTTGGCCAGAGCCTCCACCCCGGGAGTGGTGGGTTGAAGACAGGGTGCTGGCTTCCTGGGAGAGTCGGGGTCCTTCTTGGGGGGAGCCTCCTCTCCCCTGAGCTGACCCCAAGCAGCTCCCCGCGGCAGGATGCCAGGGCCAGGCGAGGCTCTCTGGAAGCGGCGCCCCTCGCGATAGTGCTGTGACGGTGGCACAGACGCCAGCAGCTGATATTTACATAACGCGCACCGTATGCACGCCAGGCGCTCTTCCAAACGCTACGCACACAGCCATTCCTCGCAGAACCTCCCAAGCCCGCCCGCTGAGCGCCAGTATTTGCCCATTTCACAGATGGGGCTCTCGCAGCACAGAGAGGTTCGCGGGCCCGCCGGAGACACACAGCCATCAGAGGTCAGCGCTGGGAGGGGAACCCGCGGGCCTGACCCCGGGGAAGCTGGGAGAGGGGCCCCCCAGTCCCGGAGAAACCCCACAGGGTGGGGGTAGCGTGGTGGGGGTAGCTGTCCAGGCCTCCAGGGCGGGGGCGGGGTGGGGTGGGGGGAGCGCTCCCTCCTGCCAGGAGGGGACCGCTGCTGGCGCGCTCCCCGCGAGGCCAGGCCTTGCAAGGGAAGCAGAAATCTGTCGTTAACATGGTGCCAAACCCAAAGTGGCTGCTCCCAAACGGCAATCCAATAAAAGCGAGACTTGTCTATTTATCATCCTCGGGGCTTTTTATCGCGGTGCAGATGGCTGCTACCTTCGGAAGGCTCAGCCGCTCGCTGCCAGCCGCCCGCCACGCAAAGCTTAGCTCAACAGAATCTGGGCCTGCACCTGTGCCGGGCCGTGAGCCTCGGCCACCCGGGCACGTGGGGTCCTCCATGCCCCTCCTGCCCAGGACCCGCGCTCTGCACCGGCCACCCCCCAACCACGTCCGCAGGTAGTGGGAGCCCCCTGCGCCGGGCTAGCAGCCAGGCTGGCCCTGCCTGGTGTGGACCCCCTAACAATGTGGAGGAGGCAGGTGCTCCCCGAAGAGAAGAGAAAGCAGCAAGGAGCCCCCGCGGGGAGCAGAAGGGGTGGCCGAGGACCATGGGTGAACACTCGGCACCCCGTGCCTGGTGCTAGGCAGCTCAGAATAAGGCGGGGGCCCTGTGGGCACCACCGGCGATGGGGATGGAGGGGAGAGGAAGCCTGGGCAGATCGAGGGCCGGGTATGCAGTAAAGCCACCCAGCGAGCAGCCCCCCGGGGCACGCACGTAGTTGGGGGGAGCCCGCGGAATCACAAGCTGTCCCGACCTCACCATACTGACCAATGGCCGGGCCTTCTGAGCGGAGGTTCTAGAAAGAAAGCAGACAGGAGGGGCACAGGTGGGACCTGGGTGTGGGGGGGTAGCCTTGAATCCATCTGAGCCTCCATTCCTACACCAGAACTGTGGAGGCTGGGGTGGGGGCGGGACGGGGGAGGCCTCCCCCACCTGGCTGGACAGGAGCTCAGGCCTGGTGCCAGGTCCCCTTCCCTCCCTCCCAGCTGCCACACAGGGACGTCCAGAGAAGGCAGCTCTTCCATCAACACAGAGCCCTAGCTGTAGCGTGTGTGCATGTGTGAACGCACACACGTCTCTGCGTGTGCACGTGCCTGTGCACACCTGTCTGCATGTGCGTACACGTCTGTGCACATGCGTGTGTGCACGGGTTGGAGGATTAGCTCCCCAACCCCAACCCACCAGCCTGCAGACGTCCAGGAGACATGGGGGACCGGGGCCCTGTGAGCCATGACCTTTGCCCTTTGGGTTAGAGAACCCCCGCCAGAACATCCCCGGACTCCTCCAGCCCAGGTTTGCTGGCTGTTCCGGGTGTTTGCTCTCCAAATAAGCCAAACCCAGCAGCTGTAAAAACGAATAGCCTTCTGCATCATGGGCCTAAGGGATCCAGCTGGCCGAGGGGCTGCTGATCTGAAAAAGGCAGCGAGCACCTTCCAGATGTTTCTCTGGTCTCCCCTCCAGGGCTCAGGCAATCCCAGACCAAGTCCTTTTCAGCTCCGTGGACGTATGCCCCTCCCCTTGCCTAGAGAACCCCTCCCAGTCCCCCAGACCCTGCCTGTCCCTTTTCGGGGGAGGAGCTCTGAGCCTCCTAAGGGTTTATTTCTGGTTGCTACATTGTATGCCAGCCATGATCACCTCCTCAGCAGGAGAGGAAACCAAAGCTCAGAGAGGTAGGGGAACCCAGGGCAAGGTCACCCAGCATGACACTTTCCCTTTCCCACTGGCTCTCAGTCTTCCAGACACAAGGGCTACCCCTGCCCCAGCCTCTCCTGTGGTGAGGAAAGCTGTGGGGCCTCGAGGGTAGCCTGGTCCAACTCCCTTGTGCCGGCTTAGACTACAAACCCCAACCTCATCGCTCAGTGCCTTCGCTTCTAGGTTTTTCTCTTTGTCATTACACTTAAGTTTCTGCCCATAATAATGCGTAGCACACAAGAAAGGTTCCCTGGGGCCAGATGCAGATCTAAGTACTTTACCTAATATTTCCTTGGTCAGTCCTCCCACAAGACCAGGAGGAAGGAAGGAGTGGCGATCTTTATTTCACAGACAAGGAAGCAGCAGAGAGAGGTGAGGACACTGGTCCCAGGTCACACAGCTGGAATCAGGACTGGAACTGGGAATCAAGTGCCCCCGGCCACGGCTACCCACCCCCTGCAACCTTCCCAGGGTGGAGGGGAACAGGCAATATCAAGCCACTTGGTCCCCTCAGAGTTCAAGGTGACCTGGCCTTGGTCCCCAGCGACGGAAGCTGCACCTTCTCCCCCCCACCCCCAAAACAGACGTCCCATCTTCTCAGTGGGCAGGGTGGCCACCCTGAGGGCCGCCCCCCAGCCTGTGGTAGGCAGCAGCACACTGAGAAGAGAATGGGGGTACACAGGACTGAAGAGTGTCCCCCCCAGTTCCATCCACATGGAAGCCCAGAACGGGACTTTGCTTAGAAACAGGGTCTTTACACATGTATCCGTTCAGGAGTGTCGAGATGCGATCACCCTGGTTTTAGGATGAGCCCTGATCCAATGACTGGTACCCTCAGGACAGGAGAGGACAGAAAGACATAGACACCCGCCGGGAGAGGCCTCGTGAGAACAAAGGCAGAAGTATGGTGCCGCCACAAACCGGGGGACACCCGGAGCCACCAGAAGCTGGGACACAGAAGGACCCTCCCTAGATGCTGAGAAGAAACCAACCCTGCCGACCCCGTGGTTTTGTGACTTCAGGCCTCCAGAGCCCAATGACGACACAGAGGAGATTTCTTATGTTAAGCAGCACGTTTGTGATAACATGTTACAGCAGCATGGGGATACTCCGGCGGGGGACTGTCAGGGTGGCCACTGCCCAAAGTGGGGGCAGAGCACTGCAGGGTCCACACCCTACCGGACAGGCCTCCAGACGGGGACCCCCCTCCCTGGGGTGCCCTCTGGGTTCAAGGCAGGTATGAAATCTGGGGAACAGATATGTCACACCCCTCTCCTGACTAGGAAATCCTAGACGAATCCTTGGCACCAGAGGCTGCACACCACCAGCCTCTGTTTACCTCTGCAGTTGGGTTCAGCTTCCTGCTTCCTGACTCACAAGCCACTCTGAACTGACTAATGAGTCCATCACAATGTCCGTCATGCATTCCATGCAACAAACGCCTACTGACCAGCTACAAAACACCTGCCCTCTGCCAGGTGCTGGGGAAACCCCAGGAAATATCATAAAAGTTCGGCCCATACAGCATTGATGCTGAGAACGGGGAAGCCAGGACGGTGAACAAGCAGACCATCAAGGAATACCATTTTGGCAACCAAAGACTCTAGGGGAAACGAAAGCTGGAAGGGGTGTTTTAGGAGGGTGGTTAGCAAAGGCCTCTGGGGGGAGGTTATATTTGAACTGAGGCCTTAAAACAAGGGCGGTACCAAGCCCTGCCAGTTATCAGGCAGAACAGAGTACCAGGCTAGTAGAAGAGCAAGTGCAAAGGCCCTGCGGCAGAAACAAGATCTAGCGTTTGGGGGCGGGGGAAGGCAGTCAGTGGGGTTGCAGCAGAGGTTCCCCCTTGGGGGCAGTGTGGGGCATGGACAGAGCGTTCAGAGTACAGGAGGCATTTAGAAGTGGCCTAAGGAGCTGGGATTTTATTTCAACCTGCATGGGGAGCTAGCTGGTTTTGTCTGAGTGAAATAGGCTCACTGATGTTCTAAATAAGTAAACCTCTGTGGCTGGGAGGAGAAAGGGTTACGGGGTGGCAGGTGGGAGAGGGGGTGGGGGGAATTAGCTCTGAAGTCCAGAGAGGGGGTGATCTACTTCCCACAGGCTGGGGAGCCCCGAGGGCCAGTGCCATCTGGCGTGAGCACATGTGTGTCATGTGTGTGTGGTCTGTGGGTCTACCTGTGCACACGCGTGAGTGTGCACATACAAATGTGGGTCTGAGCCTCTGCAGAGAGCTTACGTGTGCATGGCTGTGCACCCACGCGTGTGTGCCCACGCATGTCTGTGTTGGTGTGCAGAGCAGCGGGCATCTTGTGGACCCAAAGGCTCATCAGAAGCCCCGCCACCCCGACACAGACCCAGAATTACCAAGTGCCTCAGCCTGGCGCATGGGGTGCGTGTGTCCTGTGTGTGTGTACTGGTTGGGGGGATGCTGCTCCCCCTGGCGAGTCCCCCCCCTCCACCTCTCCAGGCCCCACCACCCATCTGTCTTTCCCCTCCTGCCACTGGGCCATTTGAGCCGGGGGTGAGGGGCACTGAGAGAGGCCAGATGGCGGGAGTCTAGGCCTCCTGGTGCCGGGGGGGGGGGGGGGGTGGTGGTGGTCCCCAGGGCAGGCCTCCACCCACAGCCTTGGTGCCTCCAGGCTGTCCTGACCCCTGTCCTCAGGCCCCACCTCACATGGCCCTTTTGCAGCCACCACATAAATCACCGTCCAGGTCAGGACAGGGTGAGAGAGCCGAGGCGGGGAGGCGCGGCCCCTGGGGCCCGCAGAACGGAGTGGCTGCCCGTGACCCCTGACGGCGGAGGCCAGGGGCCTCCAGGGGCCAGCTAGGAGGTCGGCAAGGTACAATGTTGTCTGGGCTTCAGAGGGATCTCGACTGGCCCCACTGCATGGGGAGGGCCTGGGTCAGGGGAACAGGCCGCCATGTGTCCAGGTGGCCCGCGTGGAAGGCAGGCAGGAGACCACACCAGATGGCCCCAAGCCACCGCCGCCCGCACCAGCCAATTCCTGGTCTTCATCTCTGCACAACAACATCCATGCCCACGGACTGGCGTGTGGCTGAGTGACCTCAGCCCTCTGAGTCTTTGGCACCAAGCGTACACGGGTCACCATTCAACAGCAGAGGCTGCAGAGGCGGGAGGGGCGGGGAGGCTATGGAAATGCTCAGTGTCCCATTTGCACGTCTCGCTTCTGAGCTGTGAGGCTTGGGAAGTGACGTGGCTTCTTGGGGCCTCAGTTTACCCATCCATAGAAGGGGATGCTAGCACCCACCTCCTCGCGTCCCATGAACGTGACATGAGGCAGTGCCTGGAACAGGACAGTCCTCGGTCCTCCCCGCCCCCCCCCCCGCCCTGTACCCCTCCCAGATCACCTGCGATTCCTTATCCCCTCAGTTGTGGGGGGCAGGCCCTGGGGCTTCCCACAGGACCAGGCAAGGGCACAAGTCCTTCCTTTTTGCTCTGCCACAGCAGGAGACCACCCCTCACCACTTTGCGCGAGAGGAGCGAGGGTCCAGAAAGAACCCAAACATGAGGCCCCGCGGGGTCCCTCAGGCTGGCTCAAAGCCCCCCCACCCCCGCCCCGTCAGGTGTCTCGATTCATGCATTCATTGCTTCCTCACTCATTCACAAATTCCGCAAGAGTGCCCACTAGGTGTTAGACGCCTTGTAGGGATTACAGAGTGCAAGCGCAGGCCCAGTCTGATGGCCGAGGTGCGGCAGAAAGACCTCCCTCCCGCAAGCCTGGGACAACTTTTGGGGAAGCAGACACTGGGTGGTAATAGGAAAGTAGAGTGATTATTTATTGCGTGCTCACTGCAGTTTTACACCACGACTGACTCCGACCCACACAATCCTACCAGGAGGGGTCGGGGAGGTCCAGAGACTTGCACGAGACCACACAGCTAACGGGCTGGGAGAGGATTCCAACCCAGAGACAGTCCAGCCACTAGACACACATCCTGCTGGCTCTCGGGCAGGCACCCAGCTTCAGCTTCACCCCGCCCAACTCTGTGAGTGTCCCCCGACCCCCCCAAGCCAGAAGGAAGGCGCGCCGAGAGCGCACGGACTTCACAGGTGGGAAAACCGAGGCCCGGAGGGGGCAGGGAGGGGGCAGCGAGCAGTCCCGAGGGACAGGCAGTTCGCAGCTGCCCCAGGATTCCCGCCAGACTCAGGGGCTGCCCTCTTCCGGCCGCCTTCCTGGGTGGAGCCTACCCGGTTGTGCAAACACACGAGCTCCCCCCTCCCGGGGGCGGCGTGGGTGCCGGCTCCCTGGATGCATTATTTCCTCACTTCTCCCTCCGGCACCATACGGCAGCCTCCTGGTCCAGCCAGGAGCCTCGGTCTTGGGAACATCAGGCTTTCTCGAAATAAAAAACGAGGGGAAAAAGCCTTTCCAGGAGGCCAGTTCTCGTATTTACATGTAAAAAGGTCTCCTCTGCGCTCGCTGCCCCTCCCCCACTTCCTCTGGGGGCGGGGGATTGTTTGGAGGGCGTGCAGGGGGCCTCTGTGACCCCAGGCGCCTCCTCCGGGAGCCCGGCGGAGGCGTCCGCCGGGAGGAAGATCAAGATGGCCGGGGAGGGGGAGGGGAGGCGGCGGCTTCCTCGCTCCCCTCCCCCTGGGATTTCGTGGGTGTGGTAACACGTGAGGGCCGGCCGTCTGCGCCCGCGGCCCCCCGCCCCCGCCATCTGCTCCGAGGCCAAAAGTCGCCGGGGAGGAGAGGAGGGGGGGAGGGGAGGCGCTGCCACTGCGGCGCCGACCCCGGCGTTAACTCACCTTCCCCGTCCCCAAGTCTTAAAGCAGATGTCCCCTATTGATGGGCTCCGGGGCCGCCAACCCGGCCCCACCGGCCCGGGCCGCCCGCCGCGGAGGGCGGGGGCGGGGGCTCCGACCCGGGAAGGGCGCGGCGTGGGGTCCCAGCCCGGGAACCGGGGCGCTCGGCCAGCGGGGCTCCCTCCAGGCCGCCGTCCCGCCCCGGGGCGGGGAGGCCGGCGCCCACGAGCCCTCCGGGGCTTGGGCCGCGCCCAGCTGGCCCGGCTGGGGCTGGGAGCTGGAGCTGGAGCTGGCTGCCCGGGACGCCCGGGAGGTCAGAGCCTTCCCGCCCCGCGGCCCGGGCCTGCGCCTTAACCCTGTGGGTGCAGTCTCGTCTCGCCCCTGTCCGAGAGGGGGCTGGGACTCTCCCGGGGCTCCTGCGTGAGGCCCAGCGGCTGCCCCTAGACGACGAATGGCCCCAGTGATGCGGACCGTGACCCCTCCCGCCAGCGCCGGCTTGGACGCTGCCCTCTACAGCCGGCAGGAGCTGGGAACGCCGCAGGGAGAGGCCCGGCTGACCCAATCGCACTGGAGTGTCAATGACAGAGCTGAGGAGCTGACGCACCCGTCAGAACTTGAGGCGGGCATCAGGTTGAGCCAGTTTATCAGCTGTGTGGCCTGGGGAAAGTGTCTTGAGCTCTCTGGGTAGCCTCCCTACCTGCAAAGTCGGGATGAGGGAAACCCTACAGAACCGATCTAGGCTGATACCGTCAAGGGCTGCTTTCTGAAGGTCAGAGCAGGGAGGGGAGGGGAGTTTGAGGGTAGAAAGGACATGGCCAATCCAACAGCCCCCACCAACCCAGAGCTAACCCTGACCCAGGCTCCCTGCCCCTCCTGGCAAGGCTGCAGAGGCTGGGGGAGCCAACAGAGCCTCAATACATTCCCAAAACACATCTTTGAGATTCAGGGACCCGGAGCCCCAGACACTGCCTCTTTTGGGGGCAGCCAGGGGACACCAAGGCCTTGGGCCTGGGAGCCCACAACCTGAGGGTAGAACGTGGCTTGGTCCCACTGGCTGATGGCTGAGCACACACCCATCCGTGACCCCGCTGCCCTCTGCTTCCTGTGTGCGGGAACCGGGCCCCACAGCATGCACTTGACAGTGAGGAGGCTGACCTGATGCATGGCCCCATTGCTCAGAAGAAGAAACCTGGAGGCCCACAGGAAGACACAGAGCCGAGGGGACATGCAGGAGGGAAATTTTAGGGTTCCCCCATTATCAGACCATGCTACACAGTCTGTGTCTCTCCTCTCCCTGAGCTATGCCATCACGCCCAGATTGCCCCCAAGACCTCCTGCAGCGGGAGACACGGGGTTGGGGCCGTGGGAAAGCAAGCAGGCCTCACCCCCTCCTTAGCCCCAGCCCCTCCCCCCAGTGCCCAATCTCAGACTTCCTGTGTGCCAAGCAAGTGCCTGCTGTGGGGTTTTGACAGATCTAGGGCACACACCAGGCACGCACAAGCGCTCCAAGGACCTTCCAGTGCAGCTCGGGGTGGGGGGGGGTGCGGGGCGGGAGCTGGATCTCCAGGGATGACCAGAGGGAGGCCCCAGAGCAGATCCACCCCTGGAGGCTGCTGGGGAGAGCGCACCCCCCACCTGTGGACGTGGCCCAAGATCCCCACCATCCCAAGCCTCCCAGCCAACTGGGGACCCCCTGCCCGACCTGGACAAGGCACAGGCGCTGTGAGTCAGCAGCAGCCATGTCATTTGTGGGGCCCTAGTGCAGAATGAAAAGGCAGGGCCCCTGTTCAAAGAGGACTGAATGTCAGGATGACAAACACCAGGGTATGGACACAAAGCGTGGGGCGTCAGGTGACTGGACAGGTCACACGCCCGTGAAGCTTCTTGCTGTGGGGGTGGGGGGTGGTAAGCAGGGAAGTGCCGTGACTCCATGGGCCCAGGGGCAGAGGGCAGCCAGCACAGCCCCCACACCAGGCTCACGTCCTAGCTCTGGGCCTCATCGCTTCTCATCAGGGAGATGCAGCAGAATTAGGGCTCTTCCTCTCCCAAATAGAACCAGAGGTTTCTTTCCTTCCATTTAGTCACCTAACGGGATCATGACCTGAGCCTAAAGCAGATGCTTAACCCACTGGGCCACCCAGGCGACCCCTAGTCACCTAACCAACATTCATCCATCATCCGTCTCCGCATCCGTCCGTGCATCACCCAAGATCCGCCCGGTACCCACTGATCCGTCCATGCAGCCATCCATCCACTCAGTGTCCGACCGTCCGTCCATCCCCCCACCCATCCACTTGTCGTCCATCTGTCCATCCAACTGCCTGTCCATCCATCCATCCATCCATCCATCATCCATCTATCCACCAATATCCATCCATCCATCCATCCATCCCCCATCTGTCTGTCCATCCATCCACCCACCCAGTTCCATGCAAGTCCCATCCACCCAATATCCATCCATCATCATCATCCATCCACTCAATAGCCATCCCTCCGTCCGTCCGTCCATCCGTGCATCTGTTCATCTATGCCCCCATCTGTCTCTCCACCCACCCATCCAACATCCATCCAATCATCACTCGCCCACCTACCCAAACCTGCATCTGGTCAGAGAGACAGAAATCATGCCAAGCAGAAGAGCCCCAGAGCTTATCATACTCAACGGCATACACTTCACTTCTCTAAGCCTGGCAGAGGGCAAGGCACTGACTCGGGGGTAGGAACAAAAAAGGGACCCCAGGACTGAGGTCAGGCCCACCTGAGCTCAATCAGATCATAGTTCCTGACCCAAGTAACTTAACCCCCGACAGTCTTGTTTTCTTTGTCCCTCGCAATGTGTACGAGCTGCCTCATTCGAGTTTGTGCAGACGAAATGAAAACCAAAATGGCACCCAGAACCGAAGCCTGGGCATGTACTTAACCACGCAGGGCAGACCGCTTGCTCACATCTTTGTAGCGCACGGCCAGTACCAGAATCGGGCAGGCGGGGCCTGAGTCTCCCTGGGCTCTGAGGCCCCCAGAAGCTCCAGCCCCCTTCAATTCTCCCAGAAGAGTCCCGGGAGGGGAGGAATTGATCACTGCCTGGGTCCCGAAGCAGGCCTGAAAAAGCACAAGGTCAACCAGGAGGACCTTCAGGGGCGTCTGGCTGGCTCAGCCAGTCAGCACGTGACTCTCAATCTCAGGGTCATGAGTTCGAACCCCATGATGGGCATGGAGCCAGCTTAAAAAAAAAAAAGACACCCTTCCATGCGGGGAGGGACTGCTCTGAAACTCCAGGCTCAGTCTGCACTTCAGACAGACCCTGCTTCCGTACCGTGTGTCCGGGGCATGCTGCTTAACAGGTCCCAACCTCAGTTTCCCTCTATAGCAGGCCTTCAGAACTCCGGCCACGGACGCGTCCCTTGATGAATAGCCCTGATCATTAGAAACAGACAGAGAAGGGCCCGCGGGGCCAGGGACCTCCACAAAAAGGTGTAATACCAAAGGTGGCGGGCCACACGGCCCCAGGGGTGCCCACTGTGGTCCAACAAGATCCACGACAAAGATCACGTTGTGGACGATGATTACACGGCGGGTCACACGTGGCCTGAAAGGGGTCGCACACACCTGAGAGCGGCGTGGAGCTGCTGGGCTCTGAGCCGTGGGTGTGGGGGGCCCTGGGCAGACGGGCGCCGTTAGGGGTTGCTGCCTGCCTCCCACCTGGTCTCCGCCTGCCTGGGAGGTGAGCGCTGCAGGGAATCCCTGCACAGGAGAGGCTGCACTGCACTCAGGACCTGACTTCCGGCGTTGGGGGACGGGTAGGGCTGTGCGTCGGCCATCCCCCGACCCCGCTCCCTGCCTCCCCTATCTGGGCACGCCCGTGCCGGCCAATGGCAGACGGTTCTGGAAGCACCTGCAATCCATTCTGCGTGCTTAGAACCTAATCTTATGACACTCTAAGGGCTTTATTAATAGCCTATTAGTGGGTAATTCATGCATTTTGATGAGAAATCATCTAGTGGTAGTTTTATGGGGGGAGGGAGGGTTGCGGGGCAAGTAGGGGGCGTGGAGGGGGGGTGGCACCTCCAATTCGCTTCCCAGCACCTGCCCCAGGCGACAGCGACTCCACCGGCTTCCACTGTGGCCGTGTGGTCTGCGGTGCCCCTCCTGACGAGCCCCGCCACTCATTAATCTTCATGAGTTTTCTGCTGAGTGGTCTTCCAGGGTTTTCAAAACCGTTCGCTAATTGCAATTAATCACTTACCGGAAACAGAATGTCAGGAACAATGGGACTGGGAAGGCTGCAGGCTTGATAAAGCTGTCAGGAGAGGGTGCCGTGGGCGGCTGGGGGGCTGGGGGGCTCTCGACACCCTCCGGGATCTGGGCGCGTAGGGTGCCAGGCGACCTGCTCGTGGCCTGGGCTGCTCGTGGTTCTGGTCGGGGCCAGGTGTCAGGGGGGATGCCAGGAGGAAGCCCGCCACACCTGTCCCCGGAGGCCAATTTCCAGTTCCAATTCCCCAAAGGACCAGATCGGGGTCCAGCAGGTGCTTGGATCCGAGAAGCAGGCTCTGCAAACCGGCCTGCAAACGCGGCTGGGGTTTCGTGTGTGCTTTGCCCCGTGGTAACATTACAAATTGTATATTCACGTTAGTTGCCAAACATTTAAAAATCAGATTTGACAGAAAAATCTGGACTTCTGGCTTCTCTTGAAAAAACACCACGATTTTGCCATACGCCACCCTGCAGCCACAGTCAGCCGCGGGCGGGGTCGGGGGGGTGCGGGCCAGTGCTGCATCTTGCCCCTGTCCCCTCCACGTCCGCCCCAGGTGGTTCCTGTGCCTGCATCACTTGGCTGCCCTGTTCCGCTCAGCGCATTACGGCCCCCGGGGGTCCCTGCATTTCTGAGCGAAGCTCACGGGTTTGAACACGCACTGGCAATCGGGAATCCGTCCCTTGGTGCGGGCGGTGGGTTTCAGCCTCAGCTGCACAGGGGAATCTCTTTGGGGCCTTTTAAAAATCCTCATGCCAATGCCCTCGGGGCTTCTGGGCATGTTTTGTTGCGTCAGTCAGTGGACCTCAAGGGGGGACCTCGAGGCAGTGGCGGTGGCAACCCCTGGTAACTTGTGGGAAACGGGCCCTACGGCTGCCCGGCTGAGTTACAGACAGCGGTCCGTGCCTGAAGGCCACCCCAGGGGCGATCTGATGGGTGCTCAAGTTTGAGAGCCGCTGTTCTGGATCTCGCCCTGGGGTGGTCCCGCAGGTGCCCTCATCCAGATTCCTCAAACGTACCCTTCAGAGGAAGGCCCCGCGCCACCGCACCTCCAGGCCCCGAGTGCACCCTGGGCCGATCACACCAGAATCTTCAGGGAGAGGCAGCAGCCGGGTGTCCTGCATTCTGGAAAGCTCCCCAGAGGACTGCTGCCCAGAGCCCAGGCTGAGATCCACTGTGTGGACCACGCTCACCGGCCATGCTCACCCACCTCCTTCCTGGCTGGCCTTCCGGGGATAGCAGAAGTCTACGACGGTAGACTCTGTCATCAAATCACCAGGGCCACAGGCTGCCTCAGCCGCCCTCCCGCCCAAGTCCCTCTGGGAGTCCACTGAGCTTGGTCTTGCCAAGCTGGGTGACCTCAGGCAGGTTGCTTGGCCTCTCTGTGTCTCATCTGTCCTAGACTGAGGCGTGACACCTGATTGCTGGACCAGAGCATTCCAGTTCCAGCTCTGCTGCTGCACATTACTGGGTGGCCCAGGTAGAAACCTTCAGGGGGCAGCCTGCATCCTGGGTGGCCTTGGTCAACTTGCTGACTGGGGAATGTGTGTGTGTCCTTGCTGTTGTGTGTGTACATATGTGTGTGTCTTTCTCCTCTGGCTGCTGATTTCCCAGTTCCACAGCCCTCTATGTGGGCTTCTCCCCTCATCTGAACTGGGATGACGGCCGCACAGGAGCCACTGCCTGTGTTGAGACCTGTACTGGCATCTGCATGGTCTTCCTGCCACGAAGGACCACAAGGGGCTAGATTTTATCCTTCACTGTATGTCTGTGCTACTTGTCTTCTCATCTGCAAAACAGGCCTCCTGCTCTACCAGGCTCTAAAGATTCAGCCAGTGAACACGTACAGCTCTTAGACCAGTACCTCGTGAACACTTAGAAAGTGCTCGATGTTGTCAGGATCCCGCCGCACAGCCGCCACAGAGCTGGGCTCAGGCTGAGCCCCTGATCTAGTCGTGGAGAAGACAGAACAGTAAATGAGATCCGCCAACATTCACTCACCCCACAGCCCATACCGGGCCCCTGCCCTGGCGGGGCTGACAGTCCAGTGGGGAGACAGATGATAAGTAAATACATATATCTGTGCACATGTCTGCTACGATGCAGAGCTCTAGAGAAACACAGAGGAGGTAGGGTCGACAGAGAGCCCAAATGAGGGAGGAGGTCTTGCCAAGGCTGTGCTGTAAAAGGAAGGGAGGCTAGGGATCACGAATGTGAGTGGGAAGGGTGTGCAGGGCAGCAGACGCAGCAAGTGCAAAGGCCCTGTGGCATGTCTGAGGAACAGGAAGGAGGCCACCGTGGCTGGCAGCACAGCAAGGCAGAGAATAGGAGGAGATGAGAACAGGGAGACAATCGGGTTGAGGATGTGGGACAATCACACTAGGCCTAGAAGCTAGTCAGGACCCTGGCTTTGCCACAGTGACATGAGAGCCATGGGAAGGTTCTGGGCAAGGAGGGACAGGTTGTCCCTCATCAGCAGATTCACACTAGTTATATGTAACAAGCTGCCCCCTGTCGGCCCATCGCTACCAGAGCCCCACAGGGATAAATAAGGGTCTCTGTGTCCCCACGTCCCAGCTTCCAGGACAGACAGTTCTGGGCAGTAATCTGGCCCTTTCCTGACCAAGCACTGCCGGTCCATCTGGGGAGTCCTTTGTGCTCTGGGTCACGTACCAGCACATGAGCTGTGCACACACCTGTGTGAGAATGTGATCGTGGGCGTCGGGCACTAAGGGACTTTCTCTGAAGGAGCCCCAGATGCACATTCTGGGCCGGAGTTGCACACTGTGGGAAGGTGTGTGTGTCTGTGGCTGTGTCTCCACATGTATGGCTCTGTGTGTTCTGTTTGCAGGCATATGTTGCAGGGAGGGGGTGCCCACAGGTGTCTACCGCTCCCTTGTGTGCCTTCGGAAGTTAGGCGGCATGTCAGGGGTATGTGTGTCCATGGGTCTTCGTGTGTCTTGTGTGTGAATGTGGGCTCAGGGCTGTGGGTGTGCAAGGTAGGGGCACAGAACCAGCATGGCTGCACCCATTCTTCCTGTGAGGTCCTGGCTCGCAGGCACGGAGGAGATGGCGTAGACCGCCTCCTGGCTCCATTTCCCAGGTGAGCAGACTGAGGGTCCAGGCAGGATTCAAATCAAGATGTGTGGGACACAGCCTATGTCCTGCCCTGCCCAACCCCAACCTCTACTTTAAGCACTTCTCACTAAAAGACGAGGGTCTTTGAGTCACCAGAAGTGGGCCAAGCAGGGTTAATCCAGTACACTTCCAGTGACTACACATGCCTCAGGCCAAGGGAATATTTTCTTGTTGTTCATTCACCCTTCCAACCATCCATCCAATTATCCTTCCAACCATTCATCTATCCGTCCATCTCTCCATCCATCATCCATCTGTCCTTCCACCCACCCATCCGTCATCCATCTGTCCTTCAACCATCTATCCATCATCTATCTGTGTCCATCTGTCCATCCATCTGTCCTTCCAACCATCTATCTACCATCCGCCCAGCCGTCCATCCAGCCATCTGTCCATCCATTACCTGTCCTTCCAACCACCCTTCTGTCCATAATTCATCCATCCATCTGTCCATCCATCCATCCATCTGTTCTCCCAACCATCCATCTGTCCATCTCTTCTTTCAACCATCCACCCAGCTGTCCACCCATCCACCTGTCCATCCATCACCTGTCCTTCCAACCATCCAACCATCTGTCTGTCCATCCATCCACTCATCCTTCCATCTGTCCGTCCATCCATCCCCCCGTCCATCTGTCCTTCCAACCATCCATCCATCATCCATCCACCCATCCACCCGTCCATCTGTCCTTCCAACCATCCATCCATCAGCCATCCACCCATCCATTCGTCCATCTGTCCATCCGTCCTTCCAACCATCCATCCGTCCGTCCATCCATCTCCCACAGATTCTTGGAGAGCGGTAACTGAGTGTTGATTCTAGAGGGGGACTGTCTGAAGTCTGAGTCCTGGCCCTCCCAGCTGTCCTTCCACCTTATCTGAGCAATTACGGGGAGGCAACCTCGTCTCTCCATGCCTCAGTCTCCCTACTGAGCAGAAAGAAGTATCTGTAAGATATTACCCATATTAGCGTGAGGCGGTAGCAGTGTACCGCCTCCTCGCCTCTTGCTATGGAGTCTTGGCCGAGGGAAGCCACGTCACCTCTCAGCCTCAATCTCTCCATCTGTAGTCCAGCAATAAAACTGCTCCGACCCAACAATAAGAGGACAGGGAGTGAAAACCCTGCAGCACTCCCTGCTAAATACTGTGAGTTTAGGACGGTGGGAAGGGCAGGCTGGCCTGGGGAGCCTTGGAGGGCAGAATGGGGAAGCAGTGTCTCCTGGTTGTGTGGTGTGCAGCTCAGCCCCGGGTTTCCAGGCGGACACTGTGTCCCTTTGCCACCAGGAGATCTGCTCCTGAGCTCACCCCGCCAGTTCCGGGAGCCAGCCTGTCTTCTCCCCACACCCCCAGCACCAGCCCAGCAACACGCTTCCTCTGAGGTCTGGCTCCCGGCTCCATGGGTCCCTCCTCTGCCAAGCTGATGGCTTCTATACTTTTATTTTTCAGATTTTATTTATTGGAGAGAGAGGAGAGAGCGAGCGAGCGCACAAGCAGGGGGAGTGGCAGAGGCAGAGAGAGAAGCAGGACTCCCCACCAAGCAGGGAGCCCAAGGAAGAACCTGATCCCGGGGCCCCGGGATTCATGGACCTGAACCCTAGGCAGATGCTTCACTGACTGAGCCAACCCAGGCGCCCCCAAACTAACGGCTTCCAGCAAGCCCAGCCTTCTCCTGGCCCTGGGCGTGTGTCTGTTATGTGTGTGTCCTCCCTTTGCTTTTTCAGTACCCCCCCAACCCTGCACCTGTTCCCCAATGCCCTGCATTAAGTTCTCCCTATTGAAATACCTCACGTGGGTCCCCCTCTCCGGCCCCTGGCTGGGACAGCACAGAGCAGGCAGCTGCTTCAGCAGCTGTTCCTGCGCGGGGGCAGCTGGGGACACGGGCACTGCCAGGCCCCCCGCCCCTGAGCGCCACAAGAGGGCTTGCCCGGAGCGCCGGCCCCGGCCCCCCCAACCCCCGGAGCGGCAGCTCGCCCGGCCCCTGCCCGCCCCGCCATCTTCTGGATGAAAGCCCCACGGCAGCTGCCTGCACGGGAGGCCGAGGCTCTGCCTGCAGCCCGCGGAGGCCCTGACACGTGTTAAAATAAATATTCTGCAAATATGATGTTCCATATGTATGACTTCGTGGGGTGATGATTTTCCTACTGATCGCTGGAAGTGACAGCTGTGCTAGGAACACGGGCTCGGGCGGCCCTCGCCGTGGGCACGTGGCGGGGGGCGAGGGGGTGCGCCATGGCGCGGGAGCATCTGGCGACTCAGGACGCGCGGGGAGCCAGTGCTTGTCAGCGCTCAGGCACGGGCGCATTAGTGATTCCGGGGGACGGATGGAGCAGGTGCTCCCAGGCAGCCTGTTCGTGATAATTACTTTTAGATTGTTTTAAAGTATTTAAGCAAGATCCTGGAGGGGCTGGGAGAGAAGGGAGAAGGATGGGGGCTGGGGGGTGGGGCCCCCCACAAACCCGGAGGCCAGCGCCCCTGGAGTTAGCCGAGGAGGGCGAGGACCAGACTGCCTGACACTGGAGGACCCCCCCTGGCCGGCGGGTCAATGTGTGCCTTGTACGAACCGGTCTGGCTGTGCTGGTTGTCAAAATATGGACACACTCCCATCCTGTGGCCCAGGCCTAAGCAAGCTGCTCTGAGGAGGCCTGGCTCTCTCCAGGAAAACCCTGGCTCCCCGGTGGAAGGCGGGCCCAGGGGTAGCAAAGGTGAACTCTCTGGAACATCAAGCCTGACGTCGCATCCCAAACCCTGACTTCTGACGGGCACACCTGGCCCCTGCCTCCGTCCGCGGCTGGGGGGCTGGGGTGGAGGGGGGCTTGGGTCCTCTCCCCGTCCCAGTGCTGAGAACACACAGGGGACCCACAGGGCAGCATAAGTCTTCCCTGAATGAATGACGGATTAAGTGAACAAATGATTGTTGTTACCGGGGAGATGAGAGCTGCCTCTCTGGCTCCTTCGAGAGATCCCAGAACGTTCTCCATCTGAAGAAGCAACAGCTCCCAACAGCATGCTGGTGTCTGGCCTGCAGAGCCCTGGGGAGGGAGGGGCTCCAGCCTCATAGGGGGATCGGCCTGGGGAGTTAAAGATTAGAGCAGGGCACTCCATCTCTGGGGTGCCCTCAGGCCAGCCTCTCCCAGGAAGGGCAGCAGAGGCCAGGACTGACATGGCCTGGGGGGGCTCAAAGCGCCTCCCTTTTCCCTGCGAGCTGCGCCAGGAAGCAGGCGCCCGGGGGAGAGCTTGGCAGGCGGACTGGAGCCTGCTCTCCCCTCCCAGCACCCTGTGCCCTGCCCTGATTTACTTGCTCCTTTGTCCACAAGCCCTCTCAACCCCTGGCTGGTTTGGGGCGCACGTGGTGCCCCAGGAGCGTGTGCGAGGCCTGGCCCGCCTCACTGATGGGATGGGAGGCACTGTAGGTGGCACCTTTGCCTGGGGGGGAATTTCAGTTTTCCTGGGCTTCCAAGGAGCCACAGGAGGTCTCATCCTACAGGACACAGTGGCCCAGGCCTGGAACCCCAGGCGGGGGTGGGGGCTGGCTGGGCATCCCCTGGGGAGCTTGACTTCAGCGCCTGGCCTCCCTGCAGGGACCCTCAAGACCTCCCAGCCCAAGGGAACATCTTCACGTCTCAGAGGCAGGTCGGATGGTCCGAGTCTGGTCCTGGGGAACGGACTCTGTCCTCCTTGTCCCCTGGGCTGCTTGCCCGGCCGGTGCCTGGGGCCAGCGGCACCTGAGTGCCCTCCTCAGGCAGGGAGCAGAGGGCCAGGGGTGGGGAGCAGCAGTGTTTACAGCTGCTATTTAAATCCAGGCAAGTTCAATATTAGCTCTGGGGTTTGTGCAATCTGTTGCCAAGAGATAAAGCAGCGGGGTGGGAGAGCGGGTGGCCCTGCCCGCCCCTCCAGCTCCTGCTGGAGCCCGGAGTGGCCAGGCCTGGTTAATGAGCAGCCAGCGGGAGCTCTAGCAGCTGCTCCTCTGAGGCCGGCTTGCCAGGGTCCACCAAGTCCAACCCTGGGGCAGCCGGGCTCCATCCCGGGGGATCCCGAGAGGCCCCTCCGCTCTGCTCAGTAAAGAGTCCCAAGTCCTGAGCGGCAGATGACCCATCAAAGCCCCGGAGGGACCTGCCCCAGGTCCTCCACGGCCTCCCCCTACCCCTCACAGCCTCCCCCACCCTTCACAGCCAGGCTCTAGCCTCGGATGCGCCCAAGAGCCTGCCCACCTCAAGGCCGTTGCACCTACAGTGCCCTCTGCCTGCTCAGCAGCTTCAGGCTGGAATGTTACCTCCTGCACCATCAGCCCCACCTGGCCCTCTCCTCCCCTCCCCTGGCTTCGCCGTTTCCAACATCTTATCATGCCCTGCCTGTATCATGTGTGACTGCGTGCACATGCTTATTTTCCATTCATGCCCCTCTCTGTGAGGGCAATGTCCCTTATCAGCACCCCCTTTTTCTTTACGTTTGTTTTTTTTTTTTTTGCCAGAGCAGCACCGGGCGCAGAGTGCATGTTCCGTGAACATGTGTGCCGTGGACTCCCAGCACAGTGCTCCTCCTGCCTCTCCTTCGTCAGTGCCCCCCCCCACGCCTCCCCCCACCTGCTGGGCCTCCCCAGGAGCAAGCTGACACCCTCATTTAGTGGCTTGGTGGGGGTGCCCAGCCCCTTCCCCACAGAGCAGCTTCCTGTCGGTGCTGCCGGGGGCCTGACAGTCACCCCGCAGATTTCATCTTTTTATTCATGCCCATAATGTAAACGGGATTGTGTCTGGAGCAAAGTCACTTAACCCATTAGAAGAAGCTGCTGCTGCCGCTTCAGAGCTCCGGGTGGGGCAGCTGGGGGTGGCGGGGGTGAGCCTGGGGCGAGGGGGCGAACTGTGGGGTGCCTGGGGGCCCAGATGGGTCCAGACCCGGCTTCCCATGCGGGGGCATGCCATAAACAGACGCGGTCAGTTCTGCGTGTTCACCAGGACCACACCAGGAAGGGCAGCCCCTGGAGGTGCTCAGCAGGGACGACAGGAATGCCAGCCCTTGGGGCGCGGTGGGGCCTGAGTGTGGAAGGAATAGAGCAGGGCCTGGCCTAGGGAGGCCTTGGGTGAACGTTAACCACGGTTGGTTCTTTTACGAAGAAAGCCCTTGAGTCAGTAACCCCCCCTTCGCAGAGGGTCCTCAAAGGAACTATTAAGCACCAGAGATACAGCTAACCCTCTCCAGAAGCCCAGCCCATGGTGGAGAGAGTGGTACATTGTAGCAGCCTGCGCCCACAGATAACTGAGGAAACCCGCCTTCTCAGGACTAGCCCAGCTGCCTGGAGGGAGTCCGGGAGAAGCCAGCCGAGGGGGCCGCCATGGGACCCAGCTCTGCATCACAACTTCTTAGCTCTGGGCCTGGCTGCCTCCTTGGACCTCGGGGTCACCGCAGGTCACAGGCTGCTACAGGCCAGGATTAAATGGGATATGACAGAGGGAGCCTTGCCCGGCTGGTAGAGTTGGGACCTCAGGCGGCTGTGCACCCTCAGGCAGGCTCTGCCCCTCTCGGCCTCAGCTTGCTTACTCCTCCGTGAATGACGGGGCATCAGCGCGCTGCTTTGTGGGCTGCAACACGCAGGGCTGGGTGAGACAGGGAATCGGAGGAGCTGTGGGGAGCCGTCACCAGGCAGCCAGGCAGCTGGGCCCCGTTCCTCCCATGGCCTGCCGTGGTCTGGGCCAAAGCCAGAGAGAGCCCTCCTGCGGCCCGTGCTGGGCCCAGGCGCCGGGGAGACGTGGTCCGGGAGGACACCATGGCCCTGCCTGCAACCCAGGCCGCCCGGCTCTCCTTCCGGCTCCGTTTCACAGATGTCCCGCGTGCTCACTGCCGGCTGGGTGCTGTTCCAAACCCTGCACGACTTATGTGCAACGCCTCCTGATGACCCTCCGGTAGGGACTGTTACTCTTCCTGCTTGACAGAAGAGGAAACTGAGGCCCAGAGGTTTGGGAGAGGAGACTGGCAGTGCAGGGCTCAGCCAGCTGGAGCTCAGGGCAGCCCCTGGACCCGAGTGGCTCCCCCTTGTGGAGGCTCTCAGCATTGCCGCTCTAGGGTGCCCCTCCAACCTCTCTGGGGGGCCCTGGAGGTGGCCCATAGTCTCCCACTCAAAGCCACTGGACGACACCTGCCCTGAGCCGCAGACAGCACACGGCAAGCAGCAGCAGCTCCCCCAGCTGGGCGGGGCAGAGCCATCGGCAGGCACCCCATCACCGTGGGTCCCATGGGCCAGCCATCGGCAGCCTGGCTGGGTGGGGACACAGGAGTGGGGGTGCACTTTCCCTGCCTTCCTTTGAGGCGACGTGAGGGGGAGGATGAAAGGAAGGGGAACCAGAAGCTGCCGGCCCTGGAGGAGTTTTTCTGCAGCTGTAGTTTAAACAAGCGCCATTAGCCTGGTGAACTTACACAACCAGGGGTGTGTTGTCCCACGGGCTGGGGGCCAGAGGTCCAAGATCAAAGCATTGGCAGGGCTACTCCCTCTTGAGGCTCTAGAAGGATCCTTCCTGCTTCTTCCAGCTTTGAGGACTGCCATCAACCTTGGCCACTTCATGTGGCCTTCTTATAGGGATCCCAGTGCTGGCTTTCCGGCCCACCGTGATACAGTATAACCACACCTTAACTATGTCTGCCGGGACGCGGTTTCCACATAGAGCTCTGAGTTTCGGTCCCGGAACGTCAGCGTTCACAGGCCTGTGACAACTGCCCGCAGAAGGAATGACCAAACGGCCCTCAGCTGGGGCTCTCAGGTGCCTTCCTGGGGAAGACCCCCACTCCTTTTCTGTCCTCTGTCCTCCCTGAGACCGCCACCCCATGACTCAGGCCCGTCCCAGAGCAGAGGTTCTTCATGCTGGCTGTGTACCTCCATCACTTGGGGGCTCTCAAAAGCCCCCCTGCACAACCCCTATGCAGATTCTTCCAGAATTACTGGGGTGGGGCCTGGGCATCGGGGCAGGGCGGTTAGTGTCCCCCAGGTGATTTCAACGGGCATTCAAGGCTGAGGAGCATGGCACTGCAGGCAAGGGAAAAATGGTCCCTTCCTAAACCCTTGACCAGCACTCTAGAGGGGTCTCCTGATGTGGTCCACGGCACCCACCATGGTGAAAGCCATCCCCAGGGCAGGGCCCATGCACCCTCGCTGCTGTCCCTGCAGTGACCAGGCCAGCACCCCCAGTGTCAGCGCACCCCAGGGCTCAGGGCTCCCCGATTCCCACTCGCTCCCAGGTGCCTCCGCCAGGCTCCCGGCGTCACGTACCATCTGTGCGCTAAGGACACCCACATGCAGAGCTCCAGACTCACATACCAACTGCCAATCGGATCCCCACTTGGTGTCTAGCAGCATCTCAGAACGAGGCCAGAGAGGGGCTACTCTCTTCCCCAAACCATTCCTTCTGGCAATGTTGTCCTTCCCGTGGCTCAAGTCAAACCCTCCAAGATCTTCTCTTCCCCCTCTCGCTCATGTCCTCGTGCGACCTGCCAGCAAATTCTGACAGCTCTCTATCTCAAATGGAGAGCAAATCGCATCCCTCTCTGCAAAGCGACCGCCCTCGTCCTCCAAACCACTGCGTCTCACTTTGCTTATCACAGCAGAACCCTGCTGCTGTCCTTGGCCACTTGGTCTGTTCTGCCTACAGTGTCAGGGGACCCTGGGTCAGCCCTGGCAGGGATGACGCTGGGCTGTCCATCCTTTCAGCTCTGCCCCACGTCCTCTTGGCAGTGCCTGTCCCCAACATCCCACAGAGGGCGGTGGCTTGTCTGCCTGGCAGGTGCGAGCAGTCCAAATGGACTTCCTGGAGGAGGTGGAGCTCGTGCTAAGGGCTGACCCGGATGGGCTGCTGGGGGAGACTGGCGGTGCACGGTGGGCAAAGAAGTAGAGGGGGGGGACCATTGTGCCAGGAGAGGCAATGCACAAGCTCTGTAGTCTGCTTTTGAAGGAGACGGGGGTCAGGGACGGCCTGGCCTAGCCCCGGGGTCCCGAGCCTGCAGCTTCCATCCTGTCAGAGCCCCTCAATGTCTCAGCAGCTGACCTATTTCCCACAGCCCAACAGACTCCTGCTCAGCCAGTTTCAGCCACCCTGCCCCACCCAGACCCACTGAGTCAGGAAGGCTGGGTGGGGCCCGGCTCTGTGACTTTCACGCACCCTCCAGAGGACGATGATGATGCCAGAGTTGGAGAAGCCAATCTAGCCTTGTGGAACCCTGCGAACATGGGGGCCCTGGGGCCCTGTCTGCTCCCCGCTGGACTTGGATCCAGCCTTCTAGGAACGCCACCTGCATGTACCCCCATGGGTGGGGCTGGGCCTCCCCAGGCTGGGCCAGCGAACCCACTCGAGGAGATGCTCTGAGCCAGCAGTGAAGATGGGGACCCCGCAGCCGTCCCCACACGCCTGTGCCAGCCCTCCCAGGACCATGGGAGCTTAGGGCCAAGCAAGGGAGAAACCCTGGCCTCCAACCCTACAAAAGGGGAGCAGCCAGAGGCCGGGAAAATCGAAGGCATGGAGGTGCCACGCGGCTGAGATGCAGCTTAAACTCAACCACAGATGGGTGGCTGGGACAGATGGGTGGCTGGGACTGGGGTGGCTTTGCTCCCAGGAGACAGCGGCACTGTCTGGAGACAGAATCCGATTATCACAGCTGGGGGTGTCAGTGCTCGGAGCACCCAGCGGGTGGAGATGGGGGGTGCCGTGTGACATCCTCCAACGCACGGGGCCGCCCCCACGGAGGGAGACCCAGCCCCTAAGGTTCACAGCAGCAGGGCTCAGAAGCAGGGCTCCGAGCTGGTCGCACGACCGGGAAACCAGGGGACCCATCAGATTGCAGGCGCCAGGAGCTCCAGCATTCCCGCCAGACTCCCAGCAGGGTAACCCACCGGCTGCTGGAATGTCCAGTAAGATTCTGAGGAGCGTCCCACAGGCCAATGAAGCAACATGCATCACTGCTGTCGGTCTGTAAGGCCTCTGCACAGCCATCGGGGTGGACCCGCATCCCCGGAAGGAGATGGGCAGAAAGCGGGGCCCAGCCCTCCCTCTGCTCCATGGAGAGCAGGCCTGCCCTTGCTCCCCGCACGCCATCACAGCATCGGCTCCCACGTGGGGTCCGAAAAGGAAAAAAACCCCCGGCGGCGCAGAATTACACATTCAACCTTGAGAAATTAGGCGGCCCCTCCCAGTGTGGGGCTGCGGCCCCCCCACTCCTTGCCAGCAAACCCCGGCTGCAAGAGTGGTTCATATTTAATAACGCAATTATATTCTACTCTCAACATAAACTATTGTAAAGGCGCTCTAATGTAAAAATACATCTGGCTTGTCAATACTTTATCTTCTGGATCTGCATCTAAATCCCTGGGCCTTTCTGACTTATGGCCGCACCACTGTCTAATGAATAAAAAGGTGCAAATTATGGGCCCGGCTTTAATGCTCATCATAAAATTAGACGGTAGTTGCAAAAGCTGCATTCTCCTGCCCACAGCCTAGCGGTGGCGAAGCCATAAATAAAGTGTATTTAATGTATCCCAGGGCTGTGCAAACCCAGGAAACAGTGTGTTATTGCCCGGCCTTCGATGGGTCTGCCACAAGTTCAATGAAGTGATAACGGATCCATCATGTGAATTTATGTTAACTGTCTCCTCGCAAAGCCAAGGCCTCCACACTGTAAATAGCCCACAATCCTTCTCGCGGGCCCCGCTGCTAATAAAACTGTCACAGCCAGGCTGGCAGCAAGCACCTTCAGGACAGGGGGGAACAAGCCGTTAAGTTCCGAGGCCACGGGGGGCCTCGCCTCCCACTCTCCCCGGCTCTTCTGTGGGGTCGTCAGCTGCAAAGGGAATGAATCTTCTTTCAAACAGCAGATCCCAATTACGGGGGTCAACGGAAGCCGCCTGGCGGGGACAGGCTGGATCGGGATGGGGCTGCTGGGGAGATGGAGGTGGCTGTCGCCCTGGGCTCAGGGTGGGGGTGGGGGCAGGGCTGGGAGCTGGGGCTGGGGACGCAGTCACTCTTGACCCTACCTCGCCGGCTCATCCCCAGGCATGCTGGGCACCTGCTGCGTCCATCCTGGCTGGGTCACTCAGCCATTTGCTGGTCCGTACCCTCATGCCTCGATGCTACCCTATGTGGCAGTTTCCGTGCTCAGGGTCGTGGGGAACCCCGATGGCTGGGGAGATGAGATTTCCACGTGCACAGTGATGCTAGGGTCTATGCCTCTCCAATTCGCAGCAACTTCTGCCTTCACCAGAGCCCCACGGCACCAACCCTCATACCCCTCTGCTGTTCACACGGCAAGCTGAGGCCCGTGGGGTTTGTGAAGCCACTCTGTGAACGGTACAAAACACGGTGGAAAGCACTGGAGTCCGGGAAGCCTTGTTTCGAGGAAGCATCTGTGCATGTGAGGCCTGGGTCGTGATACAGAACATAAACTCACATCGTGGGTTACAGACCGGACAGTCTGAGAAACAGGGGTCCCTGGGGAGCTCTCCGCCCCTTAAGCATACCACTCTGGGTTTCAGCTCAGGTCGTGCTCTTGGGGTTGTGGGATCGAGCCCATGGTTGGGATCTGAGCTCAGCACGGAGTCTGCTCATTGAGATGCCCCCTCTCTCTCTCCCTCTGCCCTTCCCCCTGCTCACGCACATGTACTCTCTCTCTCTAAAATAAAATAAATAAAATCTTAAAAAAGAAAAAGTTTGAGAGACATTTGATTGTCACAGTTGTTCGGCAATAAAGAATGTGTCCTTCCTGTGTCAGTCCCATAAACGGGCCCCTCCCTGCCCCGTGTCTGGCCGCATGTCTCACTCCACGGAGCAGCGGTCTCCAAGGTGAGGGCAGGCAGAGAGCACGCACACCTTCCGTGGCGTCTGGAAGGGTCCATTCTTTGAACTAATTTCTGCATCCTTTATGAACTGCTCTTCTGGGGTCTTTCTGGGGTCTGTCTCATAAGACCCGCGGCCTACACCCCGCATGTAAATTCACAGCTTTCGGAAGTGTGTGTGAAAACCGATTGGAGGGACATGGGCTCAAGGAAGTTTGGGGACCACAGGGACCCAATGCGCTCCAATGCCCTGGCGTCACATGTCACGGATGCTGACGATTCAAGACGGCGCTCCAAACTCCACTGGAAGAGTGGGCTGCTGTCCTTGGGAGTGACAGCCGGGGAAGTGGCGACGTGAATCTTTGTGTCTTCAGCAACGTCCGGTCTGAAGGCGCAGGAACGCCCCTGCTCCTCCCAGGAAGACATCCTTGAAGGTGCTCATCGGACGCCCCGGCCATCTGGACTGTTTTCTGTTTCAGGACACTGGAGTCCCGTGGTCTCTGGGCTTCAACCTCGCTCCGTGGGGAGCTGGGAGAACAGGGGCTCCCACCTGGGCCGGAGCAGCCGGCGTCCCTGTGGCGTTTGCTGCCATGCAGATCCCAGGCCTGGCTCTGCACTCCTGGGTTCGGGGCCAGGGATCCAGCTGCCCATGGAAGCGTGATGGCCACTAAGTGTCACACTGGGTCGGTAGCGTGTGCGGAAACACAAGGCTTTCAAATAGGAACGAGCACTCTGACCCCACGGGTCAGCCAGGAAGCAAGCAGAACGACTGGGGCTTGAAGGGTGCTCCCTGTGGATTCTCAGCATCAGCATCAGCAGCAGGGAACCTTCCAGAAGCCGGGACTTCTGTGAGCAGAAACCTGACTTAAGGAGGGCAAATGTTCAGCTTTGTTTCTTTGTTTCTTTCTTTTAAGATTTTATTTATTTATTTGACAGAGATCACAAGTAGGCAGAGAGGCAGGCAGAGAGAGAGGAGGAAGCAGGTTCCCCGCTGAGCGAGGGCCCGATGAGGGGCTGGATCCCAGGACCCCTGCGACCTTGACCTGAGCCGAAGGCAGAGGCCTTAACCCACTGAGCCACCTGGGCACCCCAAATGGTTAGCCTTGTAACCTGTACTTGAACAAATGCCAGACTGGCTACATGAGTGTGTGGCCAGAGCAGTCACACGGGGCTGAATCATGGCCCCGAAGATGTCCCTGTCCTACGCCCTGGGACATGTAAATATGTTATCCCTATATAGCAAAATAAATAAATAAATAAATAAAATACTCTGCAGGTATGATGAAGTTGAGGCTCTGAATTAGGAGCTTAGCCTGGATCGTCCAAAATACAATCGTGTGCCCCCTTTTAAGAGGGAGGTAGGGGGAGCTTTGACACACACAGGAAACAGCCACGCAGGCACAGAGCAGGGGCTAGTGGATGCCGGCCTTGGAGGCCAGGGGCCGCCCCCCGCCCCCGAGCCGAGCCACGCGAGGCTGCAAGAGGCCAGGGACGGATGCCCCAGAGCCCCGGAGGGGCAGGGCCTGCCCACACTTTGGTCTCAGGCCAGCCACACAGCATGTGGCCATGGACTTGGTGCTGGTTTGCGCCGGCCGCTGCCGGACCTCGAGCACGAATGGGGCCTTGTACTCACTGCCTTTACACCCTAATCCCTGTTCGTGAGCCGGTGTCTTGTGAGTGAGGTCTGAAGGGATAATGGTCTGTGCAGGAGGGGGGCCCTGAAGCCTTGGCCCAGCAGGGGCCCCCCTCTCATGGCTGCCCTGCCCCCCAGTGCAGCAGCCAGGCTGCACAGAACGGGTGGGTGGGGAGTGGGGTGGCTGTCCTCACCTCCGTCACTGGTCCCTCTCGCCCACCCCCACCAGGCACTGGACATATGCTGGGACTGTGACTGATGGCTTGGGGGGTGGCCCCCTGCTGTGGTTTGGGGGCCAGGGCCACGGGAAGGCAGGGTGGGCCTCCATCTTGCACCGAGCCAGCCCTGCGGACCAGCGTGCCAGGCAGGCCAGTGGGGTGGCCCTGGACCAGCCCCCAGAAACCTCCTGGACCTGCAGGGACACGGGGGTCTGCCTAGTGGGGCTCTGGCCTCATGGCAGCCAGACCCCAGGGTCATGGGGCGGTGCCTTAGAGAACTGGGATGAGCCCCAGCCCCACACAGCCCGAGCGCAGCCAGCTCCTGACCGCCCCTGCCTGCAGAGGCTGAGAGGAGGCTTTCCACCTCGCTCTGTGCTCCCTGTGCCTCACAGAACCATCTCCGGGATCCCTGGGGATCCCCCGGCAGGTGCCTCCGGGGGAACACGGCTAAGTTCATCCCTTCCCTGAACACTCACAAGGTACACACCTCTGTTCTCCTAACGCCCATCGTTGGGGTAGCTCCCCCCCTGGGTTCAGGCCAGGTTCAGGCCGGGTTCAGCGGGGGCTGGACGGAGGGGGTCTGACTTCTCACGCACGGGGCACAGAAAACGAGCCGGGACCTCGCTGCCGAGGTCAGTTTGTGGAGGCCGCAACTCCCTCTCCCACCAGCACCGGCTCTCCCGCCTTCCTGGCCGGCTCGCTTCCAGGAAGCAGGTTGCCATGTCGTGTGCTGCCACATGGGAGAGGACCACATGGCCAGGAACCAAGGGAGGCCTCTGGCCAACAGCCCGCAAGGGGCTGAGCCCCTCGGTCCAACAGCCATCGAGGAACTGGGTCCTGCCAGTGGGGGCAGGAGTGAGCTGGAGAGGGGTCCTCCAGACGAGCCCGTAGCCCCGCCACTGCCTCGAGCTCGGGAGGGTCGGGCAGCAGGAGACGGCGCTGAGCTGCTCCCAGACCCCTGACCTAGAGACTAGGGCATCACGAACTGGCTCAGAGCACTCAGTGTGGGGCTCATTTGTTACACAGCAACTCCCAACCGCTGCACCCAGACGCTCCCAGCGGCGCCTCCTCTGGAAAGTGCTTGTCCTGGGATTTTGCAGTTCCCGCTCCCGTCTCCAGCCTCTGCTCCGAGCACGGCTGCCCCATGGGCTCCTTCTCACCTGCGAGACTGTCCTTTTGCTCTGTGAACTAGACTCGCTCCTTCTGGGGCCACCCCAGCCTCCCCCTTCACGGCCGGCGTCTCCAACCAACTCCTGCCCCCCAGGATCCCTTAGCACCTCTGGGCTCAGAACCACCACGGTCCTGGCTGCGCCTACTTCCCAGGATGGCTAACTTCATAACCAACTCAACACCAGACCCTATAGGCACCTCCTACGTGCTGGACACTGGGCTTAACAGGTCAATGGCATATAGCTCTTGCTAACAGGGCTCCTTAGCTTGGGGACTGGAGGACTCGGCGGCAGGGTTGGGGGATACGGTTGCCCCATGACGTGTCCAGGCTCCAGTCTGAGAACCCCGGGGTGTGGGATTCCCCATTGTCGCGAGGTGAGCTCCGTGTGGATGGGACTGCCTGCAGACCCGGGCCCTGAGGGCCCCAGAAATGCCAGTATGTGCTCCAGTTGATTCCACGTAGACCGCCATCAGAACGGAGAGCACAGAATTTAGAAGTTCCAGGAGAGCGCAGGTGGAACCCAGATTGAGAAACACGGCTCTAACAGCAGGACGGCCACCGGTCCACCCCAGCCATCTTGGGGAGGTGTTAGGGATGCGCCAGGGGAGGCCCCTCGGCTGGATTCGGTGTCTGGGAAGGTGAAGAGCGGGGCACCCTACACTGGGGACCCCATCCCCTGACCTGTCTGCAGCTGCTGTTCCTAAACCCCGAATGGACCCGGGGCCTGCCGGTGTGAGGACAAAGGGACTGTAAATGCAATCGAGCTCCGGGAGGCGGGCCTTGCCCTCGACCCCATGTGTGTCCTTGTACACAGAAGGCTCTCCATAAACAGCTGGTGAGCAGGGCCTCCGGCGCGCTCGGCAACGGCTCACTCAGCACGCGGCCTCCGCGTGCCCCTGTGGCGGGAGTTCCCTCCCAGCACCCTGTGGCCGAGGCCGCGGCCGCCAGCACCTTGGCCGTCTGCCCCTGGAAGAGGCGGAGGTGGTGGGACGGCTGTGGTCTTCCCCAGGAGGACCTGTGCGCCAGCCAGGTAGATAGCCACCTGCCTCCGGGCAAGCTGGTCTTCCCCGGGGCCTGAATTTGGGGAGAAGGTCACCATATACCCCCTGAGGTCAGCAAACCAAACGGCACTCCCTGCCAGCTGGGGTAGCGGAATCTCTGAACCCCACCCCGCCACCCCCTGGCCAGTGCCTCACCTTCCCCACCCTGTCTGGACGTTCCCAAGGACTCTCTAATAATAGCAATACTAAATCCTCGTGGCCAATTCTGCTCCATTTCTATAAATAATGTAGAATCTTTTTATTTACTGACAGGTTGTAAAAGTATCAGAAAGAATAATGAGAAATCAGGAGCTGCTGAATAATGCAGCACAACAGCCGGCTCACTCCCTCTCCTGCCCCGGCGGGGCCCCCCTGGTGCCCACCCCCACCCCCGGCCCCTGCCCGTCACTGGGGCCCACGTGGCAGGGGTCAGAAAGCCAGCTCCTTGGGTCCTGGGCACCCTCTGCTCCCCATTCATGCTTCCACAGTTTGCAATCTATGTGGAGACCTTGGGAGGAAAGTGTCTCTGGGGCCACCAGGAGGGGCGGGGCACAGGGTCTTGGGATTTGCACCCCTGTTAATTCAGAGACTCAAACCGGGCCTCAGTCCCAGCCACCTCCTCTTGCAAACAGATATCTGCATGGTGTGAACTGAGTTGGCTGAGCCTCCTTCCAAGCGGGCACGCACACACATACGCGCACACATGCACACACAATCACATAAGATATGAAACCGTACAATGCAATCATACAGGTACACAGACACATGATCACACACACAGATACATAACAGAGTCACATACAAATACACAACCACGATCATACAAGACATAAAACCCTGTCAATACCCAGACACACAAGTATATACAATCACGTAATCCACACACACAGATAAACATAACGACACACACAGACACACTCAGACCCCTAGACACACAGACAGATATGCACACACACACGCACACACACGCGTGCACACATTCCTTGTTTTCCCATATCTTTGATGTTCTTGAAACCTCAGCAGAGTGGGGCGGGTTGGAGCAATGTCTGGTGGATAATTCCATATTTTTTCCTGACTTTCGAAGAATTAGCATTAATTATTCAAGGTGCAGGCTTGGTGACGCTGTTGTTAACTGCCAGTGGCTCATGTGGCCATAACCCGAGGCCCTGCAGGAAGCCGCCTGGGGTCGCTCTAGGTTTGCTCAGGGAGGGACCCTGGCCTGCAGTGGCTTGACCTCCTGCCTTCCAGGGCCAGGCCAGGCCCTTGGAGCCTGGCTGCAAGCGGGGCCCTCGGGTCCAGGGTCTGCCCCTGGCCAGCAGGGGACCTCTCAGCTGTCAGCAAGGGGAGGGTCGGGAGGGAAGAGCACTTGCTACCTGCACAGGCCCCTCTAGGAGCATTGTGCGTACTCCTTACTCGTTCCTCCGCCAGACTTACTAGAATGTGCACACCCCACACAGGCCGAGGCATGGTCTGCCTCACCGATGGCTGTACCCCGTGTGCCCAGGGCAGGGGTTGGCCCTAGAAGGTGCTCAGGGGACTTGGTACTGCAATTATGGCCACTTTATAGGTAAGGAAACTGAGGCAGGAGAGCTGGGAAAACTGGTAAGGCTTAGTCAGGGGCCTACAGGGACTGGGGGTGGAGAGGAAACCCTGAGTGGGGTCCAACTGAGCGGCAATGCCTCCTCCGAGGCCAGGTGGGCGTGCGGGAGTGGCGGTATCATTCTACGTCCTTCCTGAATGCATCACTCTTTCAGGGGAGCCATGGGAAAGGTTCTGCAGCCGCTGGGGACGGAACCCCTGGGGGGCAGGGACCCCTGCTGGGGTGGCAGGCTCGGAGCCGGGGTGGGGGGGACCCCGCGGGGCCTGCGAACGGGGCAGATCACTGTGAGCGTGAGGGCCCAGAGAAAAGGCTGACGCCGCTCCGGAGGGCCCCCCTCTCGCACTACATACGTACGTCCTCGCACACCCGTGCACCACACTCATGCCACACATGTGTACACACCCACGTCTTTACATAGACATCACACACAAACCACACACACGTGAACCACCCTGCGCCGTTACACACCACAGGTGCACATACACACAACACTCATCACACACATCGTCCACACGCTTCTGCACAACCCCACACACACGTGCACATACGTGCCTCTGAGCAGGACCAGGTGACAAGGGAGGAACCTGGCACCAGGCTCAACGATTGGGTTCTGCCCTGTGGCTACGACCCCGGAGTTGCAGGAATCAGGAATCGGAACTAGGTCCCTCAAGCCCAGCCCACTCTCCCACTTTACAGCTGGGGACGCTGAGGTTCGTGTCACCTTGATTGATGCTTGCCACAGCGTTAGGGGGCAGGTGTATCCCCACTGAACACACATGGACGGGGAAGCCACCGTTTTCCCAGAGAGAGCCAGCGTGGAGCTGAGACCGAGCCCAGGACGGCCACCTCCAAGCCTGTGCCTCCCGACCTGGAATGACATTCCTAACACGCCTACCCTCTTCCCCGCAGGCACATCCTTGTTCCGTGGCTGTGAACCGACGTGACCCTCATCACGCCCCACAGGAGTCAGCACTTAGTCATGCCCATTTTGCAGAGGGAGACACTGAGGTGCGGAGAGTCAACATCCAGGATCGGGGTTCAAACCTCAGAAACCTGGCTCCAGCTCGTTCCGCAACGGCAAGGAGCATCTGTGCAAGGTGCTCGCGTGGGTGGGACCTGGAGTCACCCAGAAGTTTTGAAAATACACCAAGGCCTGGAATCTCCCACCCTGAGCTTCCGAGCTGGACGGTTCGTGGGGCAGAGCCCGAGCCTCGGGGTTCTGTGAAGGGACATTGTCAGGGTGGCCCCAGTTCTCGGGGCTCCTTCGGCGTTGGAAGCCTCACACTTCGACCTATGGGGGCTTCAGGGGAGCGTCCTGGGGGCAACGCTGGACCGTACAGCCTCCCTTCCCTTGTCATTTCAACCCCGCGGCACAAGGCCGGCGGGTCCCCCGAGAAGCTGGGGCACAGACGCCCCGGGTGTGAGGCTGATGGGCGTCCTTGAGCGGGGCCAGATGGCGGCGCGGCCGGCAGGTGGTGCCGCCCGCGCCGCCAGGAACTCTGGGGAGGCCCCGGGGCTGAGTCAGAAACCCAGGCTCCCTGCCCAGAAGGTGACTTTGGAACCTCGTGAATTTGGACGTGACAGCTCCAGGAGCGGGGAGGAAGGCTCTGTCTCCAGAATTAGCCCCTCCACCAGCCGGGCCGCGTGCCCCGGGCCAGGACGAAGTAAGGGGACACCGACGCCAGACACGTGACTGTGGGGTGTGGACAGCACAACACTCCACGGGGTAGGGGGACAGGCACAAAGAGGAGAGGGGGTGTGTGTGTGTCTGTCTGTCTGTGTCGGGGCGGGGGGGCTCGTGGGCTGGCAAGTCTTGCTTGTGTGGTTCTGGGGTCCTGCATTCTGCCTCTCTGAGCTTCTATTTCTTCATCCCAGAAAGGGCAGGAAGCCCTCTGCTTTGCCATGGGACCAGAGAACGTACTAGAGCCCCTGAGTGCGTGGTGAGAGCAAGCCCCCCCGCGCCCCCCACAGGACTTCCGGGGACAGGGAGCAGGGGAGGGTCCCGGGGTGCCGGCTCCTGTCCTTCTCCACCTGCTCATTCCTCTCTCCACCCCCGAGCCAGGGGGCCCCCTCCCCCATCATCTGAGGTTCACTGTCCTGGGGTCACAGGCGGCAGCCCGAGGCCAGGCTCCCCAGTGCTAAAGCATTCCGCGTGTGGCCTCCTGGGACGCCACCACCACCACCCGTCCCCACTGGGCCTGTGACCCCCCACGGGGCCCCGTGCCCCTCGGGCAGCCCCTAGACAAACTTCTGGACCCCTCAGGGGAAGCTGGAAATGGCCTGGATGCCCTGGACTGCAAACAGCCCCCCCTGTTTCCCAGTGGGGGGTTGCAGAGGGAGCCACCCAGCACCCCTGGGCCCACTGGTGTCCTCAGCTGGTGCCTGGCGGTGGGCGCAAGGGTGCGGGGTGGGGTGCGGCTCCTGCATGCAGCTAGAAGTGGGGTCGCGGGCCACAGGAAGGGAGCGGGCACCACGGCGGCAGCAGTCAGCTCGGGTCTGGAGCTCAGGCCCGGGCCTGTCTGCGCTAGGGCCTGAGGCTGAATAGTTCCTGCCTCTTAAAACAGGATACACCCGCCCACTCCCCCCACCCCCCCACCAGCCTGAGCCTGCGCAGAAGAGGCGGTGGGGGGGCTGGGGAGCAGAAGGGATGGGGCTGTTTACACCCCCCCTCTTCTTAGAGGATTGCAGGGGGCTTCCACGCGGCATGTGAGCTGTGAGTGAGCAGGACAGGCTGAGGCTCTCAGAGGAGGCTCTCAACGGCCCTATTCATGTCGTAAAGAATGTTCTGGAGGAAGGAGGAGGAAACACCCCGGGGTACCTCAGAGCTCAGTGGACACAAGCAGCTCCAGGCGCAGGCAGGGGTCTTGGGTCTAGTCTGGGGCAACCCAAGTCCTGCGGGACTCCCCAAGACATCCCTCGACAGGCCCGTGGGTTTGCGGTTGTCCTCTCTCTCCTGATCTATTCTGGGCTCGCTCTGCTCCAGGCCAGCCTGGGAAAGGGGCTGCAGCCTGGGGAGGGCGGTGGGGAGGGCGGCGGGCAGCCAGGAGGCAGCGGGAGCAGGCAGGCCGTGGATGATTTAGGAGCTGTTCTGGGCAGGCCCCTGGAGAGTGTGGGCAGGGGAGGGCGGAGGTGACAGATGGAAGGAGCATTTATTAAGGGTGAGCCGAAAGATGCAAAGGGTTTTCTTGGGAGCCCTGGTGAGAACGGAGGCTTGGAGCCGCTGCGGTGAGGGCTGGGCATGGCGCCCGGCCAGGAGCTGGAGCCGCAGACCTGGGCACGGGCCACGAGGAGGGTGCCTCTGGCGGACACATATGCCAGCCTGTGTCCGGCCTGGCTGGGCCGCCAGCTTGGAGACACCCCTTTGCATTCCTGCTCCGCCCCTGGGCAGACCGGGCCCACGCGCTGGCCTCAGTCTGTCCATCTGTGAAATGGGGAAGCTCCTGCCGCCTTTCTCACTCAGAAGGGCCCGGCTCACAGTGGGGATGTCCTGATCTTGGCTTCCTCCTTTTCTTCCTTTTTAACATGTTCTGTAGCCAACACTGCCCTGAAGCCCTCGATTCTGAACAGGGGTCCAGGGCAATGTCCAGACTCTTAGCCCGTGCAGGGCCTGTCCCAGCTGGCCCCAGACCCTCCTTCCTGCTCATCTCCCACCTGGTTGCCACTGCCGTGCCCCAACCTTCAGCCTCCCCTTTTCGACGCACCCGAGCCTCTGTCTTCCCTTCATGTCATCTTCTCCAACTGAGAACTCCCAGCTAATTCCCCGCTAAGTCCTTTGAGGCCCAATTCGAGTGCCACCTCTTCCAGGAAGCCCTCCAGGGATGCTTCCAGCCTGTTCTTTGTTGAGTTTCTGGAGTACTCCGCCCGGGCCCACACTGAGCCCAGAAACCGTATACTGGTGGGTTTTCCTGGTACCCTGGGGAAGGCTGGCTTTCTGGAGGCAATGGGAAATAACATGGAAAGGTTTACTTTGCGGAAGGAAAACAGATGCTTGGGGCGGGGTGGGGGTGCGGGGAGGGCAGGGATGAGGAGGCTTCTAGTCCAGCTAAGACAGATGAGCTAAGAGCGAATCCCCCAGGACTTTCGGGGGTGGGGAAGAGTGCACCTGGCTGCTGGCCGGGCCTGGAACCTTGAGGTGAACCCGCAGAGGGGAGGGGGCGGAAGGGCTGTCCAGGACAAAACCGGCGACCCCACGAGGGACTGGCACCAGCGACAGTCTCAAGGGCAGACAGGCCCCTCCCCCTGCCAGACCTGTGAACCCAAGGACCCCTCGGTGGCCTGAAGGTGAAGCTCAAAGCCCAATGTCCCCTTCATGCTCACACGAGCAAGGCCCCCAGCCCCCATGATGATTTGGGAATTCCCCGCTACACCATCAAATTAGAGCGGTGCCCACCGGGCCGCCGGGCTCCGACAGGTATTAAACTTTAATGAGCGCTAACAGCTTTGCCCTACTTTGTGAGTGCCGCGCCTACATTCATGAACATTTAATTTCTCAGGCCTTGACCTCCTTCCTTCCCTCTCCTGCCTCCCCGGGCCGGCTCCCACCCTCGGAGAAGTCTGTGGGCAGCCCGCAGGGCAGGAGCCTGGACCCGGGCGGGGCTGGGTCCGTTCGGGACCACCTGACAGCCAGCTCAGCCAGCTCGGCGGGGCTGGGTCCGTTCGGGACCACCTGACAGCCAGCTCCCCGTGCCAGGAGACGAGTCATTCTCCCGGGGAAAGAAGCAAAACTCAACATCAAAACCCCCCAGTCAGCAGCCTGCAGGCAGGACGTCAGCCTGAAGCAAGGGAGGGCTGCATTTCATTAATTCCTTTGCTTCCAGGTAGGTAGGTAGAAGCGTCAAGAAGGTCGCCGGGGGCGCATTCCACTGCTGCCTGCATTGTGACCCCCAAGCACCCCATACTCAGACCAAGAGGAGGGTGTGGGGTGTGGGGGGGTGCCTGGACCAGGGTGAAGGGGCCCAGAGCAAGTGGCCAAGCCCCTGCTGCCCCCTGGCGGCCATGAGGTCCACCTGCTCTGGAGGGTGGGAGGCAGGGCTGGGGGGCTGCAACCCCCCAACTCAGGTTTGGCCACCAGGCTGGGGGGCTGCCTGATTCTGGATGAGAGCCCCTAAAGAGACTGGAGCCCGGTGTCAGTGGCTATCTCGTGGGTGTGGCTTCCCTGGAGCCTTTCTGGGACTGCAAATCACCCACAGCCCGAAGACAGGCTGTCCCAGAAGGTTCCAGACCTGCCTCCGTCAGCCACAGGTGGTCGTCTGGGGGCATCTCTGCCCAGTGAGGTAAACAAAACGCCCTCCAGCTGCCTCAGCAGCCCTTCGGCTCCAGCAGCATACACTAAGCACCTACTGTGTGCCAGGCTCCGGGCAGGCCAGAGCTGAGGCTACACCAGAGGAGGTGGCCAGCAAGACTCAAGGCGGTGGTGCGTCACTCACAGACCTCAGGTCATTCGGCCCAGAGCCCAGGGAGGGTGCAGACCGCCGCCTCCCCTCTGGGCCTCTGCAGCCAGGGGCCCCCAGAGGCAACGGAAGTAAAGGCATCCTTCCCCTTTGGGGACAAGCACCTCCCACTCCTCTGGGAGGCGGCTGGGCCTGTCAGAAGCAGTGACCACAAGCCCCACGCACAGCCTGCAGCAGCACCGTCTGGCTGGACTCTGTCTGATCCTCCTCCCTCTGACCAGTCTTCAGTCTTGTCAAAGGGAGGAGGCTAAGGCTCTGGCCCAGCCATGCCAGGATCCAGCTGCTTTCGTCTGGGTGGAGGCAAAGGCATCCTTGTGAAGGGCCAGGCCTGAGCAGATTCAGCCAGCCGGGGCCCCATTGCCCCTGCCAGTCTCAGGCTCTGTCCCCAGGAGTTCTGCCTGCTTCCAGAAGCAATGCTCCCTGAAGGTTAAGGAGGCCGAATGCCCTGGGTGAGGTCAGTCCCTTCTACCGCTTCCTGGCTATGCTATCTGGTTGGGCCTCAGTCTTCTCATACCATACAATTCACCCCTTCAAACTGTGCCATTCCATGGGTTCTGGTCTACTCACAGTGCTAGGCAACTATCACTACAGTCTGTTCTAGGATACACTGGTCCCCCCAGAAAGAAACCCCACACCCATCAGCTATCACTCTCCATCGCCCCTCCCCATCCCCAGGAAAAGAAAAATTTTTAGTATGAGCATATCCCAAATATTACATGGGACATACTTATACAAAAATACCCATTATTTATCTGGGGTCCAGATGTAACTGGGCTCTGGCTTTTTCTTTCTAAATCTGGCAACCCTGTCCTCAGGCCTGCTGTGGACATTAAATAGTTAACAACCTCAGTTACCCTGCGGGGGCTGTTTGGTTATGTTTATTCCTTGTATTGTCTTATTTTAGATTCCCCCAGAAGCAGAGCCTGAGACAAGGATTCAGATGCTAGGAGTTTATCTTAGGGGATGCTCCAGGAAGTGAGGGAGGGAAGCAGTGAGACGGGGAAGGGAGGACAGCCACTGAGGGGCTACCATGAGCAGGCCCGCAGGGGACCCTGGGAATGACATCCCCCAACACCTTTCCTTCTCGGGTGGGAGTGGCTCCCGGGAGTGGGAGCATAGCCAGCTAACAGCATGGAGCAGAGAGATCCAGAAACCGTGGGGCTCTATGGACCTCTCTGCAGGGGGAGCTCTGGGCCGGGCTGAGCAGATGGTGGCAGGGCCCAGAAGCAACTGCTATAGGCACTGGGGGCAAGTGTACTAAGGTGAATAGTGTCCCCCCAAACTCATGTCCACCTGGAGACTGTGAGTGTGACCTCGGATGGAAATAAGGTCTTTGCACATTAAGAGCTGGTCATACGGGACCCGGGAGCCACTGCAGGCATTTGGACGCGGACACAGAGAGAGGGAGGGTACCGTGTGAAGGCAGGGGCGGCCACTAGCGGGATGTGGCCACAAGCCAGGGGACACCCAGGATGGCCGGACGTACCAAAAGCCAGAAGAGGAAAGGAATGATCCACCCCGAGAGCCTTCCACGGGGGCGCGGCCCTGCCCACACCTCAATCTCGGATCCCCACGTCCGGGACTGCGTTTGAAGCCCCCCAGCACGTGGCCTTCAGCTGCAGCTGCCCCAGGATGTCCACACGGCAAGTTGCTATTGTCCCCTGACAAGGGCTGCCACCGCCCGTCTCACGGGGTGGCTGGGGTGAACCACATCCCTAGACCTCGGGCAGGTGGCGCGGCGCCCAGGTGGCCGGGTCCCACGCCGTGGGCTGCCCTGCCCGCGTCTGTCTTGTCGGGTTGCAGCCGCCACTGGAGCTTGCTGGCCTGACAGCGGGGGGCCCCCCTCCCCTCCGAGCGCTGACAGCGTCAAGCCGTGGCAGCAGCCACAGCCGGGGAGGCTGGCGCCCTTGTTCTGTCAGCTCCCGGGGTGCTGGCGGCGGGGCTGGGAGGCGCTGTCACTGAGGGCCCCCCGCCGCGCCCGCCCCCCCCCCACTATCGATCCCCCCGCGGCCCCGCCTGGAGCCCGGCTTGCTGCCAGCCGCGCATCTCCAGTGCAGACACGAACCGTAATGTCCTAACATTCCCAGGCCCATAACCTTTGCTTCCGGAGACGGCTCTGGCTGTCAGAGGAGCCCGGAGGCCAGTGCTCAAGTGCGCGCAGGCCGGTGTGGGTGCTGTGGCGGGCGGGCGCGGGGGAGGGCGGCGGCGGCACGTCCACCACCACCCGCTGCAAATATACGCACAGTAAATCCATGGCGAGTAAGTGGGAGAGGCTAAAGCCGGGATAAAATATGGGCAGATATAAAGCCAGACACCTTTATTGTTCTGAAATGTCTTCCAACAAGTTATGGGACCACAGCTTGACCCTAACCTATCATCTTGTTATATGGCAGGACACAGAGCTGGCTCTTGGAATTCGGGCTCCAAGGGGGCTCGCGGTCCCGGCCAGGCTACAGCCCCCACCCGCCCGGGGCGTGCTTGCCTCCAGTTTGTGCAGAGCTGACCCTGACCTTCCGGCCTGAAGACGAAGAGCCTATCTCCACCTCCTGCCGCGCACCTCCGGTCGCTGGCCTCAGTGACCGGCAGAGCCGCGTCCATGGCCTCACCCAACGATAGGCGCTAAGTGTTTCCTGAGCACCTACTGTGTGCCAGTGACGGTCCTGACTTCTAGGGACGTAGAAATACATGCCCAAACGTGGACGGCACACCCCCAGGCCCAGCTGCCGGTGCCTCTCCCCTGTCCCTGTCCTTTTC
This sequence comes from Mustela erminea, assembly GCF_009829155.1. Taxonomy (NCBI): domain Eukaryota; kingdom Metazoa; phylum Chordata; class Mammalia; order Carnivora; family Mustelidae; genus Mustela; species Mustela erminea. The sequence goes on along the minus strand of NC_045632.1, from coordinate 57,327,645 downwards.
AGCTCCCTGTTTCCTCCCGTGTAGGATGGGCAAAGGGACTGACCCTGTGGGGCCTTTGGGAGACTTCAGGCCCCGGTCCACACTGGGTGCTAAGCTCAGGCCTCCCCACCATGTGAATGCTTGCAAACAATGCCCCTCTCTGGGCCTCAGTTTGCTCCTCTGTGACATGGGGGCAGGAGCACCTCTCGGAGGGCTGTGAGGACTCAGCGGTTCGCATGGGTGGGGGGGCCCTCAGCTCCAGGACTGCTCAGGATTAGTCTCATTTACAGAGGAGGAGCGCCTAGAGGCTCAGCCAGCAGAAGAGGGCAGCCTCATCCCCATTTTAGGGTCTGAGAGGGAGTTACTCACAGTGGGTGGGGTACAGGGACAAAAGCAGACACACGGCCCCGCGGAAGGGACATGCACCGGCCCGGTTTCACGCCACCGGGATGCAGGGCCCATGCAAATACATGTGACCCCCACCCCCACACGCCCCGGGGGGACCCTGGCAGCTTCCCAGGGAGGCTCCGCTCCATCACACAAGCCCCAACGGGCGGCTGGCATGGGGCCACGGCTCCTCTCCCCAGCACCTGGCTGGGAGGCCTCGGGGGCTGAGTTCCCCCAGCCCGTCAGCAACAGCAACTTCGAGGTTCAGAGGGTCCCCAGGGGACCCCGCTTTCCTCCACCCCCGAGGGCTCGTGACGCACCTGTGACCTTGCCTGGAGGTGTTTCGTCTAACCCACGGTCCGCCAGTGATCCAACCACCTCCCACTGCCCCTCATCAATGGTTAGGACCAGGTCGGGGGAAGGAAAGAAGCCCAGATGTCGCCCCGCCTTCCCCTCTCTCCTCCCGCTTCCATCCACCCCCCTCTGTCCTTAAAACGCCCTTCCTTCCCGTCGCCCACGTGTGCAGCCAGGTCAGCGTTCTGGGCGTACCTATTACACACCAGGTGCTGCCCATGGGCCGGGCCGCACCAGTGAACAGAAGGGACAGACAAGCTCTCACAACACCTACCTTCTAGCTAGGAGAGATTTTTTTTTTTTTTTAAGGAAATTAATGAATGAGCGTTTGGGGATGCTAGTGCACAGCACGAGGAAGAAAGCAAATCAAAGTGCTAAGAGAGCAAATGAGTCTGTGAGGAAGGCAATCCAGGAGGGCCTCGTAGAGGAGGGGACATTTGAGCTAAAGCCTGAAGGGCAGAAGGAACCAGTCAGGCAAACATCTAGGGAAAGGGAATTCCAGGCCATTTCCACATGCAAAGGCCCCTAAGCAGGACCAGGAGACTGTGGTCCAAGGGAGGTCAGTGCTGGCGGGGTGGGGCAGCATGTGGAGGATGGGGTCGGGGGAGGAGGCAGGGTACAGTGCAGGAGCAATTCTGGGAAACTGGCTGCTACAGGAAGCAGGTGGGACCTGAAGGTCGGACCCTCAGGTGCCAGGCGGAGCTCACGCCCTCCCCAGGCCTCGACCAGGCCGCTGACCCTAGAGACGACTGTTAGAGTGCTGTCACCCAGCACTGTTCTCCGTGGCCTTCAGGTGGTTCCAGAGTGCCCCATACTCAAACTGGCAAGAACGCAGAGGAACTGGCACAAGAGGACCTGGTGTGTGATGCTGTGCGGCCCTGGTGGGTTCCAGAAACTTCTGTGCCCCGGTTTCCCCACATAGATGTCCTCTCACTGTAGGGCTGCCTCGAGGAGTGTTGGGCTCTCATAAAGAGGCCCGGCCAAAAGTCCCACCATCTAGGCCTGCTGACCAGGAGCCTCCCCCCCACCCCCGGGGCTTCTGCTCGATACAAATGCCCATTGTGCTAGCTCACCCTAGCTCACCCACCCCAGGCTCTAACTGGTCCTGGAGGAGGTCAAGGGCACTGCCCGCCCACTGCAGAGGCCAGAGGACGGGGTGGGTGCAGGAGGTCCCTCCGGCTCATCCTACCTGGGCTGGCCCTCTGGGCTCCCACAGTGAGGGGAGCAAAGTGGTGCCCAGCTGGAGAGCCTTGGAAGGAAGTCAGATGGAGAGGCCGTCATTTCATGGGTGCACGTTTCTGGAAACCAAGCTGGGTAGGAGCGACTAGGGGGGGAGCTGTGGTTGCTCTGGCCCCCTCTTCTTGCCCAACACACTATTGGGGTGCCATCTGTTAATGAGAACCCCAAAAGAAGATTCTGGAAGGAACATCCTAAGAGGGTAGCATGGGGTGGTCCTTCCTGGGCACCGAGCTCCATCAGGTCTCCTTCTAAGGCTTTTCATGAATCAGCGTGTTCAATCCCCTCATGACCATTTTACAGGTTGAAAAACTGAGGCCCAGAGAGGGTAGGAATCTCCTGGAAAGTCACGCAGCAGGGATCCAAGCCTGTGTTGTGAACCCGTGATCCTTCCTCTGATGACAGTAATACCAAGCTCATTTCCAGAGAGCTGCGGACCTGGCGCTGTTGGGAGCATGCCCCGCGAAACTTATTTTATCATCACAAAACCCTGAGTTCCTGTCCCACTTTACATGGGGGTAACTGAGGCAAGAGACTTGCCCATTTGCACACCTAGTGAGATAATGGGGCAGGATTCCAATCAGGCAGGACGGGGCTTCTGCCTCCCCCCCATCAGCTGCCCCTCCTGGATTTGGGGCCGGAGACAGAACCAGCTGTAAATGTGGGTGTCCTGGGGCACCTCCTGCCTCGCCCTGCTCTGCGGGCCGCACTGCTGAGCTCTGGGAACGAGCGGCGCATGAAGAATTCCACCCGCAGCCAGCGGTTGCCTGTGCCAAACAGGGTGGGAGGTGGGGGTGGCTCTGAGCAGGCACCTGTCAACCCTGACCTGACACAGACGCCTTGACCAAGGGGTAGCTGTGGCCCAGCCCCAGGGAACCCCAGGTGGGCTTCGCTCTGGGCCCAGCAGTTCACCCCCCTCGGGTAGGAAGACGTAACCTCCCCTGCGCCCCCCCTCGTGGGGGGGCACACCAACCCTGAAAGGGTCCCCTGGCCCTCTCCCACCCTCCCTCAAGTTCAGGACCATGGCAGGCCCCGACTGGAGCCGGAGCCATTCTGGCCCAGGGGGTCACCAGCGGTCATTCTTAATGGCTCGGCTGTCCTGTCCAGCTCTGTCTCCACAAGGGAGTGATCTATGACCCCATTACCGCCGAGGCCTCTGAAGGGCTCCAGGATGGATTACCGGCTGCCTCGAGAGAGCGGGGAGGCAAAATCACACGCAGGTGAAAAATGAACTTCATCAGACTCCCTGGGTCTCATTACCATCCATCAGCAGGCAGCCCGACCCTGCGGTGGGGGCGGCCACTTGCCAGGCGTAGGGGCTGCAGACCACCCCCCCCCGCCTCCTTCCGCTGCCAGAGCCCCATGTAAGCTCTAGCTCTCAGCTTTGCCTCCTGCCCTCCCAAAAGGACCCCATGGCCAGGGCTGGGGACAGCAGGCAGGCATCTCCCACTGGTCCCCGACTCTGTGTGTCTCTGAGTCCCTGTCCAAGCACTGGGGCTGTGGACTCTGACAGCGGGGACCATGCCATGAGCCATGGTTGCTGTGCGTCCCGCCCTGCTCGCCGCCTCCTGTACATACAAGCGCTACTGGCCAACAGCCCCCGCCCGAAACCCCTGCCCTGCCGGGTCCAGTGTGGGCCAGAGGGCCTCCTGGATGAGAAGGGGCTTGTCTCCCATTTGGCGGAGGCCCCCAGGGCTTGGAGCAGGGGACAGGGAGCCAGAGAGACTTCAACAAGAAGCAGAAGCTCTGGAGGCAGCTGTCCATGTCCAGCAGGGCTGGGGACAGGTGCCTAGCAGGCTACACTAGCTGGACAGACACTTGGAGCCATCAGGAGGACAGCAGGCCTGCTCCGAAAGCAGATGCCCTCCCTCCCCAGGTCACTTGCCAAAGAGCCCCCCGGGCACAGAAAAACAAAACCTGGACAGGCCTGCTCTATGCCCCTCCCTGGTCCTCCCCCTGCAAGACCCGTTTCAAGTCCCTCTCCTCCTCCTCCCTCTTTGGTCCCCTCGGGAGGCCCCGGGCTTCGCTAGCCAGAGCTCATCAAGGATCCTGAAGATGAAGCCTGTTATACATCCAGAGCATTCCACCCACATGCCTGGCTGGCTGTGAGCTCTTGGCCCTTCTGTGGGCTGAGTCAGGGGCTGCACAGGTCCCAGCTTGTACAAGAAGCAAAAGGGAAACCCAGGGATGAGGGACAGGCACCTGAAATCCCCTCTTGTGGTAACATTCGAGACGGCTGTCCCACGTCTACTCCACGCAGGCTCACTGCTGAACCCACAGGAGCTCACGTGATCTTCCTGGCCGAGCTGTAGGACAGGTGCTACAGTGTCGGTTCTGTTTTGTAGGTGCGGACGTGAACGTTGAGAGAGGTCGAGGGAGCGGTCTGAGGTCCCACAGCGAGTGAACAGCAAGGCTGGGAGAGAAGCCCGCGCCCCTGGGTCTCAGCTACATTACGGGGCCGGAGAGAGGTTCTCCGAGCTGAGCCCGGCCCTCTTGAGATCAAGGCCATCCTGGCCCTGCCAGCACATTCTCACGAGGGGGTGGGGGTGTTCAGCCAGTGAGAGGCATACTCCTTTCTTCTCAGAGGAGGTCTCTGGGGCTCTGGGTTCGGGGAGCCTGGGCTGAGCAGCCCTCACTGGGCCACCCCTCTGTGAGCCTGCCCCCCCACCCCACCCAGAGGGGAGGCAGCCGAGACTGTCTAGGGAGGGTGAAGCTGCTTTGGAAAAGGCAGGCTCCCGGATCCAGAGGGACTGTCGGTGTTAACTGGATTCTGAAGGGAAAACCCATTAGACTCTGAGCCCAAGTTGGGGGTGGCTGCCGAGGCCCACAGGGAATGGCCAAGGACTGATGAGAGCAACCTCCAGGCCAAGGACACGTTCTGCGGCCCAGAGACCGACTGCCCACTCTGGCTCCAGGCTCTGCAGGGAAGAGGCACACGGCGTCTTCCCATCCCCAGTGGGACAACTTCCTACCCTGGGCGGTGGTGGGGGGTGTGTGGTCCCTTTAATGGAAGACACTTAGTCCAGCCAAACCCTCGAAACCCTGCTGCTGTCTCCTCTTGGCTTCTGCTCCCCTCCCCAAGCAGACAGACACCCACGAAGCATGAATAGTCCATTGTGGGCAGCTTCTGAGCAAACCCGCAGTCACCCAGGCTAGCCTCAGAGAGGACTGTGTGTGTCAGAGAGCGATGCCCGTGAGTGTGTGTGCGTGTGTGCGCACGTGAGCCTGTGCGCGTGCCTGAATGTGAGGTCGACTGGGTGCACGTCTGTGAGTGTGCATGTGGGCGTGTGCTTGTGCACGGAGGGCTGTGCGTGCGCGTGCGTGGGTGCGTGTGTAAAGGAGGATGTGCACTCGGGCAGGGAGCCCTGGGCGCCCACGCCAGGCCCACAGTAAGGCACCTCGTGACGACCCCCGCCTGGGTGGGGGAAAGAGGGCTTGCCTGGAGGATGTCTGGCCTTATCCAGAAGGATTCCCACCCGCTCTGCGTCCGTGCTCACAAACAGGACACACCCCCAGGCCGCCACTGTCCTTCCTGCTCACCCTGAGCCAGTGGTCAAGGCCCACGGGATCTGAATGTCCGGAAGCCTGCGGGGTCACTGTGCGTCCTCTCAAACACAAGGGCACACAGCTGAGGCCTCACGGCCGACTGGCCTCATGTGGGGAGTAAACCCTGCCCCACCGGGTCCAGGACTGCAAGGGCCTGGCCTCCGTCCCACTCCTGCCAGGGCTTCTGGGTAAAGGAAGGGCCCGGGATGCAGAGATAAGGCTGGACTCAGGGTGACCGGGGAGAGAGAAACAAGCGGGCAGATAAGCCAAGGGAGCTGCCTGGGCCCCCCGGCCCCATGGCAGCGTGTGGCTAGGAGATAACCACATTCTGGGGGCCCCAGCCGGAGCCGAGGCTGTGCAACTGATGCCCAGGGGATAAGCCGCCCACCCACCCGGCAGAAAGCAGGGGCTCTGAGGAAGTCCAGGAGTCCAGGAGTGGAGCTGGCGGACAGCCCATGCCATTGTCACCTACTCCTGGGCCTCGGAGGACACTTCTGGGCACCCCACCTGGCCCTGCACGGAGCATGGCCCCCAGGCCAGCAAGGTGCCTGGAGAGGGACCCCTCCCCAGCATGTTCTGAGGAGACATGTCTCTGTGTGGAGAGTCCACACAGAAACGCTGGCCTCGGGTTTACCCAACAGCCTCTAGAAGGGTGGTTGGGACAAGCGGGTCCCCCTGGGGCTGTGTTCTCGGCCCTGAGAACTGGGTCACCATCCCGAGCTGCTGGCCTCCATTCCGCATCAGTGGCAGCTGCCACGGGGTGGCTGCCTCATTCACATACTGAGCGTCTAACCGCCGAGCCTCAGTTTTCTCATCTGTAAAATGGGGCTAACAGTATCTACCGCTCAGGGATGTTGTGACTATTGAACTGGCATCCAGGTGTCCCTCTATACGTGTTTTTGAAATAAAATGAAGTTAATGACATGAGCTGCAGGTTCTCCTCTCGGGATGTACCCCAAAGAACTGAAAACAGATGTCAGAAGGCAAACTTGCACGCGGAGATTCACAGTAGCCAGAAGGTAGAGATAGCCCAAGTGCCCCTTAGCGGCAGAATGAACACAGTATGGAGGCGGTCCATGTATGGAACATTATTTGGTCATGAAAAAGGATGGTGTACTGTCCATGTTACCATGGATGAACCTGGAAAATGTGCGAGGGGGGAAAGGCCCATCACAGATCACCCACCAGAGATGCCATTTCCATGAGATGTCCAGAAAGTGCAAAGCCACAGAGACAGAAAGCAGGTTAGTGGTTGCTGGGGCTGCGGGGGGGTGGGGGTGCCAGCTGATGGGGAAGGGGGTGCCAGCTGATGGGGAAGGGGGCTTCCTCCTGGGGGGAGGAAGATGTTCTTGCACTGGACAGAGGTGGCAGGCACGACACTGTGCACATTCTAGAAGCTACTGAATCATTTACTATAAAATGTTTCTTTTATGTTATGTAAATTGTATTTCAGTACAAAAAGTTTAAATGAACATGCATTGCAAAGACTTTAACAGACAACTGGCGGGTTCCCAGGCCCCCGGAAACATCCACGTCCCCAATAAAGTGCAAAGAACAAGGAGAAGGGGTCTTCCCCACCTGCAAACGGCGCAGCCCGGCTGGAGGAAACGGAGAGGGCTGGTTTCAGAGCTGGATGACGGATCAGGGCCGATGACACAGACCCCTTCATGAGTATTAATTGGATCTAATTAGATTTGGGGCCACACCAAATGGAGTCAATTTGTTAACTGGGTTTATGTCAGGATTTCAAATCGCTACCAAGTAACACAGAGCAAAGACCTAGTGTCCAAGATACGGCACTTAACCAGATCATGACGGAGGCCCGCAGAGACGGCCAGTCGCCCCCAGAGTGGAGGGGCTGGACGTGGGGGCACCTGGGAGGTGGGGAGGGGCATCCCTTACCTCGCCTTGACCAACCTCTATCTTGCTTATGACCCTGACCCTCCCTAAGCTTCAGCCTCCTCATCTGCAAAACAGTGGGGCTGATCCAGAGGCAAAAGTGGGAGATGGGGGCGGGGTGGGTTTCCAGCTTCTCCAAAATTTGCATGAAGTCCGAGGGTACTACCCCTTCCCCATCCACAGAATTGTCTCCCTCTGCCTCTAAGACTCCACCAACCACCTCTGCATCTTGGAATCTTTCAACTCACAAGTCTGTCTCTCTTCCTCCAGGAAGCCCTCCCAGACTGCCGCAGCTATATGCCTTTAACCTTTGGAGTGCTCAGTTGGACATTAAGATCCCTGAGGACAAGATCCCCTACCTCTGACCTCCTGCTGTCATTGAGAGTTATGGTGACCATCTATGTTAGAATTTACTGACCTGTCCTTATAATCCACCAGAACATTCTGGAAATGATAACGCTTTGACTTCCTAAGGCCAAATGCCTGATGTCTTGTCTTTGGACTTGAGAAAGGAGCCCCTTCCCCTAGCACGTCTGGCATGGTCATAGCACCACCTGCAGACTGGGCAGGAAGGCCAATGGGCCAGCGCATCTTTGTGGCCATGCCCTGGACCCTGCCAAGGAGGAGATGGGTTGCTGTCCCTCGGGAAATCCGCTCAACCACAAGTGTTCCCAAGATGGCTGGGGCGCAGGTGAGCAGCTGATAAACCCCTTTCCTGGCGACTGGGGTGTCTGCAGAAGGCCTGAGATAGGGCTGAGCAGCTACCACAGAGCCTGTGTCTTCCTGGGCACCAGCAGGAACATTCTAGCACACTGTGCACTCGGGCCCAGAGAGTGAGAGGGGAAACCTTCCTGCCACTACTCCGCAGGTATTTATGAATCCAGGGCTTACCCCATGCCGAGCCTGCGCTAGCCCCCACTTGCCAGGACCTCCATGTACCAGAGAGAAAGAGCCAGAAGCTCTGCCAGGACACATGGTGTGAGAAGCAACAGGCGCTTTCTACCCACTGTCTCTGCGCAAGGTGCTTCCCATAGCTCTCATCTAATCTGCCCTATGACCTAGTCTATTACGTTTCAGTTGAGAAAACTAAGGTACAGAGAGGTTAGGCACTTTGCCCAAGGTCACACAGCTGGGAGAGATTTCAGCAGGTGTCTCTCTTCCTCAGTTCTGTTTGGCCAGCAGACCATACGTGAGCCCTCGAGTGAAGATTTTATATGTTGGGAAGGAGCGCCAGGGGGCAAACGAGGAAACAGAGCAGGGGGCAGGGAGGCCCGGTATCCACAACATTCTGATGCTACACGGAGGCTGGTGGAGAACGGGGTGCGTGGGATGCTCCAAGAGATGGTTATGGCTTCCTGTAAGTCCCCCACCCCAAGCCCGCCACGTGTGGCCCGCTGTGGGGGCCTGTCACACAGGATCGCCGACACATGCCACCCCCACCAACATTTCAGGCTTACAACCAAAGGCGACCAGAACTTCAGAACCGAAAATCAGAATGTGGTTGGTGGGGAAGATGGGAAGGAGAACCTGGGCCACTGTGCATTGCAAATCACCCCCCACACACACACACACCCCGAGACTGTATAGTGCACAACCTGCCCAACGGTAGGAGCAGTCCAGAAACCCAGCAGGGCCCACGTCCCCAGGATGGTGGCTGTGTAGGGGGATTTGCAGATCCCTTGCAGATTGCCTTGGACATGTCTTTCCCCAGAACCGTGGAGCAGCTCTCCCACAGAAGACCCCCTCTTTGCTCTCCTATGGGCCCCTTCACGGTGCCCTCCTCCCTTGCCCAGCCCCTGTCCTGCACCCAGTGCGACTCCCTCTCACACTTTGTGCTGTGGGGGCACCTGTGGCTTGGCAGGGCCTGGTGCTGAGGGAGAAGGTGCAGACATCCGCCGCCCGTCCCCCACTTCTGGGCTCACGTCCAGCTGCTGGCTCCCGCGGTGACAGCCCGCCTCCCACAGCTCTGAGAACAGAGCCAGGCTGTGTTCACGTGTCCCCGCTGGGACCACACGGCGGGCGGGCGGGCGGGGACGGGGGAGAGGGGGGAGTAAAGCCACCAGCCCACACTGCCAGGCCACAGGCTCTGTCTGTGCCCAAACCTGCCATTAGGGAGACTCGAGGCGGCCAGCCCAGCCCACCCAGTCACCAAACTCAGCCCAGACCGGCCCCTGGGGGCCCAGGGCGGTGGCCGAAGGGGAGGCGACAGCAGCAGCACTCACGACGGCCCAGGGTTCCCGGGGCCTATTCTGTGCCAAGAACCATGCCCCCGGCGGCCCTCCCAACACCAGGGAGGATGGAGATCCTGGGTTATCCCCATTTGATGGATAGGAGGACTGAGGCTTGGACTGAGGGCGCACAGGTCTGCCTGCGTGGTCTGGTCCCTGAGACCATGCTGGGGGCCATGGGGGAGCTTATAGGTTTGTAGCTCTATCCCTGGGCAGGGGCTGGGGCAGCCCTTGGAGAGCCCGAAGGCTCAGGGAGCAGTGGCTTGGGCCCCAGGAGCAGGAAGGGAGGCCGCCCCAGAGCGTGGAGGTTGGTTCCTGGTGGAAAGTCCTGCTTCGGCACTGCTGGGCTGGTCTTGGGCCTTGCACAGGCCTGAGGCAGAGCTCCCACCTCATGAGACGACTCCCTGATGTATGAAGCACAGCCGAATGGCTTAATTGAGCCCTGGCATGCAGCTGGCGCTTAATACATGATCTTCCCTTCCTGTACCTTGCTGGGTGAGGTGAGGGGGAGAGAGGGGCAGGGCCAGGATGTTGGGGGTAGGGAAAGGCAGCCAGAGCCGCCCCTCAGACGTATCTTCTGGCAATTTTGGAGCAGCTGCTCTGTGCCAGGTAAGGGGGCTGTGTCTTCCCCTTGATGGCTGCCTCCCACCCCAGGCCCATGGGGGTCCCGTGGGGTCCTGTCTGGCCCAGCTGGGGTCCTGGGATTCCCACACTTCCAGACAAGGATGGCAGTGGTGCTGACAGTTCACACGGCCCAGAGAGGTTAGGCAGCCTGTGCAGGGGTACACAGCTCTAGGCAGGAATGCCAGGATTTGAACTCAGGCCAGCTGGGTCCAGAGCCCTCCTCTTCAAACCACATCTGGGGAGCGAGGGGTGCCTGGGATGGTCTCTCGGCCCCTGGAAGGGAGGGCATGGTGCCCCCATCACCGAGGTGAAGGGGTAGAGAGGCTGGCGCTGCCCGTGTGTCCATCCCTGCCCTACAGAGGCCAGAGGCCTTCTTCTGGCAGTGCATGGCAGAGGGCTGCCCAGCAGGAGAGGGTCTGTGGTCCCAAAAGCTGGCCTCATGGGCCCTCCCCTGCACAGCCCCCACCAAACCAGCAGGTCAGACGTGTCACGTCCGTGTCCCTCACACCCTCCGTGGACGGCAGGTGTGGCTGGCCGCCAAAGCCACTGTCTGCTCACTCACTCCCTTGGCCCGAAGCCACGGAGGATACCTCCCCTGCCGGGCCTGCTGGGTGAGCACACACGCATACACACACTCAGAACCCACCCCCCCAACTCAGAGTCACAGGCGCACACCAGCCAGAACAATGAGCTGCCGGCCTGCACACCCACTTGACTCGTCTGTCCTGATGGGACCTGGAGGCAGGGGAGGGAGGCCTGGGGAGCAGCCGGGCCCACAGCTGACGGAGGAGATGCCAGAAAGTCCGGCCCAGCCTTGGAACTGTGTGACCACGGGGACAAAAGCACAGTCACACTATCCTACGCTGGGAGGGAGGAGAGAGGACGCATCCATTCCTCAGTTAAGCAGCCACACACCCATCCTTGAATGGTTTGCTGAGCACCGACTGTGTGCAGTAACCACATCAGACACGCGCTTGGTGCTGGAGGAATGGAGGTGGACACAGGACGTGGTGACTGATTCTTTGCTATGTGCATTGCTTTGCTGAGTCCTCCCTGTGACCCTCTCAGTGGCTGCTGCCAATGCCCCGACATCGCAGATCAAGAAACGGAGACGCCACTAGAAAACAGAAGACCTAAGAGCCTGCGCCTTGCCTCATTCCCCTTCCCATGTCCCTCTATTTTGTCTGAAATAACAAAGAAAAAGAACCAGAAAAGGCAACACCCGCACTTAGGATACCTGCGGGGCCACTGTCGGGTTTGTCCGGGACAGCCCTGGTTCTCACCTAACACCCCATCTAATAAATGAGAGCACCTCCTGTGCTCTCAGCGTGCCCCAGTTTAGACCCAGATAAAGCCAGTGAAGCTCCCTTCCCACTCTGGCGCTGAGGGAAAGATGTAATCAGGGAGAAAAAGGGATGGTCCCAGGACAGCACAATCACGGAAGGCTTCCTGGAAGAGGTGGGCTTGAGCCGTGCCTGGAGGTAGGGAGACATCACCTACCAAGGTCCTCCATCTAGGATCCAGGACCCAGGCCAGTGCTCAGCTTTATAGCTCTGTTTGAGGACCGCGTACTCTGGGGAGGCCCCAGAAAGTACAGAGCGTGAAGAAGGGGCCACACTGGAGCTGTGCCATGTGATGACAGCCCCCCACAGCCCCTGGCTGCCTTCCCAGCACCCAGTTGTGTCATGACGGTGCTGCCCAGTGCCCCTGGGGTGGACGAGGTGTCCCACTGCCCGTCCCCACGGGTGCTCACAGTGTTGTGACCATCCATGAACTAACGCCCACAAGTGCGGCCAACAGCCTTAGTATACAGTAGGTGTTAGCTAAATGCCAGCTGCTATGGCCCTTTTTGTTGTTCTAAGGAGGTGCACAGAGGAGAAGGGTCCTGGAATCTGAGACGCGGAAGGAAGACTGTCCTGTCTGGTCTTGGCCCTTCTGTGACGGTCCAACCAGTTTGGTAGCCTCTGCTTGAATACTCTCGGGCTCAGGGAGCTCACTACCTCACGGCCGGCCGGCCTGTCCAGAGATAGGCAGTGGACTGTGCTCCCCTGGTCTGTGTGTTCCTCCTCCATCAGATTAAATCCCAACTGCTGAGTGCAGGGTCAGGACCAGAGTCCGTGCCTCCCACTCCCCAGCTGGGCATCCTGCATGTGGTTTCTGCTGCCCCCAAAGCTGGCCGTGGGGGGGGGGTAAGGCGAGGCGGGAAGCCCTTGTACCCCATCTGGAGTGGGAGCGGGAGCCCCGGGGCTTTGGCGTCCCCTGGGCCAGGCACACCAGCCACTCCCAGGTTCTCAGGTTCTCCAGTCATGTGTCTCAGCCCTCCTGACCCGCCCGAGCTCCTGGACCTCCCTGGCTCGCATCTGACCCTTCCTGCCCCTCCCTCTCACTTCTTACAGAGCAGGTCCTTTGGGTTCTAGACTCTGCCCTGTCCTGGGCAGCTGGGCAGCCCCCCCACCCCGGCAGGGGTGCTCCCTAAGCTCCAACTGGGGCCACTATGCTGGCCACCGGGGACATCACATCTCTCCCCCGGGGCCACGCTCAAGCTCCACACATGCTCCGAGGTGCCCCTGCAGCCAGGACACACACCCCTCCCCAAGTCACAGGCCAGCACTCTACCGCCCCCGCACGTCTGTCTTTGGAAGTCTGGCCAGCGTTGCAGGATCCATGTCCCCCCCCCCCCCCACCATGGCCCCACAGAGGGCCATCCTGGGGACTCACCCGGCAGGAGCACTTTCCACTTAGGGCTCTTCTGGTCCATGAGAACAGACAGTCCCAGGCCCTGGCCCGCCCACCCCGGGCCTGGCCTGGCGGGTTCGGAGCAGCTCCCTTAGGCCTGGGGGAGGGTTGAGGGGGGCGGAGCAGCAGGGCCGGGAGGAGCAGAGCTGGGCTCTCCCAGCTCTGCAGTGGGGGTCCAGGAGCAGACTCCCGAGAAGACGGTGGAGAGAGGCAGGGGGCCAGCCAGCAGGCCGAGGCACAACCACGCGGGCGGCAGGCCCTCCTCCTGCCCTCCCGGCCTCCAGCCCGCCCTGGCGCACACCCCCGCGGGCTGCACGGGGAGCGCCGGAGGGCGGCAGGCGGCAGGCGCTGCGGTGGCCACTTCCTGCTTTCCCTGCAAAGCCGGCTCCCTGCTTCCCCCGCCAGACCCAGTGGGCCGAGGTATTGACTGCTGGCCTGGGGAGCAGAGAGGACCCCGGGTCCCGCAGGGGCACCACACCCACCCGAGCCCCCCTTCTCCGTTCACGGAGTCACTGGGCCGTCTGTTCCGAGCACCCGCTCTGCACCAAGTCCCCGCCGTGGGCTTGTACACGCTCCAGGCCGAAGGAACCGTCCACCTGGCCGCCTTCCCAGAGGTCAGGAGCACCAAGGGCGGACGTCAGGGAGGCATGGGCCAAGGGCGGCTCGGCTCTGGCACAGGGAAAGGCTGTGGGCCCGTTGCCCTAGACCGAGGACGTGAGGCCTCGGCGGATGCCCCGCTGGAAGGCTATGATGGGGAAGGGGGAGGGCTCAGGCCTGATGGGGAGGCAGGGGTGTGCAGAAGCCGAGGCAGGGGTCCTGAGGCTCTGGGGGAATGCCAGGGCAGGAAGCCATCCCGCTGCAGGGCTGTGGTCTCTGCCACCTGGGTCAGAAGCTCCCCGGGGAGACGGCGGAGGTTTCATAAGGGGGAAGGAAACCTGCTGTCACTGGGGTCTCAGCTCTCGGCGTCTCCTTCCGGGAGGGTCTCCTCTCTGCCCTACAAAAATCGACAGGCCCTGTTCTGGTGTTCCCTCCTCCCCTGCTCCGCTCCTGGGTGCACTACCCTTTCTCAGCCATTCTGCTCCTTGTGAGAACCCGTCTCGGCCTGTGCGGGGACAGGACGGTTGGGCATTTGCTGGGGGTGGAGACCTTGGCTTGTAGGGGGCAGGCGGAGGGATGCCCGCCCGAAGGTGGGCCCACAGGCTGCTTCCTGGGTGAGGTGCTGGGAGGCTATGGGAGAGGCAGAGCCTTGTCTAAGGCTCTGGGGTGAAGCCCCGTCCTGAACCTGGGATGGGCAGCAGGGGTAGGAGCAGGGGCTGGGGGCAGTCCAGGGCTGTGACTCAAGCCCAATTTCTAGTGCTATGTTGCGCCACCTCCTGGGAAAACACCAAACTGCACCGAGACCGTCCTAAGGTAGGCAAGGAATCAGCCCCTTCTGGGACACCCCTGCTCCGTCTCCGGCCAGGGTGGTGTGGGGACCCCCAAGGGCTTGGCAACTTGGGTCACCTCCACAGCAACAGTCCCGAGACAAAGGTCCTGTCATCTTCCTCGTGTTCCAGCGGTGGAGACTGGCCCAGGATGACCCAGACTGCACCTGCTAGGGGTGAACTGGGCTATCTCAGGTTCCCCTAGGAACTCGGCCACGAAGCCTGAGGGGCTAGCCCTGGCAAAGCATCCGCAGGGTGCCCAGTTTCGCGTCAGCACTCACTCGCGTCCCGTATGCCCCTGGGGTCCTCACCGGCCTGCCCATGCTTTAGTCGAGAGCTTGGACCCCGTGCCCCTCCGGCTGCACACGGCGAGCTCGGCGCAGCCACGGTGGCCAGCGTGGCGGGGCAGATAACAGTCCCGCAAAGATGGGCGTCTTTTCATCCCTGGAGCCTGTGAGTATGTCATGTCACCTGGTAAAAGGGACTCAGCACACGTGATTAAGCTCAGAGCCTCGAGAGACAGAGATGACCCTGGATGAAACAGGGGCCCAATGTGATCACAAGGGCCTTCCTAAGAGGGAGGCAGGGCTGCGTGGTCGCCAGCGTGAGCCAGAAAGGAGAGGCTGGAGAGGTGGGGCGAGGAGCCGTGAGCCACGAGCCTCGGGAGCCTTCGAAGCTGGCAAAGCAAGGAACTGGTTCTCCCCTGGAGCCTCCGGGAGGAGCCAGCCCGGCGGCCGCCTCTGATTTCTGGGCTGTGAGGTCACATAGCTGTGCTGAGTGCGCGGTGATTTCTTCCAGCAGTTGCAGGAAAGGAGTACAACCAGGAAGAAAGCTGTGCTGCCTCTCCGCTCCTACATACAGCAGGCGCTCGATAAATGCTGTCCTCGGGTCGCCTGGGGGGCTCAGTCATTAAGCACCTGCCTTCAGCTCAGGTCATGATCGCAGGGTCCTGGGATCGAGCCCAGCATCAGGCTCCCTGTGGCAGGAAGCCTGCTTCTCCCTCTCCCACTCCCCCTGCTTATGTCCCCTCTCTTGCTGGGTCTCTCTCTGTCAAATAAATAAACAAAATCTTTAAAAAAAAAAAACAAAAAACACCTCTCCTCTATGTGTTTGATTCAGGGAGCTCATAGCCCCTCCTCAGAGTCATCCACGTTCAAGGGAGAGAAAGCACCAATCATTCACAGGTGACCTTCAAGTGTCCTTGACTCCAGTATGTCAAACCTCTGGAGAAGCAAGCAGCAAGGGGTCCCTAGAATTTTATAGTTTGGAGCGACACCCGCGGAGGGAAGAAAAGTTCTAGAATGCAGTAGGAACCTGCCTTGAATGTCAGCCTCAGGCCCAGGAAGCCTGAGAAGATCTATGCCCCCTGTGCATAGGAGAATCCTTTTCTCCTTACCATCCCATCTGGTTCCCCAGCACTAGATGACTGAAAAACTTGTGTTTGCTCCACAGTTGTTCATGGGTTACCTGTTACGTGCACTGTGTCAGGTTCAGAGAGAGAAAGAGGACAGTGAGAGATGGTCCCAGCCTTCATGAGGAGGGCAAGTGAGCTGAGCACAGGTCACCCCAGGGCCTTTGCACTACTCTTCCCATAGCCTAGAGCTCTCTGTCTAATACTACCTCCTCAACGAGGCCTTCTGTGACCACCCTGCCTAAAGTCACAGCTCTCACCCCTCTGTGTCCCCCTACCCTATTTCTCTTCACGGCACTTCACACCCCCTGGTATCATGCATTTTGCCTAACATGTCTTTGGCACGCAGTAGTAGGTGCTCAAAAAACATTTATGAAAAAACGCACACACATAAGTGACGGTGTCGACGTGCGAACAGGCAGTTGTGGCGAAGACGCAAGCAAAGGTCTGCTGGGAGAGGACCCAGCTTCCAGATGGTTTCTGCTCTCAGATGTCACAGGTGCAAGTCAGTGTGCGGCACAGCAGGGTTTGGAAATGCGGCTCTTGGAGCTAACTGAATCCATGTGGCACCCCACGGGGGTAGCTGAGGTCCCTGAGCACCAGCTTGAACCGGGGAAGGCAGGGCAGTGGGTGAGCGGAGGCTGGGGCAGGAGGGGGCAGGCGGCCTCACGGGGGCATCAGTGCCCGGCTCCAGCTCCCGCTCCTGCAGGCCCCCCCCGAGTCCCAGTCACCTCTTCATCCCCACCCGAAAGCGCGATCCTGGAAAGAAATGGGGGTTCAGGCACTCAGACCCTGTTGGCAGCAGCTCTGTGGGCGAGGCGCGTCTCTGAGCTCGTGCCCTCATGGACTGCATTTCAGCCAACGCTCGATGTACCATTCTATGAAACTGTATGTGTGAAATTCTCTTCTCCTAATTTCATGAAACCGATACCAGTCAGACACCGAGAGTCACATGCCAGCCAAGGGGCCAGCTGAGAGCGAGCGGGCCCTGGGCCAGCCGCACGACAGAGAGAAGGGCGTTCAGGCCCGCGGGGGTGAGCGAGTCCCGGCTAAACATCGGAGAGGCTCCTGGGGTGACAAGGACCCACAAGCAAAGGGCCTCTCCAGGCTGCCCCGACCTGCAGGCCCCGGGCTCCCCAGCATGACCCGAGCTCCCAAGAAGATGAACCCGCCGCGTGTTGCGGAGGAAAGAGGCTTCGGATCCCGGCGCGACCGCGGCCACACGCAGGAAGGGAGAGCGGGTGGAGAGTGGGGAGGCGCCCCGGAGGCCAGACGGAGCCCTGCCCACAGAGCCAGGGGGAGGGGGCGTGCAGGGCTGGAGAGGCCGAGCCTGGACAACCCCCCGCCCACGTCCTCCGAGCAGCTGGGGTAGGCGCCCTCCGAGTCTCTCTGTCAAAGCACCAGCACCAGCACCCGCTCCAAGTGAGGCCTGCCAAGCGCTTCTTGGGGTCAGAGCCAAGGACACAAGTGGAGGCCCAAGGCCAGGAGCCCATTTGCCCAACAAAAGAGACAAAAGCCTTTATGGGGCCCGGCCTTCAGGTGGCCACCGGTGCGCTCTCTCTGCCCAGGCCAGGCCCGGGCATCTGTGGCTCTGAGGGCCCAGGCCGCCGCTAAGCCCTGGACGGGGAGCCCCCTTGGATCCTCACAGACTGTGTGGGAACTGGGCTGCAGGGACTGCGTGCTCACACCGAGCTGGGAAGAGCCAAGGCAGAACCGTATGTAGGGAACAGGCTCCGGAACAAGGAAGGGGCCGCAGGATGGGCGCCCACGAACATTCACCTCCGGGGTAAGTCCATGTTGCCTCGTTCCCCTGGACCCCCTCCTCCAGGATCTCAGCCCCGGGGCCTGAGGGGCTGGGCTCCCGGGAGCCTGCCTGATTCAACACTGGCTTCCTTCTTTTGCATCCTTGGCTTGACCCCTGAAGGGCGCCTTTCCTCTGGGAAGTGGTGGTGGGTGTGTGTGTGTGTGTGTGGGTGGGGAGCCCCAGCACCTACTTGCAAATCTACCCTGTGTCTGGGGGGAGCCGAGGGGTGCACGCATTTTCCTGCTCTTGGCACAACAACTCTGAGCAGAACAGCCCTGGAAATGTGCTGTCCCAGGTGGTTTCTCGGCAGACGAGGAGATGCAGATGTGTCTGAGGCTGAGCAGCCGGGATGGGGGGTGGGGGGGGTACTGGGGACAGGACAGGAGCAGGGAGCAGGGAGGCAAGAGCAGGTTCCAGGTAAAGCCTCAGCCCTGCAGGAGCCCCGGAGGGAAAGCTCCACCCTTTGCTGGAAGCCAAGGGGCCGGGCTTCACATTCCCGCGCTGGCCAGGGCACGAGAGCTGCCCGCCCTTCCCCTACAGGACACGGAGACCAGGGGAGGGTGTCCAGGTGGAGCACCCCAGGCTCAGACCCAGTTCTCAGAGCTCACAGAGCACTGGGCGAACTGGCCGCCGGGACGTGTGGCTGAGGCAGAGATGGCCAGCCAATGCCCACCTCCGCAGTGGCCAGCCCCTCCTACACTGGACTGCCCAGGCCCCCTGTATCTGGGTGGGGTGGGAACTGGCTCCAGCCAGCGGAAGGGACATGGGCCTCAAGGCCAAGGTGGGTGAGTATCCAGGGGCTCTCCTGTGTTCACTACCTGTGTCTGCTAGTGATGGAATCAGGGCACTCTGGAAGCCAAGAGATGGCAAAGCCACAGGCTAAGGGGACCCTGGGACCCCCTGTCACCCAACAGGAACCATGATGGCCTCAGGATTATCTGTCCCAGCACCTGTCAGGCTGCAACTGATTTCAGAAGTGACTTTGGGATGGGCAGACCAAGGGTCCTGAAAGATGGCTGTGTCCTATTTCGTGGAAGCTGTGACCACACCACCCTTCCCATGGCAAAGGGGACGGCCGACCGGGCACAGAGAGCACAGAGAGTCCCGGGTGACCCAGGGGCACTCATGCCATCACAGAGTTCATACACGGGGAAGGAGGAAGCAGAGGAGGCACTGGAGAAGCAGGGCAGAGCTGGGGCGTCGCGGGCTCTGTGGACGGGGCCACCGGCGGGGACTACGCGCGGCATCCAGAAGCCGGGGAAGGCCGGGACATGGAGCAGCCCTGCCCGCCCCGCTGCGTTCAACCCACTGACACCACGATGGACTCCCGGACCCCAGAACTGTAGGACAGTAACTGGGTGGTTTGAAGCTGCCGAGTCAGTGGCCACCTGTTACCTGTAGCAGCAGGAACTCGAGAGGACAGGCCTCTTCCGAGATAAGCCCCTGCCACGGGGGTGAACAAGAGCAGTGACGGGGGCAGCTTCTGGGCTGGGCCAGGCCGGCGGGGTGCAGATGGGCCGCCTCCTCCCCCACCGCCACTAGCCCGATTCCTCCTCTCTGCTGCCCCATGAGCTGTGGTCACTCCAAAGCCAGGAGCGTGGTGGCTTTCTGGGTGGGAGGAAAGCACCAGCTCTGGGGAGCACCCAATGGGGTGGCCGACCCCAGCGCCCCAACATGACAGCTGAGAAAGGGAGGGGCCCCAGGAGCACCGCTGTGACTGCAGAGTCGATTTTGGCCTGGTCTCCTGCAACCCCACTGCAACCCCATTAGAGCGTCTGTGACTACCACTGTATCTCTCTTTTATTAAAATATTTTATTGATTTATTTCAAAGGAAGAGAGAGTGCGAGTGAGCGAGCGCAGGGGGAGGGGCAGAGGGGAAGCAGACTCCCCACTGAGCAGGAAGCCCAACACAGGACTGGATCCCAGGACCCCAGGATCATGACCTGAGCTGAAGGCAGATGCTTCACCGATTGAGCCATTAATGGAGACATTATTTGCTACTTCCAGCTCAGAAAGGACATCTAGGGCCCATGGGGCTCAACTTGGGGTTAGGGTTAGTATGGCAACCCTGATGATCACACAAGAAGCACATTCGCAGCAACCACAAGGCGAATGGCATACCCTGGAGTTGTGCAGTGTACAACGTGCACAACCTTGCACAGCAACCTTGAGTACCTCCTCGATGTCCATCCCACTGTCATCATGCTACCACACCTACTCACCACTGGAGCAGCTAAGCTTTGGGAAGATTCTGAACCTTGCCAAGTCTCCATGTCTGGGAAGTGCTGTGCTGATTTGGAAACTTGGACCTGGGTCTTGGACACCAAGCCACACCCTTGCTTATCACCAGATGGTGCTGCTTCTCTCCCAAGGAGGCTGTGGCTGCACAAAGTAATTGTTCTGGAATGCTTGTTTCCATCCATCTGTGATGAGTTGGGAGTTTCCTCCTGCTGGATTTGACACCCCCTGTGAGTGTGCCCATGAGAAAGGGATCTTGCTTTGATTAAAGGTTTAAGAATATCAGACAGAGCTGAGCCTGGGGGCTTGTCACCCTACAAGAGGAGGCTGTCCGACGACCAGGTTTGGGTTGCACCCTTCTCTCCCCCAACCAGAGACTTCTGGTCAGTCTAAGGTCTGTGCTTGCCTAAGCCTCGGCTGTCCCTACAGCCCCGGAGCCAAGCTCCCTCCAATCAGCACGTGACCACATCCTAGGCGGGCGCTCTGAACCATGCAACAACCACCTCTGGGAGAGAACACAGCAGAGTGGCCCCCCGTGTCCCCGAGAGCACCCCGTCCAGCCACCTGGCCTGGAACGAGGGCTCCTGCTGGGACAGCTTCCGCCCCTAGCAAATACTGCTGTGTCTACATGCAGGATGTCTGCAGGGCATTGAGGGACAGAAATGGACCGTGCTGGGTAGTTACCCTGCAAGGCAGCAGATGCTCACAGCCCCCTGGGCCTTCTGAGAGAGGCCTCTGCCCCAGCAAGCACTGGGGAGGGAGCCACCATTGCAGGGGTGGGGAGAGTCAGTGGAGAAATGGGGGTTCAGAGCTCTGGAGAGAGGAAGTGGCAGGACTGCGGGTGTGTGTGTTGAGGGGGGCAGTGTGTGCACATGGATACGGGTCCCGTATATGTGTGCCTGCGAGTGTGCGTAAATGTATGTGTAAGAGAGTCCTGGGACCCGTATGTGCGCATGGGTCTGTATGTGTGTGCCTGCATGAGCACCTCCGTGCGCGGTGCCTTTGCTGGCTCTGTGTGTGCGCCCCTGTGGCCCGGCTCTCGCAGCCGTGTGTCCGCATGTGCTTGCCTCCCGTGCCGCCCGCCCGATGAGAGGTGGCAGGTGTGTAATAAACCATTAGTCTCTGTCACGTTTCTGAGCAGCATCAGTGGCCTCCCGGGGAGGAGCCTGACTCCAGGATGGCTCTCCAGGCAGGTCTCCGGCTGGGAAGCCGCCCACCCCCCTCCAGGCAGGGCTGCAGCCTGACGGGAGCAGCTGGCAGACGTGGGCCTTGGGCTCCTGCCCTGCCCCGGGCAGCCCCAGGGCTGGGGGGCTGGGCCTCGTGGGTGCCAGTCGGGGGTGGGGAGGCAGCGGTCCCCCAGGGTCAGATTTGCAGGCTACTACCCAGCACGGAGGCATGGTTGGGATGGGGGGGCAGGATAGCATCCTCGAGGACACTCCACCAGGTGCCTGAGAATCACAAGTCACAGTGGCGCTGACTCCAGCCCCCACCTGCGAGCGGTCAGGGCCCTCTTCCGTCCCAGTTACACGGATTCCCACGCCTGCCCTGTAAGCCAGGCCCCCTCAGCCTTCACGCCCGTTTCTCAGATGAGGAGGAAGAGGCATGGCCTGGAAGAAGGCACTCGTCCGGGGCTCTGGTGTGCTTGGGGGGCGGGAGACGGCTCCCCGAACAGCATCCCCGCCCACCACCTGCACATCCACCTGTCAGGGTCTGGGAACCCCTCGGAGGGCTGCATGGCCCGGGGGGCCCCCCAGAAAGCTGGATGAGTCCCCTGCCGAGAACACTTCATGGATGCCCCAGAGGGCAGCCCAGGCCCTGAGGGTGGGGCAGGCCAGCTTCCCTCACCCCCCCTTTCCCCCCACCCGCCCACCCCGTCAGCCAGCTTGGCTCCTCCTGGGCCACATAGGCTCGCAAGCAGCACTTTCCGTGGGGCTCACAACCGGGGCTGGTGCGGGTCTTAGGACTCAGTCCCCTCTGGGCAGCAACACGCGGGGCATCTACAGGGACCCCCTCGGAGGGGGTTTGAGAACAGAAATATGGCCTAAGGGGTTGCTCTAGGACCCTCCCCAGATAAGAACGCAGGTGCCCACTCACACCGACATCCGGCCAAATGGCCTGCCAGGGACCCACTCACGGCCCCCCGCCCCGGTTCCACAGACCCCGTCGTGAAAGCCTCAGGACGTCACCCAGGCAGGGACAGCCCCTCTGTCATCAGGGAAGGTGCCAAGATGGGCAGACAGGGCCTCCGAGGCTGGTGCAGCGGCAGCGAAAGGCACACAGTGGCTTCGGTGGCCGCGTCTTCTTCCAGCCACACGCCCAGGCTCCCGCTGGCCGCGCAGAGGCTGGCCCCGGAGAGCGCTGAGGGTCAGGCCCCGGCGCGTTCACGATGCAGAAGCCCAAGAGTGGTGCCCGCGGCACGGGTGGAGAGGGGCTGCAAACAGCATCGCGTGGGGTGTCAGGACGGCGCAGGGCGGTGACCACACAGACGGACCTGGGGTGCTGGGGAGGGCCGCCAGCCGAGACGCAGCTCAGACCCCCAGGAATAGTACACAATCATGGTTCGGGCAAACACAGGAGTGCCGGAGAGAGCGGCGTGTGAGCGGATGGGTTCCGGGATGGGGGAACTAGAGGTTCCCCTCAGCGGGTTCTAGAGGTCCCTTACACCTGCTCTAAAGCGAACGCGGGAACACGGTGGAATCACAGCTCACAGACACAACACGCGGAGGCCGTCCGCGAGTAGGGGCCGACAGGGCGCCGGGAAGCAGGGGTTCCGATGGAACCACAAACTGACTTAATCCCTATGGAGTGTAAGAGCCAAACTCAAGGAAGGGAGACGCGGCCTCCAGGCTCTCCCCGAGAATGTGCGGACCATGGGGTGGAGGTCCATGCCCGAACTCAGTGCTGGGAGCCCCCCTCCCTGCTGGGGACGGCACGAGCCGCACCAGCACCCAGAGACGGCAGAGCACACGCGAGTCTAACCTGTGCCGGGCAGGTCCGCTCCGGTCCCGGCCACGCTGCTCTGCGGACACCGGGTGGGTCCCGGCTCCTGGGCCGTCCGGGGGCCTCTGGGCGTGCTTTCTGCTGGGGCGCCTGGCCGGGGCTCAGGCTCCCTGGCGGGGACGTGGACGGCTGGCGACGCCTCGAGAGATGCAGACGTGACCTGGAAGAACAAGAGGGGGCAGGGTGAGTCTTGGCCGTACTCGCCCGAGCCGCTGGGTGCCGCCCCTCCCCCACGACGGCCTGGCTTTGCCATCAGGGACTCGGCTGAGCTGGCTTGGCGCAGCGCAGGGCTGGTCTCCAGGAACCCCAGGGTGAGTGTCTTCTTTGCCCGGTGACCCCGCCCGAGGACACCAGGCTGGCCGCTGGGCCGTGGGGCTCCACCCGCCGGCCCTGTTGCTCCCCAAGCCCCTCAGCCCTGCACGGAAGCTGGCATAACCTCCGGCTGGTTAATCACGACCCCGACGATTAGCCCAGCAGAACTTTCGTTCATGCTACCGGGTGGCCTCCCCATCCCCCCAACCCCAGCCCCTGTTCCAGTTCCTTCACTGGTGAGACGGGGGTACAACGGGTGGCATGAAGTACATTCACAAGGAGCAACCATCACCACAACCCATTTCCAGAACTTTCTCCAGACCCCCTGACACTCACCGCCCTACTTCCTATCTCTATGACTCGGACTATCCCGGAGGCCCCATCCTCTTCCCACATCTGGGCAAACTGAGGCTCAGAGAGGCGCCGGAGGAACCTGAGGTCGCAGAACTGCTCGACTCCTGGGCTGAGTCCCCCCACCAGTCAACAGGGCTTCGGGTCCTGGGCTCGCACCTCCAACCTCAGAGGCCCTGCCCTGCCGGCGGGGGAGGCCGTGGGCCAGTCCCACCGACCGGCGACCCCCCCACCTCCCGACGACGAGCTCCAGGGCTGTCGGAAAGCAGCTTCATGTTGATCCAGTTGTTTTAGGGATTAGTGCCATAAAACCCAAGTGCCCTAAGAGAGATGGATGGCCCAGAATTCCCCGGTGAGCAGGGGCTCCGCCAGCCCTCCCTGCGAGAGGCAGATACGTTTACCGTTTGTTTCCGGGAATGCTTTAATTTATGGGATCCATATGGTGACACTGCCCAGACCACAGCCCCCGCAAATCCCACAGGCGTGCTGGCGGCTTAGACTGGAGCCAGGAGGAGGCGGCACCTCAGCCCGGCACACTTTATTCCCTCGCTTGCTGGCCCAGGGGCCAGGGGCCTGTCGGCGTGGCAGGGACCCAGGAGAGCCCCACGTGTATCTCATCTTGTCGGGCTCGAGCTGCCCTTGCAATCTTGTCCTGGGGAAACTGCCAGGCGCAGGCTGCTGTGTCCACCATCGGTCACAGGTCGGCTTGTCCAGCCAGCCTGGGAACGCTCTGAGGGGTGGTACTTGGTCAAACCAGGAAGCATTCTTGTAAACCCCCTGGGGTGGGCTATGGGTAGGGGGAGTGGAGGAGGGCAGTGAAGGGAGAGACTGGCTCTGACGCCTGCCCACAGGCTGGTGGAAGGGAGAGAGGGGAGGGCCCCCTTCCCGCTTCTCCTCCTGGAGCTGGGGTACCCAGGTCCTGCTGGAGGAAGGTGGTGGGGGGCCACCTCTGGGAGGTAGGGATGGCTTCCAGGATGGGGAGCGGTGGGCAGGAGGACCCCACTTACGATGTGCCATGCTTGACCCTCTCACCCACCATGTCACGCACCAGAACACAGAGACAAGAGGAGATAAAGTGGCCTGAGCTCTCAGCTATGATTGGAGGCATTGGGATTTGAACCCAAGCGGTTGGGAGCAGACTCAGCTGTTAGAAAGCAAATGGAGGACATGGCTATTAAGTAGAGAAGAGCAGAGAGCAAAAGGGAATTGGACTAGGCAAGAGAGGTGCAGATGAAAAGCACTGTAGAAGTTAGAAGATCTCTCCGGGCCTGGAGAAATCCAGGCAGTCTTCCTGGAAGAGGTAGAATTTGAACTAGGCCTTCTAAGGGAGCAGGTTTTGAAAGGGAGGGAGGACAGGGAGGGAAGAGAGATTTGAACCCTCATTCCTGCGGGGCCAGAAGAGTAAACCATGAACAAGGCACCAGGAAGGACAGAACATAGGGGGATGGCACGGTCTCAGTGCCACCGATGTCACACGGAGGGAACAGAGCTCCACCTTGCCAGATCAGATCTTTCAAAAGCAGCCTGCGAATCTATTTTCATTCATTTATTTTTATTTATTTTTTAAAGATTATTATTTATGGGGTGCCTGGGTGGCTCAGTGGGTTAAAGCCTCTGCCTTCAGCTCAGGTTATGATCCCAGGGTCCTGGGATCGAGCCCTGCATCGGGCTCTCTGCTCAGCGGGGAGCCTGCTTCCTCCCCTCTCTCTCTCTGCCTGCCTCTCTGCCTACTTGTGATCTCTGTCAAATAAATAAATAAAACCTTTTAAAAAAAACTTTAAAGATTATTATTTATTTGGAAGGGGGAAGTGAGCATATGGTAGGGAAGGGCAGAAAGAGAGGGAGAGAGAGAACCACAGAGTCCTCACTGAGTGTGGAGCCTGGTGCTGATCAATCTCACAACCCTGAGATCATGACCTGAGCCAAAAGCAAGAGTTGGACGCTTCCCGCCGGAGCCACCCAGTCGCTCTGGGAATCCACTTTTCAAAACTGCACTCTCGTGATTATTAAATATCACTATCTAGTCACAACCTGTTAAAACACTGTGCGAACACACCCACAGCTGGTAGGACCGTCACATGGGGCATTGGCTTTGGAGAGTGACTGGCGGCTTCTCAGAAGGTCAAACGCAATGTCACCCAGTGACCCAGCAATTCCACTCC
Source organism: Mustela erminea (assembly GCF_009829155.1). Taxonomy (NCBI): domain Eukaryota; kingdom Metazoa; phylum Chordata; class Mammalia; order Carnivora; family Mustelidae; genus Mustela; species Mustela erminea. Next base: position 57,301,953 of record NC_045632.1, on the reverse strand, counting down.
CAGGTCGACATCCCAGGGAACCGCAAACCCACGTCTGCAGAAATGCCCGTATGTGCATGTTTGTAGCAGCCCTCGGTCCCAAGGGAAATGAACTGCGCCAGCAGCCCGCGTGATCCTGGAGGTGGGTCCTTCCCCGGTCGGGCCTCCAGATGCGTGTGCAGCCAGCCAGCGCCTTGAAAAACCGCCTGCAAGGCCCTGATTGGAGGACCCGCCTGAGTTGCATGATGATAAACGGGTCGCTATGAGCTGCTAAATTTGTCATTGTTTGTTACGCAGTCGTGGATAGCTACTACAGCCTGTGAAGTCTAGAAGAGTGCCCGGCCCGGATATAAACGTTCCTTGGCACACTGTTGTGCACCCGGAACACGACAGGAACTGGATGCTAGTCCCTCCCCTGTGCCAGCTCTTTCCTCCGCTGGTGACTATCCCTGGAAGTGAAAGGATTTCGCCCCCTTTCCTCTGGTGTTCACCCACAGCTGCTCAGGATCCTGCAGTGGGGGGGGGGGGTTCTAGGGGATTCATGATGGGCAAGGCCGTCTGCCAGCACGAGTGGCATTGTGAATACGGATCTCACACCCAGCTCGTCTCGGCCAGACAGATCATCGCAGAGAGGTTAGGCTTCAAAGCCACACGTGTGACAGTTCCTGCCTAACAGAAAGCAGGCCCTGAGCAGACACATTCATCGTGCCCTCTCTACCACCGCCGAGTGTTCCAAGCTCCCCAAGGAAGGTACTCTTAGGAGCGGGCCTGGGACATACGTCGTTCCCGGCCCCACGGAGCCTGGCAGCCGGCAGCGTCTCAGAGCAGCCCACGGGGCCCCCGCAGACGGAGTGGGGCCATGGTTCTCGTTCCTTTCTTTCCCTGGACCGGGGCCGCTATGATTAAAGCGGTAGGCGGTTAGTGGGACGAGGCAAAAGGGGGCCGATTCCCAGGGATCTTTCAAATAAAAGGGGGTTTGCAGCCCACCCCTGAATTTCCTAATGGGATCTGGTATTGTTACACTTTCTCCAGGGAAAAGAGGGATTGCTGGAGAAAACTGACTCCAGGCAAATTCGGGGGCCGTGGAGGAGCGGATGACACGTCCCTGCTCCAAAGGGGAAAGCCAGGCCGTGGCGTTGTCAGCATCCAGGTTTGTTTTATTAATCTTACGGGTTCATGAGACCCTCCCCCCCAAGCCTGGGGACCCCTGCTCAATTGTTTTTTAAAAACAGTCTTCCTGAGATAGAATTCACACACCTCGCCAGCTCACCCATCTAAAGTGTACAATACGGCTTTGAATACATGCACAAAAGCATTCAACCATCACTAGAATCCATTTCAGTACATTTCTGTTGCCCCCAAAGGGAGCCCGACCTGCTGGCAGCCACTCCTCGCCCCTCCCCGGCCCTGGCCGCCATGACCTCCTTGCTGTCTCTCTAGATCTGCCTGTTCTGGTGATTCACACACGCGGTCCCTAGGGCGGGCGGCTGCCTTCTTTCACTCAGCACGTTTCTCGGTCTTGTCCATGTCGTGGGTGCCAAGCATGGATTTTTGAAAAACAGGGATGTTCCAGTTGGAGGGCCCAGAGGCCAGACGCGGCACCAGGATTTCCTCCCCAGGCACGCTCTGCGGCAGAGCCGGTGGCCGCCTCCCTCCCAGGACCCAGTCAGACCCCAGCTCTCAGCCTCCCTACGGTGGGTGGGTGCGCACTGGGTACTGGCCACTCTCCCCGGCTGGGAGATCTTGGTGAAGGGACCTCGCCGGGCTTCTGTTCCCTCTTCCACAAAAAGGGGCAGGATGACAATGAATGTCTACTGCCCAAAGAGACAGTGGAGAGAATAAGACACTAAATGTAGCCGGCACATAGTAAGTGCTCAAGGAACGGTAGCTAGTCTTGTGCCCTGAGTCGTAAGCATCAGGAGCAAGAGCCAAAGGGGTGCCAAGCCTGGAGGGGTACGTGTCGAGGAAGGCTTCACTGCTTTGGCCTTGGTGAGGAGCTCATCTGGCCTCTGGGGGGTCTTGGCCGCAGCCGGTAGAACCACCTTCCAGGTCCCCTCACCTGTTGCTGGCCTGGAGCCCAGAGTCAATCAAGGGGGTCCCTGCAGGAACTGCGGTAGGGCCTAGGGCATGGGCCCCCCCTCTTTCCCTCACCACCCTGAATCTTATTTTAGTTCCACATCAGCTCAGGATGCACTTCCAGAAGCCAGCTGTGCCGGCCTTGAATAAAGCAGATGTTGCTGCTTCTGGGAAATGGGCTAGTAACACCTACCCTAGATTTACTGAGCACCGGCTATGTGTCAGGTACCCACCAAGCTCCTGACGTCGGTAGACCATTTAATCCTTCCAGCAACCCTACCTTAACTCCCACCGGGTAGAGGAGAACACGGAGGCACAGAGGAGTCAAGACAGCTGTCCAAGGTCACCCAGCAGTCATAGTCCCAGTGGAGAATAAGGCCAGCGGCCGAGTCCTCTGTCTGGCACCTGGACCCCACAGAGCTGGTCACAGAGGACTAGCAGGGCCCGATGCCCACGCTCGCTGCCTGAGCAGCCCAGCAGCCACGCAGCCGTGCCGGGCTGCGACCTCCAGCACGCAAGTCCGTGCTGCGGGTAAACGCCATCGGGGCTGCCGTCGGGTTGTGACTGATTTGTTTCAGGAACGAGGCCGGGAAGATGACATAGGGCACAGAGCTGCAGGAGAGGAAGAGACTCCAGCATCCCGATGAGACCAAAGAATGCAGCTCTGCCTTCCTTGCGCCCGCAAGGAAAGATCGGGCACAGGCCAGAAGCCAAGTCTGGGGAGAAAAGTCACTTCCCTCCCAAACGCTGATGACCAGAAATGCCTTGGCCAGGAAGCTCGGTGAGCAGGACCATGGGCGCCTTCTGAGCCGGCCCGAGACCTCCGTCTGCCAACGGCTGGGGGATGTGGAGGTCACGGGACCGCCGGGGAGGGAAATAAGGGGACACGCCCAGCCCTGCCACGGGGGCGCCCGGTCCCCCTTTCCTGGCCTGCTGCAGCCCCCTCCGGAGCCCACCCACAGAGCTACCGTGGGATTCCCTGTTCCGCACTGCAAGCTGGTGCATCAAAGGCCAAAAAACCCAGTATTTTACGCCCCTTAATTCCGGGTAATAGCTCCATAATGGCAAAGCAGGGAACTCCAAACACTGCAGTAAAGGGAATGATAAGGCTCTGGGTCAGGGGGAGACCGGGCTGCTGAAGGCAGAGTCCCCGATAAGCAGACAGCTCGGGGGCTATTAAATGTGCGGCGCAGACCGGGCATAATTGGAAAGTTATTAGATGTGGAATACACACAGCACCCAGTAAATGAGTAATCAGGGACTAATTAAGCTCACGCGACACAGCAGATCGCACTGGAGAGGCTGGCTGGTGGCTGCCGCATCTGTGACAGCAATTAGGGGCCCTCGGCTGCGGCTCCGGGGTGGGGGGGTCGCTGGCTCGGCCGGGGGTCTCCATCCGACTCTTACCCACCTGAGTCTTCCCAGGTGCTCCCACCCCATAGGGGGCTGGAGGGGCGGGGAGGCGGCGCCGGGCTCACCCAGCCCTGAGCACTGCCGAAGCCCGAGGGGGCCTGTGATCCAGGGCCCAGAAAAGTGAAATCAAGGCTTTATCCCCAGCTTCACGTCTGGCCGGGTGACAAGTTCCTGCGACCACAGGAGGGCAGAGAAAGGGTCCAGACTCTCCACCTGGACGATCGGGGCAGTCTGCACGGGCACTGCCTGGAGCCCGGCCATTTCTTGGACACCCTTGAGGACATCCCAGGGGCTCAGCTTCCCCATCGGCAAAGCGGGGATGGGGGGGCGGTGCTGAGACTCCCCCACAGCCGGAGCGGTCACGAGATCCCCTCAGCCTAGCAGTCCTGACACACAGAAAGCCCGAGAATGCACTCGTTAAAGCAGGAAAGAAGGGGGGACAGGGATCCTAACCCCACCTGCCGCGAAGACAAATTCTCATGGAAACAAGAAATCTGCTGGGGCCGAGTCTCCCGGTTCGGATGAGGCTGGGTGGGTTTCCAAGCCAGGAAGGCTGTGTCTCTGAAGGGCTGAGTGGAAGCTCCTGGGCCGTGACCCCAGAGCGGGGCGGGGGCGGGGGGGGGGCGTGCTTGCTCACCGGGTCTGGCTGCCGCCACCCGTGCACGGCACCTACGGAGGCCGGGCCTCTTGCTGGCTTTGCAGGTGTTAGTCCGTGGAGCCTTAGACAACCCTGGGCGTGGAGAGGGCAGGAGCAGTGAGGTCCCATGACCCAGATGAAGAAATCACGGCATAGAAAGGATGACTCACTTGTGGTGCTTGGCCACACTGTGTGGGCTGGCAGGCAGAGTGAGACGTCTCTGAGAGCCTTGCTGGAAAGCCAGAGTCTGCCGTGAACAGCATCCAGAGCCCCAGGAGACCCACCTGGGTGAGGCAGGTGCAGCCAGGAAGGGTGGGGTCATAGGCGAGGCGGCAGGATATGCGGGCAGCAGGCAGGCAGTGGGACCCGGCCAGAGGCAGACATGTCCAGCTTTTGCAGCGCTTAGGGCTGAAAGGAACATTCTAGAAGGCACATCCCTGGCTCTTCCCTCAGGCAGGTCTCTGAGGCAGGTGACTCCCTCTCATGGCCTGGGACAGGGCAGAAAGTGGCACAGACTTTACTGCTTCCAGGGGGCGAGAGCCCTCCCCACGGCTTGCAGGCAGCAGAGGGAGCTGTTGGTGAATCCCGCCCAGGCCCAGGCAAGAGCCCTCAGGGACCTGGAGGCCCCTGAGTCCTTGGTATCAACCTGGAGGGCCCCCTCCCTAGAGGCCAGCCTGGGGAGCTCGCCTGTCTCTGACCATCTGCGGCCTGACACCCCAGCTCTCCGGGGGTCACTCCTGCCCGCCTCGCTGAGGCCCACTGTGCTCACGCATTTCCTCCCACCTCCCAGGGAGCGAGCCTCCCGCCAGGCACTGGACACAGCCCCGTCCACTCCACTCCCAGCCACACCTCGGTCTGCGTGATCTTTGCAAAACACCCATCCCGCTTGTATGATCCCTTTACCAAAGATCTGACCCGGCACAAGGCATCCAAGAGCTGTGTGATTTGGCCCAACCCAGCTTTTCACCTATCTGTCCAACCTCCCATCCACCACCCCATCTGCCTACCCAACAAGCCATGCCTCCATCACTTGTCTGTCTGTCCATCCATCCATCAGTCACCCACACATCCCTCCATCCATCTGTCCAACAAACATTTATTATGTACCTGCTTCCTGCACGATGCCTGGGATACAGCAGCAAATCGAACAGTTAAACAATTCCTGCCTTTAAGGAGCAGACGGACATTCTGGCTGGGGAGACACACTCCTATGTCAGTTGGTGGGAGATGCCGGGAAGGCAAAAGGGAGAAGAGAATAAGAGGGCTGGTGAGTCGAGAGACAGAGTTTCCTGTAGGCCGGCCCTACAGGCAGGGGGCAGTAATGCAAAGTCTTGAAGGAACAAGGGAGCTAGCCATGGAGATAGATATGCGGGGGAAGGCTGTTGCAGGTAGAGGGAACAGTAAACACGACGGCCCTGAGGAGGGAGCATGTATGCAAACCTCTTCTTAAAAGGTCAGATAATGACTATTTCCAGCTTTAAGGACCACACAGTCTCTGTTGAACCTACTCGAGGTTGACATTGAGGCCCTAAAGCAGCCTTGGACGACGTGAAAACAGGGTGTGGCTGTTTCACTAAAATTCTATTTATGGACACTGAAATTTGAATTGCACATCACATCATGAACTATTTTTCTTCCTTTGTTTTTGTTTTTTGCAGTTTAAAGAATGTAAAATGCATTTCTGTTTCACGAGTTACACCTAAACCAACAGGCTGCCTGATGGGTACGGCCCGTGGGCCAGAGTGTGCTGACCTCCGTCCTAGGAGCAGTAAGGAGGCCTGCGGGGCTGGAGTCGGTGAGGAAGGGGGTGTTCCATTTGCTGCTCCTTCTAAAAGGAGGGGGAGAAGGGTCTGTAGGAAGAGGGGAGCTGAGCCCCGACTCAGAGCAGAGGCGAGGCGAGGAGAGAGGGGTCGGGACGGGGCGCACACGCTGGCTCTCTCACTCAACACGTCCTCAGCACACATCGCGGACGCAGGTGCGCCCGCACCACCGAGCCCCCCCGCGCCCCCTCCCGTTCTCTCCTCCAGGCAGCCCACAGGGGCTCAGCGCAGCTGCAGAAACCATCTCATCTGCTTCACATCCCAGCTCACTGCCTAAGAGCCACGGGCCCTCAAGCAAGTGACTCTACTTTTTTTGAGCCTTGGTTTCCCCATCTGTAAATGGTGAAGGTTCCCCAGGGCAGAACCCTCAGTTCAAGGTTCTAGGAGGAAGCAATATAGGGGTTGGCTTAAGAGCCCTTGTTGGTGTCCAGGAGGCCCCCTCCAACCCTATGATGCTCTGTGACTCTCTCTGGCTTGAAAGGTCGCCCCCCACCCCGATCCTCTGCCTCCTCCTTGGCCAAGGGAGTGCCCCCTTCGGCGGTCTCTGCCCCCAGCTCCCCTCCCTGGGCAGAGCGGGACCTGCTGACAGCCCACTTCCATTTGTGTCCTCATTCTACTGCCCAGACACAGGCCTCACCATCCGCCCCAGACTGTCACCTTCTCTGCAGACGGCACTCGGTCACCCCAGGCCCTGGCATGAGGTCCCCATCCCAGCAGCTGGAGGAGACATCCGAGTTATGGAAGGCGCCGTGCGGGAGACTACGGCCAGGGTTCCAGGCACACGGAACGCCCTGAGGGAGGTGCGCCTAGTGTGTGTGAGGACCAAACAGCAAGGGGCCCTGTGTGGCCAGAGAGGATCAAGGGAAGCAGTGGGGGCACATTTTAGAGAGTCCAAGGTCCTTCCCTCTCACGGTGCCAGACTCAGGAGGCGAGAGGCCAATCCCCGAAGGTCCAGCCGCTCCCTGTGTTCCCACACCAGGCTCGCAGCCCAGCATGGCCCTATCCTGGGCCCCCACCTGCTGTGTTCAGCGTGTGTGCCTGCCCTCACTGCTACTCCCTTCAGGTTCCCAAACACCCCCCATCCGTGAACAAGGCCGCCATGCCCCCATTTACCAGCCCGGCGATGCTCCCATGCATGCCCCCTGGCGTCCCCTCCTTTCTTGCCCTGAGCCGGGGCGCTCTGTGGGTTCATCAGCCACGCTGTGCTCCCTGTTCCAATGTGGATCAGAGATGTTGAGCAACCTGGCCAACGCCACACAGCCAGAAGACGGGCAGACGCCCACCCTGGGGCATCTAAATGACCACGAAGACAGATGTGGAGGAGAGAGTGAGGTGGGGGGTGTGTGTGTGTGCCCTGGGCTCTGGGGGGCTCATCTCCACCCCGTGCCGCCCCCACGAGTGCCCTGCCCGCAGCAGGTGAACAGGGCATAATTACCGTGGAGGGAGCCGGGCCGTCTCACCCCGGGCAGTCGGTTTATCAAGTGCTGACAGTGCATTAGCTAAGTGATCACCGGACTATTAATTTTTTCCCCGGCCCTTGCCAGGGGTATTACAGTGAAAAATGGCAGCTTAACCGCAGGGAAATTCTTCAGGGTGACAAAAATAAAAATAGCTCTAATTGAAGTTGATAGAAATTATACCCTTTAAAAACACACGTCGGGGTGCACCGGCTACAATGTAAATTAACGCCGGGGCAGGGTTTCTGTCACAGGATCGTGGAAACACGGTGACAGCCGCCACAAACAGCCTCGCGGGACACCGCATCCGCTTGGCGGCAGCTCAGCCGGGTCCCGCCCACGGTGCCCGGGAGGGGGCAGAAAGGGCAGGAGGCTGGTGCCCGCCGGCCTGCGGATGCCACGGCGCCTGCCCCCCGCCCTGGTCCCCGCATTGAGGCACAGAGGTAGCCAGGGGACACCCCGCAGGCCCTGGGACAGGCCGGCAGACCCAGAGGCCTAGCCTCCAAGAGGAGGCCCTGCACGCTAAAGCCAGAGGCCAACCCAGTTCCCACGCGATCCCGACAGGTCCCGGGAAACGTGGGAGCTGCTGCAGGTCCCGGGACCGGGCAGCCACCGGCCTCTCCGTGGCCAGAAAGGTTCGAATGAAGCGACCGAGCGAACTGTAAAGGCAACGGCAATAAAGTAATAATAAACACGGGGAGCATCTGCTTGGGGCTCTGCACTGTTTTTAAGTACTTTCCACGTATTTTAATTCACTTAATCCTTGCAGCAACCCGTGAGGTAGACATTGTCATTATCACGATCGTTTTCCAGACGAGGAGACGAGTCTGGACGCCCAGAGGGGCTGGGGAGCCAGCCTGGAGGGATAACGAGGCTCAGGGGCCTCCGGAGCTGCCTCACCTGCCCCTGCACCCCACGCGGGGTGAGGCCCATCACCCGCCAGCAGCCACACGGCACGCCCTGCTCGAGGCTGAGTCTGAACACGGGTGGCGGTGTGGACGGCGGCGCCCAGAGCTGGGCCCGCACGCTTACACGGACTCGCACAATTTATCTCCATTTTGGCTTCGCCCTGAGTCGTGCCCAGTATGCACAGGGCCGGGGGAGGGGGCGAAGAAGAGGACGGACCCGGTCACTCACGGTAGACTCTTTCTCAGCCCCGGTTCTGTGCCAGGCATGGCTCCAGGCGCTGGGGGGTGGGCGGCGAGCCAGACGGAAGGTTCCGGAAAGACAGACAGTAGCACAGCCGCTCGCTCGGGGTCCACAGGCAAACAAGAAAGCCAGGCCTCGCAAATGAATCTGAACACACAGTCTCGTGGTGTAAAGACACCATCTGGGACTCTAAGACTCCGACCGGCAAAGGACTTTTAAGTTTATTCCTTCAAAAGGAAGAATAAAGGGAAAGATTAGAGGAAGCTCCCATTCTGTCGCTTTCTCTCCACAGGCAGGTGCACACAGGTCCGGGGGAGGAGGAGGGAAGGGGCGCTGAGAAGCCAGCGATACTGGGTGATTTCACCACTGTCCCCCCTGAAAAGACCCGAGGGACGCAGGTGGCCCTAGGTGTCCTGCCTGAGGCAGGAGGGCCCAGGAGGGACTCCAGGAGAGCGAACGCACCCGAGGGGGCCTCGTGGTCTCACAAGGGGCTGGTCCTGCTCATGACGGCCCCGGGGACACCTCGGGACCCAGGTGCACAGCTGCGACCCGCGCGAACACCTGCCCGACTGCCCAAACCAGCGGGCTCCTGGGATGAGCTGGTTGGCTCCAGCCGCTGGGGGCCAGGCTGCGCTCGGCACGACCCTATCCGGTTCTCCAGCAATGGCATCGCTCTCCGTTCAGGCTCACCTGGCTTCAGCCACGGACTCCTTCACCGTGGGCTGTGCGGCCCGGGGAAAGGTCCTAAGCCTCTCCGGATGCCTGCATCCTGCCTTGTAAAATGGTCCTGACAGTAGCCACCTCACGGGGGAAAAAACAAACGGCCTCAGACACACAGGCTGGTCCTCAGGACCTGAGCAATGAAGCCCCGATGAGGGGCGCCTGGGGGGCTCAGTTTAGCCGTCTGCCTTCGGCTCGGGTCATGATCCCAGGGTCCTGGGATGGAGCCCCGCGTCGGGTTCCCTGCTCGGGGGGAGCCTGCTTCTCCCCCCCCCCCCCCCCACTGCTTGTGTTTCCTCTCTTACCGTGTCTCTCTCTGCCAAATAAATAATAAAATCTTAAAAAAAAAAATACTAAAGTCGAGATGATCTTACATCTCCTTACAGCAACCCCTAAGACAAGCATCCAGCATCATCTGACAAACGAGCCAAGCACAGTTCAAACGTTTTATGCATCTTAACTTGCTTGATCGTCACACGCCCACTGGGTAGCTTCCGCCATTACACACCCATTTTGTGGATGAGGGGACTGAGGCCCAGAGGGGGTGAGTCAGCCACCCCAGATCACACAGCACGCTCTGCCCCCAGATGTTGTCATGCTGTCATCCTTGGTCTGACTGTCTGACCTCCACACGAAACTGTCCCCCAGAACAGCCTGAAAGTCCAGAGGGCCCTTGGGCAGCCCCCATCCTACAAAAGAGGCTGAAGGACTTAATACAGACCCCGGCTTTGAAGCGAACAGAGACGCAGAAGGAGGGGAGTCTGGAGCCTTGGACAGGTAAAGCCCTGATGTTTCAGGTCCCTGGGAAGGAGCCCAGAGTGGGGAGGCTGGATAGCACCCAGCTGGGGGCTAGACAAGCCAATTCATTTCCCATCGCTGAGCGGGTCGGGGGAGGCAGCGCCGACCTTAATCACATGGTGGTTAAAAAATAATAACTAGGAGCGGGTGGCAGGGAGGGAGGCAAGGCCAGGGCATAGGATTCCCCCACCGGCCACCCTATGCCCCCCACCTGTGGCCCCCAATAAATATTTGCAGGGGACGCCGGGGCTGGTGGCCATGGCAGGGGCGGGTGTGTGGGAGGGGGCGATAAGGCGGGTGGGTGCTCTCCCAGGGCCCAGGGACCAGTGACCGGGGCTGGTGCACGAGGCGTGAGCCTGGAAGCAGGAGGCTTCAGGAGCAGGAAGGAGCCCTCGGTCCTGCGTCCATTTTCCAGATCTCTATTCTGATACGTTTCTTTAGACCACGTGGAAAAAGGAAAACCACCACGGAACACTGCAGAGGTGCAGGCGGAGGGCCGAGTGACCGGAGGGCCGAGTGACCAGGGACAGCGCCAGTGGCCGGGCAGGGGCCAGGAGTGGGCTTTGCGCATTCTTTGTCTCCCGGCAGAGAGCAGCGAGAGTGCAGACGCTTCCAGCACCCCCAGAGCTCCGCGGCGGGACGAACCGGAAGGGTGGTCTGCCCCATGCTTCTCAAACTCTGGGATGCGTCCCACATGAGAACGATTTTTAAAAAGGAATCAGCACGGGGTAAAAGTACTGGCGTGCACAGCAGGGAGGAAAGGTCTTGAAACCGTTCAAGTACTGATGCACAGCATGAGTTCGGGGCTCCCAGACTCCCTGCCTGGGCCCTGGATAAGCGTCGCCCCCCTCCCAGCTCCACCCCTCCCCACGTGTCCCCAAGGACAAGGATGAGGATCCTGTGGGCCTGGAGGCCACACCCCATGGCCATGCCCCCAGCACCAGGACCCCAGGTCTCCCTGCATGTACGCCCAACTCCACGTCCAGAGCTGGGCAGGTGTCCCTCCTGTCCGTCCTCCGAGGGGTCTGTCGTGCCCTAGAGCCCGTCTGTCCTGGGGTCGGGGGGTGGCGGGCAAAGGGCAGCCTGGGTGAAGCAGCCTGGGTGTTCACATGAGCCAGGGCCCCTGGGACCCTACAGTGGCCAGACAAGAAGAGAAGGCAGCAGGCCCAAGTCTCTGTCCTGTCCCCTGCCCCTCAGATGCTAGGGCAGCCCTGGGCTGTGTGTGTCTGTGGCTGTGCACACACGTGTCTGTGTCAGTGTGCACACGCGTGCATGTCTGTGCGTGTGCACACACGTGTGTCTGTGAGTGTGCCCACATGAGTGTCTGTGTGAGTGTGCATGTCTGTGGGTGTGCACATGTGTTTGGACATGTGTGTGTGCACCCTGGGAGCACACGTAGGTGCGCACACGTGGTACTGTTTTCTTTTAAAAGATTTTATTTTTAAGTAATCCCTGCACCAAACATGGGCCCAAATCTACAACCCCGAGACCCAGAGTCACTCACCCCACGGATGGAGCCGGCTGGCCCTCCGCGGGAGTTGTGTGTGCGGGTACAAATGAGCACGCACACACTTCGTGCGTACTGGGCTGCGGTGCTCCGTCCTGTCCAGTAGCTCGGTCTAGAGGGTTAGGGAGGGTCGTCCTGTCCGACTCGTTCACCAGGGTGGGTGACTGGAGCTCCTGTGGCGGCTCTGCCCCTCGCCCAAGGATCACCCCTTAGTGTTAGCATCTGGGAAACTCTTCAAAGTCTGATGCTCAGGGGCACCTGGGTGGCTCAGTGGGGTTAAAGCCTCTGTCTTCAGCTCAGGTCATGATCCCAGGGTTCTGGGATCAAGCCCCGCATCCGGCTCTCTGCTCAGCGGGGAGCCTGCTTCCTCCTCTCTCTCTGCCTGTCTCTCCGCCTACTTGTGATTTCTGTCTGTCAAATAAATGAATAAAATCTTAAAAAAAAAAAAAAAAGTCTGATGCTCAGAACAAATCCTTGCTAACCCACTGGCTCAGAGCCAGGCTTCATAAATGTTTGTTGAATGAATAACGGGGGGAAGGGAAAAAAGCTCCAAACCCAGTAGATGAGCCCCCAGAACCATGGAGTCCCACAAGAAGGGTTAGAGGTTGTAGCCAAAGAGCCCCTGGCGACCACCAAAGCCCAAGGCGCAGCCCAGAGACTTCCCCCAGCTGGTACCAACACCACAGCTAGGCCCCCTGCCCTGTTCTGTCCCAGCTCTGAGATGCTGGGGTCTCAGAATGCTGGATCCCCCTCATCCAGTGCCCTGAGCACTGCCTGGCTGTTCTCTCATAGCCCCGGGAAGTAGGGATCCCTGCCCCTGGCCCCCCACTGCCAGAATCCCCCCAGCCCAGCCCAGAGTATGCTAGGGGTTTTTGTGAGGCTGGAGGTGAGCAGAAAGCTAACCTGTTCCTGGGCCATGGCTTCCTTGCTTTGGGCCTCAGGATCTCCAGCTCTGAAGCAAGCATGGTGCCTCCTCCTGGGCCTCTCCTGGCTTTCCGGAGCAGGCCTTATAATGACTGGCGCCGTTGCTGGAGCAGAGCACGGGATGGCCGGGGGCTCCACGCCTGAGTGGGGGAGCCTGGGCATCAGAGAGACGCGCCCGAGGCTCACGTGTTTTAAATTCCCACATGGATTATTCACGACACCTGGTGGGGCTGGCTGAGATGAAGGGGAACTGAAGCCCCCAGAGCCTTCCCTGGGCACGGAGGTTCACCAAGAGGGGGTGCCCTGAGGATGGGTCCGTGCACAGAAATAAGGCACGGCCCCCAGGAGGAGGCCTGCAGGCGGTCTCGGGGTGGGGACCGCAGCGGGGGCTTCAGGCCAGGATAGAGTCCAGTTTCTGGTTGGCGAACGCGCATGCGCACACGGAGGCCTTATCCTATGGCCACAGAGCCACACTATGGACCCGTGGAGGCACTGCTGGACGTCCTGAAGGAGTCAGAGTACCCGCGGGGACAGGGTGTCCTTGCTGCTCTGTTCTTGTCACGCTGGCATCTCAGGCTGGTCCCCAGAGCGAAGGGCTCACAGTCCCACTTTACAGGACAGAAAGCTGAGGCTAGGAGGGAAGGCAGTTCCTGGGGCTCTGCAGCCCTGGGTTGGGGGACAGGAGCCAGACACGAACGCTGGGGCATATAGCTCCCTGTCCCTGGCGACGCCACCCACACCCCAAGAAACAGGCAGCCCAGTCTCTTTGGTAACCTGGGGGGCCCAGCCTGGCCTGCACCTCCCGAAGCTCAGAGGCCCCAGGTGGGCATGTGCTCAGCCCAGCTGGGAGCCTGCCAAAGTGCCAGAGCGCTGGGTCCTTGCTGATTACTCATTTTGCCAGATCAAAGGCCTCATTGATTAAGAAGCGGATTGAACTTGCCTGCTGGCCTCCCTGGAAACAGCGCTAAGACCGTAGACCCTCTGCCTCTGGGCCCTGCCCTCCTCCTGCCCAGCTTCCTGGAGGGCCTGTGGCCATGGCGGTCTGGGCCAGCAGGCCAGCACCAGGCCAGCTCAGGGAGGCTCCCCCACACCCCGTGTCTGGACAGTGCTGGGGGACTGGCTGGGCTCAGGGGAGGGTAGGGGGCTCCAGGAAGGGGTCCTACCACCCCCGAGCCTCGAACCTCACCCTCTGGTCGGGATGCCAGGTGAGATCAGGCACCGAGCCGCCAGCCCAGGCCTGGGAGGACGGCGACAGGATGAAGGCAGAACGGGCCCTTCAGCTGGGGGCCATGGGCCATGTGGGGGTCCCACCAGCCACCCCTACGCAGCCCCTCCGCCCACCAAGGCCCTGTCCCCACGGACGAGCCTGGAGGACAGTGCTGAACCCCAAGGAGAGCCCCGTCGTGTGGGTGGGCGCAGGCCGCGGCAGGGGGTGTCACGGGGGACAACCCCCAGCCATGTCCGGTGACGTTTCGGTTGTCACTCTGGGAGTGCACCTGGCATCAAGACGGTAGGGGCTGGCACGATGCTCGGTGTCCTGCCAAGCCCGGATGATGCCAGGGCTTCATCAGATCCCAAGAATGATCTGACCCCAGATGCCAGCAGTGTCTAGGCTGAGAAACGGGACAAGAGGAGAGGAAGCGAGAGGCGGTGCAGTGGGGAGAAGCCTAGGGCCCCCCTGCCCTCGAGGGACGTGGTACCCACCCGTGGGACAGCCCCGAACAGGTATGCAGAGGGCAGCTGGAGGTGTGGCTCGCAGGGGAGAGGAGACCCTCCCTGGGCACCCAGAAGCCCACGGCTCTCTGAATGCCTGCACTCCCTCTAGCCCACCAGCCCGGGAGCGGGTTTTATGTCCCGTGACCCACACGGGATCGGTGCCGCGGGCACAGCGTCCTGCACGGACGGCGTGCACGTGTCAGCAGGTGACTTCCAGCAAGGAGATGCCTTCTAGATTTTCTCGGCAGCACTGGCTCATTCAGCCGGAGGCCCGGAGAGCAGAGCTGAGGCTTCCCCAGAGAAGGAGCAGTCCCGCCTGTGCACGGGAGCTCCAGCCCGCGCCGAGAGGTCTGGCCGGGGCCCCCGTGGGTGCTGGACTCGCCCGGCCGGCCCCGCCATCACTAGCCAGCCCCTGGCAGTGCATCGTCACAGCCCTCTCCCTCTGGTTCCGCTTCTCTAGCAGGAACTGATGGGTTCGGGGATTCACAGACGCGCCCAAGGAGGCTGGGACGTAATGGGGGTGGGGAGGACACACACCAGGCATTGGTCACGAGCTGTCATGGTCCCAAGCAGCCACCAGAGGCGGCCAGTGGCCTCTGAGAGCAAATATAGCCAAGGAGTCGGCCGAAACCTCCTGCAGGGAGAGACAACAGGGAGCTAGAAATGCAGACTCCCAGGTCGCCAGGCCCTGTGTCAGAGCCTGAACTTTAGCGGGCCCTCTGGGGGACTCAGAGGCCTACCCCAGGCTGACAGGCCTGAGACCAGCCTGCAAAGGGCCTAGATGGGGAGCCCCAGCACGGGGACTTGCCTCTGGATCCTCGGTGACCAGCAGTCACGAATGGCCTCTCGAAGGGGAGAGAGTTTCCGAGAGAGGCACAGGCAGGAGGAAGCAGAGTCAGGGGTTTCCGTGTAAGGAAAACAACTAAATACACAGTGTGGGAACAAACGCTCCCGCCCCTCCCTGCTGAGGACTGCGCTTACCAAGTCAGGACACACCGAAGCTCCGGTCTCCTTGTGGCTGGTTCGGAGAAGCAGAGGTCGGGAGGGCAGGGGAGGAGAGGGCAGGAATGGGCAGGGGAGGAGAGAGAAGGGGAGGGCAGGAGAGGAGAGGGTAGGGGTAGGGCAGGGGAGGGCAGGGGAGGGCAGGGGAGAGAGGAGAGGGCAGCGGAGGGCAGGTACAAACAGGAAAGGAGGTTTCATCCTATTCACCCAGACTTCCAGCTTTCGAACCCAGCAGAGCCGGCGCTGAATCCCACGGCGGGACCTCAAGGAAGTCACTTTACCTCTGGGGGCTGCTGCCCCATCTGGAAAGTGGGGCCACTGGGGTCCTTATTTGGCAGGGGTGCTGACTGAAGAAGTACAGAGCAGACGGAGGAGGCTCTCCATACAGCCCAGCTGGAAGTGGGGGGGGGGGGGAAGCGTGCACCTGGCTGGGGAAGTGAGAGACGGGGGTGGGGGGGTGACCCGGGGCAGCCCCTGGAAGACAGCGCTGGGCAGCACCACTCCTTCCCACCTCGAGCATGAGTGCGGCTGGGTCCCTGCCCAGAGCCTCCTGCGACTGAGAGTCTGGCCCCCAACCCGGGACCCCACCCTGCATCCGACGCTGCCTCGGGGCCATTAGTGCCGGAGAGCCAGAGCCCGGCCCAGAGACAGCCTGAGGGACCTATGCCCAGCCACTCCACGACAAAGCAGGAAGCGCCCGGTGGGCACAGAATTCCAAGAAAGGTGACTCAGGTGTCCACAACCCTTTCATCCGGAGGTCCCAGGGCCTGGCACCCAGGCTTATTAAATGTCTCAGGCGGCCCCCCGAGGAGGAGGCCTGATGGCCACTCTTCCCGCACCGGGCCCCGTATGGGCTCTACAGCCTGAATCTCGCCGCAAGATCAGAAGCACTTTCCCGTTCTCCACAGAAGCCTGAGCTCAGAAAGGTTAGGTGTCTTGCCCAAGGTCACACAGCGGAGTCTGACGGTCTCTCGGGTTCTTAGTCTGGTTGGTTGGATTGATTCCTGCCCCAGCCAGGCCTTAACAGTGTGCCTGGATCAGGGAGACAAGGTCTCCCTGCACCAAGCAACCCCTCGGACCTCCCGATGGCCTGGTCCGAACCCAAGGAAGGTCTGGCCACAGACACCCCCCACCATGCCCCTCCGCCGTGGCCACTGGCATTAGCCAAAGATCTATGGGAGGAGCCAGAAAGAGGGTGCAGAATTTGGGACGAGGTTGATGTTACTGAAAACATTTTAAATTATGAAATATTTTTCATATTACAAAACACAGTTTGTGCCTTCAAACAGCACAGTTCACTCCCCCCCAGTCAGGAGGGCTGAAGCCCGATGCAGATCTCACGCCCTCAGGCACAGGGCCGGTTCCTTCCAGAGGCTCCAGAAGCTTCTTCCTCCTTTCTCTGGAGTCTAAGGCTCATGCCCCACCCTCGACCTGCGTCCAAGCCCTTTGTTAGCCCCTGTCCTAATGGTGACACTAGGCATCTAGTTACCTAACACTAGGTAACCTGAGGCATCCCCTCCGCCTCCCCGTCATAAGGACCCTGGGATGACACGGGTCCCACGTGGACGGTCCAGGATCCTCTCCGTCTCCCCCTCCCTAACAGAGTCACACCTGCAGCACTGAGGTCACAGATGCCCAGGTTCTGTGGGTTAGAACAAGGACACCTCGGGGACCATGCTTTCATAACTGCGGCTCTGCCCCTGTCATTTCCTGCCACCGCCTGTTGCAGAAGAACTCATGGACCCCAGGAGCCCACCAAGGCAACAACCAGGAAGCACGCCAGGCTCCAAGGGGAAAGGAGTCTTTTGCACCTGCCTCTAGAGCCCGGCCCTGCCCACCAAGTGGGGGTGGGGCGGGGGGTTCTGCGGGCTGCAGCAGGGAGGGACTCTCTGCCCCCGCCCCTCCAGCCCTCCTTCCCAGGCAGTCCCCGGAGTTACAGTTTTAATGAGTTCTCTGCCCTCTAATTAGCAGGTGTGGCTTTGAAAGGAAGCGCCTCGTGTTTACCTTGCACGGAGCCTTTAATAACCAAACCCAAGGACTCGGCCGGCTGGCTCCCGCCTAATCCCCATTTGAGCGGCAGAGCTTAATGAGCCTTGGCACCAGCGAACCTTCTCCTGCCCTCTCCCAGGCGCCCTGCAGCGCCCTGGGGGCTCGTTACTGAGCTGGCTTCAGCCCTGCCAGGAGGCGCCCCACAGCCCAGCAGAGTCTGAGGCCTGGGGCCTGGGGGGGTGGGGGCAGGCAGTGGGTGCCCGGACTGGGTGGCGTCCTGCAGGCCACTGTGTGTCCCCTCGGCCGGGGGGGGGGGGCCCTGGCTCACATTGACCAGCACCCTCAGGAGCCCAGGCTGTTCTGAGGCTTTACCTCTCCAAGTGGTCCACACCCTCGCCCCCTCCCCCACTTACTGCTGTTCCCAGAGGACCCCCAAGGGAGCAGGGACCGTATGGTATATGCAAGCATTTTCTGGACCGATCGCACACAGGGATGCGTGCTGGGAGACAGGCAGCGTTAGCCCCCATTCTACAGATGGGAAGGGCAAGACGCAGAAAAGCTGAAGACTGCTGGGGAGTCGAGAGTGGGGACTCCTGCCCTTGGGACTGGGAGGGCTCCATGGAGGGCTGCACTGGTTCCAAGGCCTGCAGCTCTCTCCAGGGAGCCCGGGAGTTGTGGGAGGAGCAGGGGCAGAGGGCAGAGTTCAGATGAAAAACGGAGGTCCCTCCCTCCCCAGCCTTTGGCCCCAAGAGGGGTCGGGGCCATGACCCTCCCTTAGCCCACCACTGAATGCAGGCCCCGTGGACGGTTCCAATCCTGGAGGCCTTCCGTGACCTCCTGCAGATCCAGCTTCTCCTGCAAGGCTGCGGGCAGACAGCGGCCGGCTGCTCTGGGCAGTCGCCTCGGTCCCTATGCATCCAATCAAGGCAGGAGACTGGCCCGGGAAAGAACAGCCGCTGCACGGCCAGTGGCAGGCCTCGTAAATCACAGGAGAGGCGCGCAGGGACTCGGAGGAGGGGAGACAGGCCTGAGGGGGTAGTGGGGGGGGGGCACGGAGGCCCACCTTCTCCCTCCAATTCCCTCCCTGGTGCACATCCTGCAGGACCCAGAAAGGAGCCTGCACACGGAAAAGAATATTCGAGATCATGGGGTTTTTTGTTTGTTTTCTTTTAAAATAAATGGATCTGCCTCTGGGTTGCTGGAGAAAGGCAGAGGCGCCTCCCACCCCATTTGTGCTGTAGTTACCTCCCCCCACCTCGCCTCTGAATAGCCCGCCAGTCTGCTGGGGAGCCTGAAAGGCGTTTGGAGAGTTTAGGCGGGAGAGAAAAGGCCTCCACTGGCTTCCTTTGTTGGGAAAGGGCCCCCGCTGGGCCTTTATCTGGCTCCGCGGGTTCTTCCTGCAGCCTCCTGCAGCCTCGGAGACACCCCCAGAGGGGGAAGAGGAAGCCAGCCCAGCCCTGCAGGCCTCCCGTCCCTCCTGGGGTGCAGGACCCCAGCCAGGCCAGCACCTCCGGGACCTCTGCTCCCTGGGGGCTTGCTTTGAGAGAGGAGGGGGTGTCTGCTGTCCTACATCCCTGGCCTGGCAGGCCCGGAGCTCTCTAGCATTTGTCAAGCATTTATTAGGCACTTATGGTATGCAGTATGGGGCACTGAGTGGTCTTCTGGGACATGACCTGGGGGGGAGGTGGGGAGTCAGCGGGATTCAGGCGTGGCCAGAACCTGTGCCAGACATTTGGGGGGGGGCAGAGTCGGGGCCACCAGTAAAGACGACTCAGCCCTCCTCTCCAGGAATGTGCAACGGAGCAGGAAAGATGCCATCCTTCCAATGACCTAATACGTGGCGAGGGAAAAACCTGTGACCTTGAGAGTTCCTTCCTCGGGGGACTTCTGTGTTCCCCGTCTGTAAAATGGGGTGTGTGGCGAGGGCCAGGTGACCGGAACCCATCCAGCCCGGAGCCTTCATGAAGCAAGAACAGATTATATTTCCTAAAATGGTCACGATGGTATTTCCCATCTCCCCATGCTACTCCGGAACCTTCAGTTTTGTCTCCTGCCCTTGAACCTGGGAAGGGACAGAGGGCTTTGTGACACTTCCGCCCCCCCGCAACTCTGATGGGGAAGTGGCCAAAGTGGCCAGATGACTGCTTCTGTCCATCTCTCTGACTCAGGACATCTGAGCTCGGGGCCGAGCTTCCCGGGAGCCCAGGCCACGTGGAGATGCAGCAGGGGCTGGGCTCTCCCCTGACGGGCTGCCCCAACCTGCCAGCTGTGGGCCGAGCGTGCGTGAGTGCGTGCGTGCACGCGCATCGCGGGGCCGGCCCTGCGGGGTGGCCTGTGTGGACGTGCCCCTTTTGCGGCCGCCCAGCTGACACGGAGCCATGTGGCCAGACACAGGCCCTCTGTGCCAAGCCTCCCCCAGATTGCAGGTCTGCAAGCAAACGCAGCGGAGTTGGGGGTGGTAGGTCACCCAGCAGCAGAGACCTGGAGAGATGTTTCCAGGCTCTCAGGCTGATTGAGACCCCACAAGAGTTCAGCACACAGCAGGCCCCCACAAACACTTGCTGGTGGCCGGCCCCGCAGCAGGAGCTGAAACTCGGACGGCAAGGACTCCCTAAGTGCCAGGCATCGCTGGCAGCCTTAAACTCATTTCGTCCTACCAATGTTCGTTCTCATTTCAGAGATGAGAAAAAT
Organism: Mustela erminea; assembly: GCF_009829155.1. Classification (NCBI taxonomy): domain Eukaryota; kingdom Metazoa; phylum Chordata; class Mammalia; order Carnivora; family Mustelidae; genus Mustela; species Mustela erminea. The sequence continues at coordinate 57,282,075 of NC_045632.1, read as the reverse complement.
GGAGGCCAGAGAGGCTCAGCGAGGAGCCTGAGGTCACGCAGCCAAGAAGAGGGGTGATGGGATTCCGACTGGGCCACGGGTTCCAGAGTCTTCACCCTTAACCAGGAGGCTCCCCTACCCCTCCCAGGGGTTGCGACGTTCCCACGGCCCCAAAGAGGCCAGGAGGGCCCTGCTTCCAGAAAAACATAGAAAACGTGTTGAGAGCCAACGGATAGTTTTCTGCAAAAATTTCTGTCGAATTTTTCACGTGAGCGTATTTTTAAAAATCAACTTTAAAAAAATACCCTTTATTGAATCACAGGACCCAGTGTTTGATCTGAAAACCACGATCACGATGGAGAGAGAACTGGAAGGGACAGCCATGAGCCCCGAGAGGTCAAAGCGACGTGGGACATCAAGACATAAAGTGTGTAGGCCAGGCCCAAAGCATGCCCTCACCACAAAGGCTTTTTTCTTTTTTTAAAGCGGAGATTATAATTTACATTTCATAAAATGCACCATTTTAAAGTGTCCAGAATCTGGCTCGACTTGACAGCCTTCTCAGAATCTAACTTAGAGGCTCTGGTCTTCCGGGGCCTCCGACCTCCCACCTCTTCTAAGGGCTGTGGAAGCAGGCAGGGGATCCGACCCTGCGATCCCCTGGTCTCCAGCAGCCCTCAGAAGGTTCCAGGCATGCTGAGTCTGGCACAGAGCGTGGACTCTCAGACCGCGTCTCCCCCCTCGGAGGTCTGAGGCACCAAATCGCCTCGTCGGACCTCATTTTTGGTTTGGAGACCGTGGCCCTCAGCGCGCTGGCCTACCTGAAGCTGGCTCTCCCCCCTGTTCCCCGAGGTTCTGTCTCTGCCGTGAACCACAAATGCTTAGAGGCAACAACCCACGGCGCCCTGGTCTGTTTTCCCTTGCAACGGCTATTTTGGGAGGCAGGAGACAAAGTCAAAGAAGAATCAACTCTCCCCTCTGACCGACCCAGGGCCCAGTCTCTGTGGGGGTCTCTCACCAGCGGTGACCCCAGAGTTGGCGGAAACTTGGTTTCCCAAATGTGCGGCGCAGGTAACAGGCCTCGCCCGGCAGAGCCCTCGAGGGGCCCCGCATGATGTCCCTGGAGCAGCACAGACCTCAGGGCTTGGACCCAGCCGCCCCCCATAAAGGTTAGCTGTTGGCACAACAGCAGCACAGACAGCCCACTGGTCACCGAATGTGGCGAATTCCCCTTTGATTAGGTTCACGTATTTATTTTGCTTTGCAACAGGGTTTGGAAGTGCAAACAGTGTGGCCGGTTGTGGTGTTTCCAGAAAGCTCAGGGAGTTCTGGGCCACTCTGGGTGGGCTGATCCCCCTGCCCCCCAAACCCCACATCCAGCCCCACGCCCCTGGCTTTGAGAAGACTGACCCCATCGGTCCCTATCAGACCACGAGTGGCCACCAGGGACAGCAGAGGATGCTGTGTTTCCTGAACGGCGTGCCCACGTGACGCGGAGCTGGCCTCCGGCGGCCAGCAGTGTTGAACTTGGAAATGGATGCTGTGCTCTGCGTGGCTGGGAGGGTCCACGCATCCTAGCCCTTCTGACCGGCATGGTGCTGGGTGCAGAGCCCGGGGTGCCTTCCCACGCGCGCCCAGGGCCCTGAGCAACAGGCATCTCGTCCCTGCCCGAGGAGGGAGGAACTGCAGTCAGGCTTGGTGAAGGACGCCACCCTGGTGTCACGGAGCCAGATTCCGGGTCTGGCTCTACCCCACAAGCTCAGGGACTTTGGGCATGTTCCCAACACCCCCCACCCCGCCCTCTTCTGTAAATTGGAGCTATTTATCAAGATTGGAATTTGATCAGCTGTGGGCAGTAGAATTCTCCCCTCCCCCTCTGACTTTGTTTCAAATAAATACATAAAATAGATAAAAGCAGACTAGCATGGGGGTGGGGCTGGAGCTGACCTCTTGGCTTCTCCTCCCATTCCCCCCCCACCCCCACCCCCGATCTGAGGCCCCCTGAGTCCCCTCTGCTGAATACACCATGTTGGGAGCCCTGCGGTACCCCATAGTGAACTACAAGCACTCATTCAGGCCACAGACTAGCTGAGCACATACTGAGTGCCAGAACTGTTCAAGGAGCTGGGAATGCAAAGGCCCTGAGGCGCAAGCCCCCTCGGTGCTCAGGAGACACAGCACGAAGGCCTCTGTGGCTGAGGCAGCCAAGAGGAGTGGGCAGAAGGGAGGCGAGGGAGCCAACAAAGGGGTCGGATCTCACTGCAGTGGGCTAAGCGTCAGCAGTTCCACGGCATCGCCCCAAAAGTCATGTCCCCCTGGGACTTCAGGATGTGACCTTATTTGGAAGCAGGCTCTCTGCATGTGATGAGCTGATGGGAGCCCCCCCTGGCTAGGGCAGGCCCCAATTCAATGGCAGTGTCTTCATAAGAAGGGCAGAGGACGCCAAGGAGAAGCCAGGCGGAAGCGGAGGCAGAGACCAAAGGGACATGGCCACAGGCCAAGGGACGCCTGGATTCCACCCCGCCTGGATTCCACCCCCCTGCCTCCAGGCCTGGAAGAGGCAGGAAGGTCCCTCCCCGGGGGCCTCCAGAAGGAGCACGGTTTTGTACTTCTGCTCTCCAGAGCTCAGGGAGAATCAAGGTCTGTGGTCATCTGTCACGGCCACCCCTGGACACCCCTACACCCAGGGAAGGACCTTGCTCCCGACTGGGGAGAGATGGGGTCAACGCAGGCTGCATGAAAGGAGCGCATGATCTGACGGGCATCCTCACGGGCCAGGTGGCATCCCACGGCCCACCCCGTCCACCCCCACTCCACTGAGTTCTCGAACACAAGCATCCATGACGCCAGGCCCCTGGCCTCAGAGAGGGGAGACGGACGGACGCGGCATCCTGGCGGAGAGGGAAAAGCCACCCACGGCCTCTGCTCCCTCAGGAGCCCTCGGGGCACACATGCCTGCCGGGCCGTCCGCGTCCTCTACGTTCTCGGCAGGAGGCCGATCGGGGCCCTGCCCGCCGCAGGCCACAGCCGCCCACCTGGCTTTCCACGCGGGCCCCTCTGGAGGCCCCGGGCCCCGGGCACGACTGCAGAACGGATCTGCCGGCCCAGACTGGTTCTCCCTGTTGCCTTATTTAAAGTTTCCCAGACAGATTTGCTCCTCTGAAAGCTCGGAGCCTCTCATTATCCATCCCAGAACCTGTAATTTTTTTTTTAAAAGGACACAGCCCGGAAGGAGCAATGAGTCGGCTGGGTAGCGTCAGCCGTGCTCTGCCCGCCGTGAGCCGGGGGACGAGGTGAGCCGAGCCGCATCAGGGATGGACGGAAAGGTCACCTGCTGACGCCAACAAGCATTTATTAAGCACCTGGTGTTTGCCGGGCACCAAGCTGGGGTCCCCACAAACGCAGCATTGGTCGGTTTGGCACTATTTTACCGCACGTGCGCAATGGGTGAAAAAGCCTCCAAAGAAAGGGCAAAGCAGGTAAAACCCAAGGTCAGCTGGAAATAACCAGGGACAGGGCTGAACATGCAAGGAAGCCCCAGGCTGGCCTTTAAGAGGGAAAGAAGGAGAAAGCGGAGTGAAGTCACACAGGGGCTGGGACCGGAGGGCCCTGGGAGGCTGTGCTTGTGGCACAGCCTCAGTCTGCTGGGGGGTGGACGACTGTGCTAACGGCTGCCAGCGGGGCCTGCACCTGAGCCACTGAGCTCAGACGGGAGGGGCCTGAGGAGCCCTCCCCACAGTGACTCTGTCCGGCTGACACTCGCCACCCCAGCCCAGCCCAGCCCAGCCCAGCCGGGCCCGGGGAAGGGGGAACACACTGGGAGGCCCCGCTGTCGAGGGGACAAGCACGAGGCCCGGGACTGACTTCCCGTCTGCTGCAGCCTGGTTATGATGTCACTCGATCTGGAAGCTTCCGTAGGGATTCTCGCTGCGCTGCTCCACCGGGGTGCCTGCGCTGACCGTCCGCCTCAGGTCCTACGCCCATACTTTTCCAGCACTTCCCTCACAAATTTCCGTCAACTGACGGAGGATAGCTCTGACATCCCAGCCCAGGCCCGGGGCATCTGTCCGCAAGTCAGGACGGAAGAGGAGGAATGGGGGGGAGCGCCAGGCCCCACAGTCTCCCGCCAGGGGGATCCCCGCTCTGCCACTGTGGCTTTCACCAGCCACTGGGCCACGCGCCACGTGAGCTCCGGGGCCCACTCGTCCCTGCTCGTGCCTTAAGAACACGCCTGATTTATACACTGCTCAGGAGCCACGTTGCTGCGGGAATTTGTGGTTGCTGAAATTATTCCAGAGGTGAGAACATCAAGGCCCAAGGTCACATCATGCCAGTCCGACATCACGGGGTGAGCCGACAGCTCAGGCGGCCCGAGATCTGACAGTCGGGGACCCCTGTGTCTCCTGGCTCCAGCTCTGGGAGGAGAGAAGCTGAGAACCTGCAACCTCCTCAGCCACTGGCTCCAGAGCCTGCCTGACAGGCTTGGGATGGCCATACTAGCTCCCTGGCCACCCATGACCCCGAGGATGGCCCGCGTGCCTCGTGTGCCCGCCCCTGCTCCGCATGCGTCCACACCCACACCCTCAGTCCCCATGAGTACACACTGTTGTCATTTCCATTCAACAGATGGGAAAACTGAGGCCCAGGACAGATTAATGACTCATATTCCCAGGGCAGCCAAAGCCCAGAGAGAGATGCCCCGTCTAAGAAGAGCCCCTTCAGCCTTCACTGGACCTCAGTGGTCACCGCGTACAAAGGGCTGGCTCTCCTGAGGGGCCTGGCGATGGCCTCTTGCCTACCCGGATGTAGGTCCCCGCCACCTTTCTCTGGGACTGTTCCCCTGCCCTGTTCACACACTGTGCCCTGCCCTGTTCACACACTGTGTCCTTCCCCGCTGTCAGACCTTGGCAGGTGCTATTCTCCCTGCCTGGCATGCCAGCCCCTCTCTTTCTCTGCTTTCTAGAACCTTCTGAGTGCTTTCGAGGGTTCGACTCAGGCCCGGATCTCCTGGGAACCCCAGCGCTGAGCTGATATTCAGACACTTGGTAACTGGTAAGAGAGAGCTCTTGTCTTCGTCTGGGTCCCCCAGAAGCCGAGCCTGAGACCGGGACTGGAGTGGAGAGGGAACCTGGATGCCCAGGTTAGGCGTGGGAAGTGAGGCAAGAATCAGATGGGCTAGTAGGGAGCATTCTGGCTCATCAGGCTATACTGCGGGGTGGGGGGGGCTCACTCAATCCCTCTGGGGACCTGGGGAACTGTGTAGACCAGAGCTGAGCCACTGGAGTGGAAGGAGGTTGGAGGGTTTGCCCTCCCCTCCTGCCAGCTGCTGGTGCGCCTGGGTACACTGGGACCCAGCCCCGCTGGCCACAGAATGCAGAGAAGCCCTAGGGGTGGGCCAGGCTCCCGGAGAGGGGGGTGCCTCCAGGTCCTGACCCATCAGAGCAGACAGCTGCTGCCAGCCCCAGAAGGGCCCTGGTGACGCTGTGGCTCAGTCCCAACTTCAGAGGCTCCCTGACAAAGGCCTGGTCTTGCTCCCCTGCTATCCTCAGAGCATAGCACCTGGGCCGCACATAGTAGGTGCTCAATAAATGCTCGTGGTTTAACAGACATATCGCAAAGTGGGGTGGGAGACCTTCCCACGCCCTTAGGGGAGAAATGTGCCTCTGCCTTAGGCCCCAGTGGAAGAACCGAAGGCCGCCAGTGGGCAGGGGTCTGGGTGCTCTCCCGCGGGGGGTAGCCACAAACGTTGGGGGTCCGCTTCTGGGCTCCCACTGTGATTACTGTTGACTCAAGCGGCAGCTCATTCAATATTTAGGCTCTGTGAGGCCTTCGCCATATACCGTGCTGGGTGGCAGCCAAGCCAGACTGGGTTACCTGAGCAGGACGGGCATTCATGCCGGCCCAGGTTCTGCTCTGCACGCCCCTGTTGGGGGAACACGTCCTCCAGCCAAGAGGACGCCACCTCCCAGCTCCCCAGACACACTGGGGAAACAAGCCACCAGGCCATTATGGACCACGACACCTGCAAACCCCACGGGATTGGGATGGGGGAGGGGGACAGCAGGGGTTCCCAGCCTCTCAATCTGCTGCAAAGACCACGGGTGATTTCTGTGGCCCTTGTCGGTGGCCTGGCCCATGGAAAGACCCGGGGGCCCTCACCTACCACTGCCCCCTCCTGGCCGCGAGCAGGACCCTTCACCAACGTGCTGGGGAGCCAGAGGATAATTCAGTGCATCGATTACATGTTGAGATGATAATATTTGGACGTATCCCCCCTCTTTTTACTTTCCTGTCCAGATTCATGCAGATATAATTGACACAGGATTTGTATATGGGGCATATACGAGGACACGTACGCACACGTAGGACATAAGCTTCAGACGGACAACACAACCATCAGATAGGTGCACTTATGGCAAACCGATCACCACGGTAAGTCTCGTTAACGCCTACTGCCTTGTTACAAGGTTTTCTTTCCTGTGATGAGAATGTCTTTACTTGTTTCTAATGTGGCTCTGAGGAAGTGTCCAATTACCTATGTGGCTGGCGTGGTGTTTCTACTGGGCAGGGGTGCTGCTGGGGCAGCTAACTGGCTGCCATGAAGTTTCCGGTACATCACTGGACCCTTTGGAAACCAGCAGACACACCAGATGGCCTCTGGCGTCGGTCCGGCTGGGATCCTCTCCGGCCCTGAGCAGTGGCCTGGGGATAGCCAGAGCACAGCCCTGTGGGGGCTATGGACCGTAGCTTGTGGTCCCTCCCCTCCAACCCCGCCTTCCACCTCTCCCCTCCCACTTGGGGCCCCACACCTGGTCTGCCCTCCAGGGAGCAGGCCCGGCCCGCCGCTGGCCCGGGTCTGGTCTGAGGATGCCCAGCTCTGGGGGCTGGTTAGGGATAAACGTGGCCGCCGGCCTCCTGTCCTCTCCCTCCGCTGATCCTTCCTTCTCCTCCTCAGTCCAATCGAACTGCGTGAGCTGTCCTTGCGAATCTTGGAGGAAAACAGAAAACTCCGAAGGTCACTGGACACCTCTGCTGCTTATGTCTAGAGGGGGCAGAGCTGGGAGCTCTCGATGTTTCTGAACCAAGCCACAGACACCAGGCAGGGATCTGCACGGTCCCAGGACACGCAGGCAGGGCACATTTTCTGAGCTGGCTCTGACCGGAAATGTTGTGATCAGATGTCCCCCCCCGAACCATCCAAATGTCCTGGGTGTTCTGACCCATCAGGGCAAATGCAGGGACAGCGCCGGTTTGCATCTCCATCAAGAGGCAAAGGCCCCACATCTCTTAGCGAGGAAGGATGGTCCCCGGGACCGCTCAGCCTCCCCTACCAGACGCCCTGCAAGATAGGTGGGAAACAGAGCCCTCCGGGGACTGCCACCTGGCCTCCGGGGACCCCTTCTGGGGAGATAAGGCTCTGGAAACTGCAGGAGGAAACTGCTAGCAGGAGGAAGGTTAGTGCCAGGGGTGTGATAAGGGGCTCCAGGCTGCTGGCTGTGCCAGAGAAGGGACCCCTCTCTGGCACACAGGCAGCACCTGTGAGCGTGCAGGAGGGGAGAGGCCTCAGAAGCAGAAGAGGGGGTGCACGAAGGGAGTCCAGGTGGGTGCATGCCTGTGTGTGCACAGAGAGGGGACAGCGGGCCAGCAGCCTGGCCGTATCCGAGGCCTGCGGCTTCACCCGCGACCTGCTGTGCCTGCCAGCCCTCCATCTGGCCCCCAGCTGTCCTCTGTCCCGTGCTGGCCAGGTCACCGCATGCTGAGTATTCTTCCCCTCCCCTTTTCACCCCAGAGCTGTGAGCTTAAAACAAACACCCAGAGCAACCTAAAGAACTTTCCAGAGGGTTCCTGGGAGGAACCCCCAGAGGGTTCGTGTCCCCCTGCTTTGGTGAGGCATTTGCCTTGGGGGCGGGGGTGCGGGGGCTGGGCTGTTTCCGTGACAGCAGCGAGCACAGGGACGTCTCCTTTCTCTTCCACCCTCCAGCTGCACTAACGGGGAAGGAGGGAGGGGAGGGGGAGCTCTCTGAGCCAGTTCTCTCTTTCACACGTGCGTACACACACAGACACGTATGCACCCTTGCACCCTGGCTGGGACCTATGCAGTATCATATCACCCTAGGACCTGCTCACATCTCTCTTAGGTCCCCTGGCCTCCCAGCCTCCCGAAATGAGGGGCCGGGGGGGCCAGCAGGCCCAGGGTGGATACTGTCCACTGAGCCCCGGCTGGAGGGTGGCAGAGGCCAGGCCTGGACATGAGAGCAGCCCCAGCAGCTACACTTCCCTTCTCTACAGCTATCCACTGCCCAGGCCTGGGGCCACCTGGCCTCAGCTCTCAGTTGCCTGACTGTGCTGACCCTGGATTCCTATTTCAGGCTGAGACCTTATCCCCCCGCCCCCTGGATATGATGCCCCAACAGCTGTCCCGTGGTGACCAACAGGACAGGAAATCCTCTCAGGGCACAGGGCAGGGAGGGGGCACTGAAGCAGGGGTGGGATTATTCTGCTTGGCTTCCTCAGAGCTGACGTGAAAGGCACTGTTGTCCATGGCAGAGAGAGCGCCAAGATGGCCTGGCCCTGGCCCAACCAGGCAGGACTTTTAGGGACACCCACCAGCGTGGGCTCTGGGTCGCGGGAGCCTCCCAAACATGGGACCACCCAGGACAAGGGTTGAGCAAGGTGTCTGAGGGCCTGGAAGGGGAGATGCATGGCAGTGGGGGGGAGGGGCTCAGCCAGAGGAGAAGCGGATGGTAGGCAGGGCGAGGTGCTCTGACCCAGACTCAGCACGGCACGCGCTCCCGGGAGAAGGTTGCAGACTAACGCACTCCTTCATGCAGCTGTTACTGGCGGGGCTTCTCCCTGGGTGGGAAAATGGGGCTCAGCCGGGAAGGGGCAGAGATGGGACTGGAACCCAGGGCCCACCTGGCTCTGTGGACTCCCAGCTGTGTTCTCAGGGGCAAGAGCCCGCTGCTGGGCCTGCTCTGTCCTGAGAAAGAGCCGTGGGAAGCCCCACCGGCTTCCCTCCTGTCGGGGGGGTGGTAATGTCTCTGTTGGGGTTTAGGGGCTAAGGGCCCACGGGGTATCAGTCCTCGGGGCTTCTGCAGCCTCCCTGGAAGGAGCTCCTCTTCCCTGCCCAGAGCCCGTTCCACTCCAAGGACTCACTGTCCCTGTTTGTCCTGATGGCTCTTCATTGCTTGCTGGGCAGCCTTGCCCACTCCAGCCCAGCCAGGCCAGGACGACGCGGGGAGAGGGACCCAGGATCGCCCTTCCTCCATTGGGGTGGACAAGACCTCTTCCTGCCTGTGCTGGGGGTAAACAGTGCCCCCACCCCCACGAACGTCCTCCTGGAACCTACGGATGGAACCTGATCAGAAAGACGGTCTTGGGAGGGGGACTAAGTTAAGTCCAAGGCATGCTGCACTGGGGGTGGGCCCTAAACCCAATGACAGAGGTCTTTGCAAGAAAAAGGCACAGGAGGATTTGGGGACACGGAGGACAAGCCATGTGACAGTGGAGGCAGACTGAAGGGATGCGGCCACGAACCCCGGAAGGCCTGGGGTCCGCAGACTGCCGGGCAGCGAGACCACCGCCTCGCGGGAGGAAAGGGCACCTCCTCCGGGGGGGCTTTGCCCTCCCCCTCTTGCCTCATTGTCCGGGGGCTTTCGGGTTTCCACCCATCTGCTGCAGGGAGAGCCCCAGAAATGCGTCCGAGGGGGCCTTCGGAATTTGCGACTGGCCCCCAGGAGCAGGCTGTCCCTCCCCTCCTGGGCTGTCTCGGCCCCTCTCAGACCCACCGCCCGCAGGAAGACGAGCTAATCCTCCTTGACAGAGCCACTGCCATTTCTGACAGCCGTGGAGGAGAGGCCGGCCGGGCTCTATTTAGCTCCAAATTCTCCTGCCCAGGTGATTCGGACGGAGAAGGTGCTGAGGGGGTTCCAGCGCGGGGTGGGAGGAGCGAGGTCCTGCTGGCGGCCTCCCCGGATCGGGGCTTCGGCTGGGAAGGGCTTTACGGTGACAGGGCCAGGCAGATACAGCCCACCTGGCAGGGTCCCCTCAAGTCCCCGATGGGGTGGCCCTCCCTGGGTGTCCCGACTGGAAATGCCCTCCCCAGCCAGGTGTCCTCCTCCAGCTGCCCTCATCCCACCCCCGCGGGCTTCAGCCGGGGAAGGCTGATTACCCATGCCTGGAGGAGGCGGGAAGGGTGACCAAGGGAGGGGTCGGGGCCGGCAGGGGAGAGGGTCTGAGAGGGGGGTGGGGGGAGCCCTGAGGAAGGAGGGCGGGGCTCCGCAAACGGAGGACAGGAGCAGGGGAACATTCACGGAACCATGTGGGGATCAACACAGCTGACCTGCCAACACAGCCGGCCGGTGGGGGCCCGCGGCGCTTACGCCCATCTCGCGGACAAGGAAACTGAGGCTCGCAAAAGCTGCAGGCCCCAATCTGAGGGAGACGCTCGGGGCCCCCCAAGGGCACCCCTCCCCGGGACCTCTCGTGTCACCGTCAGGAGAGCCCCGCCGGGGGCAGCTGGCAGGGGCGCTGGCAGGAGGCGCGGGCGGGCGGCCCCCACCCCGGCCCCGGGGCAGGGGTGAGGCGGCACTAAGTGGCTTATGCCTCCGCTTGGAGGCCAACTGACAGACGGCTGGATTAACAAAGACGCGCTCTGTTCCCCGGCAGGTCATGCGGAAAGCACGGCCACGGCCCCTGTCACTTCTCCTTTTTTATTTTTTTGTAAGAAGAGATGTTTGTTCCCGAGCCGGGGCGGGGGAGGGGGCGCCCGCCTCTCCACCCGCTGGAAGGCCATCAGCTGCGGTGGGCACAATGGATGCTCCGAGGGCCGCGTCCACGCCTCGGCCCCGTGCACGGTGACCCTCCCGAGCGGCAGCTGAGAGCAGATCACGGGTCTGAATGGGGCCTGCAGAAGGCGGCGTGGGCGGGCGGCCAGCAGCTGAGGACACGCTCCCCATCCCCCGACCCCGTCCCTGAAGGGGTGCGGCCTCCCGCCTGGGACTACAGATATTCCAGATGAAATAAAACGTCTTCTGAAAACCAGTCTCTCCCGTTTTCCCGTGCACACCTAAAATGGGGCTATGCGGGAACTGCCCATGACAGACAGGGCTGGGGTCCTACTGCCATCTGGCAGCCTGTGTGCAGAGCCCCACCGATCACAGGGATCCGGGCCCCATGGCTGCAGCACCCCTGGGGGCTGGTCAGACACGCAGACTCCCGGGTCCCATCTGGGCCTGCAGAGTCAAATCCTAATTCCCAGGCCAATGGGGGAGCCCCCTGACCACCTCACCTGTGACCTGTCACCAAACCGAATCACTGCCGTGCATCTGTCTGAGCACACGCCAACGCCCCGGGTCCACAGAAATGCCCAGCACCCAGCCGAGGCGGCGCCATCCCCAGCGGGGTGTGGGGGGTGCAGGGGAAGCAGAATGTCTCCTGTGGGTCATAGGATCTCAGAATGCTGAATTTGCCCTGATCTCCCCCAGAAAGGTTTCTGGACCAAAGCTCTCTGATTTAGACTACGCGGAAGGAGGCGTTCTGGCCTGCAGAATTCGAGAATGGTTCGCTCAAGAGCCTTTCACAGGCCAGGCACCCAAGCATACGTATTTCATTCTTTTCGGGGATGGGGGGACACAGCAATGTAAAGCCAGGCTGCCCTCCTGAAGCCCTCTGTGGGGGGCGGTGAGGTGCTAAAAAACAGAAAAGTAGGATTCCCTCTTGAGGACTGGCTGCCGTAGGTCTGTGGACAGTCCTGGGAGCCTTTCTTGAGCAGTTTAAGCTAAGTCCCTATCCTCATGTCTGTGGTCAGCACTGAACTTGGGGACGTCACATGCACGCCAGAGTTTGAGGACGGCTTTCAAGGCCATCAAGAGGCTGCTGTTTTGACACTCACCCCAACATCTGAAAAAGCGAATGCTGTCCTCTGGCCCAGCTGCCCCAAAAGGTCCCTTCTGGGTTCTCCTGGAGGCTGGGCGTGGGGTCCATGACACCGTGGGGACCAGCCACCCCGCAGGCTCTCACCACTGAGATACCAGCCATGGCCACGAGGTCCTAGAGCTGACGCCTCCTCTGAATTTAGACAGGCAGCAGTTCTGAGTTCTAGTTCAAACAGGAGGACAGGGATGCTCAGACACTTATTCCGGGTCTCCCCGAAGTTCTCGGCAAAATCACTCCTCTGTCCCCCACCCCCACCCCTGCCGCTGGAGGATGCCTTGGCATGGCTAGCACGCTCCTAGGGAGGAAATCACCACATCCTTCCCTATGTTTCCAGAACCCGCTATCGGTTTCCACGGAGCCCGGCCCAAACTTCCTAAAGACCCAAGTAGCGGTGGGTAGTGGAGAATGAACTGTGCCCAGAGAGGTCAGGCCCCTGCCTGGGGTTCTGGGGGGTTGGGGTGGGTGGGGGGCATCTAGGCCCTTGGGATGCCCTGAACAAGGGTGTCTTTGTTTACCTGGGGCGTGGGCCACATGGCATAGTATAGGCATCACTGTGACCTCTGGTGGGGATGGGGGGAGGGCCGTCCTAGAATAAGCATCAGTGTGACCTCTGGTGGGGGTGGGGGAGGGCCGTCCTATGGGCCACCTCTCAGGTTTGCAGAGGGCTGAACCTGATGGGGGGGTGCCTTCCTCCTCCTGAAGTCCCTTAGAGGCCCCGTGTCAGCCGGTGGGCCATGCCTGAGCCCTCCCCAGGCCGGGAGGCTGGTCTGCCCAAGCACAGAGCTTGGGGCCCAAGCCCGCAGAGCCCCTTCCCCTGTTGGGTGCCAGGGCCCCCACGCCAGCACTCGGGGCTGGAATACTTGATGTCGGGAGCTGGGATGAGAGGCTTAGGCCTCCTCCTATGCCAACGCAGAGCCCGTGCCCTGGTGCCTCACGGGAAGGCACCCTGGGAACCCCAACGCTCAGGTCCGTGTCCATCTCTCTCTCCTTGTGAACCGGTTCTCTGACAGGCCACCCTCCCCTCCCCAAAATGCCTGGCCTCAAAGCTATAGCCTTGCCCAGGGACGGAGGCAGCTGGCTGTCTGGACGGCCCCAGGCTGCCGGGACTTGCTTTTCCTACTGACTCAGCATCTTCTCCTGGACAACCCCCCACGCCCCCGTCTGCAGGAACCACCCACGCCACCCGTGATGAGGCCTCTTCAACCCTTCCGCCCTGTTCTCGAGCGACCTGGCCTCCGAGCGACCTGGCCTCCGGCACTGGACGTCCGGGCCGCCCGCCCTCCTCCAGCCCTGCTGGCCAGGCCAGCACTCCAGAGCAGCGACACCGGCCCTCCTGTCCTAGCCCCAAGTGGGGAGGATTGGGAAATGGAGCTGGGCAGGAAGGAAGCCCAAACCACAGGGCGTTTTAGGGACACCAAGAGCCAATGCATTGTCGGAGGAAGGTTTTCGCTCTTTTCCCAGAGCAGCAAGTCCTAACCAGGGCTGCCCACCAGAATCACCGGGGAACTTCACTGATGCGTAAGGTCCACGGTGAGGGGTTCTGGGGTAGCTGGTCTGCGTGGGACCAGGGCATCCGCGTTCTGCTAAATGTCCTCAGGGGGGTCTCAATGTGCGGCTTTCCTTCTGTGCCCATTTCCTTCGGGGCCCCTGAGGGCCGCACCACCCAGCCCAAGCCCCGTGAGAGGTGCCGCTCCACTTGTGGCCCAGCCCCGTTCCCTGATGGGATGGGTATGTGCTGTGGGGTGTGTGTCCCTTCTGCAAGAAGCAGGGGCAGGCCACCTGGATGCAGGCACATCCCAGCACATGCTGCTCCCGGGGCTGGTGTGTGCGCCCACCCAGAGTGGGCTGGGAACAACAACAACGGTCATCGGCTCCCGCCGCACGCAACAATGGCGTGACCGATCTGTTCCTCCCTCTGGGACTCAGTTTCCCCATAATGAACCAGGAAGGCCGTCTCTGAGGTCCCTCCGTCAAACACGGCAGGGTACGGGGCATTTGGTGCAGAAAGGACGCCCGGCAGCCACCCTTCCCGTATGCTTGGAGGGTTGCCCCTTATGGCCTCCGGAAGCACTTTCTGCTGTCTCCTCCTACCAACTCCTCACTTCTGGAATCTTCCCCAGCCCCCCCACCCAGGACGACTCCTGGTCCTGTTCTCCTCGTCTGCATCACTGTGTCTGCCTGTAGCCAGGAGGCAGACTCAGCTGTCGCCGGGCAGTTAGGATGCCCTGGCTGGCTCTGGGGAGTGCCTGGAAGAGCACAGGGCACAGCCCTTGTGCTCAGAGCTTGCAAGGGAGTCCGGGTTCAAGCCCCCTCCCCACATAAGAGCAGGAACTGCGATCTGCCAGTGGCTGCATTCACTGGGCACTTGCCCTGTGCCAGTTTTATTCACAGGGAAACTGAGGCAGGCCAGGTTTAAGTCCCTCTCCCTGGGTCTCCCAGAGCATGAGAGGTGGGGCCGGCTACAAACTCGCTGTCCAGCCCCACAGCCCTCCTCTGGGCTCTCCTGTGTGTAGCCTGGTCTGCAGCTGGTGCCCCATGTGGCCTTGGGCAGGCCACTTCACTTCTCTGGGGCTCAGTTTCTTTGCCTGTAAAATGGAAGTAACTGTGACGCAGGGCTACCGTTCAGGTCAGATGAATGGACCTGGGTAGAACCCTTGGCGTACGGCAAACGCTCAGTGAGCGTCCCAGCTCCTAGGATTTGGCTCTGCTGCCCACGTGCAGGACAGACGTGTGGAGGATGGGGTCTCTCAGTGCCCCCTGGTGACAGGGAGGTCTCCGTGCAGGGGGAGGAGATGTCCGGCATCACTAGACGGACGGGCGGGGAATGACAGTAGCCAGCAGCCGCCCACGGCAGGTGAGCACTGATGTCAGGACGGGCTTCTGTTCTGACACTATCTGGGGAGTGATCCACCCTTCAAGTGTGGGTCTGAACCCCACAGACGGGCCTCTACTTCTTAGGGGGCCCCTGGACCTTTGCATCACCATGACTGGAATGTGTCCTGGAGGCCTCCCCAGAGAAGCCAAATCAGAGTGACCTCCAAGGGCAATGCCATGCATGGGTCATGTGGCAAGCCTTCAGTCCCTGGACCACCTCTCCTGGGTGCCAGGCACAGGCTGGGCGCTCTACCAGGCCTGGATGGGGTAGAGATTGGCAGCCTACTCATGAATTCTGCCCCCCCCTTCTCTGGACGCACAGCTAAAAGCAACATTTTTCCACGCTCTCACCTTCTGTTGGACTAACTCAGCCGGTGGGATGTGGGTGGAAGTGATGTCACCACCTCCTTCCACCGTCTGCCAGCTGGACCAGCAGTCGGGGACTCCGGGGCCCCAGGAGACGGCTGTGCCTGGGGCCCCGAAGCCATCTCACAGAAGGCCCACTCAGCATCCTGTTGAACCACAAGGCCCAAATGAGAATCTGCACTCACTGTGTCACCCACTGGGGGTGTGGGGCCACTTGTTAGAGCGGCTAGCGTCGCCTGTCCCGCCTAATACACCGAGCCCCGACATCGGCGGAGGCCCCGAGCTCAAGAGGCTCACGGCGCTCACGGTTGAGAGGTATGGGCCCTGCCTCCGAATTACCAGGGGTGCCTGGAAAACATGCAGATTCCCAGGCCCCGACCCCTGCCTCTTGAATCCTGAGCTTTAGGGGCAAGGCCCTGTAACCCCATTTTTGAATCAGCACCCCAGTCCTTCGAATGCAGGGCTGCGTGGGAGAAGTGCTGGCCATTGTGCAGAAAACCATTTGATGGTGCAGAAGGGGCCAGGCTTGGTCCCTCTGCCTGGGCGCAGGCCACCCTCCCGCTGTCCACGAATGGCCCCCCTACCCCGGTCCCCCGCAGCACCGTGGGGGCAGGGAGGCTGCGAGCCATTTGTGGCTGATGGTCATTCCGTAAACTGGGCAGACAAGAGATTCATTAGGGCCCTCGCTTAACGCAATGACGAATTCATTGAATTCTGATAAGGTCGTCCCTGAGCAGGTGGGATAAATCCTGGCTGAGTCTTGTCAGGACGACTCTGAGTCATCCCGGATTAAATTAATAATGATTAATTGGGGCTCCTGAAAGCTGAGCCACTGCACGAAGATTAGAGTGTGCGCTCGAGCTCACTCTCTCTCCCTTTTATTTCCTCTCTCCCTTCCCCGGCTGCGTCTCCTCCTCCAGGTGACATTCGGAGACGGGAAATTGGAATGGAAGGTTTGAGAAGCCGGGGCGGCCATTAACAGCTGTTCAGAGGCCGCCGCGCAGCTGAGCTGGGCGGGCAGGTCTGGAAGGGCCCCGCCTGGAGTGCTCTGCGGGTTCTCCAGTCTTCGACCCGCTGAGGCGGGCAGAGCCATCTGCGCGGGTCACAGGGCCCGGGTAGCCTTGCTCCGTCTTGCACCCCTGGGAGCTGCTCTGGCCGCACCCGGCTCCCGGGCAGGGCCTATCAGAGCCCAGGGGTGTGTGGGGCGGGGTGGAGGGCCAGGGGCGGGAGCAGGGGGCTCCTGGCTGTGCTCTTTTGGTGGCAGAACAGCCAGGCCTCCGGGGAGGCCTCCCTGCCTACAGGGAGATCCTTCTGCTCAGCCCTGGGAGAGGACCCCGGGGCGTGGGGGACAGGACCCCACTGCAAGGCCACGGAGAGATAAGACACACCCAGCCACAGGGCTGGAGACCGTTCCCACCTAGAAATCACAGAATGGAGACAAGTCCTGGGCAAGACCCCACCAGGTCATGTCAGTGGGATTTCCTGTCTGTTGCCCATTTCGGGTGGCTTGGGATTTATCCCTGCCCTCCCCCGCAACCCTCCTCCCCAACCGCCACTGGGCTTGTTTTCGCTAAACCGCGGCTTGTACAAATGAGGGCAGAAAAAGTCTGTGTTCAGTGGCACATTTTTAGGATGAGTCTATTTTCTGGAAAGCATTCATGAGCCCTAGAGCCCATCTCCCAGGGCCTGCCCCATTCAGGGGGCTCCTTCCGCCGCCCCCAGTAATTCCTACACCCCCGCCCCCACCCCGCCAGCTTCTGCCAACTGCCTGGCTTATTAGCAAACATTTGCCGAGGGCACCGCTCTGCTAGGCCCACATGGCTTGTAAAATGCAGCCCGGACTCAACTTGGGAGGTTCGACCATAAACATTCCTGAAACGGACTTGGCGACCTTCCTGACGCCAAGCGTCAAGACGCCCCAGGAGTGAGGCAGAGGAAAGGCGAGGCCAGCCCCGGCCAAGCCCTCCGGCTCTGGGGAGGTTTTGTGGCGGTGCGGAGAGCCCTCGGCTGGCAGCATCGGCCCACGGCGACCAGTGCCTGCAACTTCCCGTCTCCTCCTGTGCCAGCCCACCGTGCCCCCAAACACCAGGAGACAGGCTGGCTGGGGGCTCGAGGCACAGGGTGCAGAGTGCAAACCCTGAGATGTGTCCTAGCCCTGCAGCATCCGAGGTGCCGGAGGCCGAGATGCTTCACCGAGCAGACCCTCCAGCCTCCAGGGGAACCATCGGGGGGCGAGGCTGGGACCTCGACCAGGGCCGCAGTGCGGAGTCAGTCAGGCGCGCGTGTGGGGGCTGCTCACAGGTGCCATCCTTAGCAGACAGATGATGGAGAAACAAAATGGGGTGTAGCCGCACAACAGACTAGTACTCAGCCACGAAAAGAAAGGGGCCACTGACCACGCTGCGTGAGGATGAGCCCGAGACACGGGACGCTCAGTGACACAGAGGCCAGACACAAAAGGACAAATCCCACAAAATCTCGAGAACAGTCAACTTCACAGAGACCGAAAGCAGAGGTTACGGGTGGCGGGTGCGGGGGAGCAGGGAGCTATCGCTGACCGGCGCTAGAGTTTATCCGCAAAGAGGAGAAGGTCTTGGAAATCGCGGGCACAGGTGTACAACGCTGTGAGCGGACGGGACGCCGCCCAACTTCACGCCTGGCCGTTAAAATGGCAAATTGTATACTGTATCTATTTTAATGCAACAAAAATGGTTAAGGACCCTGAAAGCCACTTCCATTTCCGTGGAGGACGTGGCCGGCCAGAGTTCTCGGATGGAATGTGCTGCACTTGGACTCCACGGTTGCCGGAGGCCCCAAGGCCGCCTGCTTCTAGGACGTGGCCCTCTCTGAGGCGGAGGTGGGCGTTGAGCCAGCACAGGCCTTCCCTGTAGCCAGGCGAGGGCGGGACACACGACAGGACACAGGAAGGCCAGGTGGGACAAAGACAGCCGCCGAGGACCCAGGAGTCCGGGTTCTGTCCCCAGCTCTGCCACTCACAGCTGTCCACCCCGAAGACCAGCCAATTCCCAAATGGACACGGACTCAGCCCCGCCAGACTCAGTCACTGGGACATTCAGGACCAAGCCTGGTCACAAAAGAGGGACTGTGGAGCCAGCATATTTCGTAGAGTTTGTAGGCTAACCCCAAAGGCATTTCCTCCCTAAAGACGAGCACATATAAAATCACGTGACATCCGCTTGCTCTACCCCAACAGTACGGGTTCGCTGAACGAGCTCACCGACCAGACGGCAAAGCCCCATGGCATAGCGGTGGGCAGGGCACGGGGAAACGTGGCGTGGAATGTCAGGAAGACAGAGATGCGGGGGTGCCTGTAGCCATAGGGGCTGGTGGTGGGGGACGGGCTTTGCCAGCCAGACAGGAAACTGTCCGGCGCCATGTACATAAATACCCAGAGTCCCTCTGAGCCCACGCCTGCCAGTTCTATACCATTTGCAGGGTCTAGGACCCAGCCTTCCCACCCACGGGGCCTGAACCTGTTTAACTGTCTTACAATAGGACAAGGTCTCTTTTATCAGGGCCAAAGGAATGTTCCTCCCAGGGGTCCCTTCTCACAGACCAAGGACATCTACCAAACGAAGAGGGCGCTCCAGACCCAAGGGCATCCCTGGAGAGAAACCCCTTCATGACACACCTTCCTGGGGTTTCCGGGTCTCCCATCCACAGAGAGGTCCCACTGCCCAGGCTGGCGGCAGAGCCGGGCAGAGACTCTCCTTAGGCCAATCAACCTTGAGCTATGGAAAGACCCTCACCTAGGGTCGGCCCTCCTCTGTCACCACCCCAGGCCGTCCCTGGCTTACGTTGCTTGCCTCATGCTGTTCACTCGCTCCCAGGCCAGGTCCCCTTCTCAAGGTAGGAGAGACCAACCGGTCCCTGGGCTCTGGCTTCTTCTCAGCCGACTGGCTGAGCTCGGGACTGGGTCCCGGAAGAGATAGGCAGGGCCCCGGGATTGGGTCTGGGCTCTATCCCAGTCTCTCGGGCAGTGGGAACTCAGCTGCGCCATCCACACCTTAGGTACAGTCTGCAGGTAGAGTGACAAGCACACGGAGGCCAGGCCCTTAGATGCCCAAGCTGGCCCTTGGCGGGCAACTCACAGACGTCCATGGGAAGAGCCCCGTCGGTGACCAGAAGCTGCCCTCAAGGAAACATTCCTGCCCCCACAAGAAACAGCCCAGGCTGCAGTCAACCAAGGCAAGACAATCAGCAGGCTCAGGGCCTCTGCTGGGGTCTGCCGGGTGCGTGCCGTGAGAGGTCCGTGGCAGGCGGGCCGGGCGGGAGGTGCTGCCCTCTTGAGGGGACCAACGGGGCTGAGCAGGGTGGGCATGGACGTGGAGCCACCATGCACTCCCGGAGAACAGCCCCCGGGGCTCACACCCTGGCTTTGTCGCTGGCCAGACGTCTGGACTAGTTCCTTAACCTCTCTGTGCCTTCATTTTCCAGTCTGCGAAATGGGGACGACCCAGGGGGTGCCCGCTGCAAGGGCCGTAGGGAGAACAGAGTGGCCTCCAGCAGGTGTGACCCGAGCTACCGGCAGGAGGGCAGTCCGTGGCCGTGCTGGTGTGGCCTGCTGCTGTCCTAGGCAGGACGGGACCCCCTCCGCTCCCCGTGTCTCACCATCCATCCTTTCTCCTTTGGATTTCCGTCCTGTTCTCAATTCTGAGGGTGCACACTGGCTAGGACATGGAGGCTGGACTCTTTCCTACCGTGCTGGGAGAGGGGAAGCCGGAGTGACCGGAGGGACGTGTCTCCAGGCCGAGGGCGGCCGGGGGCCACAGGCTACACCAGGGGCCGGCAGAAAGGCGTGGACACATTCTCCCTCTGAGCCACCCCCAGGAGCCGACCCTGTCCACACCTTGATGGCAGACTTCTGGCCTTTGGAACTTGAGAGACTACGTTTCTGTTGTTTGAAGCCGCCAAGCATGTGGTCGCTCGAAACGGCCGCCCCAGGACACGATACAGGTCCAGAAGCGGCCCCACAGCTACCAGGAAAGGCACAGCCTACTGAAAGGGACAAACCTGGCACCGACAGGGGACGGACGAGCGAGGGCACGGCGGAACGTTCTGGAATGAAGATGTTCCGTGTCAAGACCATGTTGCCGCTGGGTCAGCGGCACACACTGGCGAGTCCGAACTCACTGAACGAGACACTTAAAACTCACGGGTTTTGCTGTTGCGACTCGTACCTCCATCAAGCTGATCGAAAAACAAAACATAAAATGATTTGTTCTCTACGCGAACACAGTGATTCTTCCCAACGTTTCCTCTCATTTCACGGACGAGAAATCAAAGCCCAGAGACGTGAAGTCGTTTTCCCAAAGACCCACAGCAGGGAGCCACCGAGGTGGGCCGACGGTGCCCCCCAGGCCGAGGAGGGTGATTCTGTTGGCCTCCCGGACTCTTTACCAGGCTCCGAGGGTCGAGAGTCGGCCCGTCCTATTTCTGCCTCAGTCCCCGCAGCCCGACCCAGTCAACGCAAAAGCCAGCACTAAGGAAAGATGGAGGAAAGTAAGAGCCTTTTGTGGTAAGAGTCACAAGGAAGTGCTCTGTGGCTGGGAAGGGGGAGAGCAGAGCCCGGCCGGGAGCTTAACGACCCCACAGAGAGGCCTGTCAGGTCTTGCCAACGGATGGCTGTGCCGGCCCTGACCTCCACCCCCGGCCTTCTGCAGGGTGAGGACGGCATGCGGAGGGTCTCCCGGGGGTCAGGGGCTCCGGCAGCAGCTGGGGCTGGCTCAGGGAAGAAGGGCTGGGAGGAGGCCCGGCCTCCCTGCTGGGCAGAGGCCACACACTGCGCCAAAGCCAAGGCCCCAGGCCCTGTGGGCACAGCTGCCCTCCAAGGGCAGACAGCCCTCTATTCGCACCCCGCGATGCCAGAGCAGGCCCACGGGCCAGCTAGGAGGCAGGGAGGCACGGCAGCCTCCGCAGGGCTGGTAGCCGGTCCTCCAGAATGGAAAAATCCAGAAAATGCCGCTTGACTGCTTCAGGAAGGAGAGAAAATACAGCAGAAGCCAGACAGACACAAAGGCACCCTCCTGCCAAGTGGCTGGGGTGGTGGGGGGTGGTTTACGAGGTCACAGCGGTGTCGACGGTGCAGCCAGCTGGCCTGGTCTGGACCCTGGCTCTGCCACGGGACAGACCCACATGGAACCTTTGTCCTTCTGTAAAACAGAGACAACTACCACCCCACCGGGCTGTCGTGATGGTTCAGGGAGACCCCAGATGCCTTGTGTGTGGACGGCACACGGCAAGTAGGGGCTTGCCCTGATGGTTCTTCAGGGCCGGCAGCCCCTGCTCTGAGTTTAATAGCGTTGGCTCTCCTGGCGAAGAAATGCTTCCCTGCTCTCCCCTCCCCGGAGTTCTGAGCATGAACTGCTTGGCCTGCCCGCGTGCATGGAGGCTGGGCGGAGGCTCCCACACGGGCCCGCTCACTCCTCAGTGCAAGCTGGTGCTGGGCAAAGAAGTCCAGGATGTGGTCCTTCCTGGCCATCTGGTCAGCAGGACAAAAGAAAAAGTACTTCCCAGACTATAGGGCAGCTTGCAATGGACCACATCCTCACCTCTCTGTATCTGTTTTGGCCCCCACCAAGCTTTTATGCAGAGTTGCTTAATATTACAGATTATAACAAGAAAGGGGAGCAAAGTTAAGTTAGAAAAAAGTGCCCTCCTGCTCCAGGCTTGGTGTGTAAGGTTTAGGCTAGATTTCAGTTGATAGCCTTGAGCAGTACGGACCCTGTACAACTGTACATGGGAGCCCTGAAATCATGAACAGAGTGCCCACTGAGTGACAGAAGGCAGAAGGTATGTTTCTTATCCTCTAGAGGGGTAGCGTTCAGGGGCAGGGAAGAGACCCATGTGGGTTTCAGTGAACAGTGGAAGGCAGGATGTGATCAGCACCAAATGGAAAGGCAAACACTGAGGTGGCGCTTGGCGGAGAAGGATCCCAGAGGCCAGTGTGCTCCTGGGTGCATAGCCAGCCATAGGCAGGTTAGGTCACAGGGGTGAAGTGGGCAAGGCAGTGCGTGCAAAGGTCGACGAGGGGAGTATAGGAGACGGGCTGGGGCCAGGACGATCGGGTCCAGCTAAGGGGGCTGGGCCTGGGGCCAGGAGCGGGAAGGATGCTCTCTGGTGTGGCACGAGGAACATGACCTACACCCCTTCAGGGAAAGGGCTTCATTGTATCCAAACCACTTCCCCTTCTTATCAAGGAAGACCCAGACAGCACTTTTGGGAGGAGAGAGGAACAGTCTCTCTCCTCCCCAGGGCCAGCCTGAACCTGAGCCCGCCTGCCGGTTGCGGCCAAGCTGAGGAAGCCCACTTCCCAGTTTGGCCAGCACTGGCACCACTATGCTCCAGGCCTGGGGCCCCACCAGAGGGAGGGCAGACACGTCCTCCCCATAGCTCTGGGTCTCAGCCAGAGCCTGCCTATACCTTTCTCCCGGACCCCCATGAGAGGCCATTGTTGGGGGAGGGGGTCTGTGGCCCGCCTGGCGGGAGACCCTGATGCCCAGGCAGGCTTTGGTTTGGACTGTTCAGAGATGCTGGGGCTGGAGCTGGAAGAGAAATGGACAGGGGATGGCCTTGGGGCCCTTTCTGCAAAGTGTCCCTTAGGAAATGGGAATGAGCGGCCCTGAGCCTTCCTGCACGTGTGTGTGTGGCGGGGGGCTCTGATGGGTGGGGACCCCAAGGGAACCTGCTCTCGGCACCTAAACCTCTCCAGTCCTTGCCCACGCAGAGCCCTCGAGCTGTCGCAGGGAGTGGACTAAGCAGCGGTGGGGGCCTGGGCTCCCTCCCAGGGCACTTCTTCCCACCCCTCTTTGTTGGGCATGGGGGTTTCAGAGAGCCCGAGAGGTTCCAGAGGGTCAGAAGCAGACACCAGGAGCAGGGTTCAGGCAAGGTCGTGTGCCTGAACAGTGGGCAGCCCGCCCTGTCTGCCACTGTTCCAGAGACAGAAACAGATGCCAGGAGGCCCCGTGGGGACCTTACAGCCCCAGTGGTTGGATGTGCCCGTGGGGGGGGGTCGGCCTACCCAGGTTTGAAATTTGCTTTTTTTAACTCTAAGCTGTGTGACCTTGGGCAAGTTACCTGACCTCTCTAGGCTCTGACCTCCCCTTCCACACCCTGGGGCCATACTAGTCTCTCCTCTCCGGGGGACTGAAGATTTGGGAGCCACGCTGCCTTCCCCGTGGCCACTGCTCAGAGAGCACAAGGCACCCACAGTCTCTCCTGAATTCCCCCGTGGCTGTGGTCAGACAAAAGCTAACATGAGAGGGGAAATGAGGACAGCGGCTTTCCTACCCCACTGGGACAAAGGCAGCAGAGTCGCTGTCCCCGGCATCCGTGGGCACCTCTTGCTCTGGGGCAGTAGCGGGACTTGGGGTACAGGGCCTCCTGGCTATGTGACCTCAGGCAAGTTTTCAGCCTCTCTGGGCCTAGGTCCTCATCAGGCCAACCCTGGGATGAGAAAGCCCTTCTCGGGATCCAGAGTCCGGAGGGTGAGGAAGATCTGCTGGGCGCGTGGCCCAGCCCCAGCCCCAGACGGCCACGTCTTGGCCAAGCTCTTGAGGCTCCACTTGAGGCTCCACTTGAGGCTCGTGGACCATCTGCCCCGCCAGGGCCTCTCCCACCACTTTCGGCATTTCATCTTTGGGTTCTGCCTTGGGGGCTGGTTTGGGGACCACCCCAGAGAAGGAGCCTCACTCGGCTTTCCTGCATGTGGCACCAACGACCTGGTCTATTCCCAGCTCACTGGCAACCGCTGCTGGTTGTTTCTAGAATCCAATCCCCCAACCTGCTGAGAGAGGGGCACCTTCTGGGCTCTGAGGACTCGTGGTCATGCAAGGAGAGGAGGCCTGTGGGGTCGGCTGGGACACCAGACCAGGGTCCCTCTCAGGAGGGGCCGGCAGTGTTGGTGCTATAAGCGCCGAGGGATTATGTGAATCGCCCAGCGTGTTTCCTTCCTTCCCAGAACGCCCTGGCCTGACCCATGAGACGGGAGGGCAGGGCTCCCTTCCGAAGCCAATCTCAGGGGTGGGGTCAGCGCAAAGTGAGGGTCCGCCCTGGGGCAGGAACGAGGGTTTCCGTGGTGGGACGCAGCCGCCTCCTCCCGACTCCCGACTCAGACAGCTTGCTTCCCATCAGCCGTGCTGTTCCCAGTGCCCACACACAATCCTGTTTCCCCAACACCACCTGGGATGAAGCTGGAAATGAAACCGGGATCTCCAAGTATTACCCGTAAGAGGCTAATGGCCAGAAGCGAGTCTCCTCCCCAGGACTTCCACCGGCACGTCCTCCACGGGCTGAGGGGCAGCTCCCTGCCTCCCTGAGCCCAGCGGGATCCCCACCACCAGGCCTGCGTGTTCCTTTCTCCAGCACCCCAGGCCCTCCCCAGCTCCTCTCCTTGGGACCCTCAACTTCACCGCTGTCTGCCCAGGCGTGCTTGGGCAGTAGGAAATGGCCAGGGAGCTCACGGAAGTCCACTCCAGCGCCTACACCAGTTAAAAACAGGGGGCTGGGCATCAGGTTTTTGGGAGGCAGCTCCAAAGGGCAGCCAAGGGTGAATGGAGGCCAGCAGGGTGGGCCTCATCAGCCTTCCCGGGGGCAGATGGGGAATGCAGAGTCTCAGGCCTCACCCCCACGGTCACCGCTGGTCTGGCCAGGTCAGGGCTCACACTCATTGGCAGAGGGGAGTGGGACGGCGGCTCCGACTCACCACTTCCCGAAGGCGGGAGCTTTGCGTGGACGCTGACTGCCTGGTCTCCCAGTGTCCAAGCTGGGCTAGGACTGAAATGCCTCCCGCCCCAGACTGCAATGACCCAAACACAAATGACACCTCCTCCAGGAAGCCAGCTAGAATCCCTCCTCAAAGGAGCAGACTGCATTCTGACCTTGGCTGTTCCAAGTGGTGCTGGGGTGTCTCCCCCCAGGCAGGGTTAGGATTAAGATCAGAAACCTCTCTGAACCTTCTCGGGTCCCCTGTGTAACGCCTCAGGGTTTCACCACGGTCCCCACAGGCTGCGAGGAGGGTCAGTCCTGCACTCTGCCGGTTCACCTGATATCTGTGAGGTCACTCTTGCTCCCCTTGCCCGCGGACCACATTCTGGAGAGAATTAAGAGTCAGTGCCTCTTCCATCATTTTTTAAATGCCAAAGGGTGGGGGGGAGTGGTAGCACTTACTTCTCCCTGATCTGCATTTTTTCCTTCCACAAATATTTAGTAATTGCCTACTGGGTGCCAGGCACTGTTCCAGGCAGGATGCATGAACAGAACAGGCCAACCCAAGGCTTACGGAGTCGACTTAGGTCTCGGTGGAATTGGGGAGACAGACACCAAACAAGTAAGAACTGCATGTCAGCAACACATGTGAGGAAGAAAATAACGTGTGGGGCAGGGGACTGGCACTTTACGTAGGGTGGTTAAGAAAGGCCCTACAGAGAAAGTAACAACAGGAAAGACATGGAGGAAGTGAGGGAACAAGCCATGAAGACACTAGGAGGAAGAGCATTTCAGGCAGAGAGAAATGTATGTGCAAAGGCCCTGGGGTAGAAACATGGCTGACATGTTGGAGGAACAGCAAGGAGACCAGATGAACTAGGATAGGGCGAGTAAGAGGAGGAAATTAGGTAGGCCAAAGCTCTGGGCCCATCACAAAAGGTCTCCTGGGCCACTGTGATGTCCTGGGCGGTCACAGAACTTCAAAGTCCTCCTGTAAAATCCTGGAGTGGGTGGTGTAAAATGCAGGCAGCCAGTAGGCCCCCCACTCTCTTGTTTGCTCTGGGCCCCACTGAGTCGGCCCCCAAGGCCACCCTGGGAGCCCAGGCCTCTGCCGCCCCACCAAGTGTCACCTGTCTTGCACAGTTTCCGGGAGCCAAATCTGACAGAGCCATCTGTCTCGAACAGACCCCAGTGCTTGCCTCCAGCTGGTCCCTCGCACGAGCCAGAGTTCTCAGTGACACTGCAGAACCCTCATCTGCTGTCCCCGTCCTCTGAGACGCAGGGGGAGACCAGAGGCGTCGAGAGCCGAGTGCGCAGATGAGGTGAGGGGGAGGGGCCCCCCCCCGAGCCTGCAGCCCCTGCCCCTTCCAGTCTGGGGAGAAGGACGTTTGCAGTCGCTTCTCTTCCGGGGGATCTGGTTGCTCCAGTGCCCCCGACCCTCAGAGACCCCAAGCCCCACACACGGGACAAGGGAAACACGCTATTTTTTTTTTTTTTTTAACTCCCTACACAGGGACTAAAACATCCCACTCCGGTTGATCATACAAACTCGCCTGACTTGAAACTTCCCAAGTGATACCAGAACAGATGTTCAAATAGCCCCTCATCTTTCATCTCTCCAAAACCACACACACACAGACACACGCACAATGCGGTCTGACGCTGTCGGGAGCTTGGACTAATAGGCGAGTGAGCCGCGGCGCCAAATAATTTCTGGCAAGCCCGAGAACTCCTCGTGACGGGTCTCCTAGTTCCGACGTGCCTGCTCCTCATTTATGATAACAGGACTCAGCCTTGGGGGCCAGGCGCTGCACAGTGATCTACAGTCAAGACGGGGCAGGGGGCGAGGGGCGGGGCTCTGTCCAGGGGCGGGGCCACCCTTCGGAAGCCCGCCTCGCCCCCTCCCCCCCGCCGGATGCCCCAGCTCCGTGAGGAGGGATGCCAGCAGTGACTCCGGGGGAGATGACGTCCTGGCCAGGAAGGCGGACACAGACTCCCTCGTTTTACTTTCCAGAGCTGTGTTGTTGCACTATTCCCTCAAATAAATGTTCCCATTTCGAGTGAGTCACTTGGCAAGGAGACGAGGCACGGATGCCAACACGCGGGCTGACCCTCCTGAGCGCTTTCCCTGGAAAATATTGAGGGGCTGTTGTGCTCTCCTGCTCTTGAGCTCAGGGGCGGTGGGGGAACCCCCCGCCTGGGCCGGTTTTCTCACGGCGGGGCCTGCTGACCGGTTCCTGGGCACCCAGGGCGAGGTTCTGGGTTGAGTCAAGACACTCAGCTTTTCTGCACCCACAGTCCAGAGAACCACCCCGTCTCCCAGATAACCGGCCCTGGCTCCCTGGTTTGGTCCCTCTGGTCTGCCCCGGGGATCACGCCCTACCGTTCCATATCCCTGCACGGTTCCCTGTGACGTCTAAGCGGGATTAAAACCACAGCCCACCCGAACCAGAAAGGCGCTCTAGAGCTCTCTGGGCAGGGTACTGCAGCCCTGCCCATGTGTGGGGGGCAGGAGGGGTCTTCTCCGAGTGCGGGTTCCATTCTAGGTGAGGAGCCAGGCCCTGCTGGTGCACAGATGCACTGAGCAGCAAAGGTGGCCCAAACTCCCTCCCGGTGCAGACTCAGTGATGTCCAGAAGCACCGACCTTCCTTAGTTTAACCAAACAGGCCATGTCGGGCCAGTGGGTCCTTCGGTATGCAATATCGGGGGCCGGTGATGTCATTTGTCGCACCTGCCTGATGTGACTTTGATCACTGGGCATAGAGGACATCTGCCTGGTCCAAAGGGACCACCGCCCCCCACCGGCATCTACAAGGCTCTTGTGGACAGGCTCTGTGATGATGCCCCATTTCCACCAGTCTTCTGCCCACCCAGTGGGGCACCCACAGATGATTCCTGCCCCAATCAGGGGGTTACGGAGCTGCCTGCACACGAGAACTCTCTGTTTTTACCATTCCCTCCACGTTCACGAAGGTTTTCAATCCAATTCCGGTCTGTTACTCCAGAGCGAACGGAGAGAGACAGCCCGGATCCCACAGAGCGAGCCCCTCCGTCATGCCTGTCCCACCTGCGGGCTGAGGTCTGTGAGCAGCCATGGGGAACGCAGCCCGGCGGGTGGCCTGGTGGCCGTGGGTGCCAGCCCCCCGCCAGCATTGGGTCTCTTCCGGGTTCTGTGGGCCCCAGTTTTCCCAACCGTCCCTCCCACCTGAAGGAGCCCAACAGGCCGTGGACCGGTGACATTCACACCCCGTTAGCAGACCCCCGGCTCCCCCCTCGCTGGCGCCGATGCTCTATCCGCCCCGAGTTCCCGAGAATCGTCAACCCAGCAAATCCCTTAATTGGTGGACATGACAACCACGGCCGGCCACTGGCAGCACAGAGTCCTGGGGCCCTGGAAGGTGGTGCCGCCCGGAGCTCAGGCGTCTGGGCAGGAGCACAGGGGAGGGCACAGGGCAGGCCTCCCCGCCGCCCTCCCTGCGTGCGCCAAGTGGATGTGAGCGAAGGCTCTGGCCCGGCTCCCGCCCACTCTGCCCTCTCCCGCCTCCTCCCTGTCTGATCGCTCTCTGCTGTCATGTTCTTTGTCCCCGGGCCGCACGCTGTGATTACATGCCAGGAGTCGTCCCGCAGCTACAGCTAAAGCAAGACCCGTCAGGCAGACTCTCAGGGCTCCCGGCCTCCTGACCCGCAGGGCGTTCGGAGCCGGGGCATCTCAAAAGCAGAACGGCGTGCTTCTGAGGGCTGGCGGGCAGCTGTCTGGGGAAGAAGGCCACCGCCGAGAGCAAGCCCAGAGCTGCCGGGAGGGGCCCGGAGACGTTGCGGGCTTACCCAAACCCCTCTCCCCAGCCTCGACCCACTTGACTCCTACAGGAAACCGAGGCCCAGAGGGGCAGAGATGGGCCACCCAGCAGCAGGGGCACAAGGCCCAGGGGGTGAGAGGAGGAACTCGAGCCACGGTGCCTGCACCGAAATCCCAGGTCCACCTCTCCTAGCTGTGTGGTCTCAGGCAAGTGACTCGACTTCTCTGAGCATCAGTTTCTCCACCCACTCCCCAGGGGTCATCTGAGGATTAAAAGAGCTAATAAGCTTGGGGGGTGCGGCGGACACAGGATGCAGGCTTTCCACCACCCCCGCCGGGCTGCTCTTGTTTCGATCCCCAGGCCCGGCAAGGTGGCACAGTGCCAGGAAGGTCTGCTGGCCGGGGATCGGCTGTTCAGCCCCAAGGAGGGCATCCCAGGACTCGACACCAGCCCGCTTGCTGGGGTGCTCACTGGGGCCCTCGGCGGCCCCTTTACCCATGGTGGAGCAAGCGTTGAGTAAGAGCGTGTGCCCTCATCCTCAGCTCTAGCTCCATAAGTCAAAGGGAGAGAGCCGTCTGGGATTCATGTGGGACCGGGATCGGGGGCCTGTCACTCACTCAGCTCTGGCTTCTCAGGCCCTCCCCACCCCCAGAAGGGTTTTCCGCTTCTGCCAGTTCAGCACTTGGTTAGGGACAGAGCAAGGACGGGCCGCTGGAGGCCTAGCGAGGCAAGGGCGGGGGCCTGCGTGGCCGGTGAACCGGACCAAAGGGATAGCAGTGACATCTAAGACTAGGTTCTCAGAGGTGTTACCCCTTCTGCCATGCTCTCCTGAGCTGCTGGCCATGTTCAGGTCACTCAAGCAGCCCGGTGGAGGGACCTGCCACGTAGACAGGACCCCACCTGCTCGCCATGTGAGGGTACCACTTTCAAAGCTCAACCTCCCGCCCCGGGCCAGCGTGCAGATAATGCCAGACCCGAGAACCCTGGGTCTGAATGGCCCTGTGGAGCCACTTCTTTGGTCCCAGCCCACAGAAACCATGGGAGATAGTCAACGTGGTTTTAAGCCACTAAGCTTGGGGGCGGGGTGATTAGTTATGTGGCATTAGGTATTAATACAGCGTTGAGTTATCCAAATTAATCACGAAACTAGACCTTATCTGGGAAGTAATAATAGAGAAAACATATAAAATTACGAACAGAAAAAGAGAAGTCACAACTCATGATAAAGATTCTCTCAGGGAAACAAGAGCCTTGAGGGTCCCCTTCCTGCCCAGTTGCCAGCAATGTGCACTGTGCGAGCCGTGTTCCTCTGGGGGCTTGGTGTCCTTGTCATCAAACCAACTCGCTACCTGGTCACTTCTCTAGTCCTTTCTGACTCAGACATACAATGGTCTTGGATTTGCAGCCATAACCCGGGTCTGTACACACTGTGGGTCCCCACAAGACACAAAGACTCTGGGGCAGGCTTTTGGCAAAAGCGACTTCCACAAACGTGGAGTGAGAAAGTGGGCAATACAGAGGCAGGTGGGCTATACAGAGGTAGTGAAAACAAACCGTGGCCAAGAGCCCTGATGCCTGTGTTGCCCAAGGTCCTCTACGGGGCTGGTTCAGTCCCCGAGGCCCCGAGGGACGCGGGCCCTCTGAACGTGGGGTGGCTGACCCCAGGGACCCCGTGATTCTTGGCTAAAGAGTCCTGTGGACGTCATGGTGATCGGGGCCGACTGAGGCAGGGCGAATCCAGGCAGGGCTGCTCCTAGGCCTCCTGAAAGCAAGACAGAGCCCAAGAGCATCGGCACGTCAGCCTCATGCACCCCCTTCTCCGTCCTCCTGTCCCAGGACGTCCCCCAGAGTCGGGGGGGCCCTTGGGATGTAACTGTCTCCCCGACAGCCACGCCCACGGGCCCCTCACCGCAGGCTGGACGGGGCGTGAGGTTCACGCTCTCCTGGGATTTTCTTTTTCAGGAGCGTGGCTTTTGAAACGAGACAACATCAGACTGTGGGAAGTGGGTGTGGAGGCCCAGAGGCCGGACTAATTAAGAGGCAGGTTAGACGGAGCCCTGATGCAGAGTAACTTCTCCATCAGGCATTTAATCCACTCGCTCAACCCTGTGGGCCTCGGTTTAACCACCTACGGAGGGGATATGAGTAATAATTATCTCCTCTGGAGAGGTGCTGGGAGGGTTAATTAACTGAACGGCTTTGAGAGGCTCGGTGGCCCAGCTCGGGGGGCGGGAACATGCCACCCAGGGCTGCTCCAGGAAGCAGTAGCTTTGCCTGCCTGCTGTCAGGAATTCACGACCTCGGAGAAGTCCCCTGGCTGCTCCGGGCCTCCCCCCGCCGGCCCCACGAGGCTCAGGACCGCTGGCCCGTTAAGATACTCTGCGTCTCGAAGGCTTAATGGTGCTTGTGCGGAAAGCATCGTGGGCTCATCTGTTTCTTCACCTTTCTAGGTCTTCACTTATGTAATTTCAGGGCGGGGACAGTCACTCCTCCCGAACTTCCCCGCATCATACCCGACAAGGGCGCAGCAAGGGCATCTGGTCCGGCTTTCCCACCTGGTTCCGGCCTCCCCCACATGAGCCCTCACCTGGCCTGGCTGCCGGAGCCGGCTCAGGTGGGATGAGCTGTGGCAACGCCAGGACTTGATGGAGACCCGGGCCTGGGGAGCCAAACTGGGCCGCCCCAGCGTGGCCCCCGGGACCTTTCGCCTTGTCCCCGGCTCCCTCTGCTTCTCCTGCACTGGTTTTCTGAGAAGCCGGAAAGAGTGACACCAGTATCCTCGGAGTGCTCTGAGACTGGGAAAAGGAAGCCATGGGGACGTTTTCTAAATACGGGGAAAACCCCCACATAAAAGAGATCGAGGGAGTCCTTGGCCTGGAAGGTGACCCCTCGCTGGTGGAGAGTTTCCGTGTGCTGGGGGCATCTTGAGCACACAGGCCTCCTGGCCCAGTGAGTGATTTCTCAAGGGCACCAGGCAGGCCAAAGCAGGACCTGGGTGTCCGCACCCCAAAGTCCCCGGACGCCTGGCCCTGAGCCTCACGGTCCACCCGCAGGAAAGCCCAGCCTCCCAGGGCCGGCTCCATCGCCTCTGAAATAACACGGGCCTGGGGACAAGCGGTGAGGACCTAGCTCTGGGGAAACTGCCAACGGACGCGCTGACTTCAGCAAGCCTTTGGGGGGAAGAGGCCTCGCGGGACCCACGTGGGCTCAGCTGCCGCCGCAACTCTGCAGGTGCAGAAATCCAATGGCTCCCACAGCCACACCTGAGCTTAACACCGGGCATCCCCCAGCCAGTGACCACCCCCCCCCCCGACATTAGCACTGACACGGTGTCCAGGAAAGGGGCTTTTCTTGAAATTTCCCTAACGTGGGCAGGCGAGGGACAGAGTCTCAGGGACATCAGTGAGCGCAAGGCAAGTTGCGGCTCAGAAAACACCCACCTCCAGGGCCAGCACAGTTCTTGGCAGACTCACAGGCATCTAGATGTGGGGTTCCGCTGCTCCCCAACAACCCGGGAAGTGGCAGGGATGGTATGACCCCCGTGACCATGAGAAAGTAAGGCTGTGGGGCTGTCTGCAGGCGGACTGGCAGAAGGGATTTCATTCCTGAGAACAGGGATGCACGGTCCCCTCCGCGGGGGCTCAGACCGCAGGCTTCCTGCTTCCCGCCCCACAGTTTTCTCACCCCCGTACTCACAGCACTCAACACCCAAGCTGGAGGGGTGAGCCAGGCCCTGGACACCTCTCGTTTACCATGATGTAACACATCATTTGCCCTCTAAAAATCTGGGGGTAAAAACACCCCCAAGACATTCGAAAATATATAAACAGATAAACTAACAGTATCATCATGCTCCTAGGAGAAGCATCAGTCAGTCCAAGATGAATGGATTTAAAAAAAAATCTGCGTTATTCCGGGCAGTATCACGTCTATCTAAGAAAATGAACGGAGAACAAGGAGATGAAACCCAAACCACAGCTCAGTAGCAGCCGGCAAGGCCCCCTGCCCGCGAGGCAGACGAAGACCACCAAGGCCCCCGCCATCCTTCCTCGGCTCCCCAGCAAGAAGAGCGTGTCTCGGGCCAAGACCCGCAGAGCCTGGGGGCGGGGGAGGGCTCCCCGGCTGCCTGTGGAGGGCGAGCTCAGGAGGGCCCCTCACTTGCTTGGAATCAGATCCTGCACTTTGGCCCAGAGACCTGGACCCCCTCTGCTCAGTTCTGTCATCTGTAAGACAGGGCGATGAGCAAACCTTTCTCACAGGGTTGCTGGAGGGCTTAAACGGGGTATTAGAGCAACCGGGGCCAGTATCATGCCTCCCCACCAACCAAGCTGGCAAACCCCCCAAGCTGCCTGTTTTACTTCCCGTGTCCCCTTTGCACGCAGGGACGACCCCCGGGACCCAATGTCCCCTCTGTGTGCAGAACCTGGCTACTGGGGACCTGCTGTCCCACGGGGAGGAGGAGGCCCAGAGGGAACCACTGGCCATCCCCAGCCCACGGCTCAGCAGCAGGCAGTCCTGGGGTCACCTGAGGTCTCCCCCAGCTGCACACCCCACCCCACCCCTGCACGTCCCACCCTCTTCCTGGCCAGTTGCCTCTGGTCAGCCCTCCCTGCCAGCCCCCGGGGCCTCCTTGGCCCTACGGCCCTCTCTGAACCAGGCCTGCTCAGCAGCGCTTCAGGCCCTGGGCCGTCTCCTGCAAGGCCTGCCATGCGGGCCGGCCCCGCAGGTGCTCAGAAAACCGTCCGCTGAATGAAGACTCTGCCCAGCCTCGCTCTGACTTCGACTTCCTGACCACAGAGCAGTTCCGAGTCTCCCGAGCCACCTTTCTTAGGTCATCCTGCCTCAGTTTCTCCCTTTGAACTGAGAAGAGTCGTGTGAGGTGTTCAGTCGGCAAGCGCAAAGCCAGCAGCTCTGCCGGCTGCCGTACGAGGTAAGACAACTGGCCTGCCTTAGTCCTCCCTGCTGTGTGACCTTGGGCAAGTGACTCAACCTCTCTGGGCTTCAGTTTCCTCATCTGAAAGGCGGGGAACCGTCCCCACGCAGTCCAATAGTGAGGACTACCTCCTCTGTGGCCCAGGCTACCCGTCGGGGGCTGTGCCGGTGGATGGCTCCATCACCCACCAGCTCCCCACCCTCTGAGGCAGGAAATATGCCCGTGATGGGAACGCGGTCCCTGAGGGCCAGGGACTTAGGAAGTGCCCCGTCTGGCTTTGCCCACAGCCGTGCAGGAGCCGGGGGAGGGCCTTTGAGAGGCCTTGCCCACATCAGTGCAGATACAAACTGGGACCAGAGGGCGGCTGGCAGGCAGGCAGGGCGGCTCAGCATGCATCTGGTCCCTGCGAGGCCCTTCCCTGCCCTGGCCAAGGGCGCCATCTGCTGGGGGCGCGTGGCCAGGCACCACAGTGTGACCTGGGCTTGGTGGCCACCTGGGTCTGGGGCCTGGGCGGGGGCATGACCTTAATTAAGGTACCCACGCTGGACCTCTGGGGTCCCTGTGCCCTGATTGGCTCCGACCCCAGGACAGACCCGAAGGATCCACCCTTGTCCCCTGTGGCTCTGAGGGTAGAACGCTAGGTGTGGCTCCGGAACCTTCTTTCCTTTCGTTGGTGTGTCTCACACTCATGAGATGTTTACTGTGAGTCTGGTGAGCCAGGCCTGGACTCACGCCAATGTCCTTCCCTCCAGATGGCCCCTGCCAGTGCCTGGGGGTGGGGGGGACATGCCCCTAAGCACCCAGAGGTCACACTCCCTGTTCTAGGCCTTTGCTCTCTCAAGGCCGTGGGCCCCGGGCCTTCCCCCTGCCCACCTTCCACACGGCTTTCCCGTCTGGCTCTCCTTCAGGGCTGAAGAGCCGGACGGCGTGGCTCCGGCCGGCTGCGCTGGCACGGAGCTGCCCACGCTCCTCCCCATTCCCGAGGTGGTGCCCTCTGGAATCTTCCTGTGCCTGTAGGCGGAGCCAGACCAGGCCCGGGTCAGCATCGGCGGCTGGCTGGCATGTCCACGCCGGGCTCTGTGGCCAGCCCGGCAGGACCACGTGTGGCCTCTCGCTTCTGACAGCCTCCCAACATGGTGCCAACAGGCTATCATTAGGGACACTTGCATCTGGAGGCTGCTAATGGGGAAGCTGGGGGGAAAGCCTCATCTCCCCCGTGAACTCCAGAAGAGGCAGGTGATGTGCTCCTGGGGGCAGGTGCCAGGCACGGGATCAGTCTGGACCAGCTCCAGGTTCAGTTCCCTCTGTTGGCAAGAGAGGGTGCGGGTACCGAGTCCTGTGGGCACGGCTGACCCTCAGCCACCTACCATCCCCGTGTGCGCAGAGGACAGAGATGCTGTGGGCGCCTGTGGGGCACTTCTGAAGCCCCGTACAGGGCCAAGTACACAGCACTGGGACCCCGGGTCACAAACTTACAGGGCTGAGCCACGGAGCGACCCCGCGGTCATCACGGACATATGTCACTGAAGTCACCACTCCACACACGCATGAGACCAATGTGAACATGGTACGCAGTTTAAACAACTCGGTAGGATTTACTACATCCTGCGGGTTGTGATCTCTGCCACCCCAAACAGAGGCCTCGTTCCCATCAGCACTCGCTCCCTGTCCTCCCCCTCGGCCCCCAGAAACCGCTAACCTGCTCTGTCTCCATGGAGTTGCCTATCCTGGACGTTTCTATGCATGGGGTCTCACACATGTGGCCTTTGGGGACTGGCTTCCATCACTCACACCATGTTTCCAGTGTCCATCCATACCGGAGCCTGTGCCAACACTCACTTTGTTTTTATGGCTGAGGACTACTCCAAAGGATGGCCTGGCCACATTCTAATGCTCGAGGGTGGACACTGGGGCTGAGGCTACCTTTTGGCTACCGGGATGCCTGCTGCTGTGAACGTGTGTGTACCGGTCAATTACACAGAGGAAAAGTCACCCTTCCCACCTCACTGAGCTGTGATGGCCCCTTTCCCCTCATTTGCTCTGTGCAGCTGGTGACCATCACGCAAGGTTAGAGAGAAGGGCCCAGGGCGGTGGTCACCGTAGGTTGGAAACAATGACACTGGGGCCCAGCCTGTGGCCCTCCCCGGCTCTGAGGACCGCAGGGCCCTGCAGCGGGCACCTTTCATGTCTGGGCTGTCCTAGTGACAACCCCTGGCCAAGCCTGGCTTGCATTCCAGCCCGAATGGGAGTGGGGACCCCGCAGCACGGATGGCGCCAGGTTCTCTTCCCGCTCCTCCGCGAGGCCCTCCCCCAACGCCCGCTCTCAGCCTGCGCGGCTTCTCAAGGAAGGTGCCAGGTGCCCGGGGCCACGGGGTCGGGGGACAGGAAAGGGGGTGGCAGGCCCCGACCTGGCAAGTGCCCAGAGGGTTTACCGAACACCACGCACCACACAGCGGCGGCCTGGAGCAAGACCTCACTGAAAATGGACAGTTTTCTAGGCAAAAGGAAAGTTGCCAAGCCCATCCAAGACGCGGCAGGAACAGTAGAGCTCAACCCGGGAAGAAACAGAAGCTGTCACAGGTGAACCCCACAGATGGGCCCCTGCTGGAAGTCTGCGCCAAGTGTTCCCCTGGAGCTCCCAGAGCTCACCCTCCCACCCGGCGGCCCAGCCACGCAGGAAAGGAGAGCCTGGCTACTCCCCAGCCACCTGGACGCCCGTGCGGGGCTGGTGGCGGCCCACCCCACAGGCCAGCCTCCGACAGAGCTCCGGGAGCAGCCGCCTTCAGGGGGGAGGGGTCAGGTGGGGGGTGTCCTTACAAGAAGGCATCCTGCAGACGCGGCCACCAGGGCACCACAGGGATTCCCGAGGTCCCCCTCCCCAGCCCTGGAGGCCTCCACCTGCTTCCCTAGACTGAGGTCCATCTTCAGCAGAATGTGACCCAGAAATGGCCCCTCAGGAGCCCCCAGGCCCCCCTCCTCTCCCTCCAGGCAAGGCTGCTTCCCCACATGGTCTCTGTCCCAGGCAGCCAAGACAGTGGGAAGGGGGGTCCGGGGTCAGAAGACCCTGCAGGACCCCCAGCCTCTCTGAGCTCCTGTTTCCAGCTTCAGGCTCGGCCTGGTTCTCCCAGCCCCACCTGCCTCTTGGGGCAGGTGCCAAGATGGGGTCCCGAGACCCACGGCGACAGGTTAACCATCTCCACACTGTAAAGGGCTCGTCATGACGGCTACTCCCTTCCCCGGGCAGAGTGCCCAGGCTTTCGGGGTGGACGCCTCTCCTTTTCGCTCCTAGAGACCGCCAATGCCAGTAATGACAGCGCTCCTCGGCCAACAGCTCCTACGACCCTGGGTC
Source organism: Mustela erminea (assembly GCF_009829155.1). Lineage (NCBI taxonomy): Eukaryota > Metazoa > Chordata > Mammalia > Carnivora > Mustelidae > Mustela > Mustela erminea. Next base: position 57,245,113 of record NC_045632.1, on the reverse strand, counting down.
CCCAGGGCAGGCTCTGCATCCCACTAGACTCCAGGAGCACACAGAAACCAGGACCCCGGCAAACCCTTTGTGTGACAGAGGTGTCACACGGATGGCGGGAAGGAGGCAGGGAGGGAAGGACAGCCGTAGAGAGAGCCACGTTGAGAAGGGCCCCCCCACCCCCAGCTCTGCTCACCGGGCAGGGTGCTCTGGGAAGCACCGTGAAGACAGGCTCAACGGCTCTTTACGGCAGGAGGAGCCGGGGCCTTAATACACCAATTCCAGCTGTTCTGCCCCTGTGACAGACCCCGTGTGCTCCTGGGAGACCCCAGAGGCACGGAGAAGAGACATCCATTCAGGGACAGGCTGTCAGAAGGGGGGGCCTGCGGGAAGCACTGGTACGGGGGATGGGACCCAGGAAGGGCTCCGGCTAAGAAACAAAGAATCAGAAGCCGGGAGGGTGGCCACAAGGTGGGGGGACCCCGAGGCCAGGCGTGTCTGCTGGCACAGTGCACTGCCTGATTCCATCCCCTCCTGCCTGGAGAGCCCGGACGGATGGGCTGTCGTGGGCTGCAGGCAGGCCCGTTTAGAAACTGCTCCTTCTGGAGCCGGTGACGGGACCTCACGCAGAACCGCTCCCACCCCAGAAACACCCGGGGCGACGTTCCCCGCAGCTCGCGGGAGCCGGGCTTCCGAGGATTATTAAATGGATTTTTCCTCCCTCTGGCTGGAGTTCCCTTCGAGGCCTCACCCAGGACGGAGCATTAACAAAGCAGCCGGCCCAGGGCAGCCTCAATCCAACAAACACAACAGCCTGCGAGCTTTGATTTAATAAAATCGGCCCCCACTGGGCTGCTTTAATTGTTTCCAGATTCTGAAAATATCTGAAAAGAAGATGCAAATGGAAAAATCCACCCCTGGCTACCGTCGCGTCTGGAGCTCGCTGTGCTCGGCGTCCACGTGAGCTGTGTCCTCAGAGCATCACCTGCGCCGAGGGGGCAAAACCCTGAAGTCGCCGAGACCAACAGCCCAGGAGGGAAAGGACACCGGGAGGAAAGGATCCGGGGTTTCTGAATGATGCCTGTCGGGGAGCGGCTGGTCGCTGCCCTGGCTGGGACAGCCCCGGAGGGAGGAGGCCCCAGGCCAGACTCTGTCACCTGCACACACCATGCAAACTATACGGCCACAGGCAGGGCAAGGGGCTGGGGTCCCTGGAGTCTGCTCGGGTGTGCTGGTGGCCCAGGAAGGTCACTCCCAAGCCCCTGTCCGGTCCACGGTGGCCACCGTAGCTCCAGAGAAGGAAGCCCCACCCTGAGTAGAAGGCCACAGGCAGCATCACAGGAGAGCGTGGGGCTGGGGTCCCCTGGACGCAGGGCTGGAGCTGTGCAGCCTGGGGCAAGTCACTTGCCTTCTCTGGGCCTCGGTCTTCACACCTGCAAAAGGGGCTGGCAATTCCAAAAGCCCTCAGCTGGGTCCTTGGAATGCAGCTCTGGGTGGCGCTGCCCCAGGCGCTGCTCGGTCAGGGGCGCACTGTGTGCGACCGAAGCATGGGTCCCCGGCCGGCCCGCAGTGCCACTTCCTGCCCCGAGACCCCAGGGGAAAAACCTGCTGCTGAGAGCACAGCACAGGGCACTCTGGCTGCTTCTCGGGGGGCACCGGGAGCCTTTCCCCAGGGCTGGGGTGAGCAGGTGGGCAGGGGAGGGGCTGGGAGGAGCTGGGGAGTCAGCAATGCCTTGCTCTGTCCAGGCTCCCCCGCCCCGCCTGCCACCTGCGCGGAGTCTGTGAGGCCCTCCCTCATCAGGGAAGACGGATCTCTCCATAAAACATGAGCGAGAGAACACACACCGGTGCGCACGCACACGCGCACACACACCAGCAGGTGCACGCCCACCCGGAGCCCGACACAGATGACAGCCTGTCACGGTCTGCATGTTACAAGTCAATTACGCCCACCTCCCAGCCGGCCTCTGACGCCGCTGGGGGCAAGCGTCTCACCGTGTCGGGGCACGGAGGAACAACGTGGGATGCTCCTGGGGGAAAGGTCGGGGAGCAAGGGGGGGGACCGCCGCCCCTCGGGAGGCCTCCACCTCTCAATCAGGAGGAAACTGGAGGTGGGGGCAGCTCACTGGTGTTCAGCCCTCAACCTCCACCTTAAATAGCAAGGTGGTGAAGAAAAAGTGGCGGTTTCAGCATGGCCTGGGGCAAGTTTCGGGACCCCCCCCCCCCGGTTTTGCAACCTGCAAAATGGGGCTCGTGCCCCGCCCCCGGGGTCACCGTACAGGAAGCCCTTGGTGCTGAGGACACCAAGGTCTGCTTTTCCCTCTTGTTGTTACTTCCTGCCACCGGCTCTCCTCCTGCACCTCCTGTGCCGGGGGTCGTTAAAATCCGATCCCTCCCGCTGGGGCGTCTGCGTGGCGCAGCGGGTTAAGCGTCTGACTCTGAGTTTCACCTGGGGTCCTGCTCTCAGGCGGGGAGCTTGAGCCCCAGGCGGAAACTCCGAGCTAGCGCAGAGTCTGCGGTGTCGCTCCCTGTGTCCCCCCACCGCCAGCTCCCGCCCGCCCACGCTCGCTCGCTCGCTCGCTCAAAAGAACACATAAAATAAAATAACATCCAGGACCCTTCTCACCCACCCGGGGGTACACGTGGGTCCTGTCTCTTAGACCCTGAGTCTTGGGCGGCTCTGAGTGTGGAGTGAGAGGTAGGGGGCCCGGAGCGTACCCCCAAAGAGCGGTGGCTCATGGGGTCCTCACCCAGGAATGCGGACACAGGGGCAGTCACGGTCCTTCTGGAAGGGGAAACGCCCTAGGTTCCCCCAAGACGGACACAGGACTGGGGACCGCTGGGACCCCTCCCGCGGAGGCTGCACGGGTGGGTGAGCTGTCCATGACCTGGGGGGTTCCGGCGACAGCTGCACCCCAAGACCCTAACGGCAGCAGAGCCTCAGCCAGCGCCAAGGACTCACTCTGATCCTGGACCCTGGATGCCTATAAAGCCTCTCCTTTGTCCTAAGAGGTTTTGAAGCTCCTGAAATGACCTCCCCCTGGAACAGTGAGCCCCCCTGCCCACACTGCTCCCCAACACGGCCCCACGCGTGGGTAAGGCAGGACTCTGCGGTTCTGTATGGCGGTCATGCCAGGATGCTTGTTATTACCATCCTGACCGTCAGGGGGGCCTGGGGCACAGTTAGTGGAACGTTCCGCACCTATGGCTTCTGTGCCCCTCCCGGCGATGTCTGTGCTGGCACCAGTGGCCTCAGGGACAAGAGGAGGGATGACTCATCCGTCCCCAGAGAACAGCTGGTCCTGGGCCCCGGCATGGACAACCCACCAGCGCTGGGCCAGCACCACAGCTGGAGGCAGGGCTGTTTGGGGGCCGGGGGCTGGGGCGGCAAAGAAAAACCATCCCCTCCTCACCACCAACAGAAAACAGACAACACAACCAGACCCTGAACAGGCCTGGCAGCGAAGCAAGCTCCATCTATGAGCTGCTCATTTAATCTTCAGGTGGGCACCTCCAGCATCCCCATTACACAGATGGAGAAACCGAGGCTTCGGACAGGCAATTCAGCCAAGGTCCCCGGCTAGTCTGTGGCAGAGCCAGGTTGGACCCAGGCATCGGCTCCACCGGCCTGGGATAACCAGCCCACGGGGCTGCCTCTTGTGCCCTAGAGCATAGCAATGTGGGGTGCTGGCTGGCGAGGGGTGGCCCCTCCAGGAAGGTTCTTAAGGGTCAACAGTGGGAATGACTCCGGGATCCAGGAAAGCGTGGATGTGTGCAGGCGAACGGAAGAAGCGGAAGAAGCGTCACCGCGGAGGAAAGCAAGTCTATGCCTGGCCCATGGTGGGTGCTCAGTAAACATCCGCTGACCTGGGTGCTGGGGGCAGGAGAGCAGAAGACACAAGCCTGGAGTCTGGCTTGATCCGTGCACACACCTGCCCACGCACGTGCACCCTCCCCATCCCCTCTGCCTGGCGTTCCTGCTGGCCCCAGCAGCATCCCTGATCGCCCAGGGTAAGCCCTCTGCGGCCCAGTGCCTTAGCGCCCCCTCCACAGTGGCGGGCATCCCTGAGGAGCACTGAGGGGACTCGGTGGGGGAGCGTAAGGGGAGGGGAGGCTGGTCCACTTTGCTTCTGGATTTCCAAGGACTGGGTGATCCTCTGGGGTTGGGGGAGGAGGGCTGCCTGCGGCACCCCCATTTCCTGGGAACCTTGGCTCTGGGGTGGGGAGGGGGCCTGGGCCGCGCTCCGCCTCAGGCGAGGGGGGCCGGGAGCCTCGGGGGAGGCCGGCCAGGCAGCCACACCGCTGCTCCGATAACCTTCAGCCCTGACCTCATTTCCCACCAAGGCTCGTGCAATTTCTTCCAATTTTCCACATAATTAGCTGAGCGGGAGCCACGGCTCCTGCTCTGCGGCAGGAAGGAGCGGGCTGCTCCAGGGCCCGCGGGCCCGTGGCTGAGGGCAGAGCCGCCACCCGCTCCCTCCTCTCCTGCCCGAGTCTGTGGGCACCACGGTGGGGGGGCTGCTGGGGGGTAAGGTGGGAAGGTGCAGGATGGTGGGGGGAGCGTGCCTGCAGTCACGCAGAGCTGGGTTCCAGGCTCGGCTCCCCAGCTGCGGACTCTGCGACTTCGGGTCACATGGTAGGTTCTCAGACTCTAAAGGTGAGGCTCGGGTGCGGTTTTCCCAGAGAACCCCGTCTCTGCCTCCAGCCCTCCAAGCCCATGCATACTCCCGGCACACAGCTGATGAGCACGGCGCCCTGCTGCTCCCCCTCCTTCTCCCAGGCCCTCGAACGCGCCCTTCCCATCCTGGGGTGGGAGGGGGGCTGGGCACCGGCTCCAACTCCTGCCTGCTGTGTGACAGCAACACAGACGCGCGGGCCTCAGTGTTGCCATCTGTAAAGTGGGCATGACAACAGACACGACCTCCATGTTGGGAAGAAACTAGTCCACCTGCAGGAGGCTCTCACCGCAGGCCGGCCCACCCCTGCGACAGATACAGAGCTGCTGCAGGGGCCAGTGCTAAGCATTGGAAGAGCAGGCTCAGCTCCCACCGCTGGGCTCCTTTCCTGGGAGACATGGCCATCCCGGCCCACTTAAGAGGGTAGCCCTGGGGCGGCTCGGAGACTCGCCATCGGCAGCCCTTGGTTTGGCTAAACAGAAGCAAGAGTGAAGGGGCCAGGGTCCTGATGGGCCCTGACATTTCCTAACTTGCTCCGTAGGCCTCAGGTTAGCTAACTGAGCCGTGAGAAGGTCATCCCTGCCCTGCCATCCAAGTCACTCTGTCCTGGCTGGAGGGACCCTAGAGAGAAAAGATGCACGAACCAGCCCCCGGCCCTGGAGCAGAAATGGGTCACCACGGCCCCCAAGGTGCCCTGTCGCCCGAGGAGGAGGCCCCTTTTGGGCCAAGTGGGGTGGGGTGCCCCTCCACCTCCCCAGGGAGCCACGGCCTCCTTGGAATGGCCTTCCCCTGACAGCATGAATGATTCCCTTCCTCCCTCTGGAGCCTGGCGCCAAGGCCTGGAATCCATCATTCCATGTCATCTGTGTAGGGCTCTGTGGGCCACCAAGCCAGTCTCACGGGGTGTGTGTGTATGTGTGTGTGTGTGTGTGTGTGTGTGTGTGTGTGTGGCAAATACCCTCAGGCAGCACAGGGAACATGGTGCCCAGAGAACATCAAGGCTGAGTGGGGCCCTCAACCTGGACCCACGACTGCCCCATGACCATGGACTTGGAACCTCACCTCCCAACCCTGGGATGCTCATTGGAAAAATGCTCTCGTGGGCCACACGAGCCTCGAGTCTGCAGGGGGTGGGTAAGAGTCGGGTGCGCCACGTCCTGTGAAGAGCAAAGAGCCCCCACGGCCTGATCGGAACACTCCTCTCTGGGGAAAACATGAACGTTTCGGGAGTCTTTTGGGGGCTGCCCTGGCTGTGGCAAGGGAGCCAGACCGTGGCCCAGTGTCTGCCCCATCGCCGCTGTGTGCCCCAGGACAGCAGGCGGCCGGTCCCTTCACTGCAGGTTCCTCGGCAGCTTCCTGCATGTGGAAGGCACAGGGCCTCAGGGATGGGGTCTGTGGCCCCTGGTGGACTGTGACTCCCCACATGGGCCACTGGGGATCTGTGCTTCAGGACCAAGGGCCTTGACCCTCTGGGGCAGCCACCAGGAAAGGCACAGGGCCCTGGTTGCAACCTCAAGGCGGAGAAATAAAGGCATCCCACAGACTAGGGAACTCAGGGAGGGCTTCTTGGAGGAGGAGAAATGAGACTGCCTTGGAATGAGATAAGTGGTAAAGAGAGAAGGTGACCCAGGCAGGGGGCAAGGGAAGGCGAGCTGTGGAGAGGGGCTAGTGGAGGGGGAGACAGATGTGAAACCAGGTACCAGAAAGCCAACATGGAGAGGGCAATCAGGGGAGACTTCCCAGAGGAGGTGATACCTGAGATGAGGAGTTCGCCCAAGGACAAAGGAGAAGGGTGGGAGGGGTCCCAGTGACAGGAGACAGGCTGGGCATACCCAGGAGAAGACCCCAAGAATTGGGTTCCAGCCCCCGGTGATACTCCCTGCATCCACACAAAGGCCCTCGTTCATGTGTTTCCGGTGCCGGGGCCGGCTAGAGGGTACCAGGGTGATAGCGATCCCCTTCAAACCTCTCCCAATCTGCACTGAGGGAGGCAGCCCCCGCTCCCCCGGCAGTTCCATGGTGAAGACAGAGAATGCTTACTGCACGTTCCAAGCCAGCAACAACACTCGGACCAGCTCACGAGGCATCCTGCTCCCTCTCAAACCACAGCTCCCCTTGCTGTCACGCGGGTCCTGCCCACTTCTCAGAGGCAAACGTACAGGCACAGAGTGACCAAGCCACCAGCTGGGCATCCCAGAGCAACCCAAGTAAGGACCCAGGATGTCTGATCTCAAGATGCAATGGCTTAGCCCCAGCACCCCGGTCTCCAGCCCCCAAGGCCAAGGGCTGCCTATGTGCTCCCCCCACTCCCCAGAGAGGAGGTATATAAAGCCCAGAGGAGCCCAGGGCCTCCTGCTGCTCCCAGACATGAGGACTCACTCGGCTGTCCTGGGCCAGTCTGACAGCCATCCCACCTTCCCCACCTGGAGGGACTGACAGTCTATGGGAATGTCATTCAGGTGTCCCCTCCTCCTGGAAGCCCTCCTTGATGGCTAGGCTGCCTGGGGGCCCTGGGTGGATCTTCGTTCCAACACACCAGCGTCTGGCTATCTCTCCTTCCTGCTGGCCAGCAGCTCTATGAGGTCAGGAAGCCTGTTCAGCCCCAACAGAAATGAAGCTAGACCATAGGAAATGGAAAAAGTGGTGATTTCACACTGTTTGATCTGATGTTAGGTGCCTGTGAAGTGTCTGTCGCGGCAATCAGTGGCTCTTGGCCACATCCTGTAGGTAGCAGAAATTCAAGCTTTAATGCAGGAGCCAAGTCTATTCCTGGCCTGGACGAGGGATTCTCAAACTGCGGCCCCCGGGGCCAGCGGCACCCACAGCCCCAAGAGCTTGTCAGAAATGCAGACTTGGGAGGAGAAGGGAACTGTAGGGGTGGCCCAGCTATCTGCGTCTGGCAAGGTCTCCAGGGGTCCCTCAGGCTGCTCCTTAAGAGATATGAAGTAATAGACTGTTTCTCTAACCAGCCAAAAAAGGGGGGGGTAGTTAATTTTTTTATGAAAGGGGGAACAACGATCTTTGTATTCAATCCTGCAAGTAAACACGATCGTGACTCTGATCGATTACGATGATGACGTCAACGGAGCCTTTCCTGGCCATGCTGCTGGAGAGCGTGACCCCTGCCCAGCCTGCAGCTCTGGGGTCCCCCACCCGCCCTTCTCTGCAGGCCACTAATCACCTCTAACCGGCTGTCAGGAGGCGAGGCCGGCCCCTCCCAGACAGCCCAGCACCCATGATGCTGGTGAGCCTTCTCCCCAGTCTCCTTCGCTCCTGGAAGGTCAGCAGCCAATCCGTGCCCTGCTCTACCCGGGCACACAGCAGGCGCTCAATAAATAGACGCGAGAAGGAACCGGTCGTTCGGTCAGCTGTGGCCCATTTCCCTACGGGATGGTCTCCAAGGCTCAGGGAGCCAGAAAAAGTGTCACTCTTGGAACCGACTTGCAGGTGTGAGCCTTGGGGACAGCAGAGCCACCAGAGGTCACACAGAGCCTTGGACTCCCCCTCTGCTCGGGGTCCTGAGCCAGGGAGCCCTGCTAACTGTTGGCCAATCCGGTCCCCAGGGATCATGAGCCTCTGCGGCCCTGCCCTCCTACCCCTGCCGACACCCAGGCCCCCCAAAATCCGGCGGCATTGCTGAAATGGAAACCGTGAGCCTGGAAAATCTCCGGGGCATGCAGGAGGGTGGCCCTGGCGTGCAGCGTCGGGACCGAGCCGATGATGCCTGCCATACGCGAGGCCCCCCGGTGCAAAGACACACAGCTAATTAGCTGTCAGGAGCGAAGCAAACTCTAGCCCGGCCCCTCCCCGACAATCTCTCCCGGAATCGCCCTCTGCCACCGTGTGTCACCACATGATAAAAGGAAGCATGTTCAAAGCCGAGCCACTAACAAGAGACGGAGAAGCTCGCAGAGGCAGAGAGAAGCAGATTGCCTCTGACACTCTCCGAGGAAAGGGGGATAAATTAAAACCATTAAAAAAATAATCTGTCATCGTCACTTTCCAGAGAGAAGTTATTCTAGAAGGGCAGGGCGTTCCGAGCGTCATCTGGGAGGAGGCAGTACAGGGGTGGAGGGCCTGGGCTCCGGGTTCAGAAGGGGTTCTGCCTCTCGCTACCCATGTGACCCAGGGCGGGTGGCTCCTGGGCCTTGGTCTGCCCATCTGTAGAGTGGGGGTGATCATAAGCTCTGGGGGGACACCCTATGGGAACGTGCTGGAGGTGCTCGGCTTCACCAGCACATCCCGAGCACGCAGGAAGTCACAGGTGCGTCTCACCCACGCTGCTGCTGGTCGGTGCGCACGTGGCCCAACCCGGAGCGGGCCTCGGCCTCCCTGTGCGCAGAGCGGGGATGACAATAACCTCGGCGATACCAGGAGAACTCCACGAAGGGATGAGGCGTAAGCTGCTTAGCGCCCACCTGGGTGGATGTTTGCTGGGTCCAGCGGACACAGCGGAAGGGGGACAGCTTCAGGATAAGGGACCCGATAAATGCTAAGCCCTCCCCTGCCGGCCGTCATATCCTTCCTGCCATGGGGCCAATCTCTTGCCCCCGGTTCGTTCTTACTTCTCCCAAGGGGCCCCCCACAGAATGGGCTGGACGTGCCGCCTGGTGGTCAGAACCTGCTGTGCCTCCGCGCAGATGTGAGAGCCTTCTCTGGGCCCCTCCTTCTCCGCCCGCAGGGCTGCTGGTTCCTGCTGGGCCCTCCGCGGAAGTCAGGCACGATTCTAAACGGTACATAAATTCACTTGTGGAGGCCCCGCAGCAGCCCACTGCAGACGGGAAGGCTGAGGCCCCTGTAGCACTTCCCGCACTTCCTGAGAGTCACGCCCCAGTGAGTGGTGGCCCCGGGACTCCCGGCCCCCGGGGGTGGGGTGCTTGGAGGATGAGGTCAAGCACATCGTGGCTTCCTCCTCGTGTGCCGGGCGCTCAGCAAGCACGTGGTGAGTGTCGGCTGGAGTCGTGGTGCAGGGACAGTCAGCAGGACAGCTCTGTGTGGGGGCTGCCGGGGTGCGAGCAGACAGGCCGTCCTGGGGCAGAAGGGCTGCGCCTGGATGATGGGGGTGGCCTTGGTACTCCAGGCTCTACACGGAGAACGTGAGGGCCGGTAGCTTAAAATACTGTCTGAACACCCAACTGTCACAGGGCAAGCCTCCTCCCAGGGCACCCGGGCTCCTCGGCGGACAAGAGCCATAGGTTGTCCTGGGTGAATCCATCCCAAATGCGGAGCCGGGCCGCAGGCTGCTTCTCCCCATCTCTGCAGCCACAGATGGATTCCCCGGACGACAGCAAACCCCACCCCACCCCAGGACCACACGACACGTGCTCAGTGCCAGGGGCACGGGACCCCTCAGACACAGTCCTGGTCTCCTGGTCTCTGCACAGCACTGTCCGCGGGGGACGGGTAGGCACAGAGCAGGAATCACTTGCTGTGGAAAGTGCTAGGACCGTGGGCGCACAGGCAGGAGCAGAGAGGCAGCGTCCTGGTGGTGGTGGTGGTGTGTGTGTGGGGGGGGCTTCAGCAGACCCGGGAGGCTCCTGGGGGTCATCGGTTGCTGTGGAAACCCGCTCCCTGCGAGACGAGTCCAGGAATTGAAATATTTGACCTGACAAGCGTCAAGGTCACTGGAATTAAAGCCTTGGTGTGACCTCCCAGATTACAGTGGGGGGTGAAGCCAGGTGGCTAGGAGGACCTGCTAGAAGGGGAGGGGCCAGAGCTCCCCCCTCGACCCCTCCATATCCCCTACTCTCACGTTGCTAGAAGGGGAGGGGGGCTGCCTCCCAGGCCTGGGACCTCCTCCCAGGGTCCTTCCAGGAGCTGTGCTGGGAGGAGTGTGGCCTGTCCCATGCCCTACTAGAGCCGCCTCCCTTCGGGCCCCCCCCCCTGCTCCTCTCAGCTCCACTCTGTGCGTGTGTTGGGGGGTCTCCCTTCAGGAAACCCGCATCTGGGGCCCCACTGCCTCTGAGCTGTTCCAGTGCCCTCCCCCCCAGCGCAGAGCGCTCCACTGGACTGGCCTGATCCCGCATCCACACCCCCCTCCTGTTCCTCCTTCTCCCGGGCTCTCCACCTCTGGCCTTGATGTTTCCATAGTGACGGCAACCCCCCCCACGGCGGTCGGGCTACAGCCCCGTGTGGCTCTGGCTCACTGCTTAGCCCCGCCAGGCATCCAGGGGGGTCCCCAACTTTCTGAGACAGTGGGACTGGGTCTCTATTTTGACATCCCTGTGGGGCTGCTTTTAGACCTTCAGGATCCTCACAAAGGAGTCTTCTGGCGTCTGGTGCACAGTGGGGGATGGAGTGCGGGGGGGGGCGAAGCACGCAGAGGGGATTTGAGGGCACCGTGGGAGTGAAATGCACAGTGCAGCATGGAGCACACGGCGGGGGGGGGGGGGGGGGGGTGAGCGCACAGTAGGGCGGGGTGCGGCACAGAGTGGGAGTGGAACACGCAGTGGGGGTGGGGCGCACGGGGGTGGAGCACACAGTAGGGCTGCGCTGGGGCACAGGGTGGGAGTGGAGGGCAGCGGGGGTGGGGCACACAGTGGGAAAGGCACGCGGTAGGGCAGGGCGCACAAGGTCACGGGCACTTTGTAAACAGCTCTGGGTGCACTAGATGACTCGCTGAAGGTGCAGACCCAGGGGCACAGTGCCTGCCTTGGCTTATTTTACTCTGCTTCCCTCTGTCCCCCTCTTCCCACCTTCTCCCTGGCCACCCGGCAGAACCCTCAGTCTGGAGCACCCCCATCCTTCCACTGGAGTCAGGGCCTGGCCTGGATCCAGGACCCCACGGGGCCTCTGAGAACCTCTCTGCAGCCCGGAGGCCCCCAGGGCCTCCCAGAAGTGGCTCTGGCCCCAGAGAGAGATAAAGGGGGAGCAGCAGGCCCCACGGACTTGCTGAAGGGTTGCCATGGTAACCGTGCGGGGCCAGGCCAGCTGGCAGGAGCGGAGTCTGGCAGAGTGGTGGGGCTGGCTTCCCACCAGGGAGTGGGCTGGGGCGCAGGGGCCACATGGGGGGTGCGGGGGGCTGAGTAGCGCCCACACTGCCGGGCTCTGTCCTTTTCGGAGGAGAGTGTGGCGACCCTGCAGGTCAGTCAGTGAGCAGAGCTGGGCCCTGGGGAAGCCTGCCTCCTGCCTCTCACACAGCAGGTGGGGGCGGAGGGCTCTTGCTGGAATTCTCTGCTGCCTTCGGAGCCCTGGAGCCTAGCCAGGACGGGCGGCAAGGCTGCAGGCTCCTGGCGGCTGAGCTGCACTGGCCGTGCGTCCCGTCTCTGTGGCGCGTAGTAGGCACTTGGGGAAAATGGGCCAAATGGCAGAAAGAAGACATGGGCAGCTCCCTAACCATCTGCGACCAAGGCTTGGGCAGGCGGCCAGGGCCAGGGCTGGGACAAGGATCCTCTGAGATCAGTCAGTCCTGTGGATGCGGGAGGAAGCACCCACGGCCTTCTGGACACTTCTTGCTCTGACTTACACCCCTGGAAGAACCTGGAGTCCCGCGCTGCAGACAGAATGCCAGGAAACTGTGTCAGGGAGCCCCGGGTCCTCTTCCCTCCCTCTATCCCGCGGCAGAGAAGGTGTCCCAGGCTCTTCCAGGCTCCGTGATGGACCTACAGGGAAGAAGCCTAACTCAGGTGGCACCTCTGTGGCAGTCAAAGGCCTCGGCTCCTGCTGGGCTCCCCCAGGTGCTGCACAACCAATCCCTGATTGGATGCTCTGCCACGGTTATTCTACCCATTGTAGGGATGAATAAACTGAGGCCCAGAAGCCAACCAACTTGCCCAAGGCCACTGGGCAAAGCAAGGAACATTCCACACCCTGTGCTCCCCACAGCTAAGCCTGGCCTCCCGGAATCTGAGCTGGGGGCCTGGGAGGTCGCACTCACGCAGCTGTGTACACTGAGGCCTGGAGGAACGGAAATGAATATCCTAGATGTTCAGAGAGACATGTGACTTTAGTTTCTTTTGTCTTCTTCGTAAAGCAGTCCTCAAAACATTCAACCAAAGAGGATTTGTTTTCTCCTATCTAAGACTTCCACAAATCATGGTACGGATGTACAGGAGCACCCCCTTCTCAGACCATGTGCTCCGGCGTGAGGTTTGGTCAAACACACAGGCTGAGTTGGCAGAGCGGACGCAGCACGTTCTCACCTGCCCCGCAGACCAGGCCGGCAAATGTCATTCGCTGTTCAGTACCAGTCGGTCCTGAGGTCAGAGGGTAAACAAGCGAGGGGCGGGCCCCCAGGGCTGAGAGCGTGGTGGGGCGGGGTGGTCTGGGCTGCTGGGGGGTCATCAGGTGGAGGGAAGAGGGGCGGCGAGGTCCAGGACCCAGGATAGCAGCCCCGTGGGAGTGAATGTCAGGCTGGAGCCGAGAAAGGCCTTGCGAAGACTCACAGAGCATGAGTCCCAAGCAAGCGTCTCTATGGCCCCGTGCCTCGGTTTCCCCATCTGTAAGACCGCAACCCCCGAGGTACCACACCTCTAGCCGCTGTAAGCTGCGGCGAGTTCACCCGTGCAGAGCACCTGGCACATTGCGGGCTACACAGAACACGCTGGAATGTTGGCTGTGACCGTAACTGCACGTGCTGTCCCAGAGCCCACGGCCCAGGCATCTACCAGAATCGACTCCTTTCAGCCCCACTACACGACCGGAGATAATGAGGACCCCCCCCGTTTAACAGATGGGAAGACACAGACGGGGAACACAGAGAGGGTAAGGACCCATCAAAGGCCACACAGTTCCACACAGTAGAGCCAGGATTCAATCGGCCCTGACATCACCCCATTCTACAGACAGGGAAACTGAGGTGGGCTGGGTTAAGAGGGGGTCCTTAGTGGTCCCAGGGACACAGTCAGGACAAGGCTGAGCTGGGCTGGCATCGGAGCCCAACCGCTGCCTCCGGGACTCTTGGGCCTCCCAGTGAGGCTGTAGGCAAAGGGCTTGGAGGAGAAGCCTCTGGAAGGGCCAAGGAGGCAGGGTGGGAAGGGAGGCACCGACAGCAGGCTGGGCTTCTGCCACCCGCCCCCGTCCCTGCCTCTCACACCCGCCGCCTCGGGGGAGCCGGAAGCTGGCAGCACCAACTGTTGCCGCCGCCTCCCCTCTCCCTGCCCATCTGCTCCTGTGCCGGGATCGGGGTGGGCGTCAGGCCTTAGCCTAGCCCGCCTGCTGCTGCCTCTGTGAGGGCTGTGCCCGCCTGGCCCCTTCTCCCCAGCCGGGCGTCCCCAGGGGGCACGGTAGTGTGGGCAGCAGGTCCGATGTCCCCTCCCCTCCGTGTTGTGTGTGTAACAGAAGCAGCAGCAGCCATGGATGTGGTTGGAGTCCCTGAACCAGCTCCTGCCCACAGCCAGAGCCCCCTTCCCATGTCCTCCTGCCCTGGGGTTTTCTGACCACAGGACCTGGGCTTCTGTGAGCCTCCCACTGCAAATGTTTCCTGCTGTTCCAGAAAGTTCGCCTTGTCACCTGTCATGTGGCCTGATCTGGACTCACAGCAAGCAAGGCGGGGGCGGGGCGGGGAGGCACTTGGGAGAGGTCTTCTGGTTGGTGGCAGAGGTCCCTTAAACACGGAGGGCCTAGGATCAGCTGTCTCAATTGTGACACCCACTGCCCAACCTCCTGGGAGTTCAGGGGGCCCCTCCCTGTGGTGCAGCCATGCTGAGGGGCTACCTAAGAGATAGCAGAGCACATCGCGGATGCCTGCTGTGTGCAGGGCACTGTGGAAGAGGCGGGGGTCATCTCGAAGGGTCTGCTCATGTCCTAGCCTGGGCAGGCAAGAGGACAAGGCTGTGGGGCTCCTGCGCCGAGGGCTGCACGGGAGATGGCAGGCAAGGCTCCACGGGGACAAAAGATGGGTTCTGAGTGCTGCAGAGGGCTCAACAGCACCCAGGGCCAGCCCCTGCCCCCCACCTCTGACACTGCCCCGTGACAGGGCTCTGTGCTGGCTCCACCACTTCCTGGCAGTGAGACAACAGGCTAGTGACCTGGCCTTTCTGGGCGCCAAGTCCCCCGGGACAAGAACAGTGCCCCCTTCTGGGGGGATTGCAAAGATCGCCAGTAATGCCCGGCTCAACCTTGGCCGGGCAGGGGGACAATGACTAGGTCCAGCTCCAGCCTCCGAAGCTCCTTCACCCAGCCCACGGGGATCCAGCCCCGCCCCACCTTCTGGCCTTTGTACACGCTGGGCCCTCTCCTGGACACACCCCGGCCTGCCCTCCTTTGCCATGTGGCTGACTCACACTCTTCCTCCAGGTCTGCAAAGGGGCCGTGTGGGTGTCCCAGGGGGACCAGCCCCCCGAGGGAGACCCCACCCCTTCCAGCACTTGTGAGGCTGTGGTTCCGCAGGATCTTGCAGAGCAGAGCGACATCTAGTGGGCAGAGGACGCATCGCCCTATCTCCCCAGGAGGCCCCCCACCCACAGAGCACCCCAAGTGCCCAAGGGAGCAGAGGCTCACCCTCCAGGGCAGACCCAGGTCAGAGGGGGCACCATGAAGGCCAGGCAGGCGCAGCGCGTCACGGGCACCGACCGACAGGGCTCGGCTCCCCCCTCCTCGAACTCCTCCTGCCTCTTCCGTGGGCAGCCGTGTTCCTGCGGGGCATATGCCCGCCATATGCTCTCCCTGTCACAGCATCCTCAGCGGGCCCGCAAGCAGCCTGCTGGCGGGGGTGGGGTGCCTGTGAGCTGGAGCTCGCCCCAACTGCTACAGCAAGCAAGCCGCTCAGGGAGCTGCCGGGAGGCACGCCAGCACCCCTGGGAGGCGGGGGGGGAGGCAGGCTCATGATCTCCCGTCGCACAAGCCAAGAGCGTCCGAGCGGCTGAGCAACTTGCTCGAGGCCACGCAGCCTGCAGGGCAGATAGGCGTCTGGAAGCGGGGCTGTGGGGGCACAATGGCCCCTGCTGGACACTCGGCGTATTCAAGGCCGCGTGAGTCCCCTCTGGAGGAGACACTCCGCTTCCTCCTCCGAGACCGTGCCCTGCTGGTCTCCTCCTGTCCCAGCGCCAGCAGGGAAATCTTCCTGGCCTGAAGCCTCAAAGTGACTCTGCTTCCCAAACTGGGTTCCCCAGAGCTCTGGTGCTCTGCAGACAGGCCTGGCGTCTGTATGGGGAGCTGGGGGTGGGGAGGAGCCTCGGGAGGGGGGGGCGGCGGCTTGTCCCCTTAAGCCACACAGTGTCTAGAGCTGACTTCCTTAGTAAGCACACGGGGACACAAGTCCTATGTGATGAGGGGAGGGGCGGAAGTTTCCAGAGCTTTGCACCACACAGGAGGGAAGACTGAGGGAAAGCAGGCTTAGCCCCTGCAGGAGCTGGGCTGAGGCAACTTCACAGGGATCAGTCATATCCCCTTCTACATGAGGATCTACAAGGTCCTGGGCGCGGTCGCCGAACCCACGGCACGGGGTTAAGTCAGGGACCCGGAATCAGAATCCCTGGGTGGCGATCCGGCCTCTGCCGCCTGCCAGCTCCTGGGGCCCAGGCGAGGGATCCCCCTGCCTGTCGCTCCGTTTCCTCATCTCTAAGTGGAGCCGAGGACAGCGCCTCTCTGGGAACGGCGATGAGGGTTCAACGAGTGAACAGACCGTGTTAACTCTTCCAGGGTTTACGACAAACTTCCACAGCCCAGACGGGCTTAGAACAACAGTGTGGATTCCCACACAGCCCGAGGACAGAGGTCTGAAGTGCAGGTGGGCGCGGGGGCCACGATCCCTTTGGGGGTTCGAGGGGAGGACCCTGCCCCAGCTCCTCCTGCTTCTCATGGGGCCGGCCCTCCGTGGCTTGGCTTGTGGCCACATGTTCCTGTCTCTGCCCCCATCTGCACGTGGCCTCCTCCCGTGTGCGGCTCTTCAGGCGCCACTCCGTGTCCAAACTCCCCTCTTCTTACAAGGACACCAGCCACTGCACTGACCGCCACCCCAGTCCAGCGGGACCTCGTTCTAACGAGTTACATCTGCAAAGACCCTCCTCCCCAGGAAGGTCACATTCTCTCAGGTTCCGGGTGAACGTGCCTCTGGGGGGGACCCTCTCCAGCCCCTGCAGACATCCTCAGGGCCTGGAGCACAGCTTGGCACGCAGAAGGGCTCCCGTGAACATGGGGGTGCTGATCCTCACGCAACACCGGAGACAGGTGTCATGGAGGAGGCGTGGCCTGGAGGGAGGGCGTGGCCTCACGGAGGGTGCCGCCCAGGAGCTGAGCATTTCTGCCTTCACTAGCTACAAGGAACACAGCGGGGTTATCCCCGTGTCCACTGCTGGAGCAAGGGGCAGGGAGCTCAACCTCACTGCCGTGTTCCCACCTATCCAACAAGCAGTGACCCCCTCTGCGCCAGACAGGGGAAGGGGCCCCCAGACAAGGTGAGGCCTCCAGTCAGGCCATTTCTGGCCCGTGCCTGGCCGGGCCAGCCAGGGAGGTGCGGGGGGAACAGAGACTATCTCCGAGGTCGGCACGCGGCAGGGCCTGGTTACCCCGAGGACAGAGCAGAATGAGAACAAGGCTCTAATGCAGACAGGAGGCAGGGGACCAGCTACCTCTGATGCGGCTGAGGAAGGAGCGGGTGCCAGGCCGCGGGGCAGCCCCTGCATCCCTCTGGCCTCTGCATGGAGAATTTTCCAGGTGAGAGGAAAGGGTTTCCCGGTTTAGAAGCCGTTTCGTATGCCCTGCAGGAAGCTGAGGCCCCGCCTACAGTTCAGATACCTCAGCAAAGCCCAGTGGGCATCTCCATGGTCCCCAGGAAGGTCACCAGGCCTCCTTCAAGGTTACCCCACTTCTACGCTCTATCCCTGTCTGGCTTCTGAGTCAGGCAGACCAGGGATTGGTGATCACGGCCCCTGACACGGGCTGAGCCCAGCAAAACAGGGAGAAAGGCAGGGTCTGCCTGATCGCTGACGTGGGCCGGGTCCGGAGCCAGGCACCAGAGGGAAGCTGATCCCCTGTGCAGAGGGGCGCCAAGGCTGGCTGGCGGAGGGCCAGGTCGCCGGCGCAGTCACCCACCAGCCTCTCAGGAGCACCTGCCACTGCAGACGGGACTGGGACTGTAGGAACAGGCCACGTGACCCTCAGGGGCCTCCAGCAGAGAAAGAGACAGAGCACAGGGGCAGGGCCAGGAAGAGCTGGAGGAGATTCTGTCCCAAAGGAGTCCTGAGGCCTAGAGTCATCACGCTACCTGGAACTCCGCTCCCGGCAGGGCACCCGAGAGAGACGTGGACCCATGTCCACGCGAGACCTGCACACACCTGGGTCCCAGCAGCTCTAATTCATAACAACCCAAAGCAGACGCAGCCTGGATGCCGTCGACGGCGAGCAGACAAACCACGGCAGCAAATCCATCCGTGAGGTGCTATTCAGCCCAACGAGGCAGGAAGAACTGACACGTCGTGGCGTGCATAAGCCGTGAAGCTAGCCTCCCCGGTCACAGAAGCCGGGATAAAAGGACACGCGCTGTGTGGCCCCCTTTATCCGTGACATCCGGAACAGGCAAACCCACAGGGACAGAAAGCCGATTCGGGGCTGCCGTGGCCGTGGCCAAGGAGACGTGGGGAGTAACTGCTCAGGGCCAGGGATTTTGAGGGGGGTGACAGAACATTCTTGATTCAGACACTGCATGTACCTGCGCCTATGCTAACACCCACTGAACTCCACGCTTTAAGCGGGTAAACCGTTATTAAAAGTCCTGGAGACAGTCAGCTGGTGCGGAACAAGACCACACAGAGATGCTCCAAGGCTGCTCGTCTATAAACCATCAGTGGGTCCTTTGGGGGCCGCACCGAGACGGGGGCACACGTCTGGAGGTGGGCGGGACTCCCCAGGGACTTCTGCCAAGGACTGTGTGGCACCCCTGGGCAGGGACCTACAGCGAGGGCTCTGAGCTCCTTCGGAGAGGATTGGTACTATCCCCACTGCGCAGATGAAGAAACAGGCAGGGCAAGGGATACAGGTCCAGGCCTCAGCGGCTGCGGTACCCATGACCCCGGCCATCTGCACGGAGGCGGTCAGGGTGCTGGGTTGTGGGGGCCTTCTGTCTGCCCTCCTGCCCGGGGGAGCCTCATAGGCTACCCGGCACCCGCCTCTGGGCACAGAGCTGTGGGAAGCCGACCTCATTCAAAGCCAGGCCATCAGGCTTTCAGAAAAATACTGTCCCCACAGCTATGATCGCTTCTATCTCTAGGACAACACTTCTGACACCAAACGTGTGGCTTTTCCACACCAACCACCCACTGTGCAAACAGGACATGGACTGAGGTGCCCTGTGGTTCCACTCAGCGCCGACGGCGATGCCCAGAGTCAGCCCAGAGCCTCCAAGGGGCGGGTCAGCCCCACGTGAGCCCCTCCACGGTGTCTGGTCCCCTGTGCCTCTGACTGACCGGACACTGGAAACTGGGGGTTCCCATGGCCCCACCTCAGATTCGCCACTTTGCTAACGTGGCTCACGGAACCCGGGGAACAAGACTTACTGGTATTGGTTTCTTGTCCGGAGTACAACTCAGGGACGGCCACACGGAAGACTCAGAGTCCTGCTGGGTGGACAGCTGGGCAAGCGGGAGCCCCGTTCAGCCCCGGGCCCTGAGAGCCGGCCTGGACGCCCGCCTGTCCCACACGGTGGCAGAGAGCCCAGCACTCTGCTCTCAAGACCTGTTATGTGGCTGAGTGGCTTCCGCTGTTTGCTCCCAGCTCTGTGTCCCAGTCTCCTGGTCCCAAGAGCAGACCAATGCTGTCCTCCGCTAGGGGCTGTTCCACCTGTAAGGCCCATCACGGCTGGACCCTGGGCTGGGCACAGCACCTGGCAGGAGCTATGTCAGACCCCCGGTGACCTCATGTCACTGGGCCCCAGAAAGGCTCTAAAGAGAGGGATTCCCTGATGCCCCGTGGGGCCTACAGGAGGGGCCTGTGAGGGTGGGCTCGGGCCCCTATCTTCCCTCTGCAGCAGCTTTGCTCCTTTCCGTTGGATACTGGGCTGCTGGGTACAACGAACTCTAAACAAGCATCACTATCGCTTCCGAAGCCATCACACCTGGCGAAGGGAGGACTGCTCATTGGGTCCCCAGCTGGCTGGGCAAAACAGGGATTTTGTTGATTCGGAAAGGTAAGAGGCTGGGGCATGAAGGACTTCAGGCATGGCTGGATCCAGGGGCTCAAATGCATCCCCTGCGTCTGTCTGTTTCTCCCCACCCCCACAGCCCTGAGCATTGCCCTTGCTCCTGGCCATGCAATACCCCCTTAAGCACTAACCAGAAGGCATGCTAAATGCCCGGTGCCCACCAGGCTGGTCCAATGCAACCACCCCCAGCATTTAGCCTGTGCCTTCTAGAACCTCGATCCAGAGCCTGGCTTACTCTCCCCAAGGGAGGGGTTCCCATGGACCAGACACCTTCAGAGCAGGCTCCATGAGGGAGACGGAACCAGCCAGAGCTGCCTCTCCCTGCTTGGTTCCAGCTGAGATAAGGCTCCCAAAGGACTAATGCTGGTGTGTAAATATTAGATACTTCTGTCTCCTTCGAGACCAGTTACACAGATCATGGCGGTTCCCCCAGGACTCTGCCTTCTACTTACTGTATCATCATTAACAGCCTATTAGGTAACAGCTGCTTGGAGAGTGAGAGAGAGAGAGAGAGAGAGAGAGCGAGAAGGAGGAAGGGACAGAAAGGGGAGAGAAAGAGGAAGGGGGGAGGAGGGAGGGAAAAGGGAGAGAGACAGGGAGGGGGAGGGGGAGGGAGGGGGAGGGCGAAAATGGAGGAGGGGGAGAGAGAAGGACAGATAGGAAAAGGGAAAGAAACAAAAAAGAGGAAGAGACAATGATGGTGACAGAGACACAGAAACACAGAGGGAAGACACGGACAGACAGAGTCAGAGACAGACAGTGGGAAGGGAGACCGGGAGGGAGGCCCAGGGTGGCAGGAGGAGGGGGGGGGAGGGGGAGGAGGGGGAGGAGGGGGAAGGGAATGGGGGAGGAGGGGAAGAGACAGGAGGCAGCTGTGAGCTCTGTGAGGCACCACGCAGGTTGGCCCATCTGCTGCAAGGCAGAGGCTGAGGCCGGTCCCCTGCAGGTCAGGCGGCCAGAGCCCCCCCCCCCCCCCCCCCCCCCCCCCCCCCCCCGCTTGGTCCCCCTGCCCCCGCAGCTGTGCTCAGCCCATCATGCCCTCCCCCCGGAGGGAGGCAGGCAGGCAGGCAGGGCAGGATGGGAGGGCACCAGGCGGGCCACGGGAAAGCCCATCTAGGAGTGGAGCTGCTCCCACCAGACTGCACCCCTGCAGCACGGAGTGACCTGTCCCCCGGGGATTCCCACAGCAGCAATACGAGCACTGCCACCCAGAGGAGCCCAGGACCTTCTGCCGAACGGCGTCCAGGCACACGGTGCGTGCCCAGCACCATTCAGAATCAAAAGCTGAGGGGTGGGGGGCCGGTATCTCCAGGGCAAGTAAGGACCAGCCCCTCCCCGCCTCCCATCTCTGAGTCCTATGGACAGCCTCACGGGGCAGCAACAATGGGCTCCAAGCAGAGGCTGAGTGACCAGCCCGCCGGAGACCACCCGGCCAGGGATTCCCACACTGGGGCTCAAGGCAGGGACCCAAGGTCAGGCCCGCTCCTGAACCGGGGTAGACGGCCTCTAGGAGCAGGAAGTCCTCTGCGGGAGGGACAGGGACACAGTCCCCTGGGGGTGAGGGCCTGAGCCAGGTTCCCAGAGGAGGAGGAGGGCAGAGAAGCCACCGTGTGGTCAGCCAAGACCGGGAGCCCTCTGGGGACGAGGACATGTCAACCCCGGGGGGAATCCCACTGCTTCTGAGGTGAGGTCCCATCTGCCCCAAATCCGGGCCTCTCAGAACGGCTGCGAGCTCACCCTCCAACGTCCATCTGTCTGTACATTCAACCAAACTGCAAATATTTCCTGAGCATGAGCTACCCACCATGTGCTCTCCGGGGCTCTGGGGACAGTGTGAACGGGCAGACACAGACCCGCCCACCCAGAGCCAAGGACACCTGTGGTCAGAGAGGAGTGCCAGAAACCACGTGATGAGGCAGGCCTTGGGAAGGAACAGCATTCTGGCAGGGGGAAGGGAAAGCGCACAGAGGTGGGAACTCACTCAAAGGGGGGGGGGGGAGCCGGTGGTGCCTGGGGCTGCCGGGAAGGTGCTCCTCATCTCTGGGGACAGCCCCAGGGCTGTGGGGGGACGCTCTGGAATTTCCTTCCTTCCCAGAACACCGAGAAGCTGCCTCAGGGCCCCCCAGGGCCCTCTCAGGGGGCGACCCAACCGGGCCCTTCTACAAAGCTGCCCGGGGCTGCGTGTGCATGTGCGGGCACAGCAGTCACAGCCCTGGGAAGGAGGGCTGACCCCCTTCAGCATTCCCAAGTGGATGCCGGCTACCCCAGGTCTGCTCCCCAGAGAGGGCTTTTTCATCACTTCCCGGCTGCCCTCCCCCGCTCCCCGCCCCGACTTCCCCTCCAGGCCTGGGGAGGTCTGGCGGGGTGGGCCTGGCGCCCCAGAGCCCCCGCCAGGATTTCAGGCTCCCTGGCCCTGCAAAGCATTTTATTTTTCCTCCTCTGGGGCTGGGAATAATTAGGTGACCAGGAACATAAATCACAGCCTGGCCTGTACATCTGCTAATCACATCTGAGGATGGGTGGGGGGGGCACCCTGCAAGGGGGGCCACGCTCCCCAGGGCCATCATGCTCCCAGTGGGGGTGGGCTCCAAGGCCCCCCTGCCCCCCTCCCCCGACACACAGGCACTTACATCCACCCCAGACACACACATCCCCACACCCATCCCCCTGGGTGAGGACTGGGGAACTGCAGGTTGGGGGTTTGGCGCCACCTAGAGTCCATCTCCTGGAACTGCCAGAGGGGACCAGGCTGACCCCCAAGGCCCACAGGTCCCCCCTCATGCCCCCACCTCCCACCCTAACCAGAGGAAGGAACTTTTCCCTACTAAAGACCCCAATCCGTACCAGGTCTGGCACACACCCATATAAAAAGCAAAGTCACCGGCAGTGGGAGGGAGTGGTAAGGGCTATTTTAAGAATTAAATATTTTAAAAATGTAACATGAACTGGTTTAAAATCAAGATTAAGACATGTAACTTTATCTCAATAAATCCCGCCAAGAGCATCCAAAGGGGATCAGTTTTGAAACCCCTTTCCCAACAGTAACAGGGTGGGCTGCCTATCACGGCTCTGATGGGAAGTTTCCTCTCTAAAAATGCACTTCTAAAAAAGATTTTTATTTATTTATGAGAGAGAGAGAGAGCGCGCACCAGTGAGCACGAGCGGTGTGGGGAAGGGCAGAGGGAGAAGCCACATTCCCGCTGAGCAGGGAGCCCGACGCGGGGCTCGATCCCAGGACTCCGAGATGATGACCTGAGCTGAAGGCAGACTCTTAACTGACTGAGCCACCCAGGGGGCCCCCAAAGTCCATGCACTTTGACACAAAATTGTCCCCCCCACCTCAGTCCCACTTTCCCCTCCTGCTTCGGCAGAGCAATGGGGTCTGAGATGTGCCCCCTCCTCTCGGCTGACCGTCGTCAGGTGATCCACACCCTCCGTGTGCCCCCTGCCTCAGTTTAGTTTTCACATGCATTGTAGCCCCTTTCACCCCTGACCCCTTAGCGCTCCCCTCTCCAGGCTGAGCTGCCCTCGGCCCCTCACAAGCTCTATCCAGCAGACAGCGGCCACAGGTGACCCGGTAGCAACAGGACCCAGGGCAGCCAACAGCCCCCATGCGCCTGCCCCCAGAGACTTCCTCCCTCCTCCGCCAACCAGGGTCGCACAGATGTGCCGCCTCAAGGGGAAACCACGCCAGAGAGAGCCATCCGTTGCGTTTCTGGCCTTTGAGCCAGTCACAAACAGTCCCTTAGCCCCTGGGAACGTTTCTGCGTTAAACACGGAGATGCAGGATTTCAAACGGTCCGACAGAGCAGTGTGTTGCACAGCTAAAGGGAGGGGCTCTCGGACTTGCGGGAGTGGCCACTGTCCACACCTTGCTGTGCATCTCCCTGAAATCCAGCAGGCACACGCGTATACGTGCGTGCGTGTGTGTGTGTGTGTGTGTGTGTGTGCGTGCGCATGCGTGGACGTATTCTCGTTTGTCGAAACACAAGTCCGAGCGCGGCAGACGCGCCGACCCGCGATCCCTCTGGGTCTCTTCCGGCCCTGCCTGCAGCCGCACGCAGGTGCTCGCTTTACCTCTCGGCTGGAGTCCTGCTGGGAGCGCTGCTGGGCAGGAGGCTGGGTGCCCCCCTCCGGCCACCTGTCAGGCTGTTCTGGGGCCCCGCCGGGGAAAACAACAGAGGGGGACAGAGCCCTAGCAGCAGAGCCGTTAGGTCAGAGGCCTGCACATCCCCACTGGGTGGAATCCTTGCTCACTTCCCAAGTCACCCTCCTTCAGGGCAGGCAGCTTCTGGAAGCTGGAAGAAGGGAGGGACAGCTTCTTCCCGGAGCCCCCAGAAGGCACCAGCCGTGCCAACACCGTGACCTGACTCCCATGAGACTGACGGGGCACTTCCGGCTTCCCGATACTCCTCTTCAGATGCTACCCAGGCACGATGCTGACTAAGATCATAAACGTGTGGTTTTTAAGCCATTTAAGTTTGTCTGCATTTGTTACAGCAGCGGCAAGAGACTGATTCGTGGGTGCGGCCCCTGGTGGGCTGCATGTCACCGTCGCCTGGGGAATGTTCCAAGTCACAAGCTGGCCCCAGGTTTCACCCCAGACCAGTCAAGTCAGAAGCCCAGAAAGTTTTTTAGGGAGCAGCCACGGTGGGGGACACTGCCTGAGACCTCCCACTCCCGGAGCCTCCTCCCAGAGCACTGGCTGGGGCTCTGGGCGCAGGTCTCCCCACACTTGACGTCCCACTGCCACAGCCCCACTCCCCCGACCGGCAGACCCCCGGGGACCTCTCCGGGCCTATTTCGCCACCTGTGAAACGCCGGGGATGGCAACCTCCTTCCGAGGCTGCCGTGGGCTTCGAACAAGGAGGTCTGTGTAGAGGCTGGCACAGGGCTTGCCGCCCCGATGGTGGTGCTGAGGTCAGCCTGCTGTCAGCTTCGCCCCAGAGAGGACATGGTACCATATCGCGGCCCAAGGCACCACCTGCTCCCGCCCCGTGAATGCCCCCCAGCCCAGCTGCCACCGGTGCTGAATGCTGAACACAACACGTGTGGGCTGTGACCACAGAAGGCCTGGCTGCCCCGTCCCACCGGTTCCTTCGGATGCTGGTAGCCGGACAGGCAGCCAAGGCC
The DNA here is from genome assembly GCF_009829155.1 of Mustela erminea. Taxonomy (NCBI): domain Eukaryota; kingdom Metazoa; phylum Chordata; class Mammalia; order Carnivora; family Mustelidae; genus Mustela; species Mustela erminea. Next base: position 57,220,249 of record NC_045632.1, on the reverse strand, counting down.
TGTATGCAGAGCCACATCCAGCAGGGGGCACCACCGAGAGCTGCAGGATCCTGGAGGGAGGGGAGGGCCTGGAGGGCAGCCAGGGAGAGGAGGAAGAGCGCATCTGGGCAAGAGAAGGCACTCAACTCGTCCTTGGTGCCAGGAAATCTGTGGGCACTTAGCAGCATGCAGCTCTGAGAGGCAGGCGGCAGGGTGGCCTCAGGAGCGGCGGGCTGGGGGCATGCTAGGCCGGCCAGGGTGAGGGCTATGCTGGGGGGGGGAAGGGTGTGGGCAGCGGAAGGGGACCTGCCTGACCTGGGGCTGCAGAAAGCAGCTGGGAGAGGCGAGCGGCCTTCCAGGGGCTGGCTCCCTCCCCGGCAGCTGCCGCAAAGGATGGGCAGGCTGCCCGGGCCAGGCCAGGAGGCGCCTGGGGAGGACACCATAAGGAGGGTATGGGCCATCCTGACTCCTAAAGCAAAGGTGGGGGCTAGAACTCACGGAGAGAATCTTTGGGGACCTGGCTGTGAGCCCCACCACCGCCAGGAAGCCCTCCCTGCCTATCTTCGCAGGGCTCCACACTTAAAGAGTTCTGGATTCTTGCGGACCTCAGCTTGAACCCTTGTTCTGGCATATTCCTCAATGGCGGCACTGGGCGGGGGGGAGGAGCAGGGTGCACGGGCGCCCATCAGGTCTTTCCGAGACCAACTGACAAGCCATCCCTACTGGAATGTGGCAAGTGCCGAGCAACCAGCTTCCTGAAGCCACAAAGGCAAAACCCCAAAACAACTGTGATGTGTAGCATCGGCTTCTTTCCACGGTAGAAATACTCCCAGGGTGGCTGGTTTCAGGCTCCCGACGGGACGTCCCTCAGTGTGGAGTCAGGAAAAGGTGTGCACGCTTGCTCCCCAGCACAACAGGAGTGCCCGAGGGAAAGCCCAGGGGCCCAAAAGCCAGATGCCATCTGTGTAGGCAGACTGGCGGCTGGCTGGGGCCCCTGCCCGGGAGGCCGTGAGCCCCGCCTGACTGATGCAGACCAGGCTCAGAGAGGGGGAGGCCACGAGCCCCAGGGCCACGGCTGGACAGTATCAGCGCCAAGTTCCTGGCCTGGTCTGCCTCCAAAGCGGAGAGCGAGGCCGATGACAGGCGCCGGGGGAGGATGGGAACCTGCCTCCTCATGCGTCCCGAACTGGACGGAGGGCCGACAGGTGACGCTTTCTATCCCGCAGGCACTGGCCCGGGCACCTGGGGGGTGGCTCCCTCGGGTACGCGTCTGACTCGCTTTCGGCTCAGGTCATGATCCCAGGGTTGTGGGATGGAGCCTGTGGCGGGGCTCCGGGCTCAGCATGGAGGCGGCTTGCGATTCTGTCCCTCTCTGCCTCTCCCCCCGCTCACATGCGCATGTGCACGCTTTTGCGCTCTCTTGAAAAATTTAAATAAGAATTTTTTTAAAAAAGCAGTTTTCAGGGGTGCCTGGGTGGCTCAGTGGGTTAAAGCCTCTGCCTTCAGCTCAGGTCATGATCCCAGGGTCCTGGGATCGAGCCCCGCATCGGGCTCTCTGCTCAGCAGGAAGCCTGCTTTCTCCTCTCTCTCTCTCTCTCTCTCACCACCGGACCCGTTTCTGCTGCAGGAGGGCGGGGGTGGGGGAGTGCAGGAAACACCCCGGAGGCCGCATTGTGGCAGGACAGTGACCACCGCCGAGCCCTGCGCGTCTGATGATATACCCACCTTCCCAAGACCCTGTGAGGGCAACACCGGCATCCCCACTTTACAGATGAGGCTGTTGAGGCTCGGAGAGATTCGATAGTTTGCAAAAAGCCACGTGGCTAACTGACTAGAGATGCGGCGAGCACGCAGAACTAATCTTCCCGGGCCCTCCAGCCTGTACCCCCTGCCCCCCATCACAGCCTTCTGCACACAGCTCAATGCCCCGCCGGGTGCTTCGGTGCACAGGGAGGCACGCGGTCACCAGCAGTGGGAGACGCGGACCACTTCCAGCCTTCCGGGGCTCCTTGTGTCCCTTCCCAATCACCAGGTCTCACGGCTGGTCCAAGCGGCGGGGCTGCTTGTCCTGGCATCCCATGGGACACATTCCAGTGCACGTACTCTTGACCCCACTGCTTTCCAGCCTGGAGGCCCCTCACTTTGGGGCGTGGGATCCTCAGGATTCTGATGTGGGATTTCAGGACCCGGCACAGGGTACCCACAGGGAAGAATAGCTATCTGCTGGTCCACAACAAATGGAAAAATCACAGACCCCGGCTGACCCTCCAGCCCCAACACTGTCTGGAGGGGAACGGAGCTATCCAGAAGGAGCCCTCCTGGCTCTTTCCCTCCTGCTTCTCTTGCACAGAGGTCACAACCTCCCTGAGAGCTGCAGGCAGGGTTCCAGGGCCAAGTGTCTGGCCCTGAAGAAACAGGGGCTGCTGGGAAGCTGAGCCCCAGCTCAGAGAGAGGCTCAAGGGAGGGGGAAGGGCTGGTGGGACATCTCCGCGTGCACACATGTCCCTTCCGGCAGCGACTCCAGCATCCCCTTACCTGCCCGTCCCGCACCCCTCCTCGTCCAAGCTGTCCGAGCGGGCACGCCTACCTGCTTTGCTCACACCCCTTGCCTTGCTCGGTGGACACCTGTCCCCATGGAGGCGGCCGCCTTGTTCCCTTTCTCTGTATGCGTCACGGTGGTCTTTTACAGCTCTGGCCGTGACACCCTCGTGGCTGCCCTCCAGTGGCTTCCCCTGATGGAGACACAAGGGCCACCCTGCCTTGCCCAGGCGTGCCCTGCAGGAAGGGTCTCGCCTGCCGGGACGCCTCCCGTGTTAGGTGTCTGCTGGATGAAATGACTGAGGGAGAGTAGAAACTGGGAAGGAAGCAGGCAGCCAGAGTGGGGGCGAGGAACAGGCGTCAGCACCCCGCAGACGCCCCTGCCCTGACCAGGTCTGGGCCAAGGGCTGGCCCCTACCGCACCCAGGGTCCTGGGGCCATCAGGGAGAGCCAGCAGCCAGAGGTGGGGGCCCTCCCCTGATGGAGCTCTGACCCAAACCCTGCCTGATTCCTCCAAGGGGGATGAGACAGAGCAAGGAGAAGGGCGAAGACAAGCAGAGAGCCTTCCAGAGCCCCTTCCCAGGACGCGCGGAGGCAAGGGACGCTCTCCCACGTGGTCTGGATTCCACCAGCAGAACCAGGAGCCGATGGCTGATGAAATCCCACCTACCGGAGGATGCCGCCTGCCTGCCCACCCGCCTGCCCAGGGCCCCGGCCTCCCACGGCCTCCCCTCCAGGGCTGCAAGGCACGGTCGGGCTGCAGAGGGCAGAGGGACGTCTCCAGAACACCACCTCCTTTGGACGAGTGCCTCCATGGGGGGCATGGTTCAGGAAGAAAAACAAACATGCACTTGGGGGGAGGGAGGAAGCAGGCGGCAGATGCTGGCAGGCGAGACACAGTGTCTGGAGGAGGTCAGGGCGGGCTGGCGGGCGGCGGGGCTGGAGGGTGGCCCCCCAGGTGCCCTGTGGCGCCAGGCCAGGGTCGGGCCCCCAGGCTCATCCGGGTGGGCCTGGCGGGGAGCTTGGGCATAGAAAGTGTCTCTGGCAGGAAGCCACCACCCAGGGGTCCTCCTGCAGCCACGGCCAACATTCCCGGCCGTCTTGGGTCTGACAGCACTCGTGGCTGGGTGGCCCAGCCCGGGACCCTGGGCCTCAGTCCCTTCCGGCCCACTGCTCTCCACGGCTCCTGCCTGTGAGCAAGCCTTCGGCCGTCCTCCCCCAGCACCCCTCATGTGTTCACTCAACTAGCCTTTCCGGAACTCCTAGACCCCACTCAAGGCACTGGGGTTACGGCCAGGGACAGACCTGTCTTGCCTGGTGGAGCTTCTGTTCACTTACCTTCAACGGCTCCTCCCACCTTCATGACGGGGCAACTCCCCCCACGCACATTCAAAGCTAACAACAGGGGAGCCCACCTTCCGGACTCCAGCCTCCCCTTCACTGCCCCCCGCCCCCCGCCCCAGCCCTCCAGTCATGTGGACAGGCCCCCCACGGGGTGCACGGCGCCACCTTCACGACTCCCTCCAACCCTTTGCCCACGCCGGTCCCTCCACCAGGGACAGGTGCATCCCTGTCCCCCTCGGCGCCTGACCCGCTCTCGCTGTCCTTCTGGGACGCCTCCCTCCTCCCCTCCCCCAGATGTAAGCTTTGAACTGAAGACCCCTGGCGTGAGACCTGGGTGTATGGGAGTCACAGGAGATCCTGCGGGAGGGAGAAGGGTGTGGGGCTGAGGAAGGGGTGGCAGGGGAGCGGGTAGAGGTCCTGGGGTGGTGGCCTGCCTGAAGGCGGCAGGAAGGTCACAGTCGGGAGGCTGCAGGTGGCAGGAATCGTGCGCTGACAAGGGTGGGGCTCCCCGCTCACAGCTGGAGAGAGAACTGTTGCCCGGGGCCCACGGGCCATTCTCCGGCTCATGAACCTTCAAGAGCTCCCCAGGGCCCAGCCGCAGAGTCTAAGAGATGCCGGGCCCCCGAGTGGGCCCCGCACAGGCCTCATGCTGGCCCACCCACCTCCTTCCTCAGTCCTGACGCTCCCCCCGTCGCCCGAAGGTGCCTGCCCTTCTCGCTCGCTCCCAAACGCCTCCGTCTCTCCTCTACCTGACCCCGAATCTCGGCCTCCTTGTCCTCTCGGGGGCATCGTCCCACCACCCCAAGCAGCCTGGACCCTGTCCCTCTGCAGTCTTCCAGGCCTGGGGACACGTGTGTCACCTCGGCATTCCTCCCTTGAGGTAAGCACCCTGCCCATTTTACAGATGAGGCTGGTGCACAGAACGGTTAGGTCCCACGCCCAGGCCACAGAGCTCTGAAGGGAGCGGCTGGGCTGGGGACAGGGCCGCACTCTGGAGCACCTTACACAGCCTGGACCAGTCACGATATCCTTCAGTGGGAGCCCTGCATCCCCTATCAGGCCCTAGCGGCGCCGGCGACCCAGAGCTTCTAGCCCAGCAGACTGGAGATGAAGCCCCAGCCCGGACGATACCACACGTGGGATGCCACCGACGGTGGACCTCTCTGGGCTTTAGCAGACACAGACCTTTGGAAGTTGAACACTGAAATCAGTATCTGCGGCGGCCTTGGCCACACCACAAGGGACAGCCGCATGACCCTGGACAAGGTGCCTGAGCGCTCCAGGCCCCTTCCCTCATCTTTGCAGTGGGGGACAGGGGTCGGGCAGATGGCCCCTGAGGTCTCCGGGCACCACCGGGAACCACCAGGGCAGAGGGAGGAGCCAGGAAATCCGGGCAGGGCGGGGCCCACCCCCAGCCCCGGGGCCAGGCGCCGGAGGGGGCGCCGGCTGCCCCCAGAAACGCGCTCCAGATGCGTGCTGCGCTGCCAGCATTCCTGGAAGGTAACGCCAAGCCGGAGGGAGCGGCGGGGGCTCAGCCCGCCGCCAGATGTGCACGGCGCACAGCTGCCCCCGGCTAATAAGGTCAGCTCCTGGCTCCGGCAAGCCGCGCACACACGGCCGCCTCCGCCTGGCCGGCACCCGCCCCCGCGCTTCCTGGGGTGGGAGGGAGGCCCCCTCAGCCACTGGGGAGGGCCTGAGCCCCCCCTGGGGGCTGGGATGGGCCGCAAGGCTAGGCCAGGAGAGGTCGGCACCCCCTCCCACCCCAGGGGAAGGAGCCGACCCACCGCTTTGCGGGGAGCAAAAACACTCAGCACTCTCCCCCGCCAAGCCAACCCCTCCCTGCAAGGCCTGGGACCCCGAGGTGGGAGAGGTCGGAAGCCCAGGCCCTTGCTGCTGGAGGACCTGTGGGGACGGGCATGGGGGCCAGGCTTGCCCTAACTTTCCTTGTGCTGGCTGTTTCCCTTCAGGTACTGACCAGAGACCCTGCGCTGCATTTGGGGTCTTGGCCTGAGGGAAAGCGCAGGCACTGCAGGGGCCCCTAGGTGGGGATCCCCAGTGTGGGTTGGGCCTGCTGCTGTGGAAAGCACAGCTATGGGGAACCGGGGCTCCTAGGATTCCCTGCTCTGGCCACGGGGGAACACACCCCCTCTCCCAGGCAGCCTCGCGGCCCCATCTCGCCCCACCCGGGGAACACCCTGTCCTCCACTGGGAGATGTGAGGTCACAGCCTGGGGTCGTGGGGGGCAGGGGAGAAAGGGGGCCCAGATTCCACTCCTCCCTTCCAACCAGGTCCCCCACAGGGCCAAGGGCAGCCCCCCTCCTGCCCCCTCCTCCCTAGATAAAGGCGCCCGGCAGCCGCCTTTGTTTCTCGGGTGTAAACCGAGCCAGATGCGGTCTAATCCCCCAGCTGGGCTGGATTTGCTGGCGGCTTTGGCTCTAGAGCCTCCCAAGCCCTCCAGCCCCGCCTGCCCGGCTGGCGCTTTCAGGGCTGCTGGGGCTGGGGTTCGGGGGTGCTGGCCGCCTCAACCTCACTCTTCTCCCACCTGAGGGCCAAGGACAGGGCGAGGCTCCTGGCTCTGGGATCCTGTCCTCCTGGGGCCCAATGACCTTGGGGGAATCCCGTGACTCAGGTCTGTAAGGGGGGAACGAGGACCAAACCCACAGGTCCTAGCGCTCAGCTACTTTCATGAGGACCTGGAACGGTGTTCACCTCCCTGACCCCCTGCTAAGAGCCACAGTGCCCCACCTCACCACACACCCCATCTCGGGGACACAGAGCAGCGGTGACAGACATGGAAGCGCCTACAGAACTCTGCGGGCGCCTCATTCCTTCCAAGAACCAGGGAACCCGAGGAGGTTGGGGCTAGTACAGATCCTACCGCCCAGAGGAAGAAGCCGAGGCCCGGAGAGTTCCCAAAGCTAGTAAGAGACAGGATTATCGGGAAAGTACAGAGACCGTCCCAGTCACTCAGCAACTGCGATGCCCCAGGGGCGAACGCAAGAGCAGCAAGGGGAGGGCAAGGCCGAGGTCCCCTGTAGCACTAGGGGGGTTTCTTCAGAGTGTGGTCTAAAGCCTTCCAGAATCAGCCCCTGGGATTCTTGTTAAAGATGCAGATCCCTAGGCCTCTACCAGTTGCAGCACACCAGAACCCCAGAGGGAGCCCCTGGCAGTTGGGTGTATTACGGGTGTGCGTAGGTGACAGAGGCTGGGTGGGGGCGGGTCCGAGGAGCTGCCTTCCCTGCTGCTGCCCAGGTGGTCTGTGTCCTCCGTGAGTGGGGGGCTGGGGGTAAGAAGCCAGGGGCAGGCTGAGCCAAAGGCAACTCGGAAGGGCGCTCTCTGTCCCCTCCCAGGCCCACCCTACAGCCCCAGGCCACCCCTGCTGGGAGCACCGCCTCACCTGGGCTGGTCCAGCCAGAAGGTGGGCAGGAGGCCAAGCTCAGAACCTGCCAGGAGGGTCTGATGGAAGCGGCGCCTCCTTCCAGAGGCCATTAATCATCCGGAGCAAATCCCCGTCAGTCCCTCCGTTCCTGCTGCTTCTGCCCCTGCACACCCCCCACGTGCAGATACACAGAACACGCACACGTGCACACATGTGCACACACGCCCCTGGTGCAGCAGATGTGCACTGCAGCCCTGCTGGCCTCCACTACGCACGGCAGAGCTCGGCACACACGGCCCCGGGCTGTGCATGTATGAGTCACACACCCAGGGCGCGCAGACTCCGCATGTACGCACACACGCATCAGCACAGATTTCAGACCCCACATACCGATCCCACACGCCATGAGGTGTGTTCACACCCAAATGAGCACATGCACACATGCTCATATGCACGGGGCGGTCAGGGCTGTTCCTGAGCTGTCAGGGGAGACAAACAGGGACCTGGAGGTGCCACAAATATCCCCCAAAGGCCAAACCACCGCAGGCAGCCTCCACTCTGGGGCCCCTGCCGGGTTCCCAGCAGCCCGGTCCTTTGCTCAGGGTGGTGGCCAGGCTGTGTGCCTGGTACCTCTCCGGCTTCCCATCCCCATCCGAAGCTTTGGCTGGTGGACGGAGAGATTAATAAAAAATGAGGAAATGAATTACTGATGGGTTGATAAACACGGGTAGGCAGACACCTTGCCTTTGGCAGCAGGGAGGGCTGGCTGGGACCGTCCCTCCCCGTGCATTTTGCTAATGAGAATAAGGGCGGGGTAGGGGACACATCCAGAGCCAGCCGCCCCCAGGGACCCAGGACCACAGTGCAGGGATCCCCGCCCCTGCCCGCCCACGGGCCTCTTGGACCCAGAAGCCCAGCTGTGTGATCCTGGCCTGGGTTCATGCATCTTACACAGGGGAACCCCGGAGGCGCTCATTCATTGACCCACTGCCCGCAGCAGCTGGTGTCCTGTCCCTCGTGGCTCCCGGTTCTGGCCACCCCCTGAGCCCCATCCAGTCATCCGCCTGAGGGCGTCCGCTGGGGTGGCCTGAGTCCTTCCCCCGTCGCATCCCATGCTGAAGCTGAAGGCCCAAGGGGAGCAGAACATGTACAACATTTCTACTCAGACAGGAGGCCTGGCTTTCTCAAAGCGTGCCCCCGGGGAGCGCCTGGTGGCTGGGGCCCCTCACTCGGTGTTGCCTGTTCTTCAGCCACCTGAAGGCAGCTCCTAGGGAAGAAGTCGGGAAAGTGCTTGGCTCAGTGTGGCCTTCTGGTGACAAGCGTGTGTGGCCCATCTGCCAGAAAGCCTCGCTGCGTTCCGTCTCCCAGGCCCAACTGCAGGGAAGAAAATCTGGCCAAGGCCCTGGGCCCCAGGAGCCTGGCACCCCTGAAACCAGGGTGGGGGGCTGCCGAGTGCGGGCTCCGGCAGCAGTCCGGGAAGAGGCGTGGAGCGACCCCCACCAGCTGCTGCGGCCCCGGCGGTCCATGGAGGCCAGGACCACGGTGACTCTCCATTTGCTTTTGCCAAGTTTTTCTAGCTCTTCTAAGTTTTCAGGCAGCATTTTGTGCTGGGGGAGCAGTGAGTGTTGCAGACAACACAGGAGGAAGGAAGAGACGTGGCCCTGATACAGAAGCTGAACTGTCAAGGTTTGGTTGGGCTGTGGCACCCCACATAGCCATCGCGCGGCTCACAAACACAGCTCTGCAGGGACGGCTGCTGAGGAAGGCAGAGAAAGGGGCTACATCCAGCCGGGAGCCCCTCTGTGCCACCCGTGCATCCGGCTACCGGCCCGTCCATCCATCTAAACTGCCATCTGTCCGACGCTCCGCCCTCTCAACCATGCACGTATCCATCCGTCTGTCCGTTCTCTTTCCGTCTTTCTGTCCTTCCACCCACCCATCTGTAGTAAGCACCTTTTCCACTTCGCCTCACCAGCATCTGTCCCTCCCCTGCCAGGCTCGCTGTCAATCAGCACACCCCCTTTCCCTCTGTGGGGGCGGGGCAGGAGCCCCAGGCTGGTCCAATCAGGATCTTCCCTGGGACACCGGCTGGAAAACTGCTCCCCGCCCCGCTCTGGGCTGGTCTCTGACAGCACGTGGAGAGAACCTGCCAACGACTGAATCCCACCCAGGAGAAAGGCAGAAGCCCGGAGGCACCTGTCGAGCCTGGGACCCACGGTGCCTGAAGCCAGGGTCACCCTCGGTCTGTTCAGTCACGCCCCTTCTTGCTAGCGTGCACTAGAGTTGGGCTTGTGTCACTTATGGACAGAAGGCGGCGTGAGTCACACAAGCCCTTCTAATACCATATCTGGTGACTTAGAATCTTCTAGATGTTCATCCCTGAGTCAGCAAAACATACCCTAAAGACAAACAGGCCTTGTCCTTGCCTGCCAGAGGCTGACCCCGCAGCTGGACAGGCAGTTCTACAACAATGAGGAAAGCCACACGGCTCAGACACTCGAGGCCAGCATGGGATCAAAAGGGGACAGAGAAGGCCCCCATCACTAAGCCTCAGTTTCCCTGTCTATTAAATGGAGCCAGCACCCTTATCGTGCAGGGCTGCTGGAAGATCACTGATGGACTAAGCTATCTCAGCTGCCCACCCACCAGCCATTCCTACCCCCTTCTTCTTCGATGGGACAGCCTGCCCTCCATGAAGTCTGAAAATGTCAGAGACTGGTATTCCCAGCCCCCCTCTGATTACAGCTGGGGAGATGGCCAGCCCCGGACAAGTGGACTCGAGTTTGCTGAAATCTTCTGGGAAACACTCTTCCCCAAAGGAGAAAAGGGCAAGAGAGCCCTCTCTCTGTTCCCGCTTCTGGAGATTACTGTGTGAGAACATGATGCCTGGAGCCACAGCAGCCAGCATGCAACCATGAGGAAAGGGTCAAGAGAAACTTTTCTTGGAGGAAAAGCTCATCTCCTGTACACTGGCAGCGGGAGCCGGGGTTTACACTCTCAGTACTGGCTGTGGGAAGTGCTCTCATGACGCTGGTGAAAGCAGTGATCTCTGGAAGCCATCTTTTTGGGTTCAAATCCAAGCTCCACTACTTGCTGGCTGTGTTACTTCAGGCAAGTTACCTAACTTCTCTGTGCTTCCATTTTCTTCCCTACCGAGTGCTCGGTAATTGAGGACAGCTCGAAACCGTCCAGCACGGTGCTCGGTGCACAGAGAGTGCCCCACAGACATTAGGTGGAATGAGCCCTCACAGGCAGGAAACATGGGGGTTGGCGGGGGCCAGGCTGGGACCGGGGGAAGCCGGGCAGGCACAGAGGCCCGGCCCGCGGGAGCTGAACAGGAGCCGTGAGTCTGCTCCCGGCCTTGGCACCGCCGAGGCTGCACTGACTTGCTCTGTGTTCCCCCTGCCAAGGCCGGAGCAGCTGGCTCCAGGCTGCCGATGACGCAGCCCGTCCGCCTCGCCCTCCACCCACTGGCTGGGCCGCCCTTGCCCACGGAGAGCCGGGCGGGCGGCCCGCACGGTGGGCGTCCTCTCGGCCCAGGGGGACCCCGGCCCCTGCTCCAGAGGGGCCCCCAGCCCCCCGCAGGCAGCTCTCCCTGACTCCCTGCCAGTGCACTTCACCTTCGGCGGGGGAAGCGCTGTCTCTCCGCCCCTCCCGCCAGAGCCGAGTGTGAAAGCAATTCCACTTGGCAGCCTCGCAACAGTGAGTCAAAAACAGTTGTCTGGCTTGTCGGATGCCCGGGCCCTGCACGGCTCAGAGCAGGCTGCTGGGCTGGGGGCCATGGAACTCTCTCGGGCATGTTCTCTCCAGTGAGGGCTGAACGCCCCAGGCTCAGGGTGTGTGTGTGTGTGTGCGGTGGGGGGGCGACACCAGGGTGCTTTGCAGCAGGGTAAACTGAGAGAGAAGAAGGCTCACACCTTTCTGCACTGTCTCCTCTCTTGCCTTCTGGTCTGCTGGGCCCGAGAACGTGTCGCTGCCGACCGCCCTCGGCTCCCCAGAGCAAATCAGACATGACTGAGCTTCCCGCCTGCCCCTGGCTCGGCCTGGGTTCTCTCAGGGCCGGGGCGCCGTGAGGCTCGATGCCAGGCACGGCCCGCAGGTAGGGACTTGGCTGTTCACACGTGATGCCTCCTGGCCTCTCCACGACAACCCCAGACACGGGCACCGTCACTACCCTCATCTTACAGACGAGCGCACCGAGGCTGAGCGCGTGAGCGCCTCCCCCAAGTCACACAGCAAGTTCGTGGAAGGGCAGGAATTCAGACCGAGGCTTGGCTGACCTCAAAGCCAGGGCACTCACTGCCCTGACTCAGCACTCCCCGCAGCTTCCGGCCGCAGGGCTTTGCCCTCCCCGCAGGCACACTGCTGCCTAAGAACAGTGTTGACAACCCTCCCCTGCTCAGCAGCTTTGCATGGCTCCCCAGCACCCATAGGAAAACCCTTTCCAGAGCCCTCCCCACCCCTGATTCCTGAAATCAGCCCCGGTACCCACTGACCCTTCACTAGGGCCAAGTGGAGGGCTCCGGAGAGCCTGGCCGGCACACTGTCTCTTGCAGCAGGCCAGTCCCAACCTGATGCGGGGCCATCGTGCAGTGCCCCCCTCTCTCCATGGCCCCTCTGCCTACCTGCCACCTCCTCTCCCGCACCCCTCCCCCACGGCAGCACCCCCACCGCACCCTCTCGCACATGGACTTCTCCCTCGTGCCTCACTGTCCCGCGTGACCCTTTCTTGGCACCAAGTTCTGTGGAATGTTTGAGGCGTTGACCCACCAGTGCGCCTGCGAGGGCAGGGCCGCACCTGTCCTGTTTACAGCTGCATCCCTCCATGCCAGCACGTGGCCGGGGCTTGGGGACCGCTGAGTGAAGTGAATGAGCGTCTATGCATGAACATGTCCCCATCTCCCGGGGTTCACGCGGGACCAGCATAGATCCTGAGCCCTGGCTGGCCGAAAAGGAACCTCCCCTGGCCCCAAGCTCTCAGATCCTGCCCACTACCCTCCCAGACCCGCTGTGCCTGCACACTCGTGCTGCTGGAATCACCCCCACGCCCCTGCCTGCCTGGCCAACTCCTGCACATCTCTCAAGTGCCCCTGCGAGTATTGCCTCCTTCACCAGGCAGAGCCAATCACTCCCTGTCTGACACGTCATGGCGCAGACACACCTGCTGTGAGGCCCAATGGGCTTATCTTCACAGACTGTGGGGCCTGCCTCCAGCAGGTGCTCTCCATATCGCTACAGGAGAGCCACCTCCTCTGCGTTCCTTCCTGGCGCGTGGGTCTCCCCTCCCAGACCAGAGTGCTGATGTCATTCACAGGTTAGTCCTCAGGGGGGCAGCTCTAATGCCTGCTGGCTGGCTGGATGGACCAACAGACAGCTGGATGCGCAGGTAGGTGGATGAATAGAAAGGGAGGGAATATGGATGGATGGATGAATGGCTGGATAGACGGACAGATGGATGGATGGATGGATGGATGGATGGATGGACGGACGGATGGATGGTTGGATGGATGGTTGGATGGATGGATGGATGGTTGGATAGACGGATGGATGGATGAATGGTTGGATGGATGGACGGACGGATGGATGGATGGATGGATGGATGGATGGGTAGACGGATGGATGGATGGATGGATGGGTGGATGGTTGGATGGATGGATGGCTGGATGGATGGCTGGATGGATGGATAGACGGATGGATGGATGGATGGGTGGATGGGTGGATGGATGGTTGGATGGATGGATGGATGGTTGGATAGACGGATGGATGGATGAATGGTTGGATGGATGGACGGACGGATGGATGGATGGATGGTTGGATGGATGGATGGATGGATGGATAGACGGATGGATGGATGGATGGGTGGATGGTTGGATGGATGGATGGATGGATGGATGGACAGATGGATGGATGGATGGTTGGATGGATGGATGGATGGTTGGATAGACAGATGGATGGATGGTTGGATGGGTGGACGGATGGATGGATGGATGGACAGACAGATGGATGGATGGATGGATGAACTGGATGGACACCCAGAAATAAAAAAGAAGAGATGGGTGGACGGATGCATGGGAACAAGGATTCAGGTAAGACAGATCTAAGAACGGCTGGAAGGAAGGACAGGCAGACAGATGGATGACAGATGCAGGCAAGCGTGGGTGATGGATAATGGAGGAAGAAATGGATGGATGGGTGGGTGAAGAATGGAGGGAGGGAGGAAGGGAGGAGGGAAGGGTAGACGAGCAGGCAGGCAGGCAAATGGGTACAGAGAATGAGCACTGCCTGTGTTCCTTACTCCTTCACGGGTTCCCCCCGTCCTCAGCTTTCCAGTCAGATGAAGAGCCCCCCAGAGGAGTCTCCCCCACCTCACTGGCAAGGGCTGCCGCTGCTCTAAGCAGAGGGCAGGGGTGGCATCTCCTTAGCACTCCATCTGCACAAACACACACTCCCACCCACTGTGGTCATCAGGAACAGCCCCACGGACACTGTGGTGAGGCTGAGTACTGAGTCATCTCCTAGCGGGGGACACTCACGGAGTCCTTGCTAACATACAGAGACCCCTCCATGGAGACTCCACACAGCCTGAGCTCCAAAAAGACAGTGCCAGGCAGCAGACCGTGCCCTCACTCTACCAAAAGGGAAACTGAGGCCCAGAGAGGCTAGTGGGCGACCAGGAGGAGGAGGTTGGGCCAGGATTCAAACCCAGGCAGTATGGCTCCAGGGCCCGTACTCCAAGGCCCCTCGCCAGCAGGCCCCAGGCTTGGTCGCCGTGTTCGACCTGCCCACTCCCTGGCATTTCCACTCTCCTCCTTCCTCATCTTAATCCTACATAGGATTTCTTACCTCATGGTTTCCCTTAAATCAACTCACTTTCTCAGCTCAAATAAACTTGGAACGTATACGACTACCACAAAAGGAAAACTGGTGTTAAGCAACAGAAATCGAAGATAACCTTAAAAACCCATACCATGAAAATGAAGCAATAGTGTTCAATTTTAGCCAGAAACTAATCCCAAGGAAGGCTCTGGGCCCAAGGCCTATTCTTATTAAAAAAAAAACAAAAAAACAGAGAGAGAGAGAGAGATCCGCGAGTGTGGTAGTTTTAAAAATACATCCCCAGATGCTTCGACACGCTTCCCATGAAGAGGTGGAGCCCCTGAGTATGGGCCAGACTCAGTGACTCACTACCAACCAGGAGAAGAGGGCGGAAGTCACAGCGTGTGGCTTCTGGGACTACGTCATGATGGGCAAAGAGCTTCCTCCTGGTTCTGTCCTAGATCACTCGCTCTGCAGGGCCAGCTGCTCTGCAGAGAGCCCCACATGGCAAGGGACCGAGCCCTCCTGCCGCCAGCGAGCACCGGACTGAGGCCTCCAGCCACGGGGGAGCCTTCGGCTGAGACCACAGCCCCGGGTACTTTACTGAGTACACGGTCACTGGACACCTGGGACTGGGTTCCCGCTGGCTGAGCTGCTCCCATAGACTGTGAGATAATACGTCGTTGTTTTAAGCTTTTCGGGGTGTTTGTTCCCACCTCGACAGATAAGTCACACAGCCCGTGTGAGGGAGGCATTCGAGACAGCCAAGTCCAAACCGAGGCTTTCTTCTGAGTAGTCCGGAGGATCAGAGAGCACCTGGAGGGGAAGACGTGGACCCCGATGGGACTCCATGTACTCTTCATGATTGTGAATGTTACTAGTTAGGGGGCAGCTCCCGTCTGCCCCCACTGAGCAGCCGGATGGAGAGGGCTGCATGACTCAGCTCCCGTCTTCCTGGGGAACAACCCCAACAGACACCCTTCCCGCTCAGAGTGAACTCCCGGCGCTCCGCGTCCTCCGGCTGCTGCTGCTGACCGCTCAGGTCCCACCACCTGCGCCCCCGCTCATCCATTCCAGCCACACCAGCAGCCCGCTTTCCCCACAAAACCAGGCTCATTCCCGCTTCTGGGCTTCTGCCCCGACTGTTTGTCTGGTCCCTCTGCCAGGACCATTCCTCCCTGGTCTGCCCTTGCTCCGTTCAGCACTTTGCTCAGAAGCCCCGGAGCACAGGATCTCCTGGTCAGTCCCCACGAGCCCCTTCCCTGACTGCTTCCGACCCTCACTGGCTTCGCTGATGCGCACGGCACTGACCTCCACGGGATACCACGGTGCACGCTTACTGCCTCGTCCCTGTCTGCTGCCCCGCAGGAGGGAGTCTCGACTGGGCCCAGGCGGGGTCCGTGCGGCTTGCGGTTCCCCCTCCCCGACGCCGAGCCCTCCCCTGCCCACACACAGTAGGTGCTCAGCGAGCCTCTACGGAATGAATGCTAAAGTCTCCCCGTCCTGCCTAGAGCGTGGCATCCAGGAAACCGAGGAGTCAGACGCGAACTGAACGAGTTTATAACTCGACTGGAACAGACCACGCTAATTTGTAGAGCCTCGAGCGAAACCCAAATATAAAAATGCTTCCCGGTTGCCAACCAGACCGAGGATTTTTTTTTTTTTTTTTTTTTAATGAGTTTGGCTCCGGGAATCTCTCCTCCGTGTTCCTAAACTGCATCTTTCCTTGCTTCTCCCCTTCTCCCGGGGCTCCATGCTCGCCGCTGTCACAGCGCGGCGATTCCTCCCGGGGCTCTCTGCTCCTTGGTTCTCCCCGCGGCATTGGAGGGGGGCCTCCCCACCCCGACGTAGGAACCTCCTCGGTGGGGTCCCTCCACCGCCGGCCTGTGAGAGGGGCCAAGCGCTGCCCCGGGCAGCTGACGGAGTAAGTGTCTCTGCTCCAGAAACTCTTAACGAGGGTCCTGAGAATAGATACAGGGAGTCCACCAGGGATGAAGAGAGAGTTTTAAAGCGAGATGGGCCTGGCCCTGAGGGTGGCCCAACGGTGGGGGGGTACTTAACACCACTAGGCTGCACCCCTGAAAATGGCGACAGTGATCAATTTTACATTGCATTTGTTGAACGTCCGTTTTTACACAACGAAAAAGTGTTAAAAAAAAGTTGGTGCTGGCTGCATTCCACATCACCAAGGTGAGGCGTCCGAAGAACTTCAAACGGACAGTGATGCTGGGTTCGAAGACATTTTTCCGCATTTCTCTGAGCTCGAACAGACCGCTCTGGTTCCTGCCTGGGCAGCACACCGGCTTCGCCTTCCTACAGTGACTCAGAAAACAACCAAAATCAACCTGGTAGCACGGCCCACAGAAACATCTCAAAGGCGTGCTTCTGGGGTGGACAGTAGACGGCTTAACATTTTTTATTGTTCTCTTTCGGATGCAAAGTTAAAATACAGGAGAAGAAACGTCACTGTGGGCACGGGGCCCGGCAGTGAACCCAGTGAGTCTAGACCCCGGGCAGGGAAGGCGCACTGAGCCGCGGGGGCCGCCCCCACAATGGAGACCAGTGAGACAGAAAATAAACAAACAGAAGCTTCCAAGCCTCGGACAGAGGGTTTGTGCGCCGATGGTCTTCTGTGTCGGCAGGCCACGTGGCGAGGCTCAGATGTATTCTGCACTGAGCCACAGTTTCCAGATTCCCGGGGGACACGTGTGATTGAAGAGGTGTTCGAAGAGGTGCTCGACTTGGTCGCCATGTCCAAGCTGCCTGACCCAACAGAGCCTCTGGCTCGCAGCTACTGGAAGGGGGATCTGGCCGTTTGGAAAAACAGGTCTAATTCACCCCCCTCCCCAGCAGTGTGTTTCCTAGACCTAAAGCTGCCGGTGGCGGCCGGTTTCAACCACTGAGGGTGTCTTGGAGAGCCTCGAGCCCCACCTAGTTGGGCCATGAGCACGTCCAGGAAGGAGGAGCTACTGTGTGACCAAGGCCACCACCCCCAGCCTCACATGGGATCCTGGAAGATGGAAGCCGGGACCGGGCTCCTGTTTGGGCCCCCACAGGGACTGGGCATGGCCGACGGACACTGTGGACCAGTCTGGTCCTGAGGTCTTGCTTGGCCGGCTCAGGAGAGCATCTGATGGAGGAAGAGGCTGGGGCCTCCACTCCGAAGCATGTGAGGCTGCTGCCCTCCCCCAGGGGTGGGGGCTCAGAGAAAGGCACGGGAGGGCAGGGCAGGTGCCTGACAGCAGCGGCAAAGCCCCGAGGAAGGGAGATGCAGAACCAGCTTCTTGTCCTGTCCCTCTCTCCCAGCACCCCCAGCAGACCATTGGCTGCCCCGTGGCCAGGTGGGTGTGGGCCTCCCCCGCCCTCCCCAAGGCTGGCTCAGCTGGAGAGGGGTGACCCTGGGGGAGAAGGGCTGGGCTGGCAGTTGAATCCACCAGGTCAACCAGAGAGCTGACCTCTCCACCCAGAGGCGGGAAAACGCCTGTCTCCAACCAGGACATGCCCAGCCCAGGCAAGAAGCCAGAGTGCCACCAGCGCCCCCCTCCACGGTGCCGGGGAGGCTGGGGGCCGCGCCCCAGCCGCCTGCAGAGTGTTCTTCTCTGGACTGGGGCTATTTACAGAGCTGGCTGCTATTTTAAATCCTTGGCTTATTGAGGAAGCTTTGGCAGGGGGGTTCAGTGAGCTGAGCCCCGGAGGGGATGTGGGCTAGGGGGCAGCCCCGGCTGGGGGTCTGGGGCCTGCTGCCATTCCAACAGGGGACCAGTGAATCCCTGTGGGGGCATGGGGGATGTGGCTTGCCCTGGACAGAAGCAGAGTGTGTGTGCGTGTGTGTGTGTGTGTGTGTGTGTGTGTGTGTGTCTTAGGGGGAGCGGAAGCCACACCAGCAGCCTGCCGCTGACCTCCCCAGCAAACTAGCCCCATGGTGGGCTCCTCCCCTCCCCCGCTACAGGGACAGCTGCAGGCCGCCCTTGGCCTCCCTGCCTCAAGCGGGGGCTGAGCCACTTGACCTTGGAGGGCTGGTCTACTCTAGGATTTTACGGCTGGGGGCCTGGTTTTCCCAGCCATGGTGTCTCAGAGAGAGGACAGCCCAGAGGACGCGGGGTGGCCACAAAGGCTTGGCTGTTCTCCCATGTGCCTCACTGGGCTGGGAAGGAGGGACGGGGGGGGGGTCCTGTGGGGGCACAAGCGGCGTGGGGGCGGGGTGGGAGGAAGCTGGAAGGAGCCGGGGAGCAGGGAGAGACATACAGAGATACGGAAGCGCGGAGAGACGGAGACAGAGACACACATGGCGAGAGAAACAGAAGGGAGAGAGAAACAGAAAGACAGAGCCTCAGTCCGGGAGGCAGAGACAAAGGGGAGGGGGAAGGCGCTCGGCGCGGCCGCAGGAGAAGGCGCTAGAAGGCCGACATGTGTGTGGTGAGGCTGAAGTTCAAAAAGGAGGGAAGAGGTGGTTTGACGACCAAAGTCATTGAAAAATTTTTGGCACAGCTGCCCCGAGGCTCCTGGCCACAGGCCCGGCTCCGCGCTGAACTTAAACAAACCCCTGGAGCAGCCATCTGCTTGATTTTAAAATAAATCAAACAGTCGGCTGAGCCGGCGATCGAGTTTCCATCTGTGCCGCCGCCCGCTCGCCGGCTTGGAGCCGCGCTTGCCTCTCCCAGCCAAGCCTCCTGGCAACATGTGGGCCGGTAATTCCTCCAGGAGCAGGGGAAACCGGACCCCCGCCCGCCCAGGCCTAAGCGAAACCAAGTGCTATTTCTACAGCCACTCCCCGCAGAGGGGGGACCAAGAGCGCTCTCGACTCCCGGGCACGGGGCTCTGCCGTGCGGCTGCAGCCCACGGGGGACTCCCCCGCCCACCCCGGGGTACGATCATGCTCCCGTGTCATGGGAGAACATGCGGGTCACCGGGTCCGGGCAGCTGCGGCTTGCCCCGGGGCCCCCCCTGAAGCAGCCAAAAATAGAAGCAGGGACCCCCCCACTCGGGCTGGGGTCAACCCTGAGAAGTGTGGCCCACCTGTCCCCAAATCCGTTCCTGTGAGCTGCAGGGCTGGGAGACCAGAGGAGCCTGCCTTCCCTGGCCCGGGCTGGAAACTGAGAAGGACAACAGAGGCCCAGCAGGCTTCAGGGATCCCCATGCATGTGACGGGCATAAAGCAGCCCTCTTGGTGGTCTCGGGGGAGCAAAGATGGGGGCCCACGATCCTGGGGCTGCAGCTGGCACACGGGGCCTTCATACACGATTTTAGGAAACAGGAAGGAAAGAAATGACCGCAGGAAAAGAGGCTCCCTGGGGGTCCCCCACCCTACTTGGAAGGACGGGATCCGAGATGGTGCACGGGGCCCTGGCTGCAAGCTAAGTGGGGTGGGGTTGGAGGCAGCCAGATGCCCCCGTTCCACAGCGCAGACTGCTCTCTGATCCTGCCAGAGGCTCCCGGGTGCATCCACTCCCTTGTGTGGATGACAAGGGACCCCAATCTTACTCCTCAAGACATGAACCATGGTAGGCCAGGGGGCAGAGTCCTCGGGTCTCGACCCAGCGCCACCTCTCCCACAGCTTGGGGCTTTGGGCAAGTCACACTCCTCCTGAGCCCAGGACTCCCCGTCCCCTCGCCTCCAATCCAGTACAAGGGGTGCCGGCGCGGATGGCTTGGGGACCACAGCCCTTCCGAGGCATGACCAGGCTTTTGCAGCTGGAAGCTTCGTCTAGATTGTCTTGCCAATGCCGCTACTCCTCAGCCCCCAGGGCAGCCCCGAAATGAAGACAAGTGGGTTCCAACAGGCACAGCACATCTCCCCTTCCCAGCTACACTCTCGGCTTCCTACCTCTCCCCACCCCATCACCTCCAGGCACAGGCTCTGTGGACAGCCTGTGCAAGGGTCCTGCCACACTTCACACCCTCCTGGCCACCTGTGAGGTCAGGGCCTCTTCTCCCCCATTTTCCAAATGGGAAAACTGAGGCAAAGAGGGGTTGAGTCAATTGCTCAAGGGTACCCCAGGATAACAACGGTGCAGACCCAGCCCCCCAATGACATGCTGTCAGCCATCGTGCTCGCCCCACCTTCTCCAAGGGTGGGTGGTCCTGTCCCTGCCACACCCCCCCAGGCCAGCCCCAACGGCTCATCAACCCCAGCAGCCTTTGTTGAGATGCACACAAAGGTCCGGCGTCCCACAGGCCACCCCGCTCACACCCCAAGAACACGCAAGGAAGGGCTGCTGCAAACCCACTTCACAGCTGGGACCACTAGAGTCCTGTACATGGCCCAGAGCAAGACGGGCAGCGAGAGGCAGGGCAGGGACGTGAGCAGTGGGCACTCCGGCCTGAGCTGGGCCTGGCGCAGCGCCTGTCCCCGCCCCCTGCCCCCAGAAGCCAGGACTGGGCCAGGAGGGGGGTGCCTGCGGGGAGGGAAGGGCCCACGGGGGCTGCTGCCAGAGTCACCTCCTCCTCCTGCCGCACTCCTGCCCTTCCTGTGGTCCCCACTCATCCACTCAATAAAGCTGTGCTCCTACTGTGTGCCGCCCGACTGCAGCCCCACCGAGGGCCCACGGCCGCGGGAAAGCCGCTCTCGCCTCCTGCAGCAGATGGTGCCCGCGCCATGGATGGAGGGCACCAGCGAGGTCCAGTGGGAGTGTGCACTGCTGCCCCACACGCTGGGCGGCATACAGGGACAGAAGTCCGTTCCCTCGGTTTGGAGAGGTCTGAAATCATGCTGCCTGCGGGGCCACACTCCTCCCACGGGCTCCAAGGGAGGATCCTCCTGGCCTCTCCCAGCTCCTGGCACTCCCTGGCTGGCAGCGGTCTCAGCGCCGGCCCTGAGGCGTCCTCACGTGGCCCTGGGTGTGTGTGCGCTCACACACGTGTCCTGCAGGGACAGCGGCCGGGGGACTCGGTCATCCTAAGCCAGTGTGGCTTCATGTCTACTTGACCGCGTCCGCAAAGACCTTCCTAAATAAGGCCATGCTCCTGGGTTCAGTGGCCATGACTCTGGGGGGACCCTTTCCCCCAGGACAGTCTGCTTCCCCATGGGGCAGCCCCCTGAGCACACCTTCCCGGAAGGAGAGACACCGTCTCTGAGGACACGGGGCCAGCAGGCATTCCTCTCACCGAACCCAATACTCGCATGATGTCAATCTTTTTTTTCTGTCTCTGGGCTCCAAACAGCCAGCCCCTATTATGGGATATTATGTACCCGGAGGAAGGGCGCCGGTGCCAGCTCCCAGCCTGGCAAGAGACGCCCTGGGATGGCCTCCGCCTCGCTCAGCACTGCTCCCTCACTCGCTCCCTCTCTCTCTCTCATGGAACCAGTCACAGAAAATCTTTGTGGGGACGACAAGGCCTCTGTTCCCACACAACTGACTCAGCGCAGCTGTCAGCAGCCCTCTGACCTCCGCCCTCGGGGCCTGTGAGCCTGGGCTGCCTGCAGGCACCGGCCCCCCTCCCCACCCCAGGCAGAGGGGCCCCTCTGACGCTCCCAGCTCCCGTGAGAACGCTGGGGCTGAGCCTGAGCCCAGGGGACGGCCTTCGAGGTCACAGAGTCCCCTGAAGGGTGCTGCTGTGGCTGGGAGCTCAGCCTGTGGGCTCCCCCGGGCAAGGGGGAAGGTGGGGGGGGGCAGGGTCCTCACCCTGCACGCGGCAGGGCCGGCCTGGCAGCCTGGGGCACTCGGGAGCCACCTGGACACTTCCAAAAAGCAGCTGTTCAAGGACGAAATGGTTGAGCGTGCAAAGACCTTCTGCACACCGTTATCCATTTCAGAGAGCGCGCGCAGGGGCGGGACGGTGGGAGCGAGCAGGGGAGAGAATGGTGAGCAGACTTTGCTCTGAGCGTGGAGCCCAGCACGGGGCTCAGGGTCACCACCCTGAGATCACACCCTGAGCCGAAACCCAGAGTTGGACGCCGAACCGACGGGGCCACACAGGCACCCCCCCTGCACTTTTATAATTGGGGGGGTGATTCTAAATGTGCAACAGTAAGGTATCAACATCCAGACACCCCCTGTTCATGTGCCACTGAGAACCGCCAGCTGTCACCCGTGACGAGGGCCGTCCCCTCCTGGCCGTCCGTGGGGCAGCTGCCTAGCTCGCTGGGGCGGCCAGCACTGCGCCCCAGGCTGGGGCTTCAACAGCCGACACACGTCTTTCTTGCCCTGCTGGGGGCTGGAAGTCCGCGCCCTCACTGTGGGCCCAGCTGCCGTCCCCTGAGGCCTTTCTCCTGGGCCTGCAGGCGCCACCTTCTCGCCGTGTCCTCGCACGGCCTTCCCTCTGTATACGTCCCAACCGCTTAGAGGGACACCGGTCATGATGATCAGGGCCCACCCCGAGGGCCTCATTTTAACTCCACTGCCTCTTCAAAGGCCCTATTTCCAAATAGGGTCTCATCTGGAGGTGCTGAGGGTTAGAAAGTCACCAGGGAAATGTGAGGGATATAGTTCAGCCCACGTCAGGCTGATGGAAGCCACGCAACGGGTCGTGTTTCAAGCGACCCTGGCATCGAGGGGGGCACAGAAGCCTTTGGCTCCCTGTTGCCGTGGGACCTGAGAGTTGGAAGGTCTCATTAGCTGCTGGGAAGGGGCCCAGCCTGAGAAGCTCTGCCCCAAGGGACAGCATGGACGCTGGATGAAGGGCCTGGGCCAGCACCCAGCTCCCAATTCGCGAGAGCAGTGAGGCCTTGGCCAGCCCATCCCACGGCTGCCTTGTGGGTCCCTGACACCAGAGGCCGGGCCCCCACTCCAGACCTTTTCATCCTTGCTGCCCCACACCACCGCTGGCCTCGCCAAGCTCGACGGTAACACCAGCTCCATGCGGGGTCACAAAGCGTCACCCAGAGAGGGCGTGCAAAACAGGCCCCCCCCAGAGGCTGCAGGGGTGCAACTCCACTTCCCAGATGATGCAGCAAGACGCAGGCTGCAGCTTGAAGGTCACGCAGCTCAGAAATGGGAGAAGTGCATCCCTCATATCTAGTAACACAAGCTGGGGGCCGCCTGGGGGTCTCAGTCAGCAGAGCGTCTGACTCTTGGTTCCGGCTCAGGTCGTGATCTCAGGGTCGTGAGATTGAGCCCCGGCACGCGCACACGCTTCCTTGTGGCGGTACCGAGATACGTGTGTGGCTTTGTGATCCGCTGCCCTGTCCTCAAGTGAGCTCCACGGCGGTCAGTCCGGGCCACATCACCGTCCACCCGAGGGACACACAGCAGTCTTCTTAACCCCCCTGGGCTGTTGAACGTTTAGAATTTTTGCCACGATGAGGAACAGTGCAAAGAATGTCCTTGTGCCTCTATCCTTATAAGTTACTTCCTTAGGACGTGTTTTCAGAAACAGGATGGGGGGGTCCCATGGAGGCATGTGTGTGAAGTCCTTGATACATACGGACCAGCGGTTTGGGGGAAGGAGGTATGAATCAGATTCGCGCTGCCGCCAGGGACAGGAATGAGCCTTCGTTGAACGACGACATCAGCACGGGGCCTTATCGCTTTCCTGGGGTTTTAATCGTTCTCGTGTACCTATTCCCATATATACGTATTACTCGTGTTCTTTTTTTTTCACTCGTGTTCTTATTTGAACTACTTGTCTGAACTACCCCCCACTCTGGCCCCTGCCAACTGGAAGTGACAAAGTTCTGAACTAGTCTCCAGTGTCCGACTGGTTCAGCACACCAAGGGGTCACTTTTTGTGCCTGGTGCCCGACCCATCTCAAGGGATAGGCTCTCTCCCTGGGGAATTCCCAGCCTATGCTGCCTCTCCCACTGGGGCAGGCCCCATGGGCCACGTCTGGGCCGCCTGCCTGGGGCTCCTCGTCCCCGCCTCAGGTCACGTGCTCTGGCTGCACCCACGTGGCTCAGATATAGGGTTGCAGAATGTGGGCCAAGCAGCCAAAGAGACAGAGCTTTTCCTTGTGTGACCCATGGGCTGGCCATAGAGGAGCAGGTGTAGCCAAAGCTGTTTCTGGGCCTCTGGGCTGCTCTGAAGGCCGTCTTCTGAACTGGGGGCAGGTGACAGTGCTGGGGGAGCAGATGGGAGGGGCCAAGGCCAAGGGGGATGCTGGCGAGCTGGACAGCAGGAGAAAGGCAGACAGCCAGGAACGGCATATAGAACCTGGACTTCTGTTACACTCCGAGTCACTGGGAGGGGGCAGAAGGCAGAAAAGCCAGGCCCAGGCAGCAGCAGCCATGCGGCAAGCCACGGGCGGTTCAAAACAAGGACACCAGTGGTCTCGGCTCAAAACCTGATGCTGCCCTGACTGGCTCCAATACTGACAGCCGATGCCCTCATCCCCTTGGGTAGGAGTTCCCTGCTCTGTAAATGGATCACAGTGCCCATCATGCAGGGTGGTCGTTGGAAGTAATGGGGCCAATCGGGGTGCAGCCCAGCAGGCCCGGGGCCACGGTCCGTGCTTACTGCCGACCCGGCCGGTCCTCAGCCGGCTATGGTCAACGGCGACCCAGCCACAAGCTGAGCAGGGATCCGTCTCAACATCTTTAAAGGAGTGTTTGTTATACAGGTGAGTGAGGAAAGAAAGAAGGGAAGAGGAATAAGAGGCAGAAACCCAGAGACTGGCCCACAGAGCCGGAAGTGTTTACCATCTGGTCTTTTAAGAAGCTGCTTGCCAACTTCTGGTCTGGAGGCCCTAAAGTTGCATGTGGAATCGCTTGGAAGGCGACAGGTGGTGTGTGGGGGCACGGACTCAAAGGAGTGAGTAGAAAACACAGCAAGAAGCCAGCGTGCACGTGAAGGACAGCCTTTAAGGGCCTGTGTGCTCAGAGGAGGGGACGGGCCCGGGAGCAGGCACCTGCTTGGGTCTGCACGGCGGGGCGGAAGCGGCTAGAGGAAGGTGCTGCTGGCCCCCCGCTGTGTGCACAGGAGCCTCTGCCGAGACGCCGCGGGATGAGGCCCCAGCCACAGGGCGTGGCTCCTTGCCACTGGAGCTCAGGAACCCAGATCTGCGGGAACACGGACATGCGGTGAGGCTGGACCCCAGGGAAACTGAGGCAAGGCAGCACAATTCACCTGAAGCGTCTGGCCAGTCAAGGATGAGAACCCGGGGTCCTGACTCCCCAGCTGACACCCTATGCCGCACATGGACTCTGCGGTGGGTCCTTGCGGTGGTGGGGAGCCGGACGCTTCCTGAACATTCTGTGTCTCCAACAACCCTAGTCAGACCCCTTCTCATGGGGACACTCCAGCCTGGACAGTGTGTTCCTTCAGCGAGGGCCCAGAATGAGGCCCCAGGGATCCTAGCCCTGTCCCTGTTACACACAGCAGAGTCACGCCTGTGCTCCCCCTCTGGAGAGCCGCCCCTACTTCCCACGCTGCCCAGAAAGGCCTCCATCTTGGTTCATCGCTGTGTACCCAGCAGAGCAGGGCCTGCGGCGATCCTGTGTGGGGACACGCTCGCTCCATTTGGGCGGCTGTCACATGGCCCACGCCTCCCATTCTACAGACGAGAAAGCAGAGGCTGGGAGTGGGGCAGGGAGGCCTCTGGGGTCCCCTCCCCCCGTCAGCGGCAGGGCTGGGATCCCACCGGGCCCAGTCTGGCTCTACGGCTGGCTGGCTCCTCGGTTCCTGCCAGCCAGAAGCCGTGAACGGGACGGTGCTTCACAGCTCAGCGGCAGGGAGAGGAACCTGTGAACGATCCTCAGGTCCTCCGGTCCTGCTGCCAGGGACACTGGCCCCTCCCTGCCGGGCTGCCCGTCCCAAAGGACAGGGCCTCATTGGTCTTGCTCGCTGCCATTTCCCCGGGCCTGGCCCATGCGCGGTGCTCGGCAGGAGTCGGCCCAGGGCATGAGTGACTGGGGCTGGCCTGGCCCGCGGGCACCGGATGCCCTGAAGGCCTGACCCGAACCCTGGGCCCCGGAGACCTGTCCGGTGGGACTCCGGAGCCGTGCCAGCTGGGGGTGTCCTGTGAGCGGCCCGGGTGTGGCTTGTGGCTAAAGGGGCCGGGAGGGGCTGTGGCGGGACGGTGCCTGCAGAAAGAGGAGCGGCCCCCTGGCCTCAGCCCCACATTTCGCCTGGACATGAAGAAAATGGGAGGAAAGGAGCAGCCCAGAGACGCAAACAGCCCCCAGCCGCCAGCCCGTCCCCAGCACCAAGAACCCTGCGCCGGGCCCTGCCAGGAGCCGGGGCCAGCAGCGGGGCCTGGAGAATAAACATGTCACCGCGAGGCCAGCCCGCCGGACCGCTGGAGCCAAGAGCCGCCAGAGGCTGTAAACAGTCTCTCCTCTCTTGGCCGCAGCCCCTGGCCCACCTCTCTGCGCTGGGAATTAGCACTTTGCCTGCCATAGAGAAAGGGCAGGCCAGGGTGGAGGCGTTTGGGGAGGGGGTGGCGGGCAGGCAAGCTGGGCTGGCCCAGGGCCAGCACCTCCATCCTCGAGGCCTGGAAGCTTCCCCCTTTCTGGAGGAGGCACTTGGAGATTGTGAATGAATGAGCGTGGTAAGGACACGGAGGCCCAGCTGAGGCAGAGGTGCGGCAGCAGCAGGAAGGGCAGGCGGAGGCCCAGCTGAGGCAGAGGTGCGGCAGCAGCAGGAAGGGCAGGCGGAGGTGCGGGGGAGGGGCGACTCTTTTTTTCTCCAGGGTCCCTGGCCTTGGCCAAGGGAGGTAGATGCTTTCTACAGCTTGCCCAGAGTCCCCCTGCGGCTTCCAGCAGGTCACACAAGCCCTAGGGAACAGCCACTGTCTCTGCCCTGGGACAGCCTCGGCAGCTGCCACAAATCAGGCTGAAAACCTGTGGCCTTCATTTTGCTTGTACCTTCCAGAACCACGAGGCTCCTCACATGGCAAATGTAGCCATGTCACTCCCAGCTGAAAGCCTTCAATGGGAACCCTCCCGCCCCAGGTCCTTCACGTGGCGGTGCTCCCAGCCCTGCCTGCCTCCTCTGCCTCCTCTCCAGACACAGCCTCCCCACCTTGGGCCTTTCTCCTGCCTCAGGGCCTTTGCACGTGGAGTTCTTCCCTCCTTTCTTATTCCACTCCCCCTTATTGTTCAGACCTTGAATCAGCAGTCACTTCCCCCAGGAAGCCTCCCAGATGTCTCCACGAAGTTAAAGGCCCCCATCACCTACATCACTCGTACTATGACCCTCTCTTTCTGAGCCCACCCCGCAACTACAAAGGCGCACTTGTGTGTGGGACTTGATGACTCTCACTGTCTCTCTACCTCCAGACTAGAAGCCCCATGAGGGAGGGGTTGGGGTGGTTCTATGAAACCCTGTCTTCGTTCCCAGACGTCCTGCACTCGACAGATCCTTGCAGAATGGACAAATTGGTGGACGAAAGAATGACCTAGAACGGTCACTTGGAGTTCAGTTCTAAACCCCTCACGGGCTGCGAGGCCTCTGTAGGCGGGTCCCTGTGTTCCACTCCATAGAGCTCCCCACGGCTCCTGGCTCACAGGGACACCCCCAGTGCTAACAAGAGGACACGATGGGCTGCCCAAGCAGGGGGACAGTGGGCGGGGACCTTCATGGTGGCCATCCACCCCCACCACACAATGTCAGGACTGTGGGGACCAGCAGGCTAGAGGAAACCGAAGAAAATGGAAAAAAAAAAAAAAAAGTAAGACTATGAGGCCTGAGTGTGGACTGATCGTGGACAGTCGAATCTTGGGTTTGAATCTTGGCTCTGCTGTGCAGCCTTGGGCCAGTGGTCTGACCTCTCTGGGCATTTGCTGCACTCATCTCTTCAAGGGCCATGGGGAGGATCAAGTGAGCTAAGACACGTGCACATGTCCAACAGATGAGAACTCTCATGACTCATGATTTGGGCAAGCTATCTGTCCAGAACATTCTGGGGTGTTCAGGGGCTTTTCTCCAGAACACCCCAGCTGAGGTTTTGACAGTCTGGACTCCAGAACTTTGGGCCTGTGGTCTACCACCCACCTAGGTCCTCGACTGAAGACCCAGAAAGGAGCTGTAAGAGCAGAGCAGCCCCGGCTGGCTGGGGGTGGGGTGCAAGGGGCCCGGACTGGCGTCGTGGGGGCTCACGGGCTGAGCAACCCTGCCCTCCAGGGGCTGGCCTGCTGCCGAGGACAATGGAGTCTCAGGAAGGACAGCCACATCCAGCTAAGCCCTTGGGGTAGAAGGGCATGGCCTCTGGAGGCAGAAAGACCACAGTTCAAACCTCACCTCTTAACACAGGGAGAGACCATGTCACACCCACTAGTTTGGCAAGAAGCACGAAGACAAGCAGCCACCAGAGCCAGGGAGGACACGGAGCGACTGGAACCTTCGTACGCTGTGGGAGGGAACGCGGGATGGGGCAGCGCCGGGGAAAGACGGTGTGGCAGGCCTCGCGGGGCCCGGCAGGTCCGCTCCCACGACCGGCCCGAGAGCAGGAAAACACGGGTCTACACACGCACTGTGCACGGCCAGCAGATGCCTGTCGCGGGACCAACGTGGAAACGGACGGCAACAGAGCCGCACGACAAAACATCACTCAGCCACGAAACGGGACGAAGACCGACACGGGCCCCAACACGGATGCGCTTGGCAGTGAAAGACGCTGGGCTCAAATGGCAGGTGAGGGGCCTTTGTCCACGTCAAATGTCCAGAAGGGAAACACCCAGAGCGGCGGAGAGGAGCCCAGTGGTCCCTTCAGGGCTGGGGGCGGGGTTACAGAGTGACGGCTGGCGGGGCTTCCCTCCGGGGGGCAGCAAGGTCCTAAAACAGACCACGGTGGTGGTGGCTAGGAATGCCATGCGTCCCAAAAGCCACCGAATTACACGGGTCAGGTGAGTAAGTGGCACGGTATGAGAATCCTAGCTCGACAAAGCTGTTACAGAAGAGACAACCCCACTCCCTGGCCTCCGTTTCCTTCCAGGGAAACAGACTTGCGGTCCACCCTCCTCTCTCCCCACGGTGTCCCGCATGGCAAATCGGGGTGCCGGGCACAGCAACCGCCAGCCCTCCTGGGGGCACGCAGCAGATCATCACCCCGCCACGTGGGTCAGCTGTGCCCCCCCGGCCCCAGATCAGGCCCACAGCCCCCCCCCCACCCCGGACTTCCCGGATCTCGGGCGTCTCCCCCCTCCCATCCCAGGCCTCCCGCGCTGCCAGCTTGCTGCCCTCACCTCCCCCTGCGCTCTCCTGGCCCTGCCCCTGCCCAGCCACAGTGGCCCTTCACTCAACTCCCCGGGCTCTGCACACACGCTGCCCCTGCTGCGGTCAGGACCCCCATCTGGGCAGGAGGGTTGTTCCTCCTTGCCCCGCTCTAGGCCCAGAAGGCCCACAGGTCAAGGCCTGGCCTGCAAGAGGCTCTGTCTGGGTGGCCGTCTTGAATGGAGCACTGGGAGGGACAGCGGGGTGGGGGGGAGCGGCTGGGGGGGTGTCAGGGTAAGAGGTGGGGGCCCTGGGAGAGATCGCAGAGCCAGATGTGAATTCAGAGCTCAGGTGCTCCTCAGGACCTGCTCCTAGAAGAAAGGCTGGGGTCCAAAGAAATCCTCTCTGGGGTGGACCAGGGCTGGGAGCCACATTCCCCAGCGGCACACAGATGTTCTGGCCGAGGGTGGGGGGGAGGAGCTGGTGTGAGAGGGAGCCCAGGGCTGGCCCGCCTGCCTCCCCAGGAGCTGGGGCACAGCCAGGAGCCTGCAGCTTGTCGCCAGGGTGACAGCGGGACGAGGCCGCACCCCTGGCCTCTGCCCCCCACCCCACCCCCGGCCGGGCCTGGCTCCACTCTGGGCCTGGGTAGACCACATGTGGGCTCCCAAGGAGGGCACCCAGGTGAAAACAGACAAGGGAACTGGTGTGATTTCTGTGAGGCTCCACACAGGGGTTCCTGGTGTGGCCCCGAGTCCCCTCCAGGACCACGGGTACCTTCCAAGGGACACACAGCTTCTCTGGAGACGGCGCTCTGGGCTCTTGGGGTGGCGGGGGGAGGGTGGCGATTCCTTCTCGTGGGTCCTTCTGAGGACGGCAGGGACCCGGGGATGTGGGCACCCCCACACAGCATGTGACATGGGGCACCTAAAAAGGCCCCACATATTTACAAATGCAGCGGGGTGGGGACGCTTGACCTGGCCCGGAGCCTCGGGGGAAGCACCGGCTCACCTGGGCCGCGTTCTGCTCTGGGGGCCTCCAGCTTCCCACAGCCTAGCAGCGGCTCCCTGGCCCCACAAGCTAGGCCAAGGCCTCAGCAGGCCCCTCATAGCCACTTGGGCCGCAGCGTCCTGCAGCACTTCCCGGCCCTTGACGGGAAGTCCCCTGATCCCAGGGACCTCAGCACTCAGGCCCCTTTCTCCGGATTCCAGATTCTGGAAGGCGGTGGGGACTGGGGCGGGCAGTTTTGGGTCCAGAGGCAGCTGCCGGCCCTTTCCTGTCCAGGCCCTGACACCTGCGTGGGTAGGCGGGTCGGTTCTGGAATCCAGCTTTCCACACATCACATATAGGGGAACTGATGGTCACCAGGGCCCGGGAGGGAGCCCTGGAGAGCAGCTCCCCTAACACCCACCGGGACCGCCATTTCCCTGAAACGTTCCTTCCCATCAACTCCTATTTTAAAAAAAAAAGATTTTATTTTTAAGTAATGGCTAAGCCCAATGTGGGGGTTGAACTCACAACCCAGAGATCAAGAGTTGCATACGCTACCGACTGAGCCAGCCAAGCATTCCCTCATCAACTTGCTTTTTAAAAACCTTTTAGGGGCGCCTGGGTGGCTCAGTGGGTTAAGCTGCTGCCTTCGGCTCAGGTCATGATCCCAGGGTCCTGGGATGGAGCCCCGCATCGGGCTCTCTGCTCGGCAGGGAGCCTGCTTCCTTCTCTCTCACTCTCTCTGCCTACCTCTCTGCCTACTTGTGATCTCTCTCTGTCAAATAAATAAATAAAATCTAAAAAAAAAAAAAAAAAACCTTTTAAAGATTTTTTACAAAGCCAGTATCAGTCACCAGCCACAGATGTTAACTAAACCTATCTACAGGGATTTCACACTAAAGCACTACCTTCTTTATCCTCAATTCTGAAATCCAAAAGGGTCTGAAAACTAAAAAGCAATGCCATGGGCTTATGGCAAATTTTATATTACATCCATTTTAGCACAATTAAAAAAAAAAATTCTGACGTTGGATGAGAAACCAGCCCTGAGCCATCTCCTTGCAGTAGGGCTAAAGAAGGGGTCAAAAAAAATACAAATTTCTCTCTGTGTGACTTCACTGTCAGTTAGGGCCACATCTGCAGGTCCCTGAAAGGAAGTCACCCCGTGTGACAGCGCCAGCCCACAGCTGGGAAACACCCACCCCGGGGCCCAGAGACCAGGGCTCGGCGTTCACGCCTAGCTTCCACCACGGACAGCTGTGTGACGTGGGGCCAGTCCAGTGACCCCTCAGAGCAGTTTCCTTGTTCCCCTGCTCCTGATACGGAGAGGACGGGCAGCCTCGGGACAATGGGACGGAAGCCCTCGGGAGAACGCTCCACGGACAATTACTCCCATTACAGCAGGATGAGAGTAAATCACTGTAGCCTTGGCCTGGCTGCCTGATGCTGGGAAAGGGAGGACACCCAAGGGTTCTTTCAAGAGGTCCCTGCCCTGAGGGACCTGGAGCCTCACAGGGGAAGATAAAATTGGCCCACAAGGACAAGCACCTGCTAGTGACAAAAATGAGACCCAAGTATATCTGAAGGTGGAAGGAAAGAGGAGGAAGAGAGTGACAAGGTGTCAGGGAGCAGGCAGGGGAGAACGCGGGATCGTCCTCAAGTGGCAGAAGGAAGGGTGACAGTCCTAGCTATTTTTGTTTAGGAGAAAACAGAGCACGGCAGAGTCAGAGCAGGTGCTTAGGGCTCCAGGCCCAGGAGCCTGTCTCCAAGCCCAGCTTGTTCCATCCATGGTGGCTGTCCGTGCTGCCCCCACTTCTGTGCTCGGACCAATGCAGTAGCCTCTGGCCTGCTTGCCCAGCTACCACCCTCCAGATACTGCCTGGACCATCACAAGGGGCTCAGCCTCTCCTCTTGTTACACTGTGCTCCTGCTCAAAACCCCTCCCTGCTGCCCGTGGCTAAGAGAGTAAAGTCTGCCATCTGGACGGAATGCCCTGTTTCATCCATTTTGGATCCTGAGCTCCCAAACTTAGATCGCAGAGAGAAAAAGTAAAGAGGCGCAAACTCCAAGTTCCCACCTGAAATGCTTTTTGACAGACAAGGAAACCAAGTGTCTATTTACATAGAAATGAAGGAGTGGAGTCTTGGTGAACAAACTTGCCTCTTTGGCAGGTTAAGCCAGGATGCCTTGAAGAACACACAGCAGGCCCCTCTGTTATGTACTCTCCATGCCCCACCAGGGGACAGAAGGAACCCCATACCCCAGCTCATACTTTGCCCACTCAGAGGCGGCCTGGCCAGGAGGCCAGTGCCAGGACCCAAGCCCAGAGAGCAGGGAGCTGGGCATGGGGGTGCCAAGAGGTGGTGTGTGTGTGTGTGTGGGGGGGTCCTCTGCAAGGCTCTTCAGAATCAAACAGTGGCATCCAGGGTCATCTGGGGGTAAGCGCACAGCACCTCTAAAGCCACCGGGTCCTCCTACAGTACAGGGGGAGGAGCTGGCGTTCCTCCCCAGGCCAAGCTTTTGGCCAGGGGGACTCACGGCCACCTCCTTCCCAACCCCCCCATTGGCCGCCACCTCTTCCCCAGGCCAACAGCAGACACGCCTGCCCTAGGCCCTGTTCATTCACTTCTTTTTTGTCTCTTTCCTTGGCTGCGAGGTCAGCTCCTAGCCGGCGGAGGCTCCTGTCTATGCTGTCCACAGCCAAGGGCCCCCTCACCCAGCCCCGCGGCAGCGCCTGCCCCCAGGCGGCACCTGGGAACTGTTGGCTGAGAGCGGACTGTGTGCCCTTCGACCGCCGCGCACCCACCCACTCACGCAGCCACAGAAGGAAAGCCCGCTTTTCTTTACCATCAAGGGACATGCGGGCTCCTTTCCCGGACATTCTGTGGGCCTGAGGGTTACAGCAGAGAGGAGGGACGGAGTGGGCGGGAGGCTACAGGCCCAGACCATCGGGGCTGCCTTCCCGGGAGGTGGGACCTCTCCACAGGAAGACCCACGCCCCGGGAGTGGGGAACGGGTGGGCCCTGGCTCAGCATCCCAGGACGTGAGGGGTCCCCAGTCACACAGGCGCTCTTGGCAGGAGGCTCGGAGAAAGCACGTTCCGTAGATCACTGACTGCATCTGGAAAGTACCCTATACGCTCACCACACGTCAAAGGCACAGTAGAGACACACTTGAAGACAATCATGCCTGCCTTGTGCTCTGCTCAGACCGACTTGGCGTACATGGCCGCAGGGCGTACATGGCCGCAGAGCGCACACACCCCCGTCCTGTGGGCCTTGGCCTCTCAGCCGGAACGGAGTAGGGGCCCTGAGAATTTTCCCGCTGTCCAACCAGGAGATGGAGGCACTCGATTAAGGGGCTCGCTCCGAGAGGACACGAAACAGGGACACTGGGACCAGGTTCCTGACTCGTGTGACATGTGGCCTTGATCCAGAGAGAAAAGTGCCAAACGACCCGGCATACAGAGGTGTTTACTTTAGCCCGGCCAAGGGGCTGGCGCTCTCACGACCACCGGCAGCTGGAAAGAACACAGCTCCCATAGGTCTCATCTTCTAGAACCACAGTCTGACGTGCTGGCTTCTCTGGGGTTTTCGGCCCTAAACTAGGATATGGATGTGGTTTTTGAAAGCTACAAAGCCTGGCCTGCCCCTCCGCAAGTGAATGGGGGGCCTCAGTGTGTTCCTACAATCCTCCCCCCGAATGCTGACCCCAGCCCAGCCCTCATCCCCCTGTCCTGGAATCCTCTGTCCGTCCGTTCACCTTTCCCACCGGGCTCCGTGCTCTTTGGGAACCAGGACTGGTCCTCCCCCGTGTCTGGCACATGGGAGGCGGCCGATAGATGTAGACCAATGAACAAATCATATCTGGTCCCTCACCTGACCCCACAGGAAGGAAGCTGCTGGCCCAGGGTCCCGTACTGGGGTCCTGGGACCCCTGACACAGGGTGGCCCACTGTAAGGCTGATGGCCGGTCCTCAAGCGCTGTGGATACACAGTCGCCCTCAGCGTTCTGGGAAGGAACCGCAGCACGGAGTGACCTTCAAATTCAGTTAAAAATGGATCTTGCTGATCTTAATAAAAGATCCATTTAGCTTCTGAATGAGGGAATGCAAATTCCGGCAGGTCCCACCCCGTCTAAACACGCGGCCTCCAGGACTCCCTCCCAGGGCCACTGGGGAGCATTTGTGCAGGACGGTGACCCGCTGCTAGGAGAGCTGATGTGGCTGCTCAAGGTCCGGGCAGGCCTAGCTGCCAGCAGCTTGGGTGGGGGGGGGCAGGGCGGAGCAAACCAAGACACCCCAGTGCCCCCTGGCACACACAGGCACTGCAGTCCCCCAGGGCGGGGGTCTGGGGGTAACGTCCAGCGCTTCCCTTGCTCTGGGCTACCTGACCCCGCCTTCCACCCAAGTGTACAGTCAGACCTGCACCCTCCCCAGGCTTCTCAATCGTGGAAAAATCCAAGACAGGGACATTCTCTCCCGGTCACCGAAACTGAGTCGCCCCTACTCAGGACGCCGCAATGCCTGTGCGTCAACACAGATGCCCAACGCTTCCCCAGGCCCCAAGGCCAGAAGTCCTGGAGACCTGGAGTCTCCCCCACTCCTTCTGCAGTGAGGCCCGCCTAGCCTGCCAGCTGCTCTACCTCAGCTCCGTCCCCGCCGGGTGTGAACGTTCACGTGTTCTGTACACAAGCACCACGGCGGCTGACGAGAGGGGGCCCCACCGGGTGTTCCAGAAAATACAGCCTCTGCACGGAAGCCCGTCTATGGGGCTGAAAAATCCAGAAGCGCTCCTGGCCCCAAAAGCATCCAACGAGGACCTACAGACCAGAAGTGACTGAAAAGCAGCTGCTCACGCTTATTAAAACAGGGCAGAGGCTCTCATTGTCTGCGTCCTTCCCGCGGTGGTCGGGGTGCTGCAGGGGCCTGGGGCTTCCTGAATGTTCTCTGTCGGGGAGACAGTCGTCGGGTCACGCTGCAGCAGACGTCCGGATTCTCTGCCCCCCTTCTCACATGCACATACTCATACACACATGCACACCCTCCACACACACACATGAGTCTTACTTCCTTAGAGCGTAGATAAGCAGTACATACCCAGAAAGCTGGCAAAACTGTGATGCAGACGAAGATAGATATGTGCCACAGCACAACGTTCCAAGACTCTGAACTCGGAGCTACAGCCAGGTCCCAGGTCTGCAGACCGTCCACTGTGTGACTCAAGGCAAGTGACATAACCTCTCTGGGCCCCAGGAAAGCACAGAGCTGTGAGGTCACGCCCAGCTCTCCCTTCTCAGCCACCACTCGGGCCGAGGCCAGGGCCACCGCCGCCGGCCCCCAGTGCTCTCTGCCCGGCCCCTTCCTCCTTCCAGCTTGGCCTCCCCAACGCCACACAGAAAAATGCTCTTAAAACCGCTTTTGTTAGGTTGCCTTCAGCCCTTGCTTCAAATACACAATGGCTTTTTATTGCCCCAGTGAATGGAGCCCAACCTCCTTTGTTGGTTTCAGAAAGAAAAATCTTATATTAAAAATAATAAATCACCTGAAATGTTGTCAACCTGAGACAGCTGACTTCCCCTCCTTGTCCACAAGGCACACACGCAGAGGCACATGGCTGTGATCACGGCGGGTAGACAGATCTGCATCCCACTTCCCACATGTCATGTCACTCCGTAGCCTTTCCCATGCTGGGCAAGAGCCTCCACATTCATCGGAGGGCTGCTGGCCCCACGGCCAGACACATCAGAGCAATCGATGTCCTCAGCCCTCAGACTCTCACACCACAGTGCGTCTTACCAAGCAGTTCCAGAAATATACTGTGCAGAATGGCAATCTGTCCTCTCTTTAGAAGGCCATTAGTGTACGTCAGAGCATTAAAGGCACTGATAAGGGGCGCCTAGGTGGCTCAGTTGGTTAAGCGACTGCCTTTGGCTCAGGTCATGATCCTGGAGTCCTGGGATCGAGTCCCACATCGGACTCCCTGCTTGGCAGGGAGTCTTCTTCTCCCACTGATCTCTCTCCTCTCATGCTCACGTGCTCTCTCTCTCTCAAATAAATAAATAAAATCATTAAAAAAAAATTTAAAGGCACTGATAAGTCCTGCAGCACACAACCCTGTATTGATTTCTTTAACCCACAGTTCCCAAACATATTAAGCAAGGAAAGAAGAGTCACCTCAAAACCTGAGTCATTAGTGTTCCTTGGCACACATTTGGGGCATGCTAAGTGTCCGAGGTCACCTCCTACCCAGAAATGTTCCCAAATGCCCCCTGCTATCTTCCTCGTAATCCTCGTAATCCTGAGCCTGGTACTTGTGATCAAAAGTGTCTTCTGTCCTTTCACCTCTTGGAAGAAGAAGTTCATTGTGGTCCCTGTCACATGTAGACCTGAGGGGAGAGACTCAGACCAACCCCAGACCAGCTAGTTGGGGGACGTTAGGCAAACTGTTCACTTCTGAGCCTCAGTGTTCTGGTCTGTGAAACAGAAGCCCACAGCCCAGCACCAACATGTTCCGGTTCTAGCCGGTCCGGGTTTTCAGCTCACAGCTGCCGCAGAGACCAGAGGGATTACAAGTCTAAGAACAGCAGCGAAGAGTAAACGTGACTTTTTTTTCCCCAGAGTAATTCAGGGATGTGGGGTCAGAATGCCTGGACATGAAGCCCAGCTCTGCTGCGCCCTGGCGGGCTGGTCCTGGCCAAGGCCTTGACCCTGAGCCTCACTTCCTCCCTGTAAAATGAAACAGGCCACACAGACACAAACACTTACAGAGAGAGCACACACAGAGACACACACACACAAAGATACCCAGACACACACACTCATAGACATACTTACACAGAGACACACACAGACACATACATACAAGTACGTATAACACCGGGGATTGTGTCAAGGTCAGTATGCTGCTGGGGACACTGTCCTATGGTTACGCAAGATGTCACCACCGGGCTAAGGAGGCAAAGGCTGTACGAGCTCTCCGTCTGCTCTTTCTCACAGCTGTACGTAAATCTATGACGACCTCAAAATGAGGTTTTTTTTTTTAAAGGAAACAGACTCACACCTACAGCATGGGGCCAGCACAGATACTCAACAAGGGGGTGCGTTTATCACTGCCTCTGGGCTGCCTCCCAGCCCAGTGGGTGTTCAGCAAACAAACCTTGAAGAACGGAGTGGGTGGAAGAGAACACAGAGCATGTCGTGGGTGCTCAAGAGTTTTCCCCATTCTTTGGATAAAGCCTTGAGAGCCCGGAGAAATGCACTCCTTGAGGCTGGTTTGCTGGGGACACCGTCCCTGGGGGGCTCCCGTGGCCCCACAGCAGCTGGAGCCGGGTGGGGAGCAGGCAGCAGGCAGGCAGAAGCACTCTCATTTGGGAAAGCATTTATTCAGGTCCCACCTCCTTCCCAGAAGGGCGGAGGTGGCTTCCAGCCCCAGCCCAGGTGCGAGCTGGGCTGCTCCCACCCCTGCCTGCTGCCTCCTGTCCCCGTCCTTTGTGACAGACGGCCGGTCCAGGCAAGCCGCTCAGAGAGGCTGCCAAAGACAGTTTCTCTCTCCTGGTCTCACACCCCGTGGGCCACTTACTGCACGGGGAGCAGGGAGGCTCGGAGATCCACTGTCCCCCCACCGCCCCCCCGGGCTCCCCGCAGCCTCACGAGGCAAGGCCTGGGCAGTCCAGGAGGTCACTCGGTAGGAAGCAAAGCATGGGAGCCGGGGCGGGGGACAGGCCCAGGGTGGAGGCCTCCCAGAGGCAAATGAGGTTCAAGAAGGCTTACTGCAGAGCTGTCCCTACCTGGGAAAATCCAGAAACAACCTTGGTGTGGGGCAACAGGTGACCAGGGGTCGCTATGTGGCCAATAAAACTCCTTTTTCTCCAAGGACGGAGAGCGCAGGAGGAGTCCGGGCCAAACGGCTGGTGCTCTGCTCCTAAACGTTCTGACCTGTCCACGCCTCCCTGTGAACGCCGTTACTAGCCCACTTTCCAGATCGGGAAATTACAGCACAGAGAGGTGATGTGACTAGCTCAAGAACACACAGCGAGTGAGGGGCACAGCCCAGATTTGAACCCAACCATCCTGCTCCACCGTCCCCAGTCGTAGTCCCACTAGGAGACAGGCACAACACCGCACATGGAAACGGTACATGGTGTGGCCGCACCCACAGTAGTGTGCACGCACACGCCCGCGCAGAGACCACGGCTGGAAGCTCCCGCTTTCGCAACGGCGGGAGACTTTTCTCACTTCCTTTCTGGCTCTATCTTCAGAGTTTCCAGCACAGAACAAGTTAGACTTCAAGCAAAGACTAAGGACCGTCAGGTAAGCCGCCCCTGATACCCTTGGTGCCGCCTCCCCCCTCTCCCCAGGCATGTACCCCCCAACACCCACACACGCTCTGGAAACTTCGGGGGCTCAGGCCTTCCAGGCCACCCTATCATACCCACGCCGGGAGCCCGTCGAGAGCTCGAGGGGATCTTCTCTGGCTAACACGTGTCTGTAGTTCTAGGGCAGGACCCACAGCTCTGTTCTGCTGCAAGGTCTCCTCGGCGCCCAGTGGCGAGGGGGCCACGGGGGGAGGCAAGGCCCTTTTCCCTGGGAAGATATTAAAACGGTGCTTGTAACAACTTTGGGAAATGTTAATGCTGGGACGTGAAGCAAGAGCAGGACGAACAGCTGTACGGAGAGCTTCGCCTGGACTTGGGAGAAAGAAGGCGCGGGCCATGCGTGGGGGGAACTATGACGGTGGGGGCAGGAGCTGTCTCTGAGCTGTCGCTGGGCAAAAACGTCTCCTTTGTTCCTCCTCTGTACGTCCACAAGCTCTCCAACAGTCACACAGTCGTAATGTATACTTAACAGCCCTTCCTGCCAGGGACTATGCCAAATGCTTCACACGCACGAACCCCCCCAACCCATCTTGGAGGCTGATCCGATCACAAGTGTTTTACAGATGAAGAAACTAAGGCACCGAGAAGGAAAGTTACTTGCTCAAGACCACACAGTAAGTGCTGGAGCTGGGATCCGTCCCTTCCAAATTGAAACAAAACAAAACAAAACAAAAAAACCGGTGTGTGTCTGTGTGTGTGTGTGTGTGTGTGTGTGTGTGTGTGTGTTAAAATCCTATTTTGATACAGGGGCTCAAGAGTGGAAAAGAACTTTAATATTTACTGAATGTGTCCAGATATAGAAACGTGCCCACCCACCCTGCTCCCCGTTGAAAAGCAAGTCACACACGCGGCTGGTGGGAGGCGGAGACTCTGTGCTGGAAACAGCTTGTTGGGTCCCTGGATGGCTGAACAAGGGTTAGGACCGGACCCAGCCATGCCGGTCCTAGGTAAACATCTGAGAGAAAAGAAATACTTCGATGCAAAAACCTGGGTGTTCACAGCGGCATTCGTGGCAAAAGCCAAAAAGGGGCAGAGACAGTTCAAATGCCCACTGGCAGATGAAGGGACCAAACGCAGCAACGGAGGCAGAGGCGCCCACACCCGCTACACCACGGCCGGACCTGGACGACAGTCGGCGAAGCTAGAGAAGCCGGACAAGAGCCTACGTGTCGCACGTTCCATCTACAACAAGTGTCTAGAACAGGCCCATCCAGAGAGAGTCGTCAGGGACTTGCGGGGAGGGGAGGACGGGGTGTTTCAGGGGTGATACAGAATGTTCTACTAAGATTAGACGGTGGTGATGGCTGCCCCATTCTCTGAGTATAATACGACCTCTGAATTGTACTCTTCAGAAGGGCACATTTTAGAGCAAATTATATCCCAATAAAACTGCAGTTAAAACAATTCTTTTAAAGAAGGGGGCACCTGGGTGGCTCAGTCAGTTAAGTGCCCAACTCTTGATTTCGGCTCAGGTCACGATCTCAGGGTGGTGAGATCGAGTCCCACGTCAGGCTCTGTACTGGGCACGTAGTCTGCTTAAGATTCTCTCTCTTCCTCTCCCCTCCTCTGCACCCATCCCCAAAGACAGATAAATAAATAAACAGAATGCCAACTCCTACAGGAAAAAACCTCCCATGGCTCGGAGGGGTAGCACCGGAGGTGGAGGGGCGGTAGGCTCATAGAAGGATGCTGTCTGCCATCTGGCCTCACCTCCATAAGTGCCTTCTTTGTACCCGGGTCTGGGGATCTCATGGCCCCTCAAATCGTGAA
This sequence comes from Mustela erminea, assembly GCF_009829155.1. Taxonomy (NCBI): domain Eukaryota; kingdom Metazoa; phylum Chordata; class Mammalia; order Carnivora; family Mustelidae; genus Mustela; species Mustela erminea. Next base: position 57,180,033 of record NC_045632.1, on the reverse strand, counting down.
TGCAAACAGATCAAGATACCTGCAGCCAGAGGGACAGCCTTGGCTGATGAAGCGGAGAGGTCCCAGGACACCAGCATCCTGCCTCAGTGTCTGAACAGTGCTCCAAGTTCAAGGGTGAGTCCCTTTCCCTCCCAGGCCTCAGAGTCTTTGACAAAGTGAGGGCTTTTGTGCTCAAGAATCTCTGTGCTTTCTCCCAGTTCTAGGATTCTGAAGGGACACTCTTGAGATTTGCCTTAAATGCAAAGACAAAAGAAACAGAAGTTTCAGTCATGGTGATAAAGTATACTTCATCGCAAATTCTATCTGTGTGACAGATAAAATATACATCGTAGCCTGGGAGGGACACAAACCTTCTTAACAGTGAATACTTTGTGTAATAAGAAATGAAACATGACATTCCTAGGTGCTTATGTTCCAAATAAGAGAGCCACCGATATAATAGAGAGAGCTGTCAATCCTCTACAGTCTGTGGTTCTAACATAATGCAGTTTTCTCAACGGCATTAACAAACGTTTAAGTCTAGTATCTGTCTTACTTATGCAAGGCAGGATAAAGCCTCCCCGGGTGCAAGGACACACCACCTTGACTACCACAGAGGTCACAGGGCAGGCGATAGACAGAAGTCGCTCGCATTTCCACTGACAACACAGAGAGAGGAGATCCGGCATGGAAAATGTTCCCATAAGCATTAATAACCTGGAAAAAGCCTAGTGGTCTCATGAACATTTCATCTTGTCTTACCAAAAAAAAAAAAAAAAAAAAAAAGCAAGAGAGGGTTCAGGTGCAAAAGACATTACATTGCAAGGGCAAATGGGCTGGCTAAAAAACTTGTAAAAGGCACAGTCTCTATAATACAAAACCTTTTAGGAGATCAGTCAAACTGATAAACCCCTAGCTAGGTGGACTCAGAAGAAAACAGGAAGGCACCAACCACCAGTAGCACCAAAGAAGGGATATCACTACAGACCTCACAGACATTAGAAAAACACTAAGGGTATTATAAAGAAGTGACGCCCATTAACTTGACTACCAGGATGAAAATGATAAGGTCTTTGAAAAACATTAATAACCAGAACCGACTCTAGAAGAAACCTCACAGGAGAATTCTCCCTCAGCACATCAAGACAGTGGCCAAGTCTCTTATCCATCGAAGAGCGTAATTCAGGGAAAGGTTACTGACTGGAGCTGGTTTTTAGACGTGGACAAAGCTGGTTTGTGTTGGCAGAGATGTCTCCTAGAACTTTTATTTATGGTGGTTTTTGAAAACTTATACTTAATGCCATCTTCGTCGTTTCTCTCGCCGCCCCCCAGCCCCCTGCTCTTATCTTCTCTGAGACTCTGATCTTGCCAACAATGCTTCCGCCAGCTGTGGTGCTCCTCAGGAATGCCACAGCCATGGACAGGCGAGCAATCAATACATAAAAGAAAAACCAGGGGAGGGTCAAAGGATTCCAAATTCCAATTTCAGCTACTTTCTCTATCTAGTGGGAGAGACAGGGCACACCCATGTGAGGCGCTCCAAAGACCACATGGGACCACATATAAGAGAGTGATAATTTATTAGCAAGTGTGAAACAGCTGCATATAGAGAAGTGCCTAGAGCAGCCAGGAGTGAAGAGAACCTTCGGCCGGCAGCAGTTAGCAGAGAAGGCCTCCTAGAGCAGGAAACAGGCAGAAAAGTGGAAGAAAGAACAGGTGTCAAGACAGAATGATGGGAACAAGTGTGGCGTTCTCAAGGAATAATGAGGGGCCGGCTCGCGTGCACAGTTTACAAGTCTGTGTACAGGTAAGTGCACCTGTAACAGTGGCTTTTTACTTTTGGGAGGACACACAACCCGGTGAGAGTTACTGATCTTCTCCCCAGAAAAATGCATCCATGCATCTGACTTTGCGTGGAGTTTTGAGGGTTAAGAAATGTGCACCAAAGGCCAACAGGGGTGTTCTCAGGGCCCGGAGTCCCGGGAAGGACCATCCACCACTCACCTCTCAGATGAACGCGGGGAGCCCAGAGAAGGAATGATGGGAGCTGGGGTCCCAGGTGCTCTGGGCTCTGCTTCGGGTTTCCCATCCCCCACACTGCCTCCTCTTAGACAACGGAGGCCACAGTGGGTGGTGATGGTCATTTTGAACGGGGTCTGGATTCTCTGCAGCGGCGCCAAGGCTCATGGGAGATTAACCAGGGGCTTCTGCTATGGGCTATGCATAGCCCCAGTTGAGGCTCACAGGTCCAGGCGAGGGCGCACAGCATGTTCATTCCAGGGGACCTGGAGGCTGTGAGTGGGGCCTTAGATTCCTCCCTCCCATCCTTCCTCTGCTCCCACTGACTGGTCACCACTTCCGGAGTCTTGCCAGCTCGCTAGGCCCTCCACGAGGGACTCTGCCCGGTGACATCCCCAGGAGGGAGGTCCTGAGATTGTCCTGGTATATGGGTGAGGGGCGTGAGGCTCAGAGAGGCAGAGTGACGTGCTGAGGACCACACAGGGAGCGAGGTGCCTATAAGATGTGACTCCAGATCGCCAGTAGCCGAACCCCACCACCTGCTCACAGAGAGCGGCTGCAGCCTTGGTCTCCCCATCGGTCTCAGAGGAGTGACACGGTGCTTACTACAGCTTTCGGACGGGTGGCTGGGAGGGGCACACGGGGCAGAGCGGAGCAGCCCTACTGAAGGGGAGAAATCTGGGAGGCAGGTGTCCGATGTCCTTGTCTCTCTCTCCAGAGCAGAAAGGCCCCTAGGCCTGCAGGGCTCTCAGCCCAGTGGGCGGGTGCCCAGACCCTCCCTGGAAGGCGGGGGTGCGGAGCCTGGACCTGCTCCCAGCCCTCCCCGCAGCCAGGGCCTCGGAGCTGCATGGCTGGCAGCTTCTGCTGACACCGTGTTCCGCCGGGTTCCGGCCCTGGGGCCACTGCAGCCAGAATCACGCGCGATTCCGTCATGCCCCCTGGGGCCCAGAGCCAGCGTGTCAGCGAGACTGCTCCCTGCATCCCAGCCCCGGACCCAGAGGGGACAGAGGTGACAGCCATCTATCTCAAGGGGCACGGTTCCCTCCCGGCCCTGGGTGTGGCAGGGTCGCTGCACTGGACCCAACTAGGGTCCAGCCCCATGCAAGGGGACCAACCTTGTAGAGTCCCTGCAAGGTCACCAAGGGGCCCAGCAGGAGAGACAAGTGCCGACTTCCCTCACTCACAGGGTCGGGAAGATAACGTCTTGCCAGCATCGAATGTGTGGCCACTGTCACTGCTGCTACTGATTGCCATGACCATCACACACGTGTCTCTGCGTCTCATGGAACCCAGGCCCGGACTCGGCTCCACCCGGGAAGCTTTCTGCTTGTGGTCCTGCCCGCCGCGCGCTCTGCTTCCGTGGCTCTGCAGCGTCTGGCACACAGCAGGGGCTCTGGGAAACCCTGCTGGGTAGAACCCCCCCCACCACCACCCTGGCTGATGCCCCCCATATACACCCGCAGCAAAGGCGCCCCCTTCCGTGTCAATCCCCCATACACACATCTCCTAGGCAACGCCCCCCCCCCAGGCTCCCTGCAGGGCCCCAGAGTTTCCCAGAATGCCCCGCAAAGGCAGAGGCAGCTCTTCCCCGGAACCGGGGAGCTGGCAGGCCCCCAGCGCAGAGTCCCCAAGGAGCTCCAGACCGTGGGCCTGGTTGGGGTGAAGCCACCAGGAGGTGGATTGGGCCCAAGTTCCAAAAGGCCCCCATAGACCAGGGAAGCCAGGGAGCGGGGAACATTTCTCCTGCCGTCCAGAGAAACGCTTTCTCCATGGGAGGACTCAGAAAGTCTGCCCAGCACACTCGGAACAATCTCACCAAACGGGGTGGGGAGGGTTAGGAACTCCGGAGCAGAGTCTGGCGAGAAGTTTCCAGAGTGTGTTCCAAGCATGCTCAGCTGAGCTCCCGTAGGCTGCAGGCCAGATGCCGGGCTCCTGGGGGGTCCTCTGCGGAGGGCGGGCGGGGACATGGCTCTGGCCCTCCGACAAGGATGACATCAAAATGCAGGCACCCAGAAAGTTACCGGGAAGGGGCTCCTCTCAGACGCAGTGCCCCAAAGCAGCTGCTGGGGCAGAAAGAGCAGCCCCTGCCCCTGCCCCTGCCCTTGGCCCAGCCCCACCCCGCCAGGCGTGTGGCTCTGGGGAACTCACTTCAGCCAGTGAGCCTCAGGAGCCTTGATCTTCAGATGGGGGGTACCCCAGGTAGGACAGACTTCCGGAGTTCGCCACAGACAGAGGGGCGCACATCCCTGCGACGACAGAGCCAGTCTGCCAGCAAGACCTTCATAAATACGCAGAAGCCCCCAAATTCACGAAGTAATAAAAGCTGACCAAGTTAAGAGGGAGAAGGCACAAATCCAAACCATAGTAGCTACTAACACCCTCCCCCCAGAGAGCGTGGTGGGGCGAGCACGCACACGGCCAGGAGCACGAACACCGGTGCGGGGGGAGGCAGGGAGGGTGCCAGGGCGCGCATGAGGGCGCGCATGTGTGCGCTCTGAGAGGAGGGGCAGGAGGGAAGAGAGAGGGCCCGGGGGAGTGTGGGGGATAAGGTGAGTGTGCGAGGCTGTGGGAGGATGCGGGGGCCCCGGGGGGGCTGGGGGATGTCAGAGGAAGAAGCACTCATGCCATCCTTGGGGACCCGCTGCCTTCCGGTTCAGCCGGCCTCCAGCAACACCCATCTCCTCCACCTGCCTTCCTGGGGGCCCACCCTAAAGCCAGTCTTTAAAACCCCCGGAGAGAGGTCGGGCTTGTCCAGTCATCTGACAAGTGACAAGTTAACGGGCAAGCCAGGGTCCGGGTCGCCCGTTAACGGAGGCGGTCAGCAATCATGCAGCGCGGGAGCGCACGACACAAGGCTCGCGACCGCCCTACCGGGTTTTGAAAAGACAAGAGAAGCTCTTGCTGCCTCAAGAAGGGAAGGAGGGTCCCGCTACCAACCAAGCCTCCTGCTCACACACAGAGCACAAGAAGGTGGGGAAAGAGGCTGCTGGGGGACAGTCTGACACCCCGCCACCCCCGTCCCAGGGCCTGGTTTTTCTACGGCCGGACCGAGGGGACAGTGGCCAGCTTTTGTACCTGGCTGGGGATGGGCAGGTCCGCGGGCAAACCCTCAGCTCGTGCACAAGAGGGGAAATGCGTGCCCTTCTCGGCCCGAGGAACAGACCGAGCATCTGCAGGGCCGATGGCCCGGGGACACCCAGCCCCCTTCACCCCATCCCCCCGGGAGGCCCCAGGGCTGACTGCGTTCGGCTGGGATGGCGGCCCCTAGGCCCCTGGGGCAAGCAGCTCTATGAAAGGAGCAGAAGGCTGGGCTCTGAACCCTGCAGGCCTCCCTCGTGCAGCGGCCCCTGGCTGTCGCACAATCACACAAAAGAAAGAACAGCGCAGGACTGTGAGACAGGCCCTCTGGAAGGACTGTGATCCCGGAGAACCGCAGCCACTCAAAGGAGTCAGACTCAAGGAGCCGGGGCTGCAGCCAGGGGCAACCCAGGCTCTCAGGCCCTCAGAGCCTCTGCTGCCTGAAGGCGCCTCCCGGCCTCCCTGGTCTCAGTGGCCCCTGGGCTGCAGTCCCCAGGGCCCCTGTCCTGCTAGGTGACGCCTGCCTCCCACCTGCCTGTGGCCAGCCCATCAGCAGCCACACAAGCCTCTTAATCCCCATCTGCGAGCCCTCGTCGGGAAGCCAGAGCTGAGGTTTACAGGGTGAGGACGGCCTATAACACGCCGCTGCCGTGCGTCTGATCGCTCCCCGGTCCTCCAAGGCCCTTGAAGGAAGCTGGTCTGGGACACCCACGGCAGCCTCCTGTGTGGCTAAAGCAGGACGGGGCTGGATAAAGGCCAGGTCCCTGGCAGCCCTGCACCATCTCCAGGAAGGGCCGCTTCACCCCGGGCCAGGGGGCAGGGACAGGCCCCGTAGAGCCAGACCACCCTGTTCTCACGTGTCGGCCCAGTCCCACCATTTGCCGTTAGTAATTTGATCCCAGCTCCCAGGTTTACAAGCCGAGGCCTCTTCATCTGAAGAATGGGGCTCCTGCCACCTCCCCACAGGGCCATTCACCCCACCCTTCACGGTCATCCGTATAACACATGAGGAGGATAAAATGGGGACATTTTGAAAATGGCATTACCGCCATATAAATCCCCAAGGATGAAGATTTCTCTATAGTCAACGTTTACTTACACCCTACCCATTTGTAGGACCTCCATCAGTGACCGCCCCCGCCACCCGGCAGCCTTCCCTGACTCCCATTCCCCTCCAGGCCAGGTCCTGGCTGAGCCTCAGCCCTCCCAGTGCCGAACCATACGCACCACGTCCACCCACGGTTCCCCCACCCCACGGGGCGGCACCCGGGCATCTCACGCTCCCCCCCGCCCGGCACCCTGGCAGGGTGCAGCACAGCAGTTAAACGCTCCTCTCTCGACTCTCACCAAACAGACCTCCAGGGGGGAACAGGTGCCCCCAGATGTTCCTGCTCCCACCCAGGGTCCCAGCAAGCCTGCCCTGGTTGATCTGAGCTCAGTTCTGATGGTGACCGTTGCGCCTTCCATCTGAGGCCGCCGGCATCCCCTGAAGGAAACCCAGCCCTACAAAGGTTTCCAGGCCGGGTTCCACACCAACCCGGCTGGTGGCAGAGAGCGGCAACCCAGGGCTGGGGCGGCCAGTGCTGGGCAAGGAACCTGAGAGCCCCTGGACTCAGCCAAGCCAGACCTCGCCATCGGGGCCTCCTCCGTGCAGCTCCTTAACCCCGCTCCAGCCCACGCGGGACGGGCCAGAAAGAGGAGATGGCTACAGCTTGGCAGGTGTGTAGAAGGCAAGGGGCCTGGCCACTCATCCACAGTCTGCTCCCATCTTTAACAGAAAACTGAGACCCAGACAGGGGAGAGTCTTGCCTGAGCCCACTGTAAGTGCAGGCACCAGAATCGGGGCTTCTGGTTTCCCGGGCTGGAGGCAGAGTGAGTCTAAGGCCCCAGAAGCAAGGGCACCCCCTTCCCGATCCTTACAAGACACCCTTTTCTCCTAGAGAGAAGACCGACCCTAATCTTCCAACACCAATTGGGCATCTGGAGACCCAGGCTGGGAGGTGCGGCTTTAGTCAGTGAGCAGACGAAACCACCTAAGCCCTGCCATGTCCTTAAAACCCCCAGGGGAAAACAGAACCCAAAGGGTTAAACAGACTTTCCGGATGACCCCGCAATTCCGCTCCTGGGTATCCACTCGGGAGAAATGCACAGAAACAGAAAGGAAATTTGTGGTTGCTGGGGGGGAGGGACGGGCAGTGACCACGCCAGGCATGAGGCTTCCTTCGGTGGGGACAGAGACGCTCTGGAGGAGACAGGGCTCAGGGCGGCACAACTCGGTCAACGCACCAAACCTCAGGGAATCGTACTCGAGAACGATGGATTCCATGGTGTGTGAATGACATCTGCACTGAACACCACGGTAAACAAACACAGTGTCTTGTCAAGGTCAGGGGCAGGAGGCCTGCCTGACGGGCCCCTCCCTGCCCCGACACCCCAGCTTCCTCATCCCAAGGGCTGCACCTCAGGCCCCTGCCCAGACCGTCCTCCTGGCTCAGGGGACCGCCCCCAGCCGCCCGCCTCCCCCTGGCCACTCCGACCCCTGTTTCAGCCCCTCCCTGCACACCATCGGGTTTACTCAAGGGTGGGACCCTGAGGCCCAGAACGGTGCCTAGGACAAAGCAAGTGCTGAGTAAAGACAGACAGAGCGAAGGAATGGAATCCTTTTCGTGACCATCACAGCTTCCAAGATAAAAGTCCCGAACTCCGGGGCTATGCTTATAATGGCTTCTATCGGCAGCTCTTACCCCAGTGCAAGAGTCTTCTAGAAGCTTTCAAATACCAGGGCCACCAGGGCCACCCCTCAGAGATTCTGGTTTAAAAGTCTGGTCACTGGTATTATGACATCCACATTGATTCAAACTCACATCCCGTCACTGCCGACCACTCCTACAACATCAACCTCCTCCCACTTCAAAAACCTATTTAAGGGTCTCCAGCAAACACCACTCCCCACATCCAGGCCTTTGCACATACTCTCCCCACCAGGAGCACAGGACTCCTATGTGGACCTGGCTGAGCCCTTCTCAGCCTTCAGGACATAGCTGAGATGTGACCTCCTCCAGGAAGCCTTCCCTGAACGTACCAGTTTCCCAACCTTCTGTGAGCTCCCTGCAGACCCCAGCGCAGAACCCAACACACTGCATAATCATGCCTGGAGCTTTTCACCACCCCCTCCTACATGAGCACCCAAGGGCGGGGCCTCTCAGTGCCACACCGCTGGCACGCAAACATGTGCTGAGCTCATGGGTAGAATGTGTGGCTCTCCAGGTGTGTTTCCCCAGGGCAGCTCTGGACAAGGGCAGAAGCCATGAGCAGGGAGGAGAGGCAGAACTACAGCTGTGCCCCCGTCACGGGACTGCCAGAATTTCTTTCAAAACCTCTACATCTAATTAGCTCATATTACTGAAAAAATAACTGGCATAAGGCGGCATTAGCTTATGGTCTTGGTGCTCCAGGTGTAGTGCTGCTCCCAGAACGGTGACCCATGAAGATTTTTCTGACCCTAACATGGGGCGGAATATCATGGTGTTCGGGGGGCCCCCCGCATTTCATCCTGAATTTAAAACCTAGACCCCATGAAAGGGGGAGATACTGAACAAATCTGCAAACGTCCAGGGACAGGATTCACGGGTGTGGGGAGGACCCCACAGCTGGCCGCGGCCACTCCGGACACCGCATCCACGCTTCACTGGGGCTAAGGGAGGCGATCTTAAACGTTCTCCCCACAAAACAAGAAAAGGAGCGACACAGTGAGACGGTAGTGACCATTCTGTAACAGACGTACTTATGTATCAAACCAACATGTCGTGTCTTAAACTCCCACAGTGTTATGTGTCCACCGTATCTCAATGCAGCCGGAAGAAAAGAAAAGAAAATCAAGAAATCCTCGACCCCCGGAAGGCGCTCTCGCCTTCCCAACCCCACAGAAGAGACCGCCAGCCCGTGACGGGATGTTTTAGCACCAAGCCTGGACACGCTCCGCATCCTTCTCGCCGGTTCCAGCCACCCACCAGACCTCACCGGTGGGATGCAAGCCGCCTGTGACCCCCGAAGACCAGACTTTTCACTTGGGCAGACAGGGAAACTGTGCGAAGGTCACGCGGCGAGCAAAAGCTCCTTCCACGACAGCCCATGAAACGTCCCACCTGGGGCCACGTGCCCACCGGAAGCCGAGTTCCCAGGTGCTCTTCCTGGAGGCCCAAGTGTCAGCCCTTGCCACCGTCCCAACCAGGCTATGGAGGCAGAAATGATGAACCCGAACTCCAGATGCAGGCGCTTCCCCGGCCCAGAAAACGTGCCAGCGACACAGGCAAGCCTGCCCACGGCTTACAAACCCTCCAAAGACAGTCCCAGGGAGTTAACCTTCCAAGGGTAAGATCCCCAGAGACCTAAGCGGGGACGGGGCGGGTAGACCTGGAGTGTTCTGGCCTTGGCCTCCCTGACGCCCTGCCCCTCCCTGCTTCCAGGGAAGGCTTGAGTTCTGGAAACCTTCTGCCTCCACTTCCTCTCTCCCAGGTGTCCCCAATCACCTGCAGGTTTAGGACAAGGCCCGTCTGGAGAGCTTACTCCTCTGAGCAGATGGCTCCCAATTGGCCAAGAAAAGCCCAGCCCTCCCCTTGGAGGAGGAGGTGGTGGGAGCTTAAGAAAGTCCCAAGGCCCAGTCACTTCCCACAGGCGGCTGGGAGAGGATGTTGGTGTCGGCCCAGCCAGGCGGCCCCCTCCAGCACCTTCTGGAAGTGTCCCCCCTCCATTCACCTCGCTTAGATGTCCCCTGAGCCTGGCCCTGGGGAGGAGGGCTGCCAGGCCCGCCCGGAAGAGCAGGGAGCCGTGTGGGCGCAGAGAGCAGGGGAACACGGGAAACAGATGTGCGGGCCGGCCCTGACAGGCGAGTGATGACAGACGCTCTCGGCAGGCCTCAGATGTCAGCGTGGAGAAAAGAAAGGGGCCTCAGCAGCAACACCTGTTCTGGGCTCGAAGGCCACGCTCCAGGGGCTGGGCCGGGTGTCCCCGCAGTGAGGGGCCGGGTGCGGCTAGGGAAACAGCTGCACGCTCCATTACCCGGAGCGCTCCCCGGACAGATCACTGCAAGAGGACCGGGCGGCCAGCCCAACCCGCACGCAAGGAAAGCCCATCGATCATGCCGCAGACCCATCGGGGGCGACCCGCAGCAGGAGGTGCAGGCTGAAATCTGAACGCAATGCTGCGGGGAGCAGAGACAAAGAGCACCAGTTAGCAGCAGGGCAGCGGCCGTGAGGTGGGGGGGGGGGGGGACGCAGGGACTGGAGAGCAGAGCCGGCTGCGGGGGTGGGGGGTGGGGGTGCGGGGGAGCTTTTCAAGCTAACTCCAGCCTCTCAGCTGCTCCGGAGGCAGGGGGAGGGGGTCGCAGAGGCACATGCGGGAAATTAGGACCATTCCCCACCCCCTCCCCAAGGCACTGCCACCTTTACAGTGGGAGTCCCAATGGGGACAGAAAGGCAAGAGAGAGAAGAGGTTGGAGACCAGACGCCAGATCCGGATTCCTGGGTCCAGTGCCAGTCCTGCTGTTACTAGCTGTGTGAACTTGGGCAAATTGCTTGCCCTCTCTGGACTTGCTTTTCTGCTAAGGAATGGAGACGGTGTCACCTCCCTGCACAGGGCCGCTGGGAGGATCCAGGAAGAGTGATACAAGGGAGGCACGGGGCACGGACTCTGTGACGCCATCATCATCACTATGTCCCCAGACGCTGTCTCGGGCAGCCTGGCCCACTGTGCCCCCATGCTCTGAAGGGAGGGAAACCCAGCCCCCTCCCCCAGCAGAAAGGTGGGGGGCAGAGGCTGCAACAGCACAGCAGGTGGGAGCCAACCAGAGAGGCGACCCCAAGTTACCTGCCCCTCAGGGAGAGAGAGAGGAATGAACGTGCCCCGCATTCCGACTGTGCACCAGCCGCTCTCGCTGCAAACCTTCCCGAGGAAAGATCACCTCTACCTCTCCGGTGCGGCGAGAAGGACAAGTCTGAGCCAAGGTCACCCGGCCAGCTCCAGCAGAAGGAAGATTGAAACCAGGGCTGGGTGAAGGCCGTGCCCTCGCATTCCTCCTCAGGGAAGGGGTGCCAGGCCCCCGAGAGTGTGGGCTGCAGCCTGCCCTGCCCAGCACCAACACAGCCCTGTGCCAGGTGCCAGCTCGGAGATGTGGGGGCTACGGGACAGGGCACCCCCCCCCCCCCCGCCCCAGGAAGCATGGAGTCCGGCTCCAGAGAAAAGCTGCAAACACGACCCCAATGGAGGGTGTCAGTGACACCTTTCTCTCCTTCTTTCCCCGTGTTCTTTCATACTGTTTGAGGCTGATTCACTAATGAATGAACGTGTACCAGGAACAACTGAGGCATCCCAGGAGGTGGCAGAGGAGGTTCCGGAACATGCCGTTCTGGCTCGGTGGTTTCCCGGTGGCCACCTGCCAAGGCCCCTAAGCCACTCCCCACCCCCCACCCCCTAAATCCTCAAACCACACACAAGAGACAGGCAGGACCCCGGAGCTGGGAGTCCCACTGGAACTGGGAGTCCCCCCACCAGCACTCACCCCTTGTGCCCACCCTGGTGCGGGCGAGCGGGGCAGCCCCCCGTCCCGATCTGCGGGAAGTCGTGTTCTCTGCTGCCGCTGTGCCCCTCCCACTGACACTGAAGGCACAGCACTTGCCACCAGATCCCCAGCGTCTGGAACAGTGCCTGGCTCAGAGCAGGCGCTCCATAAACATTTGTTAAATGAATGGGTGGGAGGAAGGAAGGGCAGGAGGCTGCATTTCCGGCTTTCTACCGATCGTCAGTCAGGCTCTCCTCCGGGCAGCAGTGGACGCTTCTCCTCCCTCTGGCTGCCGGAGCTGGGAGCCGCGCTGCTGCCTTCCCTGCCCCCCCCACCCCCACCCCAGGCCGATGGCCTCACCACCCACCTGGATCTCTGCCACCGCCCAGCCCTGGGTGGGTCTCTTCCTGGTGCGTTCCAACCCTTCTTTCAAGGACTTTTTCTCTCTCCCCTGTGCCTTTAACTCCAAGGCCTTGAGGTCACTGCAACCTCATTCCCCCCTCATCCCCATGAGCTCTCCGGCCTCCCCCGGCCTCCGCACCTCTTCTGCTGGACTCTACCCGCCCTGCCACACTCCACTTACCTCCCAAGGCTACACTTCTCAGGGGGTGGATGGAATGGGGCTCAGGGGTGGAAGGCCTGGGTGGAAAGCCCACCCCAGCCACCTCTGCTGGGTGTGTGACCGTCGCCCATGCCATCAGACTCCTCGGAGTCTCAGTAGACTCGTTCGTAGGATGGGAATGACAGGACCTCATAGGAGCAAAGGAAGTAACTTGCTTTAGAAACGGTGCACAAGTGAGGACGCCAGTCAGCCTTCCCGAACGGCATGCTGACCTCTTCTGGGCAGACACCAGCTTGCATTTTCACCCCCACGGGGCTACCGTCCGCCGCCACCTTCCCAGCTGGACGCTTCCCTCCAGCTCCTCCTACCCGTGAAGCCCACACCTGGCAGCTCATCAAGTCCCGATGACTGAGCGAATCAACACAGGAAAACTCACCCCAGAGGGGATGTGCTGCAGAAAAGCACTCTGGCAAACCTCAGAGGAAGTGCTCTGACGACCCCGGACGCCCCCATCACCAGGCCAGAGAACCCAGCCATTCTGCCCACCCAGAGCCGTACAGAGGACTGACCCATATCCCAGAACACCCTGCCCAACACATGGGGTGGACGGGAGGGTTCCACCGTGTGCCAGAGACTTGGCTTTCTGGAGGCAGCTAGATGTCCAGTCTGTTCACATACTTGGCCCTCCAGGCGCAGGCCATCCCGACCCCCACTCCCCAGCCAAGGAGACCAGCCCAGGGAGGGGAAGACAGGATCACTCAGGCGCTCAGCGACCAAGAGAGAGGGCAGGCTTGGAAGCCGGGTCTATCCTGCTGCAAAGCCAGGTTCACCTCCCAGTTCTGGCCCTGCTGGAAAGTGCACACTACAGATACCCAGGAAGAGACCCACAGGACAGACGGCCACAGGCTGCCAATGACAAGTTCAGCATCTGCGGTGGGGAGCAATCAGCGCATCCATTTGGAGTGACGGGCCCCCCAAAGCCCCCAGGTACATCTCTGCGGTCCAAAAGGAACACTGGCAGAGAAGGAAGCCTGGGCAGAGCACAAAGGCCCAGGGCAAGCACTGGAGAGAAGCAGGAGAATGCATCCACTTTACAGACGCAACCACCGTGAACGAACCCATGACCCAGGAATCTCCGCACGTGGGCACACACACAGACAAGGGGCAGGCAAGACCAGAAGCTTCTCGAATGCATGAAACGATCATTCCTGAACAAGTCAGAGACACCCTTCCCTGTGCACAGGGCCCTTGGCTGGCCCCTCGCCAGTGGCTCCCACTACAGGCATCTCATGAAAACAAACCAGTTCCGCCATCTCTAGCAGAGATGCCCATTCAGGGCCCCACACGGCCATCACGGTGATCACAATACACCATCACCTACTCCCCCCGACCTGCTGGGGGCAGGCCCTGCTTTGGCCTTTGGAAAGCCAGATCCACAGTGAACTGAGCCCCAATCTGGCTCCTCCCAGGCAGGCAGCATGAAGGCAGGCACCTTATAAACGGGGTGAACGAAGCCCCCCACGACCCCTCCCTCCTCCTCCTGCACAGCTTGCTTGCAGAGAAGAAAGACTCTCTTTCCACCGGGGGGGGGGGGGGGACGTCTGTTTAGGCCACTGTCCCCCAGGTCCCAAACCCCCACGTCTGAAAATCTGTTTCCATCTGCTGTGAAGCAACCTGAGAGTCTCAAAGAACAAGTGTGAACTTGGGGGAAAAGCTGCAGGAGCTAAGAGGGGCCGGCGCTCTAGAGTGGAGAGGAGCCGCCACCTCTGCTGCCTTTCCAGCCGGGTGGGTAAGCACAGGGACCTCCGGGTGACCTGCACGGCCGGACTAATTACCAATGTTATCAGGCGGATGACAGACGTGCCCCGAACTTCCTCTGTTTGATGGACTCCACTGCAAACACACTCAAGTTCAGGCCTGAGCCTGCTGTTTGCAGCACTGACCTATTCTTCCACGAGACCACTCCTGCCCTGGTCCCCCCACCAACTCCATGTGTCTCTGGCTCAGCCAGGCCCACATAGTCCCCACGCGCCAGCCCGGGGGACCCCGGGAGGGCACCTCCTGCTGAAACATATCACAGAGTCAACAGGACCTCCTCCCCTGCAGAGGAACAGAAAATAACAGGTCTTTCTTCCCTGCTGGAACCCCAGAGGCTGAAAAAGAAAACCACCGCTTACCTTCATCACTGCTGTCACTGGGGAGCTCCAACCTGCAGGCCCCTGGCGGGTGAGCCCCGGGCCTGCACACACCAGGGTCCCGCACTCCACGCAGGCGCCAATGATCAACTGCCGCCCGTCGTCCACCAGCAAGCTGTGGCTGGCTCGGAGGGTGTAGAGAAACAAGGGCAGCCGGGCCACCCGCACAGCCTTGAGCCCGAGACACCGCTTTTTCTCCTGCTGGCAAAAGAAGCACACGAACGTGTCCACTTGGTACTGCCGTGACCAGGGGCTGACGGTGTGGTGGGCGCTGCGGGCCTCGTGCTGCAGCCACTGGCCCAGGAGGTCGTGGTAGCAGAGGACGCAGGTGGCCACCAGGCCTGTGGAGTCAGCAGGCCGGGCGCGCGGGGCGGGCGGGTAAACGGCGAGGCACGGAAAGAACGGCTCCTTCTCGCCCAGGCGGCCGGAGGGGTTCACGTTGAGCTGGAACTCCCTCCCAGGGCCCAGCTCGGCCCCGCAGGTGTAGCAGACGGACGCGGGGCTGCCGCGGGCCGGGGCAGGTGGTTCGGAGACAGCAGGGTCTGAGGCTGAGAAAGCCTGGTGGTACCTGCCCAGGAAACCCTGCACAGAAGTGATAAGCTCCTCGTTCTGGCAGGCCCGGTACAGGGCCCAGACGTCCTCCAGGACACTGAAGCACTTGGGGCAGCTTCGGACCTCGCAGCGTTTGTTGGGGCCCCGGGCGTTGGGCGGACAGGGCAGGAGGCTGAGGAAGGGGAAATGCATGGAGCCCCTGGCACTGCCATTGAGGAGCCGGGAGGCCACTGCCCGGGCATCCTGGGTACAGTCCTCCCCGCAGAGGTAGCAGGCCTCCGGCAGGGTCCCAGCTGGCGGGCCATCTTCCCTGGGGAGCCTCCTGCCCTTGGAGGCCATGCCGGGGGCATGGCTGTTCAGGGGCACCACGTAGAGCCGCTGCAGGACAGGCACGCTGGCCAGCTCAAAGCTCTGCCACTGCTGCATGAGTGAGGAGAAGCAGCAGGGGCACACCAGGGTGCTGCCCCCCTCGCTGATGGGCTGGGCCCCTGGAGGGGGGCTGTGCAGCCACAAGAAAGGGAAGAAGGGCGCCTGGGCCAGCTTT
This sequence comes from Mustela erminea, assembly GCF_009829155.1. Taxonomy (NCBI): domain Eukaryota; kingdom Metazoa; phylum Chordata; class Mammalia; order Carnivora; family Mustelidae; genus Mustela; species Mustela erminea. The sequence goes on along the minus strand of NC_045632.1, from coordinate 57,164,548 downwards.
TCCTGCTTCTGCACGTGGATCTGGTGCTGCGAGGCCGGCGCCAGAGCCGACCCACAAATGTAGCAGCAAAGGCCCTCTGGTGGCGCAGCCCTGCTCTCCAGGGAAGCCCAGGGGACACGGCCTGCGCTCTCCTTCTCTGGCAGGCCAGGCGGAGGCTGCTCCTTGCGGTCCTCTTCCTCGCTGGTGATGTTGATGTCACTGTCCTCGGACATGCAATAGCTCCCGCGGGTCTCCCCCCGCGGCCTGCTCTCGGGGGTCTTAGCCGCCCTGCCCGAAGGGACTCCCTTCATGACGTCCGCGGGGGCCACCTGGACTGGAGGGCCTTGCCAAGGATCCTGAATGCCCCTCAGGACGCTGGCCCGGGCCTCGGGCGCCCAGTGCCTCCCGCCGGCCTTCCGCCTGCGCCTCCCGCCGGTCTTGGGCTCGCCGTCCCCGCGCTGCTTCGAGGGGGCCCCCTCCTCCTCCTCCTCCACGTCGCCCTGTCCCGGAGGGGGTCCCGGCGTCGGCCTCCACTCCTGGCAGCGGCCCCCGCGAGGCCCGGGCCCCGGGCGGGGGCTGGCGGCGTCGCGCACGGCCGGCTCGGTCTCGGAGAGGGGGTCGGTGTCCGACAGCTCCGACAGCTCGGAGTCCCGCGTCTCGTCGCCCGCCGCGCCGCCCAGCGCGTAGGCGACGTTCCACTCCCGGGGGGCCCCGGCAGCCCCGCGGCGCCCGCCCGCGCCCGCGTCGCACTGGTGCGGCCGCTTGAGCCAGTACATGCGCTTGTCCACCGGCGTGCGGGCGCGCTCGAACGCGGCCCACTGCTCGCCCAGGAAGCAGCGGCACACGGCGCACACCAGCACGCAGCCGTCGGCCGGGCACAGCTCGCGCGCGCCGGGCGCCGGCTCCTGCTGCTGCAGGAACGGGAAGAAGGGCTGCGCCGCGGCCCCCGCGCCCGCCGCCGCCGCCGGCTGCTTCACCTGCAGCTTCAGCTCCTTGCCGCGTCGGATGCCGCCGCCGCAGATGAAGCAGGAGAGCGGCGCGCCGCCCCCGCCGCCCCCGCCGGCCCCGCCGCCGCCGCCGCCGCCCGCCGCCGCCGCCCGCTCGCCCACGGCTGCCATGAGCCGCTGCTTGCGGGAGAGCGGCGCCGGCCGCCCGCTCATGGCCGCGCCGCGTCCGCCCGGCCCCGCGCCCCGGGCCCCCGGGCCGCCCTCAGCGCCCGCCGCCGCCGCCGCCGCGCCCAACTTGGGGCATGAGCGCGCCGCGAAGTTTGGCGGCGGGCGGCCGGCGCGGGCGCGGGCGCACGGCCGCTCGCAGGGGCGCCCCCCCGGCCTGCCGAGCCCCCGGCGGCGCCGCGGCGAGCGCGCCCGGAACGCAGCGGCGGCGGCGGCGGGCCCCGGGCGGCTGGAGCGGCGGCCGCATGTGCGAGCTCCGGCGCCTGCCAAAGCGTGGGGTCATTTAATTGGGGAGGAGGGGGGCGGGGCGGCGGGCGGCGCGGAGGGAGGCGGGGGAGGGGGCGGAGGGCGGGCGCGCGGCGGGCGGGGAATCCCTCCCTCGCGCTCCCGCCCGGCGCCCGGCGCCCCGCCCCCTCGGCCCTCCCTCCCCCGCGGCCCCAACTGCGCACAATGGCTCGCCCGCTCCTATCTATTTTGTGTCCGGCCGGGAGCCGCGCGCCGTGATTCATGGCCCCAATTAGGGGCTCTCTCCAGCGCGCCCGGCTCGGGCCGTCTGAAGGGTCTCCTCGGGGACCCGCGGAGACCCATCAGCCGCAGGAGCTGCTCTTTAAGTAAAGGGCAAGCAGGACGCGGCCGGCGCCCGAGAGAGAGAGAGAGAGAGAGAGAGAGAGAGAGAGAGAGAGACCGAGGAGCCCCAGAGGGACTCTCGGGAGGGGCAGCGCCCCGCCGATTCGACCCCGGGCTCCCCGACCCCCTCCTCCTTTGAAAGGAGGGACCACGTGAGGGTCATTTACGGCCCTGAGCAGCTCCGGGTTGAGGCACCTTTCAGGGCCCAGTGTGCTAATTTTGGAGACAGACGGGAGAGGAGATGTCTCCTGCCTCCTGGAACACATTAGTGACGGCACCATCAGGAGGACAGGGGTCCCCAACCTGCCACGCCTTCCCCACCGCTGGCCGGCTGCCAACGCGCCCTCACCAGCAGCACAGGAAGGGTCCCGTGTGTCTCTGGGCTGTGTGTTCCGGAGCAAGTGACTCGACAACTCTGGGCCCTTTCCTCCTCTTAATAAACAGGAGCTCTGGCCGGAGATGAACTGTGCCAGGCGCTAGTCTAAGCACTTTATGTACATCAGCTCGGTTCCTGCTCCCAGTGACTCTGGGTTGAGTGCTGTCATCAGACCATTTTACAGATGAGAAAGAAGACCCACTGAGAATGTGTTCACGAGGGTCATGAGGGTCAACTTACTTTTCAGGCACAGTGGGCTGGGATTCAGCTCCAGGCACCCAGACAGTGGACTCCAAAAGACCCTGCTCTCAAGCGCCTGACTAGGCAGATATCCGGTCCATGTCACCCATCTGCTGATGGAAACTGTCCATGGCAGGGGACATGGCCAGGACCCCTCAGTCCTCCCCCCTGCTCTGGCTCAGGCTGGAAGGCCTTGTGCAAATTCGGGCCTTCCTGAACCTCCATTTCCCATCTGTGAAAGGACACCTCTTCCAGCTTCGAAAGTCTGTGAGTCTCTGACTCCTAAGAAGTTGACAGCTAGCTACCCCCAGCCTGTCAGCTGGAACCCAGAGTGAGCCTGGGGACAAAGGTGCCAGGTGGGCCCCTCTGCCCTCTGGGGCACTGACATGTAAATAGTACTCAGCTTCCCCTGGGCACAGAGGAGGGCCATGCATTATAAATAAATGCAACAAGAGGAAAGGACCACGTCTTGGGAACCTTTGGTGCATAATCTGGGCATCACAGTCTAGGACTTAAAAAAAGTCACCATCATCATTACCACTACCACCAGGAATTCAGTACTGCAGGTTCTTATCCAGGCCCAGGAAAAAAGCTAGGTCAGCAAAACTGTCCGGGAGGAATGCTGGTGGGGGGGGTTGTTTGTGGCTCCCCTGCTTCTGGCATTTTTCATATCTGGTGGCAGGAGGGGCCTGATCAGGCAACTTAAAGGGCTGGGGTCCTGTTCATGGTGCCCTAGCATAATCCTCAAACCCCACACAGAAGAGAGGTTGTTGATAAAACAATGCTGGCTTAGGAAATGCAGGTTCCCGGGGGGTTGGGGGGTTCCTCGTGAACCCCTGGAGGCCTGGCATGTGCTTCCTCCCACCTCTAATGTGGGCTCTCTTTGCAAACTGACTCCTGTCCCTCTCTAGGGTCTTGGCTACAGTGCCCTCCCAGAAAGGCTTCTCTGACTTCTCTGCCTCAGGTAGGTCCCCCCTGCCATTCTGTCTCAGCTCGTTGGCTTAGGAATTTGCTGTTGATTTTATTTGTTTTTCTTCAGCTGTTCCTTGTCTGGCTGACCAGAAGCCTGGGGACTCCTGCCCCCAACAAGAACCAGGTCTGTCTTGCTCACTGTGGATATCCAGAGCCCATCTCAGGGCCTGGGTCCTGTACACTTGGGGCCCCATCTTACCCCATCCCTCTCTATCTATGGAAGTCTTGGGCAAACCTCTTAGCTCCTCAGGCCTCAGTTTCCTGCTCTGCCCAATGGGGTGGTGATCCTCACCAGATTTTTCTGTGTCACCTGAGGCCCTGGGTAGAGAGGCCTGGCACATCGTAGGTGACAGTGTGTATTTCTGACTCTACCTGGTGGTTGATGAGGTTCTGCTCCTGCCTGTTTGTACTTCAACGTGGGGGTGGGGGGCATTGTGTGACAGAGGAGAGCCACAGGGTCAGTGGGACAAGATGAGGGAGGTGGGATTTTCTAGACTAAGCTGGTCTTGGAGCAGAGCTTCCTGAGCATGTGCTGTGGGTGTGGATGTGTGGATGTGCCCGTGTGGGTGTGTGCATATGTTTATGTTCGTGTGGGCATGTGTGTCTGCACCTGTTAGCAGGTGTATCTGTGTCCTGATGTGTACATGCGTGCGTGCATACAGGAGCACATGGATGTGTGTGTTCATGAGCTCGCCTGTGTGTGTGTGTGTGTGTTTGCATGTGTGTATAAAGTGGACCCAGGCTGGGAGAAGAGAAGCATCCACCTGGATGTTTTTGTTTCCCTCCATGACCAGGGCTCCAGAAAGTCCCCCGCACACATCTCAGGAACCAGGCAGCAAGGGATCACTGCTAAGAGCAGGAAGTAGGCCGGGGATGCTGGTTGTCCTCTGTGGGCGGGCCCACGGGGCTGGGGCTCTTGGCATTGTAAATGTGTGACAGTTAGGAGCTGCGTGGTCCCGGTCTGTCCTTCACCTCTCTGAGCCTCGGTCTCCCCACCTACAAAGCAGAAATAACGCAACGACCCATCCCAGAGGGCTGGGAAGAGGGTGAGCTGAGACGGTCTCCAAGAACTGCACGCTCTGGACCCAGAAATAACAGGAGTGTTTGCGTACATTGGTTGAATGTTAATTACACGCAAGGACCTGTGCCTTACAGATGGCAACGGACCCGGGTTTTGCCACAAGCCTGCGAGGGAGGTTCTCATATACCCCCAGCTGGCAACAGAGGAGGCAGAGGCACGGGGCAGGGGCGTAAATAAAGGCCCCAGGTGGTGCAGCTAGGTGAATCTGAGCGGTGAGCGGGAACTGGGGCAGTGTGTCCTGTGATACCCTCCCTGGTTGGCCCTGGGGCCTGAGATGCCCATGCGTTAGGGCAGGGATGGCCTCCAGTGCCGCCACTTCCTGCCTCTCACATGTGCTCCGAGCCCCTGCGGGGGTCCTGGGGGACAGAGAACAGACGGCGCACACTCCAGACGGTGAGGTTGGATTGTATTAACTTCACTTGGGAAGTGCGCGCCCCCCATACCTCCCAGAGCTAGCTCCCCATGTCCCTTTGAGAGCAGGGCCCCCCTTGCTGCTGGAGAGAGGGTACTAGTTTCCCCCCAGGGCCCCTGCCTGCTCGCCCCATCTTCCTTCCTCAGATTGGGAGTGGGGGGCCTCCCAAGCAGCAACAGGTGCTCAGGGGCAGACCCGGCGCTGAGGGCGGATGGACGGATGGAGAGAAAGTGCCCCACCTCCATTCTGCAGGAGACCAGAAGGCCCGTCAGCCTGGAACATCTGGGCACATCTCAGATTCGCGGCTTCCTGTGGGGCTGCCTTGGCCCAGAAACCGCAGGAATCTGCCCTTACCCTGCTGCGGAGGCTGGTTTCCAGGCTCCGAGCACTTATCACACATTATTTTGTGCATCTGCCCCTGGGCCTGCCTTTCCCCTTGGGGCAGAGCCTGACTGGCGTCCCCTGTGCTGCCCCACGGTGTCACAAGGCCAGGGACATGGATGGGGCTCAGTCTGTGTTTGAACTTGGGATGCCAACACCGTACCAGGCCTTCCAAGTTCCAAAACTGCCCAGCTACTCCGGCCGGCTTCCAGTCTCCCGCTCCCCGCCGACGGCCGGCGATGGAGGCCAAGTCCATGCTGGTGCCCCCAGCCTCCTCCCTTCCCACCGGGTCTTTGCTCTGTCCCTCCTCCCTCGAAACGGCACGTGGGTTGGAGCGCCCCTTCCAGGAGGGTTCCCTCTGCAGGCTGGTCTGTCCTTCCCCTTGCAGAGGCTGGGTGTGCTGTGTATTTGGCCTCTGGCTCGCTGAGGACCAGGAAAACAAAATTTATCATCTGACTGCCCTATTTTTCTTTCTTTCTTTCTTTCTTTCTTTCATCCTTTCTTTCTTTCTTTCTCTCTCTCTCTCTCTCTTTCTTTCTTTCTTTCTTTTTTTTACCCCTAAGAATGAAGCAAGCACTTCTCTGCCATCCTCAGAAAGAGCTTTAACCATGGCAGGCCACCGGCAAAAATATGTCCTCCTTCTCAGAGGGAAGGAATGCAATCGTTAACAATTTAAAACAAAAACAAAAACAAAAACATCTCTAACACTTGGGATTTATGGGGGCCTCGGGCTTATGAGCTGTTTCACACCCGTTAGCCTGCACGACAGAGCAGTCCAGGGAGGCAAAGCAGGAATCATTGGCTCCATTTGAGAGACAGGGAAACCGAGGCCCAGAGGCACAGCTCCTGAGACTGGGAAAAGCTCCCGGCTGCCAAGGTTGCTGAAATTTCCTTGCATTTTCTTGCTGTGAACCAGGCTAATCTGTTCAGTGTAAATATGAAAAATGCATAGCGTGTTCGCTGACCTTATCTTAGCACCCCTTCTTTTTTTAATATAGGAGCTTCAGAGAGTGGACATGGGAGGAGAGCACACCTTCCATCTTGGGGGGCCTGAGACCCTGATGCAGAAGCATTCTGTGAGCGGCAAAGGGCTTCATTAAAAACGAAACAGTGCTTGCATTACACATTTAAGGATCAGAGAGCGGGGTACAGGTCCTAAGAGCAGGGTCAGGTGCCCCTCAGCCTGGCTCCCAAGAACCTGGAAAAAGACTCCAGAAGCGAACAGCCCAGCCTCCCCTCGGGTGACGCCATTCCCCCCGACCTCCCCTGCCTGGAGACCCGAGGCTACTGCCAGCAACTTCAGGGGCCTCGTAAAACCCCTTTGATGAACGATCGCCAGGGCGGACCTGCCACTGGGGATGAGGGGACAAACACTCCACATAAATCTTGAGTGAACTCAAAGGCTCCCAGGCTGCTGGTTTCTCGACAGAGCCTGATCTGCAGCATGGAATCATAGCAATCATTTACGTGGTGAGCCGCCAGGCTTCCGAGCCAGGGAGGTTTCCTGAGAAGGCAGGGCAGTGAGGGGGGGTGGGGAGGAGGTGGGAGCGGGAAACCAAGGTAGATAGTAGCTGCCTTAATGGTGCCTGGCATGCAGTAGGCGCTCAATAGATGACCCAGCTCACGTCCTCTGGCACGCAGTGGTAGGAAGCTAGGGTTGGCTGGAGGCTGACAAGGTGCCAGGTGCTCTGTGCTGAGCTGACGGCATGCTCGAGTTTAGATTTCGTGACTGCCTAGAAAACAGGCGCTACTGTTATCCAATTTTGCGGACACTCAGGAACGGGGACTGCACGTCCCCCAGGTCACACGGAGCTGGGAGTGGCCAAGCTGGATTCAAAATCAGGCCGTCTGTCCTGAGAGTCCCGCTCTAATCCAGCCTGCTGTGTGCTCAGCGCCTGGCCCGTCCGCCAGCCTCCCCCAGCCTCTACAATAAAGGCACCCTTGTCCCTCACGGGGTCCTGCCAGGGAGGCTACTGGCCAGGGCTTGCTGGACGCCTTCGAGTCCTGCCTATGGCTCTGCCAGTGGCCCCACCCCAGCCCCAGCTCCCTCAGCCTCAGGCCCTGGAACACTCAGGGGGCTGCGGCAGGTCCCCGGCGCTGGCTAACAGGGGGCGGGGGCTGGCAGCCAGCAGCAACGGATTCTTTCCTGCTGTTCCTCTGAGTCATAGAAGGATAGTCCAAGCCCGCATGCCAGCCCACCAGCCGGCCTGCCCTGGTCTTTCACTTCTGCAGTTGCTTGCTGCCGGACTCATGATGGGGACCAAAAAATGGGGGCCGAAACGTGTGTCTAGGACTAAACTGGGGTGTTGTTTTTCAGAACCTCTCCCTGGAGGGTGATCCCCATGCTGGAAAGTGGGCCTCCCCATGGGGGGACAGTCTGTGGGACTTTTAAAAATTGAGCACATCTGTGTTACCAACACCCAGAAATAAGCATGTCCAGCCTCCCAGAAGCCTCCCTTCTGGGGTCCCTTCCAGGCACTGCCTCCCACCAATGGTAATGCCTAATAGCCAGAGCTCTGGGCTTCCCAGCTTTGAACACCAAACTGGTGGTTTATTTTTCAGCAACTCTGTCGAGAGGTCATTTATGTGCCACATCATCGCCCGATTCGTGGTGGACATTCAGGGGCAGGTGTACATCTCCACCCCTAAAAGAAACCCTGGACCCTTTATCTGTCACCGCCCACCCCCTGCCCCCAGCCCCCGACAACCCCTTGTCTATTGGGTCTCTGGGGATTGGCCAGTTCTGAGCGTTCTGTGGAAATGGACTGAGAGACTACGGGCCCTTTGTGCCTGGTTTCTTTCCCTTGGCCTCAGGTTTTCAGGGTTCACCCAGGTGGTGGCGTGTGTCAGTACACGCTGTCTTTGTACTTTATATAAATAGAAGTATGTCATATGTCTTCTTTGAGTCTGGCTTTTGGTTCTCTATTATGTCTGTAAAGTTCTTCCCTGCTTCTCCCCCATAGGAATACTCCATTCTTCTTCTTCTTTTTTTTTTTTTGCTGTATAGTACACCGCCAGTGACTATGCTATAACTTCTTCATCCCGTCCACTGTTGATGAGTTTGGGGTAGGCCATATTTCAGGCTGACACGAACGGCATTTCTCTGAACATTCTAGTCCACGTCTTTTGTTAGAAACACATAATGAGTTTCTGTTGGGCACATATGAGGAGTGGAATTGCTGGTCCCAGGGTAGGCGTAGGGTTGACGTCCCTATGTAGTGAGATGTCAGAAACCACATTTGTGGGGGCTTGTGGAATACCCAGGACTCGCTGGTTCCCGACCCCTGCTCTCGGCTGCCAGCTCTCCAGCCTGGCCCTGGGTGCCGTCTCCCTGCAGGGCCTGCCTCCCTGCCCAGCAGTTCCCATGAAGCCCACAGGAGCCGCAGAGGAAAAGAGCCCAGTGGTGGGTGTTTTCCTTGGGTTGTGCGAGCACGCGTGGTTTCTCTGCACCGGGTCTGAAACTGTATTCCTTTCACGGGCCAGAAATACTTAGGCATGGCTTGCTCTAAAAGGGGAAACACATTTTAAAATTCCAATCTGCCCAGGTCTTAGAATGATTTAGAACATTCCAGCTGTCGAAAGGACGGCGCTCACCAGGAACAGTGACTTACAGTCCCCGGTTCCTACTTTGAGTCCTGACTCCACTCCCTCCTGGATTCAAAGCATATTTCTGGGGGGTGTGGGGGCCGGGTCCAACACTGTGAGGGGTCCAAGCCTACAGACTGTGGGACGGTACACGCAGGACCCGCAGGCACTTGGGGTGAGGAGCTCTCAGATCCTAAACCAGCCACCCTCCGTTCCAAATCTGTGGCCGTAATCCCATTAAATCCTTTCAATGGACTCCATGAGGTAGGGACACAAGTGCCATTTCCACTTCGTAGATGAGGAGCTTAGTGCACAGAGAGGCTAAGCAACTTGCCGAAGATCACACAGCTCCCAAATTCGAACCCAGGCTGGCTGGCTCCAGAGCCCGCCCTCTCAAGCATGGCGTGACGTTGCCAGGGGATTTCAACATCTGGATGGAAAGCGCGGCCCTGCCACATACTTTCCATGTGGCCCTGGGTAGGTGGCTGAACTCCCGAGCCGCATTTCCTGAGCACATCTGCATGTAGGGAATAACCGAGCCTGCCTCCCTGCATTGCCATGGAGCAATGCAGACCCCACTGATGACACGAGTGCCCCCCGCCCCGTGGTAGCCATTGCACCAGCGTCTGTGCCTCCCCCGCACTCCCTGAAATGGCTTCCGCCTTGAAGAAGTGAATGCCTTCTAAAGTGCGTTTTTGGAAAGTTGAGACTTTGGACCTTCTCCAGCCCATCCCTTTTACTTAACAGGTGGAGGGGCCGAGGCCCCAGGGAAGCCCCAGCTCAGCTAGTCCCAGGTCCTGGGCATGCACAGTTGCGAGGGCAACTCCCCGCCGATGGTGCTCCTGCTCCCTCGGGAGATGGGGGCTCCTGGCTTTGGGGCCCAGGTGCCCTCGTCCTGTCATTCAAGTACGCCTTCCTGACTGTGTGTCTTCTACAGGACCCTGAGGCTTGGCTTCCGGGGTGACCAGCTCTGCCGTTAGAGAGAAGCAGACAGAGCTGGTCTCTGGGTGCTCTCCCGGGGCTCCGGGCTCGCCCCCAAGGGCCGTGGGGTGGAGCCGGCGAGAGACTGGGAGTCAGGCCGGGGTGTCCCACTGCAACTCCGGCTAGGCGCCCGGACGCGCCTTCCAGAAAGACTATCTCCCGGCAGGGCCCCCCCGCGACCCTACACGACCATTAATATTTATCAGAGCTGAAAGCCGATCCCCTGGAGAAGGGAGAGCAGCCGTAAACAGGTGCTGTGGTGGCTGGCAACCCAGCCAGGGCTGTGGGCAGCTGGGGGGTGCCTCATGGAGGGTGAGGGGGCGGACGAGGCCAGCTGAGCAGGAGGCCCTTTCCGGGGGCCAAGATCTCAAAGGACGGCAGGCGCATGATCAAGGAAGCGGACACATCATTCTAGGAACCTGGAGCTTTCCTGCTGCCGTGGGTGTGTGAGGCCGGAGGGTGGGGGCGGGTCTGAGGGCCCGTGGTTTGGGGTGCAAGCCATGGCAGGGGCCTGGGTGCGGCAGGGCGGCAGTGGCCTCCTGCCTGCTTCCTCCCTGGGACACCTCCCAGCTGCTCTCCATGCAGGAGCTCACGTGGTCTTTTCAAAAGTGCGAGTCTGGTTGCGGCCTCCCTCCTACTTGAAATCCTCCTCGAGTTTTGTAACTCTCGGGGGGAAAAGATCAAACCCCACTGTTGGCGGGGAACTGCCCACCTCTGTGGGTGCCCTCAGAACTCCACTTGGTCTGTTGAGCCCTCCAGGTGCTTTGGCCTAAGAGGCACCAGGCACTTTGTTTGCGTCCCAGGGCCTTTGCACGTGCTTCTCAACAGCCTGGAACTTGCCTCCCTCCCCTCTGTGCCCATGAATTTCTGCCTGTGCCAGACATAAGCTATTCCTTCCCCTTCCGCTCTGCAGGCAGGCCCTACAGACTCCATGTCCCAGCTTCCCTTGCCTTGTGACCACCCCTAAGTTCAGCTAATAGAAGACTGAAGGGAGTCGGAAGGGCAGGCAGAGGGAGAAGCCGGGGTATTTCTTCCTTTCTCTTCTCCTCTTCTCTCTCCCCTGTCTCTCCTTTCTTCTTCAGGCCATGTCTGTTGGCCCAGAGAGGGCCCTGACTCCTTCATGGCCGCAGCAACAGCTCTAGTAACACTTTTCTTGGTCCCTCTGGCCTGGGGTGGGTGGGTGGGGGGATTGGTGACAGTAGCTTTACACAGTTCTGGGAACTGTGTTATCACTTCTGTAACCAGGTCCCTTTATTTAATTCCCTCTCTTGAGCCACCTGAGGCAGAGTTCCTCGTTGGCACAGGGTTCATCTTTGGGCTCCTAAGGGAGGGTCCAGACCTCACTGGCGCCCTTGCTGGTCCCCAGGCCTGGCTCAGGAACCTCGGGGATATGCTGGGTGATTTCTTTTCCTTCTGGGCACTTAACTGCTGTTTGCAATTATGAATTTGTGAGCGTGGTTATTTGAGTAACATCTGTCTCCCCCCAAATTTGCAAGGTCCATGAAGGTAAGGGCCAGACAGACATCTGTCTGTGCTCAACACTGTGTCCCAGCTCGAGAACCTAGCCTAACGTCCGGCACTCAGGGGCCACTCGGTAAGCATCTGCTGAAGAGTGGATAAACAGGAGAGATGTGAGCCACTCATTCCAGTCCCAATTACCTATTCTAGGTCGATCTTTCTTCCCCCCCTTTCTCAGAAGGTTCTAGATAGATTGCTTGGAGAAACTCATCATTCATTCAACTACAATTTACTGAGCCCCCTACTGGGTGTCAGGATGAATGAACGGATGGGTGCGTGGGTGGATGGACGGAGGGACGGAGGGAAGGAAGGAAGGAGAGAGGAGGCATGATGGATGGGTGAGTGGAGGGCTGGCTGGCGGATGGGGCCTAGACGAACGGAGAGGAAGAACCGGCGGCGGACGGATGAGAGGGCAGAGGAGGGGTGATGGAGAGACGAGTTGGCGGTGGAGATGGGCGGCTGCATTAAGATAAAAGGCAGCTGTTATTCTGAGGAGAAGCACAGGGAGGGGGCAGGACAGTGCTCACATGGGAACTTGGCTCTGGGTCCCTGAGACACGCAAGAAGGTCAGGCTCTGAGAAGGAAGCGGGTAGGGCAGGTAGTTTGTGAACCGAGCTGCCGTTCCCTATGTTAACCAAAATTAACCGCTTGGGTTTGGAGAGCCCATTCCGGGCCGTGGCTTGGAGGCCAACAGGGTGTGACCGGTTGTCCCCGGGCTGTTCCAGAGACGCAGGGCTCCCGAACTGGCAGAGCTGACCCTCTGGCAGCAGGGTGCAGAGGCAAAACCTGAGACAAAACGGAGACCCTGGAACTCCAAAGCCCATGTTACAATCGTCCAAATAATGGGATTTGGGCAGCGTTTCCTTCAACCCCCAAGTCTCCAGGGCCCGGGCTGGGCGGTTGCAAACTCAGTGGGCCCCAGAACTGCCAAGAGCCCACTTGGCAAGCTGACGCCTGGGTCTGGAGCCGGAGCGGGACCTGGAGATCTGTACTGTTCTAACAAGGATCCAGGGGACACGGACCACAGTTTGAAAAACACTGATCTTGATGGTGTCTCAAGTCATATCAGGGAAGAGCAGGGAGGGGTGCAGGCAGCAGTAGGCTCTCGAACTCAGCAGCCAAGGATCTGGGGTCAATCCGGGCCCCCTGAGTCTCCAAGTTTCCACCTGTGAATGGGATGCAAGGCCCACCCCCACACCCCCAGTGTTGGCGTTGAGTACGAAATAGGAAAGACCAACAGAGATTGCACAACCAGCAAACGTAAGCCCCTGAGGCATCCACTCCTTTAAAATGTAGCACAACCCCGCGACACCAGAGGAGTTCCGGAATTCAGAATTCTGAGACTCTGAGAAACATTGAGGACTTTCTGGGCCCAGTACTACCATACCCCTCCGTGGGGTCTGACGCAGCACCTCTAGCCACATTTGTTGATATTCCTACAGCAAAACAAACAAATCTTCACACTGAGGCGGGGGAATGGAGGCTATAAGTAGCCTCATTGTGTCAGCCAGGACAGATTTCTGGGACCACAGGAGTCGCACACAAACTTGGATTTTTGAGCTTCTGCAATTTTGGACTTCGATAAAGGACTGAGCTCTGTACAAGGATGCGGGCATCCCAAATGATGCTACAGAAAAGATCACACCAGAGTTGAGGGAAAACATCAGTCCTACATCGTGAAAGCAGGAGGTCAGAGAACCTTCGCTCCATGTCTGCGGACAAGAACAATGACCCTGGGTCTCGCAGCCAGGCAGGACTGCCTGTGGTTTCCTTTTTGTTTATTGATGTTCCGTATTTTCAAACGTTCTGCTTGAGCACCGTGCATACATATTGCTTTGTGTTTTTTTTTATTATTATTAATAGGTGCTTCAAATCTGTAAATGCCCAAAGACTTGGTTTGATGACCCCTCTGGGCAGTGGGCAGTAATGGGGAGACACGGGGGGCAGACCTATGCATCTTTAAGGGCAGAACAAAGCCCTGTTGCCTTTGTCCACTCAGGTTCTTGCCTTTCCCCCAGCCTCTGAGAAGGAATGGGTGTTTCTAAGGAAACACCCGCCTCCCCTCAGCCTCGGCGGGTCCCCCTCACTATGAGAGTCCTGGGCCTGGAATCCCCACCACGGATCAGGGCCACGCTGGCTGGCAGAGGAGGCGGGAGGCAGAGTCAAAGGCGGGAGGGGGGGGAGCGGGCAGCGGGGTGGCTGGGTGGGAGCTGCTGATCCGAGAGTCCCCCTTCAACAGGTGGCCTGCCATCTGCTCCGGCTCCCCACCCAAGCCACGTGTCCAGCCCTCTTGAGTTTAACTTTGGCTGTGCACGCGGCCTGAGTTCATACAGCCAGAAAAAGAACTCGCTGAGAGCGGGCCGGGCCGAGGACAGATCGCGGGTCGCTTGTCCCCTAGGAGTGAGGCTAAAAATGACCAGGGACCTTGGAAAGTCCCCATGCTCTGGCCTTGATCTGCGGTTCTTTCTGCTGCGTTCCTGGAGTTTGGCCTAAAAGCTTTTCCGAGCTGGGAGCACCCACCCTTTACCTGATGGATTTTGAAAGGCCGGCCCAGAGAGGTGAAGGGGCCTGTGTGGGGTCACACAGCTTAACATGCACTGACTCAGGCCCGAATTCCCTGTTTATCACCGGGGCTCTCTGCCAGCTGCAGATACAAGGCCTTAGGGAACCTGTACATCCAGGGAGGAGACGCCATATAGACACCGAAATCCAAAAGTGCGAGAGCTTCCTAACCCTGTTGCTGCCCGCCTCAGAAAAGGATGCTCTCTGCGCCCCCGTGTCATCTGTCCAAGCCTCTTGGAGCTGCGGTGTCAAAGGTCACAGCACAGCATGCTACGGGCTGATCCTGTTCTTCAGCCTCGCGTCGCATACTTTTATTTTATTCTTAGAACCACGTCATGCGGTCAATCCGGCCCTCGGCAGATGAGGGGAGGGACATGTAAGGGTTTGGCAAGCACACACGGGGCAAGCCCAGACGCGGACCCAAGTCGCGAGGACCCCGGCTGCCCGTCCCTGCCATGGCTGCCCTCCTCCCTCCTCTCTGAATCTGCGTCCACTCTCGAAGGGGACATGTTAGAGCCTGTTCCTGGGGCAGAGCTCAGCTGTCCCCCTCACAGCTGCCGGGGCCCGGGTGTGTGGCATCCGGTGCCAGCCGGCCCACTGCGGCCGGGAGCTACGTACAGCTTCTGAGCCATCAGGGGCCAGGAGGGGGGCTGGGCAGGGGCTGCAGTTCAAGTGTGTTCTACCCTGTGCTTCCTTCTGGCCCCTAACAGGCCCCTTCCTCCAGGCAGCCAGCCCTGCCCGATCCCTTTCTTCCTTCCGGGCCAGGGACCTCGCACACCTGCCCCCCACGCCCATACCGGCCTAAGGCGCTGGTGGAGAGGCCTTTCTGGGGGTGGGGGCTCTGGGATGGGAACAGCCCGCCCCGAGGGCGTCTCAGGAACCCAGAATGCCCAGCCTCTCATCAGGACATGCGGGCTCTCCCAGGCATCCGTTGGAAGAACACACCGTGAAGAACCACTAAAAGCCTTCAGCACGTGCTTGTCCTGTCCCCAAAGGGTAGATGCTCCGGGCAGCACGGCCTGGGCCAGGCAGGGTGGTCACTGGGTGACAGAGGGCTGATGTTTACTGCAGATGTCAGTGGGGCCATGGCCCCGGCCTGTGGTCTCAGCCTTCCTGGGAGGTGATGGCCTTGAACCTGGAGACACGGCAGTCACTGACACAGGGGAGCCGGGCCATGAACTCAGATTGGTCAATTCCAAAGCCACGCGCGGCCCACTGGGCTCTGTCTTTTTGAACAGATAGCTATTATGGGCGGGCTGGGGGCTCTGGAGTCCGGCTCGGCCAAACTTCAGGGGGCCTCTGATCTCTGGGGTCCTGCCAATGGCTTCAACACTCAAAGCTGTGGGGGGGCTCCCCAGCAACTCATCCAAACAGGGGCCAAAAAGTGCAGATCACAGTGGGGGAGGAGAGTGACTGGGAGGGCCCCAGGAGGGGCCACCGAGGCCAGAGGCAGTACCAAGGGGTGGGGCCCAGTCCACGACACTCTCCCCATAGGATCCCAGGATGTGCAGAGTGGGGGCCCTTGAGAGGGGGCAGGGCCTTCCCCCCAGTACTCAGGGCCCTGGAGAGCCAGGGAGAGGGAGTTTATCCTAAAGGCATAAGGCAGAAAGCCAGCCAGCTGCAGGGGGCGGGAGCGGGAGAGCCTGTCCCAGGAAAGGCCTGCCTGCCAGGCCCTGGCCTCCCCGGGCTGACTGCCTCTTCCCACCGGCCCAGAGGCGCCAGAGCTGGCCTGGGAAGGAGTCGCGCCAGGTCAGAGCAGGCCTGTCCCCTCCTTGGGTCCCCGCCCTGAGAAGGGTTTTCTTCCCACCAGCACTGGAAGCAGACAGAGACGTAAGAGAGACAGACCCAGAGATACGGAGTGCCAGAGACACCAGAGAGAGACAAGGACGAGATATCCTAAGAGAGACAGAGACAGAGAGACAACGACAGAGATACAGAGAGACAGAGACACCAGAGAGAGAGAGGGACGGAGAGATCCTGAGAGAGACAGAGACATAGGGACAGAGATACAGAGAGACAAATGGAGAGAGACAGAAATACAGAGTGATAGAGACACCAGAGAGAGACAGAGACATGAGAGTCAGAGAATACTACAGATACAGAGAGACAGAGATAGACACCAGAGAGAGAGAGTCAGGGAAATACAGATACTCAGAAAGACAGAGGCAGAGAAAGAACAGAAGCAGAGATAAGAGACAGTAGGAGACACAGAGACAAGAGAGACAGAGAGACAGAGATGGATAGAAATACAGAAACACCCCAGAGAGACATGGGTACGTATGTACAGACATACACTATGCATAAATAAACACAGACACACAGAGTCAGAGACAGAGAGACACACACACAGACTTGCCTGGTGTAGAGTGTCACCCACACAGAGACCCTCTAGACACAAGACCCTTCCACGCCTGCCGCCCTCATCAACCCCAAACAGCGGCCTCTCGAGGGAGCAGCTGGAGCAGACCCTGGGGCGGTCCCGAGGACTGTGGCTCCGAGCCTGCTGCTGCTTCGGCCTCCCAGATGCCTTGTGCCTCCCACCCTAGATTCCCCGGCACTGGCGCTTTGTGCCCGGTGGGAGCCCGTGGGGTAGACACACACTCAGGGCGGCTGCCCGTGGCCTGCGTTGGAATCCTGGATCTGTCACCCGGGCGCCCACATGGGGCAAGGGTCGGGCCCTCCCTGTGTCTGTTTCCTCATCTTCCAGGGAGAGAGGGGTGGCCAGAGGGGAGGGATGAACCCCAGCACGTCCCACCAGGTTGACTGCCCTGCCGCATCCACGTGTCCACACCACCCGGGTTAAGAATGCCAGTGGTCAGAAGCCCAGGGTCCGGATGGAGGCCTGGGCTCTAGTCCCAGGGAGGGTGGTAATGAGCAGTGCGGCCTTTGGCCTGGGTTCCAAGTGGAAGTCCTTCCAGGGGCACCTGGGTGGCTCAGTCGGTTAAGCATCTGCCTTTGGCTCAGGTCATGATCCCAGCATCCTGGGATGGAACCCTGCATGGGGGCTGAGCCAGGAGCCTGCTTCTCCCTCTCCCTCTGCCTGCTGCTCCCCCTGCTTGTGCATGCTTTCTCTCTGTGTCCAATAAATAAACAAATAATCTTAAAAAAATAGAGAGAGTCTTCCCGACCTGGGCTCTGCCCTCCATCCAGGGCACAACCAGAGGGAGTCCACAGAGCTCAGTCAGCCCAGCAAGCAGGCTTCCCAGCAGGCCTACTACACGCCGGGCCCCGGCAGGCTCAAAGAGGCTACAAACTCACAGACCTGCCATAATTAAAGGGCCCAGCCTGCTTGGGCCAGAGAACAGGGATTAGAGAGGAGGCCAGGAGGACCGCGGGTGTGGGAGGCTGGGACGCTCGCCTTCTTTTCTTAAGCTGACTTACCGAGTCACAGTTGAGACAATAAAACACACCTATTTACACGAACTCTGGCACGTGCGTACACCCGAGGGGCGACCAACCCCGTCAAAATAATCAACATTTCCATCGCCCCCTGAATCTTCCCTTGTGCCCCTTGCCAGCCAGCCCCAGCCCCCTCGCAGTCCCTGAAAAGCACTGCTCTGTCCTCCATTGCCGCAGGCTTGACTTCTCTAGAATTGCATATAAATGGGGTCACGCCACGTGTGTCTGCGTCCTTTGACCCCGCATCAAGTTTCTGAGGTTCTTCCAAGAGACCGTGTGACTCGGTCGTTCTCCCTTCCCACGGATGAGCAGTGTTCAGGACATGGTGACCGCAGCGTGCCTATCCCCCGCCGCTGGTGGCTATCTGGGCTGTTCCCGAGGCGAGTTACTGTGAATAAAGCCGCTGTGGGCATTCCCGCGCAGCCCCAGGTGGGGTCGGGGGTTCTCATTCTCTTGGGTAAATGCCTCCTAGTGGAATTTCCGGGTCGTAGGCAGGTGTTGACCTTGAGCTGGTAGCTGATTGGGCTCTGGTGTTCCTGTCTTTAAAATGGGGACAGCAAAGTGGAAATAACTCAGACGTCCATCAACAGATGAACGGATACGCGAAATGGGGTCTACCCACACGACAGCGCATTACTCGCCTGCAGAAAGACGTGGAGTCCTTTTTTTTTGAGAAAGCGAGAGCACATGCGCAAGCAGCAGGGGAAGGCGGGAGGGGCGGAGGGAGAGGGAGAGGGAGAGAGAGAGAACCTTCAAGTGGACACCCCACTCTGCACGGAGCCCACACAGGGCTCTATCTCTTGACCCCGAGATCATGAACCACGAACACACCATGCTAAGTGACAGGAGCCAGACACAAAGGGCCCATAGTGAGGGATGCCGCTGCCATGAAGGGTCCAGAACAGGCAAATCCTTGGAGACAGACAGCAGATGCCTGGTAGCCAGGAACAGGGGAGGGCATGCGGAGGGAGCGCTTGTCGGCACAGGGTCCCCCTTCCCGGTGATGAAATGTTCTGGAATTAGGAGCAGGTGGTCGCACAACCCTTTAAATGAATGACACGCCGTAGAATGATGCACGTTAAAATGGTTCAAATGGTGAGTTTTTTTTTTTTTAAGGTTTTATTTATTTATTTGACAGACAGAGATCACAAGTAGGCAGAGAGGCAGGGAGAGAGAGAGGAGGAAGCAGGCTCCCCGCTGAGCAGAGAGCCCGATGCGGGGGCTTGATCCCAGGACCCTGAGATCATGACCTTGAGCCAAAGGCAGAGGTTTAACCCACTGAGCCACCCAGGTGCCCCTCAAATGGTGAGTTTTATGTGATGTGAATTTTGCCCCAATTTTGAAGGGGGGGGTAATCTGGTGGGAATTACGCCTTCTTCGAAGCACCGCTGGGGAAGGTCAACAAGTCCCCACAATGAAGGTTTGAGACGTTCAGGGGTTTTGTCTGCTCCTTCCCCATGCCTGGGCACCGGCAGGCACATAGTAGGTGCTCAACAAATGCTTGTTAAGCCCGAATAGCTAGCTTTATGACTGCGATCTCCCCAGACCCTGAGGCCAAACCCTGCCAGGAAAACCCTGTGCCGAGCTTATCTGCGATGCTGTTCTGATTTCACATTCATTATCTCCAAGAAATCTTCAAAACAGTCCCATCAGATGGGGCTCTTGTAACATTGATTATTACTAATCTCCCCGTGTTTACCGAGAAGGAAACCAAGAGAGGTGAAGGAACCCGCCCAAGGTCAGCCACCAGCCCAGGCTGGCAGACTGCTGAGCCTGTCAGGCGAGGCGAGCTGGCCCCGGTCCCCCGCGAGGTCAGCCAGCCCTGTGCCCCCCAGGATACACATGGTGGGGCTCCCTGCAATGGCAGATATGCCCTGGGCCATCTTTGCGGGGCAATGTCCTCTCCCTCGGGAATTTAATAGATCTGAGAGGAGGGGACACCAAGCTGTGTCCCCCTGAGCTTGCCCTGAAAGCCTAGGCCCCCAGCGGGTGGCAGGATATGGCCTGACTGGGACCCCCCCCCCCCCAGCTGAGCCAGGAGGAAGGGCCTGGAAGAGGCCCGGCTAGCAGGGAGTTCCCAGGGACTCCGAGTCTGTTCTGGGTCGTAGGGAAAGAGGAGGTAAGGAAAAGAGCAGAAAGGAAGGCAGGCTGCTCGAGGCCGCCGGGGTGGGCCTCTGTATCCCACTGGGCAAACCTCTCCCAGGACTCAGCCATCGGCGTGCGCCCTGCCCGAGGCTGGACACAAATCTCCTCCTCCTTGCCGTTCTCCAGAAACCTTGCTCTCGGCTGTGTCTCAGCCTTGCGGTCCCCTCCCCCACGTGGTCCACCACGTGCTGCTTGGAACTGAGGACGGAGGACGCTCTCCAGTAGAGGCCCCCACCTCCGCCCCCTCAAGACCCGGTCTCTCGCTTCGCTGCCCTCACAGACACAGGCTTCCCCCTGCCAACCCGCACCCAGCCTTCCAAAACTCCATTTTGCTCACATTGCTCCCCCACCCTCCAACATTCCATGGCTCCCTAGTGCTGCAGAGGGGCGTCTAGAGATGGGCTCAAAGGGCTTCCACCAAGATTTCTGCATTTGAATCCTGGCTAAACCACGTGTAAGTTAAGAGACATCAGGCAAGTCTCTCTGCCTTCCTGCCCCTCACTTTATCTATCTGTAAAAGGGACTAATGATCGCCCCTCCGACACCATGTTATTGTCCCAAATGAGCTGATACGTGCCAAGTGTTAAGAACAGAGCAGCTGATCGCTCTAAGTATTACACATGTTGCGGACAGAAGCAGCCCATCTTGTTCTGGCCCAGGCCATGGTGTCCTGGGTCCACCCAGGCTGTCCCTGCTGCTGCCCCATCACTGTGATGTCTGCCTCCCCGCCTTCCGCTCCTGCAGAGACGCACTGCCTTCTGCAGCTCAGTGCCCACACCCCTGGCCCGCTGGGTCACCCCGCTTCGCCTCCTGCTTCCACGGTCTAGACCTCCTTCCCAGATGGGCACGTGCACACGGATCCCTTGGAAACCTTGTTCAAACTCAGCTTCTGACTCAGTGGGCTGGGGTCGGGGCGCGGGGTGGCCTGAGATTGTGCGGCAGTCCATCCTCTCCGAACACACTCTGAGGCCAAGGTCATGTCTTACTGGCCTCTGCGTCCCTCCCGTCACCCAGTTCTGGGCGTCCCGACCAAAGAGGCACGGGTCCGATGGCAGGGCGCCAAGTCAGCAGACCGGGAGGCAGGGGGAGGACAGGCTCAGCGAACCCTTGCCTCTGCCGCTGAGGGCACGACCTCTCCCGTGGGTGAAGAGCCAGCAGGGTCCCGCTCAGCTGCACGTCCTGGTTTATCCAGGCCCACGCTGCACGTGGCAAGAGCCGGTCCTGGGGCCGCTCTAGATGGCTGCTGAGCCTCCCTGTGGGGGAGGGGGCTTTGTCTGGGGGCCGGGGGCTCCAGAGGCCCCAAGCAGAAGGGCAGGCCCCCTCAGCATGCCTCCCTCGCAGCATCCACAGCCTCTGCACTCAGTCACACGTCTCCTGGGGCTTTGGGGCCTCTGTGGCCCTGGGCCGGTGGCCACCCACCGTGAGCCATCTCTAGGATAGTGGCCTCTGAGAAGGGGACACTCTCCTGGCCAGTGGGCTCCGCGGCCGGCCCTCCTCAGAACAGACCCAGGCTGGTGCGTAGCCAGCTCAGAGGTCACTGGCCAGATTAAAGCACCTTTACAGAGGAAGGGGCACCTCTGGGAGAGGGGAGGCCTCTCTCCACCCCCAACCCCGGCCAGCAGCTCTGTCCCTGGGCACGGCTCGGCTGTCCCTACTTCTCCCTTATGCAAGACCCAGAGCCTTCTGCTCTCCCAGCCACACCCCTTCCCCAACTTGTTCATTCATTCTCCATACACCCATTAAGCACCTACTGTGTGCCAGAGTGAGGTCTCTGGTCTCTGCTGTTATCACAGATGTTCTTGGGACATCCTTCATTTGCTCACCTTTTGAGACGGTCCTGAGATGGAACATCTCACCCTGAGTGTGACATGATCTAGCCTGGTTCTCTGGGTGGCCACCACATAATCACAAGCTGCTTGGAAGAGGGAGGCTGCAGAGTCAGACCCAGACAGAGAGAAGGAGGTCGCTGAGATGCTGGCTTTAAGGACGGAGGGAGGGGTCACAAGCCAAAGAAGGCAGCGGCCTCTAGAAGCTGGAAGAAGTAGGGAACCAGATTTTCCCCCAAGGCGCCAGAAGGAGCCAGCTCTGTGGACAGCATGATCTGGCCAGTGAGACCCGTGTCTGGTGCCCGACCTGTAGCACTGTAAGGGACACGGTCGGTGATGCTCTCAGCCATGGTTGTGGTCGTTTGTCACGGCAGCCACAGGACGCCCATATACTGCGTGGACATGCTGTCCTATTGCTGGGGTCTCGGCCACGCCTTCCTTCCCTTCCCCACCCCATCCTGCCCAGACCCGAGACCTGAGGAGGTTCAGGCCCTCACAGCCCCTGCAAGGCCTCTGACGGCCGCCTCTGGGCTCCTGTCCTGCTCACCTTCTTCCCGGCCTGCCATTGGTAGCCACTTGCCGCGTCCCTGCGTCTCATCTCACATTTACTTGGAATTTCCTTAAAGGCAGGAAGCCGGATTTAGGGCTCTCCCACAGCACCCAGGGCCGTGTGGGCTTCCGGAAGCACAGGCGGCCTTCCCACCCCCTCAGTCCTGGGGGTCAGCCTGGCCTCACTTGCTCCAGGGGGGAGCAGGCAGGATCAGCCTGGATCAGCCTCCCGGCAGAGCCTCTGCCCACACAGCTCCTGCAGCACTCGTCCCCTCTGGACGCAAAGCTCTTACTCTCCAGGCTCAACACAGCACATGTGAGAACGTCACCTCTTCTGAGGGGGACTCTCTAATTGTCTATTGGAGACGCCCCACGTGGCGTACTCACCACTGGAAATCATTCCATTTACAGCTTAGCTTTATTTTCTAGAATCTTCCTGAGGGCAGCATTGTGCCTATGCCAGGGAGGGGAAATCCACAGACCCCTCTCAGGGCTGACCTTTGGGGGACATGGAGTCGAGAGCAGTGATCCCTCCCTGAGTCCAGGTGTTTCATGTGTGACATTCCTGCCAGGATGGTGACGGCCAAACAGGATGCCCAGGCTGCTGACTGGCACAGTCCTGCACAAGTGCTCAGTCAGCAGCCGCTCTTGCTTCCACCACGACGACCCCTGGCCCACGGGCCAGCGGGTAGCTGCCTTCCCCAGCCATGGAGAACATGGCCTGCGGGTGTCCTATCTTCCCTCCGGCCGGGCCATAGGTGAAGGCAGACCCGGAGCGATCTGACCCCACCTCTGGGGAGGGGGGCTCTCTCCAGGAGAGGCGATGGAGCTCCGAGCAGGGAAGGGCCTTGTTCAAGGTCACACAGCCAGCTTTCCAACCTGCTCTGATTTCCCCTAGGGCATTTCACTGTGGGTCACGGGGGAGGCAAGCAAGACTCAGAAGCCCTTTGTAGGTGGATGGAATCACCCCAGTCTGTCCTCGGCTCCGGAGGAAAGGGAAGGGGGTGAGCCGCTCATGTCAGAATTTCCCAGGCTACCGGGGTGTGTGTGGGCAGGATGGGGGACAAGACGTCCCCGGTGGCGGGAGGTTTGGGGGCTGAGGTGTTTCCTCCAGTCACTCTGGGGCAAAATTCAGGCTGCCGACACCCACCTCAGCTCCTGACCTTGCCCTAACTCCTTGGTGAGCTTCTACCTGCAACAATGACCTGGGTCCAGGCCACAGGAACACACAGACCTCAGCGGTTTGGTGACAGGAAATGTTCTGTGGCCTTGGCTGGTTTCTGGAGACGGCAGTGAGGCAGGCTGTGCCCCTGGGAATCGTAGCCTTGAGCCCCAGAGCCTGTCGGGGTGGTGGCAGGTCGTGGCCGGGGTGTGTGGAAGCCCCCTCCTCCCTGGCATGGGAGGGCAGCGCAGATGTCTTCCCGCCCCCACTGTCCTCCCGGGGTCCTCTGACACCCATGTGTCAAGCCCCTTCTGGCTGCCAGGCGCTGGGTGGACGATGTCTGTATAAATACAACTCTGTTTGGGCCATGTGTGTTCTGCCCTCGGCCGAGAGTGGCTGGAGGCCAGGAGCGACAAGCCGCGCACATTCTCAGTGCGGGGGTGGGGGGGGTCATTCCTCCAGCCTGTGTGAGGCAGGAAGGGGGGAGAAGTCCAAAGGGCCCTCTTGATGAGGAAAGGAGCATATCCTAAGCTCCCTGGTGTCCCAGATGTCATTCCTGCTGGATGCGAAGAGCAGAGGAGCCAACAGCTAGCTGGGATCAGGAGACGCTGGGCTGCCTTGGGGTCAGAGCCAACAGCATCCACTGCAAAGGATGCTGGGAGGTGACCCACACCCAGAGCTTGGAGGCCGGAGGTCCTGGGCCCGATGAGCAGAGAGCAGCCACTTCCCGCAAGGCCCCTTCCTCAAGGTCCACTTGGCTTTAAGCAAATCCCCCTCCTGTCGCCTCCTGGGCCTGACCCTGGCCAGGCAGCACAGGGCTCTCTGGGGAGGGTGTCCACAAAGACCCGTCCAGCCCCTGGGCTGTTGCAGGAAATCCTGGAGGCCAGCATTACAATGCATTGCTTCCGGTGGCTGAGTGGTCCCCAGGCCCACGAGGTGCCAGTGGCCCTGGTGTTTTCTAAAGGGTCTAGGCAGGTGGCCCCCAGGAACGCCAAGGGCCCTGACCACAGGGACAGAGGACTGCACTGGGGAAGGGGATGGGCAGTTGAGCCCGGGAGGGGAAACCTTCCTAACATGCCCCTTTCTCATGCTACTCCTCTGCTCACACTTTCCGTAGCTCTGCATTGCCTGTGGGATCAAGTCTAGACAGCGAGACTTAGCATTCAAGGCTTTCTCAGGCCTCCCCACCAGTGGGGGTCATCTCTCCAGCCAGGCCCCTCTCTGACTCGAAATGTCCCAGGCCTGACTGAGGCCTTGCCCCCACCGTCTCGCCTACCTGGAAGGCCATGATCCCTCTGGCTATCTCAGCCCTGAGGAGTGGCCTAACTCATTTCATGCTAATCATGATCGATTCTGACAGCTCAAAAGTTGAGTTCCTGCCCTTGCTGTTCCCACAAGGACGATGTGCACGACGCGGTCAAGAGAGCCAGGCCTGCCTTGGTCCGGGTCCTGCCCTGGTGTTATGACCCAGGGCCTCGGGGCCCCACTGATCAGATGGGAACTCCAGCTCCCCCAGAAGGGCCTTGCAGGTTGGTACACAGGGCGCAGCGCCTGGGAGGTCAGAAGGGACCAGGAACCGTTCACTGTGATCGCTGTGGTTGGCAGAATAACGGCTCCAAGATACCCACACCCTCATCCCTGGAACCTGTGAATATGGGACCTTATGTGGCAAGGGGACTCGGCAGATGGGAGCCCAGTCAGGATCTCGAGATGGAGAGGTCGTCCTGGCTTGGGCTGGGGCGGGGGCAAAGTCATCCGAAAGGTCCTTGTTAAGAGGGAGGCAGGAGAGCCTGAGTCAGAGGGGGTGCGTGGTGGGAGCAGAGTCAGAGAGGAAGACGGGCAGAAGCCTCGTTGCCGGCTTCGAAGAAGGGGGAAGAGGCCGCGTGCCAAGGAACACAGGCGGCCTGGAGAAAGTCAGAAAGGCAGAAAAACAGTCTCCCCTAGAGCCTCCAGGAGGAACACAGTCCTGCCAACACCTCTGTGTTAGGGCCTCTGACATCCAGAACTGGCTGTAACCAGTCGGCGTGGTTACAGGCCATAACATTTGTGGCCATCCGTGATGGCAACCGCACCCACACTGATGTCCCCGCATCGCCCTCGGCGATCTGTGAGAGAGGTGCGGGGGTGGCCACATGACACCAGCCCGCCAGGCTCGACTCCAGATCTGGGGGCCTCAGCGCGCTGTCCAGCCCCTGGGGGCTCACCGAGCTCCCGAATATTTTCTAAAGAGACTGCATCTCCTCTCTCGTCGTCACGCTTTGTGTTGTGCCAGTAACTTGCCATTTAAGCACGCCTGACTTCTTTGCTGGCCTCTTTGCCCGCCCGCTGAGCTGTCAGCTCTTTGAGGTCCGGGGACGTGCCCCCCCCTCCCAGATCCGTGGCCGTGGCCATGGTGTGGGTGCCCAGGTGCCTCATCATGTGGAGAATATAGTAACATCCTGAGCGTGCTTTCCTGTGAGGCCACCCAGGAGTTAAAGAACGAAAACCAAGAGGCAGCTGGGGGGCTCAGTCAGAGAAGCAACTGCCTTCGGCTCAGGTCACGATCCCACCATCCCGGGATCGATTCCTGCATGGGGCTCCCTACTCAGCGGGGAGTCTGCTTCTCCCTCTCCCTCTGTCCCTCCCCCTGCTCATGCTCTCTCTGTCTCTGACTCTCTCTCACAAACAAAAAAATAAAAATTTTAAAAAAGAACAAAATCCAAAAAACAACGCTTTTCCCAGGCTGCAACCTGCACCTATCAAATCAGCACTTTGGGGGACAGGCCCCTGGAGAGTGTACATTTTAAGGTCCCGAAGGGACACCTTGCGTTCTTGCAGGGAGTTCTGGGCAATGAAGTCCTCCCCCCACACTGGCTTATTTCATCTTCAGGACAACCCCGCGAAGTAGATATGCTCACTATTCCCATTCCACACCTGAGATGGATGAGGCTCAGAGAGGCCCATTAACTTGCTCAAGGTCACACAGCTAGTAAGTAGTAGGACCAAGGACAGCAAACTCTGAGACTTAGGGTCCACAGTCCCACATTTTTTTTTCTTTTAAAGTAGATTCCACACCCAGCATGGAGCCCAACACAGGGCTCAAACTCACGACCCTGAGACCAACACCTGAATCAACATCAAGAGACAGATGCTTAACCAAATGAGCCACTCAGTCACCCTGATATTATTTAGAATAAAATACAGCCTGAAGGGGCACCTGGGTGGCTCAGTGGGTTAAGCCTCTGCCTTCGGCTCAGGTCATGGTCTCAGGGTCCTGGGATCGAGCCCCGCATCGGGCTCTCTGTTCAGCGGGGAGCCTGCTTCCCCTCTCTCTCTGCCTGCCTCTGCCTGCCTCTGCCTGCTTGTGATCTCTGTCTGTCAAATAAATACATAAAATCTTAAAAAAAAAAAAAAAAAAACAGCCTGAAAAAGCTGATCCTAAAACTCATATGGACATACAAAACTCTCCATCTGGAAAATTCTACAACAATCTGAAAAAGAATAGAACTGAAAGAGGGACACTTTTCCTGATTTCAAAACTTACTGTACACCTATAGTCATTAAGACTGTGTGCTTCCAGCATGAAGGCAGACAGGTAGATCAATGGAAGAGAACGGAGAGTCCAGAAATAAATCCTCACCTTTATAGTCTGCTGATTTGAACAAGGGTTCCAGGACCACTTAGTGGAGAAAAAATAGTCTTTTCCTTTTTTTTTTTTTTTTTAAGATTTATTTATTTATTTGAGAGAGAGGGACTGAGGACCCTAAGTCTCAGAGTTTGGTCCTACTACTTACTAGCTGTGTGACCTTGAGCAAGAGAGGGGAGAGGAGGAGGGAGAGAGAATCTCAAGCAGAATCCATGCTGAGCACAGAAGCACAGGGCTCGCTCTCACAACCCTGAGATCAAAACATGAGCAGAATGAAGAGTTGGATGTTCAACGGACTGTACCACCCAGGTGCCCCATGAACAGTCTTTTCAGTAAGTGGGGCTGGGACAACTAGACAGGCACAGGCAAATGAATGAAGATGGACCCCTTCCGCACACCATATACTTAAACTTAGAAATGTACCGAAGACGTACATGCAAGAGCTAAAATGATAAAACCCTTAGAAGAAAACTTAGGGGGAAATCTTCATAACCTTGGTTAGCCGATGGCATTTATGAGACTGACGCGCTACCTACTGCGCTAACGAGGCACCTAGCCAATGGCATTTAGAAATGACACCGAAAGGACCAACTACAAAAGAAAAAACAGGGATATCAGAACTTTAGCAAAATTAATAACCAAATGAGACTGTCAAGAGAGTGAAAAGACAACCCACAGAATGGAAGAAAATATGTGCAAATCATGTATCTGATAAGGGGCCTCTATTCAGAACATAGAATACTCACAACTCAACAGTGAAGAGACTAATAACCTAATTGATCTAGGGTAAACAGCATAAATGGACAGCTCTCCAGAGAAGACACACAAATGGCCAATAAGAACATGAAAAGCAGTTTGGTGTCGTGAGTCATTAGGGGAATGCAAATCAAAACCACAGTGAGATACACTTCCCATCCCCTAGGACGGCTATTGTCAAAAAGACAGACAGGAGCAAGGGCTGGGGAGGACGTAGGACAGCAGAGCCCTCACCCGTGGCTGAGAAGAATGTAACATGGGCAGCTGCTCTGGAGATCAGTCAGGCAGTTCCTCAAAAGGTTAAACATAGGTACCATAGGACCCTGCCATTCTGCTTTTAGGTCTATGCCCAAGAGAGCTGGGAGCATGCTTCCACGGAAAGTCCTGTACACAAATGGCCCCGCGGCAGTGTCCATCACTGCCCCAAGTGGAAGCCACCCAAATGTATTGTCCCGCCCTGCACTGGAATATAATTCAGCCCCCAAAAGGAGTAAAGCCCAACACAGCGACCCTTGACAACAGCACGCAGTGTTAAAGGATCTAGTCACGAAAGACCACACGGGGTATGACTCTGTGCGAAATATCCAGGCTAGGTCCCTAGGGATGGAAAGCAGCTTCCTGGTGGCTCAGGGCTAGGAGCTGGAGTGACATGGGAGAACAGTGCAAGAACGGAATCTAGAGTTTCTTTTCAGGTTGACGAAAATGTTCTGGAATCAGGTGGTGGATTCCGTCGTTGCACGTTCTGTGAATATTCTAGAAAACACTGAACTGTATACTAGGATGGAGTGCGGCCTTTGAATTGTCTCAGTGACACCGTTACACAGACCGACTTCCAGCTGGCTCCATCATCAGGAACTTCTCGACAGCCAGGGCTCCTCGCCGCCCCCCCATCCACACAGCCATGCACCAGCCCCTGGGCCACATCACCTGCAGACACACGAAGGCTCTGTGCGCGTCTGGCCGTGGGAGGTGCTCAGAGAAAGGGACCTGGAATTCTCTCCACATGCTCCTCCTGCAGGCAGAGCTCAGGGCCCAGTGGTCTGCCCCCCGTGCTTCAGACACCCCCATTCACATACTGGTGACACAGTGGGCTGCCCCAACCCCCTCGATGGGAACGTGTTGTCCCAACCACTGGCGGAGCTGTCTGTAGATGGTGCTCAGCTGTTACCCCTGAAGGTCAGCCGCACCCAAGGTCAGGCCCTTCCCACACAGCCCGCGCTCCGTGACCCGTGGACTCTGGTGCCTAAAGGCCTGGCTGCCTCGGCCCAGCTGGGGACAACTCCGGGGGCCACCCCGACCTCTCAGCTCCCAGGGCGCTGGCCAAGGCCAGTCAGCAGTTCTAGGTCCCCTGCCCCACCATTCCCCTTCCCCCCACAGTGCTGATCCCAGGCACCCCAACAAATGACTGCACATCCGCTCCCCCCAGAGTCAGCTTCTGAGTGCCACAGGCATCTGGTGAGGAGGGAGGTCAGGGGAGCTGCTCAGTGTCCCGCAGGGCACAGGACGGCCCCACCACAAGGGATGACACGGTCTCCATGTCCGTGGCACCGAGCTTGAGAGCTGTGACATAGTGCACTGGTTTTCAAACACACACAAACACACATGCACACGCACACACATGTACACACTCACATGCACGCACACACACATCTATGAATTACTACTTAGGGACCATGTTAAAATAGATTCCCAGGACTGTGGGAATCTCTCCAAGACAAACAACCCCGTTCCATCAATAAATACATTGTAAGGACAGAGGGAGGGGGGAGACAGAGACAGAGGAAGAGGGAGTTGGAGAGAGAAACGGACAGGGACGGACTGGGAGAGAGGACCAGAGGAAGAGACAGAAAGGCATGAAGGCGATGCCTACCTATTAAAGGGTCTCCGTCCTGAGCTCAGATAGGAAATCAACCTTTACAAGTGTGGCCCTTAGTTGGACCCTGGATCAAACCAACCCTGGGGTTGGGACAGTGGTGGGGGGCAGGGCTAAGAGGGAGGTGAGTGGTGTGTAGTCTCGGTTCCCCGAATGGAGAGTCTCTGTAGAACCTCCGTAGATCTCGCTTTCCCCGGGCAAGGCCCACAGCGGACAACAGGCCAAGGCTGAGTTAAATGGGCTCATTAATGCTTAAGTTATAGTTATGGGGTATCAGCGACGAGCCCATAAATATCTGTGGACTTCATTCCCGTATTCTGTGTTTCTCCCTCCGTTTGGTCACTTCTCCAAACACCCCTTCTTGTGGCTGAGCAGCCACGTCACCACCAGCCTCTGCAGCCGCCCAAGAGCACCTCGAAGGGAGGTTCCGGATTGCCGAAAATATTCTGAAGTTTTTTGAAAGCTAGGCTGTTCATGCAGTAGCTTCATTTATTTCTTTTTCTAATTTTTTTTTTTTAAATTTTAAAGCTCTTGTTTATTTATTAAAGAGAAAGCGTGTGCACGAGTGGGGATGAGGGACAGAAGGAGAGGGAGAAGCAGATTCCCTGATGAGCAGAGTGCCTGATGCGGGACTCAATCCCAGGACCCTGAGATCATGACCTGAGCCGAAGGCAGTCGCTTCACTGATGGAGCTACCCAGGCATCCCCGTGCAATAGCTTCCATAGGCAAATACATTATACATTTTCTTCTCTTAATTCACAAAAATCCTATACAGCCCAAACAGAAAAAGGTGCCAGCACCTGATCTTAGGGACCCTCCCTCCTGAGGTCTGAGCAGGGTCTGCCAGTTAGATGCAGGGAGACCGGCCCCAGGCCAGCAGGAAGCCCCAGATCCAGGAGGAGACAGTGAGGCCTAGGGCTCCAGGCCCCCACAAGATGGAAACACGTGGCCTGAAGCCTTGCCTCTCTCCCCCGTGCCTGTCTGTCTCAGAGCCACAGACCGGGGCAGTGCTGGCACGGGAACGCCTGGCTTCCTAACCCAGGAGCCCACTGCCCTATATCGCCTGCCGCCCCTCAGGCGAGGCCCAGCTGCTGGGTGGCTAATGACCCATGGATCAGCAAGAAGCTGCCAAGACAAAACCCGACTAGACTCGTGTCCCTGGCCTCACTTCCTCTCCTCTTCCTCATGCCCTGGGCATGCTGACTTTCTGTAGCCCTCAGGCGTGTATGCTGCTCCTCGTCTCAGCCCGGCATGGGTTGTTCCCACTGTCTGGAAACCCATTCTCCTGCTGCACCAATCCCCTTTCTCCTGACTCTCCCATATCTTCCCATTTTCAGCTTAGGTGTCTCCTCTTCCAGGAAGTCCTCCTGATCATTCCAAGAATGGGTTAGTTTCCCCTTATTAAGGACTCCAGCAGCCCCCAGAGTTGCCCCTGTCTTTGGTATTTAAATACCTCTTTCACTGTTCCCCTTGCTAATTTGGCCCTAGTGAGGGGGGAGACACTAATTCTGATTTAACCTGCTGTCCTACTTCCAGGGCCCTACCTGCCCAGGCCACCATCACTTCTGCTGAAATGATTATAATTGACTCCTCCCCACCTCTCTGATCTGTCTCCCCTTATGTTCTCCTGCCATCTGGTGAGTAGTCTTCCTAAAATATAAGCCATGTCACGATGCTCCCTTGCTTAAGCTCAGGGAGTGATTTCCCCGTTGTTCTTAGAACAAAGTTCAAGCCAAGGCCCCGGGACCCCTGTAATCAGGCCCTCTCCTGCCCCCAACCACCTCCGTCCATAAAAGCCCCGGCTTCTGTTCAGATCCTGGAACCCACCAAGCTCTTCCCACCTCAGGGCCTTTGCACCTTGTCTTCTGACTGCCTGGGGGATCCTTTCCACGCCTCACCAGATGGGACCTCTCTCCCTGCCCCGCCCAGGCTGAAGGAGCCTCGCCCTTCTGAAACAGGTTGACCTTGGCCTCCTGGGTTTACTCCACTTACAGACCCACTCTCATTTTAAGTACTTGCATCGACTTACTGGATTTGTTTTATTCCTAACATTCTGTCTTTCATGCTTTTACCACCCAGGTCACCAGCATGTGCCTTAAGCCCAGACGGTGGGGTCACTCTCCCAAGAAAGCGGCGAAGAGACCTCAGGGGGAGATTCTGGCTGTGGCGGGAGGTGCAGAGGGCCTCAGCAGCACCTGAGGGCTTCCCTGCTGTTCTGGCTTTGAGGAGACCAGGGATTAGCACCCCTGCCCTGCCTCCCTGGGGTCCGACCCAGCTTCTCTGGGGGGGGGGGGTTCTGCATTTGCAGAAGAGATGACCATCCAGTCATCCTTCCAAGCAGAAAGACTAGGTTTATCTAAAAATAATGTTTGTTCAGGGGCTCCTGGGTGGCCCAGTCAGCTGGGCATCCCACGCTTGATCCCAGCTCAGGTCTTGATCTCAGGGTGGTGGGTTCAAGCCCCACGTTGGGCTCTGCGCTGGTGTGGAGCCTACTTTTAAAAATACGTAAATAAAATAAAAATTAAGACAAAAAATGTTTGTTCGGGATCTTGCCTCCTACTCGGTTTTAAAGGCAAATCTTTAAGGATGTGCTCTTCCAATGAGAAGCTGCAAAGTTTTCGGGGGGACAGGAGAGACAAGGAGGGGGAGGGAACGAGGGTCAGAAAGGAGAAGGGAAGGAAAGGAGGGGTAAGCACTCCTGAGCCCTAATCCGAGAAGCCCCAGCACCGGCCCCCATCACGCCCCTACCCCGAAACCACCCCTACAGGCCCCTCTCTAGACTTGGCAGGCCAGGCTGGCTGGTGGGACCCCGCCCTGGGCCCAAGCCATCCCCTCCCTCCTGGACAAGGCTGGTTACACAACCGCCCCGGTGGCAGCCGGCCAGCAGCGGTCACACAGGGCAGCTTTGCGGGAGGGGTGGGGGGGTGGCGCTTCCCAGACCCAGGCTGTCGCCACTGCCGCCGCCCCCGCCCCCCTCCCCGCCCCGTTAGCTTGGCCAGGAGTCAGCTCTTCAGCCCACTGGCTCGACCAGACTGATCCAGAGTGTTCCCAGATGTGCGCTGCGGGTAATAAAAAGGCGAGCTGGTTCCTGTCAGCAGCGGGGAACTCCAGGAGGCGACCCCCAGCAGCCGCCCTGCCGGGCAGATGTTTGCAACATGTGCTCTAGCGGCAGGGAGGGGAGGCCCAGGGCACCAGGACAGCCTGGCCACCGGTCGGGATCCGCACAAGAGGTGTCACCATGCCCCTTCTCTTTGGACACACGGCAGAAGGGGTGGGGTCCCGCTGCCTGAACCCACAAGTCACATCACTGTGAACTTAGCTGGTGGTGGACATCTGGTTGGGTCTGCCCTGAACCCCTACTCCTTGCCCATGGCACTGTGCCCTGCCCTTGGGGAATGGGGCTCTCCTGGCCCTACCCTGAGGTTCTGGGGGCAGGTGCCAATCATAGCGGTGGGCCCTTGCCCCTAGACGACAGGGAAGAGCGTGTGACCGAGTGCTGGCCAATCACATTTTGCCATTCTTCCAGCCGCTGCGATTGGTGCACGGATGGGTTTGTGAGTCAAACAGAGCCAATCAAAAGTTCTTCCCTGAGATTTTTCTAGGCGGAGGGAGGCTAAGAAAAGTCCCTCGGAGAGCTCACACCTTGGGGACTTCACAGCTGGCAGAACGCTCCCAATCCCCTTAGTCGCCCCGTGCGCCAGGAGACGGGGGTCCAGAGCCCACACAGCGAGAGGGCGGGAGAGCGTGCTGGCCAGCCAGGCCGAGCCCCAACGGGCCTGGCCAGGGTTGCTTGTGGCCCTGGTGCTGGCGGCCACCGTGCTGGTTCCTTAGCCGGGCTCATGGGCACAGGAACCACACTGCGTGACCCACTGCCCCTGAGTGTTAGAGCAACCGGCAGGGGGTGCACAGGCGGCTGTAGCCCACGCTGGGGTGAGGATGGGGACCGTTTCTGTAGGGTCTTGCAAGGGGTGGCCTCTTTTTGCCTTAAGACTCAGGCTGAGGACAGTTAAACTACCCTGGACAGACTGGGCCCTGGCGAAGCAGAGGAACAATGGAGGAGTTAAAGGAGCGGCATTTCCAAGCAGGAAGTGGGCCAAACGAAGGCCAAGCCCCGGAGGAAATGGAGGATTCTTTCCCTCAACCCTCAAACTGACCTCCTGGGATGGCCTAAACCTTCTTCCTCTCTTTCCAACTTGTGGGAACACCAAGAAACACTTGGCTTTCATCATGATGGCTTGTCTGCTCCTCACAACCACCAGACCTCCCCACCAGTGAGGTAGGCACTATGCTTTGCTCACTTTCCAGATGAAGATACTGAGGGTCAGAGTGGTGATGTAGCCGCCCTGGAAAACAGCTGCTAAGAAGTGATGGGACTGGGTCAGGATGCAGCTCTCCTGACCCCCAGACCAGGGCTCTTTCCCCGGCAGCACAGGGGTTCCTACTGATAAGGCTTTGCTAGGGGGTTGAAGGGCAGACACACCTCCAGGCCCGGGGGGTCCACTCCCCCAGGAGCTGCCCGTTCTTCTCCTCCCTGCCCTTCCCTCGGGGAACATACAGCTGCCCGGTCTTGAGGCTTGACTTTGGTCCTTGCCTCCCTTCCCTTTGCTGCTTTCGCCCGCCCTGCCCTCTTCTCCCTGACAGCCCAGCTCCTGGGAGACATCTGCCCACCAGGTGTATGTGGTAACACCCACACCCAGGGCCTGTCTTCCAGAATATTCCATCACTCTGGCCTCCCCCTAAGAACTGCTTTTTGGGCAAAGGCCACTTGTCTGGCCCATTCAGGGTTTTTTTTGTTTTTTTTTTTTTAAAGATTTTATTTATTTATTTGACAGAGACAGATCACAAGTAAGCAGAGAGGCAGGCAGAGAGAGGAGGAAGCAGGCTCCTGGCTGAGCAGAGAGCCCGATGCGGGGCTCGATCCCAGGACCCTGGGATCATGACCTGAGCCGAAGGCAGAGGCATTAACCCACTGAGCCACCCAGGCGCCCCCCATTCAGGGTTTTGTTGAATGTTACCAGAGCCAGAAGTTGGCAGGGTGGGTCTGGGGCATTCTCTCTGACTCTAACATGGCCCCGGCATCTCTACCAGGCATGAGAAGCACAGATACAGCCTGAGTGTGCGACTGAGTCCTGGGTTCACCTCTGGAAGGCAGGACAGTGCAGTGGTCAGTCACTCCCAGTTTGGAGGTAGATGGGCCTGAGCTTAAGGCTTGCCCACTGCTGGGAGCCTCAGCTGATGTTGCCTCGTCAGGTCACTCAAGCCCTGAAGCTTCAGTTTCCCCATCTGTCAAGGGAGGGTGACACCTGCCTATGGACCACTGAGCGAAGCCCTAGGGAGTCTGTGTGCAGGGTGCCCATGTGCTGGTTATCACTCAGAACCCCCGTCGCCGTGCCCCCCAGAGCGTGACAAGCCAGTCAGGCACACAGGTCCCAGCCGGCACCACCCTGCTCTCACCTCCTTTCAGGGGAGCAGCCCCGAAGGGCTGAGGGTGGTGGCGGGCAGAAAATGGAGCTGCCTGGCCAGCAGGGTGGGGGCCGGGAAGAGAAGGGGCGGCCACAGGAAAGGTGTGGCCGGAACCCCCGGAGCCAGCAGCTGGAAGGAAGGAGTCGCCAGGTGGGTCCCACCCTCGGAAAGCAGTGCCGGGCGGGCAGAAGGCCAGGGCACTTGGCAGGACGGCTCTCGTCTCCGGAGACCCCGGGATGTCCTTCGGGACTGAGGGCCAAGCATTGTCCCTGATTACAAGAGGTTCTGGCTGGTGGCTTTCACACGGTTCACTGTGTCCCGGGGCCTGTGGGCACTGGCTCCCATTCCCCTGACTCAGTGGGGTCTCAGACTGCAGCCCTCCATCTGCCACCACGCCCAGGCTCAGTGCTTCAGGGGCTGCGGATGAAGAGCGGGGGAGGGCACGTAGACTTAGCTTCCGTTCCCAGGTACAGTTGTTCATTCCGACCGCACTCATGAGTACCCACTGTGTGACAAGCCCTGTATTCACCCTGGGGAGAGAGGGATACCACCTGTATACGTGGGGGAGGGTGGGTCAAGGGTGCCAACTACTATCCCCACAGGAGAAAATCCATGTGTAACTTTACCCCTAATAGCCTATTGTTGACCAGAAGCCTCACTGATATCAGGAACAGTCAATTAACACATATTTTGGATATTATATGCTTCATGCACTGTTTTCTTACAATAAAGTCAGCTAAAGAGAAGAAAATCATAAGATGCTTATGGAGCCGTACTGTACTTGCCGAAAAAAAATCCACAAGTAAGTGGACCCATGTGTTGTTCAATGACCAGCTGTATAATCCTGGCACCCTCTGTTCCTTCTGTTCCTTTCTGACCCATCAGTGCTTTTTGTCTTCGTGGTTAGGAGCTGGGGTGTGGCCAGTTAAATCATGGAATGAGCCTGGGTGGTACCGAGGCTTTGGAAGGCCGCCCCAAGTTCAAATCTGTTTATGCATCAGGGGCGCTGTGGACAGTTCTTTAGGTTGTTCACTGCACAAGGTGCTATGTCTAAGGAGATGCTGTTGGCATTGTGGACATCTTTATTCATTAAAAAAAATCTTTTTGTGTTTTTATTATAGCCTGATTGATGTGACATTTAGGCTGACTGCACATCAAGCATGTCAGTTTTCTGTCATATGGCAACAGAGGGACGTGACCTAACAAAATCCAAGTAATGCAGTTGTCTTAATTATTCCTAATGGTTGTTATGGAAATTTTGAATGCCCCATTATTTTATGTTCAACAGTTTATACTGCATGCCTTTATGTTTGGTATACTGCTGTTGTTGAGACTATAATAGTACACTTTAAACTCTTTCCAAGGAGTCTAGGCCACACTGTTCACCTCTCTGAGCCTCAGTTTCCCTGTCTGTCTTATATGCCTCAGGGCCTGTCCCTTGCAGGGCGTGCTAAAGATTCAGGGAATGTACTGGAAGTCTATGGTGCACAGTTGGTGCTCAGCAAGTGGTATTGGTGTTTAGGCTCCTTGGATACGCATCTCTGCTGGAAATGTACTCTGCAACATGGAGCTTCTTTGTGCCTCAGTTTACCGTCCCAAGAGGCAGACACAGCTCTTCCCAGGATCACGGTTGCTGGAGGATGGCCTGCTCCTACACAGTCCTGTTTTGCCTGGCCTGAAATTCTTGCCCCTGAGTATCTCCAAATTTGGTCCTGCCCAGACTCTTGACCCTGTTTCCTGTCCCCTGCCCCCACTCCCCGCCCCTCTAGTGCTGGACGCCAGAGGGGCCGCCACTGATGGGGGCCCTCCCCTGGATCCCCCAGAAGCTGCCCAAAGAGGAAATCCTCTTCCTCCTCTTACAGGCTGGAAGCTACAGAATGTTTCTTTCGGAATTTTTTGGCTTCCACGTTGCAGAATGTTCTAGCCTTGTCAGCCACAGGTCAGCCACAGGCACCCCCCCCCCCACCTCTTCCCTCTGGGCTGGCAATTCTTTGGCCAAAGACGTGCTTGGCCCTTACCTCCCCTCTTCCACCCCCGCCCGCCTCCGCCACCCTTTCTCCTATGTTTGTTGCAACCAAAACAAAATATGCCAAGGAGCCCAGAAGAACCAACCGGAAATTACCCAAACTCGCCCACAGCTGGTCCTTTCCAAAACTAGAGACGCCGGGGTAGCAGAAACATGACAGCTTGTGGCCCCCAACATGACGAAGCGGGGGGAGGACGAGGGAAAATCCAAAGAGCTCGATTGGATCCTGCCTTGGCCTTTGAAATGAAAAATCCAGTTCTTTATTCATTTAGCTTCTAACCCTCCCCTCTTGGCAGCAGAATAATTAAATATTCATGCATTTTCTCCTTCCCCTAAGAAAGTGATAAGTCAGATTTCTGCACACACATAGAAAAAGTGCCCCAAGGCGAGGGGCTGGAGCCAAATTTCAGTTGAAGACAAAGCCTCCACTTCAATTTACGAATGAAAACACCCTTCACCTTTACTGCTGTGAATTTCCCAGATACACACGGTCAAGACAATCGGAGAATTATGAGGCTCCAGGACCAATTACGGCTGTTTGTGTTGACGTAAAGTCTGGGGGAATTTTTTCTTCCCCTTGCAAGTATTTATGATACTGACAGATGCAACAGGGGAAAAAAAAATCCCAGAGCAGGAATAAGCCTGTGGGGCCACGTGGATAAGGATTCAATGTGAAAAGCAGTCTCCGGTTCTGTGCAGGCCGCCGGATCTGTCTGCACCCCAGTTCTGCCACTGCTGGGGTCTCAGCCCAGGAAAGAAAGCAATGATTGCATGCCTACTGTGCGCTGGCCCATTCCCAGGCTCAGGACAGGGCATAGGCCGTGGAAGTCACACAACAGAGCGGAGGGCAAGCTGTTCACCCCATCGTGCAGGTGAAGGGACCAAGATCTCAGGTAGAGAAGTACCCTCCCCAAGGTGGCATGACCAGGCAGTGGGAACTGGAACACTGGCTCTTGTAGCTGCCCGGGATTCCACTCCATTTAGGTCCTACTGTGTGCATCTAGGTCCTACTATGTGCGGGGCTCAGTGGGGAAAGGAACTAGAAGGCAAAGTCCCCACTCCTACGCATGGCCACCCAGGGGGACTCTGCCCTGGAACAAGCCTCCCCTGGGCACAAGGAGCACTGGGAGGAGCCGAGAGGAGAGGAAGGGCCCCCAGCAGGCTCAGAGCTGTCTGGAGAGGTGCCTGACTGCTGGTGTGCTTTCCTACACCTGCCACCCTCAAGTAGACATTTATTCGGCACCTACTGCATGCATGGGGACAGTGGAACAGCATAAGTATGGCCTCCTCCACACTGGGCCTAGAGCCCTGGACAAACGCTTGATGCCTCTGACCTCAGGGTCCCATCTGGAAAATGAACACAATGAGAGAAGTCCCTGGTGGGTTGTTGCGAGGCCTCCCTGAGATAAGGCAGCACGAGATTCCTATAGCATTATGCAGCCAGATGCCTGGGTTCTAATCCTGCCCCTACCACCAACTAGATGATCTCAGGCCTGCAATTTACCCTCTCTAGGTCTCAGTCTCCACATCTGGAAAATGGGATGGTAGCAGTGGTGATATCACAGGGCTGTGTGAGGTTTTAAAGTGTTTATAGTTTGTTAAACAGGATGTACATATTTTATATTGTTTTCTGTACATGTATTATGCTTTGTAATGTGAAGACTGTATGTGATGGTAAGGAAGGAACACTGCATGCAAACTCCCTTAGCACAGTCTGGCACATAGTGAGCGGTCAGGAAATGTGTTATTTATTATCATCCTGTAGGTCAGTGAGAACCATGGGGAGTATTAGAGTGAGGGGGTCACCCTTCGTCAAGTTCTGTTTTAGGCATATTAGAAGGAAAGAAACAGGAGCCAGGATCACTAGTCCATGCACTACCTTTGTATGGGAGGGAAAGATGCTCCAGTGGAGTAACAGAGCTCCATACCAGGGCACATGACTTGTTGGAGCGAGCCAGATACTCTCACAGAGTGAACAACCTGCTCAACTGTACTTGGCAACCCTGGCCAAGAAGAAAGGACAGGGTGATGGTTGATTAGAGGCTCCACCTCTGAATTTCTTGGCCTCCCTGGCTCAGCCCCCACAACCCCCTCCAAACAGCGGGCAGCTCAGAGACCAGAAGCCTACGCAGCAGATGGAAAGACTCCCCAGCTGGCATGTGTGTGTGGGTGGGTGGAAGGGGGGGAGGGCGTAGCGATTTCCTGTGCCCGAATCCCAGCTTGCTCGCTCTCTGACCACATTTTTCCACCTCACTTTTTTCCCCCATAATGTGCTCACCCGTTTTAAGATCAAGATTGTTTTTTGTGAATGGAATGTAATTTGAGAGCCGGAGAGGCACGTCCCAGAGAGGTGGTACAGATGGAGAAGGTGCCCCTTCCATGTGAAAGGCAAGCCGGGCTGCCCCGCAGAGTCCCTGGTGGCCAGGGCAGCCAGTGAGACAGACAGGGCCAGGTGGGGAAGGTCATGGCGCTGGCAAGGCCGGAACGGGAGAGGCCAGGGCTCCCCCTCCAGCTCCCCCACTGCACGGTGGCCCCTCCAGCCACATTCTCTACGCTTTGTGCTGATCAAACTCCAGGGCAGGACCACCCACGAAGAGCCCGACCTCTGCCCAGGCGGGGGCATCTGGGGGCTGTGGCCTCTTCGACCAGGGTCTGGTGACTTCCAGAGGCCCATCCTGAGATCTCAGCCCTGACTCTGCACTAAGGAGAACTCACTCATTCATTTGTTCAAACACTATTAATTCCAGGCTTCCTATGTGCCGGGAACTGCACAGGACACTGGGTATCCCTATGAACGGGACAGCTGAGCCTCCTGTCCTCCGGGACTGATGGGAAAAAGCAGCCAAGACATGACTCTGAACACTACTGTGGACTGGGGTTTCTCTGCCTGTGTTAAATTGTTCAATCCTTACACCAGCTCTAGAAAGATATCATCACTGCCTACTGTACAGATGAGGAAATCAAGGTCCAGAGAGATTAAAGAGCTTCCAGAAGAACAGAGCCAGCAAGATTGGACCAAGTCCTGCTGTTCTGTTGATGCCTGGCCTGCGTGCTTCACCACTGCCCTTTCCAGCTACAGGCAGGCCGCAGGCTCCTTGGGTGACCTAGGGGTTCAGGCAGGACCTGCTCTGCAGGAAGGTCAGGCTCCTGCCAGAGTTGCATCCCTCCCAAAGCCACTGTGAGAGGAGGATGAATCTGGGGACTGATGAACCTTCCCAAGATTCCTGTCTTCATAAACTGAGGATAACTCTCACTGAAGGGTGAACGGGAGGATTAGGCCAAGTTCATCCTAGGTAAAGTGCTCGGTACAGTTTCTCATACATACCAATGTTCAATAAATGTTACGCAGTAGACAACCTGCCCAACAGTACCTGGCAGTAGTCTCTCTATTCTTTTTCATGAAAAGGCTACACATTTAAACTGAGAGGAGCCAGCAAGGGCTGGCTTTGAAGGGCAAAAGGCTTTGGCTGGCGTTCAGACTTCCAGAGAGAAACAAAGAGGTGGCCATCTCAGATTTCCCTGCTGTTCCTCACATGTCTTTGTGGGCCACTTAACTGTGCTCAAAATGTACCGGCCCCTTCTCTGGACAGTCCAGGCCATAGACATAACCTCTAGCAAAAAGACCTTGAAGAAGACGTTGGAGTCACTGGCTTTGAAGGCCTGGGAAGTTTCAAAGGCACGAATACTGTGTGTACTTTCCAGGACTCATGAGCCGAGAAAGCCGTGAGAGGTTGAAAGCCCCCATTTCCCAGCTCTTTCCTCCGCCTTGTTTTTAGTATTAAGGTATCATTCACATATGAGAAAATTCTCCATTTTAAAGGGTAGCATTCAGCAGTTTTTAAAAAAGATTTTGTTTGCTAGAGAGTGTGTGCACATGTGGGGGGGAGGGGCGAGGGGGAGAGAGACTCTTTCAAGTGGGCTCTACCCCGAGCGCCTGGCCCGACTCTGAGATCATAACCTGAGCTGGAATCTAGAATCAGATGTCTGACCCACCGAGTGCCCCCAGCAGTCCGCGATGTACTCACAGGGGTGCGCACCCGTCACTGCTGTGCAGCCAAGAGCATTTTCTTCACCCTCCTAAAGAAACCCCGTGTCCTTCAGGGTCACCCTCTCTCCCTCCCCTGGCCCTGGCAAGCATTAATCGGCTCTGTCTGATGTCCTTACTCTTGACATTTCACATAAATGGAATCACACCATACGTAGGTCTTTCAAAACTGGCTTCTTTCACTTAGTCGGGTGTTTTTCGGGCCCGGCCATCTGTGTCAGAGCTCCGCTCCTCGCGAGAGCTGGACAACATCCCATGGCGAGGTCAGGTCACACTCGCTTATCCGTTCACCCGCGGGTGGACACGTGGGCTGTTGGCACTTTCTGGCTATTGTGGACAGTTCTGCTGTGAATGTTCACAAACGCATTTCTGTGGCCGCTGTCACCGGTCTTGGACAGATAGCTAGGAGGGTCACGCGGCTAGCGTGTGTTTAGCCTCTGGAGGAAGGGCCAGGGCGGCTGCCCCCATTTCCACGCCCGCGGGCAGTGCACTTGGGTTCTGGTCTCCCTGCAAACCCACCCCCCAGGTTACTGTCTGTCTGATTCCAACCATGGCAGTTGGGGTGACCCCTCTCGGCTCTGAACTCCCTCCCTCCCTGCTCTTACGAATGTAGAATGTAGTCCTCCTGTGGTGCTCCAGCTAGGGGAGCTCCCGCAGCCTGAGATTCCAGCAAGTCGGGGAGCGCACCTGTCCTGTCCCCCGCGGTCCCCGGGGCCCAGCCCAGAGCAGCTGCTCCTGACAAAAATAGTGTCGAATGAATCCTGACTGCGTGCTGCTTTGATCTAAAGATTTTTTTTTATCAGTGAGACGTCCGAAAGCCACAGCGACGTTGGCATCATGTGGAAA
This sequence comes from Mustela erminea, assembly GCF_009829155.1. Lineage (NCBI taxonomy): Eukaryota > Metazoa > Chordata > Mammalia > Carnivora > Mustelidae > Mustela > Mustela erminea. The sequence goes on along the minus strand of NC_045632.1, from coordinate 57,122,946 downwards.
TTTCCAAGTCCTTGAGAGCTCTGCTCCGACAACTTGCGGCTTCAGCCTGGCCCAGGCGGACCCCATCCTCACAGTGACCGCCCAGGGAGGGCCTTGGTTTCGGGGTGGGGGTGATGGCCAGGCCCCAGTGCTGCAGTTTTGCTCCTGGATGGTGCCCTGGCCTGGCTGGGGCCCAGCCCCCGCGACTTGGCCTCGGAGGCGGTCATCTCAGCCAAATGTGGCGGGACATCAATTCATCGAGGCGGATGTGCTGAGGCCGCCCTGTGAGAGAGGAAACGCAAGCGCTCAGCACTTACTGTTTCAAGAAAGAAGTTCTGTCCAGCAGCGCGGAGTCGTCCCCATGGGATCGGGGAGCCGGCAGGGAGGTCACTCTCGTTCCCTCCGACAGAGGCGGCTTGGACGGTGGCCGCGGGCTTCAGTGGAACCTGAAGTCAGCAGAGTTGCTCTTGGGTGCCTTCCCACTTTACTGGCTCATATCCACTGTGCTCCCAGCTCCACCAGGAAGCTTCTACCCAAGGCCCTGCTCATCCCCCTGCTCAGGGACACTTAGGAGCCTTTAATCTGCGCCAGACGCTGTCAGACTGCGGTGGTGGTTTTGACCCTCGACAAGGAAGGCGGTTGTCTTCCTATTCCCATTCTACAGGTGAGGACACTGAGGCCTGGAGCAGGTCAGAACTGGTCCAGTCGCCCGACTGGGAGGCAGAAGAGCTAGGATTCGAAACAAGCACTTTGGCTGTGGCGGTCCCCAAAAGGTGGGCTGGGGGTCGGTGAGGAACAGGTTGAAGTTACCAGGAGCTCAAAACAGAGGCACGAAGGACCCCACATGCTTAGAACACATCAGCTGGAAGGGACAGCTGTCTTTTGAGCTCATAGCTGTGTGTGTGTGTGTGTGTGTTACAGAATCCTTATTTGAATAAAATGCTGTGATAGGAAGACCTCCATTTGGGGAACTTTTAAAAAAATATCCTGACTTGGCCCAAGAGTGAGCTGTCGAGTCTGCATGGGCTTCCCCGGATTATTATTTTGCATTTTCCTGACTGGTGGGATCAAGACATAGTGGGGAGGTGAGGCTCGGGCTTTGGCGCTGGCTCTGGTCTTCTCAGGCACAGGACAGACCGTTTCCCACTCAGTTTCCTCATTTGGAAAACGGGCATCAATGTGCCACATCGTCATCCCACACAGCCGGATCCCTGCCACCGGGTGGGGTTTCCCCCTCCCCCTCACAGACCTCCGAGGCTGACCTACGTCCCAGGTGGTCCTGTTCCCCCACCTTCTGGAGGCCCTGGACGGGTGGGCCCTGGGACAGGCCAGGCGGTAAGCGAGAGACCAAAGAGATACACCAGATGGCAGTCCCCAGTACGGCTCTGAACGCCGCACGTTAGTGATTCGTTCTTTCCTTCAGTTTGGGGGACCAACATAGGGTTGCCAACTTTGTGTTTTGCCAAACGAGGACATTTTTCAAAATACCACTTTCAGCCACTGCCACTTTGCACCCAAGAGGAGACACATGACCCTGGCCAAGGCAAAGGAGATCAGCAGTTCGGGAATTTTTTTTAACTGGGATCAGCCACACTTGGTGAGTGTATTGTAGCATTTCCCATGATCTTCCCCATTTGTTTGCTTTGAACTATGGAAATGTCAACCAGGCCAGCTTTGGCATGTGGCCAGCCATGGGGGCTACAGGTGCCCCCCCCCCCAGTCGGTGGTGGTATCCTACCAGTTAGCTGTTGTGGAGATGTGGCTGGAGAAAACTTGGGAGCGCTTGGCACCGGATCCCCACTGGTGGGGGGCAGGGGGACGCCCTGGTGATTCCCTCCCACTGAGGGGAAGGGTCCCGAACTCATGGGACACAGGCTCCTGGAGACCTTCCCCCATCCTTAGGGGCCCAGAGCGCCCAGCAAGGCTGTTGGGCTGGCTTTTGCACTGTTAGAAACCTGACCTTTCCCAAACCTCTATGGTGGGTTGACAGACTGCGGCATCCTGTTTCCCATTGATCTATATACTCGAAATCTTTCTTAACAAAAAGGTGGAAAATAACAAAAATCATGCCAATGCAGAGTTTGTGCAGAACCCAGAAATGCCTACAATATGCAAAGAGTAGGAGACTGTATTCACCGAAGAGATGGTAAGAAATGTTTCCACATGGTTCTGATGGATACCTCTGGATGGGGGAGTATGATTGTTCTCTCTCTACCTATATTTCTGGATCTTCTCTAATTAGGGGGAAGTGCTTTGTAAAAAAAAATATGAGTAAGCTGTGTCTTGGGGTTTCCTGCTCTGCGTCACCCTTCCCTCTCTTCCCTGGCAGGGAGCTAACTGCTCCTACATGCTCCCTTTGCCTGGGAGGGTAAGGCTGTCCTGCTCTACAGAAATGTCTGTGCGTCCAGAAGTCCAGCAGAAGGAAGGAAGGAGAGGAAATGGAGCCCAGCTTCAGGAGCCTCGCGTTCCAGGATGGTGCTGAGCGAGGAGATGAGGGCTTTCTGCCCATCGGCAAGCTGTTTGGGGGTCAGAGTGGGGGGGGGGCTGTGGGATGTGGGACAGATCTCCAGGGTGGCAAAGATGGGAGGACACGTGGTCCCACCCTCATACAGACCAGAACATGAGATTCAGAGAGGGAAAGTGACCTGTCCAGGTCACACAGCATGGTCTCCCCCGGGCAAGTTGACCACTCCTGAGCCCTCCCCTCCAGGGCCCTTCCCCTACAGCATTCCGCACTTTTCTATCTGGTGGACCCAGATAGCAGCAACTCCAACCCTTTCCCGACTTGAGCATCATCAGGTTTTGAAATCATCCCTAGGTTTTCCAAGGGAAACATATTTTGGGTTTTCTTTCTTTTCTTCTGCTCATTTGAAGAAATCTGAGAGTCCCTTCTAATTGTTTGGTCAAGACTGCAGACAGTCAGTGAGGCAAGCCACAAATATGATCTTGAGCCCAGGGAACCCACTGGCCTGGAGAAAGACAGGACATCAGGCCTGTCACTGGTGCTTGGTCAGCACATGAGCTCTGAGTTCTAGAGAGTACAGGGTGTCAGCCAACTTCCCCAGATCCCTGACTTTGGGTTCCCATTCAGAAAGACCGAAGGAGTCTCCATCAAGCTTCCTGAAGCTGGGGCTTTTGAGGATGTGCGTGCCAATGGAATCCATGGGGAGTTGGTAGATGTGGGCCCTGCCAAAAGTGGGGACCTACAGCCTAGACTGCATTCCCTAGCCTCCTTTGCAGCTAGGTGTGGTTATGACTTGTGGTGTGGTTCTGGCCAATGAGATATGAACACAAAGTGATATGTACAACTTAAGTAAAGAAAGCAGCATGGTCTTCTTTGACCCTCTCTTCTTTCTTACTAGATAGATGGTGGATGTGATGGCTGGAGTTCCAGCAGCCACTTTGGACCATGAGGCAACTCTAGGAATAGAATCCAACAGAAGAATTAGATGCAAGAAATCTAAATTCTGACATCCTGACATCACACAAGTGATAATAAATGTCCATGTTCTTAAAGCTATGATTATTTGGGGTTTCCTTTTACTTGTGGCAATGCTATTTCTAAATGACGTACCATATTTTGGTTGGGGGGTGGAACTGCAGTCAAGTGCACAGGGGCTGAAGGGGACCTACTCTGTGTGAGAGGCTGGGGCACACTCTGAGATGAGACTGATAATTATTATGCATAATAGTAATTGTGGCATGTATCAATATGCAAATGTAAACTATTTAGCTTAGTGCCTGGCTCAGGGTAAGAGCCCCGCAAATTTTAGCAACTGTATTGTCATTACAGGTGACTAAACCTGTATCCTGGTACATGGGATGCAAAGGGCTGTCTGCAGTCAGAGGGAAGAGCCCAGGAGCAGGAGGCATTTGAACATGGCCTTAAAGATGGGAAGAGTAAGTGACATACTCAGGCATGGTGACAAAGAGCTTCATGGATATTATTTCACATGATGCCCTGGGAACCCAGTAGAACAGACGCATCCCATCCTTATTATACTGGGCAGGGAACCGAGGCTCAGAGAGAGTGAGTACTACCCCACAGCACTCAGCAGGGCTGGATTTGGACTTGGGCACTCTGGCTCCACAGTCCTCCTGTGGCTCTGCAGGCTGAGGATCAGGGCTCAGGCAACAGGAAGAACAGGAGCAAAGTGCCAGGGGTCTGGTCTGGAGCTTAGGGCCCACATCCAGGAGTGGGGAGCTTGTTAAAGCCCATGAGGGCAATGGGGGCGCCAAAATCAGTGCCTGCTGGACAGGTGCCGCCACTAGTTCTCCAGCCCTTCAGGGTTTCTCTGTGTTCTCTGTGGCCAGACCCAGAGAAGGGATAGATGACCAAGCTTGGAATTTAGAGGGGGTTTCCTGTGGCTGTGGTAGCAAATGGCCACAAACTTGGGGCTTAATACAACACATATTTATTTTCTCATGTCCTGGAGGTCAGGAGGCAGAGCAGGAGGCAGAGTCTGGATGAGAGCCCCACCCCCACCCCTTCCAGAGACTGCCCAGCACATGGAACTGAGACACTCTGCCCCATTCCTTATTGCCCTCTGCCAATTCAAGGCCCGGCACCCAGGGAACAATACTCTGGCGTCGGCTTCTCTAATGCCCCTTTCGGCCATACCCCTCCTGGGCGGACCTCATGTCCCCCAGTGCCTCCCCATTTGGGATGGAGCCATTTCCCAGGGGATCTGGTCCATCCCACTGCCTTCACCAACCAGGACCCGGAGAGGAGCCTCACCCAACTCCATCCCCCCTGCCTCTTAGCACGACCCCCAAGATCCATGCACACATCCCCCAAACCAGACTCAGAATCAGAAGAAATGCTGGGGCTTGGCAGGATCACAAAACCACTGCCAATTGTGGGGTCTGCAGAGGCCCCAAACTGAGCCCCCACCCTGAGTCTGTGCATTAGCCTGCTGGCTTTGCACAGTCTGTGAAATGTCAGCACAGTGTAATGTGGCTGCTGGAAAAAAAACAACTAATTCAATCTTTGGCTGCACTGACAATGTCTGAGGCTTGGATCCTGGGAGGGAAGAGCTCCCTGAGCCAGTGAGGTCAGACTCCATGTGGGGACGGGGCCTCCGCGGGCCCTGGTAGGCCCTCTGCCCACCTGGACCTGCCACTGCCGTCCTGCCCTGGGTTACTATAACCAGACACCGAGGATCCTTCCCAGTATCACCTCAAAGTGACACGATGAGAGCGGATGATTATTATCCTTACTTCACCGAGGCTCAGGGAGGAGTCCTGGCCTGTCCTGGGTCCCAGCCAGGAACCCAGACTTGGCCCCCTAGACAGAAAGTTCCATGAGGCAAGGACCTGTGTGCTCGTGTAGGGCTGTGTCCCTACCAGGAGCCCAGAGCCGGAGTGGAGGGGACCATCAGCAGCACCTGATCCCAGACAGAGGAGCGACTGAGCCCAGACCAAGGACCAGCTCTGAGCACTCCTCCCAAGTGTACAACGCAATGTTTCAGGAAACATCAGTGACCCCGAATGGAGCAATCTTCTCTAAAACAACTGGCCCAGAGTATACACACACGTCAGGATCAGGCCAGCTACAGACAGCAGGTGAGCCCAAAAACGATGTTTGCTTCTTGACCAAAATGACATTATTGGGACAACAAATGTGAATTCTGAACAAAGTCAGGCCATGAGATAATAGGAAAAAAAAACATGTTAGTTTCCTGATTTCGCCATTTGTACTGTGGCTGCACGAGGTCCATCCTGCTCTTAGGAAACACCCGTGAAGTGTCTGGGTAAAGGGCCATCGGGTCTGCAGCTGGCTCTCGAGTAGATCAGAGAACACCACCCACACACAGAAAGAGAAAGAGAATGGTAAGACAAAATAAAATCAGTAAAATGTTCCCAACTGGGGAATTCGGGTGAAAGCGTTTTGCATGATTTCTGTACAACTGAAATGATTTCAAAATGAAAAGTTACAAAATAGAAAAGTCAGTATCTACAAGGTTGAGGAGCAGTTCCCAATTTAAGGAGACCGATAGACTCAGGCAGGAATTGCAACTCCTCTTGAATTAGCAGGAAAGCCAGCACTCAGGGACACACATGGGATGGTGTGGGACACGGGAATTTCGAGAGTGGGTATTGCGTTCGGGTTAATTTCTTGGGTGTGACAGCCCCACGAGGGCTCATAGGAGAATGTCCTTGCTCTTTGTAGGGTCAGGACAGAAGCCTGCAGATGCTGGGGTCTGGGCAGAGGGTCAGGATGTCTGCCTCCCTTGTAGGGTTCGGCAGAAACATGTTTATACGAAAGAGAGACCGAGCCCACGGGCTCTACACACCCCCCGCCCCGTTCCAGCGGCTGTGTTCAATTTTTCTCGAGGATTCAGAGCAGCCTGACCCTGAGAAGGGGGGTGGGGTGGAGAAGCAGCGGGAGGCGGCGGGAGGCGGCGGGAGGGGGCACCTGCAGCCCTGCAGCTCCCGGTCCCCCAGCTATTCCCTCTCCGGCCGCAAGAGGTCCCTATGTGGCCCTATGGGAAGGTGGTTTTCATTTTTCGAAGTTCCTTTAAGTTTCTAAGACGTGAACTAAAACGTCGCCCTTTCTCGCTGACAACCACCCCCACAAACTGCTCTTTCTGCCATCGGTGTTAAGGCGGTGCTCCCAGTGCTGGGTTTCCAGGTCCCCCACCACACTGTCCTGTGCCCCAGAGGCCCTCATAAGGGGGTCTCTGCTGCCCTCCTGTGGCCATCACCGACTACACAGACGCCCTTCCAGGAGGGCAGAAGCCTGCAGACCTTTGTAGCTTCTCCTCACCCTACAAGAGCTGGGGTCTCCAGAGGGACGAAACCAGACGCTCAGAAAGATGAGGGACTTGTTTTAAGGAGTTGGCTCTTGGGATTGTGGGGGATGGAAAGGCCAAAATCCATCGAGCAGACTGTTGGCCTGGATGCCATGGGCCAGGGCCATGGCCCTGGAAATAGTGACAATGAGGAAAGACAAGAGGGAGTGAAGGGAACCGAGCGAGGAAAGGCCGCTGGTTTGAAAGTTCCCTAAGGAGGTGGGCAGTAGAAGAGAAGAGGGTTGGGGGAGTCAGCCGGGGGCATTTCTCCAGGAGGAGGAGAGGCTTGCTGGTGTTGAAGCCGGCAGAAAGAAGTGTAGAGGGACAGGGACACAGAGTGGCATGCTTGTTTGACCAGGGACCAGATCCAGAACCCACCTTCATCGTGGCGCCTCTCAACATGGACAAGACACTGCCAGGCTTGCTCAGGACGGAATTCATCAACCAAAGGGATCATCAAGGTATAGGGAACCCGTGTGAAGTCAGAAGACCTGGAGAAAACAGGCAGGCCACAGCCCCCATGGGGAGAGAGGCTGGCCATGTGGGAACACAGCAGCGCTGCGGGGAGGGAGGGGACGGGCAAGGGTCCTGGGGCCACTATACCAAAACAAGTATTAATACGACAGAGGTTTATGCTACAGTCTGGAAGCCAGAGGTCCAAAATCAAGGTGGGGGCAGGGCTGAGCTCCCTCTGAGGGCTCCAAGGGAGGATCCTCCATGCCTCTTTGAGCTCCTGGTGTTGCCGGCCATCCTTGGCAGCGGCCACACCCTTCCAGTCTCGGCCCTGTGTCAGACAGCCGTCTCCCTGGGCTTCTGCTTCCTCTTCTTATAAGGACACCAACTGTTGGACTAGAGCTCGTCCCACTCCAGCATGACCCATCTCAGCTGGTTCTATCTGCAAAGACCCTCTTTCCAAATAAGGTCACTTCCGGAGGTGTGTCAGGGGGACATTTTGGGGGAGATGCTATTCAATTCAGCACAGCCCCAAGAATGAAGGGGGCCAAGAACCTGAGAGGGACGGGACCTGGTGTGCAGAGTGGGGGGCCCAGAAGCCTCTGCCCTGCCCAGCATCCTGCAGGGGGGAGCCTAAGGGCACACAGGGCAGAGCGAAGTGTAGGGAGCAGGCAGGCAGCAGCACAGGGCGTGGGGCACCCAGGACGCGCTGCGGGGGAGCCGTCACCACGCTGGGCTGATGTGCACGGAACCGCTGTGGAAGTCTGGCCTTGCCCTGTCCTTTACCATCACACCAGAGACTTCTTTCTGCTAACGAGGACCAGGCAACAAGGTACTGTCACAATCCCATTTTATAGGGAAGGTGACATGCCCAAGGTCCCATAGCAAGGCTGGGTTCTGGGATTTAAACCTGTGTTTAGTAAACTCTCAAGTCCTTGCTTTTATCTGTGCTTAAGGGAGAAAAAAAAAAAGCTCTCCACTCTGAAAACCTGCCGACGCACCAGGAGGAGCAGACGCAGCCAGGGAATCCCACGACAGCAGCAGCTGCCAACGCTCGGCGTGTTTGGACCACACCTGCCCCTCCGCGTGCCCTATCCCTCTCAGTGTTGGCACCTTCGTCCTTCTCTAGGTGAAACGTGCATGCGGTGAAAGGTACACGGCCTTCATTCAGGAAAACATGCACCTTAGTACAGCTTCATCATGAGGTCTGGGAATTCCTTCCGGGTTCTCTCTACTTTCTTACTTTTCTAACAATGAGCAATAACTGTTTTTATAAATAAGGGGGAGAATAACAAGACAATGACTGAAATGTTAAAAAAGTCCCTTTGGGCTGGGGTCCCTGTCCCCTCCATTCAGCTACAAGGCTCCAGGACCCCCCAGATGGCCTCTGTGCTTTCCCCTACAGCCCCTCCCGGAGAACCAGGTATCCTAGGACCCTGCCAGCTGCTCCCAGAATTTGGGGGAAGGCTGGGCGGCAGCCCCTCATGGCTGAGCCCCAAGCAAGCTGCCCTAAATCCGATCTGTGCTAGAGAACCCCCACACTGCCTGGCGCTGCAGAACCTCCAACTTCAAACGAAGGATATGGGGGCTCTCTGGGGCCCCTCCCCCCAGCCAGTGCGAGGCTGGCAAGGCTGGCCTGGGGAAAGGTTGCCAGGCAACCAGCTGGGGTTCCTCCCAGGGTGGCTGTGGGTGGCCATGTTGCCTGGCAACCAGGTGCCAGTGTCCCTGGAGCCCAGATCGCACAGCTGCGCCCAGCCCCGCCCGCTCCGCCCTGGCTTTCGGGACCCCTGGGGCCGTGGCCTCATTCCCCTCGCCTAGGACAGCTGGAGCCTCCGGTCACAATGAGCATTGTTCTCTCCAGGTGAGTGGCCCCGCGCGGGCCTGGGCTGGGAGGGAAGGGGAAGCAGGGTTTGGGGGGTCTGATGCACCAAGAGAGATGGGGCAGCCAGGCCTGCTGGGGCCGGGTGGTGGTAAAGGGTGCCCTCCCTCCCACAGCACCCCACCTCAAGGTCAAGGGAAGCCCAGGAAACCTTCCAGAATCGGGCCTCTGCTTCTCTAGCGTTCATCACCCACAGCTCTGGGGTAGCCAAATTCACAGGATCCATTCCCTCTTTCCCTCATTTGGCTCCACCTGGGAAACCTCTCTCGGTGCCTCCAAGCCCCCCAGACCCTGCGCCCCTGTGGTATCGTCCCTGACGGCACTGCCTCTGGCCAGACCCTGTCAATGTGGCCGCGTAGCCTGCCTGCCCCTCACCTGTATGTTTTGGCGCCTGATTCCTCCGAGCGTCGCCAACTCAAGGGTCCCTGCCAATCACTCTATGTGCTTCTCTAAAAATGCAGCCCCTGGTAATAACAGGGAAACCGCGTGCGCCCTGAGGGGAGGCCATATGGGACCTCTCTGGATTTTCCACTTAAAGTGTGTTTCTGTCAACCTAAAACAGGCCCCCTAAAAAAGTTTAAGTTTTCTTTTAAACCTTCAGGCTTTGGAGAAGAGGGAGAATGGAAGGGAGCAGAATCAGGAGTTTGGAGGGAAGGGGCCGTGGCAGCTAGAGGTGGTGGGAAGATCAAAGGCCCCGGAGGGTCCCAGGGAGGCTCAGGCTGGATGTGGAGTCAAAGCAGCCTTGGCTTCCCGTCGGCAGTCTGAGGGGCCTCTCTCCACCCTGCTGGTCTCCCACATCCGCCTGGATAGAACCATGTGCATGACTGGGGGAGGGGACAGACACCTGGCAGGGGGTTGCTCGACAGCTAGATGGGGGGTAATGCAGGGGTGACCCTTGAGTCGCTGTCCCGACCTGCCAGAACAGCCTCTCAGGCCCCGTCCTCCCCAGGGACAGCCAGGTGAGGGTGATGGAGAACACTGTGACCAATGCCGAGAAGTACTTTGGCCAGTTCTGCTCGTTGCTGGCCGCCTACACCCGCAAGACGGCTCGGCTGCGGGACAAGGCTGATCAGCTCGTCAGACAGCTCACCGACTTTGCCAACACCGAGAACCCAGAGATGCGGGCCACCATGAGGAACTTCGCCGAGGACCTGGCAAAGGTGCAGGATTACCGGCAGGCCGAGGTAGGCGGGGTTGCGGGGGAGGACCCCAGTCCCCTGGCTGGGGTCGGGCCTCACAGTGGGAGACGCACCGCCGGGGCCCCAGCTCAAGGACCTGCCTCTGCCAAAGGCATCCCCGAAGGGTGGACACTCACACCCCTCTCTCCCTGGTCACGCCACCCTTTATGGGACCCAGAGCCTGGAGGCTTTGTGGCAGTTGGACGAAGACCAGACAAGGCAGGGGGCCCCGGAAGCCAGGCCTGAGGGCTGTAGCTGCGGGCTCCGTGAGTCCCAGGCAGGAGGCACATTCCAGGGCCCAAGACCCTGGCGGGTGAGGGCACGGAGGCAGCAGCGTGTTAGGGGAGAACTAAAAATACACATCACCCGCCAGCCCAGGAAAGCCTCGTGTGACTGCAGACAAGATCCAGCCAGCTTTTCTTCTGAGTAAGCACAACAGGACACACTGCGGGCCATGCGTCAGGGCCTGCAGGTAGAACCCTCGCTCCCCAGCACAGCGGGACAGAAACCACCCCGCGTGCACGGTCTCCAGACAGGGGACCAGACGGCACCTTTGGCTCCACAGGACCTCTGAATTGCACCGGCAGCTGGGTGGTACCTGTGTCACTTCTCTCCCAAGGAAGAGTAAAGCTTCTATCTCTGTCACCAGCTGGTCGGCAGAGCTGGGAGCCAGGCCCCAGAGCAAACTCCCCGGGGAGTCGCATCTTCCTTGATGTTGACTTTTCAAAGAGATGCCTGCCATTCCCAGTTTGTAAACCATCAAGAATCTTATTTAGCTTTCAAAAAGGTTTACGTAAGTCCCAAAGGGACAGAGAAAGGGATTTACAGTTGCGGGTTTTCTAAAAGAAAATGCTGTAAGGCAAGCAAGGGGAGAAGTCCCTTTTCCTTTTTGACTCCTGGGAAATTTATTATTATTTAAGATTTGTGTTCTACTCCAGCAGGGTCATAAACCTTGACAAGGAGGAGGAAGGGGCTTGGTGGTGATTCCAGATCACCTCACCCATCCGCCGCGCCAAGATTTCTGGGGATCCCCCTGCCACTGGCGCTCAAGGCATCAGCCTCACCTGTGAACTTAGAAATGCAGAATCTTGGGCCACAATGAGGACGTGCTGATTCAGGACCCCTGGGGTGGTGGCCGGCAGTCAGGGTCTTAAGGAGCCCAAGGGAAAGGGAAGGGGGGCTCCAAGGTCTGGCATTTAGGCATTGACTCAGGTGTGCGGCATTCCCCTCACAGACCCTGCTCTGCCCTTGGGGGCCGCACACAGCTCAGGAAGCTCTGAATCCGGGCTATTTCATGTTCTAAGTGAGTCTGTCTAGTCCCCTCAGCCAAGTCGTAAGGCAGGCTGGAGAACTGGGATCCCAGTGGCTCCCAGTGGACCCATTTTACAGGTGAGGAAATAAGGCTCGTGAGATGAAAGGTATTACCCGAGCCTTCGGGAGGCAGAGCCCTGAGCGCAGGCAGGTGCTCACAACCCTAAGGGGCAAGGCAGAGTGTGTCTCAGGCTTCCAGAACCCCCACAGGCTCCAGCCAGAGAGCACTCTCTAAATGCAGGCTGCAGGCCCCCAGGCTCCACGCACCTCCCGGGTCCTGTCTGCTCTGACTCTCTGCGTGTCCATGCTCCCCCAGGTCGAGAGGCTGGAGACCAAGGTCATCTGCCCCCTGAAGCTCTATGGGGTGCACATCAAGCAGACACGGGTAAGCAGGGAGCCCTGCCCGATGGGGTCTGGCCTGCCCGGACATCCAGGAAACAGCTCTCCTCTTTCCTTTAGGCCGAGATCAAGAAATTCAAACAAGTCCAGAAGAACGAGATGAAACAACTAGAAAAGCTGGAGAAACTGAGGCAGAAGTCACCTTCGGATCGACAAATGATCGTATCCTTCCCTGGGGGTCAGGCCTGAGGCTGTTGGGCCAGGGTGGCCATTGCTCACCACGGTCCTCTGGGTTGGGGCTGCTGGTTGATGTGGCTCCTTGACCGGACCCTTCTCAGTCCCAGGTGAGTGCCCCAGGTCTGTGTTGGAAGGCGGAATCTCATGCAAGGGACGAATGACCTCACAAAACCGCCAGGCGAGCTTGTGCCTGGCTGCTCGGATGCAGGTCAGAGGTGCAGGGCAAGCAGTCGCCGGGAGTCCGGAGACCTGGGCTCTGTCCCCTCGCTCGCACTGTTCAGTAAGCCGGGAAGTCACCCCCTCTGTGCCCCCACCTCCTCATCAGAGCTACTTACTGAATGCTTACGGGATGTGGGCACCTCTAGCCTCATGCCCATCGTCCAGATGAGGAAACTGAGACCAAGAAAGGGGACCTGCTCAAGGTCACACAAGGGAGACCGGGGCAAACCCAGAACTCCATTCTGAGGGTATCTGACTCTAAAATGCATGTTCTTCGTGTGCCTGGCCAGGAGCTGGGTCAGATGAATTACTTAATTACCTAAAAACATTCCACAGGCAGGAATTATTACTGAAAGCGGAGCACCTGTTACAATAGTTCAGCAGGTGCGGGCTGTATAATTCCTACAGCCCTGCGAAGCACCTGTTATTACTGCCCCCTGCTTACAAGCAAAGGAACGGAGGCTCAGAGAGGTTTAGTGACTTGCCCAGGGTCACCCAGCTGGGAAGCAGGTCTGTCCAAGCAGCGCCTGGCCCTTTCACCATGGTCCTACTTGGCCTTTCCTTCAATGACCAAATTGGCAAGAGATGTCACCAGGCAGGAGAAATGACCCAAGGGAAGAATGAAAATGACCCAGAAGAGTGTCTAAAGGCAGGAACCACCCCATGACCCTTCTGCCTCTGGAGCCAGGCGGAGACCGGTGTGCAGAGGGCCTCAGTGGATGCCAGCCGCATCACCCACCAGCTGGAGGAGGTGATCGACACCTTCCAGAAGCAGAAGCTGAAGGACCTGCAGGTAGTGGGCTCGGCCCTGCGTTAGTAGTATTCTGGCCTCACGTCGGAGTGTCTGCATACACGCGTGTGTGTGTGAACCCGTATATATCTGTGTGAGCATGCAAACACGTGTGTCCATGATGTGTGTGTGAGCACATCTGTGTGTACAGCTGTTCGCCCAGACGGCTTGGAGCCGGGGCTCCCAGGACAGTTTATCTTGGCCTAATCCTGGCTGCAGGGAAAAGGCCCTTCCTCTGAGCACCCAAACCCAGCTCCCCACCAGGAGAATTTGGCAGACATTGTCCCCACAACCCCCTCCAAGGCCACACAAGGACCCACAGCCTTCGCTCTGCCTTCCTCCTCCTCTCTTTGCCCTTCCCCCGAGCAAGCCGTGGTTCGGCACAGCAGGTGGCAGAGGGGTTGCCTCCTTCTCCATCCCTGCAGTGCAGCCCAGGCTCCTGGGCCCAGAGCCCCAGCTGTCACAGAGACCCCTGCACCCGTTCTCAACAACCCCACCCCCAAGTTGCAGCCCCAGGGATCTCACCAAAGGCAGCTGCAATCTGTCACTCCTGGGTTAAAGGCCCTCCTATGACTTCCCTTACTAGAGGGATAAAGGTCGAAATCCTCCCCGTGTCTCCGGAAGCCCCAGCCCAGCCTTATCTGGGACACATCAATCCAAGCTCAAGTGTACTAAACCCCAACACACTTCAGTGCCTTTGCACAGGCTGTGCCCTCTGCTAGGAAGGCTTTGCCCACACTCTGCATCAAGTTAACACCTCATCTTCAGGGAAACTCACCTGGACCCCCAGGCCAGTCCAGCCCTGAAGTTAGTTCATGGCTCTGCTCCCTCCAGGGACAGCGATCTCAGGGGGATGGGTTAATTGTATCTTTAATTCACTCATTAATCAAGCAAATGTTGAATACACACCTACAACGTGTCAGGCACCATGCCAGAAAGCAAGGCCCCTGTCCTCAGGGAGCGGACACCTTGGGGAAGACCTATGACACATGCTAATCATTACGGAGTGAAGGAGGGGGCTGCACCTTGCTGTTCCAAGCCTGCCCCCCGTACTGCATCTGTGCCATGGGGCACGCACACATGGGGCATGATGTGGTGCCTGCCTGCCTTGTCCCCTGCTGGGTCCCCGCACCGGGTCCAGGGCCTGGCACTTCGAGTACTCAGTCAGTATTTGGGAAACGAATGCACAAGAACAGAACCCGGGGTGATGAGTGTTCTGCCATCTCTGCTGCAGGCGGGACCTAAATTTCCAACCGGCCATTATTAAGCACTTGATGTTTATGTGGCCTGAAAGCAGGGCTCTGTGGAGCGCCAGCAAGAGTTTGTTTGGAAGGAGACTTGAGATTTGGCTTCCGCAGTTAGGGGCCAGTGGACACATGCAGCATCCTCTAAACTCGGGGGACTAAGTTTGAAAGGGGTGCTTATCTAAGCACCAAGAGAGCCCTCCCAGTTCTGAGAGAGCAGAAACTCAGAACTGGAGATAATGACGGTCACCGCATCAGGTCTAAGTCCCATGTCTAATAAAATGATCAGTCACAAAGTGCTCGGGTTCCTGTGAAAGCAGGTAAGGATGCTTTTGTTCAGGGGTTCGCGGAGCTGAGCGGGCAGCAGGAATCCCCTGGAGGGCTGAAAACGCAGATGCCCCCATGATGGGCCCACTGTGGAGTCCATTCTGTGGGGCTGCGTGGGACTACGTCCTGCCGGGGCCCAGAGTCAAGCAGGACCCTCTGCAAAGGCCTGGCATGCGGGAGGGGCGCTCGCTGGGGCCAGCCATGCGGGAGGGGCTCTGTCAGAGCTTGCTGAGCTGAGCAGAACCATGTGATCGAGAGGAGCCCATATTACATCTGGATGAGCTGGCCTGTCTGGTGGTGAGGCGCCTCTGGGAAGATCCACTCCTAGCCCACGGATGACAGAGGCCAGAGGTATCATAGCTGTCCCCTTGCAAACACCGTCCCTCAGTGTCAGAGAAGCAAAGGCTGTGCAGAGGAGCCCAGGTGAGAGAGCAGAGCACAGGATGCCCCCCAGGAAGCCTTCACCAGAACACAAGCCCTCTGCGTTCCCAGAACAATTCCCGTGCGAGGCGGCTTCTGAACGGGAATGTATAGTCCGTTCAAACAAAATAAATTAAAAGGAACATGGGCCTAGGACCTGTCCCCATGAGAACAACTAACAGCCCCCACCCCTATTTGTCCACATTCACGATGACCCCAGGACTCCCCTTAGGACGGTGCTGCTTATGCGATCCGGGCTTCTCTCCCCACAGAAAATTTTTTCAGACTTTGTCACCATCGAGATGGTCTTCCACGCCAAAGCGGTGGAGGTGTATTCCAGTGCCTTCCAGATCCTGGAGAGCTACGACCTGGAGAGAGATCTGGAGGTATACCCCGCAAGTGCCCCATGTTCTACTTGACGATGTGGGACTCAATTTGATTTTAGGTATCTTGATAGAAACCATTTTTATTGGCAACATTTTGCCATGGTGATTATTTTGAAGACTCATTCTGATAAATTCTTTTAATTATCTGCCTCTGGGTGCCACAACTAGAGGTGGGGTGATTTTTTTCCCAAGTCTGTCATTTAGGAATCAAGTTCAGCATCCCTTGGGTGTTTAAAAACAAGCAGAGAAGTCGACAGGGACAAAGAGCATCCCCGGCCAATGATGGCCACACTCTGATGGGGACGAACTGCTTATCCCACCCGATCTGATGAGTACCTAGCACGCGCTCATTTAGCTATGACCAACCATGCCAGTCCCAGAGCCCTCAAACAGCTATCGCCCGCTGGAATTCTCTTTCGTGGTTCCGGGGCTGGTGGGCTCAGCTGGGTGCTCTTACGCAGGTCTTTCCTGGGTTTCCAGCTGGTCGGTGGCTGGGGCTAAAGTCACGCTGAAGGCTCCCTCTCCTGTATCTGGTAGATGATGGCTGTTGTCTGTGTACAGGACAGGCCTCTAGGTTTGCAGAGTTCAGGGCAAAATGAAAATGTGGGCCTGTCATTCAGTGATTATTAAGAACTTCAAGAGACTGACAGCAGGGTATTAGACCAAACACAGGGCACATCCAAGCTCGGGGTCCTCGGCCACTTACTCTAGGAGCCACACATCCACACGGCCCCACCTGCCTGGGTCCACAGGGGTCCACAGCCCAAATGCCTGCCTCCCTGAGGCGCCTCCAGCTGGCGTGGGCTTCCTCACAGCCTGACAGCTGGTCTAAAGCAAGCATCCTGGGGCGCCTGGGTGGCTCAGTGGGTTAAGTGTCTGACCCTTGGTTTCTGCTCAGGTCACCTTCTTCCCTCCCCTCCCCCGGTCCTTCCTTCCTTTCCTGACTGGAAACGGCCCATCCCGGTCTCTCCTGGGCAGGATTTTAGAACGAAGATGCATGGGGTTTACGGACGCTATGATGCTCGGCCATTCAAGGATACCACGCCCTCCCCAGCTGTCCCGTGGGCTCTCACTGGCCAGGTGAGCACTGAGGGTGGGAGAGTGAATCCTGTGGCGGGGAGAGGCCATCTGAGGACAGGGATTCGCACGAGGTCCTGAAGAGGAGTCACTGCTTCAGGAGTGGGGAGACCAGCCCCAGGGTCTGACCTGGACCGGCTCGGAGGTGGAATCAGTAACACACACCGCCAGGCAGTGCAGCCACCATGTGTCCTGAGCGCCCCCTAGAGGCAGCCTGAAGTGTGTCACTTGAGAAGCAAGGGCTCCAGCCAGGTCACTCCTGTTTCCCAGCCCCCGGGGCCCGTGGGTTTCAGAAGTCTGAGTTTCTCAGATTTTCAGAGAGTCATACAGTACATATACTCCACGTTCTCCTACAAGCTCAGCAAAGCACATTTCTATTTCCGCAGGAAGACCTCTGAGTTCTCAACCAAGTAAGACAGAGACCCTAAGCGGCCTCATGCCAGTCAGGGGAGGTTCAGTCACTCAGTGAGTTGGGGGGCCAGGGGAGCCTCGCCCCACAGTGGAGGGGGCAAGCTTCCCGAATAATTCTCTCTAAAGACGGTGAACCAAGTACGACCCCCAGCGAGGATTTGGGTCCAAATCCACAGCTCCCAAGCTGTGTGACCTTAGGAAAGTGCCTTAACCTTTCTGTGCCTCAGATTCCTTTCCTGCAAAGTAGGGCTAATAGCAGAACACCCCCCCGCCATGGGGTTGTGGTGAGTACAAGGCACACAGAGCTCCAGGGAGCTCTTAGAAAGTGCTCGATCCTTGTCGCTGCCCTTAGTATTACTGATACTGTTGCTGTGCTGATGACTTACCATTCAGAGCACTCAGACCACCATTCGGAGCCAGGGGAGAGACGAGGAGGAGGAGGAGGAGGAGAGCACGGAACACTCTGCTGAGGAGGACCCCGTGGAGGACCTCAGGGGACAGGGGCGGGCACCCCAGCAATAGGACCACAGCTCCCCTGTCAGAAAGCACTCCTCCGGGTGCTCAGGGCTGGGGGGGGCTGGAGGCTCTGCTGGGTCCTTGCCCTGGGTGAGTCCCGTGTCCTCCGAGTCTCTGTTTCCTCATCTGTGCAACAGGGACACTCTCGCTCACCTGACAAGTCACTCTGGGGATCCACGGGCCTAGCCTCTGTGATACACCACTGGTGCTCAATAAATGCAGGGTGCATCTTAACCTGAATCGTGCTGGGTCTCTTTCTACCTTATGGCCTAGGGACTCGGATTTTTGAGCCCTTGCTGATTCTGAGAACAGGGTAGATTCATCTTCCAGGGATGCTTGAACAAAGCACGGTGAACTCGGGGCTCAAACAGGAGGAAGTTTCTCTCTCTTGGCTCTGGGGTCTGACGTCTGAGTTCAAGATGCCGGCAGAGTGGGCGGCTGCTGAGGCCGTAGGGAGCAGGTGCTCTGGGCCACTCCCTAGCCTTCGGAGCCTACTGGCCATCTTTGGCCTCCCTTGGCTTAGATCTCTGTCTTCATGCTCACATGGCATCCTCCCCGTGCGTGTGTCTGGGTCCCAAATTCCCTCTCTTTATAAAGACACCAGCCTTATTGGAGTAATAGACCCAGGGTGACCTCATCCTAACTAATTATATCTACAAAGACTCCTATTTCCAAATAAGGCCACTATTGTGAGGCAACAGAAGATAGGATTTCAACATAGGAGTTGTGGGGGGGACATGAGTCACCCCTAAGACATGGCCATGATATTAGGGGATAATCCTGGGACCAGGGCCACATCGCAGAAGTTTAGGAAGCTGGAGGGTTGACAAAGGTGAAGGAAGGAGGTGAGGACCATGATTTTCTTAACAAAGTGGGGAACACAAAGCCTTCATGGGATCACTGCGGGAGGAACAGCGCCACATCCTGCTCCATGGCACCTCCTCAGGGAAGCCCACCCTGATTCTACCAGGGAGAACACTCACTCCAAAAATAACTGAAACGTTCTATATTTTCTATATAATAGATAATAGGTAAAAACAATGTGTAGATTATATCTTACAGGGAGTCACATTTTATACTATATATTGTATCTCATACTTTTATATGCCTATGTATGCACACACACACACACACACACACACAAATGTACATCTTCCTCAACCTCAGCTGTGTCCAAACCCCAGATGGCCTTGCTTATTCCCCTGGCGCGCTGGTGGGGGGGGGCGCACCTGGACACAGTAGACGGTCATCCCTTCTGGCTCTGACCCCAGTGCCCCCAACGGATTGACGGTTCCTAATTCCAGGGCTGGACTCGGCCAGAGCCTTCCTTGCCACCATCTGTGTGGATGGTCACTTGGGAAGCGGCAGGAAAGTTCAGAGCTTCTCTCTTTTGGGGCCCCAGAGGCGGAGTGGGGGTGGATGGGGCTGGAAGGAGCATGACGGGGGGCTCTCTGCACCACTGGACTTGGATGCCCGCCCCCGCCCCGCCCCGGTACGTTTGGCTTCTTCTCCCCTTCTCACGGAAGGGGAGCTCACCCACCGCGTCCCGGGGCAACCTCTGCAGGTGTCCGCGTGCAGCGAGAACGCACCGGCCCGGCCACCGGCGGGACGGACTGGCCTGGTGCGTGGGAGCCTCGTCCAGGCACAGCGAGACGGGGAGCCGCTGCTGCAGGGCATGGGGCTGCGGGGCGCAGGAGCGCGGCGGGCCCCGTGGGGAACACGCAGGAGGGCCGCTGCGGGCAGTGCTCCGACGGTTCAAGGGGAAACCCTACTCGGGGAAGGCACTGGCCTCCTGATTCAGGCGTGGAGGGGACAGGCCTGCACCCTGCAAACGGCCGGGCCGGCCAAGGACGCGGCGGACGGTGCCCATGGCTGGAGGAATCCACACACCAGCGTCTACGCTACCCACCTCGGCCGGACTCAGGGTGGCCCCCAGCGACGTCCAAGGCAGCTTCCAGGGACACAACTTACAACCCAAAGGCCATGGAGCCCGAGGAGCCCCACGGCCCAAGCAGAGGGCGGACACCCACCGGCTGGAGCCTCCTGCTCCCGCGCGAACCGCACGCCCGTCCGCAGCCACCGGAGCGCACAGCCCTCGCGGCAGGCCGAGGCCCCCGGGGACCCAAGAGGCACGGAGCCGCGCGCACGGCCCATCGCCACAGCCACGCGGGACGCGCACTCCCGCCGCCGCCGCCACCGAACGAGCCCGCGGGCTCCGCACCCGGCGCGTCCCCGCGCAGCCAACTCACGTGCCAGGCGGCCCGGCTGCGCATGCGCGGGATGCTGCCCGCCCCTCCCCGCCCCGAGTGTCCTCCCCTCCCCCACCCCCGCGTCCTCCCCTCCTCCCCACCGCGTCCTCCCCTCTTCCTCCAGTGTCCTCTCCTCCTCCTCCCACGCCCTCGCCTGCTTCTCCTCGCGCGTCCTCCTCCCCTCACCTTCTCCTCCTGCGCCCTCGCCTTCCCCTCCCTCCGCGTCCTCGCCGCCTCGGCGTCCTCAGCATCTCCCGTCAGCCGGCACGTGGAGACAGTGTGGGGCGGGAACACGCATGCGCCCTGCAGGGCTGCAGGGGAGGCTCGGCTGCCCCCTGCCGGCCCTCCGGGGCAGTGCAGGACGCCCCGCCACCGCTCCCTGTCGGTCAGGCCTGCGGATTCCCCCAGGTGTTCAAGCCGAACGGACCCGAAGACCCCATGCCTTATCCAAAGACGGTTCAGGGACAATTACTTGGAAGCCGTAGAGAAGGGCATGAGTGCAGCTACAACTTCACAACGTACACCAAAATTCATTCCAAACTGCCCACTGCTCCATTTCGAATGCACATCGTAACCGTTCTAGAATAAATACACAAGACAGTCTGCGGGACCTCGGGTCTGGTGACGAGTCCCCACACAAAACACCAAAAGAGGGGCGCCTGGGTGGCTCAGTGGGTTAAGGCCTCTGCCTTCGGCTCGGGTCATGGTTCCAGGGTCCTGGGATCGAGCCCCGCATGGGGCTCTCTGCTTGGCGGGGAACCTGCTTCCTTCTCTCTCTCTGTCTCTGCCTACCTGTGATCTCTGTCTGTCAAACAAATAAATAAAAAAATCTTAAAAAAAAAAAAACACACCAAAAGACCCCCCCACCCACCCACCCACCCACACACACATCGGTGATGTGTACGTTGTAAAATGAAGCCTCCCACTCCTTGGAAGACCTTGTTCGGGGAACCAGAAGACGAGCCACAGACGGGGAGAAAATATTTGCAAAATCCATGTCGACAAAGGATTTGTATTCAAAATATGCAAAGAACTCCCACCACTCCACAGTAAGGAGACAGCCCACCCCATCCAAAGCGGGTACAGGTCTGAACAGTCACCTCGGCAGAGAAGACAGGGGTCAGGCGCGATACCAGCCGAGAGAGGCCCACATCGCGCGTTAGAGAATCGGGGGTTAGAACAGCCACCAGCTAGCATGTCTCCCTTTCAGAACGCTGAACGCCGAAACAATGATACGGACACGACCCGTCGCGGGAGGGTAAGGCACAGGGATGCTTCTGTTAAAATACAAAATTCAGCCAAATTAATTAGAGGATCTGGTTGGCCTTATTAAGCGGCTCATAAATTGGGCAGCAGCATCCCCTCCAGGAAACAGAGGGGTGACCCCTCAGGCCTTCCATGAAGTTAGGGGAAAGAAAGGTTACAAACCACAGAGAACACCATTTGAAAGCCTCCCTGTTTAAATTTTATATTTAGTTTTGTGAATCTTGAATAAGAGGCTTTAAATTTCTTCCTACAAAACTGACACAGAAAAGTCCAGTCTTTTTTTTTTTTTTCTGTTTTTCATAGGTTAGCCTCCTGCAGGCACAGCTCCCTGGTTTATTTCGTGAGGATAATAAAGGCAAGAGCAGCAGTGTGAAGCCGTCTGTGCTTTGTGAATGCCACGTTTGGTTCTCATAGGACCACGTGGGATAGGCGCTATGTTCCTTCCCATTTTACAGATGTAGACACTGAGGCTCAAAGAACGATCTGGTAGTTGGTAGGGAGGTAGAATGGGGCTTGGCCTCTCTCCTGGGGCTACCCTGCCCTACCCTGTGGTCTTCTGTGTCTCTGTTGCCCTAAGGGGATCCTTCCCCTTCTGGATAGTTGCCTCTGAATCCCACCCTTGGTCTCTCACTGCTGGAGCACCCTCCACCCCCACCCCAAGCACAAGAGGAAGAGTCAGAGGGGACAGCCTGGGCTTGGGAGCACCCACCACCCAGGTCAACCCTCTATGTTCAGCTAACAGGGGAGTGGTGTTCTCCAGACTGGGTGGGGAACCTGGGGACATGGAGGTCAGGCCCTCACCCCAGGGAGCACACCCCGTCTTGCCCTTGAGCCCTCCTCGGGCTGACGACCCTTCCCCCAGGCCCTTCATGGCTCCCCAGATTCATCTCCCTCATCCGTTTAGGCCAGAGATTTAGAACGTGGCTACGGACTTCTTACAATCCGAAAAAGAGAAAAGCCCCAACATTTCACAAAACACATCTGTCCAACCACACAGGGAAGGACTGATAAAGGCACCCCGCTCCTGCCAGGTAGGAGATGCCACCGACAGTCCCCACCCCAAGCCCCCAAAACACAGGAGGGGGGCAGCTGGAGCTCAGAGGATCGGGATTCCAGCCAGAAGGGGTGTCAGGCATCCTGCAGGCCCGGACTGAGGTCCCGTCCACGGTCGCCACTCCACCAGCACAGACCCCCTTTCACGCCCCTGAGAAGACTGCCAATTCTCCAAGAAGGCCTCACTGATAGGTGAAAACAAAAATTAAACAGAACAGCTTTTTTTTTTTTTAAAGATAATTTATTTAAGTTTCCACCTTCTGACAACCTGAGGTGCAATATAGAGACATAGATTTTTTTTTCACAGGAAACAGTTTTGATTTTAGCACTGTTCTGAGATCTGCCACCTTGAAACTTCCTCAGCCTTAAAATACTGTTTGCAGGACGTCATCTGGTGGGACACGGGATTGCATAAGGGGCACACCAACATCTGCATCATGGAACCCTACTTTGGGGCTACTAAAGGCAAGGTCTGGGTGGGGCAACAGCAAATGTGGGGTCCAAGACCGGCTGGCTGAAGGAGAGAACGCATTAATGCAGGCGTGTACACCATCCCCGAGGGCCCCAGCAGAGGCCGCGGTTGTAACAAAGGCAGCAGACAGGCCTTGTTCTAACACATTAACATATTTGAAAGGGATCTATGTCTAATGTCTGAATTTCTAGCATTTCCTGATGTTCAAAGGTTTGGCTTGTCTTCTTTAAGATGCCTTAAGGAAGGGACAGACCCAGGCTCGCTCATGACCTTGCAGAGGAAGCTAACCCACGCTGTCTCTGGCACAGGGGAGGCCAGGACCACACCTGTGTCAGCGCTGGGGGACAACACCCGCAGCGCCTTCTTCCCGTTTTCACAAGCACGCGTCCAGGACCAAGGAGGGAACAGGTACAGCCCCCCCACCCCAATTCTAGGACTGACCCATGGCTCAAGGGGGATTTACCAACAGGCAGTCTCTTTAGCTAAAGTGCAGACCTCTTTGGGGGCAGCTCAGGGGGGCTCCAGGTGGCGGTGGGCTCTGCTCAGACTCCATCTTGTCAAAGCCTTGGGAGTCTGGGGCTTATGAGGATCTGGGATCCCCTCCATCTTCAGACACCCCGTGGCAGGCGTGTGTGGAAGAGACAGGAAGATGGGCAAACCCAGACCTACTGATGCTTTTCTAGAAATGATAAGTTTATCTGTTTCCATTAGTAACCAAGAGCCCTGCACTGAGAACACTTCCCCAGTTGAATCTGAGGGACATAGGAGTTGACTGGACACAGCTGGGGTGGGGCTCCATTCCTGACCTCTGGTGGACTCGGGGAGCACAGGCCAGCGCCTTGGGAACAGAGCACCCCGGGAACAGAGCACCCCGGCTCCCACGAGACCCTTCCATCCCTCCCCAAAGAGCATGAGACTCTCTGCCCCAGGGACAGCAAGGAACACCAATGAGGTCCCACCAGAGCCTGCCATGGAGGATGGTCTTAGCATCGAGCATATCTGCTGAAGGGGAATAATCTGAAAATGACCCATGCATTTGTTATCTGGTCAGTCAGCACACCCCTATTCCCAGCTCCACGGCGACAAGGACGCAGGACACCGGTGGCCTGTGTGGCTTTGCCTGGGCTCTGAACGTTGCATGTTGCTCAGCTAAGGGTGCTTCCAGCCCACCCAGTTTCCTTTTTGGTGAAACTCATCCCCGAGGGTCATAAGGAATAAATGACTTATAGGGAAGCTAGGGGAAGGCAGCAGAGACATGAGAGCGAGGGGGTTTGGGGGCTGGGAGGCACGAGGGACCCCCACCCGGCAGCTGATCCTTGACTAAAGACGGGGAGAGGAGAGAGCAGCCTGGACTGGTCTGAGCGCTGTAACCCCCTCTCCGCAGGCTGGGGCCGGGCCTCCCCGCCCTGGACAGACCGTCCTTCCCAAGCTTCCTCACTGTTCCAGGAAAAGGGCTCCCCCCAGCCTCCACCCCGCTGCCAGGAGTCTGCAGCTTTAGGTCATCTGGTAATAACGCTGACGGGCCCACCCGTCAACCAACAGTGAGGCTGCTGGAGAGTGCCGGAGGGTCCGGCCTGCAGCTCGCGGCCCGGACAGGCAGTCACGGGCCAACCTGCCCCCGGGTGGCTTCTTGGTTCACCCGAACATCCCAGACTTTAATCTGGGTACAGAACTCAGGAAATGGGACTCCTTCTGGTCCTCCTTTTGGTAACGTAAGAACTTAGCAAACCTTCCCCTTTTTTTTGGCAACAGGAAACCATAGTTCACTCCATGTTACAGTACAAGTAACTTAGGGTATCACAATCCGGTTCTCCTACCTTTGGTTCAACACACATGCTCACACACAAGGCAGATGCAATCCAAATTATTAACGTGCCCACCCCCCACCTACCGATATTGCTAAAATGAAAACAACGGGCTAAACACATACAGGGCCGCATCTTGGGGTACCTGCGTGGTTCAGTCAATTAAGCATCTGACTCCTGATTTTGGGTCAGGTGATGATCTCAAGGTTGTGAGATAGAGCCCCGCCTCAGGCTCCGCACTGGGCGTGGGGTCTGCTTGGGATTCTCTCTCTCCCTCAGTGCCTGGCCCACCTTCAAAAGCTGCAACTCAACATCATCCTGTTTGCCAAGCAGGGAACTTTTTCTTTGAGAGGACTGGCTGTCCAGGCTCACTGTGAAGTGCACAGCCCTGGCGGACAGCCAGCAGAAAGTCTGAACCACCCATGATGAGGGGCAAGACTTCAGAGCTCCTGGCTTTGGACACTCCACCTGCCGGGACGGGAAGCTCTCTTCTAGGATACGATCTGACCCTTCCTGCATTGAGTCGACGGTTCCTGAGTTTACAGGAAGGGCTCGCAGAGCTCTCATACCGACGTGTCCCTGTGTGTGCAGCAGACGGAGACTTCTGCACGCTCTGGACCTCTGAGAGTGTCCCCTGTCAGTCTGCTCTGGCCGGGCCCTCGAGGGGAGAGACGGGGTCACAGGGACCCAGGGCATCTCAGCAGGGCCAGCTGCCAGCCTTCTTTCCAGGGACCAGACTCCTCCAAGTGACAGAGGCCAGAGGCATCGAGGAGGGCCCAGGTCTCGGCACGGTCTGAGCCAACTGGGCAGCTCAACCCCACTCTGCCAGCCACATCCAGAACAAGCAATGGGAGGGGAGAAAACCCCAAGCGGTCCTTGCTTCCACCTTCAAATGCTATTTCAGGAGGCCTACAGGGGGGAGTCAACCTCTCAAGATCATTTTCGAAGTTAAAGTGCTTGGAAAAGCCCAAAGAAATCAAAGGGGCGTTTCCTTCCAAAGGCCCAGGAGTCCTGCTGGCTCCGCCCCGGGGTGGGGAGGGCAGCGCCTCGCTCCCGGGCACTCTGGAGAGAGCCTCAGAACACACTCCACTCCCTCCAGAAACCAGAATCAGACTTTTATACAAAACTCTTATATATACATGGGTAAGTCTTTGGGGCACCTTACGAAAAAGTTGTAACGCATTTCAACTAACTACTGAGATGTGACTAATAAAGCCAAAGTCGTCGAGCATCAAGGGAGAGCCTTGCGGGGACTCGGACAGACCCCCTCCCCCATGCAGCCCTGATTCTACGGGGGGGGGGGGGGGGAGCACAACGGATTCAGGGGTCACAGTTGAGTGTTTCAGGAGGGGACGCATTATCTGACAGAAGCATTGGAGGAGGGGCCTACATACCCCTTAATTTGACCTTATTTGTCTGAAATGCCATTGGTAGAGACATGCACGGTCCCTGGGCTCAACACTGGCCCAGGGTGGGGTGGAGGGACTTCCGGTCTGTGCGACCTGCCCCAGCAATACAGCTGTGCATTGTGTGGTGACATCACCAGACAGGCTGACCTCTCTCTCTCTCCCTCTCTCTCTCTCTCTCACACACACACACACACACGAACGATACCGTTATAAAAATAAGCGGAGTTTCAGGATCCAGCCTTCGGACACCAGCCCAGTCCCATCACACCAAGCTTCACGTCGCCTCTCCTGTGCTCACCGAGACATGCGGCTACAGCTCCGTCACTGCCTGCTCGTCTCTGGAATGTTCCAGGGAGGCATCCCACGACAGAAAGCGTTCCAGCACTGGCCGGGTCAGTGGCCAGCAGGCATGGTTTTGCTGTTCTCCAGGGCAGACCGTGATGTGATGACTGGGAGGTGGGGAGGCAGAGAGGGGAAACAGGAGGCGGATGTGGGGAAAGGAGCGCGCCCACGGGCCTACTGTCAAGGTCAGTGCCCAAGTGCAAGGGGCAGAGGCAGAGGGAAGCGGATGGACGGGAAGTATTCATGCCAGAGGAGCCACATGCTGGCTGCTTGCGGTCACACGTCCGTCCCCTCGGGCTGGCGTAGACCCCAAGAGAAAAGCCAGCGTTCCCGACACCAGAAGCGAGATGAGGGGGTATCTGCCGAGTGTGCAGGAAAGCGGTCAGCCCGTGAGGGGCGAAGGGGCAGAGGTGCCTTCCCATGGCTGCTGGGGGGCGGGGTCCCCAGGCCTCATGGCCACTCCACACACGAGCCACTGCCCCCAGAAGCCACCTCTGCCCGACTGTCCGTGACATGGACACAGATTTTTCCGTCTTCCTTGAAATACCGAAGAGCAAGGGTGGTTGTTCTGCAGCTACTGGAGAGACTTCTCTCATCGGCGCCTCTTGTCGGGGCAGGCGGCCCGCGCTCCCCCCAGGATGGACGTGGGGAACTCTGTCTGCATCACGAGGAAGCCGCGCAGACAGCGCATTGCAGGTGCCCTGACACCGCCCCCGCCCCGGGGCTGGTGTGATTCGCAAGCCACCACGCAGATCTCACGAGGACTCCAGGACGCTCACACCCCTTGCTGGGCCTTCTGCGGCCGGGAAGGAGGTCCTCTGCACCAGGCTCTCTCTTTCCCTAAAATAGCCAAGTGTCTCTTTCCTCTTAGCAGTTCCTAGGACTCCGGTTCCTGTCACACGGTGGGCAGCTGGCACAGAGCCGGCAGGAGCCATGGACCGACCCGGCCTGCCCGGGGAGGCCCATTGCCCCCTCCGCAAGGCCGTGGCTCAGCAGGAGCCCCGACTGGGGGAGCACCCCCACTCCATCCCGCTGCTGAACAAGAGGGTCCTGGACTGTCGCCCACGTCACTGGCGCATGCCAGCTCCCGACGCCCCATCTGCATTCCCCCGTGCACCTCCCACCCGCCCCCCCCTGCAGGCGGCCGCAGCAGGCACTGCCCTGGGCCCACCTCGGCCCTGGCGTCCTTCCTCCTCCTCTGCTCGGTCCTGTGTCGTGGCCCTGACACCCAGGAGCAGGGGCAATCACCTTGGTTTTAGCCGTGTAATCCCAGAGACCCTTTGGCACGCGGATGGGGGGAGCAGACAAGGCAGAAGGGAGGTGGGGAGACGGGCAACCAGATTCTTCTAACCGCTAGTTCTAGGGCAGCGTGGAGTGGCTCTGGGTGCTTCCGAGGTCATGCAGGGTCATCAGGTAGGGTGACAGCCAGTCGCTGGCCCAGAAGAGGGGTGTGCACCCTCGGTCCTCCTGGAGGGTGCTCCGGGCGACCTCTCATGGCCTGCCTACTCAATGGCCATCTGCTCAATGTGGTCGCTCAGCAGCTTGTACTGCTCTGGAAAAGAAAACATCGTTAATTCTTGGAAGAAAGATGTCCACACTGACGGGCAGACCCTGCTCTTGGCATGTGGGCAGTAGCAAAGCATGACCTCGGCGGGAATGGCAGCGTCACCAGGAACACTGAGCCGTGAGCCGCCAGCATGCTGCCCGCCTGGCCCCTGGGACTGGGCTCCCCGGAAATGAGACACGTGTTTTTAAGGAAAGAACCTCAAGCCTAGGGAAGGCTCCGTGCCGGTGGACGAACCGTGCCAAGGGAACCAGGCCTGAGTCCTACAGGGATGGAGGGCCACGGGGCAGGCCAGGAGACAGTGTCTTGCCCCGTGCTGTGGGGCTGATGGACGCGTTCTGCGATTTTCGGGGGGGCACCGGGCACTCTCCTAACTCCTGAGGCCACTCCTCTGTGGCCCCTCTTAATTTGGTGCAGGATGGAGGATTTTAAAAAATGATTTATCTGAGAGAGAGAAAATGCAAGCAGTGGCAGGGGAGGGAAAACCCCAAGCCGACTCCCTGCTTTTTTTTTGTTAAAGACCACTGTGTCCATCCAAATGTGTATTTAAGCAGAAGCCTTTTTAGACCATGAGGAAAGCCGTTTCGTAGCAGGTGCGATGCTACGTAAACACCAGCTCTAACCGAGTGGGGGGGATATGTAACCTATCCTCTCTTGCTAGAGAAGTCGGAGACTCTAGAGAGACGTCACGGCTCCTACACCCATCACGGCAGCGTGGTTCAAGAAACAAAGCAGGCCATTTAGAAGCAAGGGCAACTGATGGTCAGAGCTTCAAGTTCAGAGTCTGAGTGCCCAGTCCCATCTTCGCCTTTGGCCCCGTTTGGAAACACGGGGGAGGCGAGGCTCCCCAACCCCAGCGTGCCACTCCCCACCCCGGCAAATGCTGCCTAGGCAGGAAAGGCCTTTCAATGCAACGGGAAGTGTCCTGGGCATGTAGGGGAGATGGGAAGAGCGGAGCCGTGAGTCTGCCGACAGTTCAGCATCACGTTTCTAATGAAAACTCTGGCAATCCTTGGGCTGGGGTGGGGTGGGGTGGGGCAGAGCACTGGTTCCCCAGCCCGAGCCCTGGCCGCCTCCGGCTGCCGCTCACCTTCGTCCAGATTGCCGATCACGGCCTGCTTCTTCAGGAAATCATTACACAGCTTCTTGCTGAGCCCGAACGCCAGCATGTTGTGAGTGAACGTGCTGGAGGAAAAGACACCCGTGAGCGGCTGCCCTTTCCTTCTCTCTGAGAGGGGAGGAGGGCCGGGGCGGGGGGGGGGGGGCGGGGGCGGGGTACAAAGGGCAGTTGCCTTGGCCCGGGGCTACTTTGCTGTGCAACTGCCCACCATGGGGCGGCGGGGCACGAGGCGTGTTTGTTGGGAACCGGAAGCCGGGTCAAACATCATGAACCGCGGGCTTGCGGGCTGCGTGAAAACACAGGGCTACAATGACACAGAGACGTGTGGTGCTGTCAGGGACACCTCCCCCCTGCCATGTCCCGCAGGTCAGGTCGGAAGGTCTCCTTGGCGGGGGGGCCTCTTGCACCATATCTGGACATCGGTGCCCCCCTCTGCCCTGCACGAGGACAGGCCTTCCACAGGAGAACCCCAGGTTGGCCCCCCCGCACCGCCCCACTCGGTCGGGGCCCCCGGGTGGGGTCGTCGTCCGTGCTCTCACCCCAGCTGCCCGAAGGTGATGTTCTCATTGAACCGCAGACTGTCGTTGCGTTCCTCTTGGGTCATGTGGCACCACTTCTCCCTGCAAGCACAGGGGACAGGAGAGGGTTCCCGAATGCCGTCACGCTCCCCTGCCTCTCACTCCCCCCTGCCCCGCTCTGATCTACAGGGGCCCCCGATCCACAGTGGGGAGCACCTCCCCAGAGAGCTGTTGGATCCGCTCTTCCACAAAAGCCTGCCCAGGGTTCTGCCACTCTGCCTGACAGGCCCAAACACCAACCCACATCACCCCGTCCTTCCTGAGACAAAGCGATCCGAAAGCTCATACGCTTCCTACTGACCCAGCGATGATGGGCACTCAGTGGCTGCCCAGAACATTCTCTAGGGGACAAGGACACTATCCCCCGTGTCCTCCTCTGTGGGTCACAGATGGGAGGTCCTGACGCCACTGGGGAGGCAGGATGACCTGCAGAGAGGACAGGGTCCCGCTGGCGTCCCAGGGGAGGGGGAGCTGAGAACCCGTCCAGGAGGTCCCTCGGGCTGGTGCTCCCGCTGCAGGTCTCACGGGCTCTTTGGAGGGGGCAGCGTGTCAGCCTCTTGTGGCAGGGAGGCCCAGGGAGCAGGGGAGCTTGGCCGTGCTGAGGGCCCCGGCCCATCAGGCCAGATCTTCACCCGGCTGTACTTCCCAGCCCTGACTTCCTCAGAGGCCCAGGTTCGTGCCCTGCGCCCCTCCCAGGAGCACAAGGATGAGACCCCAATCTCCCCGAAGGCCCCCGTGCAGATGGCACGAGGCCTTAGCACAAAGTGCAGAAACGCCAAGAGAAAGCATCGCGGTCTGTGGGCAGCTGCCCGGGCGGGACTCTGAAGCCCCACTGTCCTCCCTGGAGAGGGACGCGAGCCCGCACGGCTCTGGGGCGGGGACGCTGCTCTCCGAGCCCTGTGAGCTGTGTGTCCTGATGGAAAGCCGCCTCCAGCCACTCGCTGTGGGTGTGGTTGCCCTTCCCCTGGGAGAGCACTCGGTCTCGAGCACATCCCCGGCCCCTCCGTGTCTCCCAAGAAGCGGGCTCCTTGCAGGGGCAAATACAGGTGTGGAGGAGATGCTCACTTAAGCCCACTGCCCCTTCAAGATTCCGCTCTGGGTGATGAGTCTGACTAAAGGTTAGAGAGAGAGAAGCGACGAGAGAGAGACGAGGCAGAGTGAGGGAGCGAAGAAGCCAAAGGAAGAGAGAAAGAACCGACATCAAACCTTAACTGCTCCCCGCCCGCCGGGCCTAGGGCCACTTGTGCTGCTGCGGCTTAGCGGAAGGCCGCCGGACACCGGGGACAGGTGTCATTCCCAGCCTCCTCGTGCCGATGACAGGACGTCCGTGAAGATACCCAGCGCATGCTTCCAGCCATGACCCTGATCCCATCTTCCTTCTCAGCCTCTTTCCCGCAGTGGTTGTCCGGGCACATGAATCCCCATACCACCATCAGGCCTGCTGTGTATAGTTGTGTAGGTTGTGCAATGCACAACCCCACACCACGTGGGAATGACCGGCCGCCCTGACCCTCCTGACCTGGATGAGGAGGAGATTCTCTTGGCTGTGGTAAGTCCTAGAAGTGGGGCATTTAATCTGACCTTCGAAGAAAGAGGTGGAAGGCCACTGGCACTCAGCGGGTCAGGTGCTGCCTGCTGTCCAATCAGTTCCTGAAAACTGAGATCAATACCCAATACCGGGCACGGTCTAATCCCACACAGACAGCAGGACGTGT
Organism: Mustela erminea; assembly: GCF_009829155.1. Lineage (NCBI taxonomy): Eukaryota > Metazoa > Chordata > Mammalia > Carnivora > Mustelidae > Mustela > Mustela erminea. The sequence continues at coordinate 57,091,813 of NC_045632.1, read as the reverse complement.
GTCTACACTGCCACGGTGGGAGCTGGATTGCAAGCAACAGATGCTTTTGGAAACGGAGGCCTTCCTGCCTCTGAGTCTCACCAGCCGGGTTTACCGAAGAGGAGAAATGATGCCGGAGGCACGAGGTTGCCCAGGGATCCAGGGCCCACCCTCCCGCCCCGGTCTCAGAGGAACATTCGCCCTTCATCCGGCTGAGGCCGGGAGCATGTGTGGGTGTCCCAGGGGGCAGGTCCGAGACTTGTGTGGTCAGACCACATCTGCTCTGGGGCTCAGAGTGAGGCCCAGAGGCCGGCACCCCCTCGTGGGCTTGGTGCCGACCGACTTGGAGGCGGCCGTGATGCTTCAGCTCTCCTGGGCCTCAGCCACGGGTGCCAGGCAGCCCTGCCCCTGGGAGGCTGTGGTGAGTCATGCTCCCCCCCACCCAGAGACACTGTGGGGACGCGGGGGCTTTGTACTAAAGGCCATGTCCTTATGCCTAAATGCTCCTTGTATAGTCATAATAAGGCTGCGTAAGAAACAAGATCTCTCATAAACAATAAGCACTAAAAATATATCACTGATGAAAGGAAGCGTGCTTTAGGAAATGTCCGGCGAAAACAATCACTGTACCAGAAACTGTATTGTGAATAGGCAGGCCTTGAGCTGCCGAAATGTATTACAAAAGATAATCAACAAATAAATAAAATCTTAAAAAAAAAAAAAAAAGATACCCAACAAATACAAAGGTCAAATGATGAGATTCAGACCCCACTGGGGGCTCCAAGAAAACAGCCTATTCCAGGCCCTTCTCTGCAGGGGGCACCCTCACACACAAACACGCACACGCGTGCACGGGCTCCACACCAGGCCATGGCTGGCAAGGCGAGGGCAGCTGTCCTTCCTCCCTGACCCCCAGGCCTGTCCCAGGGGCAGGGGAGGGTCTTCCAGACCCCTGCACACGCCCGCACCTGGCTGACAGAGCCAGATTCTCTGTGCGCCCCCACCCCCGCCGCCCCCATGGCTTTGTGCCACGACCAGATTACCAAGCGTGACGTCAAGGGGGTGGGTTCGAGGCCTGCTCTGGAGGGGCTGGAGTGGCCAGTGGAAGGCTGGCCTCTCCCTCTCTGAACTCACACCAGGCCCTGCAGGGTCTCGAGGGCCTTCTGTGTGTCCTGTTTCTGGTGCTCTGCCCTTGGCGAGTCCCCCCGCCCCCCCGCCACCGGCCTGTCCCCAGCGCGGGGCTTGCCCCGGGCGGCGGTGCCGAGCGGCCCCTGCGTGCGGGCTCTGCCTCCTGCAGCAGCTGGCGCGCGGCTCCCACCCTGAGGCGGCCCTGGCGGGGACCCCCGGCCCCGGAGCATGAACAAAGGCACGTGGACACACACCTCTTCTTCTCCTCCTCTCCAGCATCCCCTCTGGAGCGGCAGCAGAAACAGGTAAACAGAGGAACATGTCAAAGTCATGCAAGATACGTGGATGGAAAAAAGAGAAGAGCGAGAGAGGAGCGTTATTACGGCAGAAACAGAGACGGAGAGACACGGGGTACTCGAGACCGCTCATCTGCTAGGAGCCCGACAGCTACGTAAGCAGCAGGAGGAAACCCCGTTCGCCTACAAGCATCGAAGCGCTTCCTTCAGTCTGGTTTCCCGGCAGAGCGTGGGATTCTCTCTCTAGAATCCCCGGGACGGCTCCCTCTGCCTCCCTCAGGAGAGGCAGCCGCAGCGGACTGCAGGGCATCCCGCCCAGGGAGGGTGTCGCTGCCCCCGACCCATGCAGACAGGAAGACTGCACTTCCAATCCCCCCAGAGCTGGTGGACCGGCCACACAGCAGGCACCTGCTGTCCCCTGCCAGGGAGAAAGGCTGAGGGGTCTCCCCCTGTTAGAGAAGGAGAGGTTCATGACAGAGAGGGGGTGCCAATAGGGGAGCCAGGACTGGGAGGGCTGCTGCCCTTTCCTGACCAGCCACTCGACACAGTGGGCAGTAACTGTGGCTTGCTGTGGCCAGAGCAGGAAGGGCCACCAGCCCTCACTCTGCCCTGTGCTCTGTGTGACCGTTTACAAAGGGGGTCTCCTGATGTGGCAAGACTAGCGTCAGGGAGGCTGGGGGGGGATCTCAGGCTGCAGACCAGAGCAGTAAGCTGAAGGTAGCAATCGCATCTCCCCAGAGGTTAGCTCTCTTGAGCTGAGTCTATGGCGGCGGGAGGTGGAGGGCAGCTGGCCCTGCGTGCCCCGAGTCCTGTGGCCACGGTTCTTACAGCAATAGGCAGACTCAATCCTTGGGTGTCCTGATGGGTTCGTTCTGGGGGAGTGTGCGTTTCAGAGGAGGGTCAGCCCAAGTCATGCCAGAGCCCAGGACAGAAAGCGCTCATGCAAGCCGAGGAACCCCCATCGACTCCCGCCCACGAAGCTGTGCGTGCCCGGGATCCCCCCAGGCAGCTCGCCGGGCGCCGGGGCCAGAAGGAGCTGAAAAAGACGGACGCACCGACTCAGCTGCCGTTCTGCTCTCCTCTGCAGAAACCGGAAAATAAAGCCAGTCCCCGGGCCTCTGCCGCAAGGCAAGGCGGGCCCAGACGCTGCTCCTACCTGGTAGTGGGCGACCGCTTTCTCCTCTCAGAGTGGACAGCATCGAAGAAAGCCGCATTCCAGAACCTCAGTGTGTGCCTGGGGGACAGAGCCGAGTGTCAGTCCTCTGCGGGGAGGCGGGGAGGCAGCGCTCAGCACACCGGAGGGATAAGAATGCGCGGCTTGCAGGCACGTCGCAGAGAGGCAGAGCAGGGAAGAGGAAATTGGCCAGCTGCCTTTGCCCGAAATCGAGGTGGGTCCCTGGGCTCCTGGCTAAGGGTCATCTCTCTCCCAGGAGGAGGGTATGACATGGAGGCAGGTAAAGTCCACATGCATCTGCGGGACATGGAGGAAGGCCATCTTCCGCTTCTGCACCCCCGCTGGGCCTCCCAGAGGAAGATGGGCGTTTGGGGACACCTGCTGCCCGAGAACAGGCTCTAGTAACATAAACGGGAACCTGGCGAGGACAGGCCGTGTGCGGAGAACAAACATGTTCATAGGGACTCACAAGTGAGAGACGTTCTTCCTAAAGATCAAGGGTCAGCCAACTACGCCACTGTGGCCTTCGAGGGAGGGGCACATCTGACATCCCTGGGGCTCAGGGGCCGGCTCTCTGTCTACTTGGGGGTGAACATAGCCTGGCGATGGAGAGCCTTTGGAGGGACCAAGGCGGCCCAAACAGTGATCCAGAGAGAGAGAGAGAGAGGGCAGGGCAGGGGCAGGGGCTCCCCCGACCGCCAGCCTCTCACTTTACTCACAACCTTCATTCCTAGACATTCGTATAAAATAGCTTTATTGGGATATAATTCACATACCATAAACTCAGTCTTCTAAAGTCCACGATTCAGTGGTTTTTACTCTATTCCGAGTTGTGCAGCCCGGAGTGCGATCCTCAGAACATTTTCATGCCCCCATAAAGAAACCCTGTCCCCGTGAACAGTCCCTCCCTGACTCCTGCTTCCCGCAGCCCCCGACAACCGCTCAGCTGCTCTGTCTCCAGGGACGGGCCTGTCCCTGACGACAGATGAGGATAAACAGCATCATCTACTACGTGGCCTTTCGTGTCTGTCTTGTAATTATTTCCAGGTTCACCCGAGTCTCAACGGTCAGCGTCTCGCCCCTCCTGTGGCCAAAGAAGACCACGTGGTCGGGAGGTATCACGTTTTGCAGATCCGCACATCATGCATCCCTGTCCGTGGATATCTGGGTGCTTCCCAGCTATGGGCTATTAAATGTGCGTGAGTCTTGGCCCGAGTACCTGTGCTCAGTTCCCTGGAGCCCCTGGCTAGGAATGCAACTGCTGGGCTGCAGGCTAACTCTCGGCTAACATCTGGGGGAGCTGCCAGGTTTGCTCGGCCGCTGTCCCCCATCCCTCCCCGCAGACAGGGTATGTGGGTTCCAGTTTCTCCACATCCTCACCCACACCTACCACGGTTCCCCTTTTCCATTCCAGCTATCCCGGGGGGGCATGGTGAGCCCTGGCTGGCGAGGGAGCCGCAGGGGCCAGGAGCTCAGGCCCGCAGGTGTGAGGGCGGCCTTACCAGATGGGCTGCTGCTTCAGGTGCGTGTACAGGTAGATCTTCTCCCCCTTTCTTTCTTCCTCTGGGCTGCACGCGGTCACTGCGGGAGGGCGACAGACACCGCCCGTGGCTCCGGTTGCCCGCACAGGTTGGCAAACCCCTCAGCGACCCTCCTGGCAGGCACCGCTTCTCCCCAAAGGTTATGGAAACGCACGGTAGAAATTTCCAGACCACTTGTCCAACATCGCCCACGGCCGGGAAGGATGCTCCTGCCACCTGGCTGTGGGGGCTCCTTCTGAGGGAAGGATCCCTGGCTCGGCCCCCCACGCCCGCCAATATGTTCCCTCACTTCCCTGCGATGAGGAATTTAGCTCCCGAATCCTCTCCCCAGAGAAGAAGCTCCCCGCCAAACTTCCATAGGCAAGTCCAGGCCAGGGTGGAGAGAAGTTGGGAGTCACCTAGGACAGAATCTGGTGCCCGGGGGGGAAGGAGCCCGGATGTTCAGGGGCTTGCTTGGTGAGGCTGCTGGTTACCAAGGACGGTGGCTGGGGGTGGTCGAAGACCCCTTGGGGGCCTGGCTACGGGACCAGGGGCGCTGCTGTGGCCACAGCCGGACACCTGTTAGGCCAGGAGAGCCCTGGGAGACACTCACCTGTCTTCTGCGGCTTCTCCTTGGGCTTGTTCTCATCCTCCCTGGGGGACAGAACCGCAGCAGTGACATAACGACCCCCCCACCCATTTTCTCAGCTCAAAGGAACCAGTCTAACTTGGCTGAAGCAGAATTATGTCTCTTAGCGATGGATACATTTCATGTGGTTTCTTTTGAAAAAGTGTTATGAAGTCGGTGCTCTATTTACCAACTGCCAATCTTCCAGGATTAAGGAGATGCGGCAGGGAGGCTCCCTTGCACCATCTTCTCTGATTCCAAAACTGCTCGGACCAGACAAGGAACAAAACCAAGTCTCCCGGCGGGAACCAGCCATCGCAGAGGACAGTGGGGACCGCAGGGAGCCCGGGGTTCTCTTGCTGACGTGCCCCCTTTCTTGGGAGGTTTGGCTTCAACACCCCGTTCTCAAGCGCCCGGTCCCGGAAGGCTCCTGAGCTCCTGCTGCAAAGCGGCTGTCCTGGGGGACGGGGGTCTTTCCCCTGCCTACATGGTTCCGCTCACACGAGCTTTCACCGCACTTCCGGGAGGAAGAGCCAGGGAGGAGCTGATTCCCCTCCTGCCGCTGACAGCTTCCACATGCTCCCCCCATCAGTCCTAGAAGACCCCGGCCCCCAGGACATCCCTGCCTGTCAGCCAACCCACCAGCATGCGTGAACCCCAGAGAAGCCTGGGGGGTCAAGCGGAGCTAGCAGCTGTGCTGCCGGCTCCAAAGGTCACCCAGGGAGGCCAAGTGGATGCCTCCACGGCCAGCCCACGGCCTCCCCGTCACCGCCACTAGCAGGTGGCACGGGGCCTCAGCCCTCGGCCACAGCCGCCCCTCCCCCCACAGTCCACCTGCTGACACGTACTCTTGCTTCCTGGCCAGAGGCCCCTTCAGCTTGGTCTCCAGCCCCCCGAAGAAGCCCTTGACGTTCTCTGTCTTGGCCGATGTGTTCTTTAGCAGCCGCTCAGCGATGTCCTTCTTCTCCGCCAGCCAGCTGTTGGCGGACTTCAGGTAGGAGTCGATGCTCCCCGCGGGCTTCTCCTTGGACTCGGAGGGCAGCAGGTGCGGCTTACCTGGAGTGGGGGAGAGGCGGGAGGGGGCAGGAAAGGAACTGCGCTGTGTAGGGGGAACAACACGACGCCGGAGCCTCTCGGAGGCAGTGGCAACCAGCGAAGGACCCAAGATGCCAAAGGAAGGTGGAGGGCCGGGCCTCTCAGGCCACAGTGAAGCACCTGCTGCATCTAAGAAGGCAGCCAGGTGCACCCAGACTAATGAAGAAACAGGAGCGGACCCAGCCCTGAAGCCCGAGGACCTGAAGGAGGGAGCAACGGACACGCGGAGCTCCGCCGCGGCAGAGGCCCAGGGTTAGAGGGGGGCGAGGAGCCTCTCCCTGTGCGAGGAGGAGGCATGCAGACTCCGGACAGGCTCTGGGCCCCCGTGTGGGCTTGAAACTGGACGAGGCGGGAGTGGGCATCCCGGAGAGAACAGTAAGGCCAAAGGCTCTCCCGCAGCTTAAGGCGCCGCCGACAGGTCAGAGTCGCCCTCAAGTCGAGGTGCCCTGACAGATAAAGACGGGACTGCTGATCAAAGATACCCTCTTCAGGTGCCTGAATGACTCAGTCGTTAAGCGTCTGCTTTGGGTTCAGGTCATGATCCCAGAATCCTGGGGCAGAGCCCCACACCAGGCTCCTGCTCAACGGGAACTCTCTGCTTCTCCCTCGGACCCTCCCCTCCGTGTTCTCTCTCTTGCTCACTGTCTCTGTCAAGTAAGTAAGACCTTTAAAAAAAATCTTAAAAAGAAAAAGACCTTTCAGAGCCTTGCGGGTCAAAGGCCACCCCCCCACCATCAAGGTGCTGAGTGTCCCCTACTAATTTAAGCTGCTGTGGGCACAGATGTGACTCCCACTCCTTTGAGAAGGAGGAGCCATGGTTTGGATGAGGGGTTCCCATCCGACCCAAAGGTCTGGCACGAAGGGCCCATCCAGCGCTAAGGCAGTCGCCCAGCTACCACCAGAACTGAGGCACGGGGGGGATGGGCAGTTGGGAGTGTGGGGAGGACAGAGCTGAGCTGCAGAAGACACGGGGTTTGGACCCAAGACCAAAACTGTGCACCCTGAGAGAGGCGGGAAGGGAGGCCGTGCCCACTGCCGCGCTGACCCAGCTCTAGACCACGCGGGCCCCCAGCAGCCTTCTGCTTACAGTGGCCTGAACGAGTCCCTAACGTCACACCCAAGGAACCTCATGCAGGGAGTCCGCAAGCTCCAATGACCAGAAAGTTCCAGAGCAATGAGCCAGAATGAAGAAAGATCAGACGTCAGGATGAAGAATGATCTGCCCTTGCCGGGGGGACATCACCGGCCCACACCAGGGACGCTTTCCACCCCAAGACCCTTTACTATGCCTCCCACAGTCTTCAAGGGCCAACCCTGTGTTGTATTTTGCTAAAACGTGAAAGAGAAGTCCTCACGTCCAGCAATTCCTGAGTCGCCCACGAAATGGCCCACCAAGTGGACAGCTGCTGGGTGGCTTCCTTCCTACCGCGGCAAGGCAGCCACTTGACCCACGCTACGGACCACACCTACCCCTCCTGTTCCTTGCACATCTGGCCCTAACCCCAGGTTCTGTAGTTTTCTGGAAGCCTCACAACTGCACCGCTAATGGGGAAAAGCCTCACTTGATGCCACGTTACAAGGGGACGAGCCTTGAGTTTCCGTGTTTGCCCTCCACGGCGTTCGCGCCCCCGGGCCTTACCGATGTGGTAGTAGGTGAAGCACATGGTCATGAGGTTCTTAGCAGGCCCAAAGTCGTCCATCTGATGGCACCTAAAATGAAAAGGAAGGCCGGCCAGCTCAAACGCCATCCTGCCGACTTTTCTCACTGCAAGCTCCTGAAGCAAGAGCTAAAAATTTTATAAATATTTGGGGTGCCTGGGTGGCTCAGTGGGTTAAAGCTTTTGCCTTTGGCTCAGGTCATGATCTCAGGGTCCTGGGATCGAGCCCAGCATCGGGCTCTCTGCTCAGCGGGGAGTCTGCTTCCCCCCCACCCCGCCTACCTCTGCCTACTTGTGATCTCTCTCTCTCTCTATCAAATAAATAAATAAAATCTTTAAAAAAAAAAAAGGCCCACATTTATACCTCACTCCCCAGATGCTATGTAGAAGCAACCAAAAAGAATCCCCAACTGCTTATCTTCTTCAGAAAGATCTATATTCGCCGGGATGTGTGTCATCAACAGTGGTTATCGCCAGGAGGAGGGCCACAGGACCAAAGACAGGGTTGTAAGAGGGGGTTTCCTTTCCATTTGAGGTGCTGTGCCTCTCTACTCTGTTCTTCTGTGCTTTTTCTTCCTGTTTAGTTCCCGACCTTTTTTCTGTTTAGTTTCTAACATTGTATTAACAAGGTTATTACATTAACCTTGTTTAATGTATTTAATGTTTAAAGTATTAAAAAAAGAAAAGTCAATGGAATTTATCTAGACGGTGGGGTCAGGGCCAGTTCTATCTTTGAATATAAAATAATCTAATGGGGGGCCTCGGTGGCTCGGTTGGTTAAGCATCTGCCTTCAGTTCAGGTCACGATCTTGGAGTCCTGGGATCGAGCCCCACGTCAGGCTCCCTGCTCAGCAAGGAGCCTGCTTCTCCCTCTGCCTCTGTCCCACCCCCCACTCGTGCTCTCTCTCTCTCTCTCTCAAATAAAACTAAATACAATCTTTAAAAAAAAAACTAATAAAACTTGAAGAACTAAACTCTGCCAATAAAATCATAAAGGACTATAAATAAAAGTAAAAACAGAAGACACTAATAAACTAAAAATTATAAAACTCAAATTTTAAAAATACATATTTTTAGGAGACTATAAGGTGTTTTTCCTTTTTCTTCCCCTACACACAGAAATACACATGCTCACTGAGAAATGGGAAGAGTCTGTGTTTTGGTTGGGTTGGGACTTGAATTTTATTTTCCTACCCCACCCCCCCAATTTTATTGAAGGAAAAAATCAAACTCAGTCCAGAATTGACTATGTTACCACGTGGGACAGGTATGTCTGCACAACATGGATCCGTGAGAAATCCTACGATAGGAATGTCCGGAAGCTGAAGTCTTCTCGGGGCCAAGAGCACGCTGCACACGAGACAGCTGCGCCTGTTTGAAACCCACTCCTTCCGTGACGCTCTCTTGTTCTTCCTCCCTTGCCAGCTCCGAGACCCAGAATCCCCCCGCACAGGAGCCTGTCCTCAACATGGGACATTCCCAGCAGGTGCCGGAAAAATAGGGACCCTCCCCTTTATGGTCTTTCTCCTCCAGTCCACGCTCCATGGTCGTGGCAGGGGCAGGGACAAAAGAGGGGAGGAGACATTGAGACACTGGGGAATTAGGAGCTGGCATGTCTCTGCTGCAGAAGGGGAAGGAAAAGTAAAGGTGGGGGGTTTCAGGTCTGGAAGGACAAAAGGGACATGGGGACAAACCATGGGACCAGGACCTGCTTCGGGGCCACAATGAGGGGACGAGGGTAAGTGGGGCACAAACAACTATCAGATTGGGGCTTCTTCTCCCCCGTCCTTCCCCAATTCCCCTCCCAGTGCCCCCTTCTTCGTCCCATCAGTAAGGCTGCTGTTCCCTTGCCCAAGGCAGAGACACAGCCCCTCCTTTCATGTGTGTGTGGGGGAGGGGGTGCCGTCACCTGCTCTGACGCAGGTCCAGCTCGTATGATGGGAGTCTAGCCGTCCCAGGCCCCGGGGCCTCAGGAGGAGAGAGCCCGTGAGTCACACGGCCTGCGTCCCACAGCTACACAGAGGTGGAGGGGGGCCCTTTCATCCCCCCCCAGCTTCCACTGTGCTGTCTCTGATAAAGGGTTCCAGCAGGGCCTAATTAGCACGCAGAGCAGGCTGAAGGCATCTGATCGCATCATTAAGTGGGTGGTTATCTAGCTGGAAGTGCTTCACAACAAGAAATCCAGAAAAGGCTGCATCTCCACCGCAGGAGGGCAGCGTCAGTGGAGTGTCGGCCCCGCCTGTCCTGGCGGCCCTCCGAGAGGGATCTGCTTACGCCCAGCTGCTGTCCCCTAACCTCCCCTACCGTGGGGGTTGGACCTTAACTTCCTCCCCCGAGAGGCTGGGGCAAGGCCTCTCTGTGGATGCCAGCGAGTGGCCGGGGCAGGGGGGGCGGTGGTTCAGAGCAAGCACGAGCTCATGACCCGTGTGGCTGTTACAACTGGGTTAGTACGGAGCAGGAAAAACGGGGAAGATGTGCTTTAGGACAAAGGCTTTGGGCACAGCATCACTTACTCGAACAGGACCACGGCGAAAGACTGCACCAGGCGGTAGAAGGTCGGCTCCGAGACACACTTGGAGTTGCAGCGCTGTGCGGGAACAGGCAGACACGTCACTGGGTGGGCGGGCGGCTGTCACTCAGACAGGCTCACCACACTAAGCACTGCCCGACACAGCTGGGCCGTGAGTCTGGACGGGAGCAGCCTCCTTGGTGCCAGAGTAACTGGGCCCCCCAGCAGAGCACAAGCCAACACTTTCCTGCATCTCTCTGAAATCTTAAGAACTAGGAGCCCCACACACTCACCCATACAACACAGAACGGCCTGCAGGGATGAAGCCCCCGGAGGACAACACGGGCCATTTCTGGATGGGAGAGTTTGGGGCCGTTTATGCGTGCTGATCGGCATTTTCTAATTTCTCTTGGAAAAATAAATTGCTAAGAGCGCCTGGGTGGCTCAGCTGTCAAGCATCTGCCTGCGGCTCAGGTCAGGATCCCGGGGTCCTGGGATTGAGCCCCACTCAGGCTCCTGCTCAGTGGGGAGCCTGCTTCCCCCTCTCCCTCTGCTCCTGCTTGTTTCCCCTCTCTCGCTGTGTCTCTCTCTGCCAAATAAATAAATAAAATCTTTTTTAAAAATTATAGAAAAATAAATTGTGATAAAAAATACCTGAAAAAACCAAGAGCTAAAGCTACTTTGCAGAAAAAAAAAAAGAACCTACTAGGTATTTACAAAAAATTATTATTTTCTGAACTCACATGGCTGTCACCATCTACGTTACCTTTGTAAAACTGAACTTTGTGGGTTATTGAATAAAACTACGCATGGACATCGTCCACATGCTCACCCTTAAAAAAGGAACTTTTCTGTAACTGCACAGATTTGCAATTTGTGCAATTACAAATGAGTTTGCTCGCTCATTCTTTCTAGCGGGACAACCAGATGAGCAACTTCCTGTTTCCCGCTATTCTAACAAGGCCTTTTGGGAACATCTTTAAGTAAGTTCTACTCATTTCTCTGCTGGGTTGTTTCCTGGGGCTCTTCTCTTCAGAGCGGGAGCAGCAGAGGTGGCGAGAAGAGGCCACACCAGCTGTACCTCACCTGGGCGCTCACGGCCACACCAGCTGTACCTCACCTGGGCGCTCACGGCCACGCCAGCTGTACCTCCCGTCACCGCGCCCTCACCTGGGCGCTCACGTATCAAGCAAACCAACCTCCCGTCACCGCGCCCTCACCTGGGCGCTCACGTATCGAGCAAACCAACCTCCCGTCACCGCGCCCTCACCTGGGCGCTCACGTATCAAGCAAACCAACCTCCCATCACCGCGCCCTCACCTGGGCGCTCACGGCCACGCCAGCTGTACCTCCCGTCACCGCGCCCTCACCTGGGCGCTCACGGCCACACCAGCTGTACCTCCCGTCACCGCGCCCTCACCTGGGCGCTCACGGCCACGCCAGCTGTACCTCCCGTCACCGCGCCCTCACCTGGGCGCTCACGTATCAAGCAAACCAACCTCCCATCACCGCGCCCTCACCTGGGCGCTCACGGCCACGCCAGCTGTACCTCCCGTCACCGCGCCCTCACCTGGGCGCTCACGGCCACACCAGCTGTACCTCCCGTCACCGCGCCCTCACCTGGGCGCTCACGTATCGAGCAAACCACTCGCGTCCTTTTCCGTTCTCGCTGCTACAGTACTCTCCAAACTTGGCTTTCTCCTCCTGGTCCAAGTCCTCCCTGAAAGGAACAGAGCAGGGAAAGGAACTCTCAGTCCTCGGCAACAAACACAGCCAGAGTGGGGAAGGGGCAGGAGAGGCAACCGGGAACTGTGGCCCCCCCCAGCCAAGCGCGGACGCCTGGCTTACACCAGCACGTCCCACCCTCTGGCAATCCTGGCGGTGTATGTGAGGGATAGAGACTGGGGGGCCCAGGGGTCATCACAGCCAGGGTGAACAGACGCTCACCTGACCTCAAACCACCTCTGATCACTCATCGTGGGAGGTGAACACTCTGTCCCCAGATTTAAAGACAAGATAAAAAAGAAGCAGAAGGCTGACGATCAATGAGCTCATGCAATCTTTCGTTTATTTAAGGTTTGGTAGAAAACATCTTGGTCTCATTTATCCCCAAATACCAACAGCAGATGAAATCGGGGACTCTGCCAGCCAGTCTGCAGTGATTTCTGGAACGCTCTTGAGAATGCATCCGGCTCAGCTGTCTGGGCTCCATACTGCTGACAGGCGGCCGCAAATACAGATCAGCCTTCCTGACAAATTAGCAGGCTTCTGCGCTTTCTCCCCTTTCATTAACTGGGTGTGCTCAGAGAAAGCTGACTAATTCCAGTGTTAGTCAAACAAAATTAGGAGAGAGCCACATCTACCGCTCTCCCAGAATGCGTGCAAAACCAAACCCGAATGCGGTTTGGGATCGTCCCATATACAGATCGTCACGGAACTCTCTTCCCTATTTTAACGGCAAAGAGAATGGACACACACCTAGAAAAGGCCGACGGCCACCGCGCCTGGTTACGAACCAGGGCCCTTAATCGCTGTAGGAAATACTGGCCTCTTTACGTGGCGTCAACAGGCGGATTCTTCCTACTGCTTTAATTAAATGGGAAAACGGTCCCGTCGGTCCCTGAACTCCTCACCCTGAAGTGTGGGCACAGAGAGTGTGGAGGTTTGGCTGAAATGCAGATTCAGACTCAGCAGGTCTGGTGGGGCCCAAGACTCTGCATTTCTAGCAAACTCCCGTGATGCGGCAACTGCGGGTCCCCATCCAGGGAACGAGCAGCAAGGCCCTCAGGGACTAGCGTGTGATGGGGGCGCAGGGCAAGGCTGACATCCGAAACCCAGGAGTCTGGGTTTGCAGGCTCCCTCCACCCTTGCTGGGATACAACAAGAGTTGTGGGGGGAGCTGGAGGCCTTCCCACAGACACCCTCTCCTCTGTCTGATCCCAACCTGAGCTCCACTCCCTGCTGCTCCAGGGGCCGGGGATCCTATGTACACCTTCAAGAACCGTCCAAGAAAGGCAAGAAGAAGCAGCAAGGACGGGTCCGCATCCTGGCAGCTGCTTGAGCCTCCACTGCCACGAGCATCGCGAGAATTACGGGTCATCGAAACCTTCGGGGCTATAGCATCCCTGCCCTGAGAGTCCCGAGTCACGGCAGCGCCCCACCCCCGCGTGAGGCCGATGCTAACGTGCCAGGACTCAGACGCGGGGAAGCCACCCTAGAGGCCTCCTGGATTTAGCAGAAAGGACCTGAACATGTCAGTGGAGTGGCTGGAGCCGGGGGGTGGGACAGAAGAGGCGGCGAAAGCTCTCTAGTGCTTCTACCTGCAGCCGGGGGTGGGGGCTGAGAACCACCCCGGAGGCCCACCCCTGGCCGGTGAGGGAGCGGAAGCCGGGCTCCGTGGTCCCGGGCACTCACCCTCCAGAGAAGATCTTCTCCACGTAGCCGCGCATGAACTCCCGGAGCTCCAAGGTCTCCTCGTCCTTGGCCGACTCGGTGCTCTGGTTGGAAGAGAAGGACTCGTTGGAGGAGGAGCGGCGGTACTGGTCCCAGGACGTGTGGGACGGCGACTCGCCCATGTCATTCTCGCTGTCCGCAGACTCTGTGGTCTCGCTCTCCGAAGCTCCGTCGCCCTGGGAGCTGTCCCCATCCTGCAGCTTTGGAGGCAGCATCTCCAGGGGCGAGGAGGCAGACGGCTCAGTCCCGAAGTCAATCAGCGTGCCCACGGGGACCTCCGGGGCCTCCATGGTTCGGGGAGGCTTCCAGGCTGGAAGATCAGCAGACGGGACTCCCAGACGCGTCAGCGGGAGCTGGAGGCCACGCGCACAGGCTGCTTGGTAGCTGCTGGCCACCAGGAGTCCTCTGGGGCAGCTCTCGTGGTCTTAAGGCATCTAGAATGGAAGACACAGAAATATGATCACCACGAGAGCTACTCCCTGCGTAAGGGGAACTTAGCGCTGAGAATCCAGACTTCAATGAACGAATGAGGCCACAAATTTCCTGAAAAGAGAATAGGCTCCAAACTTCTAGAATCTGGGTCATCACGACATGGACATCACTTCCCGACTGCCTACTGTTACACACCTGGCACATGCAGGCACTCAGTAACTATTGGTTGAACAGCAACGAGCAGGGCTTCTCCCAACTACACCTATGACTTCAAAGCCACTGCACCTGCTGGCCGCCTCCCTGCTCGGGCCCACCCGACTGACGCCAATAAATAGAAAGGCCGATGCTGGGCTGAATCAGAAAATCACCAGGGACACATCTGCCTGCTCACTGCCGTGTCACTGGCTATGGGAGATGGTGTCGTCCGGCATGCTGGGAAAGCCGCCTCTGTTACGCACGTGCGCCCTCCCTTCCCGGCTGTGCGTCTCTCCCTTCCTGGGCTCCCACCTGAAGACGCTTCTCCTCAAGGCCCAGAGCCTTCCCAGGCTGTCAGACAGATGCCCCTTTTCATGTCACTCACCGCCCCGTCACCCACTTCTGAGGGTCACCTGCTGCCCAGACCCAGCCTCTCCTTCCCGCCCTCCCCCTGCACGTGCAGGATGAGGACACCCGGATGAAGGCATGTGTCTCGCGGTGCCTGGTCCTTCTGCCCTCCCCCTTCCCCACTCCACCCCGTCTTCCTGCCTCACCCTGCCCGGATGTTGTCCATCTCCCAGGGGGACATGGTGACGCCTCTTCTGAGCAGCTCACTCCAGCCCCGGCCAAAACTATGCCCAATGCCTGCGCGCACCTCCAGCATTGTGCCTACCCCCATTCGTGGTGCCGCTTGTGTGACGGACAGGTGTTCCCATTTCTGTTCGTCCTGCCACAGTCCACGCACCTCTGGAGCCGTGGGCTGTCCCGTGCAGTCTCGACTACGGGTGTTTGCCGCACGTCTGCGAACGGACCGACGGGGCTGCGCGTGAACGTACCCCGAGAGCTGGGGACGGGGCTCCAGGATGCAGAGGTTGGACTCTTTGCATCTAAACCAGGTTTCCTGACTGCCAGCTGGGGGCGTTGCCTACCAGGTCTGGGACCCGCCTTCCCCGGGGCAAGACGCAGACAGCTCAGCACCAAGCAAGAGCCCTTCTGATGCATGAGCTCCTCCAGGCAAGGGCAGCCTCACGACTGGGCATGCCCCCTCGGCACCCTCCGCAGACCCCGGATATCTAGGACAATCCCCGGCAGGCAGGTGGCCGCCGCTGCAGCAGCACTGCTGCATCTTCTGAGGGTAATTTGATACTAGACTGTGTCTGCTGCCTGTTAAGAACTTAATGTTCACAAATCGATCATGGGTTCCTCCAAATTGCCCAGCTCAGGATATTTTTAAACGCCCTGAGTCAGAGAGATGGAACAGCTGGCTGGTTCCTCGTCACCGCAGTGGGAACGGTACACTTTGAGGAGATCCTAAGACGCGTACCTTGGTTCAAAAAAGAGAAGCATAAACCTCCACTCGAAAGAGCCGTCAGGGCCAGGAGAGAACCACGGGGTTGACAGGACCACCACCCAGAGAGGTGGTCACTGAGGGGGCCAGTCGGAGGCCGGTTCAGCCTTGGTCCCCCTCCTGCCACCTGTGCCTGTGGCCTCTGCTCCCTGGGCCAGGGTCTCCCCGTCTGAGACACTGTGGTTGGGCTCACATTCTAAGGTCCATTTTCAGATTCTCCAGAGCACAGAAAATCGCACCTATGACAACACACTAGGCGTTCAAAATGGAAAAGTCACACACTAGGAAGATCTCGTTCGCCGTCGTTATGATAGGAAAATGGGGTCAAAATGATCTGTATTATAAATTCCCCCGAAACCAACTGAAAACTGTGTTCTAAGAAGGAATACAAATGACTCAAACAAGTCATGTAAGAAATTCTCTTACTAAGGGGCGCCTGGGTGGCTCAGTGGGTTAAGCCGCTGCCTTCGGCTCAGGTCATGATCTCAGGGTCCTGGGATCGAGTCCCGCATCGGGCTCTCTGCTCAGCAGGGAGCCTGCTTCCCTCTCTCTCTCTCTCTCTCTCTCTGGCTGCCTCTCCGTCTACTTGTGATTTCTCTCTGTCAAATAAATAAATGAAATCTTTAAAAAAAAAAAAAAGAAATTCTCTTACTAAATGCTTAGACAGCGCTTCAGCCTACACTGGTAGCCGCGCATGGAGAGAGGCAAGTTAAAACAACTAGGTGGCATCTTACACTACTACATGAGCAAAAACTTTAAAATGCAAACAAAATACTGATGAGGTTATGGTAAAGTTGAAACTCTCAAGCCATCCTGAAAATAGGGATAAATAAGACTCTGGAAAGTGTGTGTGTTTGCTTATGTATTTATGCATGTACTCTCCGTGCCTAATGGGGGACTGGAACTCACAACCCCAGAGATCAAGAGTCGCCGGTTCTTCCAACGGAGCCAGCCAGGCTCCCCTAGAAACTATTCTTTGTGATTTTTATTATTTTATCCTCTGATCCAGGAATTCAAATTCTTGAAATTTATCCTAAAGAAATTTATCCTAAGAAAATAATTTAAACCCCTCAAAACCGGTTACATGGAGGAAAAAATGCTCCTTGCAACAGTACTTCTAATCCTGATAAACTGGGGCGGGGCGGGAATCTAAATACAGGAAAACGGCAAATACATTCTAACAATTTGATGCAATAGTCATGAGTTGCAGCTGTAAGCAATCAGAACGTCAGTGAACGATGTTCACTTTACAGCTAAGTAAACAAAATAATCTGCCGTCAGCGAGTCCTAACTGAATCCCACAGCACGCCGTCCTTTGGAGTGGGTGCTAGGAATCCTGGAGTGCACGGATTTTAATTTTTTAAAAAATAACAACAAAGCATATGTACAAAAAGGGCTGGAAAAGAAGACAGAAATGTCTTATAGTCCTGTAACTGAGGTCATTTTTCCTTTTGATTGTGTTCTTGAGCATAATGATACAGTTTGCAATAAATAAGACACTGGGAGGGAAAAGGAACAAATTTCTGGATCTGGAAATGGTTTCCAGCGGTCAGCAGGGCTGCACCGATTTACCAAGCAGAACGCCCCAGCATCAGGACTGCAGGATCAGAGCAAACCATCCTGGCTATTTTTGGTCCAGCCCGAGGATGGCAAGCGGCTCTCCCAGCATCTCCCTCACTCGAAATTCTGGGAGCGCGTGTGAGTCATCCTTTTCCAGAAGCCTCCTGTGTGGGCTCAGGCAGGAGGGACAGAGCGACAGAGGGAGGCAGAAAGTGAGAGGCCTGACTGCTGGGTCGAGAGAAGTGGCGGGCGACCCGAGTCGCGGTGTGCCAGGGCCCGGCGGGCTGCGGTATGCAGAGCAGACCTCCGTCTCCACACCCTGTTGCCCCCTTAGCCCAGAGATCTCCTCTCTGTCAAGGAGAGAAGGCAGGGGTGCTGAGTCTGCTCACGGAGCTAAGATACCATAGGGAGGCGACCGTGTGTGGGTAGGGGCCTTGGAAGCACGCCCACCCTCTTCCTTCAGGATGGAAACGTAATCACGGGCCTCAGTGCAGGTCGAGGTGACAGTCGCTCTGAACACACCAGGACTGCACCCTTCGCATGACTCCGTGTTGGGCCAGCCAGAGAACACAGAGGAAGTGGGCCCAGCGGGAACCAGTCGTGCCATCCCCGGGGCAAGAGCTACACTCGGGAGGGCAGGCCCACCTGCACCAGATCTAAAGAACTTTCCAAAGAATGCCCAAAATGCACGAGACCCTCCAATTCCGCAACACTGGCAATTTACATTTATTTCAGAACATGCAGCGGCCCGAAGAAAACACACCTATGGATTGCGCCCAGACCCTCTGCCTTGTTCTCTGCAGAAGAAGGAAGGTTCCAGAGGCACAGCAGGGCCACAGGCTCCGAGACCCAGGCCATCAATTCATAGCAGGATCTTTGCAACTCCAGACCATGTATATTAAAAATGATCTTCTGGAGCCTTGAAGCAGAACAAACCTTCCTGCAATTGTACTTCTGCAGTTCATTTTCTGGGCCTTACAGCACGAGTTTCTACCAACCAAACTGGGAGAAAATTCTAAGTCCACCTATAACCCAAAGGCCTTAACCACCCACGTGCTCATTCAATAAGTATTTCTTTTTTTTTATCTTTTCTTTAAGTAGGATTTTCACCCAATGTGGGGCTCAAACTCACGACCCTGAGATCAAGAATCGTGTGTTCTACTGGCTGAGCCGGCCAGGCACCCTGGACAGTGTTTACTGAGCAGCTGCTCTGCGTCGGCTAGGACGTCAGCAGCTGTGAACGCAGGCGTGAAACAGGCGGGAAGGAGCATCTGGTAACATGTGGGGGTGCAGGCTAAGAGATGGGGTGGTGGCGGTGGCGAAGGGCAGGGGGAGGTCTCATAAGAGACAGCTTATAAAACGGAAACCCAAACAAGAACTTTTGGGGGCACTGAGCACTACGGAGAGTCTCTAGGCTACGTCCCTGAGAGCCCCCAGAAGCGCTTCTTCGGGTTGGGAGCAGGGGAGGCCGATGCGAGCCGAGAGGGAAGGAGGACCCGCCAAGACGACTCAAGGGTCCTCCGACAGGAGAGAGGTCTGCGCAGAGGTGAGGGTCTGCACAGAGGCCCTCGGCAGCAATAACTTTGGAAAGTTCAGGAATCAGGAGGCTGATGAGCTGAGGGGCACCGCTCACAGAGCAGAGGTTGGCCAGGCTCCCACCCTGGGGTCCGTCCAGGCTTATGGCAGCCGCGGGACCAGCTTAAATACTGGCAGCTGCATGCACAGGACGGGAGCACAGGGGCCGGGTGGGGGCTTGGGGGAGGCTGGCGAGGTGGAAACATCCTGGTGGGGGGCTCCTGACCTCCTGCTCTCCCCTCCCCATCCCCTTGCCCCCAGTCCTTTCCCGCCACTGTGGCCCCAGCTGCAGAAGGAACTAGGAAGGAGGCGCCCTCTTGCAGCTGCCCAGCCACATCCCCACAGGGCCCTGCTCAAACTCTGATTTCCCCAGCACTCCGGAGGCAACGCGCGCCAGGATTTCTCCAGCCGGTAGACCTTGAGCAATCAGATGAGGCTCCCTGGGTTGTGAATCCGGAACTTTCTGTAACTCTGTCCCTTCCCATCCACCTCAGGCAACTCCCTCTCGTTTAGTGTCTCCGAGAGCCATCAGATGTGCTGTCTTCTCTCGCTCACCCGTGTTCCTAACACGCTGGCTCACACTCGTGTCCAGCCAGCCCGTCCTTCACCCCATGACGCCTGTCAGTCAAGGCTCAGAGGCTCACTCCCAGGCCCAGGCACACAGCTAGGAAGCGACGGCACACACACATCCAGCCACATGTCGACCGAGAAGTCCCTGCCCTTGACCACCACGTCGTCCCCCTACAGCTACCTCTTTGGTACTCCCCTGGGGCTCCATTTCTAGAAGTGGGGTTGCTGGGTCACAGCTCCGAGCGTGACTAGGGCTGACGATGAATGCTACCGAGTGACCTTCCCCGAGCCTGTACTGCGGCTACATACACCCGGTGGGTTTCACGTCTGCACCTTCCTTTCAACTGTAAGGTCAAAATGCCACCTTGCCTCCCGGGTTCAGAACTCTGATCCATTTGTTTCACTCCGGGTCAAGTTCGGGGCAGCAAGGAAGGGCGGGCCCATTCTGCAGAAGAGGAAACTGAGGCAGCTGTGTCTCTGCAGCATGACCTGCACGAGCCCTAGCCTTCGACACCGGCGTGTGGCTGGAGTGTTTTGCCTGACGACTGGCCCGAACAGAGAAAGCCAGCCTCCTCCCTCGGGCTCCAGCTCCACTTTGACTCACACCGGGAAAGTCATTTTTTTCCTTAAATTTTATTTTTAAGCAATTTCTGCAGCCAACATGGGGACTGAACCCACAACCCCGAGATCAGGAGTCTCAGGTCCCATGGGCTGGAGCCGGCCAGGCACCCCTGGGAAAGTCACTTAAGTCAGGACCAGTTCCTATTTCTGGAAAATGTGAATGTGAATTTTTCTTTTTCTAGACTCATTTGGAGTATAGCAAGATGAATGAGATAATACGTGGCCGGGCTACGGAGCTGTGTTACTGTCCTCACCCACGGGGAGAAGCTGAACGAGAGCCCGGCCACGGCCACGTCAAGACTGCTGAGAGACGACGCTGATGCATTATCAGAACAGTCGACACCTTCTGAGGCACAAAGATGCATGAGAACATTGTCTTGGACCCCTCCGTCAAGCGGCTGGGCACGACTGTTTTTATTGCCATGTCAGAGACGAGAAGTCTGCGGCTGGGGGAGGCGGGAGCATGGCTGCGTGGAGTCCCCTGTGGGCAGGTACGGAGCTGGACCACCTACTGGTCTAGGACCAGAGGTCAAAAGTCCCTCAGTGGCTACCTGAGCTTCTGCTCCACTTTGATCTCTCTCCAGCCCCCAGGTGAACGTCACGTGCCAGGGCTTCACCCGAAGTAGGGAGCTAACGTCCCCACAGAAAATCCGCCTTGCTTAGCCTCAGGGTCGCAGAGGGCCAGAGCAAACCAACACCTGCACACCCCTCCCTGATCTTGATCACGAACATCCTTGACCCTCAGACACGAGCCCTAAGACGTTCAACCCCATGCGCCTCCAGCGAAGGGCCTGTCCCAAACGCAGAGAAGGTGAGGGTCTTGGGTAGGAACCAGAATATCAGCACCTCTCCCGGGCAGCCATCAGACTCCCGTAAGCTCTGGGATTTAACCCCTGAAGGATGGTTCGCCCCCAGGTGTGGGCGCCTTTCGGCATCCAGGCAGCCTTCTTTACCCAACATCGGCTGGATGCGGCCCCCGGCTCAACCAGAACAGGCGGCCTGGCTAAGGGGGTGCCCCCAATCCTCACCCCATGAAGCACAGCCCAAGGAACTGAGCAAAGGTGCTTTGACCCCACAGCCGGGGTTCCCAAACCGGTGCCAGGGCACCCTGGGGTACCAGAGCAAACTCACAGGGGTGCTGTGGGATATTTCAATTATTTTGAGGGAAAGCACAGCAATACTGGACATCCTCCAGACACAGACCAAACTACCGGCTCAAAGCAGCTCCAGTCTGACCCTTAGGTCATGTCGTATTCCTTTCTGCGACTCTCGTCTTTACGAAGCAGAATTCTCTGCAGTTATGAAAAGCACATAGTGCCTGCAGATCAGTATGGAACAAGGAAAGAGAATGGCCGTGTCCAATGAAGAATGAAATGAAAAATAGTTTTTCAAATGGTGTCAGGGGGTGACGAGTGGTCCCCTAAAGGTGCCCACGGCTCATCCCCCAGAACCGTCAAAGACATGACCTTCCACGGCAAAGGGACCTTGCAGATAGGACTGAGTGTGGGGCCGTGGGATGATCCTGGATGATTCAGGGGGGCCCATCACAGTCACAAGGGTCCTTAGGAGAGAGAAACAGGAGGGCCAGAGTCAGGGCAGGAGCTGGAATGGTGCTTTGCACCTGAAGGAGGCAGATGAACAAGGAATTCAGGCGCCTCTAGAATATGAAAAGTTCGAGGGCTAAGAGTCTCCTCGGGGGCCTCCAGAAGGAACCCGTCCTGCCCACCCTCGTCATTAGCCCCAACAGACTGACTTTGGACTTCCACCCCCAGAACTCTAGGACAGTAAATGTGTGAGATTTTAAGCCACAGGGTTTGTGGAAATTCATTAAATCAGCTGTAGGAAGCTAACAAAGACAGCCAGTATGTGGTTGGGACATAAAGACCCACAGAGGTGCCCTACTTGCTTTAGCCTAGAAGTGTCAGGGCAAAACGAGAAAGACACTACGGTGCCATGAGCGTGGTGACCTCCAGGCGTGGGCCTGAGCCAAATCCCTTGTCTACCACGTGGGCCTTGAACCCGATCCAGGCTTCACACGGATCCCTGTGGAATGGACCCGGCCCAGAATCAAGCGGAGCTCGTGGGGACCATGCAGTTTCCATCTCCCTCCAACGTGAACACGTCACGAGAGAAAGTCTGGAAACAGAGGGGGGATAAAGCCTCTGGATGGCAGCATGCCTCAAAGGCCATCTCCATTTCTGTGTCTTTCCTTCCTGTCTTGGTGCTTGTACGCGGCCACGCCGAGGGAGGTCCGACTGTGAGGTCTGCCGAGGCCCTGGCTGACCCTCTCCCATCTGCAAACACGCAGGTGACCTCACTCAGGGGTCTTCACTCGTCCCCCAAAGAGCATTTAATTTCCAGTAGACCTAAGGGCAGGTCAACAGGGCGCGGCAGGAATGAGGGGGAGACAGACCCCTGGCTTAGATTTCTGGTCTCCGGGGCTGCCTTGAAACCTGATCCATTATGAGGTCACCGTTACCTGGCTTTGCTCCGCTATTACCAGACCTAAGAAGGGACGGTTTCCAGGAAGACGGTGCTTATTGAAACCGCTGGAGCGGAGGAGGCGGAGGAGGAAGAGAAAGCTAAGTGGGATCATCCTGTAGGGAAAGGCGCGGTTGGGAGCGCGGCTAAGTGTGTGAGCCACGTGAGCCGCCGAGGTTATCCGGAAGCCCCTTCCCTTCAGCGCCTCTCAGTCGGCCTCTCTGGGTGTGGGAGCTGCTTCCACATCCCCCTCTCCCGCCCGCCTGCCACAAACAATCAGCTTCAGCCACAGCGCTCCCTGCTCAGTGGGCATCTGCTCCACACAAAGCTTTCTCCCCTCACGCCCCACCCCCACAGTCAGAGAAGGGCCCCAGTGGGCTGGCCTGGGGCAGGCAGCATTGAGGAAGCCCACAGAGTCCCCTGTAGAGTTGGGCCCTCCAGCACCCCCAGAGCTCAGTCCCTAGCCCCAGCTGGTAAGAACACGCTTCCTGTTGCTCCGAAATTCTCAGGCCATGAGACCACTAGGGCTCTCATCTGCCTCTGCCCGGGGTTGGGGGTGGGGGGCCGAGTGGCCCAGCCCTCGGGCTTCCAACAAGTCCCTCTGCTGGCGGCCTTCTGGCCGGCTGATGGCGGACTGCGCCTCTGAAGCAGGAAGAGAGGTCTGGGCCGTCTGGGGCTACGAAGCAGTAGTCATTCCAGGGAATGAATCCATGTCCAATAGAAAATGTCACCAGTGTCCTTTTAGATGCCAGTGTGTTTGGGCAGCTGCTGGACACGGATTTCTATCCAGTCAGTGTGGATCTAGGGCAACTTGAGGCCCGTGGAATCAAACAACAACAATAATAACGACACCCATTCCCAAAGCCGGGCAAGGAGCTTACTGGAGTTTCCTGGTAGCCAAAGCGAAAAAGAGAAGTGATGTGGGAAACCAAGGCAGAAGACACATTATTACACTTCCTTACTCCCTACAGCCAGCGGACAAGTCCTTGAGACCAGCAGAGGGACATTCCTCTAGGGACTCAACTGCCTCAATGATCATATTTTGCTAAGGGCAAAAGGCAATCCTAGCCCCACCCCCTCCCACCCAGGATCCTCTAAGTCTACTTTAACATATCAAAATGCCTTTAGAAATTTCCTTTATCTCTAAACCCCCCAACCATATGGCCCACCGATATACACCTAAAGGGTCTCATGACTCAGGTTTTATTAGACGGTAATAAATGACCTTTTCCCATCAATAGCCCAAGGCCCTGGAAACCTTGCTTCCAAAATTCCCTGAGACTGAGCTATCCCTAACCCTCTCCCAACGTGGAAGTCTATCATGGGCCAGTCCTTCTGACCCCGGGGCAGCTCTTTCTGCCCCCGGGCCCTGTCCCCGGGCTTTAATAAAACCACCTTTTGGTACCAAAGTGTCGCTCTCGCCAGCAAGAACGACCCGCAAACGTGATGAGGAGCAAACTTCTTTATTAGGGTTTCTATTAGCGTCTCTACTACTACTACTACTACTTCTACTTCTACTTACTTTTACTTCTATATTACTTTTACTTCTACTCCTCTCTCAAGCAAGTTCTGGCAATATATACATGTAGGCGGTCCAGCCCAGTTATCTAGTCACTGCCCTGTGCACTCGGTCTCCTCGTGAACCCTTATGTAACCACAGAGGGCTCTATTGTTCTCAAGCAGTAATCATGCATTTCTCTCTTGGCTCCTGGTGCTGTTCATGCATCAGCCACGAGCGCACCCATACCCTACCTAGCCAATCATTCTCACTTCCTTAATCTTCAGGCATTTTCGTCTACGTGACTCCTTGCATCTGCTGGATGGCTCTCCACACCAAAGATGTCTCAAGAATTCTTTCTGGGCCATGGGGCTCCGAACCCTAACGTTCTTTCCTACATCAGGACGCACACTGGGTCCTACAATTCTTTCATTCTGACGCACTCATCTGCAGAGAAAACTGTTTCCAGACGCTGACGTCAAAAGCGAGATTGTCAAGGAAGTCCTCATATGAGGAAACTGCTGATTACTGTCCCGAGGTCTGTAAGAGTTACATGGCTCCATAAAAGAAACAGAGAGGTGGAAACATACATTTTTAAGTGCCTCTCCGAAAGTCTGAAGGCGTACGTTACAGCAGCTCGGTGCAGGGGAGCACACGACTGGAGTGAAGGTCAGGCGTTCCGGTGTCCTGATGGGTAACCCAACGGGACCCACATGCCGCTCTTCCCCGCAGTGGGAGGAAGGTCCTTTGGCTGGCGCCCTCCCTCGGACACAGACAGCAGCGGGCTGGCTGCAGGGGCTACCCCCCCTCATAGTGAGGCCGGTGGCAGCTCCCCACCCTGTCTCCACAGCCATGCTCGAGCACCCCAGGCTCCCCCGCAGGACAGGCTGCTCACGGGTGGGCCCTCTGCAAGGGCATGCATCTGAGCTGGGCACCTGGCAGGAGTGTTCTGACTCCAGAGTGTCGGGGACACTCCCCAGTGGGCCGAGCCTCTTCACAGCCTGGGGTTAGTGACCTCAGGGCTGCGCTCCCCCAGGTGAGGCTTCCGGCACAGAATAATTGCACAGGGAGTATCTGTTGTTGTGGGAATCTCCCAGGTCAGAGTTCAAAGGGGATCACAGGTCGCAGGCTGCACATGCCAGGTTAGCTGGCCCGCCCACCCACCCAGTCCTAATCACGGGCACACGCTTCCTCCAGTGCCCTTGGCCTTCACGAAGGAGGAAGCTGAAGGAAAACGGAAAAAAAAAAAATGCCACTGCCCATACTTTTACAACTGAAAGCAGGAAAAACTGTAGGAACACTACTGACCTTTCAGTTCGTAAAGCTGGCAAGTCCTGCCCTTAAGCCATTCTGCTAGGCTGCACGGGGAGACCACACAATTCCTGACCTCAGTGGGCTTCCAACATAACCCACACATTCCACAATAGAATGGAAACAAACCTGTTTTCTGCCTAGGTGCAAAGAAGAGTAGTTTGCAGACCCAGTTTTTACGAGATGCACGCACAGGAGGGACAGTAAGATGAGGATCTAACTAATGGTCCCAACAGGCAGGGGGGCCCCAGCACACGACAGGATAGGGGCCTGACGGAGATGAAGGCTCGGAAGAAGCAAGACCACACGCTGGCAAGGAGCGCGTTGGAAGGCTGGGTCCATTTCTGCTAAGTAGAGGCCGGGAGAGAAGCGCCCTTGGAGAGTCCAGACATTTCCAACGGGGTGGCCTGTGGAACACAGTGAGCTACCACTGTGGTGCGGCCCTGGGGGTAACGTCATACGGTCGTGTCCAAATCTGAAACCAGAGGCTTCTGAGACATTCACACGGATGGGCAACGTGTCCAGAGGTGGCCTCCTAGCGGTGGGCTTTTGTAATATGTCACTGACGGGAGGAGCACGGGTGGAGGTCTGGGGAGGGGCAAAGGGTGCCTGTGGCCATTTGGGATTCACATTCTGGATCCTGGATCCCAACCCCAGACCCTCATGTCATCCATCCCAACACAATGCTCGGCTCCCCTGAGGGAGGACATGTGGCACGTGGACATGTGAAACCAGATGGTGGCAGCTCCCCAGAGAGCCCAGGCTAGACATGTTCTTGGGGATCATGAGGCAGGAGCACTGAGAGGGCAGAGGAGGGCAAAGCTGAGCGCTGGCTAGAGGGGGAGCCGCGTAGGAAAGGGACACCAGCAGGTGCGGGAGAAGGGGAGCATGGGGTCAGCCCGAAGCCCAGCACGACACACCAGCTTAGGGGCTTTAATGGGGCAAGAGCCCACGCTGGTCAAGGGGCCCGGAACGGAGCGTGTGTCTGCCACAGTGATGCATTACAATCCCCAGCCTTTGCAGGGGAAGCCTCCACGATCTCTCTTCTCTGAACAAGTGAAGATGATAGGAGGGGAGACGTGACAGGGACAAATGTTCAACCTCACTTCTAGAGGCGAAGGAAGGAGATGCTGTGAAGAGACTGAGTGGGGACAGCCGGACCAGGGAGTATCTAGCGGTAACTAGCAGGGCAGCTCTGTGAGCCCCGAGAGAGGGAAGTGGTGAGGACCAAGGTCACACTCTGAGCCAACCTCATCTCCGGCGCTATTTGTGTCTTACACACTTGTAGATCCGGAGGATACTGCGCAAATTGTACACTGGGGTTTCCTTTCAGCAAGGCGCTGGACAGAATTCATTACAGCTCTGAAATGGACACACGGGGCCTGAATATTGTGAAAACTGGGTTGATTCATAAATGCTGTATTTCATTGCCCTGAAATACACTTTTTTTGCATTTTATTTTTCTAAACATCTTTAAAATCTGAGGAAGAGAGAGAGAGAGAGTGTGCACGAGCAAGGGAGACGGAAAAGCAGGCTCTCCACCGAGCAGGGAGCCCGATATGGGGCTCGACCCCAGGACCCTGGGATCATGACCTGAGCCGGACTCCTTAACCGAATGAGCCATGCAGGTGCCCCCCTTTTTTCATTTTACTATCACTGAAATTGGATGCCTCGTCATTGCTCCCAGGTAGGCTTATCATGATCTGTTGTCATTATGCAGAGACAAGAGAGGACCCTCCTTTATTTTTCAAAGTAATTAATGAAATAAATTCCAAAAGTGCATAAATCATAGTTACAGCGCTCACCGGTTCTCACCAAGTGAACACTCCCGCGTAACCACAACCCCCCGGGACGTGGACAGGACCAGTCCTCCCTACTGTCCTCCCCAAAGGGACACGGACAGGACACCCTACGAACAGCTGGGGACAGAGGACAATGCCTGGGGACAGATACTGTACAGAAACCCGTGTACTTCAGAAGAATGGGTCTCTGGAAAGCAGTTTTAGGAGCACTTCAAGCACTTGTTTCCCTTAAGTTTTCCTCCTTGCCACGGACCAGAGTGACACCTGACAATAATCAAACTAATTCTAAAGCTGTTCTTTCAATAAGGTCAGATTTTCTGACTGATAAGAAGGCATCGTGAGGCAGTAAAATGGCAGTGTTTCGTCTTTCTTCACTGTGCGTAAGACAAGGGTGGATCTTACAACTGATGAGGTCTTAGATTCGATGAAGTACGGGGCTTGGCCGCACTGCCCGACAGTCCCCTTGGGAAACATGACTGTCACTCACAGGCAAGGGACTCCGGCGCAGGCTCTACTCTACACCTTCATCAATTACTCTGGTTTGAAGGCGAATAGCCCGGGGATGGAGAATGTGCAGAAGCTAAAGCCAGACGGGCAGTTAACACAGGGAACGACACAATCGGGACCCAGAAAGCTGCTGGGGGCTTCAGTGGTGGGCTGTCTTAAACGACACCTCTCCACGCAAATCTGTTCGTTCGCTGGGCACCTGCTGAGTGACTCCCTGTGCCAGGCATGACGCGGCAGCCAAGAGGTAAGGACAATGTGGTCTCTGCCCTTGAGTCACTCATACATTATTAGCGAGGGAGTCTGACGTGTGAGCACCGACGTGCCCAAGCCCCGTCCAGGGGAGGCTTTGCACCCGCTCGTCTGTGTGTTTGACACTAAGGACAGACTCCAAACGGACCTCCAGCTGCGCTGATGAAAGCAAGCTGACCCAAACAGGAGCGGCGGTTCCACCCCACCCGCGTTGGCTGGTCAAGCTGCTCCCGGGACATTCTGCCCAATCCCACACCTGGAAAGGAACGATCGGCTCCTTTGAGGGCAGCGACACCGAGGACACGCGTCCAAGAGCCCCCACGCATTGCTCTCCTCCAGCATTAAGTCCAAAGCAACCCATGAGGATCCCTTGCTTGGGAAAAAAATAATACACTTGCAAGGGCCTATTCATTCAATAAACGTGAATGCTTAAGACTTAAAAAATGGGGGGTGGGGGGGGGAGACAAAAGGAGAGAGCCCCTGAGAATCGAGAGAGCATCCAAAAGGAGAAAGATGAAAATGAAAGCCTGCTTGATGGTCTTGTCACCTGGGGAACCGCGAGGAAGGGGAAGAAACCGACTGGAAGTGAGCAACTTGGGGGACAGGACATGAGCCTTCAAATTCGCGAGCCGCGGGCACCTGACAGAGAGGCCAGATTGGTTCTATGCGGCTGCAGAAGGAAGAAGGGAGTCTGAGGGCGGAGGCCCACCCGGGCAGCAATGTCCACCACCAGAATGATGCCCCATCTCGTTTCTGGGCTGCCTGCAGCGGAGGGTGGACGTCTGCTGGTCAGCAGCTTATCCGCAGGAGAGGTCGCTGGCCTTCCGGGGTCCGTGCCACTGGCATCCCGAGATAACATTTTACGATGCGCAATGCGGGCTTCCCCCACTGCACCTGTTCTAACGCTGCTCCCCGAAGAACACTCCGACTTTATGACCTCCGGGAAGAAAGAAACATCTAAAGCGTCCACGGTTCACAGGAAAAAGAGATAAGGGACCATCTGCCAGTTCCCCAGCGTGGTCAGAGAGCGAGACGGGTTCCATTGCCCACAAAGACCTCCCCCCAGAACCACGACTCCGCTGTGTCGGTTTTCAATCCATGATGCCGGGTCAGGCGCTGTGCTAAGTGCCGGGAAGAGAGCCGTGGGAGAGATGAATTTCCTGCTTCATGGAGCTTGTGGAAGGCTCCTGAACAAATCTCATTTTGCCATGCTGCCAAAAACCCAAAGGGTCCAGGAGTTCCACTGGCCCCAGTGGAGGCAGAGAAAGGGAACTAGGGGTGCCCACCAACCACTTCTCCATGGTCTGAGACTTTAACTTTCTTAGTTTTCAAAAGTCACCCTGACTCTCAGCTGGAGAGCCACTCTCACACAACGTACGTTTCTCGCTCTGCTGATGTTTCGCCCGCCCCGGGCAACCGCGCGGTGAGCGGGTGAGCCCTGCAGTTCGAGGCGGCGAGGAGGCATGTGGCGACAGGTGTTTCCCGTCAATGCTCATTCTTGATTGCTAAGTTGGTGCCACGATAACCCAGTGTTAGAATTTACTGCAAAGCACCTCCCATCCCTGGTGGGCAGCCGCACTTCTTCAACAAAAGAAGGCCCCAGCTGACAATGCGGTGACAGCTGGATTCAGTTTGGATGGAGAATGACTTGGCCTTCCGGGCTTTCAGATAATTCAACCAAATAAATTCGTACTGCTCTGACCCCTGCTACGGAGATAGCCACGATTCATCACTGCATTGGGATGGGCTCCCTAAAAGATCCGGGACTTGGTCCCTCTCCGGAGAACCCAGGGGAGGGGAGGGATGGAACTGAACAAACATGTATTTTCTTTGGGCTTGGTGATTCGCTCTACTGGCGTTATGAAGAAGCGTGCCCACTGGACATCTGTGTCTCTGGGAGAGAAGGCTCCAGGCAAATCCTCCTGGACTCGGTTCACCTGGCAGGCTGCGTCATCTCTGGCTGGTGGTCAGGACGCTCTGCAGTCTGGAGCTGGTCGAGGCTGCCCACACACCTCTCCAGGGGCCACCTGCAGAGGGGACGCTGTCCCTATAGAAAAGCAACCTGCCACAAGCATTCGGTTGCTAACCTCTTCAAGACACAGCTTCTGCTTTGATCTGGCTGGTTTCCTCGCTCGCTCTCTCACACACAGCCCGTGCCTTTGTCACTGCTTTCTTCACTTCCCTACGCACACCACCCACCTTCCTCTGGCTAAATCTCCTGGCACACCTCAACCCCACTCGTCGACATGGAGAAATCTGAAATTTGTTCATGGGCTATGCTGGTGTCTTCTCGATGTCACGTGTGGTCTTTTGAAATCCTCTTGGATGTTGAAACATGCTTGACAGTATTTTAAAAGTCTATCCTAAGTTTATCCTAAGGACATATGCCCAAGCGTGGCCCAGGAGCTGACGTGCAGTGACTTAATACAGCAGAAGGGACAGGAACCTCCATTCTTGACAAGGACCTGGGCGAGTTCTGCTGTCCTGGTTCAAGAGGTCTGCTGGAGTGTCACAGAGAGCAGGGAGGGCAACACAGCACTGTGTGACAATGCCCAGGGGACATGAGAACGAAGTGGAAAATGGAAAACCAAGACTGAAACTCTTCTGTGAGGACAACTTTGTAAAAATAACACAGCTCTCCGGTGTACCCTTCTAACATCAAGCAAGCTAACAGAGCAACAAAAAAAGGCGGATGTACAAATTCTGAACGGCATTAATAATTGGGCATTTGAAGAACGTTCAGGGCAGGAGCCAAAAGGGAGACGGAAACTCTGACGACCACATCAGCATCAGAGACCCGAGAAAGAGGCCACTTCAAAAGTTCTGCTCTACCGTCCACAGACGGTCTTTGTTCTCATCTGTGTCGACATATGCAGGTGGAAATTCAGGGCGACAGTTACTGGTATCAATAGGGCCACTCATTCAGAAAGTCTTAGCAAAGCAGGAATTATTCGTGCAGTAACTTGCCTTACTTGAGTGAGTGAGACAGAGAGGTCTACCTCACGGGTTTAGCCTCTCTCGAGACCAGATCTAGATTCTGCAGTGCGAGGCTGTGGACACCAGGGACGACCTGGAGACAGATGCTTGGCGTCCCAGAGTACAGACTCCACGCACACAGAGGTGTTTGTCTGCTTCTCCATGGGTATTTTCCTAGCACTCCCGCGATGAGGAGGGGAAAAGCGCATTTGCTTATAGTCAAAGCAAATATTCGCTTCAAGCCGGCAGCCTGAGCAGGTGCCAAGGAAGCCCCATCTCTCTCAGTAAGGGCAGAGACATGAGGACGGGGAGTGAGGCGATCTGAAGGGAGGGGCCCTGGAGTCATATGGGGGACACTGCATGGCCGCTGTTCCCACTAACACCTACCGACTCCTCCAACATTTCTAATTGTGCCCCAGCTACATCCCCACTTCCTCATTCCTTTGTTTAATCCAGATTTCTTTGTTGAATGCCTCTAAAACACACGTCTTCTGGCTTCCCTGTGGTTCCGAATGAGATGGGGTGGGGACAGTCCACCCAGCCTCATCCACCGAATGTGATTGTAAAACCTGGGCAGAAGGCACCAGGCAGCGACCCGACCTGATGTCCCGGAAAAGTAAACCACACCAGGTAGAGGAGTTCAAGTTCAAGACAACTTGAAGGGCCACCCAAGCATTGGTGACCCGGCCATGTCCCTCAGCCTGAACTTTACCCAGAAGGGGACCTCCGTGCAGAGAGCAGGGCTCCATCTTGTCCTGCTTCAGGAGCAGGAAAGGGGCCCCTGATTCTCACTGAGCCAGATCCCAGGGGGTTTTCCTTGTTCTTGTACCTTGGCCTTCTGGGCTCTCTTGCCCCAGGCTCCCCAGTGACTCTGCAGTAGCAGTGACAACAGCAGCAGAGGGGCCCCCAGAGGAGGGAGCCTTCCGTTCCCGTTGGAGGGGCTGTGCTCTCAAGAGGGTGACAACCCCACTGGGTTTTTCTCTCTTGTTCCTCCTCCTGCTTAGCCACGGAAGCAAGCTAAATTTCAGGGAGAGTGTAGCCGAGCGGGAGAAGTAACAGCCCTGCTTTCTGGCCAAACGCCCACGGGGAGGAGGTCCCTGGAGCTGATGTACCGGGGAGATTGTGAAGAGGGAGGAGCTCCGGGGAACAACCCCATAAAGCTATTTACGAGCTCTGGGCTCGCCCCAGGGCTGTGCATACACAGATACAATCCTCAACAGCATATCCTAGACTCTGAGTGCTGAGGCTCAGGAGAGACCACTGCTGGGGTTCCACGCTGGCCAGGGGGTGGCACACGGGGGACAGATCTGAAGAGCACCATGAAGGCTTTGAAAGCACTACGGATGCTGAAGCCCATGAAGGCTGGTAGGGACTGAAAGCCTGAGCGCCTGCCTGCTAAAACAGAAGCAGCACATTCTCCACGGGATCCCAACGAGGTCCAGAGTCTCACAGTGTAATATCCAAATACGCGGGATCAATCCAAAGTTACTCAACATACAAAGAACCAGGAAAATCCTCAGCTCATGAGGGAAAAGATAAGCAACAGATGCCAATGTCAAGGTGACAGGTACTGACATCAGCAAAGACTTCAAAGAAGTTATTATTTTAAAAAAATACTCCCCAAAGTCAGGAGTTGTGGGAATGAAGGGAATGATGAAAAGTCCCAGCAAAGAAATGGAAGACATAAAGAAGAATCAGATCCAAATTTCAGAACAACAAAAAAAATACGGTAACTGGAAAATTAAAAATCACTGGATAGGCACCATAGCAAGTAAAAGGAAGAGTCAGTGAACACAATAACCCATCGATGAAAATGACCTCATATGAACAAGAAAAATAAATAATAATAATAATTATTATTATTTTTAATGCACAAAGCCTTGGGGCCCTGTGGGACAACTAAGAGATGTGACATTGGTGTTATGAGAGTCCCAGAAGGAGAGAAGAAAGAAGGCTGCACAAAAAAAATTTGAGGAGGGGCGCCTGGGTGGCTCAGTGGGTTAAAGCCGCTGCCTTCGGCTCAGGTCATGATCTCAGGGTCCTGGGATTGAGCCCCACATCAGACTCTCTGCTCAGCAGGGAGCCTGCTTCCTCCTCTCTCTCTGCCTGCCTCTCTGCCCACTTGTGATCTCTGCCTGTCAAATAAATAAATAAATAAATAATTAAAAAAAAAATTTGAGGAAATAATGATGGAAACTCCCCAAATTTGGCAAAGGACATAAGCCTTCAGACTTGAGAAGCAAGAAGAATGAAAAAGATTACATCCAAAGAAATCCCCAGCCATGGGCGTCATGCTAAAATTGTGGACACTAACACCAAAGGACACATCTTGAAAGCAGCCAGGAAAGAGAGACACATCACTCACTAAGGATTCGGTGATGGCAGGTTTCTCGATGAAGCCGAGGCCGCTGGAAGGAGGTGAAACTTACATTTTCGGTGCTGAAAGAAAAGAACTGCCAGACTAGAATTCTATATCCAGCAAAAACATTGCTTCTGGAGCGAAGGCAAAGTGAAAACATTTGCTGCTAGCAGACCTGCTCCACAGGAAGTCATAAAGAAACTTCTTTAGACAGAAGGGAAACAATGAAAGGAAACGGCACAACAGGAATAAAGCAAGTGCAAAGGAAACAGAGGAGATCTGGGTGAATGTGAGACCAGTCTCCTCCTCTTGAGTTCTTTAACACAGGCCGGACAGCTGAAGGCAAAAGTCAGAGCTTTGGCTGAGGAGGTTTTCAGCATAAGTAAAGATAATACACATTAAAACTACAACACAAAGGGGAGAGAATAAAGGCACCTGCGTGGTGGTTAGGGCTTCTACTTTCCACCTGCAAAGGTCAAATATTGATTCTAAGTGGACTAAAAGTTAAGTGTGCGTATTGTAATCACTAGAGAAAACACTGAAAAACCCAAAGCAAACAAACAAAAAAAAAAAACCCAGCTAGAATTGACCCTTGAGCAACAGGGGTGTGAATGGCCTGCGTTCGCTCATAGGCAGATTTTTTTTTTTCCAATAAATACAGTAAGTACTGTAATGTCTTTTCTTTTCCTTATGATTTTCTTAGTAACACTTTATTATCTCTAGCTTACTTTATTGTAAGAATGTAATATATAATACAGACAAAAATATGTATTAATCCACCGTTCATGTCATCAGTACAGCTTTGGGTCAACTGTATGCTATTGGTAGTTAAGTTTTGGGGGAGTCAAAAGTTACATGTCAATTTTCAACTGTGCAAGGGATTGTCACCTCCAACCCCATTTTGTTCAAGGGTCAACTGTATATATAAAGTAAAAAAAAACTCAATAGATAAATTAAAATGGAGATGTAAAATATTCAAA
This sequence comes from Mustela erminea, assembly GCF_009829155.1. Taxonomy (NCBI): domain Eukaryota; kingdom Metazoa; phylum Chordata; class Mammalia; order Carnivora; family Mustelidae; genus Mustela; species Mustela erminea. Next base: position 57,057,909 of record NC_045632.1, on the reverse strand, counting down.
TAATCCTGGCAAACATAGAAAAGGAACACAGAGAGAAAACTCCACAGAACAAAGAGAAAACAAGTAAACAAAATAAAAATAAAATGGTAGACTTAAATCCAATCTTACTAATAATTATATCAAGTGTAAGTTGTGTAATATGTACTAATGAAATGACAGAGATGATCAGAATGGATAAAAAGACATGACCTCACTGTACATTACCTGTAAGAAATTCACTTCAAATGTAATGGTATTAGTAGATGAACAACAGAAGGAGAAACAAAAGACATATGCAAACACTAATCAAAAGAAAGCTGGAAAAGCCATGTTAGTTAGGGACAAAGTTCAGATTGGAGCTAAGAGAATTACCAGGAATAAAAGGAAACACTACATAATGATAAAAGTGTCAACTCACCAAGAAGATAAAATGATCCTAAACATGCATGTGCGTAACAACAGAGTTTCAAAATACATGAAACAAAAAGTGAGGAAACTTAAAGGAGAAAGAGACAAAGCCACACTTATAGTTGGAGGCTTTAGGATTCGTCTCTTGGGAAGTAGCAGACAGAAAATCAGCAGGGACACAGAAGCGTGCATGAGTAACATCAACCAACTAGATCTCACTGACCTTTATAGAACATTTCCACCAAACAACAGCAGTATAAACACTATTTTCAAGTGAATATTCCCCAAGACAGTCCACATCATGGCTTATAAGATAAACCTTAGCAAACCTAAAACAGCTGAAGTCATACAAAGCGTGTTCTCTGACCATAACGGAATTAGACGAGAAGCTAACAGAAGCATAGCAGGAGAATCTTCAAACATTTGGCAATGAAACAGCATACTTCTACATGATCAACTAGTCAAAAAGGAAGTCTCAAAGAACATCAGAAAATTTACTTAACTAACTGAAAGTGAAACTACAACAAATTAAAAGTCTATGAAATGCAGTGAAACCAGGGCTTAAAAAGACATTTATAGCATGAAATACTTAAGTTAGGTAAGAACCAAGGTCTCAAATCAATAATTTAAGCTTCTATCCTAAAAATGAAATGGGGCACCTGGGTGGTGTAATTGGTTGGGCATCTTATTCTTGGTTTCAGCTCAGGTCTGATCTCGGAGTCATGGGATCAATCCCCTTGTGGGGCTGCACGCTCAGAGCTGAGTCTGCTTGAGTTTCTCTCCATCTCTCTCTGCCTATCCCACATCGTTCTCTCAGATAAATAAATAAATATTTTAAAAACAAATAAATACATAAAAACTACAAAAATATCAAAATAACCCCAAAAGGGAGAACATAGGAAATAGTAAAGATGAGAAATCAATGAAAAAAAAAAGAAACAAATAAATGCAACCAAAAATGTCTTCTTAGGGATCATTAAACTTAACCCTCAAGCAAAATCAACGAAGAAAGAGAGAAGACACAAATCATGAATATCGAGAATAAATGAGGGGGTATCACTAGAAAACCCTACAGACATTAAAAGGATGACAAGAGGGGTTCCTGGGTGGCTCAACTGGTTAAACATTTGACTTCAGACTTTGGCTCAGGTCATGGTCTCAGGGTTGTGAGATCAAGCCCCACGTGGAAACTACTTGAGATTCTCTCTCTTCCTCTTTCTCACTACCCTTCTCATTTCTATCTTTTTGTCTCTATCTCCTTCTCAACGAATGAATGAATGAGTGAATGAATGAGTGAATGAATAAACAAATGGATGACAAGGGCACACATAAAGTCAAAAAGCTAGATAAGATGGTTAATTTCACTTCCTTAAAAATCACAAGCTATGTAAACTCACCCAAGATGAAATGGATAACATATATAGTCCATTAATTATTAAAGAATTTGATAGCTTTGAACCTTCCAAAACAGAAATCTCCATGTCCAAATGCTTTTACTGGCAAATTCTACAAAGCACTTATTTTTTTTTTAAGATTTTATTTATGTATTTATTTGGCAGAGATCTAAAGTAGGCAGAGAGGCAGGCAGAGAGAGAAGGGGAAGCAGGCTCCCTGCTGAGCAGAGAGTCTGATACGGGGCTCGATCCCAGGACCCTGAGATCATGACCTGAGCTGAAGGCAGAGGCTTTAACCCACTGAGCCACCCTGGTGCCCCTCTACAAAGCATTTAAATAAACACTCCAATTCTACACAATCTCTCTTTGAAAATGCAAGAAAAGATAAGATTTTCCAATTCATTTTATGATGTCAGTATTACTCTACCCAATCTAAGACAGTACAGTACACAAAAACGACAAGCCAGCATCCCTCATGGACACAGCTGTAGACATGTTAAAACACCAGCAAATCAACTACAGCAACACATGAAAAGAATAACACATTATGAGCCAGTAGGGTTTATCCCAGGACTATGATGCAAAAATCAAACAATGTGACTGGTGCATGGACAGTCTGAAGAAGAACGAACACAGGGTCATACCGAGTGATCCAACAACAAAATAGATTTGACAAAATTCAATCCCTATTCATGATAAAAGTTCTCAGCAAACAGGAGTAGTAGGGAACTCCCCCGACTTGATAAAGAGCATCTGTAAAAACTCCATCTGACATACACAATGGTGAAAGACTGAATGCTTTCCCTAACGCTGAAGCAAGGCAAAGCAGCCCTCACCACTCCTATTAACACAGCACAGCACGAGCCTTACCTAGCGCAAGGGGTCAGGGAAAGAGATCAAAAGGCACTGACGAAAATACTGGGAGGAAGAAAATAATCCTGTCTGTTCACAGATGACGTATTGTCCAAGCAGAAAACTCAAAGGAACATATATTTTAAGTATTTGTTCATTTAAGTAATCTCTACCCCCAACATGGGGCTTGAACTCACAACACCAAAGTCAAGAGGCTCAGTGGGTTAAGCCTCTGCCTCCGGCTCAGGTCGTGATCTCACGGTCCTGGGATCAGGCTCTCTCCTCAGCGGGGAGCCTGCTTCCCCCCTTCTTTCTGCTTGCCCCCTCTGCCTACTTGTGATCTCTCTCTCTGTGTCATATAAATTAATAAAAATCTTAAAAAAAAAAAAAAAGAGTTGCATGCTTCTCTAACTGAGCCTGCCAGAGGCCCCCTAAGGAAACTTTTTCTAAAAAATCCCTAGAACAGATAACTTTTGCAAGTTTGCAAGATACAAAGTCAACACAAAATTCAACCATATTTCTACTTATAATGAACATTTGGAAACTGAATTAAAAAGAGAATAGCATTTACAATAACTTGAAAAAAGTAAATACTTAAGCACAAATCTAATAAAACATGTACACTATTTGTATGCTGAAGACTCCCAAACACTGATGAAAGAAACCAGGGCGCCTGGTGGCTCAGATGGTTAAGCACCTGCCTTCAGCTAAGTCATGATCCCAGGATCCCAGGATCGAGTCCCGCATTGTGGTCCCTGCTCAGCAGGGAGTCTGCTTCTCCCTCTCCCTCTTCTGCTCCTCCTGCTTATGCTCTCTCATTCTGTCAAATAAATACAGAAAATCTTAAAAAAAAAAAAAAAAAAGAAAGAAAGAAAGAAGCCAAAATAGACCTAATAAAGGAGATGGAGACTGTGCCTGAGGACTAGAAGACCGAACGCAGTAAAGATATGGAGTTTCCCCAAATTGGTATTTCCCAAATTTCACACAGTTCCTATCCCAGAAGGACTTTTTGTAGATATAAAGAAGCTTGTTCTAAAATTTATATGAATAGACAAAGGAACTAGAATAGCTAAGACAACTCAAAGAGAAGAACAGAGTTGGAAGAATCACACTTTCTGATTTTAAGGCTTACTGTGATAGCTACGGTAGTCGAGACAGTGTGATGTTGGTGGGCGACAAGCACACAGACCAATGAAACAGGACGGCCTCGAGAAACGGCCCACACAAGTACAGCCAGCTAATTTTTGACGAAGATTCGAAAGCAACTCAATGGAGCAAGGAGAGTCATTTTATTTCAAGTTTTTTAAGCGACAGTAAGGTTTATTGAATGACAGAGCGCAAAGCTCCCAAAGACGGAGGGGGCCCAAGAGGGCTGCACAAGGACAGTCATTTTAACAAGTGGTATCGATATAAATGGACTCCCGTGGGCAAACAGAGATAGAAAGAAAGATGTGGGGGAAGAGGATAGAGAGATGGGTAGAGAGACAGAGAGAGAGAGAGACAAAGAGAGAAGGACCAGGCGCCTGGCTTGCTCAGTCCCTGGAGCATGCGACTTTTGATCTTGGGGTTGGTAGTTCAAGTCCCACCTGGGGTGCAGAGATCACTCAAAATAAAATCTTTAAAAAGAGGGAGGTAGAGAGATAGGTAAAAAAGAACCTGGACCTAACCCTCACACCTTATTTAGAAATAAGTCAAACGGATCACAGACGAAATGTAAAACATAAAACACAAAACTTTTAGGATAAAACCAGCAAAGAGTTCTTAGACGTGACACCGAAAGCATTACCCTTAGAAGGAAAATTTGATATACCGGACTTCCTAAAAATTAAAAGATTGTGCTGTGTGAAAAACACTGCTAAAACAATGAAGAAGCAAGTTACAGACCGGGAGAAAATACCCGCTGGTCACACAGCCAGCAATGGACTTGGGTCCAGAACGTGGAAAGAACTCTGGAAACATACCAGTCAACACCGGCGGGAGGAAGACAGGACATCGCACAAAGACCACGCGGATGGTAAGTCGGTGCGTTGGAAAGGGGGCGGCATCATCAGCCACCGCAGAAAGGCAGGTCCAGACCACGACAAGCTACAACTACACATCTGTTAAAATGGCTACAATCAAAAATATTGAGGGGCGCCTGGGTGGCTCAGTGGGTTAAGCCGCTGCCTTCGGCTCAGGTCATGATCTCAGTGTCCTGGGATTGAGCCCCGCATCGGGCTCTCTGCTCAGCGGGGAGCCTGCTTCCTCCTCTCTCTCTCTGCCTGCCTCTCTGCCTACTTGTGCTCTCTCTCTCTGTCAAATAAAATAAATAAATAAATAAATAAAAATATTGAGAACTGTGCTGACGGTGATGCTGAGAAAATGGAACTCTTCGTATGTCGCTGGTGGGAATGTGAAATGATTTGGCAGGTGTTTTTTCTATTTTAATAAACTTCTTCATTTTGAAGAGTTTTAAATTTACAGAAATTTACAGTGTAGAGTAGAGGTGTAGAGTAGAGGCGTAGAGTAGAGGCATAGAGGTGTAGACAGGTGTAGAGTGGAGAATTCCCACCCAACTCACATCAAGCTTCCCCTACTGGGAACATCCTACATTAACGAGCCCTATTTCTCACTACTCATGAACCAGTGTCAATCCAGTCTTAGAAACTAGCATCTGTACCTCATCCCTATTTCCTTGGCTCTTCCCTAATGCCCCTTCTCCTGTTCCAGGACCCTGAGTTAGTCATTGTGTCTCCTAGGATTCCTCTTGGCTCTGAAGGGTTCTCAGACTTTGCTTGGTTTTGATGACCTTAACCATTCTGAGGAGTACACGTTGGATATTTCATAGAATGTTCCCCAACTGGGATCTGTCTGACCTTTTTTCTCCTGGCTAGACTCGGGGTATGGATTTGGGGGAGGAAGGCCAGAAGGAAAGTGCCACTGTCATCACTTCCTGTCAGAGGCATATAACCAGAGCACTTCTCAGAGGCTGACCTTGACCGCGGCGGAGGGCACCGTCATCAGGCTTCCCCAGAGCAGGGACACTCTGTGGGTTGATCTTCCCTTCCATCCTCTTTGGAAGGACGTCACTGTGGGCGGCCCCTCCTGAAGGAGTGGGTAGTTTTATTTGGAATTCTGCATAGGAGATTTGGGTCAATTCTTGTAGAGTTAAAAATACACCTGTCACATAACCCAGCATGGCCACTCCTGCATACATATTTGAGAGAAACAGAAACTTCGGTTCACACGAAAATCCGTACACAAGTGTTTCTAGCAACTCTGTTCGTAATCATCAAAACCCGACAATCATCCAATGACCATAAACAGGTGAATGAATAAGTACTGGGGATACCTACACAATGGTCTGTCGCTCGGCAATAAAATCTGACGACACAAAATACCTCGGGTGACCTCAGACACACTGTGGAGCATGAAGGCTGCCTATGGTATGATTCCATTTATAAGACGCAGCCCAGAAGAGGGGGACCAGCGGTTGCCAGGAGTTAGGGATGGGGGTGGGTGTGAATACAGGGGAGAACCCAAGGAGATTTGGGGGGTGATGGAGAAAATGTTTCGTTTCCTAATTCAGTGCAGCAATGGTTACATGAATCTCTAGGTTTTATTTTATTTTTAATGAATTTATACATTTTTGAAAACTCATAAAAATGTACTCCAAGAAAAGGTCAATTTACCACAGGCTAATTAAAAGTTGTTAAAAAAAAAAAAAAAAAGAGGTGGAAACAGCCCGCCAAGTTCCTAGAACACAGCAAAAGTAAGTGGTAATGTAAGTAAATGGTAGTTACCCCCTCCTTTTTTTTTTTTTTTTATATAAGAACTTGGGCTCTAGAGACCTAATTCTTCAGCTGCTTGGCTAATGTCCGCCCATGATCCAGCACGTCCTAGATTTCTTGGTTTCTCTGTTCACGTTTCTCCCAGGTGTCTGTTTGGAGCTACACACCCTTCCTGACAAGCAGGTTCTAAACGTAGATCCCTGGGGAATGTGGGGCAACCGAGTCAGCCAGCTCCTCTCCACCACCAGCTGACCTCAGAGGATGGTACCGGCCACAGAAAGGCTGTTCCTCCTCTGGTGTTCATGAACCAGCAGCCACTCTCTTGGAAAAGGAATTCTCTCTCTGCTGCACGAGGGCCCCGCAGACAGAGAGCGCCCAGAAAGGATGAAGGCAGGGGAGAAGGGCTTCCGGTGGGTACACTGTCACCATTCTTGCTAGGCAGGGTGGGCACCACATTGCGGGGAAAAGAGGCAGAGGACTGGGTGGTTCTACCATACCAGAGTCCCTAATTTTTCTGTGATTTTTTTTTTCATCCTTGTCTACATGGAGAAGAGAGTCATACATGGAGAAAGTAGCCCAGATGAAGTCAGTTTTGTTTTTGAACTAAACAGGGACACCAGCCACGCAGAGCAGGCGTGACCGCATGGTGGGAAAAGACACATGGCGAGAAAGATTTAATGAGGGAAACCCACAGGCACGGCTCCTGCCAGATTCTCTACGTGAAGCGCCAACAGCCAAAGACCAGAGTGAAGTCGGAAGCAGCTCCCTGCATCTGAGAAGCTAGAACACACAGTGTCAAATGCAAGTGCCTGGCTGTCCTCATAAAGGCTACCCAGCACCCGCCCGTGTCTCCTTTTAGACCCGTCCCTAAGTGGATGCCCCTGGGAGAGGGCCTCACCTGCTGGGACAGCTCTGCACCCGAGAGGGGTACCCAAAGCCCAAGCTGGATGTCAGGATCGAGGCTGGTCACGCAGAAGGGCTCCAGAGAGCCTTGAACTGAGTGCTGGTCTGAGAAAAGGTGACAACTGTCCATGCAGCCTGAACAGGCTGGAACACAGACGCCCCTCCCCCTGCCCCCCTAGGGCAGAACCTGGTCACAATGACTTAGGATCATTGAATCCTTGAAGCGGAAACCCAATTTCAGAACTCCCTCTGCTACATCCTTAATCCAAGGTCACGGGGGCACCTGCTTAAGCCTCACATATAAGGACTCCCTCTCCCCAAAACTGGTGCTCACCGACAGCCCTGCAAAGCTGAGACGGGCAGTCCTGTCCTCCTCTCCTTCCACTGTCGTGCCACGGACTTGTCTAGAAGCACATCTCTGACCATTTCTAGGAATGGAAAATTCCTTTCCTCCTGACCCTAGTAATAGTGGAGGGAGAGACGGTCTCCAGAGCTGCTGGTAAAGTTGGGGGGCCTCACCCTTCTGCATCACCATGAAGCAAATGCAGTCAAAGCTCCCCCTTCAGGGCCATGACGGAGGGTCTCGTTCCTGAGTCACACCTCCAAAGGCTGGTGACCTGTCCTGAGTGAAGCAGGAGACCATCAACGCCTCTTCTGGGGGCGCATGGTCCCAGCGTGCGCTCCGACATGGGGTCGCCACCTTCCTGCAAACCCACGGGAGGATACAGACTCTTTGGTATGGGCCAGACAAAGGCACTGAGCTGCACAGAACTCACCAAGTGACCTTGAGGAAAGAGGCAAGCCTTCTGTAACCAGGGCTTCCTTCCTTCCGAGCCATGGTGGCTTTAAGGAGACAGAGATGGAGACCTCGCACGCCCTTCTAAAGGCACGAAGGTCCACATAAGGTATTTCAGGGAATTAGATGTTCCCACAACTAGCTCACGGCAGAACCACCCAAGCAAAGAGAACAGAGAATGGCCTGGGAGCCAGGCAGGGCGGTGCCCTGGTCTCTGGAGGCAATGCGGCTATGGGGGCGGGCGTCCAACTCTCTGCTCGGCCACAGCCTGACACAGACCTCTGCCAGTCGTCAGCCTCTCTCCACCCAGGGACGTGGGCCTGGGACAGTCACACACCGAGGCTCAGGAGAACCAAGGGAGGATGGCCCCAGTTCCTCTGCCCAGGACTTTGAAAGAGCCAGGACACCTGCTTCCAGCCCCCACCGCCCCTGTGGCCTGCTTCACTTGTTTTCTTTCCTGGAGTGATCTGCCCCATTTCCAGCTGCTGACCCTTTATTGAGCACATATGAATGTCTTCCTCAGATCCCCTTCCAGACTCTCCAGTTTTAACCTAAGAGATCAAGTATTTTTTTTGGACTCAGAATCCCCCAAACATGACACGGAGGAAAGAGTCATTTCAGCGCCTCTGGCCAGAACACCCTTGCAGTTTGTTCCAACGATCAGAAGGACAGAGGGACAGAGAGAGATAGGAGGACAAACAGAGGAGGAGACAAGGAAGGATGCACGCGCGCGCGCGCACACACACACACACACACACGGAGACTCCCTATCGGATACAATGACAAGGCATCACAATTCTGCCAAGTGGTCCTTAGATGTGACGTGACAGGTCTTTCTAGCAAAACATTTTAAAGAATTTTATACCACCCATTCTAGAAGCTATAGACAATCACATTTTTCTGAAATTTTTCCTTTCAAGTTCGTATTTCAATAACGGATGGCATTTCAGACATCTCAAAACAGTCGCTGCTCCTTCCTCTCCCGGGCACATGTGGGCTGCCCCGCCCCACCCGGGTGCTGCGGTGTCCCTGGCGTTACGCGCTCCCTGGAAGGTCAGAGCCCCTGCTTCCCACTGCTGCTTTGGTAAATGCGATGGTGTAAGAAAGCCAAGCCGCTCGGAAGTCCTCTTTCCAATATGCTTACTATTATCTAATACTTTTTAATGCTGAAATGATAATCACCACTTAACTTCAAGCTCACTACATTCTGGGCCACTGAGCTAATGCTGTACAGATAACCTGATTTAACTCTCCTGTAACCCGTGGGCTAGGTCTATTGGAATCCCCATTTGATGGTTGGGAAAAGTGAAAGATGGTTGAAAAAGTGAGAGTCTAAAAATCCCACGATGTTAGAGCTGCATGGGACTTGAAATTTCCAGAAGATGGTGGGAGGCTGGCAGACAGACAAGACAGGGACAGGGGAAGGAAGCCTGGGGGGAAAGCCGTGAGACCCAGGACAGCAAAGTGGTTCACAGACAGCTGTGTCTAGAACCGACGCTTTCTGCCTACAACATCACCTGATGGGTAAAGGAAACCCCGGGAGAACGATCACTCTCCTCCCTGGACTGGTCTGTCGTCTCCCGGCTCAGGACCACGTCCTAAAATATCACCACCCCAGGCCAAAGAACGAGGCGGCTGCTTCTCTTTTCTCCTCGAATGGCCCGCAGCACCCGTGTGGACAGGGGCACAGTGTTACTTTGTAGAATTCAGGTCATTTGTTTGACAAACGTGTATGAAGCCCCTACCAGACAGTGGGAACTGTGGCAGGACCTTGGGAGTCAAGGAACAATAGGATATGTGCCTTCCTCCCCCAACACCATGGAGGGAAGGACAGATACAAGGAAATGATCACAGCGACATCACAAGGGCTCTGATTCCAGGGCACAGCTGTCACTGGGAGCCCAGAAGGAGGAGCGCTCCATTCTGCCTCCGTTCTGCCTGGGGACCCTTTAAAGACATTGTTCTTCAGGCTGCATCTAGGAGAAGCCTGCTGGTCAGGCTCGGGAGGAGACCCCGGACGGGTCTCTCCCGAAGCTGCGGGGAGTAGACACCCTGCACACAGTTAACGCGGACGCATTCTGACCTTGCTGGAGGGTCCGGAGGGACACCGAATACGGATCGCCAAGTCTGCCGCAACTTCAGTTTGTATCTGCAAGTACCGGTGACTCTTGGACCACAGTTGGGCGGGGGGTAAACCCCACGCAGTCGAAAATCTGCGTATAATTCCTGACTCCCCCAAAACTTACCTCCTGAGAACCCACTGTTGACCAGAAGCCTTACCGAAGATGTAAACAGACTATCACGTGTTTGATGCTACGTGTTACGTATTTTCTTCTTACGATAAAGCAAGCTGAAAACAGAATTTAGAAAGTTGTAAGAGGAAACACACTTACAACTCGGTACTATATTATCTGCATATAAGCAACCCTGTGCAGCTCAAACCCGTTGAACCTGCTGCTCCAGAGTCAACTGTAGTCCCCAAAACCTGAAAACCGAAACGTGCGTGATCATTTTTCTACTCCCAATAAATGGGAGCCGCATGCTTTTCTTTTGGGGGAGCCCACACGTAGAACAAGAATTAAAATGCACATAATTCTGTGCTCCAATCCTGCTTTGGAGTGTAAATAAGGATTTTTTTTTTTTTTTTTACAAGGGTACTTGGCAGATGTTTGCATGTAACTGAAAAGAAATCCGTTTCAGCTGCGGCTCTGCTCGGAGGGCAACTAAACAGCTTTCCGCGGGTGCTTCCAGCGTATTGATCCGCGGTTCTGAGGACACAGGCTCTTCCAGATGTCTTCCCTGCAGAATTCTAACTCCCAGTTTAAAAGGGAAGCTAATTTTCTTTCCTCTCCAATGCTTTAGCTGAAGGCAGTTTTGTTCGGTCTCCCCTTTTTAGGAAGAGAACGGAGAATCAGAGGCAGGTTTAACCTGAGAGAGAGAGAAGGGAATGAAAAGACGGGGTCTGCCGAGAACCTGTCGTGTTTCCAGAGACCAATAACCATCCTGACGTTTTCAGAAGCGACTGAGAAGCGCCAGGGATGTCGGCACCGCTCCGATCTACAGCAGGCCTGACCTACAGCACCACCATCAGCTTTGGGGCTGGGACATTCTTTGCAGGGAGAGCTGTCCTGTGTGGGCACAGTGAGATGTTCAGCAGCCTCTGTGGCCTCTCCCCACTGATGCCAGAAGCACCCCAACATGGAGACAATAAAAAATGTCTCGGGGGGGGGGCGCCTGGGTGGCTCAGTGGATTAAAACCTCTGCCTTCGGCTCAGGTCATGATCTCAGGGTCCTGGGATCAAGCCCCGCATCAGGCTCTCTGCTCAGTGAGGAGCCTGCTTCCTCCTTTCTCTCTGCCTGTCTCTCTGCCTACTTGTGATCTCTGTCTGTCAAATAAATAAATAAAATCTTTATAAAAAAAAAGTCTCTGGGGGGCGCCTGGGGGGCTCAGTGGGTTAAAGCCTCTGCCTTCGGCTCGGGTCATGATCTTGGGGTCCTGGGATCGAGCCCCGCATCAGGCTCTCTGCTTGGCGGGGAGCCTGCTTCCCCGCCCCCCTCTGCCTGCCTCTCTGCCTACTTGTGATCTCTATCTGTCAAATAAATAAATAAAAATCTTTAAAAGAAAAAATGTCCTGGATGCTTCCCCCAGTCGAATCCTCTGATCTGTATTAACTCGGAGCAGCAAACATGGCCAAAGCACCTCAATCCCGTTAACTGCTTTCTAGTGAGAACCCTTCTCTCTCTGGGGATCACGGCACACAACCCCCCAGATAGATCCAATAAAAAGGGACCACAAGAGACTGAAGACAATATATGACTCTGTGTGAAACGGTTTACATTTCTAGCCACAGGAGACCTTGCGCAGTGAAGCCCTCTGATTCCAACAGGCTCCAAATGGCGGTGGCTGTCATAGGTTTGCGCCCTCGTTCAACTCACTGTCCATGGGCAGCGCGCCAGTGTTTCAGGTAAGTAAGACCAATAAAAGCCGAGCCCACAGGGAGCTTATGTTCTTCTAGTCAGAGAACAAGGAGATCAAGGAATCATTACAGCCCATCATTGGGGCTGTAAAGCAGCAACGGGCTTGAGCTGTGCCGTTCGACAGAGAAGTCACCTGCCGCCCATGGCTGGGAAGCCCGTGAGATGTGGCTCATTTAAGCTGAGCTGTGCTGACCACACCGGATTTCGGACTTAGTGCAAAATGAGAATGTAAAATGTCTCATTAATAATTTTTATACCGATTAGCTGTGGAAATGAGATTTTGGATACACCAGATTAAATAAAATCCGTGATAAAAATTAATTTTGCCTGTTCTCTTTACTTGTTTAGTGTGGCTGCTAGAAACTTAGTTCAATGCACACAGCTCGCCCCTATTTCCATCAGGCGGTGCTGGGCCAGAGAAACCAGATGGAAGTGGGAAGCTCCTTCGGCCCGAGAGGCCGGGGAGGGTCACTCTGCCATCTGGGGCACCAGCATCCCAGCCCCAGGAAATGGCCAATTCACAGCTTTGCAGTGGGAATGGACCTGGCCCATTAAAGCGATAGTGAGGCAGTGTGGCTCTGTGGGGAGGGGGGGACATAGAGAGGGAGGGAAGGAGCTGAGAATGGCACAGCTGTGGGCCAGTGGGAGGCAGCGGCTTGGAGGCCAAGCTAAGGGGTTGGGATTTCATCCCAGGAGCCATGGGAGGGCCCTGGAGGGTTTGCATTGGGGGAACATCATGACCTCATTTAGGTTTTACCAAGATGCTACCCTCGCGTGGCTGTGTGGAGAGAGGACTGGCATGCAAGCAAGAACAGAGGCAGGCCTGCCGGGAGGGAGGCATGAGCTTCGTGGGACCCCTCGAGCTGTTGGGGCACTCTGGGTCAGCTGGCAGGGTTCCTGGGGGGAAGACAGGAAGGGCGCCCCGTGGCCCAGTCGGTTGAGCAGCGCTCTTGGTTTCCACTCAGGTCGCGATCCCCTGGGTTGTGGGCCAAGCCCCGCACTGGCTCTGCGCTCAGGAGGAAGTTTGCTTGCCCCCTCCTCCCTCTGCCCCTCGCCCTGCTCTGAGAGAGAGACAGAGAGAGTGCGCCCATGCTCGCTCAAATAAATCCTTAAAAACAGAAAGTAGAGGCGAGGGAATGAGTTCAGAGATGCTACTTATTTCCCACAGGATATTTAAGTCTGGTTAATTCAACTTATATTAAAATTTTGATTATATATAACACCTCTTTGTGCCCCAAGAGCAGGTAAGTGAAGTTTGGTGGGTTTTTTTTGTTTTTAAGAAAGAGAGAGAGTGTGAGGAGGAGGGAAGGAGAGGAAGAGAGAGCGCCTGAAGCAGGCTCCCCGCTGGGCGCCAAGCCCAATGCGGGGCTGATCCCACAACCCAGAGAGCACAACCTGAGCCGAAACCACGAGTCAGACGCTTAACCTTTGCGAACTGGTTTCCTACTTCCTTATACCACTGCACGAAGTTTCAAACTGGGGATTTTTAGGTTTGTCATTTGTTTTGGTCTCACTTAATGCGTTTACTTCATTCTTGCTACTCTACTATTAACTCAGAACTTGGTTTTCTTCTCGCATGAGGCTTTCATGAGGCTTTCACTCCTTTTAATTGGGCCCTATTTTTGCATCTCAGCCTCCTGGGATCCCCCCCAACCAAGTCCCCTAACTCAGGAGTGTCGGCAAACAGCGGCCCTCTGAGCTCATCTGCTCTGGTATTTTCCATTTGCTGTTTGCTCCGCTGTTGCTACCGTCTCCTTCTCCCCTAGCTCACTGGTCACTTTTGCCACTGGTGAGTCATTTGCTCTGAGTCATGCCTGGCTGTGAGGCAAAGCCCGGGAAAATGCCTCAGAACACACACCTGGCTTAGGAAAGGACGTCACTGAGGAATATGGTGTTTTCCTAAGTGGATTCAGTAATTAACTAAAAAACAAAATCCCCTCGTCTCTCCTGTTTCCTCCCCCTCCGAATTACCACGTCCCTCAGCATCTGCTGGAGATGATTCCTACGGTGGAACGAATCTCAGTCATGCGTCTTGGGTTGTGAGAGGCAAAAGGACATTTCTGAAACGAGCCCAGAAAACCCCTGAGGACGAAAGCAGGTTCTTCTCCCGGAACGTTCTTGCTCTACGGAACGGAACACCACCAACCTCACACACAGGCCACACGAGGGTCGCTCTTCGAGAGCTACGACGCTATTGTTTTACAAGGGGACCACTACACGGAACGTGAAACAAGGAAAAACGAGAACCGCCCCAGACCAGAGCGGGACCCGGATCAGACCGTGGGACAGAAAGACGAGCTGCGCGTGGACAGCGGGCCGATTCCTCGTCTGTGAAGCAGGGATGGCACCAACAGCTCCCCCGGAGTGTTCCTGGGGGGCTTAGCATGATGACCCCCGAGCGCGCTCAGCACACTGCTGGGCCCGGCAGAGCGAGGCAGATCAGCACGACCTGTCCCAGCGACGCCCCCCACCCCCCCAGGAGCACAACTGCCCCTCCCGCCTTTCTCCCCCAGAAGGCTCTGCGCTTGCCTCCCATCGTGGCTAACCCTGCCGTTACAGGACCTGGGACCCCGAGAACCACCCCAGGAATACGAGCACGTTCCCCACCCTCCGGCCTCAGAGCCGCACACTTCACATCACAGGCTCCTTGCTTCTGAGCACCTTCCCTCCAAATATCGGACTCCTGGCAGACTAATGTCACCAGCGCCTAACACGTGGGGACGCATCGGCCCGTCAGGTCCCCACAGAAGGGCTTCCGAAAATACAGCAGGAAGGAAGAATGGAAAGCAGGGGATGTAAGCACCGCCTTTGGGGTGGGGGGAGTGAGGGGTGGCACTCAGAGACATCAGAAGGGACGGCAGATCTGGAAGGAGACAAAGAAAAACCGGGTGTGATGGGTGCCCCTGGGGAAGGGACTGGGAAGCTGGAGGGCAGAGGCAGGAACTGCTCTTCACCAGGCATCTTGTTCTTTCTTTTTTTTCTTTTTTTAAAGATTTTATTTATTTATTTGACAGACAGAAATCACAAGTAGACGGAGAGGCAGGCAGAGAGAGAGAGGAGGAAGCAGGCCCCCTGCCGAGCAGAGAGTCCGATGCGGGGCTCGATCCCAGGACCCTGGGATCATGACCCGAGCTGAAGGCAGAGGCTTTAACCCACTGAGCCACCCAGGCGCCCCGGGCATGTTTTTCTTATCATCTGAATTCTGTACTATCTGCAGGTATTACCTTGTCCAAAACCTCTCCACGTTAAATAAAGAAGGGATCCTCTAACTCCCTTAATAAGGCGAGACAGAGCCAGAAGTGACAAGGTCTCAAAGGCAAAGGTGCAAGTCCTTTTGGACATTTCGCTGGCAGTCTGCCCTGTTTCCCCGGCCCCAGCCCCCCAAATACAAAGAGTTTCCCCCATGAATTCCTGGAGGGCTCATTCTCGGAACGCCAGCAATACTTTTCCCGGGTCATAACCTGAGACACTGAAACCCAGAACTCATAAAACCTTATGGAAAAGCCCTTCTGAATCACTGGGAAAGCCCAACAAGGGGAGATGCAACTTCTCCGAATGGTCTAGCACCCAGCAGATCTGGCCTCGTGAGGCCCACAGCTGGCATGTCAGCTCAGCTGCACCGTTTACTTCACTGTGGGACGTCAAGGAGAGAGGCCTCCACTACAAAGACAGGAGAAAGCAAACCACCAAGGAAGGAAATCATCCCTCCAGGGCTCATACACAGCCATCAGACAAACCCTGCAGCCTAGCCCGGGCTTGCACCACTAGAGAGACCCGTCTGCTAGCAGGCGGGAGGGCACGCCCCTTGCTATCCCATGTAGGAGACTCATTTTGTCCTCTTGACCTTGGGCAAGACACTCAATTGCTTGGACCCTTGGCCTCCTCACTCTGACACATGCAGATCACCACTGACCTTGCAAGTTGTCAAGAGCACAAGGCTTCATGTAAAAATATCCAAATCCACGTCATCATCCCTAAAGAGAACCCAGCACCTCCTGCCAGTCTTGCCCTTTAAAATGTTACTGGGTCTTGAAGTTAGAAGCTGTTACGCATTGAACTGTGTCCCCTAAAAAGATATGCAGAAGTCCTAACCCCCAGAATCTGTGACGGTGACCTTATTTGGAAACAGGGTCTTTGCAGATGTAATTAGTTACTTTAAGATAAAGTCATGATGGAATATGACCAACTCGATGGCGTCCTTATATGAATTAAAGAAACACACACATGCATGCACACACAGGGAGAGGAAGGCCGTGTGACCACAGCGGTACAGACCGGAGAGATGCAGGCTACAAGCCAAGGAATACGAGGATTGCTGGAAAACCACCAGAGGCAGGGAGAGAGGCAGGAACCAATCCGCCGTCTGGATCCCCAAGAAGGAAACAACCCTGCTGGCACCTTGACTTTGGACTCCTGGTCTCTAAAACTGTGGGAGAAAAACAGATGTTGTCTTAAGCCACCTGGTTGTGCTACTTTGTTACAGAAGCCTCAGGAAAGTAGTACAGTAAGTTATCCAGTTTTCCTCTCTATCTAGTTGCTTGAACTGTCTTGTCTAATGACTGACTAGTCAGCCATTCTACGTCTGTGTCTATGTCTGACTGTCCCCAGTACAAGAAAACTAACTCAGTATCGACCGTGGCAGCAATCCCTCCCATCTTTGAAAAAGTCTGTCATTAAAATCATTCATTCAACAAATATTTAATGAGCATGTACTATATGCCAGGCGCTCTCTGGGGCACTGCTGATACACTGGTAAATGGGCAGCAGACAATAAAAGCTTTCTCAAAGAAGACCATTTCTGATATTATGAGGGAAATTAAACACTCTAATATAATAAAGTACATGGGGTAGGGACCAGGAGGAAACTGTTTTAGTTGTCAGGGAAGGTCTAAGGATGTGATATTAGAGCAGTCCCTTGAATGACAGGGAGCCAGCCAGTGGAAATTTTGGTGAAAGGAACCGTCAGTGCAAAGGCCCTGAGGCACAGTGAACCGGATGTGCTCAAGGCACAAGAAGAAGATGGGATTTTGTGAGTAAGAGAGAGGTGACTTGTGAAGCTGGAGAAACAAGAAAGGTCAGCTAGCACTCACCTGGCACCTGAAGTACAACACAATGAGAAGTGAACTCAATCCCCAGAGTACTGGGGAACCACCAGGGAGAGGTATGCTTCCACCCACAGTTTTTACAAGATTACTCTGGCATGATACAGTTCTTAAAACTAAAACCTTCCTGGGGTGCCTGGGTGGCTCAGTAGGTAAAGCATCTGCTTTTGTCTTGGGTCATGACCTTAGGGTCCTGGGACCGAGCCCTAGTCAGGCTCCCTGCTCAGCAGGGAGTCTGCCTCTCCCTCCACCCCTCGCCCTGCTTTTGCGCTCACTTGCTCTCTCTTCTCTCTCTCTCAAATGGATAAGTAAAATCTTAAAAAAAGAAAGAAAGAAAGAAAGAAAGAAAACTAAACTAAAAAAATCTTCCTAACTATAACTTGCGTCCTTTGGTTCTTGGGCCACTACAGAACAAGTTTATTAATGACAGCCCTGAACCCTGTGACCATGCCCCCCTACCCAGATTCTCACACTTTCCAGCTCTAATTCACTCACCACCACAGCAATTTCCAATGGCTATTCTTGATTTTTTCCCCTATCTCCTTTTTAAATGTGATGTCCGCAAAAGAACACAATACTCTAAGCACGGAGTCATAGATTGGAACTGTTATCTTTCTCATTAGGGACTGTACATCTATTGTTGTGCCCTAAGGTTGTCTTGGCTTTTTTTTTTTTTTAATTTGTCAGAGAGAGAGAGCACAAGCAAGCAGAGTGGAAGGCAGAGGCAGAGAGAGAAGCAGGCTCCCCGTGGAGCAAGGAGCCCAGTGCGGGACTCGATCTCTGGACCCTGGGATCATGACCTGAGCTGAAGGCAGCCGCTTAACTGACTGAGCCACCCAGACATCCCTGTATTGGTTTTTAATTCTGTTTTCTACCATTGCCCATTGAGGCAT
Source organism: Mustela erminea (assembly GCF_009829155.1). NCBI lineage: Eukaryota > Metazoa > Chordata > Mammalia > Carnivora > Mustelidae > Mustela > Mustela erminea. Next base: position 57,039,834 of record NC_045632.1, on the reverse strand, counting down.
CTCTCAGATAACCTCCCTCTGAAGTCCTTTTCCAGATCTGGATGCCCAGAGCTAGAAAGTGGGATTAAAGCATGTTCTTCTCTAACAAGAACAGTTGTGCCCTGTTTTCTATTTAAAAAAAAAAAAAAAAAAAAAAAGGTGTCACCATAACCCAAACAATGCCACGTATCGAATACTGTATCCGATCAATAAAACTACTGGGCCAGCTTCCCTCATTTCACAACCACCACGCTCTTCTTCCGGGTGGAGGACAAGGAAAACTCTCAGGGACATTTCCCTAGAATTGCTTTGTTCTCTTGCATCACTATAACCGCTGAAGACACCTAGACTATTTGGAAACACAGAGCAGTTGGGCAAGAGGCTCCTTGCAAGCCACTTCCTACTAGAGTTCTCAAAGACGCATAAACAAATCTGAGTAGATGCAGAAGCTCTGGGGCTGTGGTGGGGGAACCGCCGGTGCAGGAGTACTGGGGAGCTGAGCTGACGGAGTCAAGAGGCCAGTGATGGCAGAGAAAGATGTTCTGCCCTTGGGTGCTGGGGAAGACCCCACGTCCTCGGAGGCACCGTAAACTGTCCTGTCCTTTCCCCACCCACCCCACAGGCTGATGGCAGACTGCTGCTTCTGGTTAACCCCAGAAGGTGAGGCTTATCGTTTTGCTTTGCCACTAGGACCTAAGTGACTCTGAGCACTCACTTGGCCTCTGTTCTCTCATCTGTGACATGTGACTGGTAACACCACCTATCACTCCCAAGTTTATGGTGAAGCTCAATTGAGATTTTGTGCACGACCCCTTTGTAAAGTACTCTGTCATGTACAACTGAGGGGTTGTTATGAGCGACAGGATTTTACTCCTCCCTTTGTGTATTTTTCCTGCTGCTGGTTGAATTTTCATGACTTAAAAAAAAAATCTTCTCAGGTTGCTTTTGATGTTTCTTTTAACCTAATTATTTTCCTTTTTTTGAGGGAGGAAGCAGTGGGGGAGGGCATATAGTGTGACTCATTCCATTCTAAACCTTTCTCGGGATTGTCCTAAAAGATGTCATCTCTGGGGGTCACCATAAGGCACTTTACCTCTGAAGAACCAAAGTTAATTGTCATACAAAGAGTATCACTATTGTCCATTCTCTGGAGTTCTGTAGCAAATTATTTAAGGTTTGTGATTCATTCACATCACCCAGTAGTAGCTTTTTACTGCCTTTAGTTGTTACATTTTCAAATAATGGAAACCATCTTCAGGCTGACGCATGCCATAGGAGAGACACATGTTACCAAAAAACCCCCAAATCCAAAAACAACCATGGGAATGCATCCCAAAACCATACAAGAGGCTAGAGATCATCTGTAATCACTGAAAGTGCCTATGTGTGAGTCCCCAGTCATTTCATTTCTTTTATAGAAAAAGAAAATCTCATGAGTCAACTTTTTCATTGTGAGCAGGTCTCAAAAGCCTTTCGCCCCAAGTTTCAAATGCGTAAGCAGTCCTATTTCTGAACAAATGGACATAAAAACAAGTGACAGGGGTGCCTAGGTGGCTCAGTCATTAAGGGTCTGCTGTCCGCTCCGGTCATGATTCCAGGGTAGGGGGACTGAGCCCCGGATCCAGCTCCCTGCTCCGCAGGAAGCTGGCTTCTCCCACGCCCCCTGCTATGTTCCCTCTCTCTCTATGTCTCTCTGTCAAATATAAAATCTTAAACAACAACAACAAGAAACAAAAAACGAGTGACAGTGGAAGGGAGAGACTGAACAAAGAGAAAACAAACTTCCAAACGGGAAGGTGTAAAAGACCAAGGAGAGGGTTCATGTGTAACCAATCAAAATCACCCTTTTCCTCTTTCCTTAATTCCCTGTTCTGTATCTTGGCTGCCCTGGTTTGGTTCCGGGAGGGGGTCCCTCTCCTGAAGTGACTCTGAAACATTAGCATTAGGCGGCCGCGGTCTGGGCGGCAGCGTGGAAAGCAGCCGGGGCCCTGACAGCTGTCCGCGTGCCTCCACCACTGACTCACCCCAGCGACAACCTCCCCACCAGGCGCCTCACCTGCCTGCTCCGAGCCAAGTTCCTGCTCAGTCTGCAGGTCGGCGCCCCCGCCCCACACTCAACCCCAGAGTCAGACGAGCAGGCCAAGGCTAGTGCCCACCGCAAAGTCGTCCTCTGAAATCCGGTCGAGGTACAAGCCAGGGAAGGGCAAGCCGGGCGCCGGCGGGAAGAGGCGCCCAGTCCCCGGGACCACGGGTTCAGGCCGCCCCGAGCCAGCTGTTCCGCAGCTGCCAACCCGGCGCCCGCGCTGCCGTGCCCTCTGCAAACCTCGTCTGCTTGCCGGCCCGTCCGGAGGGCGGGGGAGCCCCGGGCAGGCACCGGCAGCGCTGGCGCGGCAGCACCGGGTCCGGAGCCCCCTCTCCCGCACCCGCACCCGCACCCGCAGCCCGCCCGCCGCCCAGGAGCAGAGAGGCGGCGAACTTGCGCCCGAACACCCCGCACGACTTGGCTGACGTCCTTCCCATCCTGGCCCCAGGCACCCCCTCCCCAGCGCGCGCTCCCCGGAGTCTGGGGGTTCTTGCTCCCCGACCCTGAGGAGCTGACTCCACCCCAAAGCCACTTGACGACACCATCTGCCACCGGGGGGTGGGGACCCCCAGTCCACCCCCCCCAGCATCCCCAGGTACTGCACCGCCCCCCGCACCGCGGGCTCCCGGCTCCCCTTCCTCCTCCTCACCCCCAGCTCGCGCCGACCCTGCAAAAGCCCCCGAGGCCCCGACCCCCGCGCGCGACCCCGCGTCATCCCGCGGCCCCCTCCGTCCACGCGCGGCCCCTCACCCGCCGGCCCTCGGAGAGCCCCGCGCCGCCCGGACGAGTGACCCGTGTTCCCCCTCCCGGGCGCCGGCGGGAGCCTCTCTCACCGCGGCGGGCACCGGCCGGCGGGTCCGAGCGGGGAGCGAGCGGCTGCCTCCGGGCTCCGCGCTGCGGCCACTGCGCGGGCCTGAGAGCCGGGTCCTTCCGAGGCGACAGCCGCGCAAGCTGTCAGTCAGGCGGCCGTGCCCGCCCCCCGGCGCCGACTGCGCAGGCGCGAGGGTGGCCCCGCCCCTTCCCCGCGGCAGGCCGGAGCGCGGGTCACGTGAGGGGGCGGGGCGGCTGCTCGCGGGCGGGGCAGTTACAGTCCCGGTACCCGTCCCGGATCTCTCGGTACCGGGGCTGTCCCTGGGCGGGAAATCTGGTCCCGCGGCGCCCGGGAGCGCGCTCGGACGGCTCCGGTGGATCGCTGTTGCGGAAAGTCGTGGAACTAGGGTTCCCCGGGGGCAGCTGGGTGGGACGGGCCGTTCTGCGAGCGCAGAAAAGAGGGATTTGGGGATTTGGGTCCGGAGGGCTGGGGGAGCCCCGGCCGGGAGCCGCGGAGTGAGACCGGTTCTGGGTGCGTCGGGGCCCCGACTGTCGCCACCTTTAAGACAAGATGACGTTTGCCGTCCCCTGCCCTCCAGTTCCAGGGATAGGGTGAAGTCTTGACCTTAACGAACACGCTTTCAGAGTGAGTCGGGCAAGGAAGCAGGTACCGAAGGGCACGCGGAGGCCTGATTTAGTTTTTGAAGGGGGCATCTTGAAAAGCTGATAGATCCCACCTCGCTTGCCCCGAAATTTCTAGGCCAGTCTGCATCTTTTCAGCAGATGCAGCAAAGGACTTTCAGACCATTTGGTTCCTGGTTCCCTCATACCTCTAAAATTAAGAGAAAGGGTTAAAAAAGTGTCTCCTGTGGAAGCTCTTCTCAATTCTAGAGGAAGGACGTATAGAAACATAAACTGATGCCCACTCCCAGTAATTTCGGGGGTGCGTCATACTTGGGTCCAGCACCAGCAAGATAGAGCCTAGGATCCCAGTGGGCTGACCTTCTCCCCTGGCTTCCAGCCTGCATTACAGAGCTCTAGGGCTCCTTCTGGTGGTTGCTTGTATGAAATGATAAAGCCCCGTCCCAATAAGCGTAGTGCTCTCTGAAACAGGGGGGAATGTCAGTGCAGAATTTCTATGCAGAGAACTGCAGGTTCTCTGAAGCCCTAGGAGTTACACGGGAGGATCTGGGGTTCTGCCACTTTTAGGAAAAAAGGCCACTTGGACTGATGACCAAACATGTTTGCTGTGCCCCAAGTGCACCTGCTAATCCCAGCAGAGGGTTGGCAAAGTTTAAGAAAACAACATGAAGGAAAAAGCCAGAAACTTTACCCACAAGAATTATGGGGCCTTTGGTGTCATAGCTACTTCTGGCCCATTCCAGATTTGCCTGACCAGCTCGGTGTGGCCATCATCTATGAGAAATATTTCAAGTTTAGTATGAACTCAGGAAGGGAAGGAGTGTAAGCTAGCATTCATTCCCTTAAGTGGACACTACAAAAAGGTGTGCATTGCCTTTGATGCCTCCAGCAGAATACGAGCCCATCTAGTGGACTTTGTGGGAACAGGATGGCATCTGTGGTTGGACAAATCCTCACCTAGTTTGGGGAGTGAACACAGCATAAGGCAAGGACCCAAGCAGCCCTGACCTGACTCTGGTGATAACCACTCTTCAGGAAAACTGGAAAATGTGAGCTCATTGAGGGTCAGATTCCATTCAGGCAAAGTATCATTTCTCAAGAGATTTGTATGAACCCTGCCTCGCCATGCCTCAGAAAAGGTCTTCTGACCTTGCCAGCAGGTTGGAGAGAGGCAGATACATAGCCATTTAAAAAAGGGTGGGGAGCAGAGTTCTGCAAACCACAGGCCAGTGAACTGGACATAGGGCGTGGGAAATAGGACAGATCACTCACAAAATAACTGTGAGCCCTCAGAAGAGGAAGCATTGATGACAAAGACCAGGTCATCGCTAGGTTGACCATATTTCTGTTGTGAAACATACAGACTGCTAAGTCAGGAAATAGTATAGAAAGAGTGTACTGGGGCCTGGGAGGTGTATTTACCAGGATTCTTTCAGTTAAGAGTGACAGAACTCAATTCACACTGGTTTTTCAAAAAAAAAAAGAATAAAAGAATAAAAGGCTTACATAACTCACCTAAATTCTGGGGTTGGCCCAGCGGGATCCAGGGGTACCAATGATGTCCTCAGAACTCAGTCTTTCTCCCCTACTTGACCGCCTCCTTCTGATCTGGCTTCACTCTAAGATCAGTGACTTTTTTATAAGGTAGTCTCCAGGAGCGACGGCACAGGTCCTTTCAACTTAGAGACCCCGGGGGGCAGAAGTACTCTGTCCTTCAACAGTTCCAGCAAAAGTCCCAGGATTTCATCTCAGTGGACCAGCACTGGTCGTGCGCTCATCCCCTCAAGCCCATCCCTTAGGCCAGGTTGTTGGGGTGACTGGACAGGAGTGAAGCTCCGCCCTACCCGACTCCTTGGGATGGGGCGTCGCCACAGGGAACTGAGAAGATAGATTCTGGGCCGGTAGGGGAATGTCACAGATAACCAGGACAAAGCATGTGCTGAGGTATCTCATGGTATCGTATAAAGGACATGAAGAAAGGGTGGGAGAAATAGGAAATTGATTGGATGGCTGAGTCTATACTCAAAAATACCTTGACTAGAAGATGGCTCGGAAAACGAATTCTATGAGATCAGCCAGGCAACTCTTCCGCTTCTGGTTGCCCGCCATGCCTATTTCCCCCTCCCGCTCTGTAACATACTGCCACAAATGTTGTGGCTTCAAGTAACATAGATTTACTCTTTTTTTTTTAAAGATTTTATTTATTTATTTGACAGACAGAGATCACACGTAGGCAGAGAGGCAGGCAGAGAGAGGGGAAAGCAGGCTCCCTGCGGAGCAGAGAGCCCGATGCGGGGCTCGATCCCAGGACTCTGGGATCATTACCTGAGCTGAAGGCAGAGGCTTTAACCCACTGAGCCACCCAGGCACCCCTAGATTTACTCTTTTACAGCACTGGAGTTCAAGTTCTAAGTGACTTATCTCTACATTGAGGTATCAGAGGGACCATGTTCCTTCTGGAGGCCCTAGGGGAGGAGGGCCTCCTTGCCTTTCCAGTTTCTGGGGGGCTTCCAGCATCCCTTAGCTGGGGGAGGGGTCTTCTTCAATCTTCCAAGGCAGACCCCTTTAATAGTTCCTGGTTCTTCGGAGCCCTTCTAGGCACTGATGCGTATTTAGGGCACAGGCTGGTGGTTTTGTCGGATGTCTCTCAGTGTAGGGTTCTCTGTCTGCCCCTCAAAGTCAGGTGGCAGAGTGCGGGCAGCAACAGCACGGATGTGTGTCCTCAGGGCTTCGGATCAGGAGGCACAAACATCCCTCTGTCTCATTATTGCCGATGCTGTTGGCCCACGGTTGAGATGGTGACCTATTTTTCTACTGTAACAGTATCTTTTCCCCTTTGTCATCTGTGGGAAAGATACTTTTAGACTATTTAAATATCCTCTTTTTCCAATGAACTTCCACCCAACGGCTGAGCATCCAGTAATGATAATGCCAGGCTGACTGCCGGATGCTGAGTGGTCTTAATCGGAGTGGTCTTAATCAAAGTCCTTGACCTTTTCCGGTTCTTCTCTGCAAAGCAGCTGAAGTCACCTTTAGAAATCACACATGGGACCAAATCCTCCAGTGGCTTCCTACTGCCCCTCAGATGTGGCTAGAATCCTTCCAGTTGTTTGGGCCATGCATGGTCTGGCCCTTCCAAGCTCTCCAGCTCGGTTTCCTCACCCTCCACATGCTGGCCCCTTCAGAACTTCCCGCAATCCACGCTGCTTTCTTCTGCAAGGCCTTCCGACCTACTCTTTTGCCTGGAACCCTCCACCTCCATCCCCTGCATGCCTTTGCTTATGAAATATCCATGTGTCCTTCACCTATCACACAAAAGGAAGCTGTGTGACCCCAGGCCAGGCCAGATGCCCAGGTATACCTTTCTACCATGCGATGTCCTTTTCCTTTATAGGACACCCCTGTTTGTAATTGGGCACTTATTTACTGGTTCACCTTAGTCTCTGTGCTCTGTAAGAAGCAGGCACTGGCTGGTTTTGCTTACTCATGTGTCTGCAGCACCTAGCAAGGGGCCAAGCACAGAGCTGATTATTAAATGCTTGTTGAATAAACCAACCTGAGTTTAAGACACGGATCTGGGGCGGAGAGGACAAGAAGATGATGAGCACACGTGGTTAGGGCCTTGCTCCCAGGAGAGTTGGTGATGGGGCCTTTGGCAGCAGGAGCAAGCAAGCCATCAGGGCCTGGTGTAGAGCGCATCGGTATACAGCCTGGCCTCTGGCTCGTTGGAGGAAGAGTCTGGCACAGTATAAGAAGTAGGCTCTTTGCAGGCCTACAGAAAGAGGTCTGCAAGCTAGCTGGGCTTTCTGCTTCCGTGGGGGCAGTCACTTCACTCTGAGCCTCAGTTTCCCTAGCCCAGCAAGGGATCACACCAGCTTCGCAGGGCGGTGAGGATGAGGTGAGTTTATGGGTGTCACAGCAGCACAGAGGACAGGTCTGTGTCCAAATCCTGGCTCTCTCCTCCTAGCTGTGTGATCTTGAGCACACTGCTTAACTGCATTGAGCCTGTCTCTTCACCTCTGAAAGGGGCCACCCATAGCGTGTTCACTCCCTCATTCAGTGCAGGTTTTTTGGTTAACAGGAGCTGGGGAAGCACCAGTGGACACAAGCAACATGGCCGGCAATAAGTGCTCCACGCAATGTCCACTAGCCATACGCCTGCCCCACCAAGTATAGGCACGGGGTCCCAGCAGGCTCTATCCACAGCTGGAGGTAAGGTGGCCCTGTGCAGAGCAATTAGGACACATCGTACCACTCTGGGTTCTTCAGACTCCCTGGGCTTTGTCCAACACCATGGGCTGGGGAGAGTCGGCCTTCTCGCTTCCCTATTCTGGCCATTGCATTCAACACCACAAAGCCGTGGTAAAAAAATGAGGAACAACCCCAACACCCTTCCGGAAGAAACCTCTGATTGTCCACTGTACAACCATTAGAAGCATCCCTTTCTCTCCCGCTGTGTGCTTGAAATCGAGCACACAAATCCCGTGTCCAGAGGCAAATGAATTGACCCCGAGTGGGAACCAGTACAAGGAGCATCCAGATCAAGACGCGGAATATGATTACCCCCTGGTCACCGCTGCCCTGCTTTCTCTTCCTATGCCAAATACCAGTTTTGCCCTATTTTGAAGCTTTTAGTAATAGAATCACATAGTGTATCTTGCTTCTTTTAACCCAGCATGTATTTGAGAAGCTGATTTCTGCTGTTGTCGGACAGTTGGTTCTATGAGTGTATACAATCTATTCCTCCTGTCGGTCCCAGATGTTTAGGATGTTTCCAGTTTGGAGCCACTGTGGACAGCGCTCAGGGAACATTCCGGCACGTGTCTTTTGGTGAACACAGGTTCACGTATGCTCAGTTTCAGCAGATTGTCCTAACAGCCGTCCCCTGTGGTTTAATAATGACCTTGCCTCCAGCGGTGTACGGACGTTCTAGTTACTCCCAATGCTTGCCAATGCTCAGTGCTTTGTCATTTTAGCTGTTCTGGTGGGTGTGTAAATATTTCTCTGTGGCTTAAGTTTGCGTTTCCCTGGTGACTAATGAGAATGCGCGCTTTTTCATGTTCTGGAGAGTCTCTTCTGTGAAGGGCCTGTTTGAGTGTCTTGCTCATTTGGGCACTCTCATTTTGTCATATTTTATGTATTTATATAAATATATGGTTTTAAAAAATTAATGAATTACAGGCCCATTTCTTGTATTTCAGTCCAGGAATATTCTATGTACATAGAAACATATACATCTCAAAATAAAATAAAATAAACATATACATCTTCCCATTCTGCTTTCTTAACAAGAACGCACACAGATGGACACAACAGACCTGATATGCCTTGAAGACCACAGACATCTGAATTCATGAAAATCGGCATTTTTTTTTTTTACAATTATACATCGCAGCATTCCCATTTGTATGTACAACCTGTCCAACGAATATATTCACAGGCCTACAGCGTGCTGCCTGTTTTGCTTCTACAGCACGCTACCGTATGCACGCAAGCGCAAACAGCTTCGTGCATGTGGGTAAGCCTATCTGGAGGATAAACTAAGGCGGGTTGCTGGGTCAAAGGGCACGTACGCTTACATATTCTGTGGTCCATACTGCTAGTTCACTCTGCAGAGAGATGAACACATTTACGATTGCATCAGCTGAGTCTGTGTGCCAACACAGAGTGTTACCAAACTTTCAGCGTTGCCAATCTAGTCAGTGAAAAATGGTACCTCCTTGTTCTTCAAATATGCATTCATCCCTTTTACTCTGAAAGAGCCTGAGCGTCTTTCCACATGTTTGGATCGAGTGTCTGCTTTGAAAGGGCTGCTTCCAGGGATGAGTGGTGAGCGGGAAACCAGCTCCTGAAGGATAAACAGAACCAACCCTGGACACGGGATGTTTCCCATCCCTGCAAAGGGAATGGGAAATAGTAGGGTTTCTGCTCTCAGGACCTCAGTGAAATCAGGGAGAGGTAAAAAAACCAAAACCAAAACCAAAACCAAAACCTCACAGTCTTGAACCACAGTCTTAAAACAGGAACAAGCCCTAGAAATCAAATCTAATCTCATATTTTGGAGATTAAGAAAAGTAACAAAAACAAAAGCTGATGCTTGGAAAGGAGAAATGACTTGCAGAAGGTCTTTTGAAAAAACATACAATTCTGTTAAGATGAAATTCCTTGATAACAGTAGCACTGTTTGTGTCAACCTTTGCTGTCCGTCTTAAATATTTTAATGGATGATTTTACTGTGCCATTTCCTATAGTAAGGGGAGCACTTTCAACATTATAGTGGACAAGCTACACCAGGATTAAGGGACACAGGCAACACAAACAAGTATGGGGACTCTAAGAAGAATCATGGGGGTAAGGATTCCTCCACTCTTCATTTTTTGGGAAAGACTTTGAAATGGGTCAAAATGATTATTGGGTGTCTTCAGTGAACAACCAGAGGTCTGGCACACCCTTTGGGGTTATCTGTTCCCTGGGGACCTTTTCTTTAAGCTATTTATAACTTTACACGTTGCAGGGCTTGTCCACAGATATCAGACATAAAGTCAGTTTTCTCTGGTGAAAGTTCAGTTGATTCCTGCCCCCCCCCCCCCCCCCCGGCCTGGCTGTAGAAGCCAGCTCTGCATCTATTAAGAAAATTCATTTTAGCATTCTTGACTGCCTAGATATGCGTCTGCCTTTTGGATTTATGTCTGAACCAACTATACGTATCATCTTACATACTTCGTTAATGGGCGAGTTACATTAAGACTTGACATGTGGTTATGTTTGTCTCAGATAACCTTTTCTCTTTTATTTACTTTTTTAAAAGATTTTACTTATTTGACAGAGAGAGAGAGAGAGATCACAAGTAGGCAGAGAGGCAGGCAGAGAGAGAGAGAGAGAGGAGGAAGCAGACTCCCCGCTGAGCAGAGAGCCCGATGCGGGACTCGATCCCAGGACCCTGAGACCATGACCTGAGCCAATGGCAGAGGCTTAACCCACTGAGCCACCCAGGAGCCCAAATCTTTTATCTTTGAAAAAAGACCCATTCTGGGGCCCCTGGGTGGCTTAGTTAGTTAAGCGTCCCACTATTCATTTCATAGGCTCAGGTCATAATCTCAGGATTCTCTTTTTTCCTCTCCCCCACCCCCATCCCATCACGCTCCCTCTTTCTCTCTTTCAAAAACCAAAAACCAAAAACCCAAAACCCCTGTTGTTTTCACAGTGCTCCTAAGAAGGCCATCTCAAATATAGGGCTACCTGAGGTCCTGGAGTTATTCAAAGATCACCGTCCTTTCTTCCGGCCAAGGCAGAAGGAACAGATCGCGGACTGAAGGCCCCGCGGAAACAAATCCCCAAGCTAAGAGAGCGGGAGACGGGCGCCTGGGGAGCGCCGCCGGGAATCAAGAGGAACAAGGTCCCTAACACAGGTTTAAACCTTTAAAGGCGCCCCGTGACTTCGCACAGCTCAGCGGGAAGAGGAGCTTCTGGAAAAGCCGGGGCGGTAGGCGGCGAGCCGGCAACTCGCAGAAGGTCGGGCCCCGCCGGACGCCCTGGCCGTCGCCCCCGCTTCCGCTCATCCCGCGGCTCCGCCGGCCCTGAGCAGGGTCGGGACAGACCCTGACCGCGCACCCGCTTCCCAGCCCTGCGGAAACGGCCCCAAACACTGCGGCAGAGCCAAGAGAAAAGGAGCGCGTGTCCACCCTCAGAGCGCTCGGGACCCGGCGTCTGGAGGGGTCGCTGGGACGCTCAGGGAGGGCCGCGGAGGCCCGGCGCGCCCCAGGAGCCCCCAGCCCGGGCGCTTCCCCTCCCCCACGTGCCTTCTGGCTCAGTCGCCGCCACTCCCGCTCCCCTATTTCCGCACTGTCGAGGTTCTCGCTCCGCGCGCCGCACCAGCCACCCCTGAATCTGGCTCTGAGACGGCGCCGCGGGCGTCGGCCTGCGAGGTCCGCGAACTGGACGGGCGGACGGCGCGGCTTGGACTGCGCGGCAGCCCGTAGCCCCCATCCTTCCTCTTCCGGACTTCGGTGTGGATGGATCCCTTTATTTTGGCGAGCGCTGCTTTCGACCAAGAGCTGCCCTGGACAAGGAGCCGTTAGTCTTCGAGACTCTCGGGTCCGCGAAGATCCCGGCTCCCAAGACCCCACCGACGGCCTCAAGCGTCCTCTCCGCGGCCGGCAGCGGCGCGCCCGGAACTGCGCAAGCGCGGCGCCGCCGACCCCGCGCGGGTCACTTCCGGGGGTCGCGCCGCCCGGCTCTCCAGGCAGGGCTCGCTGCCCTCGTGTGTGCTCGGCGGCCGCCTCCCTCCGACCGGCGCGGCGGGACCCACCCGAACCGAGCCGCGGGGCCCGCCCCGGCCCGGCCATGAGCGCGGCCGCATGATGCGTCCCTGCCTCAGCCGCCGCAGTCGCCGCCGCCGCAGGCCGGGAGAAGCCGCAGCGCCGGGCGACCCCGCCCGGGCCTCGGGTGAGTGTGGCGGGCCGGGCCGGGCCGGGCTGGGGCCGGGCAGGTGCTCACGCCGGGGACTCCCGGCCGCCCCGGGTCCCCGGCCGCCCCTCCCTCGGCCCCCTGCGCCCTCTCCTCCACCCGCCGCGCACCGGCGACCTTCCCGAGCTCCTCGGGGGCACCTCTGTGCCGGTGCGTGACTTCCCTTCCAGGTGTCTCCCGGTCACTCCTTCGTTGATCTCTCGGGATCGGGCGCGAATGGCAGCCCTAGCTTGTTGCCTGACCTTGGGCAGGACACCCAGCTCTCGGAGCCGCGGCTTCCGCTCTGATAAACTAACCACGGGCTTGTTGTTAGGGCGGAGAGAGAGAGAGACTGTAAAACCCTACTGGGAGCTGTAAAGAGTGGTTTATAGGCATGTATTACGACGGGCTCCCCTGAACGTCGCCCGTGGCTCCTCGGAGGCTCCTGTGCCCCCCTTCCTTTTAAAAAGTTTAACTGTTCTTGTATTCTTTGCCCCTCTTCGTGGCTATCTTCCCTTCCCCCATCAGTGATCTTTGGCGGCGGGGTGTGGGGTGAGGATTGCGGGGCAGGGCATCTCGGACAGTCTGGTCCGCCTTCGGGGCAACGTCTGCACGTCTTCTCGCTGCAGCCAAGGTCCATCTCTCCTGGGGAGTCATTGCTGCGGGAACTAAGTCCCTTTGCTGTGATGGACAAACTTGATTAGCTTATAAATAACCCGTTTATGATGGTGGTTACATGGGAGCGGAAGAGCTGTCGGGGCAGCGGCCTTGTAGCTTCTTCCACTGTGAGTCCAAGTGAGTCCGCTTGGTGTAGGTACCTCCCGCACATGTATTTGTCTGTTGTACTCTTCCTGTCTGAGATGGTCGAGAAATCTGGGTCAGTAACTATTTCTTCCTAAGCTCTTCACCTCACAGATGACAAGTTTAATCTTTTTAACCTTGTTTTACCACTTGTACTTAACCCAAAGTCACCTTTTAAAAAGTTACCTTATTGAACTTGGTTAATGTGAAAGGATCTTGGGATATTTGAAAAAAAGGGGGGGGGATGAGACGGGAGCATTCAGTTGCATTTCTTGAACATTCTGGAAGATAAAAGGGTTTGAGTTACCGAAGTCGTTTGGGTTGTATATTCTGGGGGGTTAGGCTGGTGGGTGCACCTTCACTTTTGAGTTGCGAAAGGGAGGAGAACAAGGCCATCTGAAAGGTGGTTTCCTGAGGAATTCATTAACCGCCGTGGGAACTTTTTATGCCACTGTCTCAGCTCAAAGCAGAGGGGGTAAAGTGTGTGCTGAAGCATTCCACTACGAATGGCTCAGAGCCTGCCTCCGCGGACAGTGCGCAGATTGGACCTTACAGCTGTGCTGACCAGTCCACCATAAGAGCAGGCGCCTTCCAGAAAGCACAAGCATTCCTATGCACGGAATGGGTCACACGGTATCAGCGTTCTCAGTTCACGGCCCTCTCAGTGAGAGAGAAAATACTAAAACGTCTTGATTCAGTCAGAGGTGTGGACTGACTTCCACGTACCTGCTGGAACTGTCACCTGCAGGCTTGGGACTCTCTAGTGGTAGAACTAATAGTTTTTGGTCGTTTGAGAAATGGGACTAGAAATAAGTTTACATGTGAACTTAATGTTTGGGATGAAGTGGGAAGTAGTTTTCCTGATTTTGGAGCTGCCCTGCTCCACTCCATGTTGGGCAACTCTACAAGACAATTTTCCTAAAGCAGCTTTTTGGAATTATGTTTCTTAAAAATAATATCTCAATTAGAAAAATAATACAGATTATTTTGTTTAAAAAAAAAAAAGTCCAACACTAGAGCAGAGCATGAAGTCTAAATACTCACTGAATTTGAATTTCCTTTTGGCCCCAGAGCCAGTGTCCAGCATCCGTATTGACCCCTCGCTTTGTGACCCTTGGGCTGTAGCATCTGAGAAGTTCTCAGGCCGACTGTGAGAGGCAACTGCAGAGTTTAGAGGGAGACAGTCATGCAAGACCACCCTCACTTCTGACATCAGTGGCAAGTCTCGGGGTTCTCAAAACCACTCTCAGGCTGGACGATCATTTAGAAGGACTCCCAGAACTTACTGAAAGCCGTTATGCTCATGGTTGTGGTTTATTACAGGTAAAGGATAAAGATTAAAATCAGCTAAGGGGAGAGGCTTCTCGCACAGAGTCTGAGGAGGGGGCAGGGGTGAAGCTTCTGTTGTCCTCTCTCTGTGGAGTCCGATGTGTTACATTCCTAGCATCGATAGGAGACAGTGTGCACGGGGTACTGCCAGCCCGGGAAACTCATGTGCGCCTCGGTGTTCCCAGAGTCTTTACGTGGGTTCTATTTTGTAAGTGTAACGGATTCGTTAATTGACCACGCGGATACTGTGAGACCCAAAGGCCCCCCTGAATCACAGTATGGGTCTTTCTGGGGTGCCCATCTCCCACCCCGAGTCGGATTGTCAGCCAAGACCAAACCTCCTTTTGGGCAAGGTTGTAGTTTTTGATTGCACAGCAGCATCCTTCCTTCCTTCGTGGTCCTTTTCTACTTAAAGACACACCCTTTTGTTTTACCACTGACAGATGACTACCTTCTAGAACACGGAGGAGACAGAGGCTACTGGAAGAGTTCTCTCAACCTTGAGTCTTTTCTACCCAAAAATCTCTCTCAGTGTCCATCAGTCTTTTTCTTTCCTCTGCCTCTGAGGAAGAGAGAGTCCTTACTTCCCATGAACTCTGTGTCTGTTCTTTGCCCTGCCTGTCACGGAACAGGCCATTAGGCATTTCCTCTCACTTTTGCCTCTTTGATTTCTTCCCACTCACTGACTTCTTTGCGTCTCTCTGCAAACACATTCTTGTCTTGCTGTTTGTAGCTCTGCTTATCGCTGAGTTTTACTCCATTCCGGTAGAGCCTTCTTAGAACCCTGTTGTCTCATAAAACCCAGACTCCGTGTGGCCCCAGGATGGTGCCTTCCCTTGGTACAGCATCTTACGGTTTTGAAAACACTTAAGTCATCCTTCTACGTCGAGGGGGCTTGGGAGGTGCTCTATTAACGACTCAGCTGGCCGGGCAGAGAGTGAACGTCCTCTTGCTGGAGGAGAGAGCAGGAGCAGAAGCACGGAGGGGTGAAAGGGCGTGGAGAGGGGACCAGCATGAGCGCCCCGTGGAACAGAGTGTGCGCACTAAGCCCCAAAAGGTAGGGGAGCCGGATTCACTGGAACCTTGAGTGTCACGGGCAGGGCTAACAGGTTTGGGACCACATTGCCTCTGTGACCCGCACCGTGTATTTGGCTGTAACTCCTGTGGCTACCCAGAGGGTGGTGGTTGGACCTGGTGACCTTGAGATTAGGATTCTGCAGAGACACCCGCCAGAGGTGAGGGTGTCTAAACTTGGTTGTGGGAGGGGGCAGAGCCCTAAGCAGGGAGTGTCCTCACGCAGGTAGGGAGGGGTGAGGGGCTGTATGTCTAGAGGGTAAGAGGAACTAAATGAATACTGGTTGCATGAGGGGTGTTCTTAGGACGTGGGAGCAGAGGCCAGCTCCCTGTGTTGCTGGTGCTTTGGAAAGGGTGTGGCCCTAGGCTCTGCATTCCGGGAGGGGTGCTCTTCCCTCGCGGCACCCTGTAAGCGAGAAACAGTCGGGATGGAGAAGCTTCCGGTGTCTCTCGAGACAGGCTTCTGCAGTATCATTTCTTTGTTGAAACGTTTTGGATTCTCAGAGTCCCACAGTCCCTAATTCACTTTATTCATTAGAGAAAGCACTTTCTAAAACCAGCTCCTCTGCGAGGCGGTGTATTTTAATGGAAGAACGTGGGCTCTGGTGTCAGGACAGTCCTGCGCCCGCCCTTTCCTGGCTGTGAGCTTGGGCAAGTTACTGCCATCTTAAGGCCTCATGGGCCCGTGGCTCAAATGAGCCATACTAGCGCCTTGCTTTTGAGGCAGCAGCGGGTTCTGGTGCACGGATGCGTATGAAGCCCCGCGCCGGGAGACGGGTAGTCGGAGCTGGCCTTTCCTTTCCCTTTCCAGCCTCTGGGCGGTCACTGATTGGCCGCTGACAGCTAGCTCAGGAGTGGTGCGGCCCGTGTTCGTAGCGCTTCGGGTTCAATGGCGTCTCATGTTAAAAAAGTTCATTTCATTTTAAACAAGGAAACCCTATTTAGGAACATCTGGAAAGAGGCTGGGATTTAGGAGCCTGATTGAGGTTCCGCTAGTTCCCGGGACAGGACTCCTAGAGAGTTTGGAACTCTGGGTTCTTTCTGTTTCTGGATTTAGAATTCCTCGGGGTTCATTGACCTTCTTGGGATTTTGAAAAGAGCGGCTCCATTTGACTTTGAGAATGCAGCTGTGGCTGCGGTACGGGGGTAGCAGCGAGACCTCTGGCGTGTGGGTGAGCGCACCCGTGAGACGGCCTCGTCAAGCCGGCACGCTCGGCTGTTGCCCCAGGAAGGGAGGCGCCCCCGGAAAACCCCTACCAGTGGGTTTCTCTCTTCCTCGTCTCCCTCTCTCCTGGTAACCTTCCACATTTCTCCCTGACTGCTTTTCCCCAAGGCTCCCAGACTCCCGACCTCTCCTCGCAGGCCAGATCTCACTTGATCGCCTCCCTGTTCTGTTCCTGTGGGCTTCCTCTGGCGCGCTCCCCGGTTCTCTCACTGGTTCATTCCACAGATGGGTGCGGAATGTGGAGCGTCCTGGGTGTGGGCCGGGACGTAGCCGGGAACGGGGTGTGATGGTGATGACAGAGGCGCGAGACGGCCAGCCAGGTGGGGGGGTGAGAAGTGAGGTCAGCATGCCTTGGGGTGGGGGGGGGGTTCACTGCAGGGAGGCCTGCAGAGGCAGAGGCACTCACTGGGTGGTTTTAAGAAATGGAGGAACGCAGTATGATTTCTGTCTGTGGGAAGTTACTCGGGGCTGCATGGGGGTGGATCGTGGGGCGAGGGCCGCAGGGAGAGCAGAAAAGGAGCACGTGTGGGAGGCGCCCTGCGGACTGCCCGGGGTCAGGCTCCTGGGCCTTGGTTTGGCCGGGCGGGAGGGGGAGGAGGCCCCACTGGGGTTGGTTTTGGAGATTGTGCCCTCAGGACTTGCTTAAGGGTTTGGTGGGGGGGTCGGGGAAAGCCCATTGAAGGGTGACTCCTGTGTTTTGACCTTGACAACTAGTTGGAGGTGCCTCCGTGCAGCCACGAAGGTCGTAAGGGCCAGTGGGTGGGGTGGTTGTTGAGCAGCGGCGGGATTTACCTGGGGTGCCTGCTCGGTTTGGGAGCTTCCGGGACAGATGTGTCTTCAGCAGTGACAGTGGGCCCGAGAGTCTAGAAGGTCGTTTAGAGAGCCTGTAGATAAAGGGAAGACCCAGGGTTGAGCTGGGCACTGGCAACACTGAGGTGTCCACAGACGAGGACCCAGTAAGAGACTGAATTGTGGCTGGTGGGAAAGGAAGACCCGGCTCTGCCCCGCCCCCCATTCATGAGACTGACTCCGTTCCCAGTCCTGTCGGCCCCCCCACAACGTGGGCACATTCCTCCATTTGCCATCCTTCCATATTTTAGTGTGGAAGGCCTTTCTAGAAACCTTAAATAAGTTTACCGTTCACAGTATGGGGAATGTGCCAGCATGCGATTGAGGCTTAGCTTTAGTTAGCTGAATATTCTGCTTCTTTTTTCCCTTAAAGGTTAATATTCTGTTCTTTAGATACAATAATTTGAGGAGACAGTGGTTTCGTACGGCATACGCTGTTGGTAGGGTTTGAAAGCGCAAGCTAAATCTTTCATGATTGCAAATGGACGGAAAGAACATTTGAGAACGTAATTGCCGTAAACACACTGGAGCGGATTATCTGAGCGCCCCACTGTGGCTGCAGGTTCAGCTAGGACCGTGCCCGGTCTTCCCACTCCGTCCGGGCTCGCTTAGCAGCCGGGCGGCGGGACGCCCCCGCATAGGCCGCCAGACCTTCCCCTTCACTCGCTTCCAGGTCGGGACCTGCCGGCTCTTAGCGGTCCCGGGCGGTGCCTCCGCGGAGTTCTCGGCGCTGGCCCGCTGACCCAGCCTCGGCCCCACCTGGCTGCCTCGTCGCTTCCTCCCCAGCAGGTTCTTGGTCTCCCCAGGACCTCCAGTTCCCCGGACTTCTCGGTCACCCGGCTTGTCAGGCCTCTCCCCTTCGTCCTGCGCTCCGGGCCCGGTGAATCATTTCAGCTCAGGTCTTGCCTTGGATACCCTGGTTTTCTCTCCTGTATTCTTGGCCACTCTCCAGCCCGTTAGGCCTGTGGGGGCCGAGCCGGGCTTCTGGAGAGCAGCGCGAGCCCCTCCCCTCCCGTTGTCAGAAACTGGGGGGCTCCGCCGTGCTGCCTGGGCCCACGGCTTCCTGGAGTGTCCCCGCGCAGCGTCCCTTCTCCAGTCTCAGTTGCCTCCCGCGCTTGGAATGCCCCCAGCCCGCCCCTGACTCCGTGCCCAGGAGACGGTGGGATGGCGTGTGAACGGCTTTCGCTTCAGTCGGTCTGCACGGTTCTCTGCAGACAGGCCCCCGCCTGCCCCACTGTTGCTTCCTCCGGCTCAGGAAGAAGGGTCATCCCCCGAGTCGGCCAACTTGGACACTCAGTCTTTTCAAAAACAGAAAACCACAGAGCACCTGGATTGTCCTTGTAGTTGCCAGAAGAGTTCCAGTAAGTTCAGGACGAGAAAGCAAACAGGAGCAAGTGTGGCGGGCCTCTCTGCCGACCTTCTCTTCGACCCCAGCTTAACCGGCCTGACTGCACCTGCTTCTTCGCTCTGCTTCCGCTAAGTCCCTTTTGGGGCTGTCCTCGGCTTTTAAAAGCCGGCCATGGTCAAGGCAGGATGCCCTGTGCTGGGATTTGTATGGAGCCCCAGGGACTCACGGGGGTCGGGGGTTGCGGGGACTTAACCCCTCGGGTCTAAGGCGGCCCGTGTGCAAATGTGGAGATGAAGCCCGGGTGACCCTTTAACAACATGGGTGTGACTGCACAGTTACTTACATGTCAGCTTTTTTTTTTTTTTTTTTGATAAATATAATACAGTACTGTAAATGTATTTTCTCTTAGGATTTTCTTTTTTTGTTTGTTTTTAAGATTTTATTTATTTATTTGACAGAGAGAGAGAGAAGCAGGCTTCCCTTGGAGCGGGGAGCCCAGGGCAGGGTGGGAGCCCAGTGCAGGGTTCGATCCCAGGACCGGCGATCACGACCTGAGCTGAAAGCAGACATGTAAGCAGCTGAGCCACTCAGGCACCCCTTAGGATTTTCTTAACACTTTGGTGTCTCTTGTTTACTTTGCCATAACAATACATACAAAAATTGGGGCGCCTGGGTGGCTCAGTGGGTTGAGCCTCTGCCTTCAGCTCAGGTCATGGTCTCAGGGTCCTGGGATCGAGCCGCACATCAGGCGCTCTGCTCAGCAGGGAGTCTGCTTCCCCTCCCCCCTTGCCTGCCTCTCTGCCTACTTGTGATCTCTCTGTCAAATAAGTAAAATTAAAAAAAATAATAATACATACAGAAATTGTGGTGTTTGTTACTGTAAGACTTCAGGTCAACAGTAGGCTATTCGAGTTAAATCTGGGGGAGTCAGACGTTGTAAGTGGATTTTCGACTGTTTGGGGCAGGGATGGAGACACAGCCCCGTATTACTCCAGAGATAATGCGACATGAGACAATGCGGAGAGCGGAAGCTCAAGGAGGACTCCCTCGACTTTCCCTTCTAGCTGTGTGTGTCCAGGACTTACCTGCGTCTTTAAAAAGGTGTTTCTTTAATTTCCTCACCCCCCAGTCTCCCGAGCTCACGGCACATGACAGAACCTGGTGGGGAGGGGTCCCTGCTGAGCCTCTCCCAGCGCCTGCTTTGAGGGCACGGACTGCTCCAGCCTTTGTGCTCTTAAGCCCCCCGACTCCCTCGCTGGCTCATTGGACCCTTGTCAGAGCTCCAGCCCCACACTGCTGGGGCCCCTTGAGTGGTCGCGTCCATTCCCACCTGGTCTCTCTAGGATGGAGTAGCAGGAGGGCAGGTGATAATCTGCTAGTTTTCCAGAAGCTCCTTAAATTCTGTGAGCCCCAGTCTCGGGGGAGTGCTCTTCCTGATCTGCGGCTCCTATGTTCCAGGAGACACAGGCGGGGCAGAAACGCCTCTGAAGCCCTTTCACTTCCCCCTGCTGCGCCCCAGCCACACCTCGCCATTGGCGCCCGCTGGGCTTTTGCTTCCCGTAACAGCTCTCAGTCCCCTGCAGGCCCTGCTTCCCTCTTGGCCCCCTGTGGGTGCTTTCTCTGTTCTAGGTGGTGCCAGCCTCCTGGTTGGCCAGCTTCCTCCTTCCGTCCTTGGTGTCACCAATTATTTTTTAAAACTTCTGTGCATTTGCCAAAGATCTGGTGCCTCCCGTACTAGAACAAGTCCAGACTTCCAGACGGCGCAGCTGGGCATTCTGAGCGCTCTGTGAGCGGCCCCGGTCTGCCCTTCCCCTGTGGCCTTCTCCCCCTCCTTCACCTTGAGCCTGCGGCCCTCGGGCTTGCCGTGCTCCTCTCCCACCTGGGCTCCTCGCACTGCTCTCACCTCGGTCTGTACCGCTGTTGTCAGGGCCCACCATGCTGGCGGCTTCTTTCACACCTTCTCTGGCTCCTCCGGATGGAGTTAGCTGCTGTCATCTCTCTCCGTCCTCACACAGTGCTCCTAATTTGGGGATAACACTTAGCACATTGTTTACCCGCCTGATTCCCACCTCTGCGGGTCTGTGAGCTCCTGCGGGCTACAGCTCCCATCTGGGGCTGCGCATCCTGGGGCCCGGGGCCGAGAACACCGTGCTTGGCGCTCCCCCTCTCCGTGTCTGAATTAAGCAGCTCTCTCATGGCTCGCGTTGGCTTCATGTGCTGCTGCTGTGCCTGAAGCAGAGCTGCTGATTCCTGCTTTTTATAGGTCATCAGTGGGTGTGTGGATAGTAAAGCCATAATGAGTTTAAACAGCACCTTAACATAAACATGAATATCGGACTCTAGGGTAGACATTCTTTTTATTGCAATAATGAAAGTATCTGATTCTTTTTTTTAAGGTTTTATTTTTAAGTCATCTCTACACCTAGCCTGGGGCTTGAACTCACATCCCTGAGACCACGAGTTGCACGCTCTACCGACTGAGCCAGCCAGGCGCCCGTCTTGATTTTCTTTGTAGTTATTGGCCACCAAAGAATACTGACGTCTTTTCGTTCGTTTTCAGTTTGTATTTGAGAGCACATTGTCTGTTCACAGCCAAGGAAAAGGTGAGGAAAGAGGCCAAGAACCCCGCCTGAAGATTCAGACAGAAGTTGGTCAGAGACCTCCTGGGCCCTGCGTGAAGTTTCTGGAGGAAGCTTCTGGCTAGAGGTTGGCCTCCGCTTCACCTTTCCCACCCAGCACCTGGTCCCGTGCTGCTGATTTTTCTCCTGTGCGTTTTTTTTTTTTTAATCGTACAATGAAATGTACAATCGTAAGTGTACTGTTGATTTTTTTTTTTAATAACTCATTGACTTTTGTTTTGAGAGACGCACATGCCGGTGGCACCAGTGAGGTCAGGATATGGGGCATTTCCATCACCCCAGAAAGTTACCCTGGGCTCTTCTCAGTCATCCCGCTGTGTTCAAACCCCTGTTCTGATTTCCTTCAGAATAAATTGCTGCTGCCTGGCTTCAGGTGCCGTGCGCGTGACATGACGTTTGAGATTCATCGTGTGGTTGCAGATCTCATTAATTTCCTTCCTCTGTGCCACGGAGCAGTGTGCCCTGGTATGACTATGCCATAGTTTCTCGGTGCCTCCTTGGTGGTGGATGTTAGGGTTGTTTGTGGTCTGGGGAGTACTACAGATAAAGCTGCGGACAGTTGTGTGTGTGTTTTGGGTTCACATTCACTTCTCCTGTTTAAGTACCTCCAGGTGGAGTTGTTGACTCGCTGGGTGGGTGTTGAACTTGGAGAAAGTGCCAGACCGCTTTTTGAAGGGGTTGCTGTGTTGGTTACTTTTTAAAATGCATAAAAGTAATTGGGGATTTGATCTCATTGTAGAGATTCTTCTGGAAACCTGATGTCCGAGATGAGTAGTCTTGTGTCTTCCAAAGCCAGTTTTATTTTAAAACATGGTCAGCATAAGCTTATCTGCAAACAGTTCAGAATACCATTAGGTATTTAAAGTTGTTGGCTGTTGCGTACATAGCCCATGAACGTAGTTACTCTGCGTAAATACCGTATTTGGAAAGTCGCCTGCATTAGTGTCAGCCGCGTGGGGTCACGGCCACATGTGTCCCTCAGACATCCAGAAGGGGCTCCGAGCTGGAAGGGGTCTGAGCCGGCAGGCACTTGGGAACGCTGGCCGGTGGGTGGCGGTGGAAGGGCGGGCAGGCGGGCAGGGGCTGTCGGTAAGTGCTGGGGGAGAAGCGGCTCCCGAGGAGCCCTGCAGTGGCGGCCGGGCAGAAGGGCGGACAGAGAGTGGCCTCCGCTCTGCCCTGGGGAGTCTGGCTAGTGGCCGAGACTAGGGGGTTCCCTGCCACCGCTGACCCCCCAGCCCCTCTTCCAGGCCAGCTTCCTGCTGTCTTAGGGGTCTTGGTTTCAAAAGATAGACCCCGATGGAGCATTGGCTTAAGTAGAAAAATCATCTCTTGGAAGGAAACGGGGTGAGGACAGAGCAGGCAGCCAGGAGGGAAGCGAGACCGCGGCAGGAAGTCCTCCTGCTGCTGGGACGCCAGGCCAGCTAGTTGGATTTCACGCTGTCGCCTGAGGTCTCTGTCTTCATCACTTAATTCTCCTTTTGGGAGAGTTCCTCATCTCTCATCCGGTCCTGTTTTTTGTTTGTTTCTTTGTTTTTAAATTTAATTCTCTCATTTTTATTTTTCAGTAACTAGGAAGTCAGAATGTTCCTTTTGGTCTCACAGATACAGTGTTTTAATTTTTAAGGTTTCTCTCTACGTTTTACTTCTTCGGAATTCCTTTTCCCCTCTTCCTGGGCTCTGTCTCTCAGGAGACCTAATGCGGGCTGTCTTCAAAACCTCTGACCTGTAGGTCAGTCGAAGCATTCTGCTGTCCGCCTAGAACACACACAGGGACGCTCGTCAGTTATATGACATTAAGACTGGAAATAAATGGACAGCTTAAAAAAACTCATGAAAAGGTTTATGCTGGAAATAAAGACTAGTTTTGTTGGGGGCTCCCCCCACCCCCATCTTGGTATCTTTAGGCCTTTTCTCTCAGGCCATAGGCTTCTGGAGATGCCACGGCAAGTCACCGGCCTGCCGGTGATCCAGGAGCCAGGAGGGAGATGCCAGCTGGGACTTTCTTCCTTCAGGAGATGGACACGTCCGGTGCCCCGCCTGCCTTCCTGTGCCTCGCTCCCTCCTCAGCGGGTCTCACCTCTTGGTCTCACGCTACCATTTTCTCTGGAAGTCTTATGCTGTGGCTGCTAAAACGCTTGTTGACTTTTGAAATATAGGCTGATCTGGTTTGGTTTGGGGGATCCCTGGGGATCTTTCTCAGGAGATTTTGGCTTCTAGACTTGTATTTGATGCTGGGGCTCAGGTAGCAGGAGGGGGAAACGGGTAGATGTAAAGTAAATGACTTTGTTTTCAGGACTGTCCCATCATTTCGTAGTTTATTAGTAATGAAAACACAGAGGAGTAAAGATTTCGTGGTTACGTGGTTGTCAAATGTTACACTGGTTCTACAGCTCTCCAGATTAATCCTGTCCTACGAAGCGTCACACGCTTTGGTCATTGAATCAGTAACTTTTTTAATGAGAGTTTGTTGTCTTCCAGATCCTGTCACACGCGACACTATGCACCTTAAGATCCTGAAGAAAAGGCGCAAGATATTCAAGTAATGTTTCAAGATCGTCTGTGAGGTAAGCGAGTGACTATGCGGGTGTCTCGTCCCGGCGTCCTTTCTGCCGCGGACGCCAACTGCGATCATGGAGAGGGCAGCACGGGCGGTGCAGAAGGCCGGTCTGTCTACCCGCCGGCCGCCACCTACGGTCTGCTCACCACTGCGCAGGGGGATTCCGGGAAGTGACTGTGTAAGTTACCAGCAGGTGTTACAGGGCGAGGCATGTGCCGAGTGACATTAGTGGAACGTGTTGCTCGCATGGTCATCCTATCGAGTTGTGTGGCGATCTCCGGTGGCGCTGGCCGTGTTCTGGGAAACGGGGCTTTCTCTGACATGAGCATCAACTAAGCTTGGGTTTGGGAGTGTGGACAGAATCCCGTTAAATGGGCCACTAAAGTCAAAAATGCTGACGTGCCCTCTGATGGCCCATGGTGCGTTCTGGTGTCTCTCAGAAACGGTCTTCAGGAGCTCGAGGGCAGTGTGGCACTGAGTGTGGGAGGAGACGCGCCCCGACCCCAACGATGGGCTCACTTAGTGTCATTAAGCCGCTGCTGTCCTGTTTCCAGAAGACTCAGATGGTTCCGTGTGAAGGGGCTGCTGCCTCCTCTCCTCCGTGCCCTTCCTCCTGCATCCACGAAGGAGAAGCGCGGTGACGCGGCAGAACGCCCGTGCCGTGGGCTACGGAGAGTGGACTCTGCCCGCCGTACCCCGCTGTGTTCATTGACTGCTTTCGGGTGTTGGGATTTTCCTATTGCCTTCTGGTGGGCTGTACGGATGCGGCTTTGTAACATCTGCACGCAGACTTCATGTATCCACATTCTCATAAGCTTGTCTGGGAAGCTCCCACCACACCCGGTGCTGCCATGTTTGTGGCTTCTCTTCCTGTAGGAACAGACTTGCCATCTACAGTGGCGTAGGGACATGCCACGACAGAGCTGTACCATGCTCTTGGGGGGTGGGGGGTGGGGGAGCTTCTCACCAGCGTCTCCACTGGGAAGGTTCCGCCTCTACTGTGTGTGCCGCCAGAGGACGGGCGGGCTCGGGCTTTCTGGATGGAACTCCGACTGTACAGACACGCCGGGACAGGAAGCGAGCCTGTCGCTTCCCATCGTACTGCACAGCAGGTGGGCGCCCACTTGTCAAGGGCGCTGTCCTGCTGGAGGAGGAGCCATAAAGCAAAATGATTTCCGGTTGGAGGAGTTTTTCTGCTTCAGTGCTTGGTGATGTGTAGTTAGGACTCACTCGGACCCTCTTAAGGAAGTCACTGGGAGACTCCTGGAATCTGAGCAGGGGACCGGGTTCTCGCTGGTGCTTCTGCCTGACAACAAACAGGCCCTTGCTGGGGGCCACACACAGTGAAAGGGCCTCCGTGTGAGTCGGTCAGGAGCGGGACACACGAGGGCTCTGTGCGCTGCAGGCAGCACTGACGTGCGGGGCCTGGGCGTCCCAGGGAAGGGGGCAGCGTCCGCCCCAGTCTCGGCCCCTGATGGCCGGGTGTGGGCAGAGCCAGGGTCGGCTCTCCTCTTCAGGTCACCCCATCCCATGTGCGGCCCAGAACCCCCCCACTCTCAGAGCGTGCTCTTGAGAGGAAGGAGAGCCCTTTGGGGTGGCTTGCTTGGGAGGGAGGAAGGTCCGGCACGGAGGGTCCCGGTGAGTGACAGGGAGGCGGCGGATGGGCTGGGACGGTGGCAGGCTCGGCGGGTGCCAGCCACGAGGTCGGCCGGCCGTGACCCGTGCGCAGTCACTGTGTCTTTAGTTTCTTCTGTTTCTCCTACGAAAAACCCGAGAGCTGTTTTCGTCAGACCCAGGAGCAGGGTTAATTTACGGACAGTGGGAAACCACTTCGAGTGAGTATTTGCCCAGCGAGAGGGAGCTCTGCCGAGGTTGTGCCACATGACCTCCGGCGGCTTTGCGCGGTCCTTGTCACCGCCGTGCCTGTCACGGTGGTGCCATGGTTGCGGGAGGAAAGGAGGCCGCGCCTGGGCGGAAGGATGGTGCGTGGAGGGCGTGTGGCGGCCCGAGGGCATCCACAGCCCGCTGCAGCCCCTGCTCCACGTCGGGCTCTGGCCAAGGAAGTACTCCGGCCGCCCGGGCCTCTCTCCCTCGTGTGAGCGCCTCCGGGGCCGTTGAACGGACCCCTGATGTTTGCCACAAGTGTCCTGCTGCTGCTCGGTCACACGCTGGTGACAGAAGGGTGTGCATGAAGGCAGCCGTCAGCCAGTCCGGGAAAGGCTCGGGAGCTCCTGCACCCCCGCTGCGTGCCTGGTTCCGGGACGGCGGGAAACGGGAACGGTGCGGAAGGAGAGCTGGAGAAACGGATTAGCAAGTGAAGAAAGCTTGTAAGAGAGGACAGCAGAAAGGAAGGCCTTCCAGAAGGTGCAGAGCTGAGGGCGAGCGCACCGTCAGCCGCGGCCTGGGCACGGTGGGGGAGGGCGGGCAGGAGCTCAGAGCTGCCCGCAGAGGGTGGCTCGGGGGCCGGGTCTCCGCAGCCATGGGCCAGCGCGGGCTCGGTGCCACTCACTCTGTCTCCCCCTGGGCCGGGAGTCTGCATCTGGCCTGTCCTTTCGTCGTGGCTCCCCTGTGGCTGGCTGCAGGGGACAGTGCGCACGTCTCGGCATCGCCCCACACAGTGGGGCCAATAGTGTCACAGGCTGTCAGCTAGTCACGGAAGTGGAAGATTTTAAGGTTCAAATCTTGTTCAGTTGTCTTTTCTGTCACGTGTATTTAGACGGTCCCCGTGAGACAGCCCAGAGCAGGGAACCCGTCAGGTTTCAGAGGGCACGCGAGCAAGCATGCATGTGTCCCCCGGTCCTCACCAGCTCTCTGTCCCCCTCTAGGGTGCGCGGGGAAATCATGCCGTCATCAGGACACCGGCTCCGGGATGTCGAGCATCACCCTCTCCTGACCGAAAATGACAGTTACGACTCTTCGTCCTCCTCGTCCTCGGAGGCCGATGTGGCAGACAGGGTCTGGTTCATCCGCGATGGCTGCGGCATGATCTGTGCCGTCATGACGTGGCTCCTGGTCGTCTACGCGGACTTTGTGGTGACATTCGTCATGCTGCTGCCTTCCAAAGACTTCTGGTACTCTGTGGTCAATGGAGTCCTGTTTAACTGCCTAGCGGTGCTGGCCCTGTCGTCCCACCTGAGAACCATGCTCACCGACCCTGTGAGTACTCGCTGTCACCCCGCACTTCCTTCATGTCTGCTTGTGTGGCCCCACAGACCCTGTGGCCTCAGGCTTTTATTTCCTGGGTAAAGGCTTGGTGTTTTTCATGGTTTCTTTTTTTAAGTTTGTTTATTTATTTAAAGTGATCCTTACATCCAGCACGGGACTTGAACTCACAACCCCCAGACCAAGAGTCACTTTTCTACTGACTTAGCCAGCCAGGCGTCCCACATTTTTCGTGTCTTACTTTAAGATTTATTTGAGAGCGAGAGCGAAAGCGAGAGAGAGGGCCCGTGCACAAATGGGGGGAGGGGCAGAGGGAGAGAACCTCCACCTGACTCCCCACTGAGCATGGAACCCGATGCGGGACTCTGAGCACGACCCTGAGATCCTGACCTGAACCGAAACCAGGAGTCAGACACGCAACTGACGGAGCCATGCAGACGCCCCACGTTTTCCAGGTCTTAACTGGAGAATAAACATCACTCAGACACAAATGATGTCACAGTGCACAAATGGAAAATATCCCGCTGGGCAGTTTGTACGGATGGACAGATGGTGACTAGAAGATTCATAAATTCCTCCTGGTTCAGATACTCTGTTCCTCTAAAGAAA
Source organism: Mustela erminea (assembly GCF_009829155.1). Lineage (NCBI taxonomy): Eukaryota > Metazoa > Chordata > Mammalia > Carnivora > Mustelidae > Mustela > Mustela erminea. The sequence continues at coordinate 57,012,282 of NC_045632.1, read as the reverse complement.
AGACTCACGGCCAGAGCTGTAGCTTCTGGATTTCACCATGTAACTAATCTTGAGTTCCCTGCATCTCTACAATTCCCTGATCGTTCTGTGTCACCTCAAGTCTGAGGCCAGGTGGGGTCCTTTGGGAGCAGTTTCCCTGAGAGTCGAGAGGGGCAGATCTACAACCGTGAACTGCCCTTGGTCCCTGAGGTCTTGAAGGTCACTAGATTCAGAACCTCTGTGTTGGTTCAGGCTCTCTCTCTGAGGTTTGAGACTTCCTCAGGGTAAGCAGAGGGGTACGGACCCTGGCAGCTCAGCCAGGAGTCACCCCCAGACGCTGAGTTCCAGGCTCGCTGCAGAGCCCGAGGAGGTGCCCACCGTCAGCGGGGCCGTGCGGCAGGCGGTACCACCCGGTGGTCCCTGCGGAGCAGTGTTAGAGAAAAGCTGCTTCCCACGGCAGTAAAACCACAGTTTTCCGCTACTGGCACAGGGGCTCCTGACGGGTGAATTAGCATCTACCCGGTTCATGTCTGTTGGTAGCTTTCTCTGCAGAATATACTGAGAAGTTAATATCTTATTGGTACAGATTATTTTATAAATCATATTAGGAATCCGTCTGAGGGTGAACTGATACCGGCCGGCCCACCCGGTGTGGTTACGTGCGCATTTATCTGACTTGTGCTGAGTTCACACCCCAGGGGCTCTTCCTACACTGTTCACTCAGTCCCTGCTGAGGGGGACTCTTGGGCAGAGGACAGTGTCATAGACCCGGCCGGGGAGCAGCGGGGAGCAGCGCCACGGGACGGACAGACTCGGATGCAAGGTCTGCTGATGACTCTGTAGACTCACCTCACGAAGACTGTGCCATCTCTGGCCACAGCCCCGTCTGATGTCCCCTCACAGACTTCTCTGGGCCCTCTCCTCCCTTCTTTCATGCAGCAAAGCCTCTCTCCAGGAGCGAAACCCTGCTCCTAACACCGCAGTGCTGCTCCTGTCCCAACCCTGCTCCTGTGGGAGAAGGTCTCACGCTTCGCGGAGGGCCCCAGAGCCGGGCATGCTGCGTGGTGGGGAGAAGGCGTGTGCGCGACGCTGCCCCTGTCCCTTGTGGGCACGCTGATTCTCCCTGCCGGGTCACTACAGAGAATGCTGGGCGAAGCGGCAGGAGGGAGATCCAAGGTCAAGGAGAAGTTTGGGGTCCTGGACATCAGCGTTGGAATTCAGACTGAATTCACACAGCACAAAACTTAGGCTTTTAAAATGCACGGTTAAGTGTGTGTTATATATTCCAACTTGTGCGTCCACCACCGCAGTCAGTTTTAGGACATTTTCATCACCCAGAGGAGAAGCCCTGTGCCCCTTAGCTGTCACCGCCCGGGCCCTTCTCCCCACAAGCCCTTGACACCTGCCAGCTTGTTTTGCGTCTGCGGACGGGCCTGTGCTGGACACATCACCCGCACGGAACCCTGTCAGATGGGGCTCTGCCTGCCTGGACCGTCCGCCTCGTAGCCGTGTCAGTACTGTGTTTTTTTACGGCAGAAGGACATCCGTGTCCGGATACACCATGTTTCATTTCCCGGCGTGATCCGCCAAGGGACGCTGGGGCGCTTGCACTGTCCAGCTTTACCGAGGACGCTGCTGCACATGCTCCCGCGCCGGTGTTCTGGAGGTGCGTCTCGTGTCCCTTGGGAGATGCCTCGCAGTGGAACTGCTGGGTCCCGGGCGAACTCTACGTTCAACGCTGGGAGAACTTCCAGACTGTTCCCCGCACTGGAGAGCACGTGCCCAGCCGCGGCGTGAGGGCTGCATCTCGTCCACAGCCTCAGGCCCTGGTCCATCTTGCGGACGACTGCAGCTTTGCGGGCGTGAAGCCGAGTCGTGCTGTGGTTTCCGTCCGCATCTCCCTAGTGACTGAGGATGCTGAGTGTCGTTCCGTGAGCTTATGGCCATTTGTGTCTTCTTTGGACAACTGTCCCTTCAAGTTCTTTGTCCCTTTGAAGTCGCTGTTTCGTGTCTGGACGCTGCTGAAGACTGCAGACACTGCTGGAGTCAGTGTACATAAAACCGGGGACGTCCAGGGCAGCCTGAGGAGCCCAAGGACAAGGACATGCCTGGCTCCCGACAGGCCTTGGAACTGGGTCTTGGAGGCTTTTGTCAGGGCGGACCAGCGGGAGAGCAGGACAGGCTCCTCCCGCGTCTCTGTCCTTTGGGCGTCTGTCTGTCTCTCCTTGCCGTCTGGTGAGGAAGAGGAGTCCCGCAGACCAGAGCACGTTGGAATCCTTGGGGGCCAAATCCCCACGGCTGACGGGAGAGGGCATGGCCCCGCAGAGTCACGCATCCGTCCTTTGTCCCCCAGCACGGGGAATCTGCTGTCTTTGCGGGTCACAGCTTTACCGTCCTGGGGTCCAGTCTCGGCTGCACTGGAACCGAACTGCCGCATGACGGCAGGGCACAGACCCCACTGGGACCTCACAGTTTACGGGGCAGCAGGACCAGTGAGTCTGTGCCGGCACTGGCTTCGGGTCACATGGTTCCTGAGAACAGGCCCTGGCTCTGAGGAACAGGAAGGAAGTGGCGTCCTTGAGAGGGGACGGTCTTCCTATCAGAAGGTGAGACTGTCACGGATCTTAACATTCCGGAACACGCTGAGGACTGAAAACTGAGAGAGACCACCCACGACCCAGAGCCCGCTGTCCCAGACCCTGGTCTGTGTACGAATGTCCACCTTCTCAGCAGGTGTTGGCTGAGCGCCTGGCGTTGACCAAGCCCTCGTGGCGCCTGCGGTCCTGTCCCAGGCACCCGACGGAGGGCGCCCCTCTGGCAGCCACCAGCTCACAGACGTGGTGGTCAGTCCACACCAGAAAACAAGACTGAACAGGGAACAAAGCAAGGCTTGAACAAGCTTCGCCTGTCACCAGAGTCCCTGTCTTTCTGTTCACTTCCTGCAGACCGTTCGCAGCACCCAGAAGTGGAGCGGGAGCTTTGTTAGCTTGTCCCGGTGAGGCTCGCGCCAGCGATACCCTTCCTGCTCCCTCTCGTCCCTCCCCAGAGCACCTGGAGGTAAATCACAGACACAGTAAAGCTTGGTTTGTAAATCTCGGCACGGACGTTGCGAGAGGAGGGGCTTTCTCCTGTACGGCGGCTCCCGCAGATGGCAGGGCGACCCCTTCATGTGTGTGTGCCCGTGTGCCAGAGACCTCGGGGTCTCGGTCCGCCCACTCCTTGGCGGGAGCGGGCCTCCAGTAAGGCCTGCACTTGGATGCTGGGTGACCTGTGTCTTACACCTCTCAGTCTCTGTGTCTCTTGGGATTTTTTAGTGGTAGAAACATGGGCCTTCTGTCCCAGGGCTTTTGTCGCCCTCTGGAGTTTGCAGCTTACACCCCATGCCCGTTTCCACACATGGCCTGTCCCCTGGGCAATCGTAAATGTGTCTTTAGGTCCTGGGGAAGCCCCGTTCTCAGCTGGACCTTTTGTAGGTCCTGGGGATCCAGAATGCATGACAGGGAGTCGGGGAAACGAGGTGGAAAGATACGAGGGAAAAGAAAAAGAAGTACATTGCGAAGCGTCACCTCCCTGGCCACAGGCTGTGGCTGGAAGCCGTGTCCCCAAGGGCAGGCATCTGGTTCCCTGCCCCGAAGTGGCAGAGAGCTATGTGTGGGTGGCGCAGGGACCGGACACTGGAAAAAGCGGCAGTAGAGCTGAAAGCTGTTCGGGGTCACAGGATGCCCGAAGGCCTGGCTGTGGCCCGGGGAGCCGAGGCGAGGCACACAGATGGGTCGCAGAAGAAGCACCCCTGACGGGTGATGGCCAGAGTAGGAATGCAAGACTGAGGACCGCATCTCCAGCCTTCAGCTTGTGGTCTGCTCTGTGAAGGCACAGCGAGAGACGCAGAATCCGAGGGTTTGGTCACCAGCTGCCGGGCGTCAGCCGGGTGGCCCGGAAGCCCTGATCAGCTGTGCTGCCTGCCCAGGGTTCTGAGCAGCGGCCCAAAAGCTCTCCAACAGGATCCCCAAGATGTCCAAGGCAGCGCATGGCGGCCCCCAGCCAGTGGCGCCCCCTGCCCTCGCCTCAGAAGACGGTCCTTGGAAAGACGGGCACTTACTGGGCCGTGCCGCTTTACGCAGGCGCGTTGCAGCAGATCACACTTTGCAGAAGAAGGCATCAAAATTAAGGTGTGTGGAGTTTGAAAACTGGTGCGTTTCCTATCACAGAAACATAGGGCACTGAGCTGTCACCAGGAGTGAGCACAATGTCGATGTCATGGGATTTACAGAATCACTGTGTCTTTAAGATTCCTGGACGAGTGGAGGAAACTTGATGAAAGTCTCCACATTGTGCTATGTAGGTTACGTCATAAAATATTGTGCCTGATGTTCTGGTTTAAGTTTTCAAAGTCAAAACATCCTAAACCCTTCACTTTTTAATCTCGTTTACGAAGACAATTAGAGTGTTAGGAAATGCTAGGACCAGAGTAGCTTCCCCGTGTTGGGACAGTGAAGGGACTGGCGGCTGCGCGGAGGGAAACGCACGGTGGTAGAAGGTGGGCAGGAAGCCGCCCCTCCTGTCCTCAGCAGGCGGGACGCCTCCTGGAGGCGTAGCCTCTCTTGCTGGCTCAGGGGCTCTAGGTCTGGCTTGCTGGGGGCCTGGAGCCGGCAGTCCGCAGTCTCCTGGCCCAGCACACTCACTGCTGTGCCCTGTCAAGCGTGGATGCTGGCCCCCCTCCCACGGGGGCTCAGATCTTTGGGCCTGGCATCCGCCTGGGCATCCGGCCTGGGAGGAGTCCCTCGCCGTCCCCACTGCTGCTCACACCCGCCTTGCATCTCCTGGGCTCGTGCTCCCACCACAGCCCTGGCCTGCTCTTCCTGAAGCGCATTTCTGCTCAAGTGCAGGCTCTGAGGCACTAACCAACGGGAAATGAGACCTTGTTCCCGCCTGCCGCGCGCAGAACCTCCTGCACTCTCGTGGGTCCCCGTCCTCAGTGCACCCCACATGGCTCCTGGGGTCCTGTCCCACACGTGTTGTTCACTGAGCATCTCCACTGCCCAAAGAACAAGGCCGTCCCTGCCCGCTCCCGGCTGCCCGTGCGCTGCCTCGGCCAGCGTGTGGGACACCGGCAAATGCTCTGCTGCCACCTGGGCGCTGTTCCGCCCAGGGCCCTCCCCACCCACAGCGGGTGCGGTCAGGAGCTCAGGGCCACACTTCCCAGGTGTGTGTGTGAGCCTTCCTGATGAGGCCTCCGGCGCAGGTGCACCGCGCAACTCTGCAAACATGAGATAAGTCCCTCTCCTTATCACGGGTCTGTTCAGCGCGGCCCTACGCAGTGGATAGGAAGGCTCTGCGGGGCAGTCTTATCATGAAGCCCCACCCGGAGAATGGGGTGACTCAGGAGTGCTGTCCACAGAACATTCCGCCCTTTGGGGACAATGAGCCGCCCTTGAGCTGGAATGACTCGACAAGCCTCACCTCTGGTGTGTCCCGCGTGAAGTGAGAAAGAACTCAGGTGACTTACCCACTTAAGAAGGATAAAGCATTTTGAGTTCGTTTTAATACATGTGCTACTTTTCTATGAAAGTAAAACTCCTGATCGTGTCTGAGTTACACAGTCACTTCTCATTTTTGTCTTTTGGTTTTTAAGTAGGCTCCATGCCCAGTGGGAGCCGTGGTTGGGCTTGAACTCACAACCCCAGGATCAAGACCTGAGCTGAGATCAGGAGTTGTCCCCTCACCCCTGGAGCCACCCATGTGCCCCCTTGTTTTCACACTAGCGTAGCTGGAGTGGCAGCCCCAGCACTACGGATTGCAGCGCAGCTGTCAGATCTGAGCTGCCGTGTTGACTGCTGATCTTTCCTTCTCTCCCACCAAAACATCCTCCCTAAACTGCAGGGGGCAGTACCCAAAGGAAACGCGACGAAAGAGTACATGGAGAGCTTGCAGCTGAAGCCGGGGGAGGTCATCTACAAGTGCCCCAAGTGCTGCTGCATCAAGCCCGAGCGCGCCCACCACTGCAGGTACGCGGCCCTCCCCGAGCAGCCCGGGTGCCCGCCGCCCTGGGGGCCGCAGCCCCTCCCAAGAGCAGGAGGCCCTTGGCCTGTCGACGGCACCGGATTGTGTGTATTGCATGTGGGACCCGGGTTGTGTGTTCTCAGAGTGCGGCATACTGAAAACCGGATTTCTCCTTTTCAGTATTTGCAAAAGATGTATTCGGAAGATGGACCATCACTGCCCGTGGGTGAACAACTGTGTAGGAGAAAAGAATCAGAGGTTTTTTGTGCTCTTCACGGTGAGTAAAGCGCGGTCACGTGGGGACTCACGGAGCGCTCCCCTCTTTAATGGGAGCCTGGCCCACAGCAGGGGAATCTGTTCTCACGGCAGACCAGCTTCTCTAGAAGCTCCTCTCCGGGACGAGACCGCGCGCGATGCCGCGCTGTCCTTGGCCGCAGGTGCCTGCTGCCGTGTGACTCGTAGGGGATTTAGGTCAGAGACGTGGTCTCCGTCTCTCCAGCACCGTCAGTGCCAGCTGCTCACAGGGTCTCCCGAGGCACGCTGGGAACCCCTTCCCTGCTGCGGTTCAGGGAGGTGGCACCTTGGTGTAGAGCGACCTTGGGCGGCAGCTGCCCGCTGCCCTAATGGGGTCCCCCCCTCGTTCATTTATGAAGGAACGAAGCAAGACAGTGGACAGCCGATGTGGCCTTTGCTCCTAGAAACCTGTGGCTGCTCCCCGGTCCTGACGGGCTTCTCTCATTGCAGATGTACATAGCTCTGTCCTCCGTCCACGCTCTCATCCTCTGTGGGCTCCAGTTCGTTTCCTGTGTCCGAGGGCAGTGGACTGGTGAGTCATGCCCTGTGTCCCCTGCCCGCAAGCGCGTGCCGTTGGGCAAAATGGGAAGAGCCAAGAGAACCAATGTGCCAGTCCGTTCCTAAATTCTTCTAGTGAGGAATATGGGTTTCAAGTCGGTTTCACTCGTGTATCGAAGCCACAGACACACAGTCCTTCCTTAGCCATGTAATAGTTCCTGCAAAGCAGTTGTGCCGAGTCTGAGACGACCTGGAAATGAGTGTCGTTCTGCCAGAGCTCGTGTTTGTTTTCTGGCTGGCTGGCTGGGAATTCAGTGTGGTCCTTGCCTTCCTGGCTGGGAGCGAGCTGCGGCAGGTGCGCTGAAGCGGGCAGTGATCACGCCTCCCTGGAGGGGACAGTGGGTCGGCCAGACGCGCCCCGCGGGGGCGAGTAGCCTCGCAGGGCGGGGACGCAGGGCTGTCCTCTCTCCTCCCTTCCCTGAAGGTCAGCGCACAGGTTCAGCTCTCACAGAAGCCTCGGGTGAGACGGAAGTGCTGCCCCACAGCGGGTGGGGTGGGTTTGGGCCCGGAAGGACTGACCACCTCCGCCCCGTGGTGTGCAGCGAAGGTGCCCGTCGACGGGCGAGCACGGCCGTTGCTGGGGCCGGCTCCGGGCCGGGCTCCACGAGGATCCTTCTGTGAGCCGAGCGCCACGCTCGCATGCGCTCTGGGTGTTGGTGTGCCCTGGGGCGCACTCACAGCCGCCCTCTCTGTCCGCAGAGTGCAGTGACTTCTCACCCCCCGTGACTGTAATCCTGTTGGTCTTCCTGTGCCTTGAGAGTCTTCTGTTTTTCACTTTCACTGCAGTCATGTTCGGCACCCAGATCCACTCCATATGCAACGACGAAACGGTACGCTTCCTTGGCCGCCATGCCTGCTTGAGTACGTGGGCAGTCCCAGGGTCAGGGTCACCAGCAGGTGTGGGCGTGCTAACTCGGGAGATTGCTAGGTCCACTCCTCTGTGTCTGTCCTTCCTGCCTTTATGCGTGCCGCAAACTCAGGGATCCGTTTGGTTAGAGAGTCAGCGGCCCCGGGCAGGTAGAGCCAGGCCGATTCCCAGATTCTAGGAGACCCAGCCTCCCGGAGCAGCTCCGTGAGGTGCGTCAACAAATTGCCTTCGTGCCTTTGAACCGTATATCTAGAGCAGGCACTTGATAAATACTTGTAACAAATGAAAAAAGGCCAGTGGCCTGACCCCGAGGACCGGCTCCTTCCTGCCACCACCGTGGCTGCCCGGGCTGTGTGTGGGGCAGGGGCTTGGTGGGGGGCACTGGCCGGCCATGGGGCTGGCACAGCAAGGAGGGTCTGCCCTGCTGACCACTGGGGCCCACACGTCGCCAGAGCTGTCGCGTGGAACCGGATTTCAGACTCTGGGTCTGGCTCCTCTGCGGAGAGCACGGGGCCTGGCCTGCGCGTGGTGGGCGTTCTGGGGGGCCTGCCACCCACCTGCGATCCTCTCTGCTTCCAGGAGATCGAGAGGCTGAAGAGCGAGAAGCCGACGTGGGAGCGAAGGCTGCGATGGGAGGGCATGCGGTCTGTCTTCGGGGGGCCCCCCTCACTCCTCTGGATGAACCCCTTTGTTGGCTTCCGGTTGGGGCGGCTGCAGACCAGACCCAGGAAGGGGGGCCCAGAGTTCTCGGTCTGAGGCCTCATCGTGCCGGGACTTGTCACCAGACTTAAGTTATTTCTCTGGGGTCTGAAAGGGTATGAGCAGCTCCCCTGTGACCATTAGGGCAGACGGAGCCTACAGAGACCGGTTGCTGGCAGCAAGCAGAGTTTTCTAGATTTAGAGTCACACACCAGATTTTTCCAGACCAGTGACGGGGTGACGCTCTGGCCAGTTTTTGCCTGTACGACTAACGGGAGGTACGTGGCCACGTGAAGAAGCCAAATGTCATTATCTTCCTCACGGTTAGGGTTTTTGTTAAGAACACTTGGCATTTTCTGAGAAGTCGCGTGGGCTGTTCCATGGTGATTAAAGTCCTGTGTACTAAGCTGCTTTTTTCAATCATGAAGAAAAAACAAAAGTCAATCCAGTGACAGACTTCTCCAGCTAAAGGTTTCAGGGCGTTCCTGTCGACCCGGGGCTTCGTCAGTGCCCTCGCTCGAGCAAGAAGGGGCGCTTGCACAGAGACACACTGTGATCTCAGTGAGCTCCGATACTTTGCACTGAATACGCAGAAGATCTGGGCACCGAACCGCGGCGGTGGCTTCAGGTTCGCTCGCACTGCCCCAGAAGCGCGTGCTTGGACCCTTTCGGCAAGTTTGTGTGTGTGTGCGCGTGCGCATGTCTGTGCGCGTGTGCGTGTGTGTGCGTGTGCGCTTCAGCACTGGCAGTGTTGTCTAGGGGACGTGACCGGTAATAGCCGCGTGCAGCCAACAAGCTGTTTTTTAGAAGCCGACGTTTCAGGGAAGAGGAGAGAGCTGCCACGGGACCCTCGTCCCGCGGGCGTTACTATGAATGTATTGCATTTTGGAGAATATCTTGATCCAAAGAACAATCACTCGTGTGTGGTCCTTCGCTGCCCACCTGCTTTAACTTTATTTTGAAGCTCTTGGGTGCGTGAGGACCTTGGAGCTGCCGTGGTTTTGTTCCAGCCACGTCAGCAGAGTACGGACGGCACCTCAGTGAAGGGAACAGTGAAGGCTCGGGCCGGCCTCACCCTTTGTGCCACCAGATGTCGGTCTGGGTGCGGAGGAGGGCGGGCCTGGCCACGGGGACTCACAGAGCGGGGTGGGGGGGCCCTCTGGCCCTCGCTGAGCACATGAGGGGACCCCAAGGCAGAGCCCCGGACTCTGAGCCTCACTCACCGTCCCAGAGTATTCAGGATGGCAACAGCTTTATTTTTTGTATCATTTATGTTTGTTTCTCTCCCACGTCACGAGCGATAAAACAGGCCCTTCAGTGCAGAGCTGAAAATGCTGTCAGAAAGCAAACAGCTCCCCTCCTTGGGGACTTGCCTTAAACTTGCCTGGTCTGCGGCTGTTCTGTGGGACCCATGAGGACGCGAGCCGGGACGCGGTCCAGGGCGCTCCTACAGCCCCGCCTGCAGGCCCAGAAGAGTTGGTGTTTCATTCCTGGCTCGGACGCCTTTCTGTTCATCTGTGAACTGTTCCGTTTCTGTTTGGAATTAATCCATATCCTATCCTAATCAGGGCTTCTGCCGCTGCTGATGCAGATCCACAGGGGGACCTACCTGAGACACAGCTGTCGCCAGGCGAGCAAAGCTGGGGGACGTCTCGGCAACGGACCGAGTCTGCACACACGTGTGAGCCATGGGGTAGGGCCGTGTCCCCACCAGAGGGACGGGCCCGAGGGGGCCAGACACGACGCGCGTCCAGAGGTCGTGTTGCGTGTTCATTTGCACATGTGTTGTCTGGGGTGGACGTGTATGTCCGGCTTCAGTGTGAGGCTTTTAACATGTATACCTGTTTATCAATAAAAACATGGTCGAAGTGGTTGAACCCGTGAGACTTGCAGGTGTGCAAATCCAGTGTCAACTTCCAGCTCTTCAGCGTCGCTTTTCTATGAAACAGAGTCGCTGGTGATGGCCCCACACAGCTGGGCAAGTGGCACGAGTCCACCGACCAGCAGCGCCAGCCGCCGCCATCGCTGCCCCAGAGCCCCAAATGCCCCGGTGCTGTGACGAGTGGCGTGGCCGGCGGGCACTGCCCTCCCAGACTGTGCCCGGCCCACATTTACTGTCTGCTCCAAGCTGGTGTGCGTCATCCGACTTGACTTGGTTCGGAGCATTTCTGTCATTTCTTTAGTGCACTTTGAAATAAAACCAATTAAAAAAAAATCTCTTTCTTGGATCCAGAATCTCAGGCACCTACAACTTTTGGCCCGAGGGAGCCAAAGGGCCATGAGGAGGGCAAGCCTGCAGGTGCTCTGACCGCCATGGTGGGAGGACGGGCAGCTACGTTTGTGACCGCGGTGCCCGCTGGCAGGGACGCTGCCCGCACGCTGTTCCGCGAGGCCCCTGCCAGTGTTTCGGATACACCGGAGCACGGAGACACAGCCCTGAGCCCGGCAGCCAGGCCGGCGGCGGCTCTCGGTGCAGGGTTTTGCTGCCACATCCCCTGTATTCACTGTTGGGGGTGCGGGTGGACTACTCATAAGTAGGACGTTGGCATTAAGACGGGTAACGGAAGTGGTACTCACATACGAAGGTGGCCGAATTCAGTTTTCATGTACGTGAACTTGGTTGGCTGCTGAAGCAGAGGCAACATCCTATAAGGTGGCCCGGAGAAAGCCCATGGAGAGCGGCGTGCCCGCCAAACCCACGGCGGCTCCGGATGGCGTTCCGCCGCGCTTGGGGAAAGGGTGAGCTCCCTACAGCCCGGACTGGGCACCAGACGTAAAAGCACAGGGCTTCCTATCAGCTGATAATGGAAGCAAAGACAGCCTGAAGACATGAAGGGACGATAAGCTCATGTCAGTTTGTGGCTGGTTTTGCTTTTGATCCAAGGGAAGCACAGCTCGGCTGCCAGGCCTGCTGGGGAAGACCGGGAAATCTGCAGGCCCAGGAACACAGGGTTTCCCGGGATTCCCGCCTGCCTCCCTCCCCCTGCCCACGCCCCCAGCGTATTCGCAGCCCCACATCTTGCTTGTATAGTTTATGATGGCTGCATGAAAAACTGCTCAGCCAAGTAGGGTCTTTGCTTTCCTTAGAGAGAGAAGTGCAGTGCGTGCCCTGGTCCCCATCACTAGGCCTTCCTCTCCCACCCTGTGAGCCTCTCTGGTCTCGGGGGGTTCTGCCTGCACACACACACACACACACACACACACACCCGACCCATTCCTGCTCTCAGAACCCAGCTTCTCGGGCTGTGTCATGTAGCTGTCGTCCTGAAGCACATGTGTTCGAGCCTCCCCTTTCCTGGGTTCCACATCTGGGTCCTGCAGCTGCTGCAGAATGTTCCGTGCTTCCTCGAGGAGGGGTGTTGTTGGTCAAGGTTTCCAACATGGTAGCCAGTTGGAAAACGCTTTTATTCTACCTTTACCTTGGCTGACGGACAGTATGACCAGATTGTGAGTTCTAGTTGTGGTCTCTTCCGTCGTCCGGCTAGAAACGCCATATCGTCATTTCCCCCAGCACAGCTACTGAGACGGTGTGTGCCCCCGGGTTCCCGTGTGTCCTCATGCGTCTGTGTGTGTGTTTCCGACCACAGGAAGCCTGTATGGTCCTTGGATGTCCCTGCGGCTGGCCTTGTGCACGTGCACCTTCCCGTCCCAGACATATCCTCTTGGTCCTGGCAGATGACCCATCCTCTCCGTTTTCTTGTTTTTTCTAACTCTTACAAATCGAATGTCGCCCTGCCTAGACCACTCCTCTGATTTTCTTACTGTGTATGCTGTGTTTCTGGAAAATACTCTTAATTTTGTCTTCTAGCAGAATTATTTTTTTTTTAGGTTATGATAGTTTCCGAGGGCTTTTTATAGTTCCTTTGTCCTTATTTTCTTTCTTAAAGAAACACACACACACCACTTTTTTAAAAAGTGGTTTCAGATTACCAGCAAAACGGGACGGTTCAGTGGGCTTCCGTATGCCCCATACACCTCCGCATCAGCATCCCCCACCGGAGCGCACCGCCACCCCAGCTGATGAGCCCGCAGTGACACCTGACCCAAAGCCCACAGTTTACATTAGGGTTCGCTCTTAGTGTTACTTCAGTGGGTTTGGAGCAATGTCTAGTGACGGGTGTCCACACACGGTATCTCCACTACCCGGAAAAAGCCGTGGCTCCACCTCATTCCTCCTTCCCTCTACCCTGCCTGGCATCTGCTTATCTTTTCACTGTCTTTGTAGTTTCGTCCCTCAGAAAGGTCATCTGGTCGGAATCTCACTGTACGTGGACTTCTCACGTGGGCTTTGGTCCCTCAGGTACAAGCATGTGAGTGTCCTGTCTCTTCCCGGGTTGACGGCTTCCTCTTTAGCGCTAATATCTGATTGCAGGTGCAGGTGATCCAGCTGCTCAAGAGCATCTCGATTGCCGCCCGGCGTTGGCGGCTGCGAGCGGAGCTGCTAGAAACGTCCACGTGCAGGTGTCTGTGTGGACCTACGTGGACCGAAGGCTTCAAGCCCTGTGTGTTCTGGGGGGAGTTTTACAGTTTCAGGTCTCCTGTTTGAGTTGACGTTTGTGTATGAGGGAAGGTCAGGGGTCCATTTTCATTCTCCCATTTTCCCAACTCCACCATTTGTCGAAGAGACTGTCCTCTCCCCTTCGTGTTTCTGGTACCCTCTGTCGAAGCTCAGTTGGCCACAGATGCCCGGGCTTATTTCTGGGCTCTCCGTTCTGTTTCATTGGTCTCTGTCTCTATGCTAGTACCGTATTGTTTGGATTCCTATGGCTTCAAAATCTATTTTGAGGGGCACCTGGGTGGCTCAGTGGGTTAAGCCTCTGCCTTCGGCTCAGGTCATGGTCCTGGGGTCTTGGGATCGAGCCCTGCGTTGGGCTCTCCACTCTGCAGGGAGCCTACTTCCTCCTCTCTCTCTCTCTGTCTGCCTCTCTGCCTACTTGTGATCTCTGTCAAATAAATAAATAAAATCTTTAAAAAAAAATCTATTTTGAAATTAGGAAGAGTGATCTTCAGCTTTATTCTTTGCTTTCATGATTGGTGGGCTAGTGTGGTTCTCTATGAGTTTTAGAATTGTTTTTGTGGCATTGGGACTCTGATGGGGGTCACATTGGCTCTACAGATGGGTTTGGGGGGTGTGGGCATATTAGTAATACATCTTCCCATCCATGAACATGGGATGCCTTTCCATGTGTGTCTTTGATTTCTTTTACCAGTGTTGTTGGAGTTTATACAAGTTCTCCACTCCCTTTGTTTATTCCTGAGTATTTTATCTTTTTGAAGTAAATGGCATCGTTTTCCTGATTTCCTTTTGAGGTAGTTTGTTGTTAGTGTATAGACACGTGACTGACTTCTGTATGTTGATTTTATATCCTGCAACTTTTATTATTAAATTTCTTAGTTTTAACAGTGTATTTATTTATTTAGGTTTGTTCTGGGGGGAATCTATAGAGTGTTTTATATATAAGATCATGTCATCTGCAGACAGGCATGGTTTTCTCTCTCCCTTTCCAGTTTGGGTGTGTTTTACTTTTTTGTGGATAAGTGCTCTGGTTAGGACTTCCAGTACCATGCTGAACGAAAGGAGTGAAAGTAAAAGGTGTCCTTGTCCTGTTCCGTATTGTTACTGCTGAGTATGATGTGTCCTTGTCCTGTTTCGCGTTGTTACTGCTGAGTATGATGTGTCCTTGTCCTGTTTCGCGTTGTTACTGCTGAGTATGATGTGTCCTTGTCCTGTTTCGCGTTGTTACTGCTGAGTATGATGTGTCCTTGTCCTGTTTCGTGTTGTTACTGCTGAGTATGATGTGTCCTTGTCCTGTTTCGTATTGTTACTGCTGAGTATGATGTTTCCTTGTCTTGTTTCGTATTGTTACTGCTGAGTATGATGTTAGCTGTAGGCTTTTCAGACATCTTTATTATGTTGAGGTACTTTCTATTTACAGTTGAGGGCTTCATTTGTTGTTGTTTTTAAGCATGAAAGAGTGTTGAATTTTGTCAGACATCTTTTGTCTGTTGACATGATCCTGTGAATTTTATGCTTTATTCTGCTAATGCAGGTGAATCACATGAGTTGACGTTTATTTGTTGAATCATCCTTGTATTCAGGGGGAAAATACCACTTGGTCACAGTGTATGTTTCTTTTAATGTGCTGTTGGATTTGGTTTGCTATTGTTTTGTTGAAGACTTTTACATCTGTTTTCATAAGGGACATTGGGCTGTAGTTTTCCTATAGTAGCTGTGTCTGGCTTTGGAGTCAGGGTAATGCTGTCCTCATAGATTGAGTTTAGAAGTGTCTCTTCTTAAATTTTCTGGAAGAGTTTGAGAAGGACTGGCACCAGTTCTTCCCTTAATGTTTGGTAGAGTTCACCAGTGAAGCTGTCTAGTCCTGGACTTCTATTTGTTGGGGGGGTTTGATTACTGATTCAATTTCAGTATTTGTTATAGGTCTGTGAAGACTTAATAAAATCAGAAATGAAGGAGGAGACATTATAACCAACACCATACGAAAAAAATGACTATAGGAGACTACTGCAAACAGTCCTGTGCCGACAAAGGGGAGAGCTTGGAGAGGGTGCACTCCTAGAAATGTACCCCTTCCAAGACTGAATCACGAAGAAAAAGCACACCACTTAACGATTGCACCTGCACGAGGGCCGTGGGACCCCCCCACCCCACTCCACCCCCTGGGCACAGCTAACGTCCTGCAGGAGTGCCCTGGGGGTCAGGCGTGTTAGTGGCAGGTCTTTATCTTGAGGAAGGATTTTACTGGGAGGAGGGATTGAGACCGCCAACAGATTGGGAAGCAAAATTCAAACTACATGAAATGTTTGGATTTCACTATCCTTCCTTTTATTGCATCCCCTCGTTTGGATTGTCATCCTTGAGAGTGTCATAACGAATGTGCTAGGAAGGAGGAAACAAAAGCTCCTACCAGCCAAGACCAAGGAGACCATTTGCTGACAATTTCTCCAAAATAGGCACGTTCACAAGCCTGTTGCAAGACGCATGAACCACCAAGAGCTTTAAATGAAAGGGGCCACAGGCGCATTGGCAAGCATGCAGGTCTGACGTGAACGTGGTCACTGCTTGTCTTCCAAGTAACACAAACACGGCAACCACGTAAGCCCAGACAACCGCAGAGACCCGCAGGGACCTCACTTCTTCCAAGTACAGAGACTGGGGAGCTCCATTGTCACCCCACCTCCCGTCTCGTGTATATCCACCCAGACCCTAAAAACACCTTGGCCATGTGCAGCCCCCTCTCCCCAGACCAGGTCTGGCGGTGAAGCTTTGCCCCATGGATGTGATTTTTTTCAGTGTTGGGACATCCTAAAGGAATGTGACTTTGCAGGCTCATGAGATGGGAGCAAGCAGGTCCAGTTACTTGGGGTCCCAAAGCCCCTCGGGTTCTTCTTAAGATTAGTCCCACACATGAAAACTGACGGCCTCGCAAGGCCTTATTTTTGTAAGGGCATCGCCACGCCATGCAAAGTAATTTCAGCATTTTACAAGTTCTGAACCAGAGCTGCTCATACCGTAATGTACATACACATTTCCTGGCATCCTGGTAGAGGTTAGATCCTGACTCAGCAGGCCTGGGGCTCAGCCTGAGATTTCGGCGTCTCTAACCAACTCCTGGTGACACTAACACTACTGGTCCACAGACCCACACTGAGTAGTAAAAGCTAAATGTCAGCCACCATGGGAAGAGTTAACGCCCCGTAGCTCCTCAATGAAAGTATTAACCATTTGACAACACTGAAATATGCTTGCACAAGTGAAGAAGCCCATCTTCTCCCGTGTCAAGATCATGTATGCATGTACACACACACACACACACACACACACACACACACACCCTTGTAAAGTCAGACCAGGAAGAACAGAGAGAAAAGTAAAGCAATTGGACTTGATGATGCAATGAGCCTTTTGGAGAATTTCAAAGTGGGCAGGTGTTTGCGGAATCAGCAATTAAAAGGAAGAAAGTGCTCGATCCCGAAAGCAGACCATTCCTTTGAGCTCTTTATCATCTACTCTACAAAGTCTAAAACTTAATCATTTTGGGAAGAGTTCCTGGCTCACTGAGAAAAGCCTAGAAGCTGACACAGGTCAGGTAGGAAGTGTGGCTGAGGGACGAAGCAGGAAACGATTCAGACAGTGGAGAACGGTGGCCCCCATGGTATCATCTGGGAGGTGGGAAGCGTTTCCCGCAGAGCCCTCACGCTGGCTGCTCTTGGACGTGGGTGGGGTCACTCTGGCGTTCTGTCTCAGCACGACCTTGACTGCTGGTCCCAGCCCAGCCATCCCGAGGACAGAAGTCACCCAGCTGTGACGGCACCCTCCTCATCTGAAGGACTGGTTTGGCCCCAGAGGCCTCATCGAATCAGCACGGAGGTTCCCAGGGCACCACTTGAAAGGAAATGGCCCTCTCGGGGCAGAAGCTCTACATGAAGTCACGGCATTATTCTGACTTAGCAGTCAGGCTTTGCCATGTCCCAGGCAAGACCTGCAGGATGGCACGCCAAATCTGAAACCCCCTCTTCTGACGACCGCCCGGCTCCACATGCCATCGGGCCGCAGGTGGGCATGCCCGTGTGCACAGACGGGGACGCTGTCCACCTGCAGACCGGCCATCTTCCCCTGGCCGGAAGAGCTGGCTTGAGCTCCGAGAAAAGCATCCAGGGCAAGGTTCAACAATGACAGTGACCACCAAGACACCATTTCAACCCTTCCGGTTCTAAAATGCCGTCGGGCCCATGACCCCATCCCATCTCACTGGAGCCCTGCTGCAGATAACAGAATGCCCGTTTCACAGACCAAAAGACAGGCTCCCTACGGTGACCAAAATGCCCCAGTCCTCACGGGGAGGGAAAGAAGAGGACCCCACAGGGGCATTCAGGCTAGAATAAAACACTTTTTCTAATCTAGCTCCTCCTCTGTTTTTATTTTTCTAATTACTGAGTTTAAAAAGTAATTTCAAAAAGCCCTTTTGAGTAAATAGGTCCAAAACGGTAACACAAATTGCAACCTTCACTGAGGTTATTTCAATGAAATATTTTTAGTTGCGTTTGAACTGCGAATATATCCCAAAAACTTCACTGCTGTTTCCAGGCTAAGTCATGTCCCCCGGGCGCGGGAGCAAGGCCTGTCCGTGTCCTCGTGACCCCTTTCCTCCAGGGAAGCCTTTGTGCTGGCCTTTACACCTGTGCCGGTGCAGGGCCCAACCTGGAATCTCGGCTCCACTCTGACATTCAGACCCTGATTTTTCAGTGTCTGGGATGTGTGTGTCCACAGCTTCACACTCCCTGGCTCAGACTCTAAAAGCCTGCAGATCTTTTCTGTGACCTTTAGTGCAAATCCTGGGGGAAGGAGGGGACAGCTGGGTCGGTGGCCAGGACCTGCCTACCACAGCCTCCATCGCAGCCTGGAGGAGCCAGCTGCTGAGAAAGGGAGGGAACTAGGGCCCTGGGGGTCCCAGAGGATGACCAGGAGAGGCTGCTTTGCAGCCCACAAGTGGCACAAAATGACCATTTTATGTTTAATGTTAACAGCAGCTTAATAAAAACATAAGTGGGCTGAGCTCCCAACTCACCTGCTCCTCCAGAAGCAGCTCACAAGACTCCAGGAGGACCAACTTCTGCTGCCCACGGGCTCACATACGTCACCTTGGTGGCCAGGGTCCTGCACGAGTGGACGACCCAAGGGTAGGGAAGCTGAAAGGGAAAGCCGCAGGCGTTGGCTCTCAGCCTGGCATCAGCGTAATGTCCACCAGAGGGCGCCACCAGACAGCAGATGTCCACACAGGCCTGCAGCCACAGACACTCCCCGCCAGGGCTCATCCCCCGAGGCCGTCCACAAATACCGAGGAATGCCTACCCTGTGCCAGTGAGGCCTCTGCCCTCAGCAGACATGGATACAAGAAATTAAATTATATACTGTGATTCATGCTACAAATGAACAGCAGCAGGAGAGGGAAGACCAGGGTGGACTTCATGGAGAATGAGGACTCAGGGAAGGGCCCTGAGGGAGAGAACAGCCATCCAGGTGGGGGCAACAGCACATGCAAAGGCCCTGGGGCAAGGAAGGGCTGGCTGGTGTTGAGTTTTATCTAACATCAAACTGGAAGTGGGCAGAGCTCGGTGGCCCAGCCTGCTAGGCTCGGAGAAGGCACCGAGCCTGCTAACACATGCACACCAAGGATCACCAGCCAGGTGGGGCGGAGGCTCATCCAAGTAAGTTTCCTAAAGAACAGGCCAGCTGTCCCCCAGAGCCCAGCAGCAAAGCAGATGGGCTTCTGAAGATCGGGGGCTTCAGACATTCCCCTCCGGGGTGGGGTGTGAGGGTTCCTCAGGTGGGCAGGGGGGTAGGGGAGAGGCATTTGCTGTGGGAAGTGCCCCAGAGGTGCAGGGGAGCGGTTTGAGTAGTTGGGAGCGGCCTGTGCATGACCTTTCTCTGGCCTCGGTCCAGGTGAGACCCAGTCCTCTGGTCACAGGGGCAGTGGCTTACTGGATGGCCTTGACAGCTACCTGGCAAGGGACTACATCCAGTCCCCCAGAAAGCTCGGCCATTAGGCGGCCTCCAGGAGCCTCACTCCAAGGTTTGGCTCTGGGTGGCCACGAGAGCGTGTGGGACGTGGCTGCGGTTCCCACTGCTGCCACCTTCCAGCGGCGGGACCTGGGGCGGGCACTTTCCCTCTGTGCCTCAGTGGCCTCAGCTGCGAAATGATGCCGTCGCGGTCCTCCCTGTGCAGCCTGCGGGAGGCCTGGGGCTGTGAGCGCGGCCGAGGTGCCCGTGCGCTGTGCTATCTGTCCCTGGGTCAGGGCCTCGCGGCCACCGCACGACCTCACGCCCCACCTGACAAGCAGCGGGTGCTTGGACTCCTCGCCCACGTCTTTTGCCCTTTTCTTAGTTTTTCTGGACTAACACAGTGTTCTTAGTTAAGAAGGTCTTGCAGGCTTTTTATTTTTTAAACACAAAAACTTAACCAGCTAAACAAAACCAAGTCCATTTATAACAAAGTCCCACCAGAGCAAACATTTGCAATCCCCCGCAAATTTAAACAGGCTGTGGCTCATGTCTTTAAAAGCCACCAGCGTCTTCATGTTTGTCTAGGCCCTTCTCTGCTGGGAGGTACTTTTCCATCTGCCCTCCTTTCTCCCGGAGAGCCTGAGGACATGGGGGCGGCCAGCCCGGCGCTGGACCGGGGGTGGGCACTCTGCCCCTGGCTTTGGGAGCGGCTGCGAGCCGGTGGTGTGACCTGGACGTGGTCCCATGGTGCTGGTAAAACACCCCATCAGTCACTCCCACGTACAGATGAGGACAGCTCACCTGCAAATGCAGATTCACAGGCTCCCAGGACGCATTCCTGCTGGCAACCCTGCCTGGAGCTGGCGGCCATTCCCCTAAACGCACACGTGCCCGTTTCAATCTCCCTCTCTCTTTTTTCCAGTGAGCGCTATGCCCATCATGGGGCTTAAACCCACAACCCCAAGATCAAGGCTCACACTCCCACTGAGCCAGCCAGGCGCGCCCTGTTTTCCTTTTTCAACAACCTATTGAAGAGAGATTCACATAACCTAAAATTCAGCACTTTCAAGCAAACAGCCAAGAGGGACCTTGGGCCCTGAGAGTGTCGAGCACCCACCCTGAGAACCCCCGTGCCCATGAGCTGTCCCTCCCGCTTCCCTTCCCCTGGCAACTACCTGTCTACTTCGCCTCTAGGATCGGCCTCTGCGGGTCTTTCTCACAGCCCGGATCACGCAAGCGGGCTGCCTTCCTCGCTGAGACTGTCTTCAGGGCTCCTCCGGGTCGCAGCCTGGCTCCGAGCTCTGTTCCTTTTCCCGGCCCGTGTGCACATGTTACACGCACACAGCGCAGTCACGCACAGCAGCCCCTGGGAGCCCAGCCTGTTGGCCCCTCTGGATCCCCCTCTGACCCCCCAGAGACTTGCTGGCTCACTGCAACCCCGGGCCCCTTGGGTCAGCAGCCAGGATTCTCTTGGGCGCACAGCCTCAGACCAGGATCCGCGAAGCAGTTTCTTGGCCGGTCCCTGCCCTGGGCATCGCTCACACCCGCGCACACACGCATGCACACACGTGTGCACACGCATTTGTCAGTGGCACTACGGCCACACAATATGTGCCAGGCACTGTGCTTGCTCTCCTGCGTGCACACAGAGCTCCACCCATTCCCTGCTGCACATGCAACCAGCTCACAGCTGCTGTCGGGCGAGGCCCCCGGGGCCTCTAGGCGCTGTGACCCTCAGGGGTGGGCCAGCCCCACCAGCACCCACACCCCCAGCCTGGAAAGGGAGGTCAGAGACGGCCTCCAGTTTCCTGGCCTCCAACTTCCCAGAGCCAACACCTGACAGGGCTGGCGGCCCCGGGGCCCCATGGACACAGGGGAGATGCCTGGTAATCAAAGGAACGAAAAAGTGAACAGCTACTTATCACTCATTGTATAAGGCCTAGATCAGATGCCGTCTCCTCCAGGAAGCCTTCCCAGGGTCTCGGCTCTTCCTTGAGGCCCAGGGGCCCGTATGCATAGCACAGCACATAAACTCATGGGTTGCAGCCGATAGCACTGTGTCGGCAGCCATCACCCGGGCCTCCATTCCTCCTGGTGCCTCCAGGAGTGGGCAGGACCACACAGGGAGGTGAACGGTGAGCCCACAACGCCTGGCATGTGGCCAGGGACGAACAGACAGCAGGAGCCACCTCTGCCATCATCAACACCGCATCTGAGCACACCTAACAATCTGTTTCCGCCCAGCTCTGCCGTCACACCCACTTTGCAGATGGGAAGCTGAGGCTCCGAACGGTCCACATCTTACCCGAGGCCACATGGCTACTAAACATGGGAGCTGGGCAGCTCTAGGCCGACCTGCCCTGGACCTTGCTTCCACCCTCCTGTTGGGGCCAGAGGGGACACGCAGGAGCAGAGTGCGCTGGGGAGCCCAGGAGGGGGGAGCTGAGGCTCAGGGAAATGGGAGACGTGGCCTGTGTCCTGCCACTCTCAGAGATGCCGGCAGGGAGGGTGGACGAGGCGGAGTCGTGATCCTGAGGCGCCGCCCCATCTGCACACACAGGCCCTTGGTCAGTGGGAGGGAAAAGACTCCCCAAAGCAGAGAGCTCGCCCCCACCCCCAGGCCCCCTGAGGCCGGGACTGCCATGTTGGCCACAAAGCCCAGGTTAGGATCGGCCCCTTCACCTCTCCCTTGGGGAGAGGGTGGGGAACCCACGTTGTCTCAGGGGAGACCCTGACGATGTCAAGGGCTTCAGTCAAAAAAGAAGAGACGCTGAGGGGAGCCCGGGGCTGGCGAGTTGGGGGCCCAGACACTCGCACGGCCCGCACCCATCACAGGCTGTCTGGTCTTCCCCCACCCGGCTTCCTCCTTGCCTTCCAAACAGGATTCTGTTGTTCCCAGGTTGTTCTAGGCAGGACTGGGGAGACATGGAGGGAGCCAGGACCTACCGGGGCAGGAGAACGCAGGTGAGGGCTCTCCCCCCTCTTGCGGAGAATCTAGACCTTAGAGAAAGGGACAAGGAAACAAGCAAAACTGGGGGCAGGAAGCTCGTCTTCATCAGAAAGCAGGGCTGAGGGTGGGAGGGGGCGAGAGGCAAACACAACAGCCAGATTTGGGGGGTGAGGTCTGGAGGGAGTGAATGAGGGAGGCATCCCGGGTCACGGCAAGATTTGGGAAATAAAGCCGTGGGTGAAGCAGATGCCTTCCATGTTTTAGGGAATCGCAAGCAAAAATCCAGAGTCCATCCTCTCCCCGGTGGGTGCCTGGATCGCCCTTCCCTGCAGCTCTCTCCGGACGGACCGTGCCGTCTGGAAACGTGGCTCATAGCAGGGTTACACCCCAAAGCCCATCTCGCAACAAGGAGATAATTTAATCCTCATCACGACTCGGAGAGACCGGGGCTGTCATTATCCCACATCAAAGATGACAGAACGGAGGCACGAAGAGGTCATGAGTTGCCCAAGGTCAGGGAGCCAGAAAGGGGCCACACCGGGACACATCCGGGGTTCTCCTGCCTCCCAATCCCGACCTCTTTTCTCTACCCAGCTCTGCCCCCAGGGAAGGGTCCAATGACACTGAATCGTCTCTTTTTCAGCGTTTAGTATTTTGGGCCAAATCTGAGTGAAGTTTGCTGTTTCCCCTGAAAAGCTTGGCCTGACCTCAGGGCACCGCGGCCGGGTCCCTGGCAAGAGTCATCTGCTGGCGGGGATAGGCTAGCGGGCAGGCTGCTGTGGACGCGAGTCAACAGAAACTCAGATAACCCAATAAAAGCTCTTATTTACCTCTGTGGCCAAAACACACAGGACAGTTTAAAGGTGTCCAGCAGGCGAATGCCCACTGCGGGCACTGAGGTGGGCTCCTCCGGTCTCTGCCGGTGGAAGGTCAAATCCGTACAACTTTTTGGAGGGCAACTCGACACTACGAATCCAAGGTCTTTAAAAATACACCGTCTTTGACTCAGCCGCTCCACTTCTAGGAACACAGCCCCAGGAATAATCCCGCACGGCGTGACTGTTCTCATTCCCACGGGGACGGAGCTCAGGTGGAGGGTCCGGGGCGTCAACGGCGCGCGTCTGATCACTTACTGGAACAGGTGCCCTTCCACAGGCTGATTTTGTTTCCCCCCAACACGGAAGAGCATTTTGGCTATTTTTAAAAAACCAACACCTAACTATGCATATAAATTTCTATTGATTTCACGGCCTGGCTTCCAATTCCAAAAGCTACAGGATTTTCAGGCTGGAGAAGACCTTCCCGCTTTTCAAATGCAACATTTCCCAAAGGGGATCCCATAAGAGGTTCGACGGTAGATGGCAATGAATGCTTCTGTGTCTAAATGCGTTCGGGAAAATGGAACGTGCTCTTCCCTGCAGGACTTCTCAGGGCCTTTGCTATATAGCAGGCCATTCCAGGTCTCACTGGGCAGATGGAGGGTGTGGTGGGTTTCTGCGCCATGTTTGGCCACTGCATTCCTTTTCTGGGGCTGCTGTAACAAAGAATCAAGACCTGGGTAGCAAAAAATAAAACATCCTTTCTTAGTTCCGGTGGCTGGAGGCCCAGGAGCAAGGTGTGAGCAGGGCCAAGCTCCCTCTGACAGCTCAGGGAGAGGATCCGTCCTTGCTCTTCCAATTCTTGGTGGCCCCAGATGTCCCCTGGCTGCCTTCGCACGCTTGTCTGCTCTCCGTGTCTGCGTCCAATTCCCCTCTTCTTACGAGGACTGCAGTCATCACGCCCACCCGCTCTAGTAAGACCTCATGTAAACTTGACCTCTGCCAAGATTCTATTTCCAAATAGGCTCACACACACACACACACACAGGTTCCAGATGGACGTGAATCGTAGGGGGACACCATTCACCCCAGCACAGATGGAAAGCCCTAGAAGGCTTCTAAGCAGGGCATACACGGGAGCATCCCTCCGCCTGCCACTCTGGGCCAGATCCCAGAGGAAGGGCGGGCACCGGGTCAGCAGCAAGGACCTCCCTGCAAGGTCCGGGCGAGAGGCGCATGGCTCGGGCCAGGTGGAGGAAGGCAGGTAGGGGCAAGTGCCTGGCCTCGGGCTGCTGCATTTTGAAAGTGGAGTAACAGGTAGTGACCCAGCATTTGAATGTGTGCCTCAGGGAAATCCAGGGATCTGAGCCTGAGAAACCAGAGTGACAGAGGTGCCATCCATGGGGAGAGCCAGCTGTGACCAGACGGAGTTCCAGGAAGCATGGTGTGCACCAGCAAGGAAGGTCAGGCCCCCCAGCGTAGCTGAGAGCTCCGTACGGAGCTGACCCATCAGCCCCAGTTACGGTCTGCTTGGCTTTCCAGAGAGTTCCGACTCCCTGATTGTCCATGACACCCTTTGTACACTGGCCTCAATGCCCTTCCCCCCCCAGCCACGAGTCGTCTCCAATGTCCTGGCCCAAGGGCCCGCGCTTCTCCCAACATTCTGTGACCGATCACACGCCGTGCAGGACACACTTGCCCCTGTCGCCATGGGAGGCTGAAAATACCAGAACCTTGAGGGAGCCGCTCCTCCTCTCGGGGCCCTGGTGTCCTCTTCTGAGATAAGGGATTCCAGGGCTCGAAGGGGCCCATTTGGAGGTGGCCTCCCAGCCCCCGGGGCTCTGCAGAAACAGTGCCCTGCCCACACGCACGATGCCCATGCACCTTCCCGGCAGCCGGTGTGTGTGCGGCGCATTCGAGGGAGGGAAGGCTGGACCCGGTCTGACCCTCCCTGGGGTGGGCGCCTGTGGGTGCTCGAGCAGACAACAGGGCCTGCACAGTGCAGGCGAGGTCACCTGGGTGGGGAGACTCCTGTGGCTTCTGGTGGCTTTCAGTGGCCATGCGGCTTGGGCTGGGCTGCCCAGCAGGGCTCGCGGGAGTCCGGCGGCCGCAACCTCAGGCCTGGAGCTTGCTTCTGTTTCAGCAGGGCTCTGGGTGGTTTGCACCCATGGAAACGGGTCGTGCTGCCCAGGCTGGAGTCCCCTCCCAAGCTCTCCATGAAGCCGGTCCCAGAGCCAGGCAACTGTCCTAATTTGAGCTCTGCAATTTCTTGTAGACCTCTCCCTTCTGCCGGGAATTCGGAGGACTTGGTCCAACATCTGGGCAGGCAGGAGGCTGACCTGGTTCCATGCACTGGACTGGCCAGGCGGCAAGAGACGTGGCAGGGAGGTGCGGAGGGACTGCGTGGGCAGCACTTGGAGCCTCAGTCTTTCCATCTGCTAGATGGGCGATCTCTGGCCGCCTTCCCTGCACCAAAGGACAGCTTAACCCCCAACAGCGAAGAAAGCACACAGGCTGTGAGGAGAGCCCAGCCCCTGAATCCTGACATGCTCCGCTGTGGGGACACCGGCCCATTCGCTGGGGTTCCCACCGAGCACTGAGCGTGGGAAACAGGTGACAGGGGCCGTGAATGTGTGTGCGTCCTGGGCCCCATGTGACAAAGTGGTACAGACTGGGAGCTCAGCACAGCAGACCTGTAGTTCTGGAGGCTGGAGGTCTAAGGTCAAGGTGTGGGCAGGCTATGGTCTCTCCCAAGAACCCTTGCCTGCCGTCCTGGCTTCTGGGGCCCCCAGCAATCTTGGTGTCCCTTGGCTCACACAGCTGACCAACCTCCGGCTCCTCACAACGCGGCTTCTCCTGGGTGGCCAAGTTCCTCCCTTCTCACAAGGACCCCCATCTCCGGCTTCAGGCCCACCGTCATCCGGTGTGACCCCATTTAACTTGACATTGGCAAAGACCCGATTTCCAAACAAGGTCAGTCACAGCTTTGGGGGTAATGGATCTTCTCACAGGGCTCGTCCCTCCCACACGGACAGTGAGGAGTCAGAATGGCTGGGGAGCGGGACAATTCCCTCCTGGCCAGGTCTGGGGGAGGGGGACAGCCAGCACAGCTGGGGACTCCCGGGCTGTCCCACCTGCCCCCACAGATGTAGGTTCCCCATGTCTCCCTTGCAAGGGGCAGCCGACCCGAGGTCAGCCAGGTGCCCATGGACAAAGCCACGCCAGAACGCAGAGCTCCAGTGTTGGGCCCAGGCTGGACTGGGACCTGGGGAAGGAAGCTCAGCGTCTCCGCCCCAGCCCCGCACACAGACCCCAGGAAGGATGGGCCACAAGAGCGAGAATTCATGGCGGAGAGAAATCAACACCTTTGCCTGTTGGATGGCAGAAGGACTTAACCTTGTCGTAAGGGCCCCGTGGCACTTCCCAGGCACATGCACAGAGCCCACAGCATCCGCCACCCCGACCAGTCCTCTGGACGGGGACTGGGGACCGAGCTGGCTCCCAGGCTCCCAGAGGCTGGCTCAGTGGAGAATGCTTCCCAACCCCGTCAGCACACTTCCCAGAGAGGCGTGGGGACCTGCCCGAGGTCACACAGCCATCAGTCAGGGCCTGTGGGGGAGGGGCGGGGGCACTGCCTCCCGTTCTGCCTGTGGGAGACTCGCAGCCTTCGTCCACCGAGACGGCGTCCATCGGGAGCTCTCCGCACAGGGGAAGCCGGGGTGGCCTTGATAAGGGCGCCCCAGTGGCCCTCGGGAAGCAAGGCTCACCCGCGCACGCCCGTCCTCCCTGTGAGCCGCCGGACGCTCCAGGCCACCGGACTCAGCCAAGGCCTCCCCAGCAGGCCTCTCGGGGGTCCCGTCACATCACGGAGCCTCAGCTTCCAGAGCCGCGACGGGATCGCAAGTTCAGTGTCATCGGGATTCCCTCCCGGCAGCACCGGCACACGGCAGGTGCCCGAGACGGGCGAAGTTTCTGATTTCTATCAGCTGGACTCAGTTTCCACAGACTCACCAGCTTAAATAGCAGGGATTTCCTGTCTTCAGCCTAGAGGTTAGAAGGGCAACACAGGTGTCCCTGGGCTCAGTCAAGGTGTCAGCGGGGCTGAGTTCCCTCTGGGGGTTCTGGGGGACAGTCTACTCCTTGCCCGTCCAGCTTCTAGAGGGGGTATTCCTGGGCTCCTGCCCCCCCCCCCCAGAGCTCAGAGCCAGCAACACTGTCTCTGTGAGCCTGGCCCTTCCTGTGATCACAGCTGGAGAAGTTGAGCCCCTCTGGGCAACCCGGGACACCCTCCATACCACAACGCCCCGAACTCAGTCCCAGCTGCAAAGTCCCTTTTGCCGCGCGAGGTCCCATAGGCACAGGTCCCGGGAATTAGGACAAGGACGTCGGGGCAGGGGTGGGGTGTTGGTTTGCTGACCACAGGTGAGTGGCGCTGAATTCCATCAAGCAGGGGAAACCTGGCCTGGTCTCTGGCAGTTCTTTTTGGACCAAGAGGATTCCATTCCAGAACCATTTCCCATCCTTCTGCTGTTTTTGACTCTCTTCAAAGAGGTACTGTCTAGCCAAGGAGACTGGGGCAGGGCTGCCAAAACTTCGCTTCAAAATAAACCCTACTAGGAAATTTCCATGAGATCGGGCCCTTTTCTTCCCCCAGAGCCCTGCCTGGAATCCCAGACCCAGCCGGGCTTCTTGTGGAGAAGCCTTCAGCCTTCAAGCTCTCCCAGATGGGGCTTGCGTGGTGGTGGTGGTGGTGGCGGTGGCGGCGGCGGTGGTGGTGGTGGCGGCGGTGGCGGCGGTGGTGTTTCTTTTCTTTTGCTTGTTAGTCCCCCCCGACCCCCGACCCTGAGCTAAATGGCCCCAGGTCTATGGCCATGCAGGCAAAGCAAACCTGACTCAGGACATCACCAACCTGGAAAGGGTTCACCAGCCCTCCTCTTCAGAAGGGCCTTGTCATCCCTGCTTAAATTCTTCAGGGGTCCATCCTCCGGTGGCGGGGGTGGGAGGGGGGCTCTGCCATCTCGCAAGCCCTGCACATTTGCAGGGAGACTATCTTATGTCAACATGGACGCAGGCAGACACGTCGCCCCGGCCTAACTCCCAGTAGCTTCTGACCTTGATTTACCCAGAAGCGCCTGCACACGGGCTCGGAGTCGGACACCTCCGCACGGAGGAAGGGCACATTTCTGGATTTCAAACAGCTTGTAAGGCCACACGTCATCTCCTGAAATCATCCCCACTTTCCTGATGAGGAAGCAGGCTGGCACAGGGGAGGGACTGGGCCACGGTCACTCAGCCGCTAAGTGGCAGGGCTGGGGTTCGCAGCTGAGTCTTCTGACTTTAAAAAATCTTTCTAGTTTACGGTGGCAACACGCCTCTCCGCTGTGATAGGAAATACCTATGTGGTCTTTGGCCCTCAGACCCGGGTAACTTCCTCAGGGGGTGGGACGGGCGTCTTAGTTTATCCTGAGCAAGACCCCTTCCACCACAGCTGAGCTGAGGCCAGTGAGGTGACCCTTGGTGGCCCCTAGGTAGCTTCAGCATGGGGTTGGTGGGCAGAGGAACCAGCTGTGTGATGAGAGGCTTGGAATTTGCAGCCCCATCCCTGACCTCCAGGAAAGGGAGAGGGGTTGGGGACGGAGTTAATCACTGGCGGCCCATGACTGAGCCCATCCTGTCTACGTAATGGAACCTCTAAGAACATTCTAAATGAGGGGGTTTGGAAAGTTTCCGTTTGAGGAAGGCACTCACGTGCTAGGAGGGTGACACACCTCAAGCCCCAAGAGGACAGATGTTCCTTCTGGACCTCCCCCGACGTACCTGGCTGTTGGTTTCTCTCCTTTATAATAAACCAGTTACGTAAGGCAGTGTTTCCCCGAGTGCCGTGAGCTGATAACGCAGATTATCAAACCTGACGGGGCCAGTGGGGGGGGAACCCTCCATGTGTGGCCACATTGGACAGAAGTGCGGGCAGTCTGGGGACCCACTGCTTGCACGGGCCTCTCAAGTGGGGGCAGTCTTGTGGGTCTGGGCTCACTCCAGGGAGCGTGAGAATTGAAGAAAGTCGTGGGACACACAGCTGGTGTCCGCAGGGAACCGGAGACTGCCTGGGTATGGAAAACCCCCAAATTTGAGTCAGAACTGTTAGGAGTGAGACACAGATCTTAGTCGAGTCTATATTCATTCATGCATTCTCTCGTACAGGGTCCCGTAAGTTCTACAGGTCAGCTGTGTGCATTCCCTGTGCCCCACGGTGCACCGAAGGAAAGGGAAGCCCCAGGACCCTACGCAGCAGGACCACTGCGGAACTTACAAACAAAGACAGCGCAGATTCTGGTTCAACTGGGGTGGGGTGGGCCTATCACCCTGGGAATTTGTAAAATTTCTTTTTAATTTAGGCGTGTGGCAGGCTTCATAACAGTCCCCAAAGATACCAGGTCCTAATCCCGGAAACCTGTAAATGTTTCCTTCTGTGGCGAAGACTTCGAAGATACGACAAAGGCTCCTGAGATGGGTAAGCAGGATCCTGGGTTATCTGGTCGGCCCTAGAGCACTTGTGTCCCCCACAGGGAGGCAGAGGGAGGTGCGCCACACAGAAGGGAAGATGGCGTGACCCCAGGAGCAGAGACGGGGGGATGTAGCCACCAGCAAGGACGTGCCAGCAGCCACCAGAAGCCAGAAGAGACGAGAGCTTCCAGGCCTTGACACCCGCGCCTCACAATTCTGGCCTCCAGAACTCAGACAGTCGGTTCTGCTCTTCTACACCCCAAGTTTGCGGTAACTGACAACAGCAGTCGCAGCAAACGCCCACGAGGAACAGCTCACACACGGCTCCCATCAGCCACAGCCCGGTGGACGGTTATATGCACGTGTCCCTATGTGACCCCCTGTAGATCACGACAGAATGTCCCCAGCACCCCAGAAGGCTCCCCAAAATAACTGCTCTCCTGGCTGCTCTCGCAAGGCTTCACTGTGCCCGCTGAAGGGCTTCGCGCACATGGGACAGGGCGACAAGCACAGTTTGCTCATCTAGTCACCACTGATGAGCACCAGACCGCCCTCAGGTGTCCGTTATTACGGACCAAGCAGATAGGAACAGTGGCCGTGGTCCTCTGCGGACCCGTCCACCCACCTCGGGCACATATCTAGGAGGGGACCTGCTGGGTCCGGACCAGTCCATTTCCGCAGCTTCACAGGGGACCCAGATGTGTAATCAGGTGCTGAGAACCACGGCTCTAAGTCAACGCTTCTCAGCTGGGGCCGCCTTTGCTCCCCAGAGGGCACTTGGACGCGTCTGGAGACGTTTCTGGTTGTTACAACTCAGACTGGGGGAGTGGATGGTCTCCAGCAGACGGAGGTCGGGAATGCTGGTCAACAAAGCTCCTACCGGACACAGCAGCCCACCCCCGCCCCGCGGCCGTGGATTATCTGGCCCATGGCCAAAAGGCCTCAGAAAGCCTGGGGCGCACGGAGGAGTCACGACCCCGAGCCCGCGTAACCCACCTGCACGAGGCGGCCGCTCCCAGGGCGCCGCTCCTGCTCGGAGAGGTGCGCCGGCGGCCGGTGCGAGGCTCCGCGGGGCGGGAGGACAGAGCAGGCTGCGTGCCCAGAACGTGGCGTCCTTCCTGGGCCTCCCTCCGCTGGGGGCCGTTGGCCGGAGCTCCGGGGACAGCCTCCCGCTGCACAGGCGCGCGCAGAGGGTCTGCGCCCTCGCTCCCGTGCGCCGCAGTTCCCTCCTGGGTCTGGTGGCTCTGGACACACGGAAAGCCCTCGGGGGCGGGGCTGGGGGACCAGCGCGAGCCACGCGGCAGATGCGCGCTCAGCGCGCGGAGGACGGTCCAGGGGCACGTCCGGGCGGCGTGGCGCAGGGAGAGCCCGAGCGAGAGAGGCGTGGCGCCCACGGGCCTCGGCAGCGAAGGTCTAACCGGTGGGCTTCCAACCAGCTCCATCTGCCGGGACGGGAGGAGACGCTTATGGCCTTGTCCGGTCACTCTCAGGGGGCCTCTGGGTGAGCGTGGGGCCACCGGCCTGCTGTTCCTGTCCTCTTCCCCCTGGGCCCGCTGGACTACATTTCCCAGCAGCCCTTGCAGCAGGCGTCGTCCTGGGTCCTGGGTCCGAAGGCAGCGGGTCTTTTTTTTTTTTTTTTTTTTCCGAAGGCAGCGGGTCTTAAACACCGGCCACACCTGCTCCTCCTGGCTCTGCGCAGCCCCAGGAGCCTGAAGCCGAGACTGCTGGTGGGTGGCCCAAGCCAAAGACAAGAAGAGCCTGGTCCCTAAGTCCCCCGGTGGAAACATCACCCACCTAACACCTGCTTTGCTCCGCTGAGCCGAAAACAAACTCCGGGTGTGTTAAGTCACCGAAACGCGGGGACTGGCTTACTTCCGCAGCTCGCGTGTTCTTGTGCCTTGTGCCCCGTGCTTCTCCGAGCGGGGACAGGGCTCCACCGTCACTCCTGGTACGAAGTGACGCCTCATGCCCAAAAGGACTTACAGTCCAGAATGAGGACGAGTTTGCAGAAAAACGCACAGGTGCGCAGGATAACATGTAAGTCAGGGCAGCAAAGGCGGTGGCATTGAGCATCCGTTTCTCAACCCCGGCAGTCCGGTGTCGAAACCTGTGGACGGGCGTTCAGATGTGCAAACCTGAGTCAGTTATTCCTTGCTCTTGTTTTTTTTTTTTTTTTTAAATTTTAGCATTTTAGCATTTTTTAAATTTTAGCATTTTAGCATCGGCACGTGATGAAAATCAGATCGGCTCTTCAGAAGTACTTTCTACTCTCACATTTCCTCAAACCTCTTCAAACGGCTCTCAGGCTCCCGAGGCAGGACTCCGGCGGCCTAAGGCCTACCCTGGTGTTCGGTCACTCGTGTTCCATGATTTGAGCCGCGGAAGCCTGAACTCAGATACTGTGTTGGTCGCTCCCCAGCTTGGCTGTTCTGGGTCCTCAATCGGGGTCACTTTGCTCCTTGCACTGGTGACCCCTCTAGCCCCCCTGCCCCAGGAGTGAACCAACCTGCCTGCTTGGCCATATCCCCCTTTCCCCTCTGGGGTCCACGGGACTCCTGAAGCCCAACACGCCATGCACAAGCCGTAGGAAGCCGGGCTCTTGGGGCAGCTCCTTCCCGGGACCCTACTCGCGCCCTTTCTCCTCTAGCACCCAGGCCCATGTGGAACCGGCCCTGGGCTGGGGCATCTGGGTCTTCCCCTCCTCTGGATCCCCAGCGGCTGTTTCCCAGATGCCTGGTCTGCCGATGGAGGCCAAGGGGGGCACTGGAGGAGAAGCCGGCTGCCCCCTCCTCCCCTGTGGGTCTGGTGGCCTCTTGTGCTCGCTGAACTCAGGTCGCGGCACAGCCCCATGGCTTCTCGGCGTTCTGTGGCCCGCACGGCCAGCTCCCTGCATTCCGTGACCTCCGTCAAAGTGCTGGGGGGAGCGTGTTTCCCGGGCTGGCCCCGATGGCTACACCGGCCTCCACTTCCCACGGCGCCACCGCACCCGGCCACTGGCTTCACCCGCTCTCCCCTCCAGGGGTTTTTTCCTTCCCTTGGATTGGGGCCGAGGCCGGTCCTCCGCGTGTGGCTCTTCATGGGAGAACACCCAGGTCTGGGAATTCCAGAAACACCATGTACACTGGGTGCCTGACTTCCAAGAACACCGAGGACGTAAGAAAACGTCAGAAAGTTACTTTGAAGCTCAAAGCTGCGTGTGTCTCCTTTTGTGTCTCTTCTTCTCCTCCCCCAGCGATAAGCTGCATTTTGTGGCAGGTTTGCGACAGCAGTAGGGGGGCTGATGAGGGACACCCCAAAAGAAAAGCTCTGAACTCTTCCATAATATCCTTCCTCTATAGACGTGAAACCAGCCGCCAGCGAGCGACAGAAAGTATCCGCAGGAGCAAATGTCCATAGAGACTAGTGACATGTGGCTGCCCCATAAGCCAGGTCTCTCCGGAAGGACAGAAGATGCTGCTACCTGAGGGCAGCGGGGTTGGGGCAGGAGGAAGCCAGGGTCCCTGACCGTCCCTTTGGCTCTGTTTTGCTGGGCGTGGGCGTTACCTTCTGAAAATGGAGGAGGAAAAGCATCTCATTGCGCTTTCCAAAAAGTCCAGTTGGCTCAAGCCATCCTGTCTGAAATACAGGGAAAAAATGAAGAAAAACAGCTGCTTAAAGTCTCCAGCTTGAGGCTGTGCCCTGCCAGCCCCCTCGCCCGCCACTTGTGATACGCGATTGTGGGTCAGACAGAAACAGGTCAGAAGTGTGCCAGGAACGGTGAGCGCAGCAGACGCCAGATGCCCCGTCTTCTGGCTGCCCAGGGCTTGTTGACCTTTGGTGATGGGGAGGCTTACAGTCGCCATCATTCTGTCTGCTCGCTGGTCTCTGAGCACTCACGGGCACACACTCTCTGAGGTCTGGGATCAAAGGTCGGAGATGACTAAGGGGACGGTTCCCCTCCCTGTCCGCAGTCAGACCCAGACCGTCCAGGCCAGCCCGAACTGCTCTGTGCATCTCTTTCATGCCCTAGTGGCAGGCAGGTCCAGCTGGTGTCCCCTGGAGAGCGTGGCTTGGTGGCATGTCTTGGGAGGCTGGCCTCTGGGAGTTGCGTCCACCAGCCATCACAGAACGGACATCTCAGAAGGACCACAAGGAACACTTAGAACCAAGTCAAACTGTAGAACAGTTTCTACAGCCCGGGCCTGCGGCAAGCATTGAAGAGGCCATCCCTCACAGAGCCAGCAGAGGGCGCCGTCCATGGCCACGTCACACTCTCTGACTCCTTCCATGGCTCCCCAGTGCTCTCCGAAGAAAGGCCAGATTCACAGAGCCGGCTTCCCAGGCCAGGGATGATGTTACTGCCAGCCTTCCTGGCTTCTCCTCACCCTCCATGCTCTGCTCAGGCAACAAGGGTCGTCTTGCCGTTCCCGGGAGAGACGATACCTCCTGTGGCCGCAGGGCTTCTGTGACCCCTTTCTCCCCAGCTAGACTGTCTGCGAGCCTCGTTCATGGCAGACGCCCCCGCCCACATGATGCCAGCTTGGCCTTGATCCCTGCTGGAAGGCTGCCTGTGGTGGACGTGGGTGCTGGCCACCAAATACTTCTGGATTCCCACCTTCCTGGGCCCCTGGGAGGACTCCTTGTCAGAGACGAGCTGCGAGCAGCAGAGATCCGCCGCTGCCCAGCATCTCGCGGCCAGGACGCTCCTCCCGCACGGCGTCACGACGGTCAGGCTCCTCTCCTGGCATCCCTGGTGTCGGTGAGGAGCCCACCTCTGCTCACCTGTCGTGGGCCCAGACAATAAGCAAGGAGCAACCCTCAGTGTGTTCAGCCGCCAGGAGTCAGGGTTTACTGGTTAGAAGCCGGTCTGGACGGGGACCCGTCTCGGGCCCCACTGCAGGACAGCCAGTCGGCGGGCTGCCCCGAGATGGCCCAGGGCCGGATCTAGGAATGCTGGATGGCAGTCAGGCAGCAGTTCGTTGAGTAGTAATTAATAAACCAATAGTAGATTTACATGAACATATAACTTTAATGTTAATTTCACAACATACTAACCGAACTTGTATTTACTCATTTAATAAAATACATGAATTTAAATTAATAAAGTAATTTAATGGCTCAGAGATGACCTTTGATTCCTTTTCCCATCTGGCCTGAAATTTCACAGTTAGAGGGTCATTTCTTTGGCATGAGAGCCATGGGGCCCAGCAGGGGCTGAGTGCTGAAGGACGACGGGAACAGCTTGGTGGCCCTGAGGTGGCGTCTGAATCTCTTTGCTGCCGGAGTCATGCTGGTTCTTTCCTGCCAGCCCGTGACTCTGCTTCGGCTCTGCCTACCGCATGGGGTTGGGACACTGGGAAGCCAGGCCAGGAAGGCCAGCGGCCTCCCCCCGACGTGGCTTCCAAGCACCTTCCCCAGGCAGTGGGGTCAGCCATGCTGCTGTCTGGATGGCGGGGGGTGGGAGTGACCCAGTGAGAAAAATTCCACATGAACAAATGCCTCCAAACACTCTCCAGCCACATGTGAACCCTGGGCTGGAGCCCATCATTCATTGTTCTGTTCCTGCCTGTGAACCTGCCCTTGAAAGCAAGGGCCGTCGACACCTCCTGCCCGGGTGCCCACTGGGACAAGCTGAGAAACAGAACCAGTGATGGTTGCTCACACACCATGCTCCCCGGACCCCTCCCGGGGCCACGGCAGACATGACAAATGGATCCCAGCTCTCCAAACAGGCATTACTAATCCGGCGAGGCCTGCAAGGGCGTCTCTGGCCATCGCGTGTGACCTGCTGTGCATGGCCTGGCGCTCGGCACGTGCGTTAGGAGCTTGGTTAGAGTTTGTTTAAGGAACACAGGTTCCGAACATCTGGTGACCAGGGCCCCCTCTCCCGCGCTGTAGCTGTGTAGTTTCTGCACTGAATGAAAGCACCCGGCAGGAGGGGCAGCGGGGACTTGAATCCGGCCATGAGCGAGCAGTGGCCTTGGCCGTGGGGGACATGCCTGCCCCACGTGTGGCAATCCCGTCAGATGTTCTTGATTTTACCCAGCGCTGCCTGCCCCTGACTTGGGAGATGGGGCCCAGAATCCCAAAACCGAAGGCTCCAGACAGGCAGTAGCCTCCGCTCCCCAAAACAGAAGCTGGGCACAGAGGAGAGAGTCCTCAGGCCCGAGCAGGCTCCGTCCGTGGGGCTCTGGAGCAACGCGGCGGCTCTGGAATGGCGAGGAGGGTGGTGTGGGCCACGTCCACATGTCCACACCAGAAATGTGGTCCCTGGACCACGAGAAACACGTGCCCTTGGCTTGGGCTTGGCTGGGCTGAGTTCCCCTCACCCTCTTCACTCATGGCCCAGCACATTTCATGGGGAGGGAACCCCCTTTCACGTCCCTTCATTTAAATGCCTCTTCCCTTTTTCAAAGTGCGAGAGAGCCTCGGTTCGCCCATTGAGACCAAACGTGGCAAATTCTGTTTCTTTCAAACCTGACCTTCATTCCCGCTGGCCCGGGCCGGCGCGGGGTCGCGTCTGCAGGGAGAGGCCTGGTCAGATCCGGCCCCGTGCGGGCGAGCAGCCCTCCAGGCTGAGCGCGCAGCCTTCCCATCCCCCGGGGCACGAGAGGCCACGCTTCCTGCCATCAGAGAGGTCTCGGAATGGGTTTGCACGTTTTACATCGCCGTCCCACAGGCGGTGGTCAGCTGGCGGGTGCCGCGGCCTGAGCCCTGTGCGTTTGTCCCCAGCTCTGGCCCGTTCCACGTCTCTGAAGGCAGGTCTTGCAAGCCATGATCCGGTGAAGATGGTTTAAGGCTTTGGTCCTGATGCTCGGACACCTGTATAGACGGCCACTGGCCCCATGCCCTTGGGGACGAAGAGAAAACAGGGACCTCCACCACTGGAGGGAAGATCCCTAAAGGAATAAGGAAGGAGAAAAGAAAGGGGATTACCTGGTGGCCTCCATTAGGGTCAGGCGGGAGCTGTGCGAGCCTCAGTTTCCCCCTTTATAAAATGTGTGATGACCTGGAGGCCTGGCCTGCGAGGCCGGCCAGGGGCCTCATGCGGCCGGGAGCAGGCTGGGGTCGTCTGTGAGCTCTTCGGATTAATCCACACCCGGACTCCAGGTGGAAGATGTGTGCCTTCTTTCTGGCTGGTTCCCGGGCCCGTCCACAGTGTCACACCAACCACATTCCTTTCTGACCAAGATGAGGGAGGATTAAGGTCTGATCAAGACGAAGTGCCAGCCTCTGGCTCGGCCCATCCACGGAGCCCAGCTCTGCCCGTCCCACTGAGGATCTGCCCAGCAGCCGGGACCCCCACTCTGCCTCTTGCTAGTGAGAGGCGGGCGGCCAAAACGGGACCAGAGCAGAGGGTCACTGAAAACGCTCAGAGAGTGTGCAAAGCCAGAGCTGGCCGGGCGCGGGCCCCAGCCGAGCAGGCAGTGTAGACAGGAAGTGTGCAATGGGCTTCTTCAGGCCGGACAATCTCTTTTTAAGTGGAAATGTCGATCAGTGTTCAGGAGAAGACTCCGTCCTTGGAGAGAGACCAGGTCTTTCCCCGGCCAACAGCCTCGCGCTGAGCGTGGGCTGACCCAAATTGGAGACCAGCTCGCCTACGTGGCAGTAGGAAGCTGGGGGGGCTTGGTGGCCCTCAAATGGGGCTGAAGAGGCTTTTTGGCCGGGGAGAAGGGGAGATGTGTGATCATGCCTCCTCCCCTCCCCCTCCCTCTCTTCCTGTTCTTTTGATTCTGCCAAATATTTACTAAATGCCTACTAGGTCCCAGATAGTCTGCTGGGCACTGGGGATTCAGCAGCCAATGGAAAGAACAAAAAATCCTGTCTCTGTGGAGTTTACATTTTAGTGGGAGAAAGACAAGAAAATAAATAAATAAAAATAAGTTCCAAGGGGCTCCTGGGTAGCTCCGTCGGTGAAGCGTCCGACCCTTGATTTTGGCTCAGGTCGTGATCTCGGGGTTGAGAGATCGAGCCCCGCCTCGGGCTCTGCACTGGGCTTGGAGACTGCTTGAAGATTCTCTATCTCCCTCTCCCTTTCTAAAAGAAAATAAATTTCAAAAGTAAATTTCGAAGTGCACTCTGGGAGGCAAAAGTAAGGAAGGGAGATGCACTTTGCCAGTGAGGGGTGAGGGGCTCTTGGCTGGGGTAGCCGGGGGAAGGAAGGTCTCACAGAGGGTGGTGAGGAAGTGAGGTCTCTGGGGAAAGGCATCCCACAGGAGAGGGCACAGCAGATGCAAAGGTCCTGGGGCGGCACTGTGTCTGGCATGTTTGAGGACCAGCAAGAAGGCTCCGTTCATCCAGCTCCTTCCCTGGACTGTCCCAGAACCTTCTCTCTGTCCCACTTGCTTCTGGGACTACCTCTCTGACCCAAAGACAAGTTCCGAGCTGGGACGTTGTTCTCTGTTCTGGGGACTTGGGTGAGGAAGCTGAGACGGGTCTGTCCTTGCCTTGGTTACAGGCCAGTCCCCATCTTGAAACCTGGCAGCCTGTGGGTTCGCCTGGCCCAAACAGCTTGCTTGCTTTGGCCCACACTGAATATTTTTTTCTTTTAATTGGGAACCTTTAAACTGGGTGTAATTTCAAACTCACAGAAAATTTGCAAGAACAGTACCATGGACCTCCCGGGAGCCCTTCACGCAGACTCACCCGCTGTTTAGGCTTTGTTCCATTTGCTTCACACCCATGTGTTGCTCTGGGCGTGTGTGGAGGCTTGTCCCCTCCCTGAGCCACGTGACCGTAAGTCACAGCCCCAGACGCGGCCACCTGTGCACACTGCGGTGTGACAGAAGCCACTGACGTGTCCCCCAAAAAGAAAGTGTGCAAACACATGTCACAGACGTGTCCCCAAAAAGAAAGTGTGCAAACACATGTCACAGACGTGTCCCCAAAAAGAAAGTGTGCAAACACGTGTCACAGACGTGTCCTCCAAAAAGAAAGTGTGCAAACACGTGTCACAGACGTGTCCTCCAAAAAGAAAGTGTGCAAACACGTGTCACAGACGATTTCAGAGCCCAAAGAAAGGAGGAGGCAGGGCCTGCCGTTCGCTGCCACGTGGCTGAACCCGGAGGACGTGATGCTCAGAAACAAGCCAAACAAAGAAGGACAAACGCCGCAGGTGACCACATCCGGGACGCCAACAGTCAGACCCGTAGGAGCAGAGGGGGTCGTCGAAGGGCACGTAGCATCAGGTCTGTAAGATGGGGCCCTCCCATGGGCCCACCGCACGGCACAGAGCTGTCGGCAAAAATGGGGAGCTGTGTGCTAGGAGTGTGGCTCCCGTGTCAAACGTGGTCATCACTGAAGGAAGGAAGGAAGGAAGCTTTGGAGGTGATGCGGATGTTCACGGCATAGACCACGGGCCTGGCTTCATGGGTGTAGCCTAATCTCCAAACACATCGAGTTGTGTGCGTTGAACGCGGAGAGCTTTCTGGGTGTCAACCGTGCGCTGACAAAATGGTGACAGAAAAACTTCGTGGGCAGCTCCCGAGAACGAGGACATTCTCTTCCTTAACCGGATCGAAGTCGGGAAATTCCCGCGGACACCCTCTCGTATCTAACCCATTTCACGTGGCTCGTATTCCGATCTCGCCCCGTCCTGTTCGTCTCCTGTGGCTGTGTCTGCTGTTTCTAGAATGCAGCCCAGGACCCCGTATTTACCTGCCGGATCTCCTGAGTGTCCTTTCCTCGTGCATGGACAACTTGGCCTTTTCTTCTTTTCTTGGTCTTCATGGCGAAAGTTCTGAAGCGCATGAGCCCGTTATTTTGTAGAGCATCACAGTTTGGGTTTGTCTCGCACTCAGACCCTGGTTCTGCGTTCGGGGCAGGAATCCCGAAGGAGGGATGTTCCCGTGCCCTGAGCACGTCTCCTCTGAAGACATGATGTTGGTTTGGTCTAATACAGGTGATGTTGTGTTTTTTTAAAAAAAGAAAATATTTAAAAGTTAATTTGTTTTAGGAAATAACAGATTCCTCAAAATCAATTCTTAAGTTCCCTGCAAAACTGTAAGCGAACAGAACATGTCCCCGTCACGAACAGAAAATCACAATCCTTTGGGCCCAAGATACGTTGCTTGTCTTTTCCTTCTGCGATGACAGACGGACGGAGCTCGATCTGTGAGCGAGCACGCTTGCCCCAAATGTCAACAGAGATACAGAAGCGACGAACAGACGACTCACATTCCATTCTGGAGCAGGGCCGGCTTCGAGCCCAGACGAACCTTCTATAAAGAACGGCCACATGCCCAGAGGCCTGTGTTCCCCGTTCCACAGCTGGTGTTTTCTCTCTGTCCGGGGCGGGGCGGGGGTGGCTGGGTCCCGCTGCAGAGCCGCGTGAGGGCCCCACCTGCCGGGGGTGGCGGGGGCTGGCGTGGAGTGGGGGCTGGGGAACTGCTGGTGTTAGTTCTGACCACTTGATTAGGCTTGTGTCTGCCGGTTTTGTCCACTGAAAAGTTACCATTTCCCCTTTGTAAATTATAAATAACTGGGGGGGTGGGGACGTCTTAGCCAGCCACTGCTGCGTAACGAACCACCCCAGCACCAGCGTGGGAACATTCTCGCAGTTTTGTGGACCAGGCATTTGGGAACGGCTTAGTGGGATAGTTCTGGCTTGGGGTTTCCTAGGGCCAAGGTGCAGGCCTGAAGGATGGCAGAGAGAGAAGCCACTCGTGGGCGCCATGGTGGTCTCCCTCCGCGGGGGCTCTCCACGGGCCGCCCGAGTGTCCTCGCAGCGTGGCAGCCGGCTCCCCCCAGAGCAAGTGACCCAAGGGATGGGGAGGCAGGCAGAGGGGGCTCCTTCCCAGGACCCAGCCTGGGAGGTGGGACAGCATCACCTCCACCACGTTCTACGGGTTAGAAGTGAGACTTAGTGAGCGGGTCCACATGGAAGGGAGAGGAATGAGCCTCCGCCTCTCAAGGACGGAGGTCAAAGAACGCGCAGACATACGGGGGCTTCTCAGAAAGTTACACACAGCGTCACCTTACGACCCTGCCACCCCCCTCCTAGGGATGTACCCAGAATTATGAAAGCAGGGACCGGAACAAGGGCTTGTACGTGGATTTCCCAAGAGCAAAAGTCGGAAACCGCCCCAGGGTCCCGCCAGCTGAGGACGGGTGAATGGCGCATGGTCTGGTCGATGGTGAACTTCATTTTGTCGTAAACAAGACGGAGGCGCTGACACAGGAGCAACAGGGGCCAACCTTGAACCTGACGCCCCGCGTAAAAGACGCCAGACGCAAGCGGTCACACGGCGTGATTCCATGGGCACGAGATGTCGGGAACAGAAAAACCCAGAGACGGGGCCTGGGGGAGAGCGGAGAAAAGCAATCGCGTCATCGTACGGGGCTGACTTGGGGGTGACGGACGCCTGTTGACAGAGGCGGAGCTCACAGCTGTACAACATCGGGAATGCACGATCGCCTCCAGAGGGCTCACGT
This sequence comes from Mustela erminea, assembly GCF_009829155.1. Lineage (NCBI taxonomy): Eukaryota > Metazoa > Chordata > Mammalia > Carnivora > Mustelidae > Mustela > Mustela erminea. The sequence goes on along the minus strand of NC_045632.1, from coordinate 56,971,678 downwards.
CAAAGAGTTAATTACATGTTATGTGAGTTCCCTCGGTTAATTATTTAAAAAACAACAACAACAAAGTCCCACTCTGGGCAAGCCTGAACTCTGGAAGACGGGCTGGAGCTGGGCAGTCTTTCGGGAGCACGCGGGCAGAGGGGGGGCTAGGAAGGGACGGGGGTGTGCAGAGAGATATGGACAAGGAGAGGACAGAGGTGCCCTAGCTTCCAGAGGAGGGGGCAGCGGGGGAGGGCGGGGACGGTGAGGATCATCAGGGGCCTCTGGAAGCTTCTAGAAGAAGAGCAACGAGCTGTTTCTGCATTGGGTTTGTGGTGCTGGGAGTGACTCCCCCCAGGGCTGCTCTTGGGAGCATCTGCCACTAAGTGAGTCAGCAGGAGGGCACGCTCTACATCTATCTGGGGAAACAGGCGCTGTGTCTTGTCATCTGAAACCAGCCCTCCCCACCACATCCCGGGGGCTGAGCCCCGATGTCGGAGCGGCCGGCGCCTCTGCTGAGCCTGGCGGCAGACGGGTGAATGTGACTCTGTGGGGAGGCGCCACGTGGGGCCGGGGGGTCTTGTAGGCAGCAGGGGGCTGTGCTCATGTCACAGGCGTGTCCCGGAATCCTCTGCGCCTGGTCCAACGGCAGCACAACTTTCCTCAAGTTTGTGGGGTTTTCCTGGCTCGTTCTCGCTGGGGGCTGGGCTCCGGGCGCTTGGGTGCGGAACGGAACCCTTACGCCCTGAACAGGGAGCAGAAATGCTACGGAGGATACCCAAGTCTCGGAGAGACCTTTGGGGATCAGGGTGGGCAATATTTTAATCAACACCGACCCTGGGAGGGCACGAGCCTCCCTAAGGCAATAGTCATGATCAGGTGAACCCGAGTCTCTGTTTAAGCAGGTGACCGAATGGCCCCAGGGAATCCCTGTGGCAGGTTTTGGGGGATCACCACAGGGTTAAAAACTTGGGCTCAGGGTTGGGGGACCTGGAGTTAAGACTAGCTGTGCCACCCTCTAGCCGTTTAACTGGGGGTCCAGCCGCCCGATCTCTCCGTGCCTCGACTCGTCTTTCTGTGGAATGGGGTGACAGCGAGCCCTGGCGGGTAGCACAGTGGAAATGTGTGCGATGCGCTGGGCACTGAGCACACGGCCCTCACGATTATCAACCTTTGTCTTTACATCACTGCGATACGCCCGAGGTGCTGGCCAAGATTTATCAGACCCTCCTTCCCCGTCACCCGTCAGCATCACGATGTTTCCCCCCATTTTACGAGGGGGAGAGACGGTTCCATTCAGGGATGGGTTGGGGCAGGTAGCATCTGCACAATTTCAAATCACACACGCTTTGCTCAATTTCATGCTTAGTTTCTTACAACCTACAACCGTCCCTTCCAGAAATACGTTTTAGAAGGGTCCCCTCTTAACATGGCCACGGGGTTTGGGAACTTAGAGCCAAGCCTCGGCTGCAGGAACAGCTCCCGGCCCGAGAGCGGCGGGCTCTCTCTCTTGCCCGGGATCTGGGCTGGAGGCAGGGGGTCATGGAAAGGGGTTTCCCTGGGTCTGGTAGAGGGAAAGCCGCTTCCCGGTACAGCGGCTGGGCGGAGCGGCTCCCGCGGGCATGCCCACATCAGGATGACTGAGGGAGGGTCCAGGAGCTGTCCGTGCTCAGGTGGGCAGCGCGGGGCCGGAGAAAGGGGCTGGGAGGTCTGTGCGCCGTGCCCAGACCTGCAGTTGGCCAGCCCCGAAGACCCACAGGGAGGAAATTGGGGGAACAAATACCCGCTTATCTCCTCCAGCTCCTGCTTGTGTCTCCCACTGGCCAAATCCCACAGGACCCTAAAGGCAGCTGGTCCCTACAGGAGGGCCCCGGGAGGCAAAGAGTGCAGGACAGACACGCGTGAGCAGCAGCAGCCTTCGGAACAATCCCTGTGTCCTCAGAGGCCAGCATCGCCGGCCGGGAAGGGCCACCTTGTCCCCCCCACCCCCCCGCCCCAGGAGCCACGGGGATGGCAGGCCTCTGGCTTCCTCACGCGCAGATCTCATGAGGGAGAGGAAGGGAACCTTATCCCACTGTTTGTAAACCTCAGAGAGCCCAACAAAGTGTTTTTCTTAGAAGCCAGGCCTGGATTTGCCTTGGACATCTGGAATACCTTACCCGATTTCCCAATCTCCACGCGGGCGGCCCTCGGCTAACTCGGGACCGGGGCCAAGCGGATGGCCCAGGGCACCTGAGGGACTCACATCTGATGGCCAGAGGGACAGCTGAGAGGCAGATCCCACTTGGATCCTGTCCCAGATTTGACCGGAAAAAAGCAGGATGGACAGGGTGTTCTGGAACCTTCACATGGGGCACGAGGACTCACATCACGCCATCTCACCAGACTCTCTACCGCCTCCGGACCCTAATATGCCCCAAGTCCTGTCCCACTGCAGGGCCTTCCCTGGGCTGTTCCTTTGTCACAAACGCCAGCCCAGCCCCCTTCACCCCACTGCCCCCCCCCCGGCCAGCTCTCAGGGGACACAGTCCCCAGCTTCCTTAACTGGGTCACAGCCCACCGTGAGCCCTCAGAGCCCCTGCTTCCATATTTTGTCACACGGGGTGTCTCCCAGCTGTCAGCCCCGGGGAGGGCAGGGGCGCGGCTGGCTCCCGTCCAGCCGTCCCTCCGGGTCTGTGCCTCCTACGCTGTAGAAGCTCAGAGAAGGGTTTGCTACACGAGTGGATGACCCCCGGGAGCCCCAGAGAAAGGGCTTGTCTGGACTCCGAGGGTTCATTCTACTGTCTGTGCACTCGGAGACACAGGCATGGCAGTTCCCAACTTTTCTTCGACGTTATTTGTGATGTGTTGAGGGAAAACGAAATGGAAACGGGCAGAAGTGACTTGTCCATGCCGAGGCGACGGTGAAGGTGGTCGGGGGCTATTATCCCGTCTCTGAGCTGCTCCTTCAGCCCTCAGCCCAGCAGACGTTTGCCCTGGGGTGGGCACGGCCGGGCCAGGGTGCTGTGAACCCGACATCGTTCCCAAGAGCCGTCCCTCGGATGAGCGAACCTAGGTGGGGGCTGTGCTCCAGGAGCCGTAGCGGAACATCCTGTCCGCCCCGGCTTCCTTTGTGAGGATCGGCGGGTCCAACGCGGGGCACATGTCACAATGCAGATTCCTGGGAGGGCCAGGTCGGGACCCCCGACAGGAAGGGGTTTGGTGGAGCTCAGCGGGCGCAGCGACCTGCGACCCCTCTGGGAACCCTTCCCATGGGGACACCCCTCCCGGCTACCTCTGTCCTTGTGTCTGAACGAAGACACACAGGAACCAGGGTGCCCCTTAGTACCATTCAGATAAGCGGGATGGTTTGACTCACCGACAACACATCACGGACAGCCAGGCCTGGAAAATATGCGTAAGAAAAAAAATCAGCTGAAATCAACAAGAAAAAGAGGGGGAAAGTGTGCTTTTGTTTTGTTTCTTTTTTTCTTTTTTCTTTTTTTTTTTTAAGGCTGGAACCAATTTGGGGGTTAAACCAGCTGCCCACACAGATTTATTTCAGCTTTTCAAGCGTTATTCTATATGATTTATTTCCTGCTAACGCATTTGACAACTGTTGTGTAAACGGTTTCCATTTATTCTGGAAAGACATCTCCTCCTGCTTTGGGGAGGTCCTCCTAGGACCCAACTGAATCAGAAAAAACAGCAACTGGTTTTGATTTGGAAAAACAAAACCCACAAGAAGACGAAGAGTAAAATAAATGCTGATTCCAAAAGCCATCTTAAGACATTCCAGAATGAGTCACCGGGGCCTCTCTGGCCCTCTTTGATGGACCAGGTCTGAGTCCCGCTGTGCACCTCTGGGCAAATTACTTGGGCTTTCCGAACCTCTGTTTCCTGACCCATAAAATGGGGATGGCCGCTAGGGCACCTCGTGGGGACAGCATCACGGAGTCTAGGCAGGGCACTTTGCAAACACTTAAAAACGGTTGCAGTTATGACTCTTATAAAACGGAAACATTCTGAACCACAAAGGACTCCTCACAGCGCTTTAATACCTCAGCTCCGACCGCAAGGGCCCCAGAGGGACCCGGGCAACACCTGATTTCCAGTCTCGGACACAGAAGTGACATATTACAGAACAAGGGAGGCTCCAGGAAGGCGTAGGGGTCCGCCGGCTCTGGCACAAATGGTCCACTAAAGGCAAAGTTGTCTTTGAATCTGAAAAAACCTTTTTATTTGAAAGGAAGTGGGGCCTCCTTTCGAAGAAAGCAGTTTGCAGACCTCACAATCACTCTTGCTTCGCTATGACAGGGGGAAAAAGATCTCGATTTGGCCAAGTCTGTGAAGCCGGCTGGAGAACAAGAGAACTTTCCATGAGCTGGTATTAAGGCAGGATGTGATTCAGGTGTTGGGGATAAGGGGTTTCCAGAGCGGTCATTAGAGAGGAAAGGCCGGGTTTCCTTGTGGCCACCAGCACCGCGGACCCGGCATGCGGCGGTCGGAAGGCGTGGGTGTTGCCGTGAGCATGGGGAAGGGGCTGCCGGGGCGCGGGGCCCCTCGCCACCAGACACGTGTCCAGAGGATACATGCACGTTCCGTCTGGCGGAGCTGTGCTCCAGTGGCTGCCATCCCGTGGGAGGTGACGCGAGGGGCGTCCCCTGGTCTTCGTTCAGAGCAGCCACCCGGCTGGCTCGAGAGGGTCCCGCTGGCCCAAGTGTGTGGGCTCCGTCGAGGCCCTCGCAGGTCAGAGCACGAGGAAGGGGCAGGCCATCAGCCGTCTGGGCATCCCATGGCAAGAGGACTAGAGAGGCCGGGGCCGGAGGCCAGGAAAGGAATTCGAGGTCAGCACTAGCTGAGCCAAGTGAAGGAGAGAGGGCGCGGGGGCAGGCCGGGTCAGCGGGCCAGTGTCAGCTCCCGGGCTCCAAACCAAGCCACGGCTGAGCACACAGGCCAGAGTCAGCACGGAGATGCTGACTGGGCCTCACAGAGCCTGACGGTCGCAGGAGCTGCATCTCAGCCCGGGGGTTCCTGGCAGTGACCCTGCTGCTGCCTGAGGGCAAAGAACACTCACCCTTGGCCAAGACCTTGGCTGCCTCCTGTTGGGAAGGGGCTGATGAAGGGCTGTGGGGGAGGCCGAGATGGCAGGGCAGCTGGGATGACCTCGGTGTCTGGGGAGGCACCCAGGTTCTTAGTTGTAATGTGTGTCCTGACTCAAGGCCAGACTTAGCACAGGCAGAGAGAGGACTCAGGACGAGGACACCCCCCAATTCCCAGACCTTTCCCCATAAGACAGGGGCAACTCACACAGGTGGCTTAGCCTCTTCCTGTATGCTCCAGCCCCTCTGCTTCAGGCTTCAGGCTGCGTGGTTCATGGGTGTGTGTTCCCAGGAAGCCCAAGTGAGGGAAAGCGGAAAGGGGGCAGGGCAGAGGGATGAGGCATCCTGAGTGCGCATCCTGCTGGGGACCCCAGGGGACAACTCAAGGTATCCCACGAGGACAGGGATGCATACACCCAAACTTGTCCTTCCTTGCTGGAGAGCTGCTCCTGGGACAGTAACTCCTCCGAAGGGTGACCAACCCTCCCAGTCCGCCCGGGACCCAGACATTTCCTGGGCTCCGGGACTTTGAGTGTTAGAGACAGGAATGTCTGGGCCAATTGGAACAGATTGGTCACCCGACTCTCTGGCTCTTCCGGGCCCCCTGATGCACAGTGAACTTGCTCCTACAGCCACAGAATGCCTCAGAAGTCCCTATCATGCACCGCAGGTAAGAAGCTACCATGGGGAGTTCAGAGGGGCCACGGACGGAGGGTATCCAGCGGGTCTGCTCCAGCAGTCTAACCGCCCCATATACCCGTGTGCATCCTTCCTGCTGCCTCCCCTCATTCCCGAGCCACAGCACTCTGGCCAGCCACCTGCTCCACACACTCTCCTGGCTTCTCTGGCCTCAGGGCCTTTGCACTGGCTGTTCCCTTTGACTTGAAGTCTCTTTCCTGGACACACATGTGGGAAAACGTAACCTCCACGAGAGAAGTTTGTTGGGTATGAACAGTGCCTTATTCCCAATGCATGGTGTCTAATGCACAATAAACATTTATCGACTAAACAAATGAATGAAAATGATCTAAAACAACATTAATAGAAATAAGAATCTCAAATGCACCTGGAGATGAGATTCCAGGCCTTTCCACCCATAGAAATGGCCTCCTCCACAGGAAATGGAAGAACAGCCCAGTGAGGCCGGAGAGAGCCCCGGGATTCCGGACTCCGCTGCAGTGGTCTCTCCGCCCCCTTGGGCCCTGGAGCCTCCAGCAATCCCTGCCGTGGTCTCCGGAGGGGACCCAGCCCAGGACCAGGACTTCCCAATTCCTCCACTTGAGCAAATTAACCCATGCAGAACCTCGTCAAACAAAACAAAAAGTGTGCTGTCGACTTTTTTAAAGCAGGGGTGGGAAACCTAGACCCAGCTGCTTCCCATTTCCCTCAGAGGAGCCCCAAGGACAGCCCTAGAGGACTCAGAGGCAGCCTGTCTACACAGCCCTGAAGAGCTGAGATTAGACGTCCCAGGTGAGGGTCTCCTGGAGCGCGGCAGTGGATGCGGAAGGTGTGAGCATGTCTAACAGGCTCCCAGGTGATGCCAGTGGCCTGTGGCCAGGGCTTTGAACATGTGACGAACATTCGGCAACATCCCCACTCTGCCGGAGTCAGGAAGGTTTGATGATCTTGCCTGTAGTTTCCACAGGCTCAGCAGTGGTGAGGTGTAGACAGAGGAGGCAGAGGCCCTTGGGGTCACTGGTAATGTGAGGGTCAAGGCAGTTTCTCAGATACATAGGTCCATGGGTCTGAAGGTATTGCATACCCACGGTGTTGTCTGTTGTGACAAAGAGGCCCCCTAATTCCTTAAACAAGGTAGTAGTTCTCTCACTGTCCAGAGGTGGGGGGGGGGGTCCAGGGCTAGGAGGGCAGCTCTGCTAGCTTCAACACTTGTTTTTTGGGTTTTTGTTTTTTTTTTTAAGATTTTATTTATTTGACAGACAGAGATCACAAGTAGGCAGAGAGGCAGACAGAGAGAGAGGGGGAAGCAGGCTCCCTGCCAAGCAGAGAGACCAATGCAGGGCTTGATCCCAGGGCTCAGGGATCACGACCTGAGCCGAAGGCAGACACTTTCACCCATTGAGCCACCCAGGCACCCCAGCACTTGGTTTTTTGTCTCTGGATCCAAAGTGGTTGCTGCAGACCCTACCATCGTGTCTACATCCCTGAAAGTGGGAAGGAGGAAAAGGCAAATGGAGCCATGCTCATTCTTTTTAAAGGCACCACCCAGCAGTATCGCGAACCACCTTGCCCCACTCCAAGGGCCAGATACAGCCATGGGGTCATCCCTTGCAGCAGATGAGGCGGTCTTAGGCTCAGTGAAGCGGAGGCATTCTGCCATTTAAGGAAGGAAGGGATGGATATTGGTGGCAACTATAGGAAGAAAATTTATGTTCAAACCCCAAACTTGAAGTGATGTGAGTGATATTCCAACCACTTTCTTAGGTATAGACCACGTGGGTAGAGTACATGGAAAGTGAACTAATGACCCCCAAAGATGTCCACAGTCCAATGCCCAGCAACTGTGACCCAGAAACTGTGTGGGGGCCGAGCATAGACTTGGACCAGGCCCTTTCTGGATCCACCAAGCACAGACTTGGCTTTCCCCACCATCAGCTAGGGAGAGCAATATGTGGCCAGACACATCCTGAGGATGCTGGGGCTCCCCAAGCTGCTCCCCTGCTCGAAGAAACAGACCTTCCCTGCAGCCACCTGGGAGCTTTGAGAGCGACCCGTCTGCCACTGTACCAGTGCGTGACACACGCTTCCGTCCTCCCGTAGGATGGGCTCAGCCGTCCACAGTGGCTCACTCTCGGTGACTCCCCCAGACCTCCCAAAACCTCTCTCCCTACCCCATCCCCCCCAGGAGGCTAGGGAGGAGGAGGCAGGCCTTGAGCCCAGCCCCCTGAAGCTCACTTTCTCAGCTGTCCACATGGACCAATAGCCGTTTCTTGCCCCCAGGGACCAGTGAAGACGCAGAAAGATGATAGCAGATAGAGAATTCTGGAGACTGACTCCGTGGAATGCCTTCCCAGAGAGCCTGCCCCTCCAGGGGTGGTCACTGTGACTAAAGAGGAAACAGGCCACCAGACTATCCTACGGGAGCCCTAGTGCACCTGGACATTCTGGAAGGTTCCTCGGGTAAGGCAGGAGGGAAGCTGCAGCTGGAAGGGAGTGGGTGGTCAGCAGGCTGAGCCCGGAGAAGCTACCTTGTAGGTGGGAGTGGGTCAGAGTACTGGCTTAGCCCTGAGCCTCAGAGCCCACCTGGGCTGGCTTCACCTGATGGGTTTCTCACAAGCAGCCTACAGAGGCCCCTCAGCCTACAGTGGGGACCGAGGCCCTGGAGGGAGTAACTTGCCCAAGGGCATGCAGCCAGGACCTGGTGGAGTCTTCCCATACCAGCCCGTGCAAAGGCCCAGGGGTCTGTGGTGAGAGGAAAAGCATCAGGGCTGAGGAGAGTCTGCACAGGCAGATAGAGGGCAAGTTGCAGGACCTGAGGGCACCCCACCCCCCAGCCTGAAGGCCATGGGAGGGTGATGGGAAGCCAGAGGGTGCTCTGAGCAACAGACAAGGCAGGGGACAAAGCGCCCTTCAGCCCCTGTGCCAGGAGCCTCTCCTTTCCCTGGTGATGTTCCCTCTGGCCTGCAGCCCTCTCCTTCTGGACAAACATTTGGAGCAGGGTGGGGACATTTCCTTCTGGAGATAAGGTCTACGCAGGCCTTCCTGGAGGGATGCCTTCACGAACAGCTGTGGATCTGGACGTGCCTCCCTGGGCAGGGAATGCTGGAATTTTTCTGATAAGTTAACCCCGAGACTATAACGATCCTAGGGGCTTAACCCACCTTGGTCTGCAGAGTGTTTACAGACAGAATGCAAACAGAGAGCCTGCAGCCTTTCCAAACAACACACAATTCGAGGGGCTGCTTTGCAATGCTGTTACGGGGGGCCTGATCTTGAGGGAGGGGCCCATGACAGCGCCCTGCTCCCTTGGAGACAAAACGGAGCTAAAGTCCCTTTGCGAACCCTCTTTGCTTAGCAGTCAGTTGGGGGGAAATTACAATGGCCAAGCTTACCTCCCTCCCACCCCCACTTACGAACAAAAATAGTTTTGGACATCTCATGGGGAAAACGTGGTGGTTTTGTTTCTTGTTTTGTTTTGTTTTTACAGCTCTTGTGAGATTTAAATCGCACACGACACGTTCAGCTGTTTAAAGAGTACGACTCGATAGTCGGGGGCATATTCAGAGTGAAGCTATGGATACAGTCTTCTCTCGACCCTGTCGTCACCCTGTACCCTGAGCCGTCCCTTTCAATGTCCCGACCCCTCGCCTGGCCCCCCGCAGCCAGGAATCTGCTTTCGGGATCTGTGGATTTGCGCATTCCAGACTCTCCGTATAAAGGGAGGCCTGGGCTTTGTGACCCACGACCCCGGTAAGCTTCCAGCAGGAGGGTCTCCTTCTGGCTGCTGGGGGCATCTTGAGGCAGGTTTCTGTGGGGACTTAGGTGGATGTCTCCTTACACACAGAATGCCTGGGTTGTACGGGAAATCCATTTCACCTTGGGAACAGCCGGACTGGGAAAACATGGGTGTTTCCAACATACATGATGTGTTTATGAAGAAGATTCATGGACACCTGTTACGTGTCGGCTCAGAGCCGGGGGTCCCGGAAATTATCTTAGTTTATCCTCACAGCCGGCTTATCTGGCCGTGGGCACTGTTGTTGGCCTCACTGTTCAGGGGCAGGAACAGATGAATCAGAGAGGTTGAGTCACCCAGCAGCGCGGCCCAGCCTGCAAGCGCAGAGCAGGGATTTGAACCGTCGCTTTCTGATGCCTCCCGAAGGGTGGTCTCTGTTCGTTCTAGCCCCCGGAAAAGCCTCCGTGTCTCCTTTTTACTCCTTTTTGGCCGTGTTCATGGTGGAGAACCGGAACCCTGTGGCCGCAGTCTCCCTCCTTGTCCTGGAAATTGTTTGGGCTGAGTCCCAGTGCTTGTGTGACCGTCGCGGACTCACCGCAGGCCCGCCACGGGCTCCCCTGCTCAGACCAACCCCTGTAGCGCCCTGTGTCCCGCCGCATTCTTCCTTTTCTTCCCCAAGGCCACATCGATGTATGTCGGCAAAGAAAGCGCTTCCCACCTTGAGAAGGTCTTCGGTCCTGGGCTGGTCCGCAGGAAGCTTCCTTGAATCACAAGGGAGGTGCTTCAGACCTTTCTGGACCCCCGCCCGGCGTGCTATGGGGGGTACGCTGATGAGACGCACGGGCATCTGGGAGGTGGAAGGCGGGCTGCCTAGACGGGGGTCGGGCTCTGGGAGGAGGTTTGCCATTTCCGGAGTATTCCTTCGCACCCCTGGGTTTAGATCTATAAATTGATCCCTGGTGCTCTGCTGCCCCCTGGTGGTGGGCAATTCTGCACCCCGCCCCCCTTCGGGAGGTGCCCCCTGACTGCAGACTGACGCGGGGGCCTGCTCCAGGAGCCCCCAAGCCAACCTCCTCGTAACTGCTTTCTCTTGGTAACCAATCTGCTATCAGTCATTTGTACTCTAGTAAGAGTCAGTTCAAGTTCTAGTCTGTCCTCTCCAGGGAGATTTCTTCCTAACCCCAGAGCTCATCATGGAAGGGCAGGAAGGCTCCGCCTTGGCTTTGTTTCGTGGGCTGGAGAAGGAAGGGGCAGGGGTGTCTTTCCAGACACCTGGAGAGCAACTGTGTCCTCTGAGCCTGGCATGTGGGGGAACCTGGCCGAGGTCCTGCCTCCAGCTTCCCTGGGCTCCTGACCTGGACGTGTGGGGTGTGCCTTTGCAGCTGCCGGGTAAGACACTAACCTCTGATTCCGAGCACTTGCCCGTGCTCAGCTTCCCGCTGTATCTTCCCGGGCGGCCCTCCGAGGTCAGAGTTGCCGCTAATCCTTATCTCACGGACATGGCCGTGGGGGTGCAGACAGGCTAGGAGGCCTGCTCCCTTGCACCTGGCAAACTGAAGGGTCAGGAAGGTGTCCAAGGAGACGGGCCTGTGGCCTGCTGGCTCTAGAAAGCTACAGGCCTCGGAAGAGACAAAGCCGGAGATGGCGGAGGCAGGCCTCGTGTCAAGGATACCCGAAGTCGGGGATGCGATGGGCTCTCCTAGGGAGGGGGACCCAACGAGGAGGGTGGGGACCCAGGGTCAGCTGTCAGCAGGGACAGCAGAGGGGAAGGAAGAGAGGCCGGAGAGGCAGGGAGACCGTGCGGGCAGAGGCGAGATGTGGACAGGCAGCCAGCAGCGGGATGTCGGGGTCTTTAAGGAAAATCCACCGTTGGCTCAAGCATGTAGTCGGCTGTAGTCCTCGGCCCGGTCCGGCCCGGCCCGGCCCGGCCAAGGTGGGGCCTTGGGGAAGAGTGGAGGCTCTAACCCAGGGGTGGGACTGAGCTCAGGTGCCTTTCCTATTCTTCTGGCACCCGGGTGCCCCCCGAGACCATTCGAAACCAGGTTTCCAGAGATTCTGATGGACCTGGGAACCCGTGGTCCCTGCCCGTGGCTGTGAGAATGACTTGAGTGTGGGTGGAAGGAAGCTCGTCGTACCACAGGGGTCAGCAACGTGTCCAGGCAAAACAGGAGGGACACGGGTGGACTGTTCTGGCTGAGGGGAGGTCACCAGCATGCCTTCCTCGAGGCTGGTCTGTGCTGTGGACCCAGATGTCCAGGGTCATGGGGACCCAGTTCCGCCCCGGGCACAGCTGCTCTCGGGGAGGGCGGGGCACACACAGAGGCTTCAGGGGCCTGACGTGTGCGCTCAGCATGCCCGGCCCCCCCACTGTCAGGCCACTCCAGGGACTCCGGGGCCGGGAAAGTGGCCAGGGCCAACATCCCGGGAGCAGCTGGGACGGTGGGCCGCCGGGCCATCTGGAAGCTTCCAGGCCTCAGGGAACACTTACGTAACTGGTTCAGAGGGGAAGTTTGGACGATGGGTTAGCTTGGAGCCAAGGATGAACGGAGTGTTCCACACAGTGGGCCAGGGGGCACTGGGGTGGCATCTCCAGTCCAGGCCTGGCAATGAGGACCTTCCCTTAGCCCTCAACCCCTCGACCCCCACGACGGACAGAAGCAATTTAAGCTCCGTGAGGGTGGGCATCTGTTTTGCTTTGTCCCCCATGGTGCTCAGCACCGGGCATGGCACACAGCAGGCTCAGCACAGGGCATGGCACATGGCGGGAGCTCAGCACGGGGCGCAGCACATAGTAGGAGCTCAGCACAGGGCACTGCTCATAGCAGGTGCTCAGCACAAGGGCGGCACACAGTAGGAGCTCAGCACAGGGTGCGGCACACAGTAGGAGCTCAGCACAGGGCACGGCACACAGTAAAAGCTCAGCACAGGGCACTGCACACAGTAGGTACTCAGCACCGGGTGCAACACACAGCAGGCTCAGCACAGGGCATGGCACATAGTAGGTGCTCAGCACAGGGTGCCGCACACAGTAGGTACTCAGCACCAGGCGCAACACACAGCAGGCTCAGCACAGGACGTGGCACACAATAGGAGCTCAGCACGGGGCGCCGCACACAGTAGGAGCTCAGCACGGGGCGCCGCACACAGCAGGCGCTCCGTGATGTGTGGGAGGTACATGCTCGCACCACCCGTCTCTCAGTCACAGAGTCACCAGTGCGGTCACCACCCCCGCCGGTGCGGCTCCTCCTGCTCCCGTCGCGGCGACTCTCCACGGTGACACTCAGCCTGCCGGGGCTCCGTCCTCCTGTCACCGCGACCGCGGGTCCTGCGGCTGCCCTTCCCGCCGTCACCAGCATCCCTCTGCTTCCCACCGCCTCCCCGCGTGGCCACCTCCGTCCCACCGACGCCGTCCGCACTGCTCCGGTCACCACGGGCTCCTCCTGCGGTGTGTTCGGATTGGATCAGGATTCCTACTCCCCGCGTCACTGCCACAACCCTGCTTCCGTCACCACGGGGGCAAGGCAGGCCTCCGTCCGCTCAGCTTCTTCCAGGAGGGACTGTCGCCTCTTGCTCCTGCTGGCTGAGTTCGGGACTCCTGGGGGGGAACCCGGCTCACAGCCCTGCACCCTGAGAAGCAGGGGCCGCCAGGATAGAGGCAGAGGAGGCTCCTTCTCGCTGTCTGGGGGCGCAGCGTGGTCCCTCTTCCCAGAGCGCAGCAAGGGCTTCCCTAGAAGTTTCTCCAAGGTCATGGCGCAGGCACCAGGCCCTGTCTCAGGCCCCCTCTTTCCAAGCAGCCCGGCAACCTCGCGTCCCTGCCCAGGCTTCTCAGTGGAGGCTCCCTCCAGCAGCTCTTCTGGCCCAGACCCGCTCTCGGAGGAGGGAAACGAAACAGAGCTGTCGCCGGCTTAGGAAGCCAGGCCGGGAATGTCTGTCGCTTCACGAAAGGCCCACGAGCTGCCGGGAAGTATCCATGTCAAGCTGTGGTTGGCTCTGCGCGTTTCTTTGGGAGAAACGGAGGACACGTAAGGAGGAAGTTAAAATGCTACGTTTACACTGGACTTCGGGAATTCAGAACATAGTCCGCAGGCCCGGACTGGAGTTCTGGGGCAGAGAGCCCCTCCAGACAGGCTCTGCACCGTGGGGGCCGAGCCTGGGGGACGGGGGCAAGGTGCCACCAGCAGCCCCTGCGTCCCTGCTCCCAGACCCCCCTCCCGGCTCCCACCAGCCAGTTGCTCTCGGGGGGGGGACATGGACACGCGCCCTCCATCAGCAGCATGGATCTCATGGAAAACACGTGTATTTTCATGGGGCTCTTCCCTAAGTACGGTACGAGCCCACGATCGTCACAGACTGCTCGGGAGGCAGAGAAAGGTCCAAGAGGATGGTCGGCTGTTCACAGAGAATCCCTGTCGGCCGCTAGGGAAGTGGCTTTTGGCTTCCATGTTCTTTCTCCGCAGCATGGAGGAAAACAGTGCTGCACCTGAGCTCACGCCGTCTTTTTTAACTCACGAGGACAAAGGTTTTCTCTCTCTCCCAGCCTTGAGTTCCCGGGGCTGACGGACAAGGCCATCTGCCCAGCTCAGCTACTTCAGCCAGACACGCCGGAGGTGGCTTTGACCCTGCTTCCTCCTCCCCCCACCTCACGGGCCCGAGTCCTGTCACGCTGCCGCCCCGGTCTCTCGCAGGACACCCGCTTCTCCGCGCCTCCGCGCTGCCCGCCCGAGCCGCCCGCTGCCCGGCTCCGACCGGGCGGAATGAGCCTGGGGGACACTTGGCTGGCAGCCTCTCCCCTGGGCTGAGCGACGGCTGGTCGCCGGCTTCCATTCCAGATCCAACCGTGCACGTTCTACACTGTCTCGCTGGAACATGCTGTCAAGTGCAGATCTGATCACATCCCCCCCCGCCCCCCCCACCCCAAATTAAAGCTTCAGTGGCTGTAGCTCATTGCTCCCGGGATCTAGACCAGACTCCTCCTCCAGGAGGCCTTCCTGTCTGCAACGGGCAAACGCTTCCCCTCCCCCCCCGCCCTGTGGCATCACGTGCTGCCCCCCACTGTGCTCGTGGGTGTCTGTGGGCTCTGCCATCTGTCCTCCCTCCGGTCATGGAGCCTCTGGGAGCCACTGTCTGTCCAGAGAACACGCACCCTCGACACGCAGCCCGGATGGAGCAGATGTCAGTGCTCTCAGCGCCGTCCACTAACCGTGTGGGCATGGAGGAGGCGTGGCTGCGCCCGTCATCCCTGCCTCCCCGGGGGGATTCGGGATTGGTGATCACCCCGCGACAGGCGATCTACTCGTCCACAAAATTCAGGTGTTTGCTGCCCTAAATGCTGAGGATGGATGATGAGGATCGCCCCGGTTTTCTTATCAGGGAGCTCGACCTGGCATGATTGCAAGGCTGTCCGGGGACCCAGCTCAGCAGGCAGTGGAGACAAGACAGCGGTCCCCTGCCTCCCGGCTGGGTGGGAACGGGAGGGTACCCGGGTTCCAAAGGGAGCCCCAGACGGCTGTTCTCGCTCTGGGCTTGGTTTGGAGAGACGGTGGCCTATCCCATGACGACAACCGTGGCTGTTGCTGTCAATGAGTGAGCTGCCTGGGGGTACACACACACACACCACACACACACACAGCTGACTCTCCCTGGGGCCCTTCTGGAAGACAGCTGCTGGGGTAACCAAGGCCACAGGTCCCGCCTAACAAGGACACAGCTGGACGCTTCCAGTGGCCAACCTCTAAACCCCCGCTCCTCAGCTCTCCCGTGGGGCTCGGTCATGGAGCCCCCGGGGCCAGTGCAGAAACGACACAGGAAGAGGCCACCGTGAGGGGACACATGGAGAGTGTGAGGCTATCCCAACCAGGGACCCATCGCTGCCCACACCCCAGGGTTTCCTGCTACAATGTGTTTTAAAAAAAACAAAATTGGTTACAAAAGAAAATACTTCCTCTCTTACCAAGGGGCAGGTGGTGAGGCTCGTTACTCGGGCTTTTGGCAAAGCAATAAGAGGAAAAACAAACCCACACAGTCTGGAAGGAAAGGAGGGGGCCGGACAGTAAGGTCTGCAGCTAGTTCCGTCGCATCTGGGCCGCAAGCGGAGAGAATGACGAAGCGCATGAGCCTCGAAACGCTCGCGCTTCTGCTCAGCGCCGCCGCTGTCCTTACAATGGCTGTCGAGCACCCAGCCGAGGCTCTGCACACTCCCAGCGTCCACTCGAGAGACGAGACCGTGGAGCTTCAGCCTCAGGATCTCGGGCTTACACGCGGCAGAGCGGGGGCCCGGCCACACGCAGATGCCCCGCCGGCGGGTCGACACCTGCCGTGCTCCCCGCCGTGGACACTGGTGGGCTCCATCGCCCTGTAGACGTCACCCCTCCGTCTTACAGGAAGGGCATGGTGGTGATCAGGTGTGAATCCCAGGGCTGCCCCATCCTAGCCCCTGCCCATGGGCGAGCCAATTCCATGCTTGGAGCCTGTTTTCCCGCCTATTAACATGGTTAATAGCACCTATTGCACAGAGACGCTGGCAAACGCGGTGCCCCCTTCCCCTCCCCCAACTTCTCCTCTCCTCCTGCACCAACCACTCCCACCTCCCCAACTCCCACCCTGCCCCAGAGCGGCGGGTCCCCCTCAGCACTGCGCCCCTGCCTTGCAACCGCCTTCCCCTTGTCCTGTGTCTGGCGGTCCTCGGAGGGCAGGGGCCGGTCTGTCTGGTTGACCACAGGGCCACCGGGGGCAAGTCCGTTGCCCGGAACACAGGGGGCTCACCCTGGGGCTGGGGGGACGGGGCAAGGGTGTCTGGGGCACCTGTGGCCCCTCGGACGCTCTGAGCGACGAGCTGCCCACCTGGGCCCCGCGATGTCTGGCAGGCGGGCAGGGAAGGGACAGACGTGCCTCCCGGTTGGGGACGTCCCTACCCGAGCGAGAGGTCCACACCGCGCTTGGAACACAGGGACTCGGTGCCTTCCTTGTTGTTGGGTTCGGCTGTTCTATTCCGTAACTTCGTATTGTGGCATAATTTCAAACTTACAGAAAAGTTGCAAGAATAATGGGGGGATTCCTGCGTACCCTTCGCCCCGAGTCACCGGCTCTGAATTTCCCCCGTTGCTGCCGAACTTTCTGGGTGTGTCTGGGGGGCGGGGCTCGTTTACTCCCATCCTCCGAGAGTCAAGGGCAGACACCAGCCCTTCCTGTCCGTAAACCCGTTAACTACAGTAGCACCACCCACGTCGGGACCCCTCTTACAGGGACAGACGTCCGGCGGTCAGAGCACGACGGCGTCTTTAGTGTCCCGCGATGACTACGATCCCCCATCCCGCGGACCGGGTCGCCGTGCCCGGAGGCTCGGAGAAGCACCGCACTCCTGTCCCCGCCTCCGGGGTTTGGGGCCCTGTTGCTGGTGGTTACGCTGTCTCGCTTGTCCCCTTGACCGGGAACAGTCCCTCGGCCTGTCTTTGTCTTTCTCGACTTGACGATTCTGAAGAACGTGCTTCTTGTTTTGACCCACGGGCTGGGAAGTAGGACAGCCACTCTGGGCGGACTTGGGAGGATTCGGAGCGTGATGGGGCTGTTGCCCCCACGTCCAGGCAGCACGCGTGTCCTGTCACGTGGTTCCGATGGGTGGAGGCTGGCGTGGCCTTGCGGAGAGGGGCACGCTCCTCACCAGTCTGCTCCAGGCTGTGTGACCCGGGGTAAGTCGCCTACCCTCTCTGTGTCTATGTCTCCTGACGTGTGAAATGGAGATTAAGAAGACGGTACCCGTGTCTTGGGATCGCCACCAGGACGGACGCGTTCATCTGTGTGAAGAGCCAGGGGCAGCGCCCTGCACGGGCACGTGAGCCGGGAGCTTTCTGGAACACGCCGGCTGTCTGGTTTCAGCCCAACGATCTTCAAGCCGCAGCTGCCCCACACTTCTGCTGGGGACAGTCACCGGGGACGTGTTCCCGCGTCTCCCACTACCCCCCCCTCCCGTCCCCGGGGCTCTCCCTCTACCCACACACACCCACACGCACAGGCACGTGCCTGCACACCCTGGAGAGCAGACGGGGGCTGGGCCGGCAGCCCCGTGCCCCACCCCTCCTGCTCACTCGCACACTCGTCAGGGTCTCCGGTGCTCCTTGTCACTCCGCTGTCCCTAGGACAATTCGTGGATTCCCGTCATGTCAGCAACCACATCCGCTCGGCCTGGCTGTGATGAGTTGGCAGCAGGCATGTGCCCACGGGCTGTCCTAAGCGCTTTCCACACACTCCCTCCGCTGTGTGAGGGAGTCACGTCCCCCGACCACCGCCCCCCAGCGCAGATAAGGAAACAGGCACAGAGAGGTAAAGGTTAAGGAGCGGGTCCAGGGTCACACAGCTGGGAGGGGCCACGCTGGGGCTCTGACCCATGGGCTACCGACTCTTTAGTCATCCCTCCTCTGAGGATGCTGGGTGGAAAAGGTCCCCGGGAGGGAGTGTGCTGATGGCACAAGCCTGGGACAGGGGGATAGCGTCCTGAGAAAGCAGCAGCACCGAGATTTGAGACAGGGAGGGAAACTGAGTCTCAGAGTGGTCGTGCGACATGAGGTAAGGCCCAGTCCTAGCACTGAGCCCTTGTCGAGTCTCCAAGGCAGGGAGGTTCACCAGTGGGGCTCCAGTGCGGGTTGGGGGGCACCAAGGCTGAGCACACCCAACGAGGCAGGGGGGCATGGGGACACGGTGCAGGTGGTTTGGTCCTGGCAAACCCGGGTCTCGTGTGCCCGGCCCCGCCGCCACGTTCACAAAGGGCAACTGGGTCTCTGGGGAGCCTCGGCCATGATCTCAGTGCTGCACCTTGTCTGCATTTCCTCGGCCAAAGGATGAGACGCCGGTCTCAGCTTCCTCGGGGATGAGGCGGCGGGGGGGCAACTGTCACGAGACCGGAGCTGGTGGGTTGACAGGCTCGACTCCGCGGAGAGCACCACACAGGCCCTTTGTCCGGATGTGCGCCGCGTGAGCTCCCGTCCGCCTGCGAGCAGGGAGGCCCCGGGAAGGAGCCGACGGAGAGGGAAGGTGATCTGCTTCCAATTAAGCTGTTTATACGCGTCCTTGTCCAGCGACAAATGGCTGCAGTGACGGGGAATCGTGGTTTCAATTTTCCGTTTGGGATCAGACGGCTCGTGGCGCTGCCAGGCTGCTCCGGAAGTGGGCAGGTCATCCCAGCGGCTCGGGAGCCGGGGAAGGTGGCTCTTAACTGCTGAGCCCGCTACAGGCCCGGTCTGGGTCGGCCAGGGGAGGAGGTCGGTCCCTGCAGATCTCGGCCTGGGGCCGCCCCGGGACCTCCTGGCTGTCCACGCAATCCCGGACACAAGACCTCTGCCGCACGACAAGACCACCTTATTTTCCGGGCAAACCCGGCTAACACTCGTCCGCGCCCGTCAGCAAACGCTTCCTTCTCAGTTGACCCATTTGGCCAGCACGGGCCGTTTCCAGGCCGTCCCGAACAGGGAGGGGTGCAGTGGTGCGGGCGGACGGAAGGGCGGCTGGGCTCCCGGTAATTTCCATCTTGATTTTCGAAGTCCCACAGAAGGCGAAGATGCGCCTGGAAGGAAGCTGGACGAGGGAGGCGCTCCGCGGGGAAGGTGGCCTGGGGTGCAGCCGGGGCCGGGGAAGGGGGGCCGCGAGACGCTCAGCCTCCTGGCCTGGCAGAGGGGACACCCGCACCTCCCCGGCGGGCCCGTGATGAAGAACGCATTTGAGGAGGCACGTGAGCCACTGTGAGTCGTCGAGGCCCCGGCCCGGGTTGCAAGAGAAGGTGCACTTTTAATTTTCTCTAATGAACCTTGACCTCTAGCTCTTGAGGCGCCCCCCCCACTGCCCCACCCCCCACAGCGGACAAACTCAGTAGAAGAAAACTGGCCATTCTGCAAAAAGCACCCCGGGTTGACTTGTTTCCAGTTTAAATAGGTTCGTTCCGAGCTCCCTCCGCCCCTCCTTGAGCTCACACTCAGGGCCCCTCTCTCCTCAGCCCAGAGCTCTCCCATGGCTCCCCAGCTTCCTGGACTGGAGGCCCAAGGTCTGATGGCCGCCTTCGCCTGCCCCTCTGTCCCCTCTCCCTCCGTGCCACCCTCCAGGGGTTCCTGGGGCCCCACGCACTAACCCTCTCCTGAGCCGCCTGGAACTCTTGCCTCTGATGCCCTGTGGCTCCTCCCACACCTCAGGGACCTGACCTGCCTTCCCTGAGCGCCCCATTTAACACCCCCACAACCTTGGCCTCTGGCACGCCCAGCCTCCTTTTTCTCATAGCCCCTCGTACACCAGACCCAGAAAATGGCTAACTCGCTCTGTGCCCTGCCTGCCGAACCCCCACTCCACGCCCCTGCAAATGTAACAATGTAACACCAGGCATCTGCGTCTGTTTCGTCATTTGTGGTACCTCGAGGATCTAGAACAATGCCCAGTACACAGTAGGTGCTCAATAATCACTGGATGGATAAGGAAGGAGGGAGGGTTGGTTCAGCCTATAGGCGGGGGAATTCTGCGAGTTCTGGAAAGAAGCCAGGAAGCCAACTTGCCTCTACTCTCTGGTTTCCCGGACTGATGAGGGGCTTCCTCCCCTCTGCCCTACCTGGCTTCAGCACAACAACAGGTGGGCACAGGGGGCCTTTCCCACTGTTCTGCACTCATTTAAGCAGGAAAGGGATTTGTTACAAGAACAGCCAGGATCCCACAGGATCTCAGGACGGCTGGAGGACCAGGTGGGAAGGTTCTGCAGCCAAAAACAATCTCCAAGGTCACAGCACAAAAATGGTCGGGTGGGACACTCCCCCCACCCCGCCCCCCTCCCAGTGGGTGGCTGAGCGTGGCCATGCAGCCCCAGGTGGGATCTGGGCCCTCCTGTCAGCCCCACTCCCAAGGGAACCAGATAAAATACAGGGGACCCAGTTTAGTTGGAATTGCAGATAAACAATGAATAACATTTATTAAAAGAAGATTTCACACAATACTTTATTGTTATTATTATTATATTTTATTGTCTTTAAATCCATCGTCCTTATTAACTGTTCCCAAAGCCCCCACTGTGGCTCCAAGAGAAGTCTCTGGACACCAGCTTCCTTGTATCAGGGTCTCCCAGTTCCAAGAATGGGGGGGGCATGTCCCTTGCGCGCACCCTAGCTGCAAGGGAGTCTGGGAAAGTGGGGGTCGGACGCTCTAAGCCCCTCCAGGAGGACAGGGTTCCACTTCACAGGTGGGGAGCCCCACAGACGATGGCCGGCACCCAGTTTTAGGCTTCTGCTCTCTATCACCTGGAGAGCCCAGGACGGCAAAGAATGAGGCTTCCCAGTTCCGCTGTGTGTTCCATGAGATGTGGCTTTTGAGATACAAGCAGCCTTTCCTTCCGTCTGTTTTCTCCACCAGAGTTTAATGTCTATTTAGGTACCATCTCTGCTAAAAGGAACCAGGGCTCCTTGGAGAAATGGCTGATTCCAGGGTTGGGGAGAGGAAAGAACAGGGTGAGTCGGGAAGCCTCTTGTTGAGCCAGGAGGGATGGGGCCCAGGTCAAGGGAGCCGAGCCGCCGGGTGGCCGCAGCTCCCTCTGCCCCAGCCTGGGAGGGGCGAGCACCGGAACAGAAAACGTGGAAGACACTGTCATTCTCTGCGTGACACGTCGACCACACCAACGTGTGTGTGTGCACGAATGACGTGCGGACGTCATATACAAAGTAAATACAAACATAGAACCTAGACAAAATAAAGCGTGTGTGTGTGTGAGAGAGAGAGAGAGAGAGTAAATGAAGAGGGGCCACACCGTTAGTGCCACCTAATAAAGGTGGAGGGCAGAGGGTGGCCAGAAAAGCGACCATCTGAAAACGGCCCCCGAATGCTTGTTCTAGGCAAGCATTATCAGAGGAGGCGAAAACTAGCGAGTGAAGGTTTCGCGGGGCCGGGGTATTTACACAGTCTCCATGTATGTCTCCCCGAGATAACCACTTACAACAACAAAAAAAGGCGGCCGACACCACCTTTACCAGGGGATCAAAGTGGACCCCCACAGCCAGAGCGCGAACAGATGGGTACCACTTGCGTGACGTCCCCAGCGTCACCTGTGGGCGACCCTTGCCCAGAACGTCTAACCTGACGAACTCCACGCGAGGGACGCCCTGCGAAGTATTTGGCCAATCATTTTGAAAACATCGTGAACGGAGAAGATACGGGGACGTCTTTGTCCAGAGTGAAGAATCAAAGACCCAGAGACTGAAGGAGACTCGTGATCTGAGAGATTCCGCGAGCGCAGGGACATTCCTGGGACGCTGGGCAGAACCGGAGCAAGGTCTCTCTCTGCGGATTCGGTCACAGCACGCACCCGCTTGAACTTCCCGATGGAGAGAACTAGGCTGGGATTCACGTCTGGAGATTGCTCCGTCTGAGTAAGAGAACGTCCTTATTCTTAGGAAACACACACAAACGTGTTCGGAGACGAGGAGGGTCTCGCGTCTGCGAGGTCCTCTGAGATCATTTCGAAAAGAAAATGGAGCCGGCAAATGTGGTAAATGTTAATTAATGCCTGGGGAATCCCAACGGAGGATATTTGGGGATTCTGCTAACATTCTTGAAATTTCTCTGCAAGTCTGAAATTATGTAAAAAGGAGAAGTTACAAAACAAACAGAAAAGTCTGTCTGGAAACTTAAAAGCTGAAACGGGCCCTCTTGTTCCTGCTGTCCCTCTGGGGCCTCCCTTCCCTGAGGGAGAAGCCAGAATGGTGGGGGCTCCTGCCAGAAGGTCCAGGGGAGGGTTTTAGAGGGAAAAAAAATATCCTGGAGAAAGCCCAACACATTTGTTAAAATAATGGCATTAGTTATAGTAATAAGTAATGTGCATAAAGCTTTAATTATGTGCCAGGCCTCCAAGTGATTTTATTTTAAATGATGGTAGGGGAGCCTGGGTGGCTCAATGGGTTAAGCAACCGTCTTAGGGTCAGGTCGTGATCTGGGGGTCCTGGAATCAAGCCCCGTGCGGGGCTCGGGGGCCTGCTTTTCTCTCTCCCTCTGCTTCTCCCCCTGCTTGTGGTGTCTCTTTGTGTCAAATAAATAAATAAAATCCGCCTCCCCCCAAAATGTTGTTAATGTGTTTGAGCCTCAGAACAACCCTATTATCATCCCCAGTTCACCTTTGAGGATGCTGAGGTAGAGTGACTCAGTAACCTGTTCGAGGTCTCCCAGATCGTGCGCGGTAGAGCCGGGATTTGAATCCAGACCTGCTGGCTCCAGGTTCCTCTCCTGCCCCTCAGAAGTGTCTTATCAAAGGTTTAAGCCAAGACAAGCCAAAGGAGAAGAAAAAGAGGGCAGAGCACAGACTAGATGCCAAAGCCAAACCACTCAGCCATCCCAGGAGTGTTGCTGCTGGAGAAGAGCTGAAAAGGAGCTTAAGCAAAATCCCAGAGAGGAACAGCAGCGCCTCCACCAGCAAGGTGTCCAGAGAGATGAGAAGTCCAAGAGGTACCCTCACACAGCCTGCAGGATAGTTTCTAGGTTGGGTTGGGCTGACGTGTCCCCCTAAATTCATGACCTCCTGAAACCCCACAATGGGATATTTAGAAATAGGGTCTTTGCAGATATAATTGGCTAAGGATCTTGAGATGGAAGCATCCTGGATTTAGGGTGCTACACCCAGTGACTGGGAGAGGGCCGTGCGAAGATGGGACAGAAAACAGAGGGATGTACTCACAAGCCAAGGAATGTCTGCAGCCACTAGAACCAGAAGAGGCAAGGACGGATTCTCCCCTAGAGCCTTTAGAGGGGGTGCGGCCCTGCCCACACCTACAGTGCAGATTTATGACCCCTAGAATTGTGAAAGAATAAACTTCCGTTGTTTAAACTGCCAGATTTTTGGTCATTGGTTACAGTGGCCCCAAGAAATTAATGCCCCTATGATATGTTCCCAGGAGGGCTGCACTTTGCCCACCCAAGCCCCTTCCCTCCTTCTCCCTCAGTAGGTTCCCATTTCCAGGTCGAGCTGCAATGTGCTTGGTTAAAAATATATGCATCTCCAAACTCCTTTATGGCCAGGAGAGGCTGTGGAACCCAATTCAGATCAATGGGTTATAAGTAGACACTTGGCCAAGACATCCAGGAAAGCTATTTCTACATCACAGACTTGGGTTTCTGCTTCCAGAAATGGCAGGGAGTTATAACCCAACCAACCATCCTATACGTGGAGATCATAATCTGCAGAGAGAATAGAAAATGCACCTTGCTGATGTTCGTCAAGAAAAGCAGACCGGTGGAAATGTGGGAGTCAACGTTGGGAGGAAAGGGGATAGCACAGCATGAGTCTCACACAGTTTTCAACTCTTTGCATGAAGACAGGCCCACTCGCACCAGGCAGGGGTGGCTGAATGTCTGATAAGAGCCTGAAGTTGTAAAGAACCAGAGGACATGGCAGCTAGAGAGTAGAGGGGAAACCCCAGAAAGGAGAGAGCCATGGGAAGGGACTGTGCAAGTCTCTTGCTGACCCTTGAACCGTGCATGCACACAGCAGACTCCCAGCAGGCAGCGACAGCCAACAAAACATGAATGATTTCAGCTACAGTAGGCCGGTGTTCGGAATTTGAGTCCAGACCAGTGAATTTCCTGCTCAGAGCAGAACCATCTAGTCTCCATGATGCATTAACACAATGCCCAAGATAGAATCTGAAATTACAGGACATTCAAGGAAATGTTTTTACAATGTGCACCCTCAAGAGAAGGGGTCAGCAAACAATGCCTGCAGGCTGGCCATCTGCTTTTAAAAATGAAGTTTTGGGACACCTGGGTGGCTCAGTCGGCTGGGCTTTCAGCGAGGGTCATGGTCCTGGAGTCCTAGAATTGAGTCCCACATCGGGCTCCCAGCTCTGGGGGAGTCTACTTCTCCCTCTGACCTTCTCCCCTCTCATGCTCTCTCTACTCTCTCTCTCTCAAAGGAATAAATAAAATCTTTAAAAAATAAATTAAAATGAAGTTTTATGGGTTCCCTGGCTGGCTCTGTTGGTTGACCATCCGATTCTTGGTTTCAGCTCAGGTCATGAACTCAGGGTCGTGAGATTGAGCCCTGTGTCGCTCTTCATGCCAGGGGTGTGGAGCCTACGTAAGATTCTCCTGCTCCCTCGCCCTCTGCCCCCTACCACTTGCACTCTCTCTCTCTGAGAGAAGAGAAAAGTGAAGTTTTACTGGAACACAGCTGGGCTCATTCGTTTATGCCTGTCTGTGGCTGCCTTCACAATACAACCACACGGTTGAGGCTTCGTGACAGAGATGCCAGAGCTCACGATCCTAAAACATTTACTGGCCGGGTCCTTTAAGACGATGTGTGCTGACTCTTGTTCAAGAGAAAAGGCAGTCGATGGTGAGTGACTCACAATGACCCAGACTTAGGAACTGGCTGACATATATATGCTAAAGTCATAAAGGAAAGTATCTTCACAATAAATGAGAAGAAAAAAGGAAAAAATTCATGGTGAATTAGAAAATGAGGAAAAGAACCAGATGGACGTTCTAGGATGGACAAATGCGCTGTCCGAAATCAGAGGGACGGAATTAGCCGCAGGAGGAAGAGGCTGCAGATCTTCGGGGGGTGGGGTGGCAGGAGAGGCTCCCCAGTGCCCCATGGGATGGTGACAACGGGGTCATTTCCATGGACTTGACCATGCACTTGTCAGAAACCAGTGAGTGCCGACGTCAGTCATTACCCAAGCAAGTGCTCATGTGATATTTTATTTTATTTTATTTTAAAGATTTTATTTATTTATTTGAAAGACAGAGATCACAAGTAGGCAGAGAGGCAGGCAGAGAGAGAGGAGGAAGCAGGCTCCCTGCTGAGCAGAGAGCCCAATGTGGGGCTCGATCCCAGGACCCTGGGATCATGACCTGAGCTGAAGGCAGAGGCTTTAACCCACTGAGCCACCCAGGCACCCCTCATGTGATATTTTAAATCAGCATTTTCAAAGCCTGAATCTACACATTTCAGAGGAAAGCTATCCCCACCGCCAATGGAAAGCGCATAAGCAGGGGCTGAGAACACAAAGGCAGAGGTGTTGATAGACATTAAGATGAGCCAAGCCCCCGAGACCCATCCCCCCCACCACGGCTATAGCAGCTTGGGACACACAGGGACACACGACGGCAGTCACCGAAAGGGGCTGATGTCCCCTCCCTCCCCCAGTTCAGATGGGGAAGCCCTGGCTCCCAGCAGGACTATTTGGAGACGGGGCCTCCCAGGAGTTAATTAAGGTTAAATGAGGGTCACAAGGGCGAGGCCTTGACCCAGAAGGACGAGGGGTGCACGCCCAGAGCCCAGGACTCAGGGAGGAGGTGGCCATCGGCAAGCAAGGAGCGAGGCCTCAGGAGACAGCGACCCTGTTGTCACCTTGATCTCGGCCTTCTGGCCGCCAGAACGAGGAAAGAATAATCTCTGTGGTTTGAGCTGGTGTGCTGCGGGTGCCCGGGCAGGGTCCTCGCGGACATGCGCCGTGTGCTCTCGGGGCCAGCAGTGCACACGTAGGTCCTGAGACACGCAGGCTCTAGGCTCCCAGCCAAGAGCCGCAGGGCCAGAATCTGCATTTTGACAAGCCCCCGCGCCCACCGCACCCGCACACAGTCCGCACACGGCCGGCGGCCTCTTCATCTCCTCTGACCTACCACGCGGAGGTTCCCCCGAGGCTCCCGAAAATAGGGCCGCGGTCGGCATCTCCCTGCCTCGGGACGCCGCTCCTGGTAGAAGCGCCGGGAACAAGACAGCCAAGAGCCATCGAGGGAGGTTTTAAATGTTTTATTTCACAAACTGTTCAGGTTTGTCCAAAAAAGATACGTCACGGAAACACTTTAGAAATCGAACGGGTTTTATTGAAACGACAGTAACGCGGTCCCTGTTTGTGCGAAGCGTGCACACACACACACACACACACATACACACACACTTACAGTAAATTTTTGTACACAGGAAGTAGTAAAATACATCATTTTTCATAGAAAAAAGCACACATGTAAGCTGCGGGCTGCGTGAGCCTACAGACCACATACACGACCAGAACGGGATGGGGCAGAAATCTGAAAGAAACGAGGACATTTCATTTTGGGGCCAAGAGACCCAGAGACAGTGTTGGCCTGATTTACCAGCTTCCCGTGTGGGTGACGTGCCGAGGGCACGACGGGGCCTGTTGACGGTTGACGGACAGAATGAGAGCCGGTCTCCGGTTACAGGGGCTTGGGCTTGGTGGGCTTGTTTCCACTTTCGGGAGAAAAGCAGTTCCCGCTGCACGATGATGCAGAGTACGGACAGGAGCACGCGTTCCGGCTCCGGCCTTGCTCTGCTGATCCTGTGAGACCGGCGGCTGCAGGGGCGACCGGCGACCGGGCCCTCGAGTTGACCAGGATGGGGACCTCTCACCCCAGACATTTCAGATTCCCCCTCGGGAAGGACGCTTCTGGAAAGAGCCCCTGGACAGTCACAAATTCCAAAAGCCCCAACCCTGCAGTCTCGACAGAGCCACGGGCCGTGACAGCCTGGTGGCCGAGAAGAGGTTGAGGAAACAAGCGTCCAGCAGCACACCACCTAGAGTCCAGAAGTTTCCAAGGACTCAGATCTTTGGGCTGTAACTAGATATGCAAGCAACAGGCTGACCGAATTCTTGTGCTCTAGCATTTGGTACTGAACCGTCAAAACCTACGGATTACTACGAGCCCACCGTGCACAAAAGAGGAACGGGTCTGCTCATTCCAGCTCCGGGGAGCAAAGGTTTGCATGGCCTTTCCCCAGTTCCTAAAGGTGGCGGAGGGAAGCTGTTTACCTGGAGTGCGTGCTGGAGGGAGGGATGTTCCGGACAGCACACCGGGCTTACTTCCCCAGGTAGACTTCCTTGTCCGGACCATCTTAGTCTGGCTCTGTCTGTGGTTTGGTTTGGTTTGGTTTTGGGTTTTTTTTTTTTGTTTTTTTTTTAACTGTTAGTTCCTTTGCCTTTGAAATATTTCGAGGGAGGGTGAAATCAGACGTAAACTCGGTGTTCACGAAAGTGAGAGATTTTAGCCTCTGCAAAGCAATGCTATTTACAAAAAGATATTTTGTTTCACTGTGGGTTGCGGGTCTGGGCTCCTCAAGTACTTTTATAAAGCGGGACCCAGAGAGCACCGAGTTCCTCGGAGCCGTTTGGCAAGACGTGTTCCACAAAAACAGGAAGAGAAACCCTTTCAGAGTGTTTCTGTCTCTTGCTATTACACCGCAGGAGGGTTTCATAACCACAAACAGTTCCTCTTCCCAGAGCTGCTAACCTGGGCGAGGAATGTACTCAGGAATCCCCCCCTCCCAGGCTAGAAACTAGGTCAGCCGATGCAGGGGGACCGCATAGTCCACCGCTGCTTTTGGAAAGCAGCAAGAAGACAGCCCTCCTTTGGCTGTTCTTAGATGCCTCAGTGGAACCGACAGAAACCGTGAGTTGGAGCAAAAAAAAAAAAACAAGTTGGGAGGGGGTGGTTTGCCAACAGAACCGCTCGCAGAGCAAAGACCCTGGCGGGGAAGGTGATGCATAACCCAGGCTGGGCTGGGCCAGGAGCCACAGGGGGAGGGACAGGGCCCAAAAGGATCCTGGTTCATTTGTCCTCAAGAAGACCAAAGGTCACGGCAGCAGACAGACGGGCCATGTGGACAACAGGAAGGACGAAGACAAGAGGTACATCTCGGGAGTTACTAAGGAGCTCTACGTAAGCCAGCACTGCTGCGTACAGAACCAGCCCGCGGGAGGCGGGGTGCCGGCGCGGCCGGGGGGCCAGGGCGGGGCCCAGGCCTCGCTCCCCCAGCCCTCCTGGTTCCAGCCCATGTGTCTGACCAGCAAACGTCACACCCATGTTTCTCCATAGGTAGGGACGGACTGTGTTTTCAAAGTTTTTAAATAACCACCCTCTACTCCATTCCTGAAACTCGCCTTTCCGGCGCTCACCCTGCCTCTTCCCGCCCTCGCGCGCCTCCCCCGGGGCGTGAGCTCCGAGTCCTGCCATCTCTGTGGGCCTGGAACCTTCTCCCTGCCCACCGAGGAGCACCGGGGAGGAACGCCTCGCGGACCGCCCGTGAGGAGAGGGCACACAGATGGAGACCCCCGGCCCCAGCAGGACCAGTCACCAGCTGTGTGGCCGGGACCCCAGGAGGCTGCTTCTCCAAGCGGTTCGAGACAAAGGCACAAGAGTATGACACTGAACACCATTCAAAGGACATTTCCTGCCTCTCTATATCCCCAGCCCAACCCCCCACCCCCCAAAATGACAAAATAAAAATAAGAAGCAAAACTCGGAAGCCCTCTTGAAGACGCACGCCCCCTTCTCCCCGGCACTGGAAATTCACTGCCTGACAGCAAAGATCCGGAAGGCCTTTCCGTCTCGAGGGGTCCTCAGGCTGCAAGAGAAGGCAGAGGGCACGTTACCGAAAGATCAGGAGATCTCACTCGGAGAAGGGAGAGCAGGGTGCCCCCATCCCCACCAGGGATTCCAGCAGCTGCTGGAAACACAGCTCCTGCCCCGGGCCAGGCACACCTGGCGAGTTCCATTCTCTGCGCAACAGGGCCTGGGTCTGAATCTAGGTCAGGCAGGGTTACGAAGTTCTTTTCTTTGAACTCCGCGATCCGCCGGCCCCAGTCTCTCTGAACTGGGTGTACCCTCCGAGACCTCTGCCTGGGGTCAGCATCACCTGCCGACCTCTGCTGGGACGGCCATCCATCTGGCTGACCGGCCGGTAGGACGGCATCGTAACCGTGACGCCTAAGTGGTGGTTACTGAAACAGAGCACGCCGACGGGGCCCAGACGCCCAGCACTGTGAAAAGCATTGTGTCCACGCCTTCTCACTTCTCCGAGAGGTGGGTGCTTTAGCGACCTTGTTTCGCGGGCGAGAAAACAAGCGATAGATGGCAAGGTCTCAGCCAAGGTCACACAGCTAGTAACAGCCCCTCTCAAGGCAGGAGTTAAATCCTTCAGCTAACTGAAGCCTTTAGAAGAAAAAAACAAAACAAGCAAAAAAACCCAGCTCTACTGGTGGGGCGCCTGGGTGTTTCTCTCAGTCCAGTGACCGACGCTTCATTGCGGCTCGGGTCAGGATCTCAGGGTCGTGGGATCGAGCCCCGTGTCGGGCTCCAGGCTGAGCCCAGAGTCTGCAGGAGACTCTCTCCCTCTGCCCCTCCCCGCAGCGTGGGCGCACTCTCTAATACACACATACGTACCTACACATTGAGAAACCCCAGCGGCCCTGACGTATAACATGCCATGAAGCACACCCTTGTGTACGTGGACACTCCGGCGATTCTGAGAAATTTTATAGGCTTATGCAATCACCGCCACAAAGCAGTTCCTGACGATTATAATCACCCCGAAAGATCGCTCATGCCCAGGTTTAATCCGTTCCCCTCCCACTGGCTCCGGCGACTTCTGTCTGTGCAGATCTGCCTGTCTTGGACGTGTCACGTGCTTGGGACCCCACACTACGTGGCCTGAGCACCTGGCTGCTTTGGCTCGGAAGGAGGGTTCTGAGGCTCGCCCCTCACAGCAGCGCGACCCGGACTTGCCTCCTTTTTGATGGCTGAATAATAGTCCATCCTAGGGACAGGCCACGTTTTCTGTGCCGGTTCCCCCGCTGATGGATATGGAGATTCTCTCCACCCTGGGCATCGACGAGAAATACTGCTGGGAACGTTCGTGGACGTGCGCCCGTGTGGACACGATTTTCTATTGGATATACAGCGGTGCAGCTGGGTCCGGAGGTGAAATGTATGCTTGCCTTTTGTAAAAGCTGCCAAAATGTTTCCAAAGCAGCTGCCCCATCTCACCTCCTCCCCGCCGGCTGCATGTGGGGGCCCCGTGGGGGGCTCCGCGTCCTCGCCAGCCCCCGTTGCGAGTCCTGTAGCTTGTGGGACACAAAGAGCTTCCCCGTGCTCTGGATTCAGTGGCATGATGTCCTATTAAAGTATTCCAACAGACCTAACTGGGTCCCTATTCACGGAGCTCTAAGAGCCCCTAAGATTTTGTTCTTGCACACAATGCCACAGAGCCCAGCCTCGTCCTGTCCACACGCAAACGAGAGCTCCTACAGATCGGCTCCAGGGGACAGGATGCCCCATAGCAGGACACACATCCGCATCTGCGATCTGGACAGCCCGCCAGGCTGCTCTCTGTGGAGACCCCCCCTCCCCCAAAGACAAGTCCCATCCACAGCAGGTGAGGCGGCCAGTCCAGCCCACGCGCGCACCAGCCCGGCATGCTCTCCGGCTTTTGGTGCTTGGCCATTCAAAAGTAGGGCATGGCACCCACATGGGGTTTTAACTTGCCTTCTGCTCATTATGAATGAGTTGGAGCATAAGATTCACAGCCGAGCCGTGATTTAAGCACGATTTCCTGTAGAGTCTCCCCTCCAGCTGAAGCTGCCGGACCAGACAGATGGCCTTTGCCCTCTCAGACTGCTTGGGAAGGGCAGCAGTCCTTGGGAAGCAGGCTGCTTGGAATTCCTGGTTGTTTTCCCCCTCTCCCCACGGCAGCGTTATGTTCTTGGCTACCCTAGGACTGAACTTTTGAAACGGGTATCCGATGGGAGCCCTTGGCAAGACAGGGCCGTGAGCAAAAGCCAGGCATCCAAACAGACCAGAACGCTGGGCCGCCAGCCTCCAGGCCAGCAGCTCCCACCAGACGGAGAGCATGGCCATGCAGGGGCTGGGGTTACCCGGCTACGCTGCTGCTTTCTGGAAAGCTCAGGTTCCAGGGCCCTCCTCAGGCCTCTGGGCTGCACGACTTCCCCAGATCCTCTGCCTGAATGAAGAGCCTGGGAGAACCTGCCAGAGCCACCAGGTTCTCAGTCAGTCCTCCTGGTGGGTCAGCCACGCTGGGAAGAACAGCAGGGTCTGTGTCTCTCACTACTATGTCCTATTGATGACGTGTCTTCCCACCACAGGACCCCAAACACCCCGGGACAAGAGGGCCATGCAGGCTGTCGTCCGGACAAAGGCCCGGTACCTGCGGAGCACCCCCAATGAGGAGCCGATCCACCTCGGAGGCAAAGCAGACCCTGCTGAAAGGGGTGTCTATTTCTTAACACATCAACCAGCGAGCGACGCCGCTGAGGGTGTCCGTGTGACACATGTCGGGCTCCTCCCCTGGGTCAGGCAGAGAATCCCGCTGGTCAGGCTACTGAAAAAGCCTTCGGGTGGGTTCCGACTTGTCTCTGCCTCAACCGCCGACTGAGCCCCAGTCCGGCTGGCTGAGTCGGAGGCCCTGCGTGTTTGACAGGGAGGGGGTGTGACTGATCGGCTGGAAGCCAGCCGTCGCACCCTCCGTTCCGAAGCCTCGCCCTCTGGTCCCAATGCCCTCCTTGGGCTCGTTGTAACTCCCACACAGAGCAGAAGGGAGCGTCAGTTGGCACAGCACGTCCAGGCAATTTTCTTAAAAGGCATTGACCATCTTAATAAAGGGTTTCAAGAACTTTCGTAAAAAGTATTGGGAAAAATCCCTCAGTGTGCTCTGAACACATCTCTGAACTCAGCAACGTGTCCGTCATTCAGCCGGCGTGCAGCTGAGCACCTACTACGTGAGGGGCACTGGGCTGCGTGCAGGGGACGCGGGGCTAACAGAACTGCTGAGGTTCTTGCTTTCACGGGCAAGAACTGGGGTGGCAAGTGACAGCTGAACACAGCAAAGAGCTCATCTCAGAGAGTGACAGGTCCTGGGAGCAAAACCGCACCAGGAAATGGGACCAGAGCGGCGCAAGGGTGAGGCTCAGACTAACAGGACCGGAGCAGCGCAGGGGTGAGGCTCAGACTAACGGGACCGGAGCAGTGCAGGGGTGAGGCTCAGACTAACGGGACCGGAGCAGCGCAGGGGTGAGGCTCAGACTAACGGGACCGGAGCAGCGCAGGGGTGGGGCTCAGAATAACAGGACCAGAGCAGCGCAGGGGTCAGGCTCAGAATAACGGGACCGGAGCCAGGCAGGGAAGAGGGACATAGGGTGGTGAGATCAGAGCAGAGCAGGGGTGAGGGACGCGTGGTGATGGGAATGGAGCAGGCCAGGGGAGGCAGCAGCTGTGTGACAGGCCGAGTGACAAGGGGACCCCCCATCACAGGAATACATGGCAGATGGGGGGGTGGGGGATTCAGGGTCAGGTGACAGTGGGTGCAAAGGCGCTAGTCTCAACACGTCCCCAGAACAGAGAGGCCAGCGAGCGAAGGGTCATGCAGAGGGACAGCGCGTCGAGGGGGTAGAGCGATGGGCAAGGATCGCATCAGCTGGGACCTTGCGTGGGGTGGGGAGGGGCTTTCATTCTTGCTGTGGAAGAAGCCTAACCCCTCAGAGAGACGTGGTCTGGCCCTGCGACCGTCTACCGGAAGGAAGTTCTCTTAAGAAACTGTCGGAAAGCACATGGGCTGGTGCAAAGATGTTCTCTGCTGTGTTGTTTATCGCAGCAAAGCGAAAGGAAACAGCCCGGATGTCCGTCCGGGGCGGTCTGTCCACACAAGGGAAGAGGGTGCAGCCACGGAAATGATGGCGTGGCTACGTGGGACGTGGCTTGGGAGCACATTCAAACGGTTACTGACTGAAAAAATCAGTTACCCTCGCAATACAGGGAGTCTGATCCGTTTCGGGTAAAACGAAAACGAGAAAGAAGGGGTTTGTGAACAGAAAAAAATCCGGAAGGGAACGCACGGGAACGCTGACACTGGCTTGGGATTTTCAGTGACAGTAATTGAAATCTGAAATTATTTTGAAATTATTTTCTTAAATAACTGGAAATTACATTTAGAAATTATTTTCTTAAAATGTCTTAAAATTAAGATTTTAATTGCTTGAAATGAATTCCTTAAAATTATTTTAAAATTAAAATGATTTCTGGAGGTTTCTCTAATTTTAAAAAGAATAGAAAAGAACAGAGGAAGAGAGAGCCCACAGACCTCCAGAAGGGCTGGGGAGAAGCAGAACACACCCCTGGGAACCGGCGGCTCTGCCTGCCCCTGCTTGCCTACAGGATGCCTCCTGGGTCCTTACATAAGCTCACCCCGTGCACCCCTCAAGGGCATCCCACGAGATCTCTAAGGTTTTCGTCACTTACAGAAAGGGAACCAAGACTCTGAGTAATGACGCAATTTGCCCCAAACAGAACACCTTGTTCCAGGTGCAGCTGGGATGCGGACCCAGGTGTGTCGAGGCCCCTAACCATTATCTGGAGCAGTCGGGCTGTGGCCGGACATCTCTGAGGGAGACATCGGCCCACCCCAGGTCTCCAGGGGGTGGGGGAGGTTGTAGGCCCTCAGGAGCCGCAAACATCGGACTGCATCCTGGAGCCGCGGGTGCGGGTCATTCAGGCAGGGACCGATGGCCCTTTGGCACCAGGCCACCCAGACTGCAAGGACAGCATGGCACACCATTCCCGGCGCGGGGTGGGCTGTCCCAGGAGGGACCGCGGGCTTGCCCACGAGCCGGCGGCTGGCCCCACGGAGTCACAGAACCCAGCGTCAGACGGATTACAGGAAAGGAACTCGCGACGGCCCGCCTGTGACTTATTCAGGGTTCAATTTCTTTTTAATTATGAAGAAATATCATTTCTTTGTATAGGTGTCTATATGCGTATTGATATGTATAGACGTACATGCGTGTAGGTGTTTGTATACAGTGTAGATATTTTGTTGGTTTATTTCAAAGATCCGAACCCCGTTCTCCCGGAGTCTCATCTGTTTAGAGATCGTCCAGGAAAACTCAAGAGTCAGACAGACGCAGCTTCAGACCTCACCCCTAGGACCTTGGTTAGTCCTGCTCTCTGAGCCCGTTCTCCCATCAGCAGAACAGGGCCTGTGGAAGCATCCGGTCCTTAGGGACAGCGGGAGGCGTACGCAAGCCTGTGCCAGCAACCCCGGGCCGGGCGCTCAGTCAGTGGAAGCCGCAAACAGTCCTTCCTATGCTGTTTGAACCCCAATCGCCCGTCCGGGAAAGGACCGTGTGCCTGGCGTGCGGCGGGTCCGTGCACGGTGACAAAGGTACTACCCCCACGGAAGCCCAAACCCTGTCACAAGTCCTCCTCTTACTGTGTGAAATATAAAAATATTCTTTCAGGAAAAGACTTTCAGGACAGTGTGTGGTATATGATCTCCGTCTTGATTTTGTACGGGCTGTATGTGCCCTGGGGGAGGAGGCCTGAAAAGCTATACGTGAGCAATTAACAGAGGTTAGCCGGGTTAGCCAGGACTCTGCTTTTCTACCGGCAAGACTTATTACTTAAATGGTTAAGTATGAATTTCTTTTTTTTTTTTTTAAAGATTTTATTTATTTATTTGACAGAGAAAGATCACAAGTAGGCAGAGAGGCAGGCAGAGAGAGAGAAGAGGAAGCAGGCTCCCAGCTGAGCAGAGAGCCCGATGCGGGGCTCGATCCCAGGACCCTGGGATCATGACCTGAGCCGAAGGCAGCAGCTTAACCCACTGAGCCACCCAGGCGCCCCTATGTATTTCTTTTCTAATATAAACTTTTAAAGATGGGGCGCCTGGGTGGCTCAGTGGGTTAAACCTCTCTCTTCGGCTCAGGTCGTGATCTCAGGGTCCTGGGATGGAGCCCGCATCGGGCTCTCTGCTCAGCGGGGAGCCTGCTTCCTCCTCTCTCTCTCTCTGCCTGCCTCTCTGCCTACTTGTGATCTCTGCCTGTCAAATAAATAGATAAAATCTTTAAAAAAAAAAAAAAAAAACCTTCAAAGATAAAAACAAGTGTGCCCTTGCCCTGAAGGCTCACCTGACCCCTCCTGGGCAGGGCCCGTGCCCCAGGCTCAGGGATCACATGTGCTGGTGAAGAGAACAGGTGGGGGGGAGGGTAGGTGGCCTGGATTCAGTCATGGCTCTGGGGCTTGCTGGCCGGTGACCTTGAACAAGTCCCTCGACCTCTCTGGGCCTCCCTTTCCTTCCTGATAAAGTGGGGATAACTGGAGTCCCCACTTCATGGGGCTGCTGGGGGGATCTGCTGAGCTACTGTGCGTACAGATCCTGGAGGGTGGGGCGGGGGAAACACACCCATCTGCCCAGCAGTGGGAACCCGACACCCAGCCTTGGTCCAGCCAGCCTCGGGGAGAGGGAGGAGCTCGTGACGTCTAGAAACAACAGCTTAATGGTGTCTGCTTCTCCGAGTCTCTGGATACACTGAGGGATGTTCAGACACCCAGCCCTTCCGAGTCCCAGGGCTGGGCTGCCCAGCAGAGCAGCCCACCAGTCACAGTGGCTACTGGGCACGCGAGATGGGAGTCGCCCAGACAGAGATGCTGGCTGTGTGTCATACAGGGTAGAGCTCCAAGATCTTATTTTTAAAAGTGCCTATTTCTTCTCAATGATTTTCTATTAATTGACATTAAAATGATACTTTTGATACAATGCATTCAATCAAATATATTCTAAATTGTCCTTCTTTTTACTTGTTACTGTGTCTACCAGAAACTTTAGAACCCCGTGTGGCTCTTGGTTAAGCGTGTGCTGGACGTGCCCCAGGAGGTCAGGGCCTAGCACAAAGACGCTGCCCACAAATGCGACACTCACTTTTAGATGAAAGTCCTTCCGCATACGTATAGACCATCCACCTCTGTGTACGGGTTATGTTTGTTAAAACCAAGTGGCCAAGAATGCTATCTGCCAGCACCGGTGTGGTTCCCAATCTCCTTGTGAAATCGGTCTTTAAAAAAAACAGTCCTGGTCTAGGAAAAATTCCTGAACCGATATTCACCCAGATGTCCAGCTTCTTTACGAGAACATTCCAGCACAGCCCGGTCCCAAGGTCGAGAGCCTTCCTCACACCTCTCCTCTCCTCTGCGAATGCTTGGTGGACATGTGTGTGAGACAGAAGACTCCTGACCTCCCACACGGCCTCAGTTCTGCATACGTGTCTTTCAAAACTCTCAGGAAATCCTCTTCTAGAAAAAGACCACCGCTACACCAAAGCTACTTTGCAGCCAGACTGACTTCTGGACCCTGTGCTGAGAATTCTGCTCAGGAGGCTTCTGTTTGCTTGCTCGACCGGAGGAGTCCCTGAAGGGGCATGAAGTGCGCAGTGCCCTGTCCCAGAGTGTCCGGCATCCGCGACTCCTTGGGGACTCACGGGGACCTCTCCCGGGAACCAGCAGCCGTTGGGGACAGAGCCACCCTCCAGCCCCAGGCTTGGTTCCCGCAGCCCCAAATGGGAACAGGCTCTGGGGAGGTTTCCCAGTTCTGGTCTCTGTGCGGAGGGCTGCGGAGGTCCCATGTCAAAGAGGGGCCGTGGGGCGTGGCCGGAGCTACGTCACCGAGGAGGGCTCTCCAGACAGTGAGACGGGGCCCTGCTTCATGGGCTCAGCTGCCTGCCCTCCCTGCAGAACAGTGACGCCCGGGCCCCCGCGACTGCACTGGTCCTTTCTCCTGCCATCTCTGCCCCACCGGATGTCACGGCCCTCACGGGCAGAGATCAGGCCGCGTGTTCCCTGCTGGATCCCAGTGCCTGGGCCATCACGCCGGCTCGCCAAGCGTTCGACCCCTGATGGGTGAGGGCGCATCGGAAGGACGGACGCACGGATGGAAGAGTGACTGCCCGCAAGGTGCTCTCCTTGTCCCGAAAGACCATCCACACAGCCGATTTCTTACGCACAAGTCACTTGGCCCTACGTGCAGGAACCACGGCACTGAGGTGAGCAACAGATTTCTAAGTGATACTATAGGTACGAGGGCCCTGGGTTCACGGGGCGTGTATGGTGAGCCGCCGGCCGGCGCTTGGCCAGACCCTCTCCATGATCCTCGCAGCGACCAAGTGACAGAGGATGGGCCGAAGCTCAGGGAGACCGCCTGCCCAAGGACACCAGCTGGGGAGCAGGGTCCCAAATGTCATCAGACCCCACCCCACAAGAGCACCCTCCCGGCATGGCCTCCCCGTTCTGTGTGTGCAGGGTGGACTCCGCTGTCTCGCCGCCCACCGGCACCAGCATCCCGGGGCCCCAGGAGAACAAGTCTGAATCGCAAAGTATCAGAATCCCAAGTGGTGCCTGTGTGTGCCGGGGATGCGACCAGCCTCACGGCATCGTCCGACGTGCACCAGGAACCCCGGGAGTCGTGTTCATGGAAATCACAGAGCCCAGTCCCAGAACTTCAGACTCTGCAGGTCTGGGGAGGGCCTGAGAGCCCACTTTTCTAGCAAGCTCCTGGCTGACCTGGGTTCTGCTCGTCTGTGGGGGCCGGTCTGAGACCCACCACCTTACCACGACCCCAGGGCAGGTGTTAGCACCTTCCCCTTTATGGGTGGGAAAACTGAGTCCCAAGTGAGCGAGTCCAAGAAGGAAAGGAAGCAGGATCTCAACGCTGGAGATGCAGCGGGCATCGGCCACTCTGGGCCTGGGAAGGGCTGCCTGGAAGATATTTATAATGATGACAGCAATTCCGGGCAGGTCCCTCGGGGGGAGATAAAGAGTGACGGGTCTTAGGGGGGCAGGGAGGGTGACAGTGGGAAAGAAACCACCTTGGGGACCCATCCCAGACACCCACGTGGAGGGGCCACACATTAAGCCCAGTGGCTGCCCTCGGGGAGCCGCTGACATGGCTCCAGGGACGAGCCGGGCAGTGAGCGCCGAGGCCGGCCTGCCACGTTTCTCAGCAGGACCGTTTCCTCTTCGAGGGGTACAGAGAGCTCCGCGGAGTGGTGTCCAGGACCTCTTTCCAGCCTGGCCAGGAAATTCCACTCATCAGCTGCCTGATCCCCTCCCGTTCAATCAACGGGACTTCCCTTCATTAAGCTCTTCCCGAACAAAGGTTGCCCACGCTGAAGGGGAAGACACAGACACCATCCACTCCAGCATCGGGGCTCGGGGCAGAGTGTCTGTGTGGGCCCCTGGCGGGGTCTGTGTGCCATCCTAATGCTCCCGGGGACCTGGGGCTATGGGGGGGGTACCATGAAGGCCTGAGCTTCCAGGGCCCAGCATGTTTTGTGTTCTTGATTTTATACTCCTTTTTGAAAGAAGCCCTTCAAATAAAAATTTCAGGGCTCCCCTCCATTATGGGCTCCCTCGTGTCCCCCAACCCTATTCCTGCACTTAACCCCCACCCCCAACACCTCAGAACGGACCGTATTTGGAGAGGGTCTTGGAAAGGAGAATGAAGTTAGAAACGACGGGTGTCCCTACAGGAGGAAAGAGGACAAAGATGCGCACAGAGGGAGAACCGGTCAGGACACAGGGAGAAGGCGGCCGTCTACACCCCCAGGAGAGAGGCCTCCGGAGGAAGTGTCCCCAGCCCACGCCTTGATCGGGGACTTCCCGCCTCCAGCACTGCGAGGAAATCACCGTCTGGGCTGTAAGCCCCTGCCGTCTGTGTGCCTTTCCCCACCAGCCCCGGGAACAAATACACCCCCAACAGGGGACTGCCCGGGGGAAGGCGAGTCATCAGACCCATTTCACAGACCCAGGAGCCGAGGTTTGGGAAAGGCCGGATGCCTTGTGTGAGGTCACAGGGCTCTCAGAGGAAACCCCGGGACTGGGGCCTGGGTCCCTGGGCTGCAGGGCCCGTGAGGCACATCCATGGCAATAGGACACAGGTGAGGCTGAGAAGCATCTGCCAGGAGATAACTGGCAGCCTGAAGCCACCCTGGGACCCCTTAAGAACATTCTGGAAAGGCCTACCCGAAGCCTCAGACATTTGCTCAGTCTTTGATCTAGGGATGTCATTTCCAGAGATTTCTGGAAATAAGCACTGGCATGTGCAGACATTCCCCCACGAGGATGGCCATCACGGGACAATCACCACCCGCCCCTCCTGGGATGGGAAAGTGCTGGGCAGACTGCCCAAACAGAAGAGAGGTGCAGTGTGCCCACCAGACGCAACTGTGTGGGGTCACCAGCAGGGATGGGGCGGGGGAGCTTAGGAGCTGCTTGATGACCTAATCAGTGAAAATACAGAGTACTCGACTGTCCACTCTCAGCCACAGACAGCCACTGGCTTAATCCTCCAGCCACTCTGTGAGGCCGGGGCCGGTGCTGTCCCCGTATCACAGGGAGAACACTAAGGTACAAGGAATCAGGCAGCTGGCTGGCGGGCAGAAAGCCAATGAGAAGCAGAGCTCCAAGCCCTCGGCTCTTACTTCTGTGACGGACGTAACCACACTATCGTTAGCCGCAGAGAACCACTGAGTCACCGTAATTGGATCCCGTGTGTTTTCCTCGCGCCCGTGCCAAGTAAAAGGACCAGAAGGAGGCGCAGCACAAGCCTCACGGTAACCCCCCAGGTGAGAGCTTATGGACGATTGTTTTTGGGGGGGGCTCATGGGAGGCTTCTCAATCTTCTACAAAAACATATAATGTCATAGAAAAAAGTTCTCACTTTTAAAACAGAAAGGAAGAGAAAAGAACAGCCTTGTCCTGTGCGTTCTGGTGAGAATGAACACAAGCCTGACCGGCTTCCCTCCCAGGGTCCAGGACACCAGCTTCCCTCCCAGGTGCCCCAGGGGCACGGTAGGTGGCCTCGGGTGACGAGAGCCGGAGGACGCAGCCCTACCTTTCAGACTGGACTCCGTTACTGAGCGAGCCCACGTAGGCCTTCTTTTTATCCACGGGCATTAGGTCCACGTAACCCCCGCTCTCGTTCCGGATGACTCCCGCGTGCACGGCCGTCTTGCAGATGCTTGAACTCTGAAAGGGCGAGAAGAGCCGGGATCAACGTCAAGGGCGCTGTGCTCCCAGGCGAGGCCCTGCTCCCGCCAACCAGGACTTGGTGGCCACGCTGGCGGGGGAGGGGGTGTCATTGACCAAGTTACCCCTAGGAAACACCCATCGCCCCCTTGATTCCTTTGGGGTCTCTCCTGAGAGAACCAGCATCCTTCACCCATACACGCATTCATTCCTTCAGCGAGGGTTTTCTGAGCACCTACTGGGTGCCAGACCCTGTGCTAATTGTAGGACAACTCAGCAGGGAACAAAATAAAGACTTGGCCTTCAGGCAGTTGAGGGAGCCTGACCAGGAAGCAAATACACACAGAACCAACTCTGGCTGTGAAGAAAATAAAGCCGGCTCATGAGGTTACGTGAATGGGTGGAGACACTCAGGATGGTTAATCTGCAAGGACTGCTCTTGGTATGACATTTGAGGTTTAATTTGGGTGAGAAAAAGGAACGGGCCACCGCCTATGAATACATCTGGGAAGAGCATCCCAGGCAGAGGGGACAGCCTGTGCAAAGGCCCTGGGGTAAGAGTGAACCTGTCATGTCCCAGGAACAGAAAGAGGGCCACGGTGGCTAGAACACAGCGTCAGGGGAGTGTGGCAGGGCAGGTGGGAGAGCTGAAAGGGGCCCATCCCGCGGGGCTGTGAGGATGACAGGGTTCTAGGCTTATTCTAGGTGCCAAGGAAGCTGCTGGTTTTTAAATAGGGGCAGGGTGAGCTGTTTTCCAAAGTTATCAAGCAGTCCAATTCCTGGGTTACAAACCCTGGAGTTAAATTTTCACCAGGGCCTTTAGGGAGCCAGCAGAAGAAGGATCCGCAGGACGGAATGTCTGAGACTAACCAATCCCATGTGGGGTGGCTGGTCCTCGGTCACCCTGACCAGCTGATTCAGTCGCCCCCGACAGGGGCCGGGGGACTGAGGCACACTCGAGGTGAAGCACCATGTGGGTGACCCACGCCGGCCACGTCTGTGATCCTGTCCTCCGGCTTGGGGTAAAGACCCAACCCTGGCCTTGGCCGTGGGTGTCAGTCTTCACCGCAACCCAGAGCCCCGTGCAGCACCTTCACCCGCCCCCTCCCCCAGAAGCAGCAGCGGTGGGGGAAGCCTGGATTTGGCATTTTCAACACCGGCCGGGGGTTCTTGTGAGCGGCCAGGGCCGCGCGGATCCATATGTGGGCTCAGCAGCCTCCTTCCCCCTTAGCAGACAGAATGCAGACTCCCGGCTTCTCCGGTCCCGGCCCCAGGCAGACCGCCTTGGGCCTGGGATCTCACTTCAGCTTCCAGCGGGACAGGTTGTCCCGCCGTTCCCACTCCACAGGCCAGAACGCGTGGGTTTGGTGAGAACCAAGAACTTGGCTGAGGCACCACAGACAGTGGCTTAGCCGAGATTCCCACTGAGGTCCAGCTGAGGGAAAGTCTGTGCATCCGAGGCCCCCAGAGGCACGGCCTCCGGAGAGTCCGCATCGCTGTCTCTGAGCCTGTGACCACGTGAGCGCCCGTGGCCAAAGGACGCCGCACTTGGGACAGAGGTAAGGACTTTGAGCAGGAGAGGAGCCCAGAGTCATCCCCAGGGTCCTTCTAAGAGGGAGGCCAGCGGGGCAGAGAGGGGAGACAGAGCTGAAGATGCCGCAGGGCTGGCTTTGCGGATGGGGGGGCAGGGGCTGTGGGCGGCTTTTGGAAAGTGAGAAAGGCACGAAAACAGGTGCCCCTGGGAGGGGGGCTCCAGAAGGAATGGAGCTCTGCCAACAGCCTGACCTGTACCTGGGGAGGCCTGTGCTGGGCTTCGGACCTCCAGACTGTGAGAGGAAGGCCACCAAGTTACTAAGTCTGTGCTCATGTATCACGGCAGCCCTAAGAAACACATACCACTTCTGATGGGACATCCATTAGGTCCCTTAAGTGAGGACTTCCAGATACTCAGGAAACAGAGGGGGAGTGGCCCCCGAGACTCCGGTAACGGGGTGAGTCAAGCTGACCAAGGCAGCAGCTTATTCTAGCTCAGCAAGCTGCCAACTTAGAGATGGAGTCAGAATGGCGTCGACAGGCCAGACCTAGTGACCTGGTGACCCGTGGCCGCGGCCCTCACTGGCTTAGCCTGCAGACTCCGTGTGTGTCGAGCAGGGAGAGGGGGGCGGTGCTTTGTGCAGGGAGTGGAGGTGAGGCCACGGTGGACCGGGACCCAAGTTTGTGAACACCACCGGCAGGGGTCACTCAGTGGGGGAGGGGGGCATGTGTGCGTCTGGACTTGGCTGTCCTCAAGGCCACCTGTTTGCACAGTACATGGGGGGTCCCAACCATTGGTTAACCCATCCAGAACCTCCTTTGTGACGAGAGTGGGCTGGGAAAGAGGAATCCTGTAGGATCCTGCTTACACGGGGCTTCAGGCGCGGTCCGGTCCGCAGACCCAGAACGCAGAACAGGGTAGGTACCCCGAGCTGCCCTTTGAATGGGGCAAGGAACCCATCAAGCAGGTTCTTAACACCAAGACGGGAGTGAACAGGTTCAGTTGGGTTCCTTGAAAATCCCTATTTGAAATCTCACACAGATCTGGAATCTCACACGTTGGGAGTCTGGGGCAGTCCCTCTTAGGGACGCCCCGCCAGGCCGTGGGCTCCTGCCCCCTTCCTTCAAAACTCAGTCCTGCCAGAGAAGCCGCTG
This sequence comes from Mustela erminea, assembly GCF_009829155.1. NCBI lineage: Eukaryota > Metazoa > Chordata > Mammalia > Carnivora > Mustelidae > Mustela > Mustela erminea. The sequence continues at coordinate 56,928,907 of NC_045632.1, read as the reverse complement.
GTTTTGCATCAGAAGAAAAATCGCTTTTCGGCACCCGAAGCTGCCCTGAGGGGTCCCTGGGAAGTGCACTGTGCCGCGGGCCGGGCAGAGCGAGAGCCCCGGGGAGCTCCACACCAAGGGCTTGAGAGCCTGAGTGCCCGCTCTCTGGGACTGAGCTGTCAGAGTCACCAAAGGCCACGTGTGACTCTGGGCCGACACATCCTTTCTTCTCTGATACACAGACAAGGGCAGGGCTCCTTAGCCGAGCGGGCTCTGGGGGACCTGGGAGACCCGAGTGGCACATCAGCAAGCACTTCCTTGGCGCCAGCACTGGACGTGGGAGACCCTGGAGAAGCAGGGACAGCGGGTTACCTCGTCCACATGAGGAAGCCTTTTTAATCACCCCCTGGAAAAAGGATCTGCAAGTTTCCAGCCCTTCAAAGGGTTTGTGTCCCCCAAAGATTCGGAAGCAGTGCACGGACGACCATCTCAGAGACGGAGACTTCAGGATTCCTCTAAACGCCGGGTTGGCGGGGGGTGAGCTGTGCCTGCACGAACGCGCTCTTCTCGCCGGCAGGCATTTCCTCCATCTCTCTGGCCACCGCTCACTCCGCTGACCCAGTCCCCGGGCGTGAGGTCCGGGGCTGCTTCGGCCGCAGCAGCCGGTGGGTAAGGGGGGACCCGAGCCCACCGCCCGCAGAAACGCTGCCCGGAGGAGCCGCGGTCTGGTTTTGCATCCTGTGACAGTCCTTTGCCTCCTGTCCCCGGAGGATTTCTGGACGCCCGCGGTATCCAAGTCTTCCGTGATAACATCAAGCTGCAGCCTTGAGTGTGAGACTCTCGCGTGGGCGGTAGAAGTTTCTCACGAGAGAGGCGCGGCTCTCGGCCGTGATCAACACACACCTCTCCAAGCACCCGCAGCGTTGGGCAACCCGTCTTCCCCTTTCTCGCCCTTCCTTCATCATGTCCCCTCTCACGAAGCTTCCTAAACGTGCAGGCGTCCGCTTTCTCTTCCTAGGCCCCGAGTGACGCAAATAAACAGCTGCCACCCGCAGAAATCGGGTCTCAGAGAGGCCGGAGCTCGTCCTGCCTCTGCCTCCACCACTTGTCCGCCGGGTGGCCTTGAATGACATGTTTTGGCCCCAAGAGCCCTTATTTTCTTAGTACAAATGGCGGGTCATCATCACAGGTAACACTTTCAAGCATTCGCCAAGGCAGGCCCTGCTGTCGGAGCTTCCTGTGCAGTGACAGAGAAATCTCTCAACAGCCCTGCGAGCTGGGTGTTATTATCCTCTCTTAGCAGATGAGTGGAACAAGGTTCGGGGGGTTCAGGGATTTGCCCCAAATCACTCAGCTGGCAAACAGCAGACTCAGGACTGCCCCCCCCCCCGCCTTCCAGAGCCAGCACGCTGTCCACCATTCCTCATGGGACTGTGAGGGCCGGAGAGAACTCTCTGGAAGACGCAACAAGCTCAGGGCTTGAACGCAGGCTTGCTGCCGGCAGCCGTCAGGAGATGTTAGTTGATAAGGCAAGTGGCACCACCGTGATCATCACTGTCACCGTCACCAAGAATGCTCCAGGGACTGTCGTCCCGGAACAGCGGCATCAGCGTCATCCGGGAACTCGTCACCAAAGGAGATTCTCTGGCTCTTCTCCAGACTCACGGAGTCAGACAGGCTGGGGTGGGGCCCAGAAATCTGTCAGAACGAGCCCTCTGGGGGATTCTGGTGTGGGCCCAAGGGTGAGAACTTCTCTAGCCGCCGAGGGAGTCAGGAAAGACAGATGAGAAAACCCGAGGCTCCGAGCAGGAGAAAGGCTCACCCGCGATCTCACAATCGGGTCTGAACTCGCATCTTGTGACCCAGACCTTGCTCTCTGGGCTACGTCCTGCTGCTTCTCCTGCCTGCGGCGCACCACGAAGGGAGGGGACAGGCGGATAACGTGAGCAGGCAGGAACGGCGGCACCACTGGGCCCTTCGAAGATTTGGAGACAACTCTCCCAAAATAAATCTCTTAGCTAAACAGACATTTTCCAAAAGGCATCATCATTTCCCAGAATACAGAGTGACCTAGAAACCGAGCCCAGAGAAGAACCCTGGAGACGGACGGAGCGGCCTTCCCTCTCTCCCTGCCCCTCCCCCTCCCCGCCCGGTCTCCCCTCTCTTCTCTTTCTTTCTCCCTTCCTTATTTTTGGAAGAGCTTAATATTTAAACATCAACTAATTTAGTCTCTTCATTGATTTACTCCTTCAACAGACATTAACTGAACAGTCATTATGTGCCAAGCCCTGGGCTGAGCACTGTGGTTCCAAGAGCTCGAAACCCTGGAGAACAAGTTCAAGACCACATACAGGTCTCTATTCCCATGCCTGTTCCCATCAGTGTAATTATGAGCGCAGGTACATTCCAGCAAGGCAGAACGGGGGGGGGACAACAAAACCTAGAAATGGTGTTCTTAAAGAACCCCAAAATAGTAAAATTTTTACATTATTATTAATTTTCATCAAGTCCTCTTTGCATTTCTAAGTTTAAAAAAAACTTTATATGTTTAGCTGCCATGTTGTTCGGTGCATACAGATTTGATCTCAGACCTTCACAAACTGCACCTTTCGTGTCATTCCACAAGAATTGTGTTGTCCCATTCAGTACGTTTAACCTTAAATTCCACTTTATCAGACAGGAATATTGCCAATGCTGGTTAATTGTTTCTCTGTATTTGGCTAGAATCACTTGGCCTATCTCTTTATTCTTAAGGCATTTTAAAATCAAAGTTTGGCTCAAACATTTCATTTCACAATTGATACACAATATTTTACTCCATTAAGCTTTTAAAACTCAATTTTGGCTGAATGGCTCCTGAGAAGAAAAAGACTCAAAGAGGAAAGGAAAAAGATGGGTAAGAAAAAGGTTAGCCATGAAGACTGCTTTGACTTAGTGACCTCAGATTTACAGGAATCTGGAACCCATGAAGCAGATGGAGGCAAAGATGGTGGTAGTGTGTGGGAGAGAACAATTAAGATGAAGACGGAAAAAAGCTGAGTAAAAATGTTAGGGGGGGGGGGTGGGTGATGCTGATCTAATCAGGAAATGTTAGGTCTCAAAGATTCCTTGGACTAGAAAATCCCAGCTGGCTCATTCTACAGAGAGGTACGCAACTTGGCGAGAGGATCACACAGCCTGGTGGACAGGGCTGGGACCACATTCCCATCCTTCGGGACACCGTGTGTCTTAACCCCGGGCAACTGGAGGGAACAGACTACATTCTGGACGATTCACTCAGAAAAATCAGGCTAAAACGTCCTTACTAAAGTTAGCAAGGAAATGTGGAAGAACAGACTGCAGTGTGCTAAGAGTGGTTATGAACAAGCTGTCGATTAGTGTGATTTATATTTCCTTCTGTGTGCTTTTAGCTAAGTGGGGACACGCAGCGACTAGAGTGGACCAGTTCTAGAAATGCATCAGGAGAGCTGGAAGGATGATTGAGTTAGCTGGAGAAATGAAGGGTTTAAATACGTGATACCTGAGAGCCTTCACATTAAAAACGCACGTGAATGGGAAGGCACGATTCAATTTACCGAACCATGAAAGCATTCGGACACGATGAGGTCCCCAGGCATCTGCGACCACACACACACACCAGTGGAGGTACCAAGACGTCCCCATGCGGGGCAGCCAGAGCCGGGGTTGCAGAAAGAAGTGATCTCCATTTCGCTCAAAGCACGGGAATGAGATCTCAGGTTTCTGGTATCCAGACCTTAGAACATCATTTCTGAGGTCTGAGCATGCGTGGAGAGGAGGCCACTGAAAATGTCGGCGTACTCACGTCTGCATAGATGTTAGTTCCAAACACAGGAGCCCAGTAGGACGGCTCGTCTTTGCAGTGTGCTGGACACCGCACCCTGGAAAACCAGAAACATGCGTGTGATGGTTCTGATCGGCACAAGACAAAGGTTCTTGAGAAGCAGCTGGCCTTCCCCATTTGGATTTCAAGATCGAGCGGCTTACCCGGGAAAGGAAACTATCACACGGTTAACTCTCTAAGAAAAATAACATCTCTCCCCCGCTCCCAGCAGTGGTAAAGATACTTTCCCTCTTCGTAAACATCGCATATAGAATTTTCCAACTCTGCACAAGAGAGACACGCAGAAATAACACGGCAAAAGAGGATAAATGCATCAGAGAGTCGAATGCGGGATTGCGAGAGATGGTACCTCCCGTTCTCGGGCGCCAGCCGGTTCATATCATGGGCGCACTAGGGAGATTATAATCAATCGACTTTATCAAAGGCCACTTTCCTGTGTGAGGGAGGAAAGGGTGGAGGGCCCTCACCTCAGTGAGTCAGACTATCCCAGGGAGGGGCACTGATAACCTGCGGCCGAAGGGGTCAGATCACCACTGGGTCAGTCCCCACTTCCTGCTGTAGGCAGTGAGGATGAGGAGAGCGCCTCACTCTGGAAATGGGTGGGTCCTCGGTGGCGGGAGATACCCAAACCCGGGGGAAAAAGCACGAGCTTTATTTAAGAAAAGGTTTTTTTGCCTTTATCTGGAACAGTACACCATGTGGCTGGAGCCAAGATGGCGGCCGGAAACCATCTGGCCCCAAGAGAGACAGGATTCTGGCAGGAAAGGGAGCCCAGGCAAAGGCAGTGAGAAGCCAAAACAGTCTGGAGGCGTGGGGGAGGGGACAAGGGCCGGCGGAGAGGAGGAGGTTGTGCGTGCGAGATGCTCAAGAAGAAAAAAGAATTTGGGCAAGAAAATTCTTGCCTACGGTTTCTAGAACGGCAGGTCAGAAACTGTCTCTTCTGTACTTGCACTGTGTCAAGCTCTTGGTTGTTGTTCATTTGTGTTTTCTGAAGTAACTTCCTTCTGCTTCTGCTTCAGATTTAGGTTAATGATTTAATATTCAGTAAAAGGTTGTCCTCCTTAATGGAACATTCAAAGGGGGTCAGCGTGGTGATGGCCGTGGCCCTGGGAGCCCGTGAGAAAGCCCCACGGGGAACGTGGGCCACAGAGGGGGGGACCTGGGGTCCCCGTTCAGTGTCTCCTCCCTCACCAGACCCTCCTGGGGCTCTTCCCTGCTCGCACCTTGGGGGTGTCCACAGGTTAGTTTAAGTTCAGTCTGTAAGAAAATCCATAGGCCTCAAGGCCCCCAGAGAAGGGGTCACAGCTCCGAGAGGACCCATGAGGTACGTCAGAAGCAGATGTTACCAAATGTTACTTTATTTCCGGTTGCATCACCCTCCAAAAATCAGCCAGTACAGTTTGGTGGTGGTGGGGGGGGGTGGATGTGTTTAAAATCTACTCTTTAGACAAACTGTGGTCCAGGCACAGACTAGAACCCCGCACGGCGACAGGAGAGACCACCGATGTGCTCGTGGCACAGAAGAAACTCAGAAGCATTATGCAGAGGGAAAGAAGCCAGACACGAAAGGCTCCGGACCAGGACGGCTCTGTTTAGGCGAAATGCCGGGAAAGGCAAAATTAGAGTGACTGAACGTAGACCAGTGGTTGGCAGGGACACGGGGGCAGAGGTGGAAGGGAGAGGGTGACCCGAGGCAACTTTCTCGCAGGCTGGGCACTCGACCGCGGCGGTGGCAGCGTGACCCGGACGTCTGTCGAGACGCGTCGGATTGGACAGTCACAGTGGGTGGGTTTTGTCGTGTGCAAGTTGCACCTCAGAAAAGTTGGGCTCTAATGAGCCGATTCTCAAGTGACCCAGAGAAAATGTCAGAGGTGAAGCCCAAGAACCAAGGGGGCGGATGAAGGGGACAAGAGACCCCACGAAGCTTTTAGTACGGTGATTCCCCGCCGGGCCGCTCCCTGAGACTCAGATCTCAGTGGTCTGGGCGGGGCCTGGGAAATCTGTTCTGCGGACAACTCCGCCCCCACCTGCGCCCCCCCCCCCCCCCCCCCCCCCCCCCCCGCAGCCAGGGTGGAGAACCAGAGGTCTCTGGGAGAGGTCCGGCGGGTCTGGAACCCTGAGCAGAAAGCGGTCGGTTTCCCGGGCGTCCGCACCAACGGGCCACGCCTAGAACTCGGTTATGCTTCGCTGCAGGGATGATACCCCAACCTAGCCCTGGGCCTCTTTCCCTCAGCCCTTGTGTTTGCAAACCCAGAGGCCAGTGAGCCTTACCTGGGGCAGTGGGTCCCCACCTTCTCGAACGGGCAGAGCTGAGCGACGGTGCTGTAACAGTCCACGTCCTGCACTGGGGAGAGGAACACCGAGGGAATCGGTCAGGTCATTGGCAAGCCTGGGTCTCAGGCCTCTAGCCTGTGAGATGGCCTGCTGGCCCCCAGGTGCTAGGGGCTCATGGGACCCTCACATGGAGGCAGGATGAGAAGCCTAGCACCGCAGGCACCTCACCTCGGGCCCCTCAACGGGTGAGACACCCCACGGCCCGAGTGTGTGCACAGCTCCCCGGGACCGACGATACCTCTCATTGCCCCCTTCCTTGGTCCTCATTCTAACTATCCAGAGGAGGAAGCAGAGGCCCAAAGGCCAGAGGCTACCCTGGGTCTGCACGGGACATGGTAGGAAGCTGGATTTCTGATTCCAGGCCTAGAGCTCCTCTTCAAGGTCACTTGTTGTTTTTAACAACGGAGGTAAGAAAGTGGCTCTAACACAGGCTGCCTGTGGTCTCTGAGCACATGTCCTCAGCTAGCCCAGGTGTGGCAAACCTTTCTCAAAGGGCCAGAGGCTAAATACTCCTGGCTTGGCCGCCATATGGACTACATGGCCACCACTCGACTCTGCTACCGTAGTAGAAACCAGCCACAGCACACGTGTAAATGAATGGGAACGACTATGTGCCAATAAAACTTTATTTGCAAAGACAGACAGCAGGAAGGATTTGGCCCTGAGGGTGGTCGTTTCCGCCAACCCCTGGTCCAGCCTATCATTTGGACGGGCCGGAGGTCTAGGTAGCCAGTGGGGACTTGTTCTGTACCCCACGGGACGCTGTACAACGGAAGGCAGGAGAGGTCATTAAAATTAGGTTGGGACACCACTGAAAGGCACAGAATAATACATCATTATTTAATTCTCTTTCAATTCTTGAAAGCGTATCAATGCATTATCAGTGCAAATACTGTTAATCATCGGGAAAATAAACCATAGAGGTATCCACCAAAATGTTCACAATGTTATCTCTGAGTGGCGGAAACGGGGCCAAATCCCTCCCCCCTTTTTTTCAATGCTTCTTTGTATTTTTAAGTTATCTGGAATAAATAGGCATTACTTTTGTAAAATGGAAAAAAAGCTGCTACATGTTTTTATAAAAACACCTAACCAGATATTCGGGCATCCAGGGCCTATGACGGCAAGAACCGCTTTCCCAAAGGAAAGGAAGGGTCGGCGGGCCAGTTTCCTGAGGAAGCATCTCCGCTTGCCTGGGACCATTCCCGCCAAGTGCCCAGGCTGGGAAGTTCGAGTTCACGGCTCCCCTGCCTATGGTATGCCCTCCCACGGATGCGTCCCACCCTGCCGCGGGAACGTGCCCTGGGCAATAGGAAATACAGGCAATAGAAAAGGGAGGCCAGAGAGGGCAAGTGCGTGCCACGAGCTTCGTCTTGTTTGCCTTCGGCGTTCATGCAGACGTTACTGTCTCTCAACCCCCGTTTTCTGATGAGCCCAGAGTGGGGCCTCGGCACCCTCCTCACCGGCTCCCGCTGCTACTGTCCACCAGTAGAAACGGACGCTTCCTTCAGGCGCTCTGGACCCAGGCATTAGAATTTCTGTGACGCTCAGCTGAGAGCCCCAGTCCTGTTTCTGGTTTAGCAACTGAAGGCCAATGCCACGTTCAGATATGTTTAGAAAGTGGTTAAAGAACTGATCTCATCAGGAAAAAGCCTTTACATGCTGAGAACAGCAGTGTTAGCAGGCATCAAATGCATTTAATCAAAAGCTAAGGAGAATGAAAACCTCCAGGGAAACTCAAGATGACCTGTGGATTGTGGTCAGTCACACAGAAAAAGACTGGCCAGCTTACCTTTTACTTTTGACACCACGAAGGAGCTGGAAGGCTTGTATTTGCTGGAAAAGAATACATGAGCTCAATGCAAACAGACTCATTCCTAAAAGAGCAAGATGGCTCCTACGTTTCTTTTCAGCCTCGACTTTTTAATCTTCCTATCTTTTTAGATTCCTACCAGCCCGAAAGCCCTTAGAACATCCTAGAATAGGACTTGTTAACCTTCTCTGTGCCGAGAAACCCCTCTGACAGGCTGGTGAAGCCTATGGACCTCTTCTCAGGATAATGACTTTAAAAGGCATATGATACATTTAAAAGATTAACAGGGAGTCAGTTATTAGTGATGTTTTTTGTTATCCAAGGATTAAGGCGGCTTTGCGTCTGAGTGATAGCCGAACTTCCTTGTGAACAGTCTTCTAACCACTATCCTTTTAGGGTAATCATGGCAGAGACTGGCTTTTCAGATTCCCCCCTGCCCCCCGCAACAGGATTTCTCCCAGTGAGAGGGTCGCTGGCCCCGCTAACGCTGCTCTGGTTTGGGGCTGCCATTCATACCGGCAGGAAATACACTTCAATCAGAAGTTAAAGAAAACGAAGCTCTGATCTTTGTGTCAATGTTTGCAGACTCCCTAAAACACAAAGAACCCTGCTCCAGATGCAAAGTTGGCCCCCAGGAGGGCCCAGAAGCGGCTCTGGGACAAGCATGCCAGGCCACGCGGGGCCCAGACCCTGGTGGTGCCCGCGCTGAGCCTGACGTGGCTGGCGTTAGGTCACTCAGCCTCCGAGAACATGTTCTTTGCTTCCGGTTAAACTTCCGCGCTCGTGTTTACACAACCCCGGAGTCCCTAGCTAAAATGAAGAGAGAATTTTGCAAGACCTCTTGAAGAAGCAGGCCTTTCAAAGGGGAATGACTCATGTGCTTTCTGAAATGTCCTGAGCAGAGCTCCCTGGAACACACACACAGGGGCTCTGGTCCCCATGGTCCTAGCTACAGACCTTGGGATAGGCACTGACACAGGAAAGCTCTCTTGAGGTGATGCGCCGTGGCCGGGCGCTGGCGGGGGGCTGAGGCAGGGTCCCAATGTCCCCACTAGGCTGGGCTGGGCTCTAGGTCTTGGATAGGGAAGGGGCCCCGGGCATGGGGTGGCGGAACATTCTCAGGGTTCTGGGCAATAGATCTTTCCTCGCAACGGTGGCAGAGGAGTCACATCATGTTAAAAATTGACTGGCTGTAGCTCTGGGCACAAGATGGAGGTCAGCTCTGGGTCCCACTAGGGCCCTCTTTCACAAGCAAGGTGCTGCCACCCAGAAGGGATGAAGAAACTGGACCAAGATGGGGAGAGGGGGCAGAGCCCACTGCCGGGCTCTGTGCTCCCCAGTTCCTTTATGGCTCTGACTGTACAGACAGAACACGATGTGGCCTGCCCCATCGCAAGAGTCAGGATGGGGAGGGCCACCTGCCCAGCGTCCATCTGCAGACCTAGCTGTAAAACAGTATCTTCCACCAAGAAAAAAATAAGTCAATCTATTTTAAAAATGGAAAGCCTCATTCTCCAGAAAGAAAAAAATGCTATTCAAGAATAAACCTGTAAACTCAAGGATGGGAAGCAAAGAGAGGGTCAAAACTCAGCCCAGAGGAAACACAGGAAAACCCACGCAGGGGAAAGATGGCAAATCGCCTGTGGGGGGAATTTTGAGCTACGGAGTTAAGTCTTCATAGGTTTTTTTGTTTTTTTTTTTCCTGCTTCTTTAGATTGTCGGGTGCTTCTTGAGATTTCAACGATATCTTCATGACCAAGAAGAAGGAATCCTTATCATAGTTACCTCAGAGACTCCACGCCATTCCTCGCAGACCGCACGAAGAAGGGGACCTTCCCGTTCCTGGTGACGTCCACCAGGCCACCGCTGGCGTCCAGGATTCCGTAGTGAATGGCGGCCCGGCATATGCTGGACGACTGGGGGCAGGGACAGGGGCACCGTAAGTACGTCTGAATTCACCTTTGTCCGGGCTTCTTTAGAAATGTCCAGGGTGGGGGCGCCTGGGTGGCTCAGTGGGTTAAAGCCTCTGCCTTTGGTTCAGGTCACGATCTCGGGGTCCTGGGATGGAACCCCGCGTCCGGCTCTCTGCTCAGCAGGGAGCCAGCTTCCCCCCACCCCCACCACTCTCTGCCTGCCTACTTGTGATCTCTGTGTCAAATAAATAGATAAAATCTAAAAAAAAAAAAAAAGAAAAGAAGAAGAAGAAGAAATGTCCAGGGTGTTTGTCCTCAACCCACAGAAAAGCCGAAACGTCTGGCCAAAGCTCACCCCACTTCTGACTCACCTTTCTCTAGAACACGGCTTTGTTCCTGGGGCTGCTTATCTCAGAAAACTCATCCGAGGGGCTTTACGAACGGAGAGCGGCAACAAACAGCCCTTTCTCCCCATCCAGTGGAGCATGTTAACGCCCGGTCTAGGATGGAGACTCCCCTTCCGAGGGGGAGCCCCCATTCCCCAAAAGTGGCTTTACGAGTCTGCGCGCCCAGAGACAGGCGCGGGTCGGCTCTTGGACAGAGGGAGGGGAAGGAAATCCTGTCGTGTGAGAACCACCCGCCTCCCTTCCAAACGCACGACGGCCGCCCGCACGGGCACTTACGCTTTCGAAGAAGAGAGTTCCGAAGACCTTGGCCTGGTTGCTCAGACAGCCCGCGGGGCACTGGTACCTGATGCAGAAGAAAGCAGATTTTCAGAGGTGAACGTGTTGCGGGGCTCTCACCAGGAATCTACCCGGGTGCATCTCCTTCAAAAGCTCGACTCTGACCTCAGAGAGGAGCTCCAGGGACGCGAAACCCGCTGCGTCCAGGCGAGTCACGATTTCCCCAGGCTGGAGTTCACGCCAGCACCATTCCGGGCTCTACCAGGCCTTCCTCTCCTGTGTTTAGGACTCGCGGTGAAGGCAGAGGTGCAAATTCAAGGACAATTCACAGAAGACAAGTGGTTTTGAAGGCGCACACGTACATTCTCGAACACCATCATCGAAGAAGGTACAGCTGAAGAGGACATGCCTCCTTCCAGGGGTCGAACCACAAGGGTGGGTTTTTTTTATAGAATAAAATCCAGTGAGGATTCTCCTGAAATGCCTATATCAATCTTTCCAGAAAGACTTAAAAATTCACTTTCTCCCATTCTCGAACTTTCCTCGTAGGCATATAAACCCGAGCCAGAGGTCGGAAAGTCGGACCCCATGTTGTTCCAAGTGTCTGGCATCATGAAAAACTAGAAATGAAACCAGCACCGCCCAAGGGACGGCCAAGCCTGTGTTTGCACGGCCGTATGTTGGAGTCTGATGCGTTCCCCGAGCAATGAAGTCTTTGAAACGTACGTGACTTGGGAAAACCTTAAGTGAAAACGGTAGCTCACAAGCTTCAGCGTCAGCGGCAGGAACCTCCCCAGGGCCCAGAGAACACACAGGAAGGGATTACACCTAACTGCTATAGATCAAGGAGATGCTGTGACACTGTTTTTTTTTTTTTTTTCTTTAAATGCTGGCGGTGCTGCTATTTTCCTGAATTACTTCCTCTAAACAAGAACACCTTTTAAAGTCCGGGGGGGAAAGGGCCCAACAGATGTGATTTTTGTCAAAGCACCGGGTGATGGGATGCCGTCGAGGAGACAGATGGTGGACGTACTTGAATTATATGGTTCTCCGTCGGTGGCCTCGGACAGTCCCTCTCCCTGCTTGCGGTGGGTCCCAGCAAGCCCCGACTCTGGAACTTTCTCAAGGCTCTCTATGCGTGTTCTCCGAGCTTCTCATTCTTCCCACTGACTACTCAGGCGTGATGCTCTCGTAAGAGCTTGTGGCCCAGAAAGTCAGCGCAAAGGGACCACTGAGTGTTCCCGACACCCAGAGCTGTGCAGACATGCCCAGACCCCATGCATGGGGACGGTGGTGGCACCGGCCTTCGGTGCCACAGGCTGCCCATCTCACCAGCAGACTGGCCGATTTCCTCTGCAGCACATGCCGGCCAGCTGCTCGGGGGACGCACGAGTCCTGGAGCGACCTCATCCCGGGTTGCTCAAAGTCTACTTCCTGACGCTCGTGCCCAAGTCCAGTGGCAGGGGCAGTGCGGGGGGGGGGGGGCGTCCTCGGGCCAAACCAAATTCCAAAGCCCCACAGCATGAAGTAGGAGCCATCACCTTCTCTTTTAAGTAACATGGTTTGCCTTAAAGGAACGGCTGCCAAAAGCCAGAGCAAGAGGGGTAAAGCCCACTCGTGACCACGGACGTGGTTTTCCAACCATGAACCTGAGGTTCCTTGCAAGGCTGCTGCACCTGCCGGCCATTTGCTGCCAGAAAGAGCAGCCTAGCAGCCCCATTGCCAAAACCAAACCCGTCCTTCTTGGCCACCAATCTCCAACATCTGGACGGACAAGGCTGAGTGAGTCCATCGGCGAGATGACCTCATTTGAGGACCGGGGAACACACTGGCCCGCGGCCTCTGTCAGTGGCCGACACCACCAGCTCACATGTGCCCTCCCATGGCCCCTGCCCTGACATCCCCTGCACGGCACTCCGGGCCACCGTGTGACCCCCTTCACGCACACAGCTGGAGTGGAGCCCCGACCTCGCAAGGTCTCCTGGAGGTGATCGGACCCCTCCGGGAACGGTGCGCAATTTCTGGCACCATCTGTAGTCCCCACGGCTGGAGGTGGGGGTGTTCCTGGCATCCTTGAGGCCAGAAGGCTGCTCGTTCCCTACAGGCCACAGGACAGCCTCACCACAGAGAATCATCAGCCCTAAGTGTCACGCGTGCCAAGGTCAGGAGCCCTGCTCTGGGCCGAGGGACGCAGGTCATCTTCGTGGGCCAAGCTTTTCTTAAACGGTGGCTGCCGGAGGGACCTCAGAGACATCACGGTCCGTCTAACCTATGATGCGTCCCACCCCCCACGGCTGGCCCTCTGAAGGAAGGGCTGCGGGCGTCAGCGCCAGAGGGGCCCGGCCCGGACCGTACCTGTTGCACGTGGACCCTTTGCACTTGTCCTTCATCTTCGTGTCACACCGGACAACCTGGGCTGGGAGAGAAGGACCAGAACGCACGTCACACCAACAGGACATTGGTCTGAGGTAAAAGACACCACCCCGTACTCCAGAGAACTTTCTGGAACATCCTGGAACCCATGTCACAACCCGAGCAGGAGCACTCCTGGCTGCAGACTTCAGCTGTGAGGCTCGAGTCCCAGGCCCGGCCTTTCAGAGCAGCTGGGTGACCTTGGACAGGGGCCTTCTTCCCCAGTCTGAGGTTCAGTTTCCACAGAGACCAGCCGCGACAAGTGTCACGGGTGCTGCTTCTGCGAGCATTCGCTGTGAAAGTCAGTGTGACCTTGGAAGGGGGCCTGGCCCACACCCAGTGCCCTGAAGCCTCAGACGGTTCTGGAAGGGTGGGCCTCACAGCCTCCTCCAGCCAAGACAAGCTCTGTCAAGCTCTCCTTGTTTATTTTCTAGGGACACATGAGGATCTGGGCACAGTGTTACAGTTTGATAGCACAACACTGGCACACCCTTGAGGACAGAGACTGCTCGGGCAGAGCAGGGACAGAGCAGCCAAAAAAGCCCGGGATGGGGGGTGTTCAGAGAAGCATGAACTCGCCCCTGCTCAGGGTGGGGGGGCCCCCATTTTATGCTGTTGGCAGCTCAGGGGGACACGGAGAACCCCAGGTAGACAGCCCAGGCCTGTGTCATGCCTGGGGGGGAAATGTCCCTAGGGAGCCCCAAACCTTCCATTAAGGGGCTGGAGCAGGGACATGGAACGTTGGGCTCCAGCCAGGGCTGGGGAGGGCAGAAAGAAGGAAGCCATGAGGTGAGTGTGCGGGCAGGTCAGGGGAAAGCCCGACGAGGGCTGAGTGTGACAATCTCTCTCAGCGGAGGGCCTCCGGGAGCCTTGAGGGGAGCCGTGGGAGGCGCTGTGCTGATGGGCTCAGAGCCGACACTGGGTGGCCCCCGTTACTGCAAATGATCCGCAGAGCAACCCCACGTGGGCCTTATCGCGCCCCTTGTAGGGCTGAGCAAACCAAGTCTCACGGAGGCCAGTGGGGGTCCAGTCACCAGCGAGCCGGCCTGGGGAGGCCCGTCCCGCTGGAGCCTCCGTAGGAACCCAGCTTGAGCCCAAGCCCCCTTTCAAAGGAGAAGGTCTAACTTTGAAATGCCGGCCGGGGGGGGAAATGCCACCCAAGCCCCACTCCCACGATGCTTGCTTTGGAAAGGACTTAAAAATACCATTTTTTAAAATGCTGCTGCAGGGGCGCCTGGGTGGCTCAGTGGGTTAAAGCCTCTGCCCTCAGCTCAGGTCATGATCTCAGGGTCCTGGGATCGAGCCCCGCATCGGGCTCTCTGCTCAGTGGGGAGCCTGCTTCCCCCTTTCTCTCTGCCTGCCTCTCTGCCTACTTGTGATCTCTCTCTCTCTGTGTCAAATAAATAAATAAAATATTTTTAAAAGTAAGTAAGCAATTAAATAAATAAATAAAATGCTGCTACACTTCCCCGCTGTGCCCCACTGTTTGCTGACCCGGAGACCTCTCTGGCCGCCCCCCGCCCCCACCACCGCCCCAGCACAGGCAGCCCGGGGGGCCGAGGACAGAGGACAGAGCCGCACTCACTCATGTAGCTCACGGCGGGCGCCTTCTTGGGCTTCGTGGGTCTGACCACCCTCGGCTGGTCCCAGGCGTGCTTGTCCTCGGGAACGGGGGCCGCCTCCACTTCGTTCATCTCGTCGGTTTCCGGCTTGGGGCTGGACGTCAACGTCTCTTCTTAAGAATGAAGAGGACGAGAAAGAGAACACGAAGCGGGGGATTCAGCAAAAATGCACTTTGCAGGGAAAACGGCAACGGGGCAACTGGACTGGCTGGAGGTTCTCGGTCGCAAAGGGTCGGGCCCGCGGCGGAGAGACAGTGACGCTGCAGAGCAGGGCCGGCCTGGGCGGGGTCCTAACGCCGAGGCAAGGCAGCCGGGTCTCCGCGGGCCGCGTGTGCCGCGGAGCCGGGAGCAGCCGGGCCAACCCGAGGCGCCAAGCCAGGCGCCTGCACCTGGGTGATCGCGGCGGCTTCCTGCCCCTCCTCCCACACGCCACCACCTGCCCGAGGAGGCGGCTTCAGGAGGCCGACCCCAAACCGGCACGGCGTCCCCTGAGGACCCTCTGGCCCCCGGGTGTGCCGGGGGAGGGGTCTCCGCAGTCTTGCGCCCACCGTGGTGCAGGGCGACCCGCGTCGGTGTCTTCGGACCACGATGCACCCCGGCCACAGGGCCGCCCTGCTTCCTTCCGCACCCCCGAGTCCTCGCTCACCAAGCCGACGCCTTTCTCTGCGCCGAAGCTTCGCGGCCCGACATGTAGGACCGGGCCAAAGTCCCTGCTCCGGTTCAAAACGGCAACGGAGTCTCTGCACTGGCTCCCGGACGTCTCCCAGCCCCGTGTTCTCTCTCCCGCAACCATGCCCCACAGCTTTAGCACGCTAATTAGCCAAATCCCATTTCTCGGGAGATCCGTGTGTCTTCCCGGGTTCCTCCTGAGAGACACCTGGAAGCGCTCGTCAGAGCCCACCTGCAGGCCATCAGGGACCGAGCCATGAAGCCCCGCCAGTGCACGGAACAGTCCGGCTGCTTTTATCTGCCCGTGTGGCCTTGTCAAGGACTCCGTGGTGTGCACCCTCGTGGGGGGTGCGGGTCTCCCACTTTAGTGTGCACCCCCAGCCCCCAAGGGTGTCTGAAGACCAGAACTGGAAAGCCCCGTCTTGGGAGCCCCTCCCAGGCTTCTCTGTGGCACTGGATTAAAATTCAAGCGGGGACAAGGGCTCATGAACACCTGCAGCTCGTTCCCAGTTGTCCTTAGCAGTGACCGCTCTGCTCCAAAGGGGGACCAGGTGTTTTGTGGCTACGCAAAGCAAGCATTCAGAGCCAGGGCCAATTCTCCAGGGCTTCTCAAGGCCGGAATGTGCTGCGTCTGTTCCAGGGGCCGGTCCCCACCCCCCACCCCCCACGCCATGCGCAGCCGCCATGCCACCTGGGTGAGGAGAGGGGGTGGGGGTCAAGCGGTGGCAGTCCGGAGCCCGATGCCATCCTTATCAGAGCTCTGTTGACAGCTACGAGGCCACCACCACCTGCCCCTCCCACCAGCTGCCAACTCCCCGGGGCCAGGAGCCAGCCGGCTTCACCCCTGTCCCCCCCCAACCCCAGACACCCGGCTCCCAGCCAGCTTTGCTGAATAAAATCTGCTGAATGAAGGATGAACTAAGCCGTAAGGAATTCTCTCTTTGGGTTCTTTCAGGAAAAAAATAGAGAGAGAGAGAGAGAAGAAAAGAGTCCCAGCTGAGTTTGAAGACCTTCACCAAGAGAATTCTGAAATCACCACTTGGAGGCCAAAGCTATAGGCGAAATCTTTAGGAAGACGCTGGGTTTGCAAACGCCGCTGGGCCCACATGTTCCGTCTCGGGTCTGCTCTCGCCATCAATGCGGCTATTCAGCTCTGCCTTCTCTGCCGGCCGGAGCGATCTCCGGAATGAGCCGGGTTTTCTTCCACTGGCCTTTAGGATTTTTATACCTCATAATCGCAGCTTTATTCGGCCGAATATAGTTTGGCAGAGCCATCTAAAGCGTTTGAGGGTCACTATTTAAGAAAACGGGCAGACAGTCCTCACCCTCAGACGCACACATGAAAAGGGAAGTGCTTACCCAGACGATAGCCTGTGTTTGAGCACATCCCAATTAAGATCCCCTGTGCAGAGCAGAGCGGGCCTGGGGAAATTCCATGCCCGAGTTCACCACAAGGTTACTGTGTGCACGGTCCATCCTGGACCAGAGGTCTCGGGCCCCACAACATTGCTTACAGCCCCCTGCAGACGCCTACCTGGCTCTGTAGGTAGTGACAGAACTCAGGGCTCATGGGTACGGGGCACACACTGACTCCCTACCGGCTCGGTGCTTCCTTGGCCTGCGCGCCGCACTCCCTGGGAGGCCCAATCAGACCCATTTCACAGACAGGAAAACCAAGGCTCAGAGAGGCTAAGAGACCTGCCCAAGCTCACACAGCCAAGTGTCGAGCTGCCCGGCCGCACAGCCCACACCTTTCATGGCCACACGGGTTCACAGTTTCAGGCTGGAGAGTCAGGAACTTCTCAAATGGTCTATCTTTAACCCTGACCCATCCCCATTATAGGTCAAGGCCTTTCGGGGCCCCTCAATCGGTGCTGATTAAGTAGCTTATGCAGATAACCGGCTTTACCAGAGACTTTCTGCCTGGTTAGCTAAGAAAGCTGGGATGCCTGCCAAGGGGACTTGGGAGTTTTCCACTAAAAATAAAGAAACAAGCATAAAGGCTTCATTGGGTGGGTAACCCAGCATCTGAGGTGTCTTTGTGTGCATGTGTCCTTTGAAAATGACCCTCTGGGCATCTGGGCTGTATAAGCATTCGCTCACAGGCAGAACACATCTGCTCTGTGACCCCGGAGCCCTCAGAGCCTACTGGCTGTTGGAACAACAGGTGACCAGGCATCCAGAAAGAGTCTGGGGGTAGAGAGAGCACGGAAGCAGGTGCGCTGCCTGTGTAATTAGGGAAGGCTCCCTAGAGGAGGTGTGACACCAAGTCTGTGTTTCCAAGGAGGAGAATGTATCTGCCAGATACACAGCACGGATGAGCCCCCCACCCCCAAGGCGGGGAGAGGACCTACAGTCCCCACCAGGTGAGGAAGGACCCCAGCAAGGTGACAAGTGCAGTCATAGCTCCCCAGCCCCACTCCTGGGAGCGGATAACGAGTGTGTTTGGAAAGGGCTCTTGTTTCTTGTGCTAGTCGCTCACATCCTTCTCTGGGCATCCTCCCGGCAAAGCGTCTCCAGACCGACTCTTACTGCCGCTGTTACAGACGGGCGGACTGAGCCCCAGGCGGCACGCGGTATGCCCGAGCACACAGCTCCGGGAACCATGGAGACGACTCCTGGACCTAGCAGCTCTGGCTTATGCGCCTGGAGGCCCTCCTGGAGGGGCTGACAGACCCTGAAAACAGCCCTGCGATCGGGCTCGAGCAAAGAACGGCAGGAGATCTGAGGAGAATCCTCCACGGGCCTCCCTCTCCTAAGCTCCCCAAATTGGCGCTCGGGACCTGACAAGGGACTCGCCCCTCCTGGGGGACTGGACGGCAGCCACGGGCTCTGCCTGCCAGGGACACAGGGAAGGGCCCGGACAGGCCCGAGGGCCAGTCTCCACCCACGATCTTGTCCTGCCATGACCCCCACTTCCAGGCAGGGAGACTGAGGCTCCCAGAGAGAGGACGGCCTACCCAGCGTCCCGCGGCTGGCATGTGGTATGAGTGCTCCTCCTGAAGCCAGCGCGCCGGGCTCTAGCACCCGTGTTTCGTGGATGCAGGACCCAGAGCAGGGATTTCCGTGGAGGGGTTCGCTGAAGACCAGTGTGTGGCACCCTGCTTGAAGACAGAGAGTCGGGGCGGGCCGGCAGGAGACACTGCTACTAACAAGCCTCCCCGTCTCCTGGGCTCACGTTGGGCAGAACCAGTGGTGACCAGCTGGCCGGGACAACAGGACCCCTGCACCCCAACTGGGTCTGGGACCCCACATCCCAGCCCACCTGTCTCTGCACCCCAGAGCCCACTGGACTGTCAAGAAAAGCCTGGCGTGGAGAGCCGCCTGCTCCTGCATGCCCAAGCCTCCGGGGAGGCCCCTCTCTGCTGTCCCACGGCGGCCGACACGGCCACACGGACAACACGTCCCAAACACAAACACTCGGGGAGCCCCTCGGACCCACTTCCGTCCCCCCAGGGCTAGAGCCGGAGAAAAGACTGCAAAACGTGAGCAACCATTCAGGCACCAGGATGCGTTCCTTACAGCAGCGGGGACCGTGGAAAGGTCCCGGGAGGCCAACTAGAAACAAGGGCGAGGACTCGTGGCAGACGCTCGGATCTGCCGGGGCCACAGAGGGAAGGGAACCGTGAACACATATGACGAATCGGGCGAGGCATCCGCGAGGGGCCAACGAGTGGCAGGAAGGAGGCCAGCGGCCCGGGGGCGGGGCAAGCCCTGCCAGCCTGGAGGTCACCTCGGATAGGCACAGTCCTGTTTGTCGTGTGTTCGTAACCAAACCGTGAGAGCTGACCACGGCAGGGACGCGTGTGCAGCCAGTGCCCAGTGCAGGGTGGGGCCACGGGAGAGGCCTCCTGAAGGGACATGCGGGGACACGCGGGGGGCTGAACGCCAGGGCTGGAGAGGGGGTCTGCCCACCACCCACGGCTGCACGGGCAGGAGGAGGGGTAGGGGAGGGGCGCCTTGACTGCAGTGTTCAGCTGGCCCGTTTGACGACAGCCCTTCCCCGGGCCCACTGACAGAGGGGACAGCCACTCGGGGTGGCTTCCGAGTCACTTCCTACCTCGGTAACACAGATTGTTCTTACAACCGCCCCCGTAGCTGGGCGGGCACTCGGAGCAGGGCTGGCCGGTTCTGTACGGGGCTTCTCCGATCCAGTTCCCCCTGCGGGAACACCAAAAACACCATCAGGAGGGGCTGCCGCCTGAGCCCCGGGGCCCCTCCTTGCCCCTTTCCTGGGCTGTCCAGGGGAGGAAGGAGGGTGTGTGCCACGTAAAGAGGGAGAGGCCGCTGCATAGAGCCTAGAGAATTCTAGAAGAATCCCGGCGGGAACTGGGACACCTCCTTCCTCCCCAGCACCGTGGTCCCGTCGCGCTGCCCGTGTCCTGCCTTACACGACTCTGAACACTGTCCACCGCCCCCCACCCCAGCCCCAACACCTTCGTCCTGGAGAGCTGCCGAGATCTGCCCTGTTGAGCCGTTTGTCAAAGCAGTAAAAGCACGTTCTGGGAAGGAGCTCGTGTCGACTAAGCTCCTACCGACCAGGTCCCTCCATCCTTCTGACACCTTGGGGGGGATGGCGCTGAAGTCCCACCCTTTCTCAGAGGAGGCCACGGGGGCTCGAAAGGTTAAGTGACTTGCCCAAGGCCACACAGCAAGCAAGTGGAGGGGCTCAGAGCCTTTGAGCACTCTGCCCTCGGGGTTGGGACCAAGGTCCATCCAGATGTCACTGACACTGTCCACTTCCGTCTGAAGTCCCTGGCCACGAAAATGGAGGCCGGTCAGGCCTGGTTCTCCAGGGACCAGGTAACAGGTGTGGAGCGGTGTCCCTAGCCCCTCTCCCAGAGCCTGGGCCTCTGACAGCACAAGCTGGAGCCATGTGTGATGGGGGACCAGTCTTTGTGATTCCTTCTAGAAACTTCCTTCAGGGTTGACCTGGTGGGCCACTCAGGAAGGTGATCCAGAGCCCTACTGATAAGCCACGCCTGGCCCTGGCCTCCCCCAGCCTCCCTCCGCTGAGCAATCCAGAGCGACTCCCCAAGTGGAACCCCTGCCCTGCCTGCCGTGTGACCCCACCACTGCCCTCAGGGCTGACCCTCTATCTCCTTCTCTGTAACAGGGGCCACAGCAGGAGGTTGTGCAGTGACAGAGTGATGGCATGGAGACCCTCAGCCCAGGGCCCTGCTCACGGTGAAGGCCGCATGTTCCGTGAGAGCTTGCTAAATCAACAGGCCCGTCGGGCAGCATTTCTGACAGCTTCCCAGGGAGGTCCGGGGGCCCCGCTGGTGCTGGGAGGTCAGGCACCTGACTCAGCGTCCTGCACGGCCAGGGGCTCAGACTCTTGGCTACACAGCTGTCAGAATGGCCCACTGGACTGAAAACACTATGCATTAATCTCCAACGCACGGCGCTGAGCAGGAGATACAGGGCAAGAAAGGGCATACGGGTCTGGTCCATTCTCGTGAGGGTCCGAAGTGGACACCGACCAGTGCAGAGGGATGTCGATGGTGGTAGTTACAGGGGTACACACGTGTCACAGGGACCCAGTGTGTGTCTCCCCACCGCCCACTAATGGCCACGTTGAAGCCCTAAGCCCCAGATGGCTGTGTGTAGAGACAGGGCGTGCCAGGAGGTGAGTGAGGGCAACGAGGTCACAGGATGAGGCTCCCGCCCACCAGGATCAGTGTCCCTAAGAGAGGGGACCCTGGGGAGCCCCTACTCTCTCCCTTGCTCCCTCTCTATGCACACGCAGAAGAACGGCCACGTGACGACACAGGGAGGAAGGGAACCACCAGCACCCAGAGGCACACCCTGCCTCCACCTGGGACTCACGGCCTCTGGCCTTTGGTCATGGCCACGCATGCTGGCTGGCCCACGCAGACACGTGTGGGGTTCACTGAGCCGCACACTTGAGACAGGGGTACCATCCCTACGTTCTCTGTTTTTCAAGAAGACAGCTGGGTGCTAAGAAAGGCAGATTCTGTTTCTGATAGGATCTTCAGGTGTATTTCTTTTTTTTTATACAAAGAATCGAATCGAAATATCTATCACGCCCCACTGGCCACTCTGCTGGGGACCCCGCCCCAGGGGGCCAGTTACTGCTCTTCCCGGGGCGGGCGTCCCCCTTCCCACCAGCAGTGACCTAATCCACCTGCCCTCACGCGGGCCTGTGGGCTGCTGAGACACGGCCAGCATGGGCGTGCCAGACGCGCAACAGACGATCTCTTTCCTCCTGACCTCAGCGATTCCCCCACATCCCACCTCCTCACGGCTGCTCCTGACCCAAAACAAATGAGTGAGGTCATCCTCGTTTCATTCAGTCCCTGAGCAAACATGCCGTGAGGGCGTCCTGTGTGCAGGGCCAGTGCGAGGGCAGGAGCCGGCCCTGTGGCTGGAGAGCAAACCACAGGCCGTACACGGGGAGGGCCATGCTGTGAGAAGTGGTATATTATTTGAAGAGCAAAGGAGGTAAGACAATAGAGGGACAGATGGCCCACTGATGACATCAGGTTGCTCTGAGGAGAAAGGGGGCTAAGACACAGGCTCAGGGTGGTCTTTTCTAGAAGGGAAAACATAAAAATGCAAAAACTAGGTTTAGCGTGAATACATTTCCCAGAGTGGTATCTGCTGCTGTATTTTCATCCCACTGGCTATGACACACCCCACGGTTGGCCAGCCCACAGCTACTCCAGCTTCTGATTTGCTCTGGGAGTCCCAGAAGATGACTTGCAAAGCCAACTGGGCAATTTCATTCATGGAAGCCATTAGGGAAGTCTCGGCCTCCCCCACCATCGCCCATCTGTGCACTTACAGTCTAGTTCTAGCCAATGACAGAAGGAGAAAGTGGGCCAGGGCTGAGAAAGGCCAAGAGAAAGCCCTTTACTACCACTCTTGTCCCTTTAGTTTGGGAAGATATGATGCCCGGTGCTCTGCAGCCATCTTGGAACCATGAGGACAGGATAGTTCAGCAGGGAAACAGAAAGAGCTTGAGTCCTCATGGACACTGCTGAGCTTTTAAGCTTAACTGGATGCATCAATCTCTAGATGTCTTGTTATGTGAACTACGAAGAGACCTCACCATTTAATCCAACTTCCCTTGGGTCCTCCATGGCTGGACAATGCATCCCAACCCAGACAACCATGTTACTTGTTCTTACTTTGGAGAGTAATTGCAGACGAGGTAGACCGCATTCTCCCAAACATCTCCCCAAACGTTCATCCTCTGGCAGGTGTTCACAGCACAGCCAATTTTGTTGGTGGCGGCCCAGACTATCTGAAAAGATGACAGCCACATGTCAGAACCCCGACAAGGCAGAACAGGGCAACCAGTCTGGCCTGGATCTCCAGGGTGCTGGCCCTAAAAGGGTGTATGTTGTGAAGGGGTGATGGACCAGAGTTTTTCCCTAATCCCTGAAGATCCATATGTTTGTTAAACACACGCACGTGCGCACACACACACACACATGCACACACACACCCCAAACAGAAACAAATCACCCACAAGGAAAATGTGCCAGCGACAGAGGACTGCCACACAAGTTTCTAGAGCTTACTCCCAGTTTCCACACTTGTGTCACAAACCCACGCTTGGCCCAACAGCCGGACTTTGAGGAACACCAAATTAAAGGGAAACATGATGGTAATGTGAGAGTGGAGTCTTCCAACTGAGGAGCAGGCCCGAAGGGCCAGCTGAGTGACGGGGTCTGGGGGTGCTGGGCTGAGGTCGCGCGAGGGCCTCGGGGCTTACCTGTGTGTAGTGGGTGCACATGGGCCCAGAGCACCTCTCCGGACACCAGGGGTTGCACTCGTGGGGGTAGGGGTAGGTGTAGTCCCTCACCTCGTCATACCACGACTGCACATGGAAGCCGGGAGAGCGGTACCTGCGGGGCCGACCAGCTGGTTACGTCCCAGCCACCACCCACCCGACAGACCGAGACCGCGGCTCACAGCACAGCCGTCCATGGGGCAGGCTAGAGGACAGGGCTGCTGTGCATGAATGGCCCCAAATCCTGTCCCAGGACCTGCTATAAGTGCCTAGAACCCAAACTTACAAGGAGCCCCCCCGGGCATTCCCGGAGTGCCTGGGTTCCAGGAGAGTCTCTGGGAGGCCCACCCTCCACCTGTGTATGCAGGAAACGTTTGCCTGGCCCCCAACAAGTCACTGCTTATATTACAATTACGTATTTATGCCCACAGGCCCCTAATTTCCCAGGTGTGATTCTTTAAAACAACTTGATGGACGACACGAGTCCCTTTGAAGTCAATGCAGAGGAAAACAGCAAGTAAGTACCATCCGGGTAACGCGCGGGTGGGACGCCAGGGAACACCTAAAACGGGGCAAAACCAGCCCACGATGCGGGACAGGGCACACGGGGGAGCCTAGAGGCGAACATTTCCATATCGCCGTGGCTGGCTTCATTCCTCACCTGCCGGGGAGCAGGGGGAAGACCCAAGGACTCAGATACAAGGTCGAAAATAAATAATAGAAATAGAACTAAACGGCAAGTACAGAAACCTGCAGAGAAGCAGAGCTCTGCCATCACATGGGCAAGCCCTTTCCAGAACTTTCTATTTCAAGTCTAACCCCTGAGCCCTCCCCTTCCCCCACGCTGGTCATCACCATGGGTGGCCACGGCCCCACCCGTCCGGGCTGGCATCGTTGCTTTCTTCCCGGGAAAGAAAACAAACTGGACACAGATCCCCGGTCAGCGGCCCCAGCACGTGTAAACAAAGCGGTTTCGATAAAGAGAGAAGACACAAGGGCTCTGGCCGTGTCTGAGAGCCCTGCGGTGAGGCGGGCAGTTAGAGGTCTTGTAACAATTACTGTCACAGCCCAGAGCGCCTGGCGGTGGTCAGTGACGTAGTCGGGGCTGGCTTGGGGAAGGTCGCTGGCGGCTGCACAGCCACAGAGCCACAGGGCTTCGTGGGGACACCCATGCCCATCTGTGTCCCCGGAGCGCCATGGCCAGGCTGCTATGGGGGCCCAGAGAATGAGGGGGTCTCTTGGGGAAAGCAGGTCGGCACTGTGGATCCCGCAGGGGCAAGATCTTTGTGTGCTCTGCACCATCCGCCCCAGCACTAAGCCTGACACAGCCACAGCAGGACCAGCTCCAAGAAGGGAGAGGCTAACTTTCCGCCTGTCGGCTTGACGGCCCGAAGGCAGCCTTGACGGCCCGAAGGCAGCCTTGACAAGGATCCGCAGGACGGCCACGGAATAGAAGACGGGTCTGATCGTGGATGAGAAGGAGGGAAAGAATTCAAGGCTGTCCTGGCCACCGTTACCACGATGAAAAAATATGCGGCCCACAGCCAGAGGCTACACAGGAGTCCAGGAATATTCCGGCTGCCAAGCCAGGCCGGCGGAATGATGGGTTTCTCCCTGTAGACGTTTTCTTTTCATGCCACCGGAAGACTGATTTTATAAAAAGCAGAATTCAGCAGGAGACCAAAAATAATAATAATAATAACAGGTGTGGGTTCCCTTCCACCGGGTCCCATCTGGGCCCCTCACGACACTGGCTAGGTTCTGTTCCAGAAAGACACTGACCTAAAGCAAGTGGACGGCTCACAGCCGCACGGAACTCAGGTGCTTACGGGGCTGGGGATTGTCTGGGCTGTGAGTCGGGAGACCTATACTTCAAGTCCTGTGCAACTTTTCAGCGATGTAGCAAAGCACAAGTGGGCGTGAGCCCCCGCCAGCTCTGGGTCCAGCCCCGGAGGACCCGCGTCCACACCACGTTGTCTGGTCAGTCGGCAAGTTTGCACAGAGCAAAGGCCCATTCCCCACGTCCCCTGAGGAAACCAGCCCTCGGCCGGGTGGGTGCTCAGGTGGGCACCTCTTAGAGGCCACGTTCAAGGGCCTCCTCCAGGCCAGAGGGCCTCGGTGGTGAGGGGGAGCCTCCCCTAGGCTGGACGAGGAGGGCGAGGGGAGGGACAGCTGCTCACCAGGTAGAACCTGGCTGGGCCTGGAGGAGGAGCAGAACCCAGACCCGGGGGGCAGAGAAGATACCCTGACCCAGCACAGCAAGGCCAACATTCCAGTGTCCCCCCGACCCTGCTGCAACGGGCTCGGGAATCCTTTCAAGGACGTACGTGCACTGGGGCCCCCAAGCTGGAAAGCCCAAGCCCGGGGGTCAGTGTCTGGAGCCAACGAGCAGGCTCGCGTCCGTTTTACAACTACTCAGAAGTGCCCTTGGGCCCTGAGCATGTTCACCCACACGTAAATGGCTCAGGGGTTCCTGCAGACGTAACTGTGGCCATGGACGGCGAGCACCCAGGCCGGCACACGGCAGGTGCCCACAGAGGCGGCTGGTTCACACGTAAGGGGGGGGGGGCCGCGACAGCTCTTACCTGCCCCAGTGGACAGCCAGGTTCTGCCCGATGGACACCAGCAGACCGGTGGGCCCGTGCTCCCAGATGCACTCGTGAGCCCACGCCGCCGCCGACCGCTCCAGCTCCTCGTCCCAAGTCTGCAGGGAGAGCAGACCCGGCCCGCCAGAGTCAAGGATGAGCACAAGGACCAAACCTGCAGCCACGCACCCCCCGCGTGGGCCCTGCGTGGAGCCCGGAGGCTCCGTTCCTGGACTCCGGGGGCCATGCAGGGGTTGGAGAGCTTCCTGACCCGGCCAGCGGGAAGGGGCAGGGCCTCAGGGATCTCAGGGGAGCCTGGCCCATGGCCGTCCTAGAAGCTACTGCTCGGGGCTCCCG